>NW_025333530.1:3892500-5190000 GCF_019186645.2 Phyllostomus hastatus
TTAGGTTCATGCCTCCTGTCACAAATGGTAAGATTTTTATGTCCACTTATTATTCATATTTTTGATATTTTTTCCTGTTTTAAAAAAGACTCTAATATTTCTTATAATACTGGTTTGGTGGTGATGAACATCTTTAGCTTTTTCTTGTCTGGGAAGCTCTTTATCTGTCCTTTGTTTCTAAATGATAGCTTTGCTGGTAGAGTAATCTCGGTTGTTGCGTCCTTGCTTTCATCACTTTGACTAATTTGTGCCAGTCCCTTCTGGCCTGTAAAGTTTCTGTTGAGAAATCAGCTGAAAGTCTTATGGGAGCTTCCTTATAGATACCTAACTGCTTTTCTCTTGCTGCCTTTAAGAGTCTTTCTCTGTCTCTAATCTTTGATATTTTAATTATGATGTGTATTGGTATGGACCTCTCTGTGTTCATCTGGTTTGGGACTCTGCACTTCCTGGACTTGTATGTCTATTTCCTTCACCTGGTTTGGGAAGTTTTCTGTCATTACTTTTTAAAAACAGGTTTTCAATTTCTTGCTCTCCCTGTTCTCCTTCTGGCATCTCCATAATGCAAATGTTTGTATGTTTGACACTGTCCTAGAGGCTTCTTACAATAATCTTATTTTGGGGGGATTCTTTTGTCTTTTTGATGTTCTGATTGAGTGTTTTCTGCTTCCTTATAATCCAAATCCTTGATATGATTTTCTGCTTCATCCAGTCTACTGTTGATTCCCTGTAGTTTATTCTTCAGGTCAGTTAGTGTATACTCCATTTTTTCTTTAAATGGTTTCCATGTCCTTTTTTATGCTGTTGAAATTCTCACTAAGTTCGTTGAGCACCCCTATAACCACTGTTTTGAATTCTGTATCTGGTAATTTGCTTGACTCCATTTCATTTAGTTCCTTTTCTGGAGACTTCTCCTGAACTTTCATTTGGGTACTGTTTCTTGGTCTCATTTTGGCTGCTTCTTAGTGCTTGTTTCTATGAATTAGGTAGAGCTGCTATGTCTCCTGGACTTGGTACAGTGGCCATATGTAGTAGATGTCCTGTAGAGCCCAGTGGCGTAGCCTCCCAAGTCACCCAAGCTGAGGGCTCCAGGATGCCCCGTGTGTCACTCTCCTGTTGTAGCTGAGCCTTGATTGCTATTAACACGTCAATGGGAGGGATTGACCCCCAAGCCAATCAGCTATGAGGATACACTGTGACTTGAAGAGGACAAGAAGAGGAGCTGCTCTGCAGGAGCCATGCAGGACTTGCTTCGGTGCCCATTAAGTCTGTCCCTTGGTGCCCACTGAGTGTTTAGTTCGTGGAGGTGGTAGGGTGGTAATTTGGCGTGATTTGCAATTCTCTACTAGGTGTCCTGGCTCTGGGGTCTCCTGGGAGATGCAAGATCAGCCATGGTTTGTGCCTTACCTGGGGCCAGCTAGCAAGAGCTACAGAGTAATGTGCTGATGGTTGCTACTTTTACTGGGCTTGGAGATGCCCAGGGGAAGCCAAACTGCCAACAAAGGCCTGCTGCTGCTAGTGCCAGTCCTGAGACCACTTAGCAAGAGATACTGGGTATGTAGAGGCCAGATGCTGCTTGTTTGGGAGATTTTAGGGAAGTCTAAAGCACAAGGCAAGAGAAGCCATTTGTATGGAAAGCCACTGAAAATGGTTTGGGTGGGTCCACAACTTGATTGGGGCAGGATTTCAGAGAATTACCAGGGCAGGGCAAACAGTGTTAGTGATGTTGATGGAAACTCAGATATGATACTTGCCTGTAGCCTCTGTGGGAAAGGGTTCAGCAAAGGAACAAGGGCCTTAACTACACTTCTGTCTGGGAGAAAGCTGCCCCTCTAGCCTTGACCTTGAGCCAGGCAATTCAGTTCCTTCCCATTATGTCCCTAGCCCCTTTTAAGCAGATGCCCCAGTGTCAGAGCTCAGAGTGTGTGAGTCCATGCACAGAGTCGTTAAGAGGAATGCTTGGGACTCCTGAAGTCCTCTTGTCTCACTCAGCTATAACCCCAACTGATTTTTACAGCCTGAAGTTATGGGGACTTCTGCTAGCACAGGAACCCTGGTCTGGGAGTTCTGATGTGGGGCTAGGACCCCTTGCTCCATAGCTGTGATATCGTTTCTAATTTTTCTGAAGGTTTGGGGATTTTTAAATTTTTATTTCATTCATTCATTCATTCATTCATTCATTCATTCATTCATGCATGCATTTTTACAGAGAAGGGAAGGAGAAAGAGAAGGAGAGAAATATCAGTGTGTGATTACCCCTCATATACCCTTGCTGGGGACCTGGCCCCCAACCCAGGCATGTGCCCTAGGCTGGAAATTGAACCAGTGACCTTTTAGTTCACAGTCTGGCACTCAATCCACTGAGCCACACCAGTCCAAGCTCCTTTCCAATTTTTAAAAAATATTTTATTTATTTATTTTTACAGAGGGGAAGGGAGGGAGAAAGAGGGAGAGGAACATCAATGCGTGACTATCTCTCAAGGGCCTCCTACTGGGGACCTGGCCAAGCTTGGTGCTCATTCCACTGAACTACACCACCCAGGCCAATTTTTTAAAAAGATTTTATTTATTTTAGACAGAGGAGAAGGGAGGGAGAAAGAGAGGGAGAGAAACATCAACGTGTGGTTGCCTCTTATGTACCCGCTACCGAGGACCTGACCTGGCCCACAACCCAGGCATATGCCCCAATTGGGAATTGAACTAGCCACTCTGGTTCACAAACTGGTGCTTAATCCACTGAGCAACATCAGCCAGGGCTCCTTTCCAATTTTTAACTGCCACATGTAAGTGTGGGACCAGCCTGTTCCATGTGTTTGCCTCTCCTACCTTTTCTTTATATCCTTAGCTGTAGGCCTTCTGTTTAGCTAGATTTCAGGTGGTTATGAATAATGGCTTTTCTATAATTTAGTTGTAATTTTCATGTGGTTGTGGGAAGTTCCAAATACTGTCTGTTTATGCCACCATCTTGACTGAAACTGCAGCTAAATCCAGTACCACTCAAGTCACTATACTCCATGACCATATGCAATTTTGCCAGAAATGCAAGGTTCCTTCCATAAAACAAAAATAAATCAATGTAAAACACTATATTAATAAAGCAAAGGTAAAAAACACACATTATCATCTCGGCAGATGCAGAAAAGCCTACTAACAAACTACAACATCCTTTTCATATTAAGAATCCTAAAGGGCAATGCCTTTAACTGAGCAAAGGCATGCATGAAATCCCACAACAATATCATACTTAATGGTGAAAGACTCAAAGCTTTCTCCATAGGATCAAGGACAAGACAAGGATGTCTGTTCTTGCCACTTCTATGCAACAACGAACTGAAAATTCTAGCCTGGTAATTACTAACAAGACAAATAAAAAGCATTCAGACTAAAATGAAGAGTTAAATATCTCTGTTTACAGATAACATGAAGTTATATGTAAAAACTCTTAAGGAAACAATGTACACACAGAGAAAAACTATTAAAGCCAGTAAGTGGTATCAGTAAAGTTTCAGGATATTAGATGAATATACAAATATGATTTTTATTTCTACATACTTGCAATGAACAATCTGAAAATGAAATACAATTTCATTTACAATAACTCAAAAAGAAAAAAATAGGAGTAAGTTCAACAAAATAAAGAGATTATACTAAAAAGTAGAAAATATCACTAGAAAATTATTAAAGAAAACTAAATAAATGGATAAGTCATGATCATAAAATGCTGTTAAGATGTCAATTCTCCTGAAGATCATCTATACACTCAGCACAAGCCCTGTAAAAACTCTATCTTTTGTGCCCTGGCTGTGTGGCTGTTAGTTGAAATGTTATCCTATGCACCAAAAGGTTGAGTGTTCGATCCCCAGTTGGGGCATGTATGCAAGACAACCAATAGATGCTTCTGACATATTTTTTTAATCTCGTTTTCTCCCTTCTCTCTGCAAAATCAATAAACATATCTTGGGGTGAGGATTAATAAAATTTTTTTTTAAATCTAACTTTTGTGCAGAAATTAATCAACTCTTCCTAAAATATACACAGAAAGATCGGGGACCCAGAGTAACCAAAACAAGCTTGAAAATGAAAAAGCTGGTGGAGTCACATTCACCCATTGTAAAACACAGCTAAAGTCATCAAGGTAATGTGTTACTGGCATGCTGGCAGACTCAGATCAGACATACGGAAGAGAATGAACAGTCCAGACATTTATGGTTAATTGATTTTCAAAGGGTACCAAGTCAGTTAAATGAGGGAAAAGAATAGCCTTTTCAACAACTGGTGCTAGGACACCTAGATACCACATGCACAAGAATGAAGTTAGACCTTTACCTCACACTGAATACAAAAATCAACATGAAATCAATGTAAGAGCTAAAACTATAAAACTCTTAGAAAAAGACACAGGTGTACATTTTTACTTTGGACCTTGGATTAGGCAATGGTTTCTTAGATATGACATGTAAAGAACAAGCAAAAGAGAAATAAGCCAGTCATAAAAAGGCAAATACCACATAATTTCACTCACATGTGGAATCTAATGAACTAAACTAACAAGCAAAAGAAATAAGCTCATAGAGAGCAGGGTGACAGTTATTGGAAGGGGGAGTTTAGAAGGTACACGGATCGAGCAAAAAGGAAAAATGGCTCATGGACATGGACAACAGTGTGGGGATTGCTGGCAGGAGGGGAGTATAAGGGGCTAAATTGCAATGGAAAAAAACACAATAAAAAAAGAAATAACTAAGGGTGATATTAGCAGAGGCAGTAGATGCATTTAATTAAAAAATAAAGAACAAGGAAAAACAGAAAATTAAAAACTTTTGTGCTTTCTTCTTTATTCTAAAAAGAAAGTAGTAAGAAAAACAGCAAACAAAATGGAATATTTGCAGCAAATCATATATATCTGAGTTGAGAATCCAGAATATATAAAGAACTCTTATAAGATAACAGTAAAAAGGCAACAAAAGATTTGAATTAGACCTTTCTCCAAGAAAGATATACAAATAATTTATAAGCACATGAAAAGAGGCTCAACTTCATTTGTCATTAGAAAAATGTACAATCAAAACCACAATGAGATATAACCACTTCATACTCACTAGGATAGCTAGATTTAAAAGATAGACAGTAGTTAAGTACAGATGCTCCCAATTTACAATGAGGTTATATCCTGATAAAGCCATATTAATTTGAAAATGTCCTAAGCTGAAATTGCATTGAATACACTTCAACTATCATAGTTAGCTCAGAGCATTTACATTAGCCTACAGTTGGGCAAGTACTTGAGTTTCATCTCAAGAGTAATTGCCTTCCCTTCTCACCAGAAGCTGGAGATACAGATAGGTGTTTCACAGACATATGAGATGTTAAAACACAAACACAATATCCAAAATAAGCTGGCAACACAATACAGCGTGCTTATTGTTTTTTGACCCTTGTGCTCATGTTGTTGATGGGGAGCTGTAGTTCACTGCTGCTGCATAGCTTCACGACTATAGTACAGCATATTACAAGTCAGAGAAAAGATCAAAACTCAAAATTCAAAGTACCATCATAAAGTGAAAAAATCACAAATCCAACCATCGTAAGTTGTGGACTGTACTACAAAAATGTGAAGAATCTGGAAACCTCATATATTGTTAGTGGGATAATAAAAATGATAAAACCACTGTGGAAAAACATTTGGCACATTACTGAAAATGTTAGACACTAAATTACCATATGACCTAGCATGTCCACCCTGAGATATGTATGTAAGAGCATTAAAATCATAGGTCTAAACAAAACTTGTACATGAATGTTCACAGTAGCACTTTTTGTAATAGTCAAAAATTGGAAACATCGCAACTGTCTATCAGTGAATGGAAAACCAAGATGTGATACATCCATAAAATAGAATATTATTCAGGCATTAAAAGGAATTAACTATGTATACTTGCTACATCATGGATGAATCTTGAAAACATTATGTTAAGTTCAAGAAGTCAGACACAAGCCCTGACTGATGTAGCTCAGTGGGTTGGGTGTCATCCTGCAAACTGAAAGGTCACAGGTTGGGGGCACATGAGAGGCAACCTACCAATGTTTCTTTCCTTCTCCCACCCTTTTTCTCTCTCTAGAAATAAATAAATAAAATCTTGAAAAAGTCAGATACAAAAGCCCACATATTGTACAATCCCATTTACATAAAACGTCCAGAATAAGAAAATCCATAGAAATAGAAAGTAGATTAGTGGTTGCCAGAGGATGGGTGAAGGGTAATTGGGTTTGACTGTTAACAGGCATGGGGTTTCCGTCTGAGTGATGGAAATGTTCTGCAATTAAGATAGTGGTGATGGCTGCAAAAAATTGTGAATATTCTAAAAAACAACTAAATTTTACACTTTGTGGTACGTGGATTATATCAGTGGAAAAAAATCATACTAACTCCTTAACATGTATGTCATGAGGTTCGACTTGTTTTGCATCCTAATTTCCTCTTTAGCCATATGTCTGGTTATTCTGTATCTCCTAGCCAAACTGGTCTTTCAATTCTGCAAATAAACAAATGCTCTTATTTCAAGGCCACTATAAACTTTATTCACTTTGCTTGGGCATCCTTATTTTTTCCTAGCATAGCTAATTTGTAATCATTCTTTAGGTCTAGTGTACTATCACTTCCCTCAGACAATTTTTATTTTTAATCCTCTCATTATGTACTATACTCCTATTACCAGATACTAGATTCCCTGATATTGTGATCACCAAAAAGTCTGTTTAGTTTTATCTGTAAAGTAAAACAAATATTTTTTATTTTCACCAGTAACTTTATTGATTTGGATATTTGAGTATGTTGGTTATTTCCTGCTACTGGCTTCTAGTGGAAAGAGGCCAGGGCCACTGCTAAACATCCTCCCATGCATAAGACAGCCCTACAGCAAAGAAGTAATTGGTCAAAATGTCAATAGTACCGAGAAACTTTGCAAACCACATTTGACATGTTAGACCAGTCACAGCACCTTCTCCATACACTGCACAGATCTTTTTTGTGTGTGTTTCATTATTTTTACCTTTCTTGAAATAATAAAGCATAATATGCTGAACACATTGTGTATCTTCTTCCATCTTCATTATTAAAATGGCTGCACAAAAACTCACCAATTTTGATAAATCAAAAAAATGCACGCTGATACGACAGCTGTAACAATACAATCTAATGAAATTGTTTCGAATGAAGTTGAAGACAACTGAGGACTACTAGAACCTTTTTATGGAAAAAAACTAAACAAACTTTTTGGCCAATCCAATACTTGCCTTTGTAGTATACATATCTCAGTGCTGATACACTGGTCAATAAGTGTTTAACTATAGCAGTTCTTCACTTAACATCATCAATAGTTCTGTGACTTTAAGCCAATTGACAGGTTCTGTGATTTTAAGCAAAATAATGTATAATAAAACTAATTTCACCATAGGCTAACTGATATAAACAAGAGTTAGTTTAAGAATTGGCATCCTATCAACATTGTAATGAAAAACGTTGAGCCAAACAAATTATTCAAGGACCTGCTATACTAAAGCAATTATTTCTAAGGTCTATTCCAACTTTAAAATTATATGGTCTTTTCACCTGAAACTATATGTTTAACTAACCAGGCCCTACAACTCAAAAACCTAATTAGTGGGCCTACAAAGTCACTGTGTATAAATGTTATAAAAAGGAAAGGGAAGGAAATTGTCACTCCATTTTAGGAAATGTCCTAGCTGGAATGTGGGAAACAACTCACCCCTTTCTACTTATTGATGAATCAGTTTTCCAACTTCTTGCTAATTAAGGCTATAGAAAGAAACAAACATACATATAAAACACCAAAGACAGTGTCCTTTGAAGTATGGGAAAGCATTTTACAAACCAGAAGAAGCACCCTGGTAGTGTCTCAGTTAGGTGGAATGCCATCCTGTGCCCCAAAAGGTTGTGGGCTTGATCCCTGGTTGGGGCACATATGGGAGGCACTCACACCAATGTATTTCTTTCTCTCCTTTTCTCCCTCTAAAATCAATAGACATATCCTTTATGCCTATTGTATTGTGAGTATTTAAAAAAAAAACCAAACTTTTTTTTCTCAGATACTACTGCAATACCCCTATCATTGAAAATGTGAAATGACCTCACATATGAAAGACCAAAAGATAAATTGACATTTTACTTCTTCATTTTTCACAAACAACCCTATAAACCTATAGTCAACTGAAAATAAAGCATTTTTAAGATGGTTGGCTTTCTGACAGTTACATTATTTGGGCAAGTCAGATGCTACTAGGATTTCATGAATATAGAAATTTGAAATGTGTACGAACCATTAGATTCACCCTGGAATCAGGGCAGTTGGAGGTTTTTTTGAGCTTCAAGATTTAAATAGAAAACCCCAAATAAACAGTTTCTTTTCATGGGGGAGAGTTTCCAAACTACTAACCACCCCAGATGTTTTTCCATAACCACTTGGGAGTTCTAACAGGTGGTAGTATGAAATCTAATTCCTTAAAGTAGATTTGATTTAACAAATCCCACTCTTTAATGCATAAATTACAGATATATATACACAATATATAAGAAGTATATTTGTGGCATCAAAATCTCACATGGGAGGGGTAATTAGAAAAAAAAGTCTAAAAGTATTCCTTTAGAGTGTGATATTGAAATAAAGGTTGAGAACACTGCCCAAGATGGAATGTAGTAATACAGTTAAACTTTCTTAGAAAACATGGTCATTTGTGTTAGAATATGCTGGGAAAGGTCATGACAGATCATATAGTTTATGATTTATCATAATAGATTATACTTTTGTATAACATACACTTCAGAAAAGCCTCCATTAAAAAGCTAGATCACTTCTATAGTAAGTGTTTGTGCTCCACTTTGGACAATCTAGAGTTCCCATTTTAGGTTAGACTTGATGTATTTTACTTTCTTTTTGTTCCAAAAGTCTAAAGTAATGTGGCAAAGTAATAGTTGACCACATCCATGTTCATTTATCATTTTATAGATATAGTAAACTAGTTACTTGGCCACAAAAGGCTTATTTATCATCATTAAGTACCTGACTGAAATCAATTCTGAACTATAACTATAGGAGAAGTTTAGGTACAAATTATTCTAAATTTCACAAGTCACAATGAAAATATAAACAAAACCAATTATCTCTTTTTAAAAGATTTTATTTATTTTTAGAGAGAGGGGAAGGGAGGGAAAAAACATTGATGTGTGCGAGATACATTGATAGGTTGCCTCTCATACATTCCCAATTGGGGATCTGGCCTACAATCCAGGCATGTGCCCTGATTGGGAACCAAACTGGTGACCTTTTGGTTTGCAGACTGGTATTCAATCCACTGAGCTGCACCAGCCAGGACCAACTATCTCTTATTACAATAATAATACAAATAATTACTCTTCAACCAAAACTAGTTATTGTTTCTCTTTATTTCTAAAAGTAACTGCAGAATAAATAACTGCACCTTTTGTGTAAACTTAGTGGCCAAGTTGTTCAAATAAGTAAGAAAGTAAGCCTCCGTTTCCTTTTTTCTTAACATAACAGTCTTGTGCCTGCTTTTCAGTGGAGGTAGTAATAAATAACAAAACAGACTGAAGAAGAGACATAACTGAAAAAGAGAAGGAAAGATAAGTCTAAATATATCAAGGGTATTCAAATTTGAGGTACTGGGATGCCAAAAGTCTGACCTCTCTTCCTATTTATAGAGAGAGAAGTTAAAAAAGAGGTGCCTAATGAAAAAAGCAAGAGACAGAAAATCCTTCTACCTGAAAATATGTCCTTCACATATCCTAATAATTTTCCCCCAAAATTCATGGTTTAATGATCCTAAAAAATGTAAATATTTTATGGGAAGAATTAACTTATGATTCCTTATATTATTACATCCACAAATAACAAAGTCTGTGTTAATAAACAAGTTATGATTAACCAGGACCCATAAATACAAATATAACACAAAGGTGATAAGATACTAGGAGTTATTTCATGGGAGGGTAGGGGCTAGAGAAATTTGGGGAAAATTTGCACTCTTTCAAGGAAGAGGTGAGTCTTAAAGGATGGCTGAGGAATCCCAAAGAAGCTGATGGAAAACATATGAAGAGCATGTTTGGGTAATAGGCGCAGGCTAGATGAAGCACAATGTATAAGACAGAGAATAGGTGAAGATACAACTGAAAAGACAGAATGAGTAAGGATCATAAAAAGTTGTAAATGTCAGCAATGACAATATTATTACAGTAAATAACAGTATGAATATACAGAATCTGAATAAGTGGTATTAAGTAGACAAAGGGAAATAATCATAGTCACAATTAAACTTCTGTAAGTGTTTTGGTGATATAAAGTTGAATAAGAACAGGAGGTCTTGACTTTTTTAGGAGGTGTGTCAGTCCTAGTTCTGTTTGCCTTTGAATCCATTCTTCCTCTTTCTCCTGCTCTGCACTGTATGACATGCCCTGTATAACTGCACTGACCTCATGCAGGCAATGTCACCTGGGTAGTGGCTAGGTTTAATAAATGGGAAGCACCAGTGATAACATTGAAGGGCAGTTGGAAGCCACGCTTTTTTTCCCCTCCCACTCACTCTCTGCCTTGGTAGAATCTCCACTATGAGTACTGCTTCCTTACCAGACAAATTTACCTTCCATCTTCCACATAGTGAACCCAGCCTCTGAACTGCCTCATCTCTCTTTGTCCTCACTACCTCTGCGGCCTTCAGCTCTTGCTGCTATCCTCTGAGTTGGCCTCACTTAAGCGGCTCTTTTTAGCTTTTCCATCTCCAGTGTAACCAATTCCCTCATTTAATCCCTTCATGTTAAATACTCAGATTGGTTTCAATCTTCCTAAAAGGAATGCTGACTCATACAGACAGGAACAAGTCTATTTAAAAACACCCCACCTGCACATAAACCTTTACAGACAGTTTTAGGGGATCCCAGAACCCTTGAAGCCTGTCCCTTAATCCCATATTAAAAACAGTGAATACACAAAAAGGTAAATTTCTCGGGGAAAAAAAAAAAAAAGACTCTAGTGGGGATAAGATGGTTACAGAACAATGTGAATGTAAATAGTGCCACATAGCTGTACACTTAGAAATCACTAAAATGATGAACTTTTGCATGTTTTTTAAAAAAGGTAAAGAAACACTCGATTACAGTAAAACATGGTAAAGGTACAACAGAAATAATGTGCAATTCTGTGGAAACATTTAAGAAGTACTAACTATACCTGCTGAAAGAGGTTTCAGAGATTACATTTGACCTGAACTGTGAATGTAATACTAGGAAGACAGGGAGAAAAACATTGCACATAGAAGGAACAGAATATAAAGGAAAAATTGGTTAAACTGTAAGTAGTTTGGTATGTCTAGTGCACAGGGCAGATATTGAGAAGTTGAGATGAAGCAGGGCAATTCCACAGAGCACTTTGAATGACATACTGATAAAAACCAAATGGTAATCCAGAGGCAATAAGAACACTTTGACATATTTTGACCTGTGCAATATTTAAAGGAATTCTAGGAAGGTAACAGCTGGCTGTACCTGAGTAGCAAGAAGGGCTATTTAAGTGCAGTGAGGTACAAAAGTCAATGCAGTATGTTGAAGAACAAAAAGTAGATAAGTAGTGCAACTAAGTAAAATTTATTGTTCTTTGAACAAATTTGACTCATGAAAGGGTGACAGAGCATTAGATAGAATATGCGGTGGGGTGTAGGAATGTGTTTAGTGTGGGTGTATATGTGCAAGGGTAAAAATCTTTAACTATGTGAACCCCAAGAAGAGAACTTTTTAATTAGCACTTGGCAGTGTGTGGAACATATCAAACACCCAAAGATTTGCTGAAAGAACATTATGAAGAAAAGGAAGCAACAAACAGGCTGAAGATGGGGAGTACTTGTAAGAGAAGATTCATGAGTGAACAGTAAGATAGTTAATATTTTAAGCCACTAAGTTTTGTAATTGTAGATATTTATGTGCTGATAGGAGCTTCAAGATATATAATGCTAAATGAAAAAAAGCAAGAGCAGTGAGTGTGAGGAAATTTATTTGATATTCTTTTGCACAACTTGAAATTTTGGTAAGTGCACAACTTTTCAACTTTAAGAATGTGAGGTGTAGTGTGAATGCTTTAGGTAGATTTTGTTTTGTAACAGTAAATATGATGAATTGCACGATTATCTGAGAAGCAATGACAAATGTCCAAGAGAGAAGTAATGGGAAGGCATATTGCTAAGATATGACAATCAAAATGGAATGTGAATGGCAAAAAACTAGTTTAGGATAAGAAACAAGGGCTGGAGTTTCTATCCATTGGTAAAAAAAAAAAAAAGTAGGAAGCAGAGCAGCTGGTTTGTGCAGGATAAAGACTCACAAGTTGTTGTGAATTATTACAGTTAGAAAATCATATTGCTTTTGTAAGACCAGTGCTTCTTGACTAAGAGTAATTTTGCCCCCTAGGGAACACACTGGCAACATTTTTTGTTGTCACATCTGGATGAGGATGGAGAGTAGAGTGCTAAAGGATAGAGGCCAGAGATGCTGCTAAACATCCCACAAGGCACAAGACAGTTCCCCGTAAGTAATTATCTGGTCCAAAATATCAACATTCCCGAGGATGAACCTTGGCTGGTGTGACTCAGTGGCCTATGAACCAAAGGTTGCCATCTCGATTCCTAGTCAGAGCAAATGCTGGTTTGCCAGCTGGGTCCCTGGTTGGGGGCTTATGAGAGTCAACTAACTGATGTTTCTCTTCCTCTCTTCCTCCCTCTCTGAAAATAAAGTCTTAAAAACCAACCAAACAAACAAACAAAAAAAACACACACACAAAAACCCCAGCACCGAGGGTGAGAAACCCTGTTGAAGACTGGATTACTGAAGAGCATCTGGATTACCAAAGTGCCAAAACTCAAAAATTCTTAAGCAAACACTGCATGGAGGGAAAATATAAAGTATGTCAATGTTACCATGCTCACTGTGAAAGTCTACTTTGGATTGGTTTACATGTAAACCTAATATAACAATTACAAGACACCTTTTCCTCACAGATACAGATATAGATTCAGGTTAACTGTACTCAATTCTGATAAAGTGGGCGAAATATGAGCCAGACATTAACAAAATATTAGTTTATACTGAAGCCATTTACTTAGTTCTCCAAAAACATGTAATGGAGTCACTTACCATCTAATATTTCCTGCAAAATGTGTCTATCAAGAGTCTGGGCACAAACATTTCTTTGGACAAAGCTGAGTATTTTAAAAAGAAACAAAATAATGGGTTTATCTAACAATAAAACAATGGTAGCAATGACTGCAGGCACTACGGGAAGTTTCAACAGAGGAGTTTATCGTTTACTTTCAGAGATGTCACATATGATGTCTGTAAATCATTTGCTCGAATTTTGAGTTTTATGTGGCTCTCGCTCTCAGCAGTACAATCCTCATTCTTTCAGGGTACAAACAATAGCAAAACCTGTTTCCCACACAGACAATAATACACCTTGACAACTGGCCCGAGGAACTAATCCTCCGCAAACGGAGGAAAAACTAACGAAGACTAGAAAAGCCACCTGAAAGTCATTTCCCATGTGAAGTTTCCTGCTAATCAAAAAAAAAACACACACACACACAAAACTGGAATTGCTGTTGTTTTAAAATATGCAGCTGGCATTTCAAACCTCTACACGGGACGACTTTTTGCAGTGGGTGGAGAGGAAAGAACACACCATTCGCCTCAAATTCGTAGTTCTAAAAGCTAGTTATCAGAAGGGCGCCAGGAAGGTCTTTCCACAAAGCTGGGTGCCTGAGGAAGTCCTCATTTTTTTCCTATTTTGGCTCCAGCCCTAACAAGAGAAAGTGCACCCAAGGTTGAAAAACATGCATTCCATCCATTACATAGCCAACGCTCCTTCAAAGGTCCCAACTAAGTATTCAGGCCTGACTTGCCCTCCAAACCCGGGCCTCAGGTGTCCCACCCAAGCTTCTCCTGAGCAATACTCCCCTACGCCCCGCCACGCAGCCTGAGAAGAGCATCCACACACAAAGAGGCTTAACTGCCCTAGCCTCCGGCTTAAGAGTCATCGTCAGACTGAAGTTGTCGGAGGGGAAGCAAAACCCCAAAGCTCCCCCACCCTGGGAAAACCTTTAGCCCCAAAGGTCCTTCCGCCCAGCTTAAATGGTCCAATATTCCTCCCTCCCGCGTTCGAGCTTACCCAATACCAGCCGGGCAACGTCCGAAGGTAACAACATAATCGAAGCTGCAGATGGAACCCCAACAACAGAAGAGGCTCGAGTAAAAGCCAACACAACAGCAGCTACTGTGCCGCATCTCCCGGTTCCAGTGGCGGCACTGAACCCGCGGCAATTCGTCCCGCCTCTTTCACTTCACGCTAGCCAATCGCTTCCGCAGGAGAAAGAAAGGCGCCGAAATGAAACCCGCCTCCGTTCTCCTTGAAACTGTCGTCATTTCCTCCCTCATATTTGAGGGGGTAGGGTTGGAGGCGGTGAGGAGGTGGGGTGGAGGTCCAGGAATCTGAGCCAGAGGGCGAGCACGAAAACGCAGGGGCGCACGCCATTGGTGGGCAGGGCGCAGGCGCGTGGCTTTAGACGTGCTCAATGTTTTGGGGAAGCGGGGCCTCTAGGCGGCGACCCGGTGAAGACGAGGCGCATGAGCAGATGGTGCTGAGGCCGCCGCTCAGCCTTGCTTCTTCCTGTGGAGAACGGCGCGGCGAGGTCGCTCCAGGTTTGAACCGGAAGCGGGAATAGTGCGTGGATAGCGGGCTGGAGCTGTCTGCGGCGCAGGTTTTAGGCGATTTGGGCTGCAACCACTAGCTTCTCGAGAGATTGCAGTTGGCTGTCGGAGTCCAGCGGTAAGGACGCGGAAGCCATGCTTTTGGGGAATTCAGTCGTTTTCGAGCAGTTTGGCCCCAACCTTCGGAGACTCAGTCTCAGGACTCCAGAGCGGCCCTTAACACCTTCACACGTCATCTTTCCCCGGCTCGCTGAGCCCGTAGCTAATTTATCCACGAACCTTATTCTAAGGACAACTAGATGAATTGACTAATACCATTTTTCCCCTCTCATAATTAGTTTTAATCAGCGAGCATCTGTTGAACTTTAAACTGCAGTCGTGTGGTTAAGATCTTGGGCTCTGGAATCACACTGCAGGAGTTTAAATTCTGGCCGTCAACTGTGTGACCTCGCTATACAATTTTCTTCGTGATAATCCTTTCCTGTGGTAAGCATTCAAGAGCGTTCGCTGCTGTTTTTGCCAGGCATAGATTAAGTAAAAAAGACTGTTAAAACTCAGGATGATAATGTGATAAAAGAGTACTGCGATAGTAGGGGTGTCAGTGAGGTTCTATGGAAACAGCCTGGGAGAATCGAATCAGTTTGTGCTGAGACCTCACAGCGTTAAATTGCTTTGGAGGATGGTAGGAGTCTTCTGCAAAGAAGACAGTGTGTGTGTAAAGCCACAGAGTGTAGAAGGTTCCTGAAGCTCAAAAGTGAGGTCTGGTATTGAATTAAATAAATTTGGGTATTTGCAACATCTCGAAGTCATAGGAATGGATAAGATCACACTGGGAGAATATAGAGTGAGAAGTAAGGAAACAAAGGTGTTTTTTAAGGTTTGGGTGGAAGAAGCATCATCAAATTTATGAAACAAAAGGAAGTGTGAATATTGATAACTGCTACTGATAATTTATTGAGCATTTGTTATGTTCCATGCACTGTGAAACATGTATGTGAATCTTTACATTACCTCTTTGAGATAGGTGTTAGTATTATTTTTTATCATTAAAAAAACTGAGGTTAAGAGAGATTAGCTAACCTGCCCTAGGTTATGCAACTTGTAAGTAGCAGCATCCTTACAATATGAGTACACAGCCCACACTCTTACCATTAGAAAAGAATGGCATGCCAAGGGTAGAATTATATCCAGAAAGATGGGATTTGGCATTGTCAAATTCTGTAAAGGAATCACTATTAGATTGACCGATTCAGAGGTTGTTACTTAAAAAACGTAAATCAGCCCTGGCTGGCGTGGCTCAGTGGATTGAGCACGGACTTGGGAACCAAAGGGTCACTGGTTCAATTCCCAGTCAGGGCACATGCCTGGGTTGCAGGCCTACTCCCCAGTTGGGGGGGCACATGAGAGGAAACAACACATTGATGTTTCTCTCCCTCCCTGCCTCCTCTTCCCCTCTCTTTAAAAATAAATAAATCTTTAAAAATATGTATGAATCATTTAGTTGCATGTTGGGAGCAGAACCTAGATCTTTCTGAATTAGTACATTAGTTGAACTCAGATTTAACTAGTGACACTGTTACTGTAGTTGACTACTCTCTAGTTCTTTTGGTTTTCTTTTAGTTCCTCCAACATTCCATGTGCTCTTCCATCTTAGGACCCTTAGGCTGTTATGCTCATCTCCTTTCCTAAAATGTTCTCCAGCTCTATGATTGGTACTACTTCATTCAGATCTTGGCTTTATTGTAACCTCCTCTGAGATGTGTTCCCTAATAGTTTATCAAAAATGATCCTTTCTATTATTGCATGTTTCTTTCTATTGAGCCATATATAACAACTTGGAATTATGCATTGATTTATCTATGTAGTTGTTTACTGTCACTCTCTCCACTAGTTATGACTCCGTAAAGATAGAATTTGTGTCTATTTGGTTCATTAGAAGTCTAGACTCCCCCCATTATAGTATGTACCTTGTACATAGCAGTTGCCTAATAAATATTGTTGCATGTATCAGAGAATGAGTATCTCCTATTTATGTACATAATACTGTACTGTTTTTGTTGTTGTTTTTTTTTTAAGTGATCTATCTTTGAGAAATAGAAGGGAAGAAAGGCAAGTAAGCCACAGCTTAAAAAAGAAATTTAGAGTTGCCTCTTCCTGGAAGCATCACATGTTTAGTAAACATGCATTTTATTCACATTACAAATAACATCTTTAGTATGTTTAGGAATAAATGTGCCTACTTTTATTATTTTTTATTTTTTTAATTTATTTTATTGGTTATGCTATTACAGTTCTCTCATTTTTTTCTCCCCTTTACTCCCCTCTGCCCTCTACTCCCATCCCACTATCATTCCCCCACCTTAGTTCATGTCCATGGATTGTACACATAAGTTCTTTGGCTTTTCCATTTCCTATACTATTCTTAACCTCCCTCTGTCTATTTTGTACCTACCATTTATGCTTTTTATTTCCTGTACCTTTCCACCATTTGCTGCCACCCCCTTTCCCACCGGTAACCCACTGTGTGATTGATCTGCATTTCTGTGATTTGGTTCCTGTTTTAGTTGTTAATTTTGGGGGGTTTTTTTTTCAGGTTCATTTGTTGATAGCTGTGAGTCTCTTGTCATTCCACTGTTCATATTTTTGATCATCATTTTCTTAGATAAGTCTCTTCAACATTTCATATAATAAGGGCTTGGTGATAATGAACTCCTCTAGCTTTACTTTATCTGGGAAGCACTTTATCTGCCCTTCCATTCTAAATGATAGCTTTGCTGGATAGAGTAATCTTGGATGTACATACTTGCCTTTCAGGACTTTGAATACCTCTTTCCAGCCCCTTCTTACCTGCAAGGTTTCTTTTGGGAACCTTGTAGTTCTTATGGGAATTCTTTTGTGGGTAACTGCCTCCTTTTCTCTTGCTGCTTTTAAGATTTTCTCCTTATCTTTAATGTTGGGTGATGTAATTATGATATTCCTTGGTGTGTGCTCCCTTGGGTCCAACTTCTTTGGGACTCCCTGAGCTCCCTGGACTTCCTGGAAGTCTATTTCCTTTGCTAGATTGGGGAAGTTCTCCTTCATTATGTTCTCAAACCTGTTTTTCATTTCTTGCTCTTCCTCTTCTTGTTCTGGCGTTGCTGTGATTTGGATGTTGTAACGTTTAAGGATGTCCTGGAGTTTCCTAAGCCTGTCCTCATATTTTTGAATTCTTGTTTCTTCATTCTGTCATGGTTGAATGTTTCTTTCTTCCTTCTGGCCAGACCCTTGATTTGAGTCTTGGTTTCCTTCCTGTCACTGTTGGTTCCCTGTATATTTTCCTTTATTTCACTTAGCATAGGCTTCACTTTTTCCTCTATTTTATGATCATAGTCAACCATTACCAGTGTTTTGAACTGTGCATCTGATAGGTTGGCTATCTCTTTATCGCTTAGTTGTATTTTTTCTGAAGCTTTGATCTGTTCTTTCATTTGGGCCATATTTCTTTGTCTCAGTGCAGCTGTTAAGTAGTAATGGTATTGGCCAGGGTGGAGCAACCCAGGTGGCTATGTTGTGGGGGAGGTGTCTGAGAGGAAACAGTGCCACTTGCCCACCTCTCAGCTGGCTTTCAGTCACTTAACTCTGCTACCACAAGCAAATTGGGCCCTTCTGGCACTGATTCCTGGGTGGGTGGTTTTGTGTACACTCTAGGACCCTGTGGGTCTGTCCAACGAACTCCTGTGAGGCTGGGAGTTTTTCCTGCTGCCTCAACCCCCACAGGTTTTTTCCAGTCAGAGGTTTTGAGGCTTTATTTCCCCTCACTGGAACCATGGGTTGCATGGTTTGTCTCACTCCCTGTTGGTCCCACATTAGTGGGACCACCTGCTCCACAAGCTGCGGCCTTGCCTGGTCTGCCAACTACTGCCTTGCCACGTGTCCTCTCCAGCCCAGCTGCCCTTCTCCATCCCATCTACCTGTCTGGATGAATGTTTCTTCTTTAACTCCTTGGTTGTTGGACTTTCATATAGTTTGATTTTCTGTCAGTTCTGGTTATTTTTTTGTTTTTAAATTTGTTGTCCTTCTTTTGGTTGTGTGAGGAAGCAAAGTGTATCTGCTATGCCTCCATCTTGGCTGGAAGTCTCAGGTGCCTAGTTTCATGGTTCTTTGAATATTGCTAAGGTGTTTTATTTTCTTTGTTCATTCAATTAAGAGGACTTTAAACTGAGATTGAGCAAAGAGGGGGGAAAGTCGTAGATAAAACTCTAAGGGATGGAAACATAAATATGAGAGTCCCATTCTGAACAAGTATATAGTCAACTGAAAACGACTATCACATAAATAACATCTTGTTACCAACAGCAGAGTAAAAGAGGTTGTAATAAGGATGAAGGGGTCAGAACAACCAATGAATACAAGAGGAGGAGAATTAGAGCTATCTGCCAGTGAAATAGGTAGTTTTATTAGGTGGTTTTATTTTACTGTGAGTGTTTAAAGAAAGAACAATACTTTTTAGAAGGGATTTCTTCCTTTGTAGGAAGATGGAGTATGGCCTCTTCTTGCCACTTTTAAGATTCTGTGAGATTAAACATAGGCAGAGAAACATACATAATGTGTATAGATGGATGGGAAAAAAGATGTTTCCCATTTTTTTCATTTTGAGGTATATGTATGTGTAGATATCATGGACATAAATGAGTATATTTTTTTGTTTATTAACATTGTATAACAGAAATGAAGCTTTTTTTTAGATTTTTTAAATTAAATTTTTAGAGAGATAGGAAGGGAAGGAGAAAGAGAGGGAGAGAAACATCAATGTGCAAGAGATACATCGATCAGTTAGTTGCCTCTCCCATGCCCCCAGTTGAGGATCCAGTCTGCAACCTACGCCTGTGTCCTGACTGGAAATCAAAGGGGTGACCCTTTGGTTTGCAGGCGGTCACTTAATCCACTGAGCCACACCAGCCAGGACACTGAGCCACAGCAGCCAGGGCAAAAACAAAATACTTATATAAGATTTTTTTAAAGATTATCAAAAGAAGGTTTGATTATACTGGAAAATCTAAACAGAGGAGGGCTACCTCAGTGGCATTAAGGCACAGTAAAATATAGTTGATCTTTTGACATTTGTAAGGGATATTGTTGTAGTTTACAATTACCTTTTAAAATAGGAATATCATTTTCCTTATGCTTTTATGTATTAAATGAGAACCATAAAGCCAGTTATGAAGAAAGTGCTAGGCAAGACTTAATAGCTCTGATAACCTCCTGCATATTAATTCCAAAGCATATGCAATTTAAGCCTTTTGCTCAGCTATATAAGTCATGACATATAGAAAAGGTACTTTTAAATAGTTTGAATGGTCACTGTTAAATTCTTAAGTGCTCTTTTCCTTATTCTTTGCTTGGCTGGCTTCCATTCATTTCTGTATTTTAGTTTAAATGTCATGTTTCTTAGAAGAGGTCCCAAAACAATAAATTACACGTTTCCTATTTTTATCTTGCTGCTGCATACAAAGTACACATTTGCACGTTGAAGCTTTGTTGTGACATTAAGAAAACCTAATTTAAGTATGGAAATGTTAAGAAAAACCATCATGCCTTTGATCACAATATACCTCTAGTTGTACAGTTAGATACAACTGTATATTATTAACGAGTCTGAAATAATTTTATGTGTGCATTTTTACAGGCAATGATGTGTTTTCTGAAAATCTGAACCATGAGTCTAGCACTTGATGATCTGCTTATTTGCTGCCGTCAACTAGGACATGATAAAGCCACGGAACGAAGGGTAGTAAATTACTTAAATTTAGTTTTTGTTTGAAATAAGTAATTAATTACCTATTAACATCTTCTTTTTTTCATTTTCAGAAAGAAGTTGAGAACTTTAAGCGTCTGATTCGGAATCCTGAAACCATTCGACATTTAGATCGGCATTCAGATTTCAAACCAGGGAAATACTTGAATTGGGATGCTGTTTTTAGGTATTCCATTCTAATATTTTTTACCGTATTTTTCATTTTTATTTCTGTTGTGATTTTTTTGTTGTTATATATTTAGGTCTTATTTATCTTTGTCTTCTGTATAACAGTGCTCCTTATATATGAAGTTGGCTCTTAGTATTTATTTGGAACATAATTTTTAAAAAACAACCATTTTTTTTGGTGTAGGGATGATGCTCCAATTAACTGAGCCACCTGGGTAGGTCCTGACATCTGCCAGGTAACTGCCAGATGTTAAATTATAATGCAAAAGTAAAAGGAATTTTAGAATAATCCTATGTGAATGCAGTTAAAAAAAAATTCAGGCATTGGAAAGATGGAATTGGTTGTTGGACTGGTGTAGCAAACAGAATTAATGCATTTTTTACATTAAGATAATTTTCAACTATTAAGTCCCTTTATAACTAGAAATATGTTATAAGACATAGGAAAGACAAATAAGATAATTAAAGTAGAATACTGAGAAACTTGAAATATTTGTAGTCAAGAGGAAGCATGAGTTTACTTGTTTTCCAGTTTTTGGAGCAGATAACCTATTTTATTTCTACCTCTTATTTGGTACTATATTCACTATTACAGATTTCAGTGTGAATAACATGAAAAATGCATGCCTTTATTTTGTTACTTAGTTTATTTCAGATACCACAAATATAGTTATTATCTAAAGGTAAATATTTGCATAAGCTGATCAAGTAGGCCAAATATGCACCTGGCACTCCCAAGTAATCATAAATATATTTTTTTTAATTTTATTTATTTATTTTTAGAGAGGGAAGGGAGGGAGAAAGAGAGAGAAACATCAATGTGCAGTTGCTGGGGGCTGTGGCCTGCAACCCAGGCATGTGCCCCGACTGGGAATTGAACCCGCGATGCTTTGGTTCACAGCCCGCGCTCAATCCACTGAGCTACGCCGGCTAGGGCATAATCATAAATATTTTATAGGCAGGCTTTATTTAAATGCTAGAAACATTTCCAGCTGTCTAGGAAAGAGATAGATCGTGCTTAGAATAACAGGAATAGGTGACAGAGAATTGAGAGCCCCTAATAGTACTGCAAGATTTTAATGATAAAATGAGAAATCAGGAAGTAAAGCAATAGGGAATCATGGAGGTTATGCATTAAGAGCTTTGCAGACCAGACTGGAAATTGGTATTGTTGTGGCTTAGGCCTTGAACAAGAAATTTGTTTCATTTAGTTGGTACATTGATTAAAACAATATGGTTTAAAAGATGCTCTCTATGATAGCATGAAGGAGTTTTTGAAGCTATTATAATAATTTAAACACTTAATGAACTTCTGAAATTCTATTTTGTTTTCTTGAAGATTTTTACAGAAATATATTCAGAAAGAAACAGAATGTCTGAAAACAGCAAGATCAAATGTGTCTGCCTCAACACAAGCCACCAGGCAGAAAAAAATGCAAGAAATCAGTAGTTTGCTCAAATACTTCATCAAGTGTGCAAATAAAAGTAAGTGCTATATTACTTATTAGAAAAAATTGGCTTAATAATTAATTGTTGCATGAGCTGGGTCCAAATATGATGAGATAAAAGTTGAGTGCTAACTCTAACTGCTAGTAAATAAGTAATGATTTTTAATATTGGTTCACATTTGGAGGAATTTATATACGCATGGAATGATATAAACTCAGGATTAAAAGGATTAAAATTACTATTTCACCACCTATTCTTCTTGGATCACTTCTTTATGTCCTTAGTACTTAGGTAGCCATATGATTAAACATACCTTTTCAGGCTTTCTTTTCTATCTTTGATAATAGCTTTAATAGTAGCAAAAACTTGTCTCCTTTTGTTCTTGTTTCTGCCTTCTGAGATACTACAGAAAAATTCTAGTTGATTTTTTCAAATGTGACTTTCTTTAAGATATTTGAAGTTAGCAATGATGTTTCCCTTAAGTCCCCTTTTCTGTGTTAAACACACCTACTTCCTTCAGTGCATATGAGTGTCCTTCTCTTCTGAATATTCTTCAGTTTAATTCTACCTTTTTTAAAGTGTGGGACTCATTCTCATAGGTGTGTTCTCATTGGTACAGAGTGGATCAGGACTTGACATCTTTTGTTCTACACTTTTACTACTTAATTTTAAGGCCACATTAGCTTTCTTGGTAATCAAAACCCATATTCTCAAATAATACTGTGCTTACTATTGACTTTTTAAAAATAGAGAAAAACCTTGTTTTTGTTCCTGAAGAGCTGCAAATTTCCCATTCAACTTGTACAGTTGATAGTTTGAAAAGTTGACATTTTTTTAACCAAAATGCAGGATCCTAATAGGCTTATGTTAAGAAATGGGCTTCACACAATGGTAAAAAATAAAAATCATGAGTGTTTGGTAAGGGACTCTTGGAGTTAGACTTTGTTTACTCTTCACAAATAAGGACTTGGCTTTGCAGTAACAAGTTTAGTTAAAGAATCAGAAAAGCCTAATGTTTGTAAACATTAAGTAGAAGGACATAGGTTATTAGTGGGTGGTATTTCAGAATGGAGGTATAAGACTTGAATCTAAAAAAAACAAGGTTTCACAAAAATTCAGTTTGCTAGCTCTTCTGAGATGCTAGTTTACATGGATAGTTTTAGCCCTTGTCAAGGACTCCAGCATAGATAAAAGAAAGTGACACTGAAATATTCTGTACTGCTTTTGCTCTATATGATGGCCTTGCATTGATTGAAGTTTGTATTCTTGGCTGCTAACATTGGGTTCTTTATAGATCTATATGTGTGTGCATTTGTAGCCCACCAGAATAGTTTTCAGCTTATAGTTTTGTTTTACAATGACAAAAGAAAATAAATTTCATTTGCAAAATTAACACTAGAGATCGCCTCTGAAAAATATATGAAAGTATCAATATGTTGGCTTACAGGAATGAGTGGATGAAATTATCTATGTATGGCTAAAAAGTGCTGTTTTTATTTAAGGCTTTGTTTTCTTTCAAGTTTGACTTTGTAACTGAAAACATCTTTCATCTTGAAGTAGAACCGGGGCAGTGTTACCATGTCATCTCACTTCTTCAGTTGCGTTTTTCAAAGGGTTGGAGAGTTGATGGGATTTTAAACACAGATCCAGACTTTGCCAGACCTGCTTAGTGGTTGGTAACCAAGGTACGGTGAAAGAAACAGATATTTTAAAAAGAGGCGGTTAGAAAGGAACCAGGAAACAAATACCATTCATTCTTTGATTTAGGCATTTGTCACCCTCTGTACAATGTATAGACATTCTAGAGAATAGAAAATCCAACTGGAAAACATGTTACGTTCCATGAGGTTCCTTAAAGTCATTGCAGCCAACTTAGGTATCCTTTTGAGGCAGTTCTTTAGAAAAGGATTGTCAGCATTATTCTTGAAACACTTCTCAAATTTGGTAGAGAAAGGAAATATATTGGGATAAGGCCACAGGGAAATATTTCATTCTAATATTAATTTATATGGTTACAAACGTTCAACAAACGTTTATTTACTATTTACTATTCTAACCATCTAACCAGTCACTGGGCTATATGTTGGGATATAGACATTAATTCCTTTATGTAAGGCTATAATAATATAACCTGTTAGAGATAAGAAAATGTTATGAGGACTCTGAGAGAGAGATGAACAGGGTAGCAAAGGAACATATGGTTGGTTGTTTGATCATTGACCAGATGACTAAAAGTATGATACAAACCTTAAGAAAAATGATTTTCCAGTTATATTATTATCTTAATTTAGCATAGTCTGATACTTAACTAATTTTATCATAAGAAAATTCTAAACCGGAATATATTCAGATACACATAATGACTTGTGGTACTTTGCTCATAGCTTATAACAAAATGTTCTATGTGATTTTTAAATTGTTAATGTTGAGATATAAAATTTCAGTTGTGACATCAATATGATTTGCTCAAAATAAATACTTTTCAAATTTAAAAAGCAATACCACTATGAAAACTTTATTTTAGAAAGTATGCATCTATGTCATACAGTGGAGATCTATTAACCTTCACATCAAATTACAAATTAGTTTTTTAAAAAGAAAGAATTTAGCATGCTTCCAGTAAATACAGTAGATAAACCCAACAAGGCAGCAGACACATAAACTATGCAGGCATGTATAACACGTATGCAGAGGCTGTTAATTTGGTTCATAAGTACAGTATAGTCATATTTGGGTTTTATGAAACATCAGTTATAAAGTGAAACTGTAACAATACACTAAAATTGGCTTTTTACACAGATACCAGGCAGTGCAAGCTCAAAATTTGAGTAAACGTTATTTTACATCAGTATACATAGTATCAGTTAGTATTTAAGAACAAATTTCAATTCATAGCACTTCATATTTTTTTAATCTGATTCAGTCAGTTAAGAGTGTGAAAAGGGTTAGATCCAGGCTAAAAATAATTCTTTTTCTAACCCAAAAATCAATGTATAATACTGCCTTTATTTATATTTATAACCAGGCATAAACTTTACAAAACCACAATATTTAAAAACTATTAAATGATATCTAAGGGTATTTACATAAAAAGGCAGCAAGCATTGTGTTGTTTCATCTCACGACTGGTTATGCAATTGCTTTGTTCAAAGGGTTTTAAAACTATATTCATACTTTCCATATAGCCTACTGCAACATGTCTGACAGTTCTAGAAAATGGGTGCTTTCAAAGGAAGCAGAATCATTTTCAAGTCAGTCACTGGTGTCAATCTTTTTCCCTTAGAACAGAGGATATAGCAAACAACTTGGTTCTGCCTGTACGACCTAATGCAGTAAGATGGTTCTGTTTAGATGTATTTCTGTTCAATTTGTGGTATAACATCAAGTTCTTTTGTCTGTTCTGTGAGTGACCTCTTTGTTCTGACATTCTTTCTCATATTTCCTCTTGCAACTTCTTTCTTCACTGATGACAGCATTATTTGAAGGATGTTTGTCTGAATCAACTATGATCACATACATTATCTTGCTCTTGTGCTGTGGACGTGGAAGTCTGAGCCTCATCATTACCATTGGTTATGCTGTACTTTTCCTGAGGCATCACTGTCAACTTCACATTCAACATCCTTTCCTAGGTCTTCACTTATGAAAGATGTTGACCAGTGAAGTATAGTTCTGAAGGAAGTCATCTTGAACCTGGCTTACATTTCTAATTCCAAATTCTGACAACTTCTTGTGATTGTTAGCTTCTGTCTCTCCCTCTTCTGAAAATATTAGGATTGTTCCTTTCCCATCTTTAATTTGAACATATGGTACTACCATAGCGAATTTTTCTTTCACGGTCTTGTAATATGAGAATGGTCATTTTGTGGACATTCAGTTGCACAGTCACCTCTGGCTTGCTGGCACATGCATAACAATTAGGGTTGGGAGGATCTAGTGCATAACGCACAAGGAGCTGCTTTCTTGGGTTTGGGTTTTTTTATTAAAAAATGTTGATCTACACTGGCCTATTTTATCTGATGAAATTTTCAATCCTTCCAATACTATTAACCCAGCAATCACTGCATTAGTAGTGATAATAGTGGAGTAATATTCCTTGACATTGATTTTATGTCAAATCTGCTGTTCATATTCATACTAAAACTATGCATCCTGAGGTTTGTAGCAGAGGTGACAAAATCTATTGCCAGTGGGTCCCATATTAGCTCAGCTTCATCCCGTTTTTCTGCTGATGAACCCTCAAAGTCTCAATGCGCTTTGAAAGAAGACGTGTTTCTCTTTACATATAGAACCTTCTGGTCTTTTAGACCTAACTGGGGTTCATATTGATCTGATGCATTGGTTTCTTCTTCCTGAGTTTGTACTTCAGCCCAGTCCAACAGAACTGGAGGTTTTCTTTTCCACATAGTTTGTCCATTGTCAAAA
This sequence comes from Phyllostomus hastatus, assembly GCF_019186645.2. Lineage (NCBI taxonomy): Eukaryota > Metazoa > Chordata > Mammalia > Chiroptera > Phyllostomidae > Phyllostomus > Phyllostomus hastatus. The sequence goes on from NW_025333530.1 coordinate 3,919,110, forward strand.
GATACCTGGTATCATCTTTAAAAAGCTTGGTAAAAAGTTTAACAGTATCCTGTCCAGCTGATTTAGCCCATTCCTTTGTGAAAATGCATCGAATGTCACCATCTTGATTCAAAGTTATAACCTTATCTATTTATGTACCATATATACTATTATAGGTCTTAGAAGTAATTTTACTTTTCAGAGAAAATATCCTCCCTATAATCTTGTTATTCTAATAAATTTATTTTTTCTACAAAGTACCAAGACACTATGGGCCTTTTTAGTTCTAATTCCAGAAATTGTGAATTACTAATGATAGAATGATTGTTCTGCTGTATAAGAATATATTCCTATAGGAATTAGTAAACTCTTTTTGTAAAGGGAACGAATAGTATATGTTTTTGACTTTGTAGGCTACATAGTGTCTGTCTCTACTACCGAGCTCTGGGTTTTAGCCTGAAAGTAGCCATAGACAATACATAAATGAATGGACATGGCAGTGGTCCAGTAAAACTTTATTTCCAAAAGCAGGTGGCTTGAAGAATTTTGCCTGTGGGCCATTGTTTGGTAACTCCTGCTCTATGAGAAGGAGGTTAGCTACCAGTAATTTCCGAAAAGGAATTATTTAGACAGTTGCCTTTCCAAGATCCTTACTTATCTGAAGATTTATATGTTTTTATTTACTTGTTTATTTATTTTATTTTTAAATAGGAGCACCCAGGCTAAAATGTCAAGAACTCTTAAATTATATCCTGGATACAGTGAAAGATTCATCTAATGGTGCCATTTATGGAGCTGATTGCAGCAATATACTGCTCAAGGACATTCTTTCAGTGAGAAAATACTGGTGTGAAATATCTCAGCAACAGTGGCTAGGTATGTTTTGAAGTTTGTTCTTAGTGAATTTTCCCTTGTGAAATGGTATTTCACCAAAAGCATAGTCAGAGTCCTTCTGTATCCCTAAATGACCTCATAGTTTAACAGTACTTTAGTAAAATTAAATGGTTACAGAATCTGACTCTAAGCTTTCATTTATAGTGTGCTTCCTAAATTATTTTCACTGACAATATACTAGGTGCCTGCTATCACAACTAAAATTACAGATTTGAAAGATGCCATCCCCTGTCCTCAAATACTTGACAGTCCAGTGGCAGACAAAAAAAACAAGTAAACCAAAATTATTGTATAATATGATATAGACATGTGTGGGTGCATTGAGTTTACATATCAGTAACATCTAAACTCAACTATAGTTAAAATAGGATGAAGAAAACCAAGAGAGAGATATGGCATAAAAGTGAAAGCAAAAGAGTTTCAAATTGAAAAGGGTGAGACATTTTCAGTATTGTAGAAGTGGTAAGACATTTAAGTATCCATTGGACTAGGCAATTAGCAGGTCACTGATAAGGTAATGGAAATCAAAAGTGTTAGCATAGGATATGTAGGACACTATATGAGTGTATAGGACCTGTATAGGACCTATATGATGTAGGACCCAGTGACTTAACAAGATCAGTGAAGTGGGTACCAGGGAGGAATCTAGTGTTGTTTTTTTTTTGACAATTTGTAGATAAGCGGTACTAAGAAATCACAGAGGAATAAAGTTATGGTCAGTTGACATAGACACCGGCCTGCAATGTCCACAACATTATGGATGAAATATGAGACAAATTCACAGACTCCTGAATCCTGTGGAGGAAAAGGGATGGCGTAGCTTCTATCTAGGGGGGAACGCCCTGACCCTTGCCTTGACAAGCTTTTATTGGATTCAATTTGCATAGCAGTACAGGGTGTATACATAAAGCTCATCGATCATTATCAGGCAGAAATTATTAAACAATAGATAACATTCAAAGAATTCTGAGGGCTTATTTTGAGTCAGGGTCAGATAGCTAAAGGGCCATAAAACTTTGAGGAACAAACTCACTTCCTGCTTGAACCCTTAACATTTAAATTGAGGGTATTAGCAAAGTAGGTCTCATAGGATTTTAGTATTCTTTCTTAAGCCTGATTGCTCTAGGGCACCCACTTCCAGCATTATTTCAGGCTTAAGGCATTGTTTCAGGCTTAAGTCAGGCAGGGGAAGTAAGGTAGCTAAGAGATTACGAGACTTCTTGCAGACAAAATGAGGACTCAATTTATGTCAAAGCTGAGGGGCGAGGGTCCATCACCCCCTTTTTCTATAGCCCCTCAAGTCCTTCCCTGGGGCCTCCCCATGATTGTGCCTGTCTTATGACGTCCCTCCCTCGAGGAATCTTACCCATCATTGGCTAACTGATCATGCACTGGGGGCCAGGCAGGGTGAAGTAAAGTGGGCAGAGGTGGTGCCCTTGCCAGGAAGATAAGCTTTGTCTCCTTAGTGGCTTATGGTCTGAAGGTCACTCACTCAGCCTTAGCCATGGGGGGTTACAGCTTCTAAAACCAGGCAGGGCAGTTCCCAACAGTCAATGACTGAAAGATTTGAGTTTATTAATTTCAAAGGTGGGACATTTCTGAGTTTGAATGGCTTTAATGGGTACCAGGAAGTAATTTAGTATTGTGACAATTTGCTAGATGACAGGTATGGTGTGACCACAAAGTAAAACATTTGAGTTTATTGATTATTAAAGGTGGGAGCATTTCAGGGTCTGAATGGTTTAATGGGTGAAAGTGGAATATAGCTATAATAACATCACTTTAAGCCAGATGTCAAAATCTTCTAATATAATCACCTCTGAAAATTTAGAAACTCAGTATTTTATCTGAAAACTATTCAAGATAAATTATGCTAACTAAATTAAAACCCATTTATCTATATCCTTTACTGTCATTTTATTATTTCAAAGTGAGAAATATGTGGACCATAAAACCATGACCTAATCAGTGTTATGTATTACATAACACTGTACTGTTCCCACATGAATAAAGGCCTTCTCAGGCATTTGCTTTAATTTCTAAGGCATCATCTGGGTCCTTTGCTGTTGCTGTGAACGCAGGGAGGCTTTATCCTAAACATAGCCCTCAACAAACCTAGTGGCACCTGTTGGAGAATAGGCCAATGATGTCTAGGATACTGACAAGTCTCTCATCAAAGAGTTACATCCTAAGTATTTAGGATATTTGCAGATATTAGATTATTGTAACCATGGATCTCACTGAATAAAAAAGGTAGCCCTTCCTTTAGTTTCTGTACTGTGATTTCATCATTTATCATGTTCTCAGAAATCCTTTTTATTTTATTTTTATATTTTTAAATCCTCACCCAAGGACATGTTTGATTTTACAGAGGATAAGGTAGCGGGAGAGAGAAAACATTGATATGAGGGAGAAACACTGAGGTAACATCCCCTGCAACCTAGGTGTGGTCCCTGATTGGGAATCAAACCCACAACCTTCTGGTGTGTGGGATAGTGCTCCAACCAACTGAGCCACCTGGTCAGGGCAATCCTTTTTTATTTTTAAGCAAAATGCTGCCTCTTTAATAATGTGCTCTTTTGTTGAATTACTACTCTAGTTAGCTCCCTTCTCTGAAACTTGCTTCTCTAATGAGGACTCTGCTCAAGAAGTGAAGTTAATGAAGTTAATGTTCAAAATATACACATATATTTGCTACTGGTAGTGATTAAAGATAGGTTACGGATTAGATTGTCCAGGGAGAGTATAGAGTGAGATGAAAAGATGGCCTAAGATTGAGCCAACATTTCCATATAAATTTTGGAATCAGCTTTTTGATTTCTATAAGACATAGTGCTAGGGTTTTTGTAGAAATGGCATTGAATATATTGAGTAATTTAGGAAGGATAGACATCTTAATACCACAGAGTCTTCCAATCCATGAACACGATATATCCATTTATTTAGGTCTTTTTTGATTTCTAGAAGTCAGTGTTTTAAAATTCTCAGCATATAGAATTTGTATATTTTTGTTAGATTTATACTGCAGTAGTTTGTAAATTAGACTAGCTTTAAAATTTCTATTTCCATGTTTCTCAGTGCTGTTACACAGTACAGTTGATTTTTGAATACTGGCCTTGTATCCTGGGACCTTGCTAAAATCACTTACTAGATTTAGGAGTTTTTTTGTAGATTTTGTGGGATTTTCTATTTAGACAATTATGTCATCTACAAGTACTAGGGAGTTTTTTCCATTACATCCAACCCTTATGTATTTTATTTCTTTTCCTGTTTTATTTTTTTGGCTAGGACCTCCAGTATGATTTTTTTAACGGTAAATATACGTGACAAAATGTACTACTTTATCCATTTTTAAGTATACAGTTTAGTGGCAGTAAGTATATAATTGACCCTGGAACAGCATGAGGGTTAGGGGTGCTGACTTCCTGCACAACTGAAAATATGCGTGTAACTACTGTGCCCACATTGTTGTGTAATCATTATCATCCATTTCCAGATCTTTTTTCACCTTCCCAAACTGAAACTCTGTCCCAGTAAAGAAGACTTCTCCTTTCTCCCCTCCTGCAGCCCTTGGCAACTGTTCTACTTTCTGTCTGCATGAATTTACCTATTCTATTTACCTCCTATAAGTGAAATCATATAGTATTTGTCCTTTTTGAATGGCTTATTTTACTTAGAATAATGTCTCAAGTTTCACCCATGTCATAGCATGTTTCATAATTTTCTTCCTTATTAAGACTGAATAATACTCTGTTGTATGTATTTACCACATTTTGTTTATTCATTTGTCATTGGACACTTGGGTTGCTTCCATCTTTTGGTTGTTGTGAGTAAAGCTGCTATGATATGGGTGTACAAATAGCTCTTTGAGTCCTTGCTTTTAATTTTTTTCTCTTTTTTTCATAACAGTGATCAAATGTGAATGTATTTGAAGTGATATGTTATTTTGGTTTTGATTCACATTTCTCTAATGATCAATGATGTTAACTTTTCATGTGCTTATTGGCCATTTGCATGTCATCTTTAGAAAAATGTCTATTCAGGTCTTTTGCCCAGTTTTTAATCAGGGGGTTTTTTTTTTTTCCATTTAAAAAAAAGATTTTCTTTATTTGTTTTTAGAGAAATAGGAAGGGAGGGAGGGAAAGTGGGAGAGAAACATTGATGTGTGAGAGATACCTCAACCAGTTAGTTGCCTTTCACCAGCCCCAAACCAGGGACCTGGCCTGCAACCCAGGCATGTGCCCTGATTAGGAATGGAACCGGCAACCCTTTGGTTAGCAGGCCAGTGCTCAATCCACTGAGCCACACCAGCCAGGGCTTTTCATTGTTGAATTGTAGGAGTTCTTTATATATTCTAGATATTAATTAATCTCTTACCAGGTACATGGTTTTTAAATATTTTCTCCCATACCATGGGTTACCTTTAACTCTGATGACCAAGTCCTTTGATGCACAAAAGTTTTTATTTGATGAGTACAGTGTATCTGTTTTTCTTTTGTTGCCTGTGCTTTTGATATTTTTTTTTAAATCATTGCTAAATCCACTGTCATGAAACTTCTGCTATGCTTTCTTCTAAGAGATTTATTGTTTTTCCTCCAGTATAATTTTAAATAGGAGTGGTGAGAGCAGACATCCTTGTCCAGTTGCTGGTTTTAGATGGAAGTATTCAGTGTTTGGCCGTTAAGCATTCATGGTATTAGTTGTCAATACAGGTTGAGGATGTTCCCTTCTATTCCTAGTTGCTCATGATTTTATGTCATGAATGGATATTGAATTTTGTTAAATGTTTTCTGCATCTGTTGAGATAATCATATGGGTTTTGTTTCTTTAGTTTATTCTTAATGTGAATTATGTTGATGAATTTTCCACAGGATAAGTCAACCTTATATTCTTGGGATATTTCCCAGTAGGGCATGATGCATTATCCATTTTATATGTTATTGCATTGAATTTGGAGCTTGTTGTTAGTGTTGGAAGGTTTTTAACTATGAATTCAATTTCTTTAATAGATAAAGGATTATGTAGGTTACATATTTCCTTTTCAGTGAGCTTTGGTAATTTAAGAATTTGTATAGTTCATCTAAGTTATTGAATGTCTTCAACATTATTGCCTTATTATCCTTTTTTTTTTAAGATTTTATTTATTTATTTTTAGAGAGGGAAGGGAGGGAGATAGAGAGAAACATCAATGTGCGGTTGCTGGGGGTCATGGCCTGCAACCCAGGCATGTACCCTGACTGGGAATCGAACCTGCGACACTTTGGTTCGCAGCCTGTGCTCAATCCACTGAGCTATGCCAGCCAGGAATGCCTTATTACCCTTTTAATGTGTATAAGTTCTGTAGTGATATTGTATCTTTCATTATTGATTTCTGATCTTATTAGTTCCTTCTGTTTTGAGTTTAATTTGTTCTCTATTTTCTTAAGATAGAAGCTTAGATCATTGATTTGAGAATTTCTTTCCTAATATGTGCATTCAATATAATGTTTTCTCTAAATACTGTAGTCGCACCTCACAAATATTGATAATATATTTTCATTTTTCTTCAATTCAAAATATGTTCTAGTTTTTCATGAGAGTTACTGATGGACCCATAGATTATTTGGAAACATGTTGTTTAATTTCCAATTGTTTGGGGAATCTTGATGGGTTTTTAATTTTCCCTTTTATGGTTTTCAGTATAATTGTATTGTGGGTAAAGAAGATACTCTTTATACTATAAGTTATTTATAATAGTTATGATTCATAACACAGAATAAGGTCCAACTTGGTGAGTGCTTCTTATGCATTTGAAAAGAATGTGTGTATGCTGATGATGAATTATTCTATAAATGGCAATTATAGAATTGGTTGATGGTATTCAGTTCTCTAACAGACTGGTGTGGAAGTGTGAATGACAAGTTAGGAAATGCATTAGCAAATACAGACAACACTTTCAAAAGCTTTGGTTGTCAGGGGAAGGGAAAGAGGGGCCCTGTTAAAGAGGAGAATGACTAGAATATATGTAAATGTAATTGGAAGGATTTAATAGAGAGTGGTTGAATACACAGAAAATCAATTAGTATGTTTCCTGAGAAGAAGGGGTTCCAAAACAAGAACCCTAGGATTGTCCCAAGGAAGAAGATAGTTTTTCTAATAAGGGAGGAAAGAAGAAAAGTTAGAAATCTTTAGTGACTTACCTAGACAATAGTATGAAATGTGGACTCCTCTCCCAAGCCTTGGAAATGCTGCATACTTTTGCTTCTGCCTACCTCTCTGACCTGTTACCTCACTTAACTAAAAGCCTACCCCCTCTTTTCTGATTGCTGTGCTGTAACTATAGTGGCCATTATTTGGATTTTCTAATTAAGTGATTTCCAAACTTTTAATAGCCTTTACTTTTTTAGAGCAGTTTTATATTCACAGCAAAATTAAGCACAAAATAAAGAGTTCCCAGAAATCTCCTGACCTCCCACAGGCACAGGCCCCTCCACTATCAATATTCTGCACCAAAGTGGTAACTTTGTTTCAATCAGTGAACTTACATAGACACCTCATACCTGCCCCCCCCCCCCCCCCCCCACCCCAGGCCTGGAAGTCCATAGTTTACATTAACATCACTCTTGGTGTTGACAAACTAGTTTTTTTTTTTTTTTTAAGATTTTATTTATTTATTTTTAGTGAGGGAAGGGGGGGAGAGACAGACAGACAGACAGACAGACATCAATGTGCGGTTGCTGGGGTTTATGGCCTGCAACCCAGGAATGTACCCTGGCTGGGAATCGAACCTGGGACACTTTGGTTCCCAGCCCGCGCTCAATCCACTGAGCTATGCCAGCCAGGGTGACAAACTAGTTTTGATAAATGTATAAATGACACTTACTCACCATTTAAGTATCATACAGAAGAATAGTTTTCACTGCCCTAAAAATCCTATGTGCTCTGCCTGTGTATCCTTCCCTTCCCCCATTCCTAGCATCCACTGGTCTTTTTACTGAATGTCATATAGCTGGAATCATACAGGATGTAGTCTTTTCAGATTGCCTTTCACTTAGTAATATGCATTTGTTTCCTCTATGTCTTTTTGTAGCTCGATAGCTCATTTCTTTTTAATATTGAATAGTATTTCATACCACAGTTTAGTTATCCATTCACTTATCCATTCACTTTCTAAGGACATTTTGATTGCTTCCAAGTTTTGGCAATTATGAATAAAGCCGCCATAAACATCTGTTAGCAGATAAGTTTTCAGATCGTTTGGGTAAATACCAAGAAGTGTGATTGCTGGATTGTATAGTAAAAGTATGCTTAGTTCTGTAAGAAACGGCCAAACTGTCTTCCATAGTGGCCTTTGGTAGTTTGTATATTAAATATCAATAAAGCTTAATATTTTTATTTGTAATTAATTTTACTAAAAAATAAGGAGTCATTATTTTGGTCTGACACTGCTAAGGATCATCTTACACACTCCTATTTAGAGAGTACAAGCCCTTAACTTGCACTTTGTCCTCTTGTCAGAGGCTATCCTCTCTATGGCTCGTTTTGTTTCATCCTTCAGTTCTCAGCTTACACATCACTGCTATTTCCTGACTGCTCTTTCTAAATTTGTTCCTCTCTTTTTTTTCTATCATAGCACTCTGTTTTCTTTGTAATTCTTTTATGAAAATGAACAGTACACTTCTAAATAATTCATGGGTTGAAGGAAAAATCTAGAAATGAAAGCATATTTAGAAGTGGTTGAAAATGAACATTACAACATTTCAAATTCTGAGGAATGCAGCTAAAGTTATGCCAAGAGGGTAATTTACAGCATTAAATTCCTGTGTTAGAAAAGAGGAAAGTCTCCTGGACACAGAGAACAGATTGGTGGTGGCTAGAGGTGGAATAAAGGGCAGGTGAAATGGGTAAAAAGGATTGAAAAGGACAAAGTTTCAGCTATAAAATAAGTCATGGAGATGTAATGTACAGCATGGTGACTATAGTTAATAATATTGTATTGTATATTTAAAAGTTTCTAAGAGAGTGGATCTTAGAAATTCTCATCACAAGGAAAAAATTTGTAACTGTATATGGTGATGGATGTTAACTAGACTTGCTGTATTGATCATTTTGCAATATATACAAATCATGTACACCTGAAACTGTCAGTAATATTTCTAAAATATTAATCCTTAAAAAAAGAAAAGATCTGAAATCAATAATCTGAGCTTCTAGCTCAAGAAACTATAAAAACAAGTTCTAAAACTTCAAGCAGAAGAGCAGAAATACATGAAATTGAGAACAGAAAAAAGAGAAGTTAATGAAACAAAGCTAATTCTTTGAAAATATTAATACAGTTTAGAAGCACTAGCAAAAGTGACAATGTAAAAAGAGAAGACAAAAATTACTGATTTAGGAATGAAGTGGGACATAATTGCATATCCTGCAGCTATTAGAAGAAAAATAAGGAATACTTGTGAACAGCTCTCTATACACTTAAGTTTGACAACTGAATATTTGAATGGAACAATTCCTTAGCAACACACTACCAAAACTCCCCCAGTATGAGGTCCCAAACCTCATAGTTAAATTAGATTCATAATTTAAATCTTTTAACAAGAGAAATTGGGAACAAGAAAAAGATATTTGTGCTTACCACTTTCTCAACATTGTTACTGGAGGTTCTAGTCAGGGTGGTTGGGCCAGAAAAGGAAATAAAAGGCATATAGATTGGAAAGGAAGAAATAAAACTGTTCTATTTGCAGATGCCATGCTTGTCTATCTATAAATAAAGTTCCAAGAAATCTACATTTAATGATGATGTTTGGGGTTTTATTTTCTTAAATCCAGAAACTCCCTTTTAATATGCTGTTTTACCATCTGCTCTTTGATCTTTTCCTGTTGAATTCACGGAGGAAGTGAATTCATCTGGAGCAGTGCACTGCAGCCGTTTTCAAAGTTGGACTCTACCGTTCTGAGACTTTTGTTGAATGTCTTACACCAACTTTTTTACCACTTACTAGAGGAGTAGGTGGGATTCTTTTACAATTAGAAGCATTTCTTCCAACTAACATAAAAACCCTGAAACTTGAGCTTTAATTAGACACAATTGCATTATTAGCTTTTCCTGTTTTACCTCTCTGTTCCGGCTAAGTAGTAAGAAGGAAATGACAAAGATAACCTTTCCTCTTTTCTGATCTCTAATGTGTGTGTATTAACTCAAGTGTTTACCATTATTTAGATATTGTATGTAGTGGAAAAAGTTTGGGAAGCACGGGTATAGAGTCCTATAAACTAATGTCAGATATGATAGGAATCCTTTGAAAAATCATTTTTCTATTTAAAGTTTGAGGTATTTATATTGTCGTTATTCTTTTGTATTTGAACTATTTTTGCAGAATCGTGTGACATACAGTTGAAAAGGAAGCTACCCATAGGTGTTATTACTCACTTTACTGAAGACTTTCTGATTATTTCTATGGGAAGAACATGCATTAACAACTTTGTTTTTTACTGCGTTGGGAGATAATTCTCAATACATTTCACATTTCTGCACATCTTATGAGCAGACACTGCTTTCTTTCCAGACTGTTTTTTTAAGTATGTTTGTATAGTGAGCCTAGGGATATAGAGATGATGATACAGATGATTAATGGCTTCCTCCAGAGCAAAGCACAGGTTTCCTTGCGGTCCATTAACTATAAAAAGGTTGGGGTTTCTTTCCTGTAACATAACAACTCACTCTTTACACCTATTTCACCTGTCACTCTTCAGGTTGCCTTTGGGATTAAGTAATTCATGCAAAAATGAAAGTACCGTACTATTGTGAGAAATAAATTGTCCATTATTAGTCAAATAGCATTAAAACAAAATAAAACTGTGGAATGTGCACTGTGTCAAGTACTTTGTTAGGCTTGGATGGAGAAATATAGGATTAGAGAAGTTAAGTAGCTTATCTGAAGCCTGGCTCTTGGTGTCCATTCTTCTGCCTGTTGTTCCTGCCTTGAACACAATTTATATAAAATACAATTACATAAGGATGGAATGCCCTTACTGTATAAAATATATATTAGCATAATTTAAACCTTTATTCTCTGTGGGATTATTAAATTTTAAACTGAATTGTGACATTTAAATTACATGATTTGATAGTTTTCTTTTTTAAAAAGCATAACTAATACATTTTTGTTTCTTTGTTTTTCAAGAATTGTTTTCTGTGTATTTCACACTGTATCTTAAACCTTCACAAGACATTAATAGAGTTTTAGTGGCTAGAATCATTCAAGCTGTGACTAAAGGATGCTGTTCACAAACTGACGGATTAAATTCCAAATTTTTGGATTTTTTCTCCAAGGCTATTCAGAATGCAAGGTAATCTAATCTTTTTCTGTTTTGTTTCATTTCAATTTGATCTTGAAAGACTATGTTATAGATTCAGTGGCTAAAAATACTACTAACTTTAAAAACTTGGCTCTTTATAGTGGAACTAGTGGCTTCCCAAAGAAGGTATTAAGTAGGTCCAACAATTGCTGAATATCAGTATGCAGAATGGGAAATGATGTTCCTAAGAGAGAGATCTGTCTTGCTTTTCTAATGACAGGAAAACCTAAATACCCTCTAAGTAGTTTTATTTTCCACATTTTTGATGGTAATAATTAAATAAAGTAGTATATTTTGGAAGTATCAATATCTTACATTTGTGTGGTATTACTCAGTTTTTAATGTGAAACGTTTTGTAAATGATAGGCATTACAAATCAGTTTTGAATAATTTGAGACAATATTTAGTAGGGAGAGCTAACAGGAGTGATTCCTTAGTACCAAAGAAGAACTTTTTTTGGTTGCTCTGTAGTACTGCTGGGGTTTTATTCTGAATAATTCTGAGACTAAGGTTATTGTTTTTGAAAATTAGATTTTTTTCAGCATGCAGTTAATAACTGTCTTTAGTTTGTGTACTTTTTTCCCATTATACCAAGTTGAGCCTATTTATTTTTTATTACAGGCAAGAAAAGACTTCTGCAGGTCTAAATCATATCTTAGCAGCATTTGTTATCTTCCTCAAGACTTTGGCTGTTAACTTTCGAATTCAAGTGTGTGATTTAGGAGATGAAATTCTTCCTGCCTTGCTTTATATTTGGACTCAACACAGACCTAACGACTCCTTAAAAGAAGTAATTATTGAATTATTTCAACTGCAAATTTATATCCATCATCCAAAGGGAGCCAAAACCCAAGAAAAAGGTATAAAGGAAGTTTTTACTGCTTTGAATTTGCTTCATTGAAACATGTAGGGTTAGGCCTGAAATCTGTATTTGGTAGAAGGTAATGACCTTCCTTTGGATCGCTGTGCTTGGTAATGATATTAGTCATGATGATATTTTTCATACATTGTTTTAGAATTTGAAGCTGTGGTAGCAAATCATATTATGCCTTACCATGTGTTTAGCACAATGCTAGTTATTATGAGGAATACAAACAAATATGAGATACTATTCCCTCTAGGAGTTAATTAGGCAGCAATAATTATTGCTAAGAGATAAGACACAGGCCAAGTGTAGAAGAACTTCATGAAGGGCAGGGTCTTGTTTACCCACATACAGCTTTTATTAGAAGATAAAATAGATAAATGTGGACTAAAAATAGCCAATCATGTTAGCCAGTTCCCAAGGAAGATTGGTACATGTAGTCTTCGACTTCGTAGTTACTCCAGGCAGGGCCCTGTTTACTGGGAAAACCAGAAGTGAATGACCCATTCATCCTTGGTTCCTTCACATTTGTCTTTTTATCTAGGCCCATTGAGTAGACAGGAACTTTCTTTGGTGGAACTGAGCAAGTTTCCTCACATTCAGGCTGAGTTTCCCTTTGTGCTTGCACTAGCCTTCAGACCAATTCATTATGGCTAGTTTAATGATCTTATTAAGAAATCATGCTACATTGAATAATAGCAGCTAAAATAAGAAAGAACTGTTATAGCCACTATTCTTTTCTTCATCAGAAATAGCTGTGTGTGTTCATGAGTTCTAGTATGTATGGTTAAATGTATTAGTAGCCCATGAAACCTCTGTGAGTCAAAGAAGGGTGGCTTTTCTTAGTTTTTCATCTTTTACATAGCTCTCACCAAGATGAAAATCAGGTGTGTGAAGAAATGGTATGACATGTTTAGGGTTTTAGTTAACTGCATATTTAGGATGAATTAAAAATAGGCAGGATGATGAGGATACCAAAAATGCTAATGTAGTTTTAGGCTACAATAGCAGATTTTGTGGGTAGAAGGGTAGTTTGTTTGTTTGGGAAGTAATAGCCCATTGTTCCCCATGCTGGTCAGATCATGGTTGGAGTATGATGTTTACTGGATATTGTAAAATCAACATTTTAAGGACATAGGTTGACTGGAGTGTGTCTAGGAAAAGTGGACTGGGATGATGAGAATTGTGGATAGCATGTCATTTGTGTAATAATTGAAGGAACTGGTAAGGTGTTTTTCACTTAGACATACAGAGAAATTGGTCCTCATGCAAAAGAGGGAACTTATTAACTATTTGCTTCATGGGAGAAAAGAAATTAGAGAAAGTTTGATTGAGATTTTTTAAAAAGATTTTATTTATTTTTAGAGAGAGGGGAAGAAGGGAGAAGGACAGGAGAGGAACATTGATGTGTCAAAAGAATGTCGATTGGCTGCTTCCTGCAACCCAGGCATCTGCCCACTGGGAATCGAACCTGACCTGTAGCATGACACTCAGCCTGCTGAGCCACACCAGTCAGGGCTGATTGAGATTTCGGTTGAGTTGATTAGAGAATATTAGGTCAGCATATGGGAACATTTTTGAGCAAATACAGTTAACTGAGTGTGAAATGGACACCATTAAAGAGTCTGTCAAGGACAATGTCAGAAGAGGCATTAGTACTGAACAGAGGTTGGACCAGATGTCTTCTAATGTTGTTTTCACTTTAACAGATGAATAATTTGGTGGGAGTTGGCAGTACATATGGGGTGTATACAAAAATTATATTTTTTGAATTATAGGTGCTTATGAATCAAAAAAATGGAAAAGTATCTTGTACAACTTATATGATCTGCTAGTTAATGAGATAAGTCATATTGGAAGCAGAGGAAAATATTCTTCAGGATCTCGTAATGTTGCCGTCAAGGAAAACTTGATTGAATTGATGGCAGATATTTGTCACCAGGTATTTGTCACATTTTGAAATTTCCTCTTAATTTTTTTTAACTGGGCTCTTAAAAACTGTGTTCTGATAAAAATCCTATAAAATTACTCTGTACATGTAACTAACTACTCTTTTCAAAATACCATAAATATTTAGAATTGCCTCTGACTTGAAAGATAACTGTTCTACATATTTTGAAGTTAGTAAAAGTGGTGATGAACTTTTTCATTCTTAAAATATTGCCCGTATGTAATAAGATTGCCTAACCATAATGTTTGTTTCTTTTGTTCTACTGAGTTAAAAATCACATAGCATAAAATACACTATTTTAAAGTATACAATTCAGTAGATTTAAGAAATTTCACTGTTTTACACCCATCATCTCTATTTAATTACAGTACATTTCCCTAAACTTTTTCCTAATTCCCCACTTCTTTCAGTAACTAGCAACTAACCACTAATCTTTGTTTATCGATTATGCCTATTTTGAACATTTTATATAAGAAGAATCATACAATAGTTGGTCTTTTTTGTCTGGCTTCTTTCACTTAGCGTGTTTTCAAGTTTAATGTAAATCAGTATTTCATGTTTTTTTGCTGAATAATATTCAGTTGTATGGATATATCATATTTTCATTATCCATTCTTCATTTGATGATAATGTTTCTGAAGTAAAACTTTTTAAACAGAGGTTTAGTTAACATCCTAGATAATTTCACTTATCAGTATTTTCTTAATGCTAAATTTATGGTTTTTTATGTTTATTTGTTTTTAAGATTTTATTTATTAACTTTTAAAGAGGGGGAAGGGAAGGAGACAGAGGGGAAAAACATTGTTGTATGAGAGAGAAGCAGTTGCCTCTCACACATCCCCAACTAGGGACCTGGCCCATAACCCAGGCATGTGCCCTGCTTGACTGGAAATTGAACTGGCAACCTTTTCGGTTCGCAGACTGGTGCTCAATCCACTGAGCCACACCAGCTACAGCAATGTGTTTGTGTATTTTAAATATTTTATTGATTGTGCTATTACAGTTTCCCCAATTTTTCACTTTTTGGCTGCCTCACACAGCACCTTCCACTTCCCACAGACACCCCACCTTTGTTCATGTCCATGGGTCATGTGCATAAGTTCTTTGGCTACTCCATTTCTTATGCTATACTTTACATCCCCGTGGCTATTCTGTAACTACCTATTTGTACTTCTTAATCCCCTCACCTCTTCACCCATTCCTCTATAACCCCCACCTATCTGACAACCATCAGACTGCTCTCTCTATCTGTGATTCTGTCTCTGTTCTTGTTTGCTTAGTTTGTTTTTTAGTTCAGTTGTTGATAGTTACGTGTTTATTGCCATTTTATTATTCATAGTTTTGATCTTCTTTTTTTAAATAAGTCCCATTTAACATTTCATATAATAATGGTTTGGTGATGCTGAACTCCTTTAGCTTTTTCTTGTCTGGGAAACTCTTTATCTGTACTTTGATTCTAAATGAGAGCTTTGCTGGGGAGAGCAATCTTGGCTGTAGGTCCCTGTTTATCATGACTTTGAATATTCCTTGCCAATCCCTTCTAGCCTGCAAAGTTTCATTTGCAAAATCAGCTGACAGTCTTATGGGAACTCCCCTGTAGCTAACTAACTTCTTTTCTCTTGCTGGTTTTAAGGTTTTCTTTTTATCTTTAACCTTTGGCATTTTAATTATAATGTGTTTCAGTGTTGACCTGTTTGCATCCATCTTATTTTGAACTCTCTGTGCCTCTTAAACTTGGATGTCTGTTTCCTTCACCAAATCAGGGAAGTTTTCTTTCATTATTTTTTAAAATATATTTCCAGTTTCTTGCTCTTTCTCGTCTCCTTCTCCTTCTGGTACCCGTATGATGTGAATATTGGAATGCTTGAAGTTGTCCCAGAGGCTCTTTACACTGTCCTCATGTTTTTTGGATTCTCTTTTCTTCTTGTTGTTCTGATTGGTTGTTTTTTGCTTCCTGATGTTCCAAATCATTGATTTGATTCACAGCTTCCTCCACTGTATTGTTTCCCTGTAAATTGTTCATTATTTCAGTTAGTGTACCCTTTATTTTTGACTGGATTTTTTATGCTGTTGAGTTCCTCACTAAGTTCCTTGAGCATCCTTATAACCAGTGTTTTGAACTCTGCATCTGATAGCGTGCTTATCTTCCTTTTGTTTAGTTCTTTTTCTGGAGTTTGAATTTGTTCTTTCATTTGTGCCATGTTTCTTTGTCTCTTCATTTTGGCGGCCTCCCTGTGTTTGTTTCTATGTATTAGGTAGACCTGTTAGGACTCCCTCTCTTGGTAGTGTAGTCTAATGTAGAAGATGTACTGTAGGGTCCAGTGGCACAGCCTTCCCTATTGCCCAAGCTGGGTACTCGAGGTGTACCTTCCTGGTAGCCTGAGTACACCCTCCTCTTGTAGTTGAGCCTTGATTGCTGTTGGCAGGTCAATGACAGGGATATACCCAGGCCAGTCAGCTGCAAAGACTGGCTGTGACCACTGACCACCAACCTCTGCTCTCCATGGAGGATTGGCTGCTCACAGTCAGGGTGATGGTGCTCCAATGTGGTCTGTAGCTGTCCACTGGGTTCTCAGGTTCTGGAGTTTCCCAGGTGGTGCAGGTCAGGGTTAGCCACCACCTGTATTCTGCTTTGGGCAACCCAGCATGAGCTACAGTGCAGTCTGCAGATAGCTGCTACTTATGCTGGGATTGGAGGTTCCCAGGCAGAGCCAAACTATGATCCAAAGCTGGCTTCTGCTAGTGCCAGTCCTCGAGTGTTTAGCCAGTGGTAGGTGGGCTGTGAGGGCAGGCCATAAGTTGGGTGGGGCGGAGCCTCAGGTAAACGCCAGGACAGGGTAAATAGTGTAAGCCAGATTGATGGGGTCCCAGATATGGCTCCCGCCTGCCTGTTCTGTGGCACTGTGGGCAGAATGCTCAGAAATGGTACAATGGTCTCTGCTTGCTGTTCTGTCTGGGAGAGAGCTGTCCCCTGGCTCTCACACTGACGTCAGACATTCAGTTCCTCCCTGTGCCACTGGTGCCTTTCAAGCTGCTACCTGGGTGATGATAGAGCTCAGGGGGAACGCATCTGATTAACTTCAGTGCAAACACTTGAAAGGAACTGCCAGGGAGTTGAGTAGTTTATTTCACAGACTCCAATCCTGCTGGTTTTTGTAGCCAGAAGATATGGAGACTTTTATTCCTGGCACTAGAATCTTGGTCTAGGAGCCTGATGTGAATCTGGGACCCCTCCCAAGATACTCTCCCAAATTTTTATCCACCACATATGGGCTGGGGACCTGCCTGTTCTGCATCACTGCATCTCTTACCCTTCTGGATTGATGTGGTTTCTTTAGTTCTGTAGTTGTCAGACTTCCATTCAACTCAGTGTCTGACAGTTCTACGTGATCATTGGTCTGTAATTTAGTTGTAATTTTGCTGTGGTTTTGTGAGGACACGAGCCCTGTTTAACTACACCTCCATCTTGACCGGAAGTCAAAATTTATGATTTCATTACTTTGAAAATGAAGTTTTTTTCTTTACTTTACATATCTTGGTGATTTTTTTGTAAATGTTACAAGAAAATAAAACTAATACTCTTCTTGGTAATATTTACTTTCTCGACAGCCATTACAGTCATGCAAAATGTTTGTTACTATATTATTATATTTATATATTTCTATGATTTATTACTCTTGCTTTATGACTTCCCTTATCTTCATTTGAGGAGGAACACATTTTTTAATGAACAATTAGAAAATAATAGTAATGTAAAAAATTTTAAGTTTTTCTTTTTTATTTTATAGGTTTTTAATGAAGATTCCAGATCTTTGGAGATTTCTCAGTCTTATATTACCACACAAAGAGAAGTTAGTGACTATAGTGTACATTGTAAAAGGAGAAAAATAGAATTAGGCTGGGATGTAATAAAAGATCATCTTCAAAAGTCACAGAATGATTTTGAACTTGTGCCTTGGTAAAATACTATTTTTTCCTTTTTCAGTGTCATTTTAGTCTCATTAATTTTTTTCTCACAAAGACCTCCTTTAATCTTATTAGCCAGTAGAATCCTTTAATCCCAGTGACCAGAACTAGGTCATTTGCCTACTCCCAAACTAGTCACTGGCAAAGGGGAATGTGATTGCCAGAACATGTCGAGATTACCATGGCTCATCTGCTCGTTCCTGGGACCAGGCCACCTTTCTTAAGCATATTACCATAGCAGGGAATAAGGGAGAATAGCTGCCTGGTAGGTAATCACTAATGTATGCATTATGGAATTAACTTGAGTCATACAACTCAAATCAAAGAGATTGTAGTATAGATAAGCACCTTTTAGTAGAATTGAATTAGAAAGAAGTTAAAGATAACATTTAGAAATCAGAATAATTTGGACTTTATACCCTAGCAAAAGGTTATTCTTTTTTTTAATCCTCACCCAAGGATACATTTATTGATTTAGAGAGAGAGGAAAGGAGGGAGAGAGAGGCATTGATTGCTTGCCTCCTTCTGGAACTAAATCCACAACCTGGGTATGTACCCTTACTGGGAATTGAACTTTCGACCTTTTGGTGAAGGGAATGATGCTCCAACTATCTGAGCTACACTGGCCAGGGCAAGGTTATTTTTTCTTATTTGCTATGTTCTTTAATCTCATGTAGCATTCTCATATAGCATAAATAATTAAAGTGTGGAATTCTGTGAAATCACAAAATATTAGGTCTGGTAGGAATTTTTAGAATTCATCCCGTTCAACCTGTTTGCTTCACTAAAAAACAATTGAAACTGAAAAAGGTTAAGTAACTTGCCTAAGGACAGTTAGAAATTTATAGATTATAGTGAAACTTATGATTAGTGTTCTTTTGGTATTTACTGTGTTGATGTAATGTTTAAATATAATTGAATTATGTGGGAAAAGTGTATTGATTTAGATTCCTATTGCTTAAACTCATTTGTTTTCCTATAGTTCAGGGTTCCTACTTCAGATTCATTGATTTGTTCATTTAGTCAAGACTTATTTATTAGCCTTGATTTACGTGGCTCAGTTGGTTGTGTATCGTCCAGCAAAGCAAAAAGTCACCTGTTTGATTCTCAATTCAGGGCTCGTGCCTGCATTGTGGGCTCGTTCCTGGTTGGGGTGCATGTGAGAGGAATCCAATCAGTGTTTCTCTCCCCTTTTCCCTTCTCTTCCCCTCTTTCTAAAAAAAAAAATAAATAAAATCTTTTTTTAACAAAAGTTATTAATTGAATACTTGTTGTATGCCAAACATTAGGGATACAAAGATAAATAAATTAAAGTTGCTGTTCTTAAGTAGGACACATTGTAGAGGGCTCACAGCAAATATTTATTGAAATAATGGAATTAATATTAAGGAAACCAGTTTTTTTTGAAGTTTTTGTTTGTTTTCTTGGAGGAATATTGTTGGTAGAAGCACAGGGATGGGTGTGATAACTCAAGAGTATAATATTAATAATTTAGTTATTCTTTAAAGTTTCTGTGTAAGGGAAATATGATAGCTTACCCAGCTAGGCAGAAAGTTGCCACTTGTTGCCACTTTAGGAAGTAGAGCCCCATAAATTTTAAGAGCCAGTGTATTGTGAGAGTAGTATGGAAAATGATGATGGGGATACTCTACTTAGGATATTGTAATAGTACTGTCTGTATATTTTCTTTTAATTTGGTAATAAAATTGAGTAATTTTCATATTAATTATGTATACTTTTTTTCTTTCAGGTTACAGATTACAACCCAATTAATATTAAAATATCCTGCAAGTTTACCTAATTGTGAACTGTTACCATTATTGATGATACTATACCAGCTTCTACCTCAACAACGACGTGGGGAACGCACACCATATGTGTTACGATGCCTTATGGAAGTTGCATTGTGTCAAGGCAAGAAAACAAACCTAGAAGGCTCACAAAAGTCAGATTTATTGAAACTCTGGATTAAAATTTGGTCTATTACCTTACGTAATATTAGTTTTGAACAAATACAAGCTGAAAATTTTGGCTTACTTAGAGCCATAATTCAAGGGAATTTAGTTGAGGTTGACAGAGAATTCTGGAGGTTATTTACTGGGTCAGCCTGCAAACCTTCGTGGTAAGTTGACTGTATTGTATCAGATTTTGCAGTTTTTATATTTTATATATGTATACACACATGCTACACACACATACACACACACACACCCTCCCTCCCTCCCTCCCTCCCTCCCTCCCTCCCTCCCTCCCACTAAATTTTGGATTCTGTAAGTTCAGTTGAGGATTGTTAAATTCTGTTTCAGGCACTTTTATTGTTTGTTTAGATAGTCTTAGTAAATAAATAAATGTAAATTTAGTTTTAAATGTGGAGAGATTACTAAGACCAGTTTAAAGAATTAAATGTTTAAATTTTTTATGTGTAATTTGACAGTTCATTATTTATTTGCTTAATATTCATAAACCATATTTTTTGTAATACTATGTACTTGAAGACGTTACTTTTAACATTAATCATTCTTTGTTTTGTTGTAGTCCTGTTACATGCTGTTTGACTTTGGCACTGACAGTCTATGTAGTTCCAGAAACAGTAAAAATGGGAATGGAACAGAATACATGTGAAGTAAATAGGAGTTTTTCTTTAAGGGAATTGATAATGAAATGGCTCCTGTTCTATCAGTTAGAAGATGACTTTGAAGATAGTACAGAGTTGCCTCCAATTCTTCACAGGTAATTTGAATTCAGTAGCGTGCTGCTGTTTTTTTGGTTTTGTTTAGTGAGGCTCCATCCAGTACTCTTTGATGCTAGATGGCTTTATTTTACAATGATAATGGAGCATTTCCCAGAGCTACCCCTAAATATTAAATAGTCCCTTTGTTGTTACAGTGTTCTTTCTTTTTGTGCCTATGTCTTTGTCCTAAGAGGACAATAAAGGGGGTGTGCACAAAGAATATGCATATAACGCAGCACTTATGTGTTCCATTGTGGTCATCTGAACATATATTTAACTCGTGTATGCTAGAATCATAACAAGAGTATCTTCTGGGTGAAATGGGAGGATGAAATGAGAAAAAGACAAAATGGGACTGAAGGAATAGAATGGGGAGCAGCTTGCCCACTTAACCTTTCCATAGTCAGTAATTGGAACTGAGTTATTAGAAGACAGATCTCTGGATCCCAGTGCTTTAATTTCATAACTGTTTTATTTCAGAACTGGGTTTTAAAAATTCCATGCACTTTTGCATCTGGGAAATGTTAAAAACAATAGTGACATAAAATTATGCTCTTTAAATTCTTCTTTCAAATGTTAAGGCATTCAGTGTAGATGAAAGCAATTTTAATTTTGGATCCAAATTTTAGAGGTCAGTACTAAAGCCAAACATTGATGTTTAAGTTTAAAGAAGACTTTAAATGGCTTTTGGTGTTTTGAGTGAAGATTTTATTTTTCTTTATAGTCATTTTCCACATCTTTCACTGGAGAAAATCCTTGTGAGTCTCACTATGAAAAATTGTAAAGCTACAATGAATTTTTTCCAGAGTGCACCAGAATGGTATGTTATCTAATAGAAATCTGTTTTTCTTTTAAGTTATATCTTTAATTACATATAGTAGTAGCTACATCTTTAAAATTTTGAAGAAATTGGTCAGCTAAAAAAATTACAACTGTTAACCCAAGAAATGTTTCTTTTAATTAATGATTACTCTTTATGTTCTATAATTTTAAATCTAGTTTACTATTTTAAATGCTATATAGTGTAATGTGACATTTGCCAATGGAAGAAATAGAATGTTATGATGGGGAATTAAAAATTACATGAAATGAGTTTTTTGAAGATAAGACCCATTTAAAAAAATATTTTATTCATTTATTTTTAGAGAGAGGATAAGGGGACAGAAACAGTGTGAGGGGAACATCGATGTGATAGAGGAACATTGATCAGTTGCCTCTCATTCTCCCCCCTTGAGAACCCACAGCCTAGGCGTATGCCCTGACTGGGAATTGAATCTGACCTTTAACTTTGCAGAACATGCCCAATCCACTGAACCACACCAGTCAGGGCAAGATATGACCCATTTTTATATGTAAAATAAAATCTGACTATGTTAGCTTTAAAAACTAATGATAAAAAAAATCCCAGTGATAATTGAGGAAAAGGAAAACAAAATAAATTTTAAAACCTCTTTTTAGTTAATTGACTCAAAGGCTTATTTTTTCACTGTGACTGAAAATGACTCACTGACATGAAGGTTTCTAATATCCCTCTAAAGAGAGCATAAGTAAAAAAAATGCTACATTTTGGAGAAATCAAAGGTTAGAAAAGGAAATGATTTAATGTTATTCTTCATGTTTATATCCAGTGTTATTAATATATTATTTTCAATACTTTTTGAATTTGCCTTTGAGATTGTTACTTGTATTACTTTTGCCCATCTCTTAGTAAAATTGGTTATTGAATAATGAAATTTGATACAAATAGGTATCAAAGTCCAAAGAAGAGGAGCATTTGAAAGACTAATCCATTGATTGTATAAACAGTCTTTGAATAAGTTAATGTTTTCATTTGTAGTAGAATGCTGCTATATGAAGATGAAGTATTAGGTAGTTTGATTATAAATTAAAAATCTTTCTTTTTTGAAGTGAACACCACCAGAAAGAGAAACAAGAGCCTTCATTCTCAGCAGTTGAAGAACTATTTCTTCAGACAACGTTTGACAAAATGGATTTTTTAAATATTATGAAAGAATGTGCTATAGAAAAGCCTAAATCCATTGTAGGCTTTTCTGTCCACCAAAATCTCAAGGAATCACTGGATCGCTATCTTCTGGAACTGTCAGAACGGCTTCTAAATAGCTATTCATCTGAGGTGAGTTTTTAAAAAGAACTAAGGCCTGTATTTCCACTTTGGTAGACTGGTAGGAAGGAGAAATGGGTAGGAAAAGAAAGGCACTAAAGATTGTGAGAACCTTACTTTTAAAAGCAAAGTGACAGTACATGTTAGCTAATAGTGAAATAGCATGAAAAAAGGAAAACTGAAGAATAATAATTCAATACTTTTTTGTGCCAAGAATTCTGGATGACACTGTAGAAGTGGAATTCTTTGGGTGGATTTAGGAGGAATGATAATGTTTTTGAGTACAGCGATTATTTTAGGAAAAAGTGATTCAGTTTTGTGTAGGGATTTTTTGGAAGGAAGTATTAACAATAACAGCAACATTACTGACATAGTTGAAACTGATATACCGTATTTTTTGGAGTATAAAATGCACTCCCCCTCCCCCCCAATTCGGGAGGAATAATGGTGGTTAATGCTGCTGTTGAGTTCTGTTTACATTTACATTGGTGAAATATTATGTTACTTATGTTATTAAATATTTTACCACATTTTTTGCTTCAAAATTTTATCCTATTTTGTGTCTTATGGTCTGAAAAATATGTGTCATAAATTTTGGTGGTAATTGACGTGGTAAAAGTGATTAATAAATGGTAATAAGTGAAGTATCAGTCACTCATATTTTAGAGATCATTCAGTAATTTCTCATATCATTTCCTTTGTGGTGTTAATTCACGAATTCTCTTCCTGTGTATTGTTCTGCCAAAACTCTCATGTCTTTCTACCCATTGCCATATATTCAGATCATCTTCATGTCAAAATCCTTGCTAGATCCTTTCGTAGATAATCTCAGCCACAACAATTTGTCTTTTAATTTTCATAATACTTAATGTTTCCGTTTTTAAAGGTCACTTAGCATCTTCCTTGTACCAAAATTTGTGTATATGTTTTATACACAAATACCTCTTAAAACCATGCTATAAACTCCTTAAAGGAGGGAAAGAGATATATAATTAATCTCTGTATATGCCATGATGCCTTGTTAAATGGTAGGTGATAAAATATTTGTTGAATAAAATAAAAACCAGAAGCTGTTCAAAGGAGTGAATTCAGTAGCCAGGAATAGTGAGTTGAAGAACCAGAGAAGGGACATTTCATGTGCCTTAACCTTAAATATTGACATTCTTCTGTATTACAGTTATAACCACTTTCCTTAGAAAGTAATATGGTATACTGTGTTTTCCCCTAAAATGCCATTCCCTACAATATAGGAACAAAAAATCCAAAAATCTTGTTCTTCTGTGTAACCTTTGCAAAATCATACAAAATTTTATAAAATTGGTTAAGGACTATCTACTTGCAAAAATAGTTGCATTAGTCTTTGGAGTCTTAAAAGCTGAATAAGTCAAGGTTCTTGTCTTTTAGAAGCTCTGAAGGTCATTTTAATATTTCTTTATATGAGTTTTTTCTGAGTATGTTCTAAGAGTTACAGACATTTATTTGCCTGTTAGTATTTTTTTCTTTGTACCTCAAATATTTAAGGGCCTTTGCAGTACACGGTGCTACTTTAAGAAGAGCAGTCTTACATGGTCATTATGAGATACTTCTGCTGTTTTTCTTGAGAACCCTGGTTATCACAACTCTGCGAGGAGATCTTAGATGTTTTTCAGAGATGATCAGAATTATACCACTGTTAATTCAATTAACTAACTTTTGTTTCTTAATATGTACATAAAATTTGTTCTTATAAGAGATAATCATAGAGTACTGAAAGTATTTATGAGCCATATGTTTTATTTGTGTTTTACTTTAAGACTACAAATACAGAAATACTTGTCCGATGTTCAAGTCTTTTGGTGGGTGTTCTTGGTTGCTATTGTTATGTGGGTGTAATAACTGAAGAGGAAGTATATAAATCAGAATTATTCCATAAAGCCAAGGTAAGAAAATTAATGTGAATAAGTTCTGGATTAATTAAATGAAATGTATCCTTGCAGAAATTGGTGTATTTGTTTGGAAAACATAAATTTGTATGTAGGTTACCCTTTTCTGTTTTATTGATGCAGTCTGAGAAGAAATGATACTATATGTCCTTCCTTAAGATTTGAAATTAATTTTAGCCAACTATAAATATAGTAATTGAAGTAATACTACTTTAAAGTTTAATAACAAAAATTCCTGATTTTTATCTGTACTTTTAAAACTTTTTTCTGTGATCCATATTCTAAAGAATCCTTGACTAAGAGTGTTCATCAAGTAGGTGCTAAGCATAAACTCATTTTCATCTTGGTACTACTGTCAGTTGTATGATTTATAAGAACACGGTATAAGATTTACCATTAAAAAAAATTGTTCATGCCGTGGCTGGTATGGCTCAGTGGATTGAATGCTGGCCTGTGAACTGAACGGTCGTGGGTTCAATTCCCAGTCAGGACATATGCCTGGGTTGCAGGCTGGGTCCCAGGTTGGGAGTGTATGAGAAGGAACTGATTGATATTTCTCCCACAAATCAATGTTTCTTTCCCTCTCTTCCTTCTTCTAAGAATGAATAAATAAAATCTTAAAAAAATAAAAAATAAAGTTTATAAATTTTAATTATACTATAAATCAAGTATAACTTCTTAAAAAAACTTAATTTTACCTTTATTTTACTTTATTATTTTTAGAGGGGACATTTTTTCTTTTTTAATATTTTATTTATTTATTTTTAGAGAGAGGGGAAAGGAGGAAGAGAAGGAAAGAAACATCAATATGTGGTTGCCTCTCACATGACCCTCACTGGGGACCTGGCCTGCAACCTAGGCATATGCCCTGATGGGGAATTGAACATGGACCCCTTTGTTCTCAGACCTGTGCTCAATCCAATGAGCTATAGCCCGGGCATTCGTTAATTTTACCTTTAATTAAAATTTTAAAAAGGAATCACTAAACTATAATTTTAACTGAAATTTGATTTTTTTCTTCTTTTATTCTTAATAGTGTCTAATGCAGTGTGCTGGAGAAAGTGTCACTCTGTTTAAAAACAGAACAGACGGGGAATCTAGAATTACTTCATTGAGAAATATGATGCGTCTATGTACAAGTTGCTTATGTAACTGTACCAAGGTAAGATGTTCTTCCTACTTGACAGTATAGGCTGTCTAGAGGGTTGATAACTGATTGGTGGTGCTAATTCTTTTTTGGTCCATTATAAGTTTATACACTGATTTAAAATAAAATTGAATGGAAAATAAATGGTAGTATTCCAGAGGAATAAAGCAATAGATGATCTGAGTAACCGATAAAACTAATTTCATCATTTCAGGAAGTTTAAGAATTGTTTTACCACTATTATAAAATACATGTATGATCCTTATTGCCGGTGTGTTTTCATTCATTTAATAAATATGTGCTGACTGCTAGCTATGTGATGTGTATGCCATTATTTTAAGGCTAGTGAGAACCACAAAGATAAATAAGCCCAGTGTATACATTACTCTCTTTCTGCCCAGATAGTCTTTCACAACATTTGACAGGAATAGTGTTCTTGTGTATAGTCTTTGTCTTGATTTGGAGCAAGTTTGAGGGTTAGCTGAATCAGTTTCAGCTAAGGTGTCAGTAATAATTGGAAACATTTTTTTAAAGTTAATATTAAATATATGGCCATGTATCAATATCATTAACATGTATTTTAGGCTTTGTTATATGTCTTTCTATGTTTTGATGTAAGTGGGAAGGGGAGAATTGTAAGAATAAACTCTAAGCTACAATTACTGCTTGCTTATGTTTAGGGTCATATAGCAGATATTTTAGTTTAATGATATTTATGCACAGTGAGAGAGATGTGCTATAGTTATTATTATTCCAAGAAAAGAGGTTACTGTTTTTTAAGTTATTTATAACTGTGTCCCATAATAAATTCTTTATCCATGCTTTTCATATTAGAGAATTTTTAGTGTAAAGGAAAATCTACATTTCATTCAAGATAAAATATTATCTACCAAAATAATTGTTTATTTGTTTGCTTGGGGTTTTTTTTTGTTTGTTTGTTTGTCTTCATTACAGCACAATCCAAATAAGATTGCATCTAGATTTTTCCTACGATTGTTAACATCAAGGCTACTGGATGATATTGCAGATATTTGTAGTAATTTAGTAAGTATGCTTTTTGTTTCACTACCATATTTTATTGATATTTTTCTTTTGTTTATTCTTTATATATTTATTAATCTATTATATAGATAATAAATTCATGGTATGAATAAGGCAAGGTGCTGCCTAGTACTGGGATTTCATCAGAGAATGAAACATAGCATTTGATGTCATGGAGCATGCAAACTGATGGAGAAGAGAGACATGTAACAAAATTACCCAAATTATTAATTATATTTTTGATAAGTATCTTAAAGGAGAAGTATGAGTTCCAAGGAGAACGTCTATCAAGACTTGGACCAATCAGGGTAGTAGGAAAGGATTTTGGGGGGTATGCAGTTTCAGTTGTGACTGAAGGATGATTAGCTAGCTGTTAGTGAACTAAAGGTGGTGGGTAAGGTCACAGGCAGAAAGAGCAAAGGGAAACCAAAAGGGTATAATAGTAGAAGGCAAGAGAAAGTTCCAGAAGTGTTGTAGGCATACTGGGTTGAATGCTAATGAATTTTAAGACCCAAATGTATAAAGAACCTGGCAACATTGAAACTAATGTTGTGACCAAAATGAATTGTGGGTGCAGAAGCTAGATTGGAGTGAGTTGGGGAGTGAGAGAAATTGAGAGAGCAAGTATCACAATTCTTTTATTTCTTTTAATTGAATTTATTGGGGTGACATTGATTTGCAAAACCATACAGTGTTCAAGTGTACAACACAGTAAAACAGGCACTTTGTATTGTGCTCCAATTGCCCCAAGCAAAGTCTCTTTCCATTCCCATTTCTCCCCTTGCGCCCACCTTCACCAGCTCCCACCCTACTTTACCCCTAGCTGTCACCACTCTGTTGTCTGTGTCTTTGTGTTTTATATGTATGTGTGTGTTTGCTTAATCCCTTCTTTCTTTCTTTCATTCAGTCCCACAACCCCTAACCTTCTGACAGCTGTCAGTCTCTTCCTGTGTCTATGCCCCTGTTCCCATTTTGTACATCAGCTTATTTTGTTCATTAGATTCCACATATAAATGAGATAATTTGTTATTTGTCTTTTTCTGACTGGCTTCTTTCACTTAGCATAATAATCTCCTGGTTTATTCATGCTGTCACAAAGGGAAGATTTTCTTTTATATGGCTGAGTAGTATTTCATTGTGTAAATGGACCACAACTTTTTATCCATTCATCTACTATTGGACACTTGGGTTGTTTCCAGATGGTGGCTATTATAATAAATAATGCTGCAGTGAACAGAGGAGTGCATGTATTCTTTGGAATTAGTAATGTGGGTTTCTTAGGATATATTGCCAGAAGTGGAATTGCTGAGTCATAAGGCAGTTCCATTTTTAATTTTTTGAGGAATCTTCATGCTGTTTTCCACAGTGCCTGCAGCAGTGCACATTCCCACCAGTAGTACACAAGGGTTCACCTTTCTCCACATCCTCGCTGGCCCTCGATGTTTGTTGATTTATTAATTATAGCCAGTCTGACAGCTGTCAGGTGGTATATCATTGTGGTTTTAATTTGCATCTCTCTGATGACTACTGACGGTGAACATATTTTCATGTCTATTAGCCATTTGTATATCCTCTTTGGAAAAGTGTCTGTTCAAGTCCTTTGCCCATTTTGTAGCACAATTGTTTGTCTTTCTGGTGTTGAGTTGTATAAGTTCTTTATATAGTTTGGAAATTAACCCCTTATCAGCTATATCATTGGCCAATATGTTCTCTGTTGCAGTGGGTTGCCTTTTTATTGGTTTGGCCAAAAAGTCCGTATGGTTTTAACTGTAAAAGAAAAGATTCATTTTCACCAATAACTTTATTGATTTGGATATTTTGAGTATGTCAGCTCTCTCCCCTGTGGTATAATTTTGATCTCAGTTAATATCTCAATTTGATCACTATCAACTTCAACTAGTCTACCCAACTGTGGAACATCATCCAGCGAGAAATTTGCAGCATGAAACTTGTCAAACCACTTTTGACTAGTTTAATCACTCACATGACTTGCTCTATACACTACACACACAAATCTTTTTTTGTGTTTCAGTCGTGTTTTTCCCTCTTTTGAAGTAATGAAGCATAATCTGCCAACAATGTTGCATTTTTTTCCATCTTCAGTATTCAAACAGCTACACAAATTTTCACCAGTTTTGATAACTTTTTTAAAAAATTCATGCTGATATGACAACTGTCACAATACAATCTAACAAAATTGTTTTGAATGGTGTTAAAGAGAACTAAGCACTATTAGAGCCATCTTAAGCAAAAAAACAAATGAACTTTTAGGCCAACCCATTCTTTTGTTGATGGTTTCTTTTGCTATGAAAAGCTTTTTAGTTTTGGTGTAGTCCCATTTGTTGTTTTTTTTTCCCCTGTATTTTCTATCTTAGACATATTGGCAAAAATATTGCTATGAGGGATGTCAGATTTTACTGCCTATCTTCTAGTATGGTTTCGTGATTTGTATTTAACTCTTTTATTCATTTTGAATAAATGAATAAAAGTTTATTGAGTTTATTGTTGTGTATGGAGTAAGTTGGTGGTCTGGTTTCTTTTTTTTGCTTATAGCAGTACAATTTTTTCAAACACCATTTATTGAAGAGACTGTCTTTAGTCCGTTGTATGCTCTTCTGTCCTCTGTCAAATATTATTTGACCATAAAGGCATGCATTTATTCTTGGGCTCTCTGTTCTGTTTCCATAGATTTATCTGTCAGTTCTTATGCTAATACCAGGCTGTTTTGATTACAGTGGACTTGTACTGTATTTTGATATCAGGTATTGTGAATCCTCTAACTTTGTTCTTCTTTCTCAAGATTGCTGAGGCTATTTGGGGTCTTTTTTGGTTCTGTATGAATTTTTGGAATATTTGTTTTAGATCTGTGAAATATGTCATTGATATTTTAATAGGAATTACACTGAATGTATAGATTACTTTGGATAATATGTACATTTTAATGATGGTAATTCTTCCAATTCATGAACATGGTATATGCTTATCTACTTATTTGTATATTCCTTTTTTTTTCCCCTGCAGTATCCTATAATTTTCTGAGTATAGATCTTTAACCTGCTTTGGTTAAATTTATCCCTAGGCACCTTATTTTTTTGTTGTTGTTGGAATAGTAAATGGTATTGTTTTCTTAATTTCTCTTTCTGAGAGTCCACTATTGGTGTATAAAAATGCCACTGATTTCTGGACATTAATTTTATATTCTGCTGCTTTGCCAAATTAAGTCTAGTAGTTTTTGGTGGAGTTTTTAGGGTTTTTTATGTATAATATTATATCATGTGTGAATGACGACTGTTATATTTCCTTTTTTCCAGTTTGGATGACATTTATTTCTTCTTCTTGTCTGATTGCTGTGGCTAGGCCTTCGGTACTGTTTTAAATAAGAGTGATGAAAAGCTTACTTCCCTGTCTTAATTTTGATATTAAGGAAAACCCTTTCAGTTTTGCCCATGGAGCATGATGGTGGCTGTGATTTTGTCATATATGGCCTTCTTTCTGTTGAAGTTTGATCCCTCTATTTTGCTGAGAGTCTTGATCATGAATACATGCTGCATTTTATCCAATTCTCTTTCTGTATCTATTAATGCAATCTGTGATTTTTATCGTTTATTTTGTTTATGTGGTGTATCACATTTATTGGTTTGAAAATATTGTACCAGTCTTGCATCCCTGGAATAAATCTCACTTGATCTTGGTCTGTGATCTTTTAAATGTTTTTCTGGATTCTGTGTGCTGATAATTTGTTAAGGATTTTAGCATCTGTGTTCATAAAGGATATTTGCCTATAATTTTCTTTCTTTGTAGTGCCTTTATCTGCTTTTAGAATTAGAATAATGGTGTCCTAATATCATCAACTTCGGAGTTTTCCTTCAGTGTTTTGGAATAGTTTGAGAAGGATAGGTGTAAGTCTTTTTTTTTCTTTTTAAATATATTTTATTGATTATGCTATTATAGTTGTCGCATTTCCCCCTCTTTATTCCCCTCCACCTTGCACACACCCTCCCACCTGCATACCAACCCCCCCTTTAGTTCATGTCCATGGACTCTACATACAAGTTCTTTGGCTTCTACATTTCCTATACTATTCTTAACTTCCCCCTGTCTATTTTCTACCTACCATTTATGCTTCTTATTCCCTGTACCTTTTCCCCCTCTATCCCTCTCCCACTCCCCCACTGATAATCCTCCATGTGATCTCCATTTCTGTGATTCTGTTCCAGTTCTAGCTGTTTGCTGTTTGTTTTTGTTACTTTTTTTTTTTTAGGTTCAGTTGTTGATAGCTGTGAGTTGCTGTCATTTTACTGTTCATATTTTTTATCTTCTTTTTCTTAAGTAAGTCCCTTTAACATTCATATAATAATCGCTTGGTGATGATGAACTTCTTTAGCTTGACTTTATCTGGGAAGCCCTTTATCTGCCCTTCCATTCTAAATGATAGCTTTGTTGGATAGAATAATCTTGGATGTAGGTCCTTGCCTTTCATGGTTTCGAATACCTCTTTCCAGCCCCTTCTTGCCTGTAAGGTTTCTGTTGAGAAATCAGCTGATGGTCTAGTGGGAACTCCTTTGTAGGTAACTGTCTTCTTTTCTCTTGCTGCTTTAAAGATTCTCTCCTTAATTTTAATCTTGGGTAACTTAATTATGATGTGCCTTGGTGTGTTCCTCCTTGGGTCCAACTTCTTTGGGACTCTGTGAGCTTCCTAGCTTCCCAAAAGTCTATTTCCTTGGTCAGATTGAGGAAGTTCTTCTTCATTATGTTTTCAAATAAGTTTTCAGTTTCTTGGTCTTCCTCTTCTCCTTCTGGCACCCCTATGATTCGGATGTTGGAACATTTAAAGTTGTCCTGGAGGTTCCTCAGCCTTTCCTCATTTTCTTTGAATTCTTATTTGTTTATTTGGTCCTGGTTGCATGTTTCTGTCTTCCTTCTGCTCCAAACCGTTGATTTGAGTCCCAGTTTCCTTCCCATCACTGTTGGTTCCCTGTAGATTTTTCTTTATCTCAGGTAATGCAACCTTCATTGCTGCCTGAGTCTTTTCTCTGCTATTGAAGTACCCAGTGAGCTCCTGGAACATCCTGATAACCAGTGTTTTGAACTGTGCATCTGATAGGTTGGCTTTTTCCTCATCACTTAGTTGTATTTTTTCTGGAGCTTTGAACTGTTCTTTCATTTGGGCCTTTTTTTATTTGTTTGTTTGGCACGCCTTTTATGTGGTAAGGGGTGAAGCCTTAGGTATTCACCAGGGCGGGGAAAACCCACGTTGCTATATTGTGATGCTGTATGTGGGGGAGGGGTCTGAGAGGGAACAGCTTGCTCCTCTCTCTGCTACTTTTCAGTTACTTCCCTGGATACCCACAATCAAATTGGTCCTTTCTGTTGCTGATTCCCTGGTGCGTGGGTTTGTGTATGTTCTAGGACGCTGTGGGTCTCTCCAACGAACTTTCCTGTGAGGCTGGGAGTTTCTCCCACTGCTGCCCTAACCCCACTGGTGTTTTCAGTCAGAGGCTTTGAGGGTTTATGTCCCTGCACTGGAGTCCTTGCTTATGTAGTCTATATCACTCCCCAGTTGTTCCTCCTGGTTTATCTGCACACGAATATGGGACTGCCAGGCTGTAAACCCCATCTCTTCTGGTCCTTCAGCAGCAGCCTTGCCACAAGTCCTCTCCACCCAACTGCCCATCTCTGCTCCTCCTACTGGTCTGAATGAATGTTTCTTTTAAGTCTTTGGTTGTTGGACTTCCATACAGTTTGATTTTCTGTCAGTTATGGTTGGTTTTTTGTTTTTAAATTTGCTGTTGTCCTTCTTTTGGTTGTGTGAAGAGGCACATTGTGTCCACCTATGCCTCCATTTGGCCAGAAGTCTCTTGGGTAGCTCCCTGTATTTTCTGTGTTGTACTTTACATCCTCATCGCTATTTGGTCACTACCAATTTGTATTTAATCACTTCATCTTTTTCACTCATCTCCCTAATCCCCCTCCCATCTAGCAGCTGTCAAAATGTTTTCTATCTATGGGTGTGTTTCTGTTCAGGGTCATTTCTTTTGTGGTTTAGATTACACATAAGTAAAATCATACAGTATTTGTCCTTCTCTCTCTGACTCAATTCATTCAATGAAATATCCTCCAGGTCCAGCCATATTTTGCAGATGGCAATATTTCATTCTTTTTCAGTTGTTTTTTTATGGCCAAGCCATATTTCATTGTATACTGGTACTAGTTCTCCTTATCCATTCATCTATTTTTTAAAGATTTTATTTATTTATTTTTTTAGAGAGGGAAGGGGGAGAGAAAGAGAGGGAGAGAGAGAGAGACATCAATGTGCGGTTGCTGGGGGCCATGGCCTGCAACCTAGGCATGTGCCCTGACTGGGAATCGAACCTGCGACACTATGGTTTGCAGCCTGCACTCGATCCACTGAGCTACGCCAGCCAGGGACATTCATCTATTAATGGGCACTTAGATGACTTCACATCTTGGTTATTGTGCGTAGTCCTACAATCAACAACATATGTATGCATATGTATTTTCATTTTAGTGTTTTGGGTTTCTTTGGATAAATACCCTTAAGTGGGATTGTTGCGTCTTCTTTTGTCTCTGGTTATAGCCTTTGTTTTAAGGTCTGATTTATCTAGTTTAAGTATTTTTACTCCATTTTTTTTTGCTGTAAAATATCAGTTTCCATCCCTACACTTTTTCAGTCTGTGTGTGCCCCATATGTCTTTTGATTGGGGCATTTAACGTAATAAATAGTAGATATGTATTTATTACCATTTTATTACTCATACTTTTCAACTTTTTTATTCTTCTGGTTTGGTGGTGATGAACTCTTGTAGCTTTCTCTTGTCCTGGAATCTGTGTATCTGTTCTGTGATTCTAAATAATAGCTTTGCTTATTAGAGTAATCTTGCTTGTAGGTTCTTGTTTCTTTTTAATCACTTTGAATATTTTGTACCAATCCTTTC
The DNA here is from genome assembly GCF_019186645.2 of Phyllostomus hastatus. Classification (NCBI taxonomy): domain Eukaryota; kingdom Metazoa; phylum Chordata; class Mammalia; order Chiroptera; family Phyllostomidae; genus Phyllostomus; species Phyllostomus hastatus. The sequence continues at coordinate 3,953,022 of NW_025333530.1, forward strand.
TGACCTGCAAAGTTTCTGTTGTGAAATTGTCTGACAAGTCTTATGGGACTTTCTTTGTAGATGACTAGCTCCTTTTCTCTTGCTGCCTTCAAGAATCTTTCTGCTTTTAAGAGTTTTTAACCTTTGGTGTTTTAATTATGATGTGTCTTGATGTGAGCCTCTTTGGATTCATCTTCTTTGGGACTCTGCTTCCTGTACTTGTATGTCTATTTCCTTCACCAGGTTAGGGAATTTTTTTGTCATTATTTTTTTGAATAGGTTTTCATTTTTTTAAGTAGGATTGGTTTATATATATATATTTTTAAAGATTTTATTTAAAATATTTTATTTATTTATTTTTAGAGAAAGGGGAAGGGAGGGAGAGAAACCTCAGTGTGTGGTTGCCTTTCATGTGGCTTCCACTGGGGACCTGACCTGCAACCTAGGACTGGGAATTGAACTGGTGGCCCTTCAGTTCACAGCCCACGCTCAATCCACTGAGCTATACCAGCTAGGGCAGTTTTCAATTTTTTGCTGTCTCTTCATGATCTGGGAGATATCCCTTGATATGCATGGTAGTACACTTGATGATGTCCCAGACTCATTAGACTATCCTCAGTTGTTTGCATTCTTCTTTCTTTTGCTATTTTGATTTTTTTGCTTCCTTATCTTCCAATTTGCTGGTTCAGTCCTCTGCTTCATCTACTCTAATGTTGATTCCTTCTAATGTATTATTCATTTTGCTTCATGTATTTTTCATATTTGTCTAGTTGTTTTTAATATTTTCTATTTTTTTTATGTTTCTTATCCCTTATTGATGTTCTCATTGAATTCATCTACTCCTACCCTAAGTTCCTTGAGTATCCCTTTTAACCATCGTTTTGAACTCTGCATCTGGTGAATTACTTGTTTTCATTTTATTTTATTTTTTTGTATTTTATTTTATTGTTTTACTTGGGACATGTTTATTTGTCTTCTCATTTTGTCTGCCTCTAAATGTTGTTTTAGGTAGAGCTGCTACCTCTCCTGGTCATGGTAGAGTAGCCTTATTTAGTAGAAGTGCTCTACGGGCCTACTGATAATAGCCACCCTGGTCACTCCAATTGGGTGCTTCAGGTGCATCCTGCCCTGGGCTGTGTGCATCTTCCTGTTGTAGTTGAGCCTTGACTATTGTTGGCAAGTCAGTGGAAGGGATTTACTCCCAAGCCAGTTGGCTGTAAGGACATGCATAACTACAATCGAAGAGCTGCTATGTAGGGTCCAACTCTATGAAGCAGAACTCACTTCAGCAAGGTTCTAGTGCCCAGTCAGTTTACCCTTTGAATGTGTTGCTCATGGAGGTGGTTGCACCAGGTGGTTACATGGTGCTATCTTGTGGTCTGAAGCTGTCTCCCTGGTGCACTGGCTATGGGGTCTCCTGAGATGAGCAGACTAAGGCCAGTTGCTGCCTGTGTTCTGCTTGAAAGTGATCTGCTTATGGCTGCTACTTGCACTGGGCTCATGATGTGATGGGGAGAATGTGTGCTGTGAACTGAGGCCATTGTCACAATTTCCTGGCAACAGTTGCAGGGCATGCTGAAGCCAGGTCCTGCTTGTTTAGTATTTGTGACACTTTTACAGATTTTAGGAAAGTTCTCAGCATGAGCTAAGACAAGCTGTTTGTATGTAAAAGCCACTAGAAGTTGCTTGTGTGGGCTCACAAGTTGGTAGGACAGTTTTAGGGAATCACCAGGATGGGGTGAATAGTCTTAGGTTTATGGAGACTTACATATGGTTTTTGTCTGAGGGCTCTGTTCAAGAGGGTTCAGAAAGGAACAGTAACTTCTACCAATACTGCCCCAGTACTGCACCTCAGAGCAAGTGAGACCATTCAACTCTCTGTCTCAGCCACAATCCCTGCTGGTTTTCATAGCCAGAATTTATGGGTACTTCTCTTCCTGGCACTGGAACTCTAGCTGGGTGGTATGGTGTGGGGCTGGGACCCTTTGCTCCTCAGGGGAACCTCTGCAGTCAAGATACCCCTCCTGATTTTTCATATGCAGGTGTGGGACCAGCTCAATCTGTCTGTCTGCCCCTCTTACCAGTTTGGATGTGGTTTCTTTTGTGTATACTTAATTATAGGACTCCTGTTCAGCTAAATTTCAGGTGGTTCCAAATAATGGTTTTTGGTAGTTTAGTTGTAACTTTTTTTGTGGTCCTGGGAGGATGTGAGTACCACATTTACCTAATCTGACATCTTAACTGGAAGCCCAGCACATCAAATATTAATTAACATTTTAATTAGTTTCTCTTTTTTCTGTTTGTTATAAAGAGTGGCAAAGATTCTTCTGTCTACTTAGATTTGTACCTATGAAGGATGTAGGATATATTCTAGAAATATATGCTGTTCAGAAGGAATATGAATTTTATTTTGGATGGATATAGTAATTGTCCTCAAAGAGTCATATAAGTTTAAACTTTTTCCACATCCTTATCAATTTTGGATAGTATAAAATGTCTTAGTGTAAGAAATTATTTGTAAGGATTGAATTTTACTATGTTACCCTAGATAAATTGCAGTGTATATCTGTTTTCCTATTATTGTAGATATAATAGAAATAATACTGTAGTGTTCGTACACATGAATGTTGAATCATTTGAGTAGGTGAATTTTAACTACAACTTGCTTCTGAATAAAGCCAACTTTAAAAAACATCTTTCTCCTTTGAAGGTATCCTTTATCAGAAAACCACCTGAAAATGGACAAGTAGAATCAATGGAGGATGACACTGATGAAAATGATGACCCTGCTACTAGTGTTAGTGATGCAAATGAATCTGGAGAGAACCCGCTTATTATTGGTAAATATATATTTATGATGTGGGATTTCTTTTACCTCTTCATACTGATTTGGCATTCCAAAAAGCCTCATAGTTACTTGTTTTATGCTCATTTTATTTCCATTTGGTGTAGTTTATTAGATTGTTTTTTTCCATATCTTTTAGATTCTCTAATTTTTTATTGAATTTATTTTCTGTTCTTCATTGAGAAAATTAAAATTAGTAAAAAATCATAGTTTTTTTCCAAAATAGAAAGCAATAGAGTGATAAAGCACCCATAATGCCATTTATTTTAACCTTTTTCTGTTATTTCTCTCTAGACCCTTTGAAAATTTTAATCAACTTTGACTTTCATATTTGTTTTCTATACCTTGTTTGTTTTACCATTAATTATGAACCCTTTTTCATTTAATTATTTGCATTGATAATCATACTTTTTAATGGCTCCATGATATCCCCGTTAACATATATACTGTAATTTACTTGACTATAGTTTACTGTTACAAATTTAGATTCCTTTCTATTTTCCTTTAATTAACAGTATAGCTGTGAATGTTTGTCTTCATAGATTATCCATAGGTTGTTTCTTGATGATAGAATCCTACAGTAATGTTTTATGAAGAATTTTAAAGCTCTTAGTGTATGATCAATCATTTTAATCATTATTTTGTTTTTCATATACTTTTTCTTTTTTTGATAGGATATTTGAGTTAATGTTCAGTGTATGTGGTTATTGTGCCCCTCTCTTAGTTTTAGTAAGTGCTTTTTATTTTTAGGTGCCATGAGTCCTTTAGCTGAAGAATATCTATCAAAGCAAGACATACTTCTTTTGGACATGCTCAAGTTCTTGTGCATGTGTGTAACTACTGCTCAGACAACTACTGTGTCATTTAGAGCAGCGGATATTCGGGGGAAATTGTTATTGTTAACTGGTTCTAGCATCCTAGACCCTACTAAACCTCTGCACCTACACATGGTGAGTTAAGTTAAGTGAAAATTCTCTTTAGTTCTGTCTGGCTTTGCTCGTAAATGTAATAGACTAACATAAGAATCACATAGTACCTTTACAGACTTGAAACTGCTTCTTGAAAAATGAATCTGAGACTAGTTACAAATATACTTTTTCATTTAATGTGCTGTAAAAAAAGAGTGTAAGTGGAAACGGAAACATTAAAACTTAGATGGTCTTTGGATAGATGTATTATTTTAGGTATAATTATGTTTTTTTTTAAACTGGCCAAGAAACACAGATTCTAAATGTAAACATAATGCTTATATAACAGTGTACTTGAAGTCTGAATCTTGCCTTGACTTTAGTTTAAATGCTTTAATTTTTTTTATGTAATTTCAAAGTGACAGTAAAGTTACAGTACTATAAGAACTTCATATTCCCATCATAAGCTCCTACAGTTAACATTTATCACATTTGCCTTATCATTCTTTCTCTCTACATACGCATCTTTTTTTCTGAATCATCTTGAGGTTAAGCTGCCCCTTCAGTGTACATGTCCTATAACCATGGTATCATCATCAGTATTGTATTATCACTTTTAGTTTTCAGGTCTGTTCAGTTCTTTCGATTTGGAATAGTTCTTTAGTCTTTTCTTATCCTTCTTGATCTTCCTATTTTTTAAATATATTTTATTGATTATGCTCTTACAGTTGTCCCATTTTTTCTCTTCCCTTTATTTCCCTCCACCCTGTACACCCTCTCCCACCAGCATTGCCCCTCCCCCCTTAGTTTATGTCCATGGGTTGTACATACAAGTTCTTTGGTTTCTACATTGACTATAGTGTTCTTAACCTCCCTCTGTCTATTTTGTACCTACCATTTATGCTTCTTATGTCCTGTACCTTTCCCCCTATTTTCCTCACGCTCCCTTCCCACTGATAACCCTCTATGTGATCTCCATTTCTGGGATTCAGTTCCTGTTCTGCATGTTTACTTAGTTTGTTTTTGTTTTTGTTTCTAGGTTCATTTGTTGATATTTGTGAGTTTGCTGTCATTTTACTGTACTTGTTCTTTATCTTCTTTTTCTTAGATAAGTCCCTTTAACATTTCATATAATAAGGGCTTCGTGATGATGAACTCCTCTAACTTGACCTTATCTGAGAAGCACTTGATCTACCCTTCCATTCTTTTTTTTTTTTAAGATTTTATTTATTTATTTATTTTTTAGAGAGGGAAGGGAGGGAGAAAGAGAGAGAGAGAAACATCAATGTGCAGTTGCTGGGGGTCATGGCCTGCAACCCAGGCATGTACCCTGACTGGGAATCGAACCTGCGACACTTTGGTTCTCAGCCCGTGCTCAATCCACTGAGCTACGCCAGCCAGGGCTTGTTCTTCCATTCTAAATGAAAGCTTTGCTGGATAGAGCAGTCTTGGGTGTGGGTCCTTGCCTTTCATGACTTTGAATAATTCTTTCCCGCTCCTTCTTGCCTGCAAGGGTTCTTTTGAGAAATCAGCTGATAGTCTTATGGGAACTCTTTTGTAGGTAACTCTTCTTTTCTCTTTCTGCTTTTAAGATTCTCTCCTTATTTTCATCTTGGGTGATGTAATTATGATGTGCCTTGGTGTTTGCTTCCTTGTGTCCAATTTCTTGGGGTCTTTCTGAGCTCCCTGGACTTCCTGGAAATCTATTTCCTTTGCCAGATTGGTGAAGTTCTCCATCATTATTTTTTTTTCTTTTTTTTAAATATATTTTATTGATTATGCTATTACAGTTGTCCCATTTCTCCCCTTTCACTCCATCATTATTTTCAAATAAGTTTTCAATTTCTTGCTCTCCTCTTCTTCTGACACCCCTATGATTCAGATGTTGTAATGTTTAAAGTGGTCCCACAGGTTCCTTAGCCTCTCCTCATTTTTTGAGTTTTCGTTTCTTCATTCTCTTCTGGTTGTATGTTTATTTCTTCCTTCTGCTCCAAATCACTGATCTGAGTCCTAGGTTCCTTCTTGTCACTATTGGTTCCCTGCATATGTTTTTTAGTTTAACTTTGCATAGTCTTCACTTTTTCCTTTATTTTGGGACCATAGTCAACCATTACCGTGAGCATCTTGAGTACCATTGTTCTGAACTCTGCATCTGATAGATTGGCTATCTCTTCATTACTTAGTTCCATTTTTGGAGCTTTGACCTATTCTTTCATTTGGGTCATATATTTTTGTCTACACCCACCTGCTATGTTGTAAGGGGTGGAGCCTTAGGTATCCCCCAGGGCTAGGCAACCCTCTTTACTGTGTTATGGTGCTGTATGTGGGGTAGAGATCAGAGAGGGAACAATGTTACTAGCTCAGCTCTCAGCCGGCTTTCAGTCATTTTCCCCTACCCACGAGCACATTAGACCCTTTTGGTATTGTTTCCTGCATGCGTGGACCTTGTGTATCTTTCTAGTGAACTCTCCTGTAAGGCTGGGAGTTTCTCCTGCCACCACAACCCCCACAAGTTTTTATAGTCAGAGGTTTTGAGGCTTTATTTCCCTGCACTGGAACCCTGGTTTGCTTGATCAGTCTTGCTCCCCAGTTGTTCCTCCTGGTTTATCCACACACAGATGTGGGACTGTCTGGTCTGCCAGCCACTGCCCTGCCATTAGTCCTCTCCGCCCTGGCTGCCCATCTCTGCCCCTCTTACCAGTCTGAATGAATGGTCTTTTTCTTTAACACCTTGGTTGTTGAACATCCATACAGTTTGATTTTCTGGTAGTTCTGGTTATTTTTTGTTTTTAAATTTGTTGTTGTCCTTGTTTTGATTGTGCAAGGAGGCAAAGTGTATCTACCTATACCTCTATTATGGCTGTTGATCTTCCTATTTTTTAATAGTATAGTCTTTTGTTCCTTAAAATTTCTCACTTTGGGTTTGTCTCATGTGTCCTCAGGATTATTTATATTTTGACTTAGGTGAAAATACTAAAGATGTAATTCACCTCCTGCCCTAACCCCATCATTCTTCATCTATTTATTGGTAGGTATCTCCATTTCCAATCCAACAGCATAGGATTTATTTATTTGTTTTTTCCCTCTGTATATTTAGCTCCCTCTTTCAACAGTAGGAAACCTGGTTTCCTGCTTAACCTTAATGCATTTAATGTTTATTCAGTATTCTTATGTATAACTAATCTCCTGACCATGCGCACCATCTCCTCAGCCCTAGCCCTACTGAATATGTGGGGAGAGTCTCTGGCCCAGCAAATTGTCAAACATGTTTGGTGATTTTTCCAGTTAGAGCTGTGGGAAACATGCCAGGTCATTCAATAATTAGAATCTCTTGGAAATGTGCAGGTTGAGTCCCTGTTAGAATTTTTGCTCAAGTCACCAGCCCTGACCAATGAGCAATGCTGTGTGCTCTTCTTGATGCTTAATGTTTAAGGCACTTCAAGACACTCATTAACATCATACACATCATTTTCATGTCAAAATATTTAAAATGATCCAATGTAATGTTCTTTTATAATATATGACAGGGAGTAAGAAACATTTTTCTACATATAGATAAGTGATGGGAGCCGTCCTGTCTGGTTTCAGGGACTATAGCCTCATTAATGGACAAAAGAGCCCCATAGCTAGGGCTGAGTGAAAAGGCCTTGGGGCCCTGAGCCATTAAGGAGACAGAAACGTATCTTCCCGGCAAGAGTGCAGCCCCTTCCTCCCTCACTTCCCCCTGCTTGGCCTTGGGTGGGTGACTGGTCAGCCAGTGATGGGGTAGTATTCCTCAAGGGGAGGAGAGCCTAAGACAGTCACAGTTACAAAGGACTATCTGGGAAGGAGTTAGGGGTCTACAGGGAAGGGGCAGAAAGACCTTCACCCCTTGGCTTTGTCATAGCCTGAGTCCTCATTCTGTCTGTAAAAAGTCTCCTGATCTCTTGGCTGCTTTGCTCCCCCACCTGACTCAGCCTGAAAACAATGCCGGAGGCAGCTGTGGCCTTGTACTGAAATGAATGGCTTCCAGGGGCAAATACGGCCTGAGAAAGAATGTACATTTGGTCCTTTGAAGCCTGCTCTGCCTAGGATAACCCTGTTGATTACAGCGGCACCAGTGCTTTTGGTTATGCCCCCATAACAAGCAAAAAGGGGGAGATATTGGGGACTACTCTGGTTTCCGAGACTGCAGCCCCTCGAGCGCAGTCTCTGAAATGGGCTAGTAAGTCTCCCTGGAAAACCAGGTAATGCAGGTGGTAGACATGACCTGACTAACACTGAGGGTTCCTGTGGAAATCAGGCCTGATAAACACATTGTATCCTTTGAAGCTTGCTGTACTTTGTTCTTGTATAGCGGTGGTGATATAAACCAGGTGTTTAAGTTCAAGACATAAGGAGTGAACTCCTTATCTCATGAAATATGTCTTAAAGACCCTGTGGCATCAGCATAACTAACAGACCCTGACCTGTGACAAATCTCTGTGTTCCTTCAATTGTTATCAGTATTTAATACCTGTTTGTATGACTATAGCCTTTTGACATTGATTGATGAGCTATGCATGTCTACACCTACACATACTATTCCCAATAAAAGCCATTTAGGAGAAGGGCTCAGGGTGTTCCCCACTAGAGGGAATTGCCAACCCCTTTCCTGCCAGAACAGCAAGATTGTGTCCGGGGTGACTTATTTCTCATCTGCCGTGGATGGGAGGATTCTGTGGGCTGGAGTTCCTCCCACACATAAGGATAAAAGTCTTCTGATATTTTACTAGAGCCAGAAAATGATTTGTTTGCTTTCAGAAATAGTCATAACACCACAGAGAACCTTACCAGGTTGCCGTATAGGAAGATAGGTCAGTGAATTTGACTTCTTCTCTGCCCATGATTATCTCTGCTTTCTAAAATTTATTAATAGAATAGTTTTTAAACATTGAAGTCTTATCCCTAAACATTGCTTTGGGAGAGTAGAAAGACAAGGTAGTTCCAGATTGTTATTCAGGCTTTTAACCCCAACATTGGTAACTATCATTTATTGAATTTGTCTAATAAATGCTAGGCTTTACATTTATTTCCTCTAATCCTCACAGTAATTCGGCCAGTTAAGTATTATATCCCCATTTTCTAGATGAGGGTACAAAGGCTCAGACGACAAGGCAAGTTTTTTAACCATACAAGTAGTAAGTTGAGCTAGGATTTGAATCAGTTCTGTTTGACTTGAGATACTTTTCTTTTTTATAAATTATACTGCCTTTTAAAAGAATTTCCTGGTTATATGTGTGTATGCATGCATAGGTCTATATATAAATTTTTGGTTACATACATACTTAAATAAGTGACATATTTTTAAAAAAACTGATTTCCCTCCCAACTATTTTAGTATCTACTGCTTTTAAAGGAGCTCCCTGGAGAAGAATATCCTTTGCCAGTGGAAGATCTTGTTAAACTTCTGAAACCACTATCGTAAGAAATTAAACCCATGTTATGTTCACTTTAATTTTATTTCACTTTAAATTTATAAACTGAGTAATGTGTTCTGTTATACTTATAAAGTAAAACTTTTCCCTCCTTAGCGATGTGTGTTCTTTGTATCGTCGTGACCAAGATGTTTGTAAAACAATTTTAAACCACTCCCTTTACATAGTGACGAACCTGTGTCAAAGCAGTATGGATGCTGAGAACACAAGGGATGCTCAAGGACAGTTTCTAACAGTTACTGGAGCATTTTGGTAGGTACAGATTATTCTGTGGAGCTCTTATTTTTCTTTAGCTTCTCCTGATACAGATGCATATTTTGCATTTCTGCATTAGTGATTTCTTCTATCCTTAAATGTAACTAGAAATATCTTTTAATAATAGTAGAATGTAATTTCTGTTCTCTTCCTTACTTTTTTGAAGAATTACACTGTATTCCTCTTAAGGCTTGGCTTTCTAAAGTGTGTTTAGTATATTTCCCTATGAATTTTGAATCACTTAGTAGTTTGGCATGTGTGGTGAATAAAGCAACATGTAACAAGTCTAAAACAGTTGAATCATTCATGTTCCTAAAATGAAAAAATTGGACTTGTCACTGTCTGGTTATTTCATGTGTACATTCATAGTGTGAGATACCACCATGATACTTGTGGAGGAGCACATATATATATATATATATATATATATATATACACACAATTTAGAGCTGTCATACCATTTGATAAGGACTTCTAAATCAATATAGAATATGGTTTTAAAATCTTTGATATAAAAACAAAGACTTAAAAGAAGTTTTCCCTTTAAATTAAGTTTACTACAATGTGATTAGCTGAAGTAAGAGAGCCCCAAAATGAGTCATAATATTATAAACATAATAATATACATTAAAATGAACTTCTGTTCTAGCATTTCTTATAGGTGGACTATTTTCGGAAGGTTTAGAATAATGGCATGTGCCACATAATGAGAATTAAAGTTAGCATGTAAAGAAATTTTGGAAGTAACTTAAAGTAACCCTAATGTCCAGTGATTTTCTTTTTTACTATGCTTTTATTGGAATAAATACTTGACATTGAAACACTTTATTTCAGGCACTTAACAAAGGAGGGGAAGTGCACATTCTCTGTAAGAATGGCCCTAGTAAAATGCCTTAAAACTTTGCTTGAGGTGAGTTTCTCCACATTAAGTATTAAGTTTTCCATAATTAAAAAAAAATAAGCAGTCTTTTTTTCTGTGTGTTTTGGGGTGATTTTTTGCTTAGTATTTCATGTTTAACCTAAGTTGTTCCTTTCCCATAGGCTGATCCTTACTCAAAATGGGCTATTCTTCATGTAAAGATTACAGGTGAAGACTTTCCTGTAAATGAAGTATTTCCACAGTTTCTTGCTGATAATGATCACCAAGTTCGCATGTTGGCTGCAGAGTCGATCAATAGGTAATGAGTCAGGTATTTATGTCTGGCTACTGCAGATACCAATGCAATATCTAGTATAGCCATAGGTTACTAGTTGTGATATTAAAAATAGCTAACACAGCCCTGACCAGTGTGGCTCAGTCAGTTGGGTGTCATCCCACAAAGTGAAGGGTCACTAGTTACATTCCTGGTCAGGTGACATGCCTAGGTTGCAGGTTCGGTCCCTGGTCAGGACCTGAAGAAAATGCAGCTTATCGATGTTTCTCTCCCTCTTTTTCTCCCTCCCTTCCTCTCTCTCTCTCTGAAAACAAATAAAATCTTTTTTTAAAAAAGCTAACACTGTATGTCAACTATAATTAAAAATATATAATCATTTCTGAATCTTGAACTAAATAATTCTGAACTTGTTTTAAATTGACTCAGATTTTTTTGGTGTTTTGAAAGAAGACCTAGTATGTTACAGTGTCTCACAGAGTAATTTATTTTTCTCCTATAATGTGTTTTAGACAGTAAGATTAAGGTAAAAAAATTATTTCACATTTTGCTTTTTTTAAAGATTATTTCAGGATGTGAAAGAAGCTGGTTCTTCAACATTTCTGAAAGCACTTCCTTTGAAGCTCCAGCAAACAGCTTTTGAAAATGCATACTTGAAAGCTCAGGAAGGAATGAGAGAAGTGGTAATTTTAGTAAAGTATATTTGCTGTTATCTCATAGTTTCTATAAACATACCATATATTACTTTATCAACTGTGGGCTAAGATACTTTATACCTTATAGTTTACAGTATAAAGTTACACTAAAACAACTGTTTGAATGGATTGAGATTCCTGTATTTATAGGTTAGATTCCATTGAATAATGGCAGTTTCCTTTGGTTCAACTTATATGTATCATTTTTGTGGGAAAGACAATTTTCTGAGTTTTTTAGGAACATAAATGACTTTTTTATTTAAAAATGTTTTTGTAAGATTTAGACAAAAGCTAATTCACAGAGCAGGTAACAATAGGAAGAAATGGATTGAGAAAAATGTTCCACTAGGGAAGATCAAATTATCTTGGTGTTCTTTAGTGAACCTTATGGTTTTTATATTTCTCTATAGCATAATGATATTTTTCTTAAAATGCAAATTGTCTTAGTCTTAGAATGTATTTATTTACTTATATCTTGACTTGTTTGTAAAAAGTGTAGGAGGCATTTAATCAAATGTCTGTCTAATCCATGGTAACACAAGACTGAAAAGGTTAGTTGTATGAAAGAATCATAATTTAGAAAAATATTTCAATAGATTTGAAAGATGAATGTAAAATTTATAAATAGTATAAAATTTGTAGAGATGGGTATTATATATTTAAAAATCTGTGTGGAAAGAGAAAATATTGACATGACAACAATTCATTTAGAAAAACACCTAAGAAGTTTTATGTCTTAAGAATACACTATTAATCAATATTGTAGTAGTTATTCAGAAAAGCAAAGTCTGCCTTTGACATCATTGATAGAAGCATACTGTCATGAGCAAGTTGATAAAAAGAATTTGATCTTCTATACATTTTAGAAGCCAGCTAGAATGAGTTTAGCTCATAGTAAAAGTAGACTTTTAACTAGGATGTTAGAGACTCTATAGATCTGTCTCCTATAAGGAATAAGTGGAGTTGACTTAGTGTAGACTGCATAGCTATTTTTAAAAACATCATTGATTGCCATTTAGTAAAGGAATTAGGTCCTTACTCTTTCTTGGACCAAAAATCAGAACTAAGATCAGAGAATAGCAGTTTTTTCTAAATATGAAGAAAAACTTCTATCAAGTATAACTTCTCAAAAAATGTGTAGGGATATTATAATGATTGAAGCATATACCTTTCTTTCTAGTATGACTTCATTGTTCCTTTTGATAATATTTTAAAAAGTATAAAGAGCTATATATTATTATAATGATAATAAATATCTTATGAGGTATACTTGGGAGTTGAAGAGAAACTTTAATCTCTCTCACCTTCTTACAGTTTCTTTTATTTTTTCATTAAAGTGCTTTATACCTCACTGAAATATTTAGCGATTCATTCACTAATATCTTATCAAAGGAATCTTTGCCACTCTAGAAACTTTGATACTTTCTCAAAATTGCTACTCTTAGCTTCATCACTGAAGGATTTAAAGCTGTTCATGGGTGATTAAGTGTTGTCATGGTGTACTTTGATTTTAGCCTGGTTTGTTTGTAATTTTAAATATTTACATTACATTATTGTTTACAATTCTTCTTAAGTCCCACAGAGCTGAGAACCCTGACCTTTTGGATGAAATTTATAATAGAAAAGCTGTTTTACTGATGATGATAGCTGTGGTTTTAAACTGTAGTCCTGTCTGTGAAAAACAGGCTTTGTTTGTCCTATGCAAGTCTGTGAAAGAGAATGGATTAGAGCCTCACCTCATTAAAAAGGTACACACGGATGAATATAATCTTCCTTGGATAACTTTTAAGCAATTAAAAAAGTTAAACTAGAATTTCGAAATGGCACTTGTGAAAGACTTGGAGACAGTTTTATTTTTTAACAGTGTATTTTAAATAGTGTATTTATTTGTATGCTCTGTTATTTCTTACGTTCAGTTTAAGAGCATTTCACCAGGCATATGTTGAACTAACATGGGTGAATGAACTGTCATCATACAGACTAGGACGTCTGGAATAGCATTTATTGAGGGAAAGACATAGGGAAAACAGCATTAGCAGGTGTTTTGCCTTATTGATTCTCAGGCAGGATGTTGGTATGTAGCAGTGCCAGGAGTAAAATGTTAGAGCTTTTCAGCTGCATGATTAGAGATGGAGACCAGCGTTCAGCCTTGGCAATTACATCAGCACAGTGTTGTAGAATGTTCTTCCGTTCCCTGTTCCACCTGCTCAGCATTCATGGTTTGGGAAGCAAGCCTTTCCGGTGTAGATTTTTACAGATGAATCAGTGACAGATCAGTGGTTTACCATTCAGCATTCTAACAGCATGGTTTCCATGGAGCTTTGCAGTAAGCAAATCCATAGGCAATCAGTCTTGGACAAGTCAACCTTGTACTTCTTAGTTAAAATAAATTGCTTTAAAATAATTATACAATTATACTACCTAGTTATTATTGTAAGTGGAATGTAGTGTTTTGATTTTCTCATTGGGTTTAGGACTAAGAAGAATAATTATTTTACTTTAGACCTTTTATATTCATTTTGAATATAATGAAATGTTGAAAATTGCAGTGTATTTTTCTGTTTTTATTTAAATAAAATGTAAATAAATTTTATAAATTTAAATTTAAATAAAATTTATTAAAGGTTTGCTATGTGCCAGGCACTGTGCTAGTTATATTAAATGTACTTTTCTTAATTAGTCCTGCTGAACTGGGTACTTTTATTATCCCCATCTCATAGATGAGTAAATCAAAGCATAGAAAAGTTAATGAATACTTAAGTCATATGGTTAGTAAATATTAACAGAGATTTAAATAACATATTATTTTGCTGTTTTCTTAAAGAATTGACTACTTTTGATTTGTACAGGTTTTAGAGAAAATTTCTGAAACTTTTGGATATAGGCATTTAGAAGACTTCATGGCTTCTCATTTGGATTATCTGGTTTGGGAATGGCTAAATCTTCAAGATACCAAATATAGCTTATCCTCTTTTCCATTTATTTTATTAAACTACACAGACATCGAGGATTTCTATAGGTAGGTTTACATATGGCACATATGAAATATGTGTAACTTAAAATTAGGTAATAATGTTTGGCAATTCCACCTCCACATATACAGACATAGGAAGCTGTATAGTATGAGAGGCAAGACAGGTTGTTTTAATAAAAGTGTATTAAAGGGAATCACTAGACTTTGAATCTGGTCTTTGCTGTGCCAGTAACTGGTTATGTGATTTTAGGCAAGCCATGTAACCACCCTTTGGGACTTGATTTTTTAAATCTGTAAAGTAAGGCAGGTAATTTACACAAGGAGATCTTTAACATTCCTTTTAGATTTAATATTTCTTCATCTTTTCTGTGATGAGTGAAAGATAAGTAGTGCTGTTTTTTTTCTGCCTTGTTTTAATTTTGTGTTGCTTGACTTTAGGACATTTAGGCATTATTTCTATTTTAATGTAAAAGTATTTGTTTTGGCTAACTCTAACTCTAGAGAAGAAAAATTTTTAAATGCAAAGGCTTGAAATAACTAGACTAATGTGTGGGTATCAGAATGATGGGAAGGTAGTTCATAATTGTTAAGTGGTTTTATTGTTCATTCAGTTTGGCAATAATATTTACATTTATTCCTTGAATTTATAAATTGCTTTCACATTTCATTTTAAAATAGTTTTATATAAATTGCTTATTCAGAAGAAGTAAATATAAATTTAATTTGTACTTTTTTGATGACAGAATTCAGGTAATATATTCTAAGATCTCTATTTTTTAGTGTGACTATTTAGAATTTCCTAACTTTATTATTCCATTTATAAAGTTAGAGTAAGGAAAAACAAAGTAGTAAACTAGGGTCAAGATGGCAGCATAGGTAAAAATGGCTCCCCCTTTTCATACAATCACATAAATATTACAACTAAACGATAGAACAACCAGGATTCAGAACTATCACAAATCAAGTTGAATGGAAGTCCTACAACTACGGAATTATAGAAGAAATCAACTATGGAATTCAAGAAGAAACCACATCAAAACTGGTAGGGGCAGAGACGTGGAACTGGCTGGTCTCATACCCTGTGTGGTGGATAAAAATCAATAGTATATCTCAGAAGCAAGGAATCCAAGCCCTACACTAGGATCCCCAGCCCAGGGTTCTAGTGCCAAGGAGGTAAATTCCCATAATTTCTCACTGTTGAAACCAGTGGGGATTAAGGCTGTGGAAGGCTGAACTGCTGGAGTCTCAGGCAGTTCCTCTTCAAAGGCCCATGCACAGCCTTACTTGGACTCACTTTCCCTGAGCTGTAGCATGTGGGGCAGAAGATTGAAAGACATCAGACACTTATGGGGAGGAACTGAGTTGTCCAGCATCAGGGTAAGAGCTGGGGAGCAGCTTTCTCCCAGACAGAAGTGCTGGCAGAGGCCACTGTTCATTTTCTGAGTCTTCCCCCCACAGAACCCCAAAGCCAGCTCTGTGGGCGCCATATCTGAGACTCCATAAATCTGGTTCACACTCTTTGTCCCACCCTGGTGATTCCCTGAGGCCTTGTTCCACCCAACTTTTGGGCCTACCTAAGCAATTTCCAGTGGCTTTTCTCTATGAATGGCTTGTCTTGACCCATGCTTCAGATTTTCCTAAACTTTCAAATAAGCAGCATCTGGTTTCATTGAGTCCCATACCTCTTACAAAGTGGCCCCATGTCTGGCAGTAGCAGCATGTGGTCTTGGTTTACAGCTTAGCCTCACGAGGTTACCCTCAACTCTAGCAAAAGTAGCAAACATCTGCAGATCACTTTGTAGCTTATGGTACATGACCCCTGACAGAACTCAGTTGGTGGCTTACCTTTGATGTGCCAACAGAAAGCATGGCTCAAACACAGTAGAAGGGTGTGCATAGCCCACATGAAGGTAGACATAGCAGCTCTGCCTAATACATGGGAACAAACACAGGGAGGCTGCCAAAATGAGAAAACAAAGAAACATGGCTCAAATGAAAGAACAGATCAAAACTCCAAAAAAAGAACTAAACAAAATGGATATAAGCAATCTATCAGATGCAGAGTTCAAAACACTGGTTATAAGTTTGTTCAAGAAACTTAGTGAGGACCTCAACAGCATAAAATGAAATCCAGTCAGAAATGAAGTCTACACTAATTGAAACAAAGAACAATTTATAGGGAATCAATAGTAAAGTGAATGAAACCAAGAATGAAATCAGTGATTTACAATATAGGAAAGCAAAAAGCAACCAATCAGAAAGCAAGAAGAAAAGAGAATCCAAAAAAATGAGGATAGTGTAAGGAGCCTCTGGGCTTCAACCATACCAACATTCAAATCACAGGGGTGCCAGAAGGAGGAGACAGCAAGAAATTGGAAACCTATTTGAAAAAGTAATGACAGAAATCTTCCCTAACTTGGTGAAGAAAATAGACATACAAGTCTGGGAAGAGCAGAGAATCTCAAACAAGATGAACCTAAAGAGGACCACTGCAACGCACATCTTAATTAAAATGCCAAAATTAAAGGCAGACAGAGAATCTTAAAAGCAGCAAGAGAAAAGCAGCTAGTTACCTACAGGGGACCTCCCATAAGACTATCAGCTGATTTCTCAAAACAGACTTTGTAGGCTAGAGGGGATTGCCAAGAAATATTGAGTGATGAAAAGCAAGGACCTACAACCAAGATTACCTGGCAAAGCTATCATTTAGAATCAGAGGATCAATAAAGAGTTTCTAAGACCAGAAAAAAAACTAAAGGACTTCATGACCACCAAACTAATATTATATGAAATGTTAAAGGATCTACTTTAAGAAGGAGATCAAAAATATGAACAATAAAATGGCAGAAAATACATATCTGTCAACATTTGATTCCTAAAAAACAAAATAGACAAGCAGAACAGAAATAGAATCATAGATACAGGGAGTATTTTGATGGTTGTCAGATGGGAGGGTGGTCATGGGGTGGGGATTGGGATAAAGGGTGAGGGGGTTAAGAAGTAGTAACTGGTAGTTACAGAATATTCATGGGGCTGTAAAGTACAGTGTTGGGAATAGAGTAGCTAATGAACATAATGCATGATCCATAGACATGGACAATTATGTGGGGATTGTGGAAGGGGCTTGATAGAGGGGAGCAAAGGGAGAAAATTTTGGACAACTGTAATAGTAAAACAATAAAATATGTCAAAAATAAAAAGCAACCTAAACTAAAAATAAATTTAGAATAAGAATGTTTCATCTGTATAAAGGATGTGGTAATGCTTATTTAAACTGTTTATTACTTTAAAAACTATTATAAAATTTTACTATGAAAAGCTATGTAGAACTTATATTTTACATTTTTATATTTTAGATCTTGTTATAAAGTTTTGATTCCACATCTGGTGATTAGAAGTGATTTTGATGAGGTGAAGTCCATTGCTAATCTGATTCAAGAGGATTGGAAACGTCTTCTGATAGATTGCTTTCCAAAGATTCTTGTAAATATTCTTCCTTACTTTGCCTGTGAGGTTACAGGAGACATTGGGATGGCACAACAAAGAGAGAATGCTTCCAAAGTTTATGATATGCTTAAAGATGAGAACTTACTAGGTAAACAGGTATGACTTCAACTTTTACCTCCATTTTTTCCCTAATTTATCTAAGATGTAACTTTAAAATTTTAAGGCTCTTTATTCATTTATACAGTTAAATTTGATATGTGATAATCACTACCTAGCACAGATACTCCATGAAAATTTTTTTGTTATACAGTGTTGCCTCCTTTTGATTGGCTTTTATTTTTTTATTTTTTTCAAAGATTTTATTTATTTATTTTTAGAGAGGGAAGGGAGGGAGAAAGAGAGAGAGAGAGAAACATCAATGTGCGGTTGCTGGGGGTCATGGCCTGCAACCCAGGCATGTACCCTGACTGGGAATCGAACTTGCGACACTTTGGTTCGCAGCCCGCGCTCAATCCACTGAGCTACGCCAGCCAGGGCCAGATTGGCTTTTAAATGAAATGTTTTTAATAAAATATTTTTAAAAATCACTTGAATAATTTTATTTTGTTCCTTTTTAAAATTTATTTTAATTGGCAGTAATTGTAAGTGCAAGTTGAATTCAAGCAATACTGAATAATATATAGAATATCTTCCTTATTTCTTCTTCAGTCTCATTAAGCCCTTCACTTTTCAAGGAAAAATACAATCCCAAATTTTCATACCCTGATCTTTCTTTTTTCCATGACTACCTTCTAACATACGGTATAATTTACTCAGGAATTATGTTCATTGCTTTTTATCAGTCATCTCTAATATAACTACTACAAAGGTAGAATTTTCTTCTTTTTTCTTTCTTGTTGATGTATCCCAACCACCTAGTATATATTGAGTATTCATTATTTGATAAATGATGGAGGCATGGAAAAAAGGATCTTACAATTTTTGTTTGTTTCATAGTAATTACATAAATTCAAAATTATTTGAGGCAACTTATAAAATCACATATATAATCTTTTTTAAGTTTTTTAAGATTTTATTTATTTTCAGAGAGTGGGGAAGAGAAGTAGAAAGAGAAGGGGAGAAACACCAATATGAGAGAATATCAATCAGTTGCCTTTCATACACACCCCAAATGGGGACTGAACCTGCAACCCAGGCATGTGCCTGGAGCAGGAATCAAACTGGTGACCTTTTTGCTTTGTGGAATGTCACCCAGCCAACTGAGCCACACTGGTCAGGGCCATATGTAATCTTTTTTTAAGGTCATAGAGGATTGGTTAGTTCAGTTGTTGTTTTTTTTTTTTAATGTAAATAAGGATGACTAATCAGATCTTGTTAACATAAAATTAGAATTGGATAGACTCTAGAGCCTCTTTTTTGGTTGCCTAGTTATCTATATTGAACCACGAAATGTCACAGCAAGTCTCCCAGTTGCCTAGGTGGACCATTGCCAGTGAGAGCTAGTTGTAAGTCTAGTCTGGAGGCAAATGGTAAGCAGAGGAGTTCCTTTCCCAAAAGGTATTTGCACCAGAATGTTGGCATACCAAGGATAATAGAATTTAAGAGAGACACTGTTTCTTCTCTTTCCCTTCCAATCTCCTATCTTAGACTTCTGAGCAAGCCTAGTCTTACATTCTCTTTTATGTATTCAGACCAAAAAAATAGCAATTTTCAAGGTCACAATTAGGAAGAAAAGCAGTTGTATTAAACCTTGGATTCTTGGCTTCTTCATTAAATATATTAAGTTCTTGGTAGTCTCTATTATGAAGTTGCCATAAGTTAATTTTTTTCCTCTAATATGTACTTTATCTGAATGAGTCTTCTAGATTCTTTTGTTGTTGTTGTTTTTGTTGTTGTTGTTGTTGTTGTTAAGTGTTGGTACAAAGTATTATCAGTCTTTGAGTCCTCTAAAACTGTCCGTTGTTAAATACCTAAATCTTTACAGTTTAAGATTGTAGAGCTATGCCTAGCTATCTGAACCATTTAGATGAACTATGCCAAAATTACAGATGTTACTTAGAAAATCATATGAAACTAGTGAAGTTGGTTGTGGTCTTATGTGCAAGGAAACTAATGTTAATTTTTCCTCTGATATAATTATTGTTGGCCAATTGGTCATTACTCATTCCAGGTATCCTTTTAAATGAGGCTGGAATTTAATAAGGGCTATGGCCTTGAAAATGATGATTGGACAACTGATATGTAGGCCTCAGGGAATGGCTAGGATTTTTACATTAGGTAACTTATCACATTCAAAAATATTTCTCTTACAAGGAAGTGTTTCCAAATCTCCTTGTGCATGATGTAAATCTGCCATTTGTGTATTAGTTTAAAGCACTGTAATTCTTTATTTTAAGAGCTAATAAATTCACCTTTAAGACTCACACGGTTTTCATTCATTTGGCTGAGGTAAAATGTAGCAAAACCATTCTTTATATTTAGAGAATTTATGTTCTTTGTGAAGCTACCTGTAGCAGGAAATGATTGACAAAGAGTCTGCTCTTGTTGGATTTTAAAGATTTTTGTTTATTTATTTTTAGAGAGAGGGAGGAAGCAAGGGAGAGAGAAACATCTATGTGAAAGAGAAACATTGATCAGTTGCCTCTTGCATGCTCCTAACCAGGGACCTGACTGCAACCCAGGCACACGTCCCAACCGGGAATCAAACCAGCGAACTTTCGGTTTGCAGGATGGCACTCAGCCCACTGAGTCACACCAGTCAGGTCTCCTGTTGGATTTTAGTTTACAGTTGATGGCAGGATATGGGTAGCAGCTAGATTGAGAATTTGGGATATCAACTATGGGGAGAAGTCCTGTAGGGAACAAAGAGATGATTATTGCTGGACACTTAGAATTTTTACTAGTAAAGTTTTCTAAGTGAAATAGTATTCCCAAATAAGAGCAAAATTCAGATTAAGGAGAAATACAGATCATTGGGGAATTTGGCAGGGAAATGATTAGGCTGAGAAATTTCATGTTAGACCTGAAGTCTTCATCACTTAAAATGATTCTTAAAAATTAAAAGGCCATATGAAGGGAGTCTTGTTTAGTATGATTTTTTTAATTTCCTCTCAGTTTATAAGTCAGTTGTATAGCAGAAAAAAGTGGAGGTAGGTGTATGTCTTGGAGATATTAGATCTTTGGTCATCTATAGTCACTGAATAATTTTGGAAATGAGGTGATAATGTGAACCCCTTGAGCCGTCTTATGCAGATATTAAACACTTAAATATATTTTATTTTATATCCTTATAGATTGATCATTTATTCATTACTAATTTACCAGAAATTGTGGTGGAATTATTGATGACATTACATGAACCTGCAACTGCTGGTGAAAGCCAAAGCACTGACCTATGTGACTTTCCAGGGTATGGGTATTTTAAACTTAGAGAATGTTATAATTCAGAAGTCTATTGACAAGTATATTGTTTGACACTTTTAAATATCTATTTCAGTTTTTAGGTGTGTACTCTGCTTTTAAATTGTTTCTTTAAAAAATTACTTCCTTTGAAGTAATTACCTATCTGCTTCTACTGTAGGCTCTTCCACAATAACTGCTCTAATTTACCACCTCGCTTGCAAATTCATGACCTTTTTCCCCTCATCTCTAGAATTTGAGCATTGTGCCATTGGTTGTCTGTTGAAATTTTCTTCATTACACATTATTCTCTGTTGTCTTCTTCGTATCTGTGATTTGCATGTCTAGATCCCCTTTCCTTCATCATCTTCTTTAGCTATCAGAATCTTAACTGTACTACAGTTTCACTTGAATGTGTAAACCACCCTTGGTTGACATGAGTGTTAGTTATTTTCCAACCTTGACTATAAACTGCTTGAAAGCACCCTTTTTTTGTATGTTCTACAGTGCTAGGCATATGAAATAGTAATAGCTACCGAAGTACTTTATATATTACCATTTGATATAATGTTTGACTGCTGCCTTAAAATATTATTGTATTTACAGTACTAGCATAGAGCTTTAATTCATACCTGAAGTGATGTGACACTAAGACTCCCCTGTGGAATTACCATTAACTTCATAAAAGAATTTTTAAGCAAATAATTTAAAAACTGACTAAGTCCTAGAAGGTAAAAGTATTTAGGTATTCTGGTTGATGTATATAGGCATGTATGTGTATATATATGATATGTGTGTCTGTGTGTGTATATATATATATAAAATTTTATTAAAAGCCTAGTTTTTCAGCAGTGAAATAATTTTTAAATTTGAAGTTACTATAACCTAAATTTTTACTCTGTAGTCTTTCAGTCAGATCTGTTTTTTTGTTGTTGTTGTTGTTTTTCATAATTATGGTCTGAATATGATAACATTTTTTTCTATAACTATTAGGGATTTGGATCCTGCTCCTAATCCACCTCATTTTCCATCACATGTGATTAAAGCAACATTTGCATATATCAGCAATTGCCATAAAACCAAGTTTAAAAATATTTTAGAAATTCTTTCCAAAAGCCCTGTAAGTATACTAGTATAATAACTGAAAAGTGAATTTCTGCTGTTTCAGCTAGAATATCTGTGTATGCAAATCATACAGAGAAAAAAGTAAGTGAATAGAAAATTCATCTGAATAAATGAAGAAGAAAATACTCATTCACAGGTTTATATCTTGGTATTGTATTTGTCAGTATTGAATCAAATGTGTTACATATGAGGGCTGAATTTTTTTGTGACAGTTTAGTCATATATTGGCTCATAGAAATATATTTTTTAATATGCTATTTAATTACAGTTTATGAATATTAAGTTGACAGTAATTTTTATGTTTAATATAGTAATTTTTAATGTGATATTTTGCATTTGATATCAGACTCAAAACTAAATTATATAACGTATTTTGAATACAAATATATTTTACCTGAGTATATGTGATTTGACAAGTTTTGACGAAAATGTATCTTTATTTTGTAGGATTCCTATCAGAAAATTCTTCTAGCTATATGTGAGCAAGCTGCTGAGACAAATAATGTTTATAGAAAGCACAGAATTTTTAAAATATATCACCTGTTTGTTAGTTTATTATTGAAAGAGATAAAAACTGGCTTAGGAGGAGCTTGGGCCTTCGTTCTTCGAGATGTTATATATAGTTTGATTCACTATATCAACAAAAGGTAAATAATGTATTTAGAATAAAAGTATTTTCCTACCATTATCTTAATTGAAAATTTATACTAAGAGGTAGAAACCAGAGTATTGTTCCTGGAATTTATATCTGTCAATTATTTATTTATTTTTTTAAGATTTTATTTATTTATATTTAGAGAGAGGGGAAGGGAGGGAGAAAAGAGAGGGAGAGAAACATCAATGTGTGATTGCCTCTCATGCGACCACCACTGGGGACCTGGCCTGCAACCCAGGCATGTACCCTAGGCTGGGAATTGAACTGGTGACCCTTTGGTTTGCAGGCCAGAGCTCAGTTCACTGAACCACACCAGCCAGGGCTCTATCTATTATTTTATAAGTTGTATTACTACTACTACAACTCTAGAAATCTTAACTACTAAGGGTCTTCAACATTTAAAAACAAATATTCTAATTTTAGATGGCCTATAATATATGTGTTACTGTAACAGTTCTGGTCACAAGTTGAATGTGTATGTTGGGTGGTGTTCCCTACACACATCCAAGGAAATCTGCAGACCTAGTTGGGTGTCCTACAATTCAACTCAATTTTGACGAGATAGTGTCAGATCCCAGAGGTTAAAGGCTGTCAGTTCTACAAGATTTCTCCCCACACAAAACCAATTAGATACCCGTGGCAAGACCAGGTTTTCATCTGTGCCTCTAAACAACTGGCTCTAGATTCCAGGTAGTAATGAGCCCCATCTTCCTTATTTTTTTTCCCTAAGTTTATTTTTATTGTTTACACTATTGTAGTTGTCCCCCTTTACCCACCTCCACCCAGCCCTTGCTGTCCCCAGTCCCCACGCCATCATCATACTATTGTCCCTGTCCATGGGTCATGCATATATATTCTTTGGCTAATCCCTTCATGTTCTTTCATTCAGTCCCCCACAACCCTCTCCCCTCTGACAGCTGTCAGTCTGTTCCATGTGTGCATGTCTCTGTTTCTGTTTTGTTCATTAGATTTCCCATATATGTGAGATCATATAGTATTTGAATTTTACTGATTGGCTTATTTCACTCAGCATAATAATCTCCATGTCCATCTCTGTTGTTGCAAAAGGTTAAGAGTTCCTTCTGTTTTATAGCCATGTAGTATTCCACTGTGTAAATATACCACAGCATTTTTATCCACTCATCTACTGATGTGTACATGGGCTATTTCTAGATCTTGGTTATTGTAAACAATGCTACTGTGAACATAGTAGTGCGCATACTCTTCCAGATTGGTGTTTGGGGATTCTTAAGATAATATTCTGAGAGTGGAATTACTGGGTCAAAAGGCAATTCTATTTTTTTGTAAGATTTTATTTATTTATTTTTAGAGGGAGGGAGAAAGAAGGGAGAGAAAACATCAATGTGAGAAACATTGATCAGTTGCCTCCCACAACCAGAGACCCAGCTAGCAGCCAGGCATGTGCTTGGACCAGGGATTGAACTGGCAACTTTTTGGTTTGCAGACCATCACTCAATCCATTGAGCCATCCCAGCGAGGGTGGCAGTTCCATTTTTAATTTTTTGAGGAAACTCCATACTGTTTTGCACAGTGGCTTCACCAATCCATAGTCCTACCAACAGTGCACTAGGGTTCCCTTTTTTCCACATCCAGTACTTGTTTGTTGATTTATTGATGGTAGCCATTCTGGCATCTGTGGATTGGTTTCTTACTGTGGTTTTAATTTGAATCTATCTGACGATTAGGAGTTGATGCGGACCCTGACTCATGCGGGCCGCCACATTGTGGATGAGATACGAGAAGTTCACACAGACTACTGAGTCCTGTGGAGGAAAAGGAACAGCATGGTTTCTCTCTCAAGAGGAGAAAAAGCTTCGGCCCTTGCTGTGACAGGCCTTTATTTCTTTTCTGGGCCCATTACATGATGGTCCTTATTTACTATGCACGGGTTGGCTTTAGGTCTTTACCTTTTACAGAAAACAAAGGAAAGGATGCTGATAATCATATCACAGAAGAAGGATATTTGCAAATGCAAAGGGAAAAGTGGTTGAACCAGTTACACTCCATACTGGGGAGCTTTAGCGTGGATTTTAGGAAGTTAGGATTAGCACTTGCTGTCTCAAAACAGGGTGAGGGAGTTTTAGCAAAAGCAAGTCTCAAAGCGGCCTAGGTACAATGCAGGCCTGATTCCCCGCAGGAGAACCTATCCATGGGTGTGGATCCTGTGCGTGTCTGAGCGGGAACTGGGTCCACACCCTGCAGAATGGTCTCCTATAAGGGACATTGAGCATTTTTTTAATGTGTCTGTTAGCAATCTTTATGTCCTCTTTGGAGTAGTGTCTGTTCAGGTCCTTTGCCCATTATTTAATTGAATTGTTTGCCGTCTTTGTATATTTTGGAAGTTAAACCCTTATTAGATGTATCATTAGCAAATATGTTTTCCTATACCATAGGTTTGCTTTTCTTTTTGTTGATGAGTTTTGTTTCTTTTTTTGTCTAATTTTTCTGATTAAAAGTATAGTGTAATATTGAGTAGCAGTGTGAAAATGAGCATCCTTGTTTTGTTCCTCATCTTGTTACAGGGTGCAGCCAAGAGGAGAGACCCCAAATAGGCATTTGAAATGGGGTCCAGAACTCAAGGTGTCCAGGAGATTTTAAGATAGCTCCACCCCTTCCCCCACAGGTGTGAGTTGGGGGAAGGGGCACACAGAGCAAGAACATGCAGGGCAGCTTTGCAGCTAATCCATGGCATGGTCATTTAACATACCTATAGCCTTTGGCTGGTCACTTAGATATGCTAAATAGCTATGGCCATGCTCAAGGCCAGGGGGATAGAAAGGCACCTTCCCCCCAAGATGGGACTGGAGGGCAGGTCCCCCGAGTTACAGTGCCTACGTGGGAGCTCCGAGGAGATTGGCTCCATGACATGGGGTCACACCTGCCCAGACCCACGATGGTGACCAGAAAAGCTGGAGAAGATAGCAGATTGAGGGCAAGTGTGCCTGAGTGTAGGAGGAGTCGGAAATGGGGCTGCAGAGGAAGATCGGTGCGGGGATTTAAACCCAGACACGGCAGTCGTTGAGGGGAGAAGCACGCGGTTTTGGCTGAGTGGGGACTTCTGTGACCCTGGGAGAGAGGACCACGTGCCTTTGCCAGAGTGGGGACCCCCACAGCTTTAGAAGGGGGAACCACCACCTGGTTTTAGCAGAGATCCCAGTGACTCAGCTGAGAGTGCCAGGAACCCAGGGAGGTCTCCCAGTCGAGATGGAGTATTCCCAGTGAACTGGGAATAACCAGAGGACTGCCTGAGCCATGGACTTCTATTTCCTTTCCTGAGATACGGTACTCTGGACTGGGCAGAGAGGGAAGGAAGGAAGGACTGTGTGTGTTTGTGGGTGTTTTAAGGGACTTTAGGATTTTTGATAAAGACATTCGGTCACTACTTTAAGTTTGTATAGCATTAAATAAACATTTCCTTTCCTTTTCACAAGTCTCTGGCATTGAGAGACGTCTTTCCTCTGGCAGCGGACATAACGGACCTGGGGGCTTCTTTCAATAATAGTATATCGTCCCAGGCCCCCCTTGTTTGTTCTGTAGCAATCTTAATGGAAAAGCTTTGTCTTTTAACATTGATAATGTTATTTGTGGGTTTTTCATAGGTTACCTTTATTTTGTTGAGGAAGTTTCTGTCTATTCATGTGTTTCTCAGTGTTTTTATCATGAAAGGTTGTTAAATTTTTGTTAAATGTCTTTTCTGTGTTTATTGAGATGATCAAGTAGTATTTTCTTTCATTCCATTAATATATATTACATGGATCAGTTTTCTTATATTGACCTCTTTCAATCCTGGGATAAATTCTACTTGCTCATGGTATATAATCTTTTTTTATATGCTTCAGGTTCAGATTGTTAATATTTTGTTAAGTTTTCCATCTATGTTCATAAAGGGTATTAGATATTACAATTCTGCTGTACTGTCTTTATCTGGCTTTGGTATTAGGCTTATTCTGG
The DNA here is from genome assembly GCF_019186645.2 of Phyllostomus hastatus. Lineage (NCBI taxonomy): Eukaryota > Metazoa > Chordata > Mammalia > Chiroptera > Phyllostomidae > Phyllostomus > Phyllostomus hastatus. The sequence continues at coordinate 3,979,883 of NW_025333530.1, forward strand.
CCTCATCAAATTAGTTAGGAAGTGCACTCTTCTATTCTGTATTGAAAGAGTATGGGAAGTGTTGAACTTAACACTTCATAAGTGTTTGTTGGTGTGCTTCAACCAAGTCTTTTTTAAAAAATGTGTTTCTGCTACATATTTTTTGTCAGCACTACTTTTCCTGCTCCCATAGGTTTTGGTATGCTGCATTTCATTTTCATTGGTCTCTATTTTCTTCCAGCATATTGAGACAGTTGTTTAAAGTCATTGACTAGTCTATTATCTGAACTTTTTCAGGAACTGTTTCAGTCAGTACATTTATTCCTATGAATGGGCCTTACTTTCCTAAGGTCTTTCCTAATTTACTGATGCCTTGTAATTTTCTTGAAAACAGGACATTTTACCATTATAATGTAACTGTGGAAATCAGATTTTTTCCCTTGTGCCAGGTTTGACCTTTTTTTGTTGTTATTGTTGAAGGCTATAGCCACTTGTTTCATGAGTTTACTCAACTGTTTTTACAGAGAATGTATTTCTTGCTGTGCATGGTCACTGAAGACTGTTCCTTAAATTACATTGAGGTAGTGTTTTGACACAGATTCTCTTGAATATCAGGAGCCAGAAAGAAAGAGAATAAATCTTTTGTAGTCTTGGCAGGTTGGCTATATTAGGACTCTCCCTCAACACGTAGCCAGGCTTGCACTGAACCTAGGGACTAGCCCTAAGTGAAAGCTTACAGCTTCAGAGGTAATTTTTGTACAAGCACCTGAGCATGTGTGTGGTTTTTTTCTATATTCCCCAAATATATTGGTGACTTTGAGTACTCCAATTTCCCAAGGAAGCTCTCTCCCCAACATTTCCTCTTAGGTATTAGGCTGTCTGTTGTATGACCAGACAATAATCTCTTGCACCAGGCAGCTGTGGGTTGTTGGCCTCCTTAATGGCTTCAAGCAATGCCTGCAGTTTTTCCAGCCTTCAGGTAGCTCTCAGATAGGTTTAGAACAGACATACACAATAAATAGCAAATATGGTCTGCTCTGCTTTCTCTGGATCTAACGGTCAGGATCCCACATCGGGAATAGGGGAATGCAGTTTTCATGACTACAGCCAAGTGGGGAGGGGGTAGTGCAAGAGCAACTGAATCACCACAGAGCTTTTCTACAGTTTTTAATTTGCATATTTTTTATTAAATATTTGCTTGATTGCTGTAAACTTTGACTGTTAACAGAGCCAAAAAAGTACTGACAGGTTTTTTTTTTAAATAAATATTTACTATTACAACAAATGATTTTTGTTTTATACTATTCTTGGAGATCTTTCATGACAAGCTGCAGAGCTCCTTCATTCTTTATTAAACATTTTTAAAATTTATTTTTAAATTATAGTTGGCATACAATATTATATTGTTTTATGTAGTACAACATAGTGATTAAACATTTCTACATCTTACAGAGGTTACCCTGATAAATCCAGTACCCATCTGACACCATATACAGTTACTGCAATATTATTGATTATATTTTCTGTGTTGTACCTTAATCCCTGTGACTCTGTTTATAATGGCAATCTCTACTTCCTAATCCCTTTCAACTTTTGCACCCATTCCTCAGTGCCCCCTTCCATCTGGCAGCCATCAATTTGTTCTCTGAATTTATGAGTTTAGTTCTGCTTGACAGAATTGTAAAGTGGTGCAGCTGCTACGCGAAACAGTATAATATGGAGGTTCCTCAAAAATTTCAAAATAAAACTATCATAACAAAGCAATTCCACTTCTAGGTATTTATCTGAAGAAATCCAAAACACTAATTCACAAAGATATATGCACCCCTATGTTTATTGCAGCATTATTTATAATAGTCAAGATACGGAGGCAACTTCAGTTCTATCGATACATGAGTGGATAGATGGTGTGGTACACACACACAAACATAAACAAATACTGGAATATTAGCCATATAAAGAATGAAATCTTGTCATTTGTGACAACTTGGAAGAATCTAAAGAATATTATGCTAAGTGAAATAAGTCAGATTGAGAAACACAAATACAATATGATTTCAGTCATATGTGGGATCTGAAAAATAAAGAAAAAAACAAAACTGAAACAAACTCATAAATCTCTTTTTTAATGTTTCCTGCCAGGAAAAATGGAGCTTTGTACTCCACCATTTTGCTGAAGCCATTTCTCTTTATTACCTTCAAGAAACTGGATGTGAAAGTGACTTTCATGTCAAGTTATATCAGAATTAGAGATGCTGAATAAAAATGACATTCAAATAAGTTTATGTTAAAATAGTTTCCTAGAACTTAATTGTTTTTTTTCCTACATTAGGCCTTCTCGTTTTATGGATGTGTCATTACGTAGCTTCTCCCTTTGCTGTGACCTATTAAGCCAGGTTTGCCGTACAGCAGTAACTTACTGTAAGGATGCTTTGGAAAATCATCTTCACGTTATTGTTGGTACACTTATACCCCTTGTGCATGAACAGGTGGAGGTTCACCAACAGGTAATTTTGTAAATCATCTTCAAAATGATGTTTGAAATACATGTGTAAAGTAAGGAACTGTATGTTGTATGTTAACATACTTGTATGTTTTAAGTATAATTTGTAATTTTAGTGAAAATGTACATATACATTTTAATCCTCACTTGAGGATATGTTTATTTATTTTTTAAAAGATTTTATTTATTTATTTTTGGAGAGAGGGAGAAAGAGGGAGAGAAACATTGAGGTGCAAGAGATACAATAGGTTGCTTCTCGCATGCCCTCAACCAGAGACCTGCCTCACAGCCCAGGCACATGCCCTGACTGGGAATTGAACTGGTGACCTTTTGGTTCCCACACCAGTACTCAATCCATTGAGCCACACCAGCCAAGGCTGATTATTGGAGGGGGGGAGGGGCGGAGGGGGAGTGGGAGAAGGGGGGGGTGAGAGGAAGGGGGGAAGAGGGGGGAGAAGGAGAGGGGGGAGAGGAAGAGGGAGGGAGAGGAACAATGATCTCTTGCTTCTTGTATGCACCCCTACTGGGGATTGAACCCACAATCTAGGATTGTGCCCTGACTTGGAGTCAGATTTGAAAGCTTTTTTGGTGTCGGGAAGACACTCAGACCAACTGAGCCATCCAACCAGGACTAGTGAAAATATTTTTTGAAAAATGGTTGGAAAAACATTTTCAGTGAATTAATTTTTGTAACCGTTTAATCACTGAACACACAATAATTTTGATCTAATAAATACCCTTACAGTTTCTGTCTTATGCGTAAAGTGTATAGATAGTAAAAGCTGTGGATAGCAATTTTCACCACTATGATGGTGTGTGAGATGTCACTTACATGTTTCAGTAGTATTAGCATTTTTATACCTCAGAGCTCATCCTGTAGAAGCACTTTTAACTTTTTGTTGAATTATTTGACAGCACGGAAACAGTAATAGCTGGCTACCTTAAAATAATTGGAATATTTTACCTGAATTCGGTTATTAGAGTTGTTATCATTTATTACAATTGGGTTTGGTTATTTTGCTTTAAAATATAATTAAGTCATTTCTCCCCTTTCATTTATTTTGGTTTTTAATCATTTTTAGGTATTGGACTTGTTGAAATACTTAGTGATAGATAACAAGGATAATGAAAACCTCTATATCACAATTAAACTTTTAGATCCTTTTCCTGATCATGTTATCTTTAAGGATCTACGTGTTACTCAGCAGAAAATCAAATACAGTAGAGGACCCTTTTCACTCATGGAGGTAATAATTATTCCAACATCTTACTATGTTATATTAGAAAGGCTAGGCAGTGGTACCTTTTGATAATCTCTAATACTCTGAATGTGAAAAACAAAGTTTTTTAAAAAAATTATGATGAAAAGATAGCATGAGATCAACTCTCTTAAATAAAATACTGAATCTAAATATATTCTCTTGCATTGCAGTAAAAGTATAAATATCAGTTTCTTGGTAAATATTTCAATTTAAATATTGAAGAGAAGTAATATAATATATGCTTGATTTTCATATGCATAACATTTATTAATATCTCAAAATTACTTTCAGGGACAGTTTAATATTTGAATTAGAGATATTTAATCTTTTAAAGGGTTTTTCAAGTTTTCTTTTAACCTTTATAAACTTCAAAATTATTTTCAGGTATATTTTTCCTCATAAATCTTATTATAATTTTAAAATTGTAATTTGTATTTTCCTAAGTATCAATATGAAAATATAGGTTAGTATATTAAGATTTAAAACTAATAGGAATTTAAGCTTTTTTCTCTAATTGAGTATGTTATATCTTTCTTAAAATGTAATTACCGTAATTTGCCAGGTATAATGCCCAATTCTTTGCCCCTATTTTTAAGAAGAAATTCAGGGTGCGCATTATACATGGGTAGTACTAATTCTGTATCTATATAAATGTCTTGAAATTCTTTTATTTATGCTTATGCATTAAATGTGAAACTTACAAAGCAGTAATAATATCTGTATGCAAAATAATGCCCTGGAATATGATAATCAGTTTTATTTTCTAAATATAAATAAATAAATAATTGAATGGAAAAGTTAAAAGATATTTTTTCCTGAAAGTTTGGGCCCAAAATGTGGGGCGCATTATACACAGGAGCACATTATACATGGCAAAATGTGATATGTTATCATGAGACAGTCTATTAGAATTTAAATTAAAACATTATAGGATTTCAAAAGGAAGAAATAATTTATTTCTAAGTTGTTTAGTAGTAATAATGAGACGATAGTAGTAAAAGGCAATAATTTTTTAAAACTTATTTCATAGATTTAAGCAGTACACATCAATAAAATTTCATTTTTAACTAATTTTTCTCTTTTAGGAAATTAACCATTTTCTTTCAGTAAGTGTTTATGATGCACTTCCATTGACAAGACTTGAAGGGTTGAAGGATCTTCGAAGACAATTACAACAACACAAAGATCAGATGGTGGAGCTTATGAGAGCATCTCAGGGTACTTTTATGTTATTTTATTTTATGTATTTCATTTTGTTCTTTTATTATATTTAATTGATTGTTATAGTTGTCCCAATTTTTCCCCCTTTGTACCCCTCCAACCAGCTCCCTCCACTTCCTGAGGCAATCCCTACAACATTGTCCATGTCCATGGGTCATGCGTATAGTTCTTTGGCTGCTCCATTTTCTATACTGTACTTTACATCCAATTTGTACTTTCTGATCCCCCCTCCCCTCCTCACCTATACCACCACACCCATCTGGCACCATCAAAATGCTCTCTGCATCCATGATTCTGTCTCTGTTCTTCTTATTTGCTTAGTTTGCTTTTTAGATTCAATTGTTGATATATATGTATTTATTGCCCTTTTATTCATAGTTTTCATCTTTTTTTGAAATAAGTGTCTCTAACATTTCATATAATAATGATTTTGTGAAGATGAACTCCTTTAGTTTTTTCGTGTCTGGGAAGATCTTTATCTGCCCTTCGATTCTAAATGATAGCTTTGCTGGGTAGAACAATCTTGACTGTAGGTCCCTGCTTTTCATGGCTTTGAATATTTCTTGCCAATGCCTTTCAGCCTACAAAAGTGTCTTTTCAGAAACTTGTTTCTTTTCAGCTTGACAGTCTTATGGGAACTCCTCTGTAGGTAACTAACTTCTTTTCTTGTGCTGCTTTTAAGATTTTTGTCTTCATCTTTAACCTTTTGCATTTTAATTGTGATGTGTCTTGGCATGGGCGTCTTTGCATTCATCTTTTTTGGGACTCTGTGGTTCCTGAACTTGTGTGTCTATTTCTTTCATTAAATTAGGGTAGCATTCTCTCATTATTTTTACAAATCGATGTCCAATTTCTTGATATTTCTCTTCTCCTTCTGGCACCCCTATGATGCTAATGTTGGAATGGTTGAAGTTGCCCAGAGGTTGCTTACACTATGCTCATTTTTTTATATTTCTTTTTTCTTCTTGTAGTTCTGATTGGTTGTTTTTTTCTTATGTTCTAGTTCATTGATATAATTCTTGTATTCATCCATTCTACTGTTGTTTCCCTGTAAACTGTTCTTCATTTCATTTGGTGTATCCTATATTTCTGACTGGATTTTATTTTATGCTGTTGAGGTCCTCACTAAATACCTTGATCATCCTTATAAGTAGTATTTTGAAGTCTGCATCTGATAGATTGCTTAACTCCTTTCTGTTTAGTTCTTTTCTGGAGTTTTGATCTGTTTTATCATTTGGGCCATGTTTCTTTGTCTCCTCATTTTGGCAGCCTGCCTATGTCAGGTGGGATAGAGTTTCAGGTGGTCTCCAGGGTGGGACATACCATATTAGCCACCTTGATGGGGCCTCAGATATGGCACCTGTCTGCAGGCTCTAGCTCTGTGGGGGAAAGGTTCAGAAAAGGGACAGTGGCCTCTGCCCCACTTTCTGTCCAGAAGAAAGCTACACCCCAGCTCTCACCTTGATATTAGACACTTCAGTACCTTCCTGTATGCCACTGTTGCCTTTCAAGCACTGCTACCCCAGTGTTGCAGCTCAAAGGGAGTAAGTCCATTTGTGAGTTCTTTAAGGGGCACTGCTTTGGACTCCAGAAGTTTCTTCTGCTGACTCAGTCACTGCTGGTTTTTGCAACCAGAAGTTATGGGGAGTTATTTTCCTGGTATTTGTACCCTGGGCTCTGGGGATTGATGTGGGGGGCTGTGGGGATTGATGTGGGGCTGCGACTCCTCACTCCTAAGGTATCTCTCCTGAATTTTTATCCACTACATGTGGGTGTGGGACCAGCCCATTCTACGTGTCTGCCCCTCCTGCCAGTCTTGATGGATGTGGTTTCTTTAAGTCTATAGTTGTCAGACTTCCATTCAACTCAATTTCTGATGGTTGTGAGTGATAGTTGTTCTGTTTCAGTTGTAATTTTGATGTGGTTGTGTAAGGAGATGAGCTAGGTTTTCCTATGCCACTATCTTTTTTGTGTGTTTTTTCTCATTACCATTTAGTCCCCTTATACCCCCATGTCCCCAGCAATCATAACACTGTTGTCAATGTCCATGAGTCCTTTGCTTTATGCATAGTCCCTCCACCTCCTAAGGCCCTGCCCCACTAGTTGTCATTTATTTTTTGTCTGTGAGTCTGTCTATGTTTTGCTTGTTAGTTCAGTTTGTTCATTAGATTCTACACATGAGTAAAATCATGTGGGGTTTTTCTTCCTCTGACTGACTTATTTTACTTAGCATAATGTCTCCAGGTCTATCAATGCTGTTGCAAAGGGTAAAATTTTCTTTTTAACACCTGAGTAGAATTCCAGTATGTAAGTGTCCCATAGTTGTTTTATCCACTAATCTATAGATGGACATTTGAACTACTTCCATATCTTGGTGATTGTAAATAACGCTGTAGTGAATATAGGGGTGCTTGTGCTTTCAAATTAGTGTTTTGGGTTCCTTTGGATATATTTCCGGAAGTGGGATTGCTAGGTCAAAAGGCAGATCCTTTTTTAATTTTTTAAGGTATCTCCATACTGCTTTCCACAGTGGTTTCACCAGTCTGCATTTCCACCAACAGTGCAGAAGTGCTCCCCTTTCTCCACATCCACACTAGCACTTGTTTATTTATTAATGATGGCCATCTGACAGGTGTGAGATGGTATCTCATTGTGGTTTCAATTTGCATTTCTGTGATGATTAGTGATATTGAGCATCTTTTCATATGTCTATTGACTGTTTGTATCGGGTTTTTTTTGGTGTTCAGGTTTGTAAAAATTTTATGAATTTTGGATATTAACTTCTTATGAGATGTACCAGGGAAATATATTCTCCCATTCTGTGGGTTGTCTTTTTATTTTGTTGAAGATTTCCTTTGCAGTACAAAAACTTTTTAGTTGATGTAGTTCCGTTTGTTTACCTTTTCTTTTGTTTCCCTTGCCTGCAGAGATATATCTGATTAAAAAATTTCTGCATACAGTGTTGGAGATTTTGCTGCCTATGTTTTCTTCTATGATTTTTATAATAACTCATCTAACACTTAAATCTATCTTTAGCCCATAATATGTGCCTGCTTCCCCTTTCGAATATTAATTGACTATAAAGATGTAGGCTTATTTCTGGGCTCTCTATTCTGTTCCATTGATCTTTGTGTTTGTTTTTATGCCAGTACAAGGCTGTTTTGATTACTACAGTCTTGTAGTATAGTTTGATATTAAGTAGCATGATTTCAACTTTGTTGTTCTGTCTCAGAATCACTCTTGATACATGGGTTTTTGTGGTCCTATATAAGTTTTTGAAAGATTTGTTCTAGTTTTGTGAAATACATAATTGGAATCTTGATAGGAATTGCATTGAATCTATAGATAGCTTGGGTAGTATGGACATTTCAATGCTGTTAATTCTTCCAATCCATGAATGTGGTATGTGCTTCCACTTAATTTGTATCTTCTTCAGTTTCTTTCTTCAGTGTCTTATAATCTTCCATGTACAGGTCTTTTATATCCTTGGTTAGGTTTATTCCTAGGTGTTTTCTTCTTTTCGACACAGTTGTGAATGGATATGTTTTCTAATTTCCCTTTCTGTTCTGTTATTTGCATATAAAAATGCAACTTATTTCTGGATATTGATTTTGTATCCTGCTGCTTTCTCTAGTTCATTTTTCAGATTAGTAGTTTATTGGTGGACTCTTTGGGGTTCTCTATGTACAGTAGCTTGTCATCTGCAAATAAAGACAGTTTTACTTTTCCTTTCCAATTCGGATGCCTTTTATTTCTTCTTGTCTGATTGGTGTGGCTAGGACTTCCAATACTGTGTTAAATAAGAGAAGTGAAAGTGGACATCCCTGTCTTGTTCCCCATCTTAAGAGGAATGCTTGTAGTTTTTACCCATTGAGTATGATGCTGGCAGCGGGTTTTGTCTGGAAAAATATATGGCCTTTATTATGTTTAGGTATGTTTCTTCTATTCCCACTTTGCTGAAAGTTTTTATCATTGATTGATTCTGTATCTCTTCAAAAGCTTTTTGTGCATCTATTGGTATGATCATGTGGTTTTTATCCTTCCTTTTGTTTATGTGGTGAATTAAATTTATTGATTTGCAAATATTGTACCACCCTTGCATTCCCTGAATAAATCCCAGTTGATCATGGTATATGATTTTTTTGATACATTGCTGCATTTGGTTTGCTAATATTTTGGTGAGGATTTTAGCATCTACGTTCCTCAGGGGTATTGGCATAATTTTCTGTCTTTGTAGTGTCTTTATCTGGTTTTGGAATTAAGATAATTCTAGCCTTATTAAATGAGTTTGGGAGCCTTCCCTCTTGAATTTTATGAAATAGTTTGAGAAGGAGAGATGTTAGTTCTTGGAATGTTTGGTAAAAATCACCTTTGAAGCCACCCAGTCTAGGACTTCTATTTGTTGGGAGTTTTTTTTATTACTGCTTCAGTTTCATTAGGTGTAATCTGTCTGTTCAGGTTCTCTGATTCTTCCTGATTTATTTTTGGAAGATTGTAGGTTTCTAGGAATTTATGCATTTCATCCAGGTTGTCCAGTTTGTTGGCATATAATTGTACATAATATTTTCTTAACAGTCTTTTGTATTTCTTTGGTGTCAGTTGTTATTTCTCCTTTTTCATTTCTGATTTTATTTATTTGGGTCCTTTTTCTTTTTATCTTGATGAGTCTCATTAAAGGTTTGTCAATCTTGTTTATCTTTCAAAGAACCAGTTCTTGGACTCATTGATTCTTTTGTATCATTTTTTAGACTCTATTTCTTTTATTTCTATTGTAATCCTTATTATTTCCTACCTTCTACTCACTTTTAGCTTTGTTTGTTGTTCTTTTTCAAGTTCCTTTAATTTGAAGTTAGATTGTTTATTTGAGCTTTTTCTTGTTTTTGAGATAGGCCTGTAATGCTGTGAATTTCCCTCTTAGGGTTGGTTTTGATTTCTTCCTTGATCTTGTTGTAGAACCATTCATTGTTTCATAACATGTTATCTAGCTTCCATGTCTTTGCATATTTTTCAGTGTTCTTCTTGTGATTGATTTCTAGTTTCACAGCATTGTGGTAAGAGAAGATGCTCGATATGATTTCAGTCTCTCTAGATTTATTGAGACTTGTTTTGTGTCCTGACATGTTGTGTATCCTAGAAAATGTTCCATGTACACTTGAAAAGTATGTATATTCTGCTGCTTTGGGTGAAATGCTCTGAAGATATCAATTAAATCCATTTTATCTAGTGTGTTCTTTATACCTGCTATCTTATTATTGATTTTCTGCCTGGTAGACCTATCCATTAAAATCACCCAATGGGGAGTTAAAATCCCCAACTAGGACTGTATTTCTGACAGTCTCTTCCTTTATGTCCATGAAGATTTGCTTCACATATTTATATGCTCATGTATTGGGTACATAAATGTTTACTAGGGCTGTACCCTCTTGTTAAATTATTCCCTTTATCATTAAATAGTGTCCTTCTTTATCTCTCACTAAAGCCTTGTCTAAAGTCTATTTTGTTAGATATAATACTGCTACCTCAGCTTTTTTTTTTTATTTTCCATTTTCATGAAATACTTCTTACCAACACTTTTAGTTTATATGTATCTTTTGATCTGAAATGGGTCTCTTGGAGGCAGCTCATATATGAGTCTTTTTTTTTCTCATCCATGCAGCTACCTTCAGTTATTTGGTCAGAGCATTGAAGCCATTTACATTTAACGTGATTATTGATATGTTCATATTTAATGCCTTTTTATCGTTTGACTGGTTTACTCTGTTTTTTTTCCTCTCTTTTTCTTCTCGTTCTTAAAGTCAGCTCTTTAACACTTGTTGCAGTATTGGTTTGGTGTTAACAAACTCTTTTAACTTTCTCTTGTCTGGGACACTCCTTATTTCTCCTTCAATTTCAAATGATAGCCTTGCTGGGTTAAGTAGCCTTCGTTGTAGGTCCTTGCTTTTCATAGCTTGAATATTTCATGCCACTCCTTTCTGGCCTAAAATATTTCTATTGAGTAATCAGATGCCAGTCTAATTGGTGCTCCTTTGTAGGTAACTTCCTATTTTTCTCTTGCAGCTTTTAGGATTTTCTCTTTGTCTTTAAGCCTTGTTATTTTAATTATGATGGACATTTGATGTAGGCATGTTTGGGTACAACTTGTTTGGGATTCTCTTGAGTTTTCTGAACTTGTGATTTTTTTTCCTTCACCAGATTAGGAACATTTTGGTCGTTATTTCTTCATGTAGGTTCTCGATCCCTTGCTCACTCTGTTCTTTTGGTATTCTCATGATGCGAATGTTGGTGTGCTTAATGTTATCCAAAATGTTTCTTAAGCTGTCCTCATTTTTAAAATTCTTTTTTCCTTTTGCTGCTCAGCCTGGGTCCTTTTTCCTAGCTTGCCTTCCAAAACTGTGATTTTTATCCTCTGCTTCATCTATACTACTGTTTATTCTACCTGCAAGTGTTATTTATTTCAGCTGTTGCATTCTTTATTTCTTGTGGTTTCTATATCTTTTTTCATGCTGTTGTGTATCCTTATAATCGTTACTCTAAACTGCCTGATAAATTGCTTGCCTCCATTTCATCTAGTTCTTCTGGAGAATTCACTTGTTCTTTCATTTGGAGGTTGTTTCTTTATCTTCCCATTTTGGCTGGTTATTTGTATTTTTTACCTCAGATGTTAAACTGATCAGTTTTTGATTGAATCAATCTATAATCAGCAGCCAGGCTTAAGCACTACAGGGTAGGACAGAGTAATTCCTGCAGTCTGTAGTATTGCTTCCCTCAGGCTGATGCCACTTGGCAAGGAGTGCTCTGCCTGAGAGAGATGGCTCCTGCAATATGGGGAATGACTCAGCACAGGGATCCTGCTGGCTGTTCCTTCAGTTTTCTCCCCAGATCCACCAACCTCAGACTTTCCTCAAATGTATCTAGTCCACTCTGCCCCACCTTTGCTGGAGGCTAGGGCAAGTGGCTGCAAATGAAATTTTGTGTTTTGGCCCTTTAAGAGGCTCTCTGCATCTCCTGCTTTCTCTCCCTGTCAGACAGAAATCCTGCTGTTTTCATAGCTGGATGTTATCTGGGTTCCTTTCTGGCTCTGGTGCTGTAGTCTGGGGAGCCCATTTAGGGTTTAGGCCTTACACTTCTCAGGGGGAACACCCTGCTACTGAAATATCCCTCTGGCACATCAGCTGCTGCCTGTGGAAGCGCAGCTAGCCCTCTTGCATCTCCTCTGCACTCCCTACCAGTCACATTGTGGTGAAGTAGTTTCTTCCATCTGTCTGTTGTTATAAGGCTTCTCTCCCTATGCCACTATCTTGACTGGAAGTCAGGGTACTACTTTTAATGACGTGTATTATTCCTATCCTTTTTCAAAAGAAATCTTTTATAAATTTTTGCTGTTGGTTTAACCGCCATGGACTAGACTAAGACTCTCATCATTTAGTTCAGACTCTAATCTTTTCCCGTCTAACCACAAGGGAGTCTAATAGTCTCACCTTAAGCTACTCCTACTTTATCTACACCTCTGCCAGAATTTTCCTTTCCTTTCCTTTTCTTTTTTTTTTAATCACATGAAATTTAATCAGTCAAGTTAATGAAAAGACCAAAAATTTGAGTTAGAGTATGGCAGCAGAAATTGAATTTTTGTTGTAAATAATATAGTAGCTGATGTTTCCATTACTGACCAGCTATGCAGCAGAAAGAGCAATTGCATTCAATCTCAATTTATCAGGGTCACATTCCATAAACTTGTTGCAAACTTCTGTGGCATCCTCTAATAATGTTTTATCACTAGTTTCACCATGGTTAATTGAAAATGGTTTCTGTCCATCTAATTCGTAGAGGTGCCCATCTACATGAACTAATGCAATAAAATGAAGATCTATTTTTTCATCTGTACTTGGTGCCTCAGCCTGACCTTCATGGGCACTGATCTCATGAGTAACTTGAATAGCATCATAGTTCTCCAGGTAACTGGCTTGTTCTTCAGGGCTTATCGACACAGACTCCTCCAGGAATCTTTCCAAGGTCGATCCACATTCAAAGTGCATCTCATTTTTATTGTTGGCAATAGCATGGATCAGTCCATTTGTTCCACAAGCGTTGCTGATCATTTGCTTCATGAAATACACTGATGATGTAACATCTTGTCCCTGAGATTTTATTTTTTTTCCTCTTCTGTTCTGAATGTTTCGTACTTTTCTGTAATGGGGAAGAGAAGTAACACTGCATATATTGGTCTTGGTACCATGCTAAGGAGTTCAGGATCCATTCCATGTACATCAACAAATTTCCAGTTAGGATGTAGACCTAATTGTTTAAGAAACTGGTTGGCGACCTCTTGATTGGCCTCCAGTGGCATTTGGCATTGATGCTCCATGGCAGCTCTGCCCCACCACCCTCCAGCTCTGACAGCTGACTCGGTCGTAGTCCAGCCACTTCCACCTCCGTGCACTCTCAGAATGATTTTTTTAAACCCACATATGATTATGTTATTCTATTGCTTAAAGGGGTTAACTTTCTACTGACTAAAAGTAATGGGTATTCTTTAGAGCCAGGCATGCAAGGCTATTGCTGCCACTTCTTACTTATTTTTTATTGTTTATTCTTTTCAGCCATATTTAAATAAAAGAAATTTGTCTCATTTTAAATATCATTCAAGTATGTGTATTAATATGTGTGTGTGTGTGTGTGTGTGTGTGTGTGTGTGTGTGTGTGTGTTTATTTTTTAAATATCACCTGAGGACATGCTTAGAGTGGAAGGAGGGAGAAAAACAGGGAGAGAAGCATCGATGAGACAGAAACATTGATCAGTCACTTCTTACACACACCCCTAGGGGGACTGAATCTGTAACCCAGGCATGTGCCACATCCAAGAATGGGACTTGCGACCTCTGGTTTATAGAAGGATGCTCCAGCCAACTGAGCTACACCAGCCAGAGCTATGTGTGTGTTTATATACATACATATGTACACATGTTCTAGCTTTGTTTTACTTAGGAAAACATTTTTATGTTAATTTGAGTTTTGGTTATTATACTATTGTATTTGGGAGAAACTTTTTCTACTCATGTTTTGATTTTTATCTTCCTGTACCCATTAATTTCATATTTCTGTTCTTATTCTGAGTAATTTTTAAACTAATTTTAGTTTTAACCTTCTGAATTATGAGTTCCTATTGCATTTGTTTTGAGATCTACCTATGTATGAAATGTGAACACTTCTACCTCATAGTATCATTTATTTGGGTATTTTATCATTCTAGATATGCCCCTATATAACCACTAGCTATTTGTAGCTACTTCAATTTGAATGAATTAAAACTTTATAAAATTTAAAATTTGATTTCATCATATTAGCACATGTCAAGTTCTCAGTAGTAACATGTAGCTAAATAGCTGTCATTGGACAGTGCAGATTACAGAATATTTCTATCATTGCAGAAAATTCTATTCAACAATGCTAGTCTAGACTGAATACTAGAGGTTAAAACCAGGAATGCTCCCGAGATTTCTTTTATCTTAATATTGAATGATTTTTGTGTTTCTGTTTTAATTTTGCTGAGGTATTAACTTTTCTGTACAACTTGCGACATTTTTCACTCTTTGTTTGCCAGATGTTCTGATTACTTTTACATGGATCTGTTTCATAGGGAAGTTCAAATACTGTTATTTTGTTTTACTTTTCAATATCTTATTAAATTTAATGGGGTGACATTGGTTCATAAAATTGGGTATGTTTCACGTGTACAGTTCTATAACACATCATGTGTACATTGCATGGTGTGTCCACCACCCAAAGTCAAATCTTCTGTCACTATAACTTAACCCATCTACCCTTCTCTATACCCCCAACGCCCTTTTCCTCTGGTAACTACAAGGCTATTGTCTGTGTCTATAAGTTTTTGTTTGTTTGTCTCGTTTGTTCATATTTTGCTTTCAGTTTTATATCCCACATATGAGTGAAATCATGTGGTTCTTCACTTTTTCTAACTTATATCACTTGGCATGATATTCTCAAGGTCCGTCCATGGCAGCATTTCATCTTTTCTTATGCCAGAGTTATATTCTATTGCATATCTGTACTACGTCTTTATTCAGTCATCTATTGAGGGACACTTTGGTTGTTTCCGTGTCTTGGTCACTGTGAAAATGCTGCAGTGAACATACACGTGCATGTATGCTTGAGAATAAATGTTTTCAAATTATTTGGGTAGAAGAGGGGTTGCTGGGTCATAAGGTAACTCTCCTCTTCATTTTTTGAGGAACTTCTATACTGTTTCCCATAGTTGCTGTACCAGTTTACATTCCCATGAAGAGTGAATGATGGTTCCTTTTTCTCCACAGCCTCTCTAACAATTGTTACTACTTGTCTTGTTGATAGTAGCCATTCTAACAGGTGTGAGGTTGTATCTCATTGTAGTTTTGATTGGCATTTCTCTTAGTACCTACTGAGGTTGAGCATCTTTTCATATATCTCTCGGTCATTTTGTATGTCTTTTTGGGAGAAGTGTCTGTTTAATTGGATTGTTTGGTTTTTGTTGTTGAGTTGGAATAGTTCTTTACATATTTTGGATATTAATCCCATGTCAGAGTTATTGTTTGCAGCTATCTTTGCCCATTTGGTTGGTTACCTTTTTGTTTTGTTGATGATTTCTTTTGCTGTGTGGAAGCTTTTAGTTTGATATAATCCCATTCATCTATTTTTTTCTTTTACTTCCCTTGCCTTTGGGGTAAAATTCTTAAAATCCTCTCTAAGACTAACATCAATAACTTTAGTTCCTTTGTGTGTTTCTTTTCCTGTAATTTGTTGTTTCAGGTCTTATATTTAGGTATTTGATTCATTTTGAGTTAATTTGTATGTATGGGGAGAAACAGTAGTCTAGATTCATTCTTTTGCATGTGGCTTTCTAATTTTTCCAGCCCCACTTATTGAAGAGGCTTTCTTTTCTACACTGTGTGTTTTTGGCTCCTTTGTTGAAAATTATTTGCCCATATACATGTCGGTTTATTTTTGGGCTCTCAGTTATGTTCCATTGGTCTCTGTGTCTGTTTTTCTGCCACCACAATGCTGTTTTGATTAATTGTTGCTTTGTATTATAGTATAGTGTGAGGCCAGGAAGTGTGATACCACTATCTTTGTTCTTTTTTCTCAGGATTGCATTAGCTATTCAGGGTCTTTTTGGGGTCTCTCCAAATCTGATGATGTTTTTTCTATTTCTTTAAAAAATGCTTTTGGGATTTTGATAGGGATTGCATTAAGTCTGTATATTGCTTTGGCTAATATGGCCTTTGTGACTATGTTTATTCTTCCAGTTTATGAACATGGAATATCTTTCAATTTTGTTATGTCTCCTTCAGTCTCTCTTAATGTCTTGTAGTTTTTTAGGGTATAGGTTCTTCACATCCTTTGTTAAGTTTATTCCTAGGCATTTTATCCTTTTTGTTGCAATTAGGAAAGGTTTTTTGTTTCCCTGAAATTTTGCTGATAGTATAAGCAAATGCAATGAATTTTTTCCCCCAACAAATCTAATGAAGGTCCAGTGGGACACACATTTAGGAAGATGCTCCAAATTTGGCTCTGAAGCTTCCTCCTGAGGGAGGCTAGTTCTCAGCTGCCCACTACATCTTGGGTAAAAGCCTAGGTATCTCTGCAAACTGCATTAAGCGGACAGCTTATCAGAGACAGGACAGAGCCCCTCAAGCTCACTCTTTGCTACCTGGGGGCTTGCCGGTCAGCTGGCGGCACTTTGTCTTGTTGATATGAGTGGTAGTCAGAGCTTTTTGGTGATGTCCTGGGCCTGTCAGAGATGTTTACTCTTGATTCTCTTGTGACTGTGTGCAACATGGATGCAGATGCCCTGAGAGAGGAGATCTACTGGGATAGAAGGGGTCCCCGGACATCCTGGGGAATGCTTGGCTGGCTTCTCCATAGATGCCATGTCCTCCTCATACTCAGCCCAGCCCCTTGCTCAGGTGGGCAGGCAGTCCAGGTTGTTGATAGTGATCACAGAACTATGCAGTTGGGATGGTCGCCCTGAATTGACTCTTGACTTTGCTGTCACCAGCAAAGGACGTTCGCCTTCTCCAGCACGTCCTGTCTTTCTGCTGGCCTCTGCAAGTGCTCCTGGTGGCCCTCCTCCCAGAGCTGCTTCTGCTCTGACTTGAGCCACTGCTTGATCTCGTCCTTGGCTGCCCTCTTCTGCTCCACCTTGCACTGTAGAAGACTGTCAGGTTCTTGCACAACTTTTCCTTGTGGGAGCTGAGCACAAGCTGCGGCCCTGTTGTCACCATCTTGCTAACTCTTGTTGTCACCCATAACCAGGAGGCCTGCCTGGGTTCCTACTCGCCCAAGCCAAGGGATGCAATGGATTCTCATACATTTATTTTGTATCTTGCAACTTTATTGTATTGGTTTATTGTTTCTAATAGTTTTTTGCTGGAGGCTTAGGGTTTTCTATATAAAGAATCATGTCATCTGCAAAAAGTGACAAGTATACTCTTTCATTCCCAATCTGGATGTCTTTTATTTCTTTCTCTTGCCTGATTGCCCTGGCTAGAACTTCTAAATAGTACTGTGTGGAATAATAGTGGTGAGAGTGGACATCCCTGTCTTGTTCCTGAGCTTAGAGGAAAATCTCGTTCTTTTTCACCATTTAATATAATATTATCTGAGGTTTTGTCATATATGGCCTTTATTATATTGAGGTACTTTTCTTTTGTACCCATTTTATTAAGTGTTTTTAATAATAAATGGATATTGTATCCTGTTAGGTGCTTTTTCTGGATCTATTGATATGATCATATAATTTTTATCCTTTATTTTGTTGATGTGGTGTACACATTGATTTACTTGCAGTTGTTGAACCATCGTTGTGCCCCTGGAATAAACCTCACTTTATCAGTGATGTATTATCTTTTTAATGTATTGTTGTATTTGATTTGCTGTTGTTTTGTTTAGGATTTTTGCATCTGTATTCATCAGATGTACTTGTCCATAGTTTTCTTTTTTGTGTATTACCCTTACCAGGTTTTGGTAATAGGGTTATGTTGGTCTCATAAAATATGTTAGGAGCCCTGGCTGGTATAGCTCAGTGGATTGAGCGTGGGCTGCGAACCAAAGGGTTGCTGGTTCAATTTTAGGTCAGGGCACATACTTGGGTTGCGGGCCAGGTCCCTGGTGGGGGCCATGTGAGAGGTAACCACACATTGATGTTTCATTCCCTCCCTTTCTCTTCCCCATCCCCTCTGTCTAAAAATAAATAAATAAAATCTTAAAAAAATATATTAGGAATCTTCTTCAGATTTTTGTAAGAGTTTGAGAAGGCTATGTTTTCAGTCATCTTTGAATGTTTGGTAGAATCCAATAGTGAAGCCCTATGGTCCTAGACTTTTAACTTTTGTGGCAGTTTTTGATGGTTTCAATTTCCTCACTGCCGATTGGTCTGTTTAGATGTTCCATTTCTTAATGATTCAGTCTAGGAAGGTTATATATTTTTTGGAACTTACCAACTTATTCTAGGTTACTGAATGTGGTGTCATACAGCCTTTCATAATATTCTTGTATGATCCTTTGTATTTCTGTAGTTTCTGTGGTAACTTCTGTTTCATTTCTGATTTTGTTTGAGTCTTTTTTCTTTTCTTCCTTACTGAGTATAGCCAGAGGTTTGTCAATTTTATCGATCTCTTCAAAGAACCAGCTCTTTGTTGCATTATTTTTTTGGATAGTTTATTTATTTTATTTTTAGACAGGGGAGAAAGAGAAGGAGAGAAACATCAATGTGTTGTTGCATCTTGAGCATCCTTTATTGGGGACCTGGCCTGCAACCCAGGCATGGGCCCTGGTTGAGAATTGAAGCAGCGACCCTTTGGTTCATAGGCTGGCACTCAGTCCACTGAGGAACACCAGCCAGGGCTCTTGTGTTAATTTTTTTTGTATGGTCTTTTTGCTTTCTATTTCATTTAATTCTGCTCTAATTTTTATTTTTATTTTTTTATTTTTTTCCATCCTCACCTGAGGGTAGTCCTATTGATTATAGAGAGAGAGTAAGGGGGAGAAAGAGAGAGAAACATTGATGTGGGGAGAAACATTTACAGGTTACTGGGGATTAAACCTGCAAGCTAGGTATTTGCCCTGATCTGGATTCGAATCCATAACCCTTTGGTGTACAGAACGACACTCCATCGAACTGAGAAACCTGGATAGGGCTGCTCTAATTTTTACCATTTCTTTTGCTGATTTTAGCTTCTTTTGTTCTTCTGTTTCTAGTTCTAAGACGCACTGTTACGTGTTTACTTGGGATTTTTCTTGTTTCATATGATAAGGCTTGTAATGGTGTCAACTCCCCACTTTTTTTTTATTACCGCTTTTGTTGCATCTCATGAATTTTGTGTTGTCATTCTCATTTGTTTTTATATATCTTTTGATCTCACTTTTTATTTCTTTTTTTAACCCAGTTGTTATTTAGTCGCTTGTTTAATCTCCACATACTTGTGTTTTGTTCTACTGCCTTTTGCAGTTGACTTTTAATTTCAAAGCATTGTGGTCAGAGAATATGCTTGGTATCACTTAATATTTTTGAAGTTCTCGTGATATAAAACCTTCTGAAAAAACTTTATAAAAAGTTTTCTACACAGATAATTTTAATATGTAAGTATATCGTAAAGAAAAGTGTTGTCTCCGTTATAGTTTAATTTTTTCAAAACTGCTCCTAGATAACCCACAAGATGGCATAATGGTGAAGCTAGTTGTCAACTTGTTGCAATTATCCAAGACGGCATTAAACCACACTGGCGAAAGAGAAGTTTTAGGTAAACTATTTGGCTGAATGACTATGAGCTATGAGGTTGTTTTTTTTTTGTTTGTTTCAGTGGTCATTTCATAATATTTTTAAAACTAGTAAGTTTGTCATTTGGGATAATGGGGAAATTTGAGATGCTAGCTCAGTAGTATTTCTGTTTGGTTCCAGTATCCCTAAGCCTCCTTCCTTTCATATTTTTCTTTCTTAGACATTTATATGTATTAAATGTAAACATATATTAATGTCTAAGAAAGAAAATATATATTCATATGTTTATATTTATTAATATTAACAATTACATACTTGTTAATATATAATATATATTGTTTTATACATTATGTAATTATAGCTATATAAATTTATATGTGATGTATGATTATATTTTTATATATAATAGTTTTATATGACATATTTTATATACAATATGTATTTTGTATATTATATAATATATAATTTATATATTATATGTGGTGTGTAATATAATATAATTATATGTCTTATAAAGACAAAATATATAGCATATTGTGTATTATTATATATAATGATATATGTTATTATATATATTTGTATATTAAATACATATTTAATATATATAAAATTTAGTCATTTATACATGTCCACAACTGTCAATTGAAAATGCCTTGTAAATAATTTAGGAAAGTGAGATAGACCTGTTTGTAGCAAAGTGTCAAATAAATTGACATTTTATATGTATTCTGAATGATTGGTATTTAACTTTTTTATATAAAAAATAAAAATGAGGGCTTGGACTGCTCAATTAAAGTCAAATATTAAAACTGTATTCAAGTTCTTTACTATCACCATTTGGGAGTAACCTAATGTAAGATAAACAGTATCTTGCCAAGTGTATGTGTTTAGGTGTGATGTTCATGGGAGGGAAAAATGACTTTAAAATCAGGTTGAAGTTGTCATGACTGCATGCTTCAAATAAGAAAGGTGGGAAGAATAAGAGCTGCTTTACAGATCTTATTATCTTTCAATGAAGTCTTTCTTAACTTCTCATTGAGAGTCTGACATTTAGAGTACTTAACTTTTTTGTAAATTTTTTTACTGAAATACATTTTATATCAGGTAAGTGTACAGATCGTTAGTTCATAACTTGAAGACTTTCCACCAGCAGAACACACCTATGCATGTCACACCCAGACCAAGAAACAGAACCTATCAGCATCCTAGAAGTTCTCTTTAACCAAGAAATTTACCCCTTTGTCCATAGTAGCACTGGTTTTGGGGACAAACAACATTTGCCACAATAACCCTAAGTGGCTTTCCTGTGTAGCACAAAATCTTTGTACCCACGCCTAACATCACACTTAGTGATAGAAGATTGAAAGTTTTCTCCCTCGAATCAGAATTGAGAAAAGGTTACCCACTTTTACCACTGCTATTCAACATTATATCTGAAGTTTTAGCCAGAGCATTTGGACAAGAAAAGAGATAAAAATTACTCAAATTGGAAAGGAAGAAGTAAAATAATCTCTATTTACAGTATGTGTATGTGCGTGTGTGTGTGTGTGTATAAAATCCAACATACTCTACCAGAAAGCTACTATGAGCAAATAAATGAATGTAGCGAAGGTGCAGGATAGAAGATCAACACGCAAAATTCAGTAGTGATTCTGTACATCAGCAGTGAACAGTCTAGAAAGGAAATTTTACTTCATTTACAATTTAATTTTTAATAGCATCTAAGAATTAAATACTTGCAGGTCAATTTAATCAAGAAGGTAAAAGACTTGTACACATTTTGTTTGTTAGAAGTGAGTCACAAAGGACAGTCCACACTAGAGAAGAATTAGGCATCACCTTTTGAAAGGAGGACTATTAAACATTTGTGAACATATTTTAATAAATTCCACCAATACTAGGAAAGAGCATGAGGGAATCCTCTGGCATGCTGAAATGTTCTTTCTTTGTATGGGTAGTGATAACACAGATAGGAAGAAATATTAAGTGGTGTGCATGCTCACATTTGTGTATATTTTCACTGAACTGAGTGTGGTCCTTATGTATATTATACTTTAAAAATGTGTGAGTTTTAAAGTCTGTTGATACTCTCATATAGCAGTTATGTTTAAATTTTCATTTTTAATATCTATCTTCTGTTACTATTTAATCTAGCCCTTGAATATAATTTTATACGGAAAATATTGCCCATATGGATGGTATGTAAAGGGGATGATACAATATTTTGTAGCTTGTTTAATTTATTAAAAATGTTTGAGAAACAACTCTTCAAGGATGATAAAATGGCATTATACTTTGGAAATTAGGAAATTTCTGTCATATGTATGCTCTCTTAACTATAACTACTGAAATGTAATTTCTACACGTAGAGGCTGTTGGAAGCTGCTTGGGAGAAGTGGGTCCTGTAGATTTCTCTATGATAGCTATACAACATAGTAAAGATACATCTTATACCAAAGCCCTTGAGTTATTTGAAACTAAAGAACTTCAGTGGACTCTCACACTGCTGACCTACCTGAATAATACACTGGTGGAAGATTGGTGAGTACTTAATGGTAGTTAATTTCTGGTAACATTTACTTAATCTGACATTCAAGGAGAATGATATTGTACATAAATTAATGTTTCCAATACCTTTAAAACTTTCTCTTTTAAGTTGCCATACTTTGCTTTCAGTCTCAAGTATTTTAATGAAAATAGTTATATTTTTATAGTGCACGAAATTACTGAAACCCTACTATGTACTAGGCATTTGATATAGTATATAGCATTTGATAAATATACTAGACAAGGTTCATGTGAGATTCCAGTGAAAGTAGACTAGACAAATAGATAATAAAAAATTGCCAGATGGTTCTACATAGAACATTAAGTATGGGAATTCAAAGTAGGATATTTGGGGCATTTGTCACAATCAAATGTTCTACTCTTCTCAGCTAGACTATTTTGATTCCTTTAAAATAAATTGTAGAGCAGAAATTTCACAACTTAAAACTTAAGCTAATCAGAGTTATCTTTTACCCATTTATTGTTTGCAAAACAAAATTGTAACAGCTATTATATAACAGTTTCACCTTGGTGGTTATAAAAAATTATGTTTGCTTTCTTTGCCCCTTTTTTATTTATGTTATTTATTTATTTATTTACTTACTTACTTATTATATATTTGAGCACCTGATCAACTTTTTTTCTGGTGTGGGTTCAAAGAATTTTTGCCCACTGCTGGGCATCTGAGGTCAGTAGGTGTTTTACATCTGTTTCCTTCCAAACCCTCCCTCCCATTTCTTGGGGAATAAATGATTGGCAGTAATGTCTACCTTCCATGTTTTCATTGTTGATTTAATGGACGTGTATCCATTTTGTTGCTGTTACAATAAAAAGCCTGGAATTTTTCCCCACATTTTATAATAACAATTTTCAAATCAACAGCAAAACTTGAAAGAATGTTATAGTAATACCCATATACTTAACACCTATATTCTACCTAGGATGGAATCAGGGTATGTTTCTAACATAGAGCCAGCAGGACTTAGTGATTACTGGATATGGAGGAGTAGGGAAATAGGCAGGGAGGATGAATCCAAGTTTAAGATTTATGTTTCTGTGTAATAGTTTCTGGGCCTTTGCTTGATAGCTCATCATCATTTACAGTTATCAGGCTTTTTGGCCTTTTTTTGTCAAACAATATATTTCAATGCTCTCATATTGCAGCCACTCTTTTCCTTTTTTTTTTTTTTTTTTTGCAAAAGAGAAGGCCCTTCACTGTTTCAGTAGAGGTTTTAGATGCCTCACATCAGATCCTTGGGTAGCTTCTGATCACAATAAGTGTGCACTTACTGTGTGTTTAAAATTGTTGTAGATAATAATTCTGTCATCTGGAGTGAAACATCAGTCTGCATTACCCCTGATTATTTGTGTTTCTTGAAGAAAATATAATCAAATATTATTTTCTTAGGTGAATTATTATTCTCTCATTCTTACTACTCATTTTTATTAGTCAGTGTTATTTTACTTATTTTTATGAGTTCTTTTAATTTTCAGTAGTCATAAACTTTATTGAAGGGAATCGCTATTGATGAGCAACTCAGGTTTACTGAAGAATATTAAAAATCCTTTGATAATTTTTGGCTGTGATATAGAATTTTATTGATGTAAAATTTCCTAATATAACATTTTCTTAATGATATACATTTTCTATTTTAATTTCTCATTGGAGATTATTTAATATTTATCAATAATAGTTGATATACTTTATAAGGTTTTGGATTATATCTGTCTTTCAGTGTCAGAGTGAGATCAGCTGCTGTTAACTGTTTGAAAAACATTTTAGCCACGAAGACTGGTCATACTTTCTGGGAGATTTACAAGATGACAACTGATCCCATGCTGATCTATCTACAGTCTTTTAGAACATCAAAGAAAAAGGTCTCTTAAATAATAAATGATTATTGAATATTCACTATTCTAGAACAGTTCTTTTGGCTGTGGGATAGAAATATCAAGTTACTGAAATAGTGTTATACTAACATTTAACCTTTTTTAGAAGTGTACTTCCTGAATCCAAGGGATTTCTGTTTCTAATTATGGTTGTGTGGTAAAGCTGGGAGACATAGTTAGCCTAGAGAAGTGATGATTGATTTGGGGAAAGGAGGAGTTCTTACTATAGGCCTTTTTTCTCATGAGTAAGAAACCCTGACTCTGATCCTGTAAAAGCTATTGCTCTGGAGTATGGTTATTAGATATCAAAATCAACAAGCAAGTATTTATTTCCATAGCAAGTTAAAATATTATAACCCCCTTCTAGTGAAATATAAGATGACTTTTTTCTATGTTATCATAACAAGATTCTACCAAAGTACTCTCTGAAGGATATTTAATACCTCTTGCTTTTCCTTTAGTATAAACATTCCTGTTTGTTTTTAAGTATATTTTATTGATTATGCTATTACAGTTGTCCCAACTTTTTCTCCCCTTTATCCCCCCTCCACCCTGCACCTCTCTCGCATCCCCCCCCCCGCCCACACTCCCTTAGTTCATGTCCATGGATCATACATATAAGTTCTTTGGCTTCTCTATTTCCTGTACTATTCTTAACCTCCCCCTGTCTATTTTGTACCTACCATTTATGCTTCTTATTCCCTGTACTTTTCCCTCCATTCTCCCCCCTCACCCTCCCTGCCGATAACCCTCCATGTGATCTCCATTTCTGTGATTCTCTTCCTGTTCTAGTTGTTTGCTTAGTTTGTTTTTGTTTTTCTAGGTTCAGTTGTTGATAGTTGTGTGTGTGTTGTCATTTTACTGTTCATAGTTTTGATCTTCTTTTTCTTAGGTAAGTTCCTTTAACATTTCATATAATAAGGGCTTGGTGATGGTGAGCTCCTTTAGCTTTACTTTGCCTGTGATGCATTTTATCTGTCCGTCCATTCTAAATGATAGCTTTGCTGGGTAGAGTAATCTTGGATATAGATCCCCACTTTTCATCACTTTGAATACTTCTCTTTTTAATGTCTGGTTTTGGTGTCTTGGTTTTGCTGGCCTCATAAATTAGATGGAAAAGATTCCTCCTTCTTCTGTTTTCTGAAAGACTTACAAAAGGATATAACTCAGGAACAGCCAGATGGAAGAGATGCATAGGATGAGGCATGGAGTTTTCGTGCCCTGTCCAGGCACCAGCGCTCTCTAAACATTTCTCTTTAATATTTTCTTTTCATAAAGTGCCTGAGAAATGTACAACTGAGTTTTCACCAATTTAATTTCAGGGTATATACCCATCATCGAAATAGTACTTTTAATGTATCATAAATATAATTTTGGTCTTATTAAAATTAGTGCTAATGTAAACTATTAATAAAAGAACTCATGTAACCTGTAAAACACTATAATTGTAACATTTTAGAATCTTATTTCATCTTGAACTCAATTCTGTGTAATAGATTTGGGCTGGTTTTGTACTTAAGATAGATGAGGCAGAGAGTTTGTGATCTGTATAATTTACTGGTAGTGAGCTAAGAGTAGAGCTCATTCTCTGCTGTCTAGACCAGTGATTTTTAACCAGCCAGTCTGCCTGTCATGTAAACATAAATGTATTTTAAAATTTAAAGGTAACCCTGGTCTCCAGACTTAAACTGTATATAGTTTTATTGGAAAATAGATTTGTTTATGTTTGGGTGTTGAAAGGTAAAATGTATTTCTGATTACCTTATTTATATTTCTGATCACTTCATTTTCAGTTTTTAGAAGTTCCTAGACTTGGTAGAGAAAGCCCTTTGGAGCACTTGGATGACACTAGCCTGTGGATTCCTCAAAGTGAAAACCATGACATTTGGATAAAGACACTGACTTGTGCTTTTTTGGATAGTGGAGGCACAAAAAGTGAAATTCTTCAATTACTAAAACCAATGTGTGAGGTAAAAAGGATTACTTGGTCTTGCCTAATCCCTTTCTATCTTTGCTTTTTTTCACTTGGTTTTTCTCTTAATAGTTTTCTTTGCTTGTCCCATTTCATTTGGTTCCTGTGTACATGTTTGCAGCCTATCACATCTGCAAAAAGAGGGCTGTGGTACAGGTTGTCTTCCTCGTGCAACATCACTACACTCAGCTGGTATGAATTCTTCCAACAGGACATCTTTATGTAGCCACTACTTTATGCATCATGTTTCAGCTGTGAGGTCTTTATATACTGGATGAATTCTAAGGGGTACATCAAGCAAATAAAATTCTGGTGACTATAAATATTTACATTAAGCAGACGTCTTTCTTTTTTGTTTGTTTACACCTTTTTATGAGGTCATTGTCATTTACTTTCCCTGATACACTTTCTTCAATGAGAAAAGGAAATGGTGTGGCAATTAGTATTGCTTTTTTATTTTTGAAAGTATATAACAGTTTATTTCAATAGAGAATAAAGGTACATACCAAATTAAACAGTTATGCTACATGCTTTTATCAAATACGTCATCCTAAACAGCACTATGATGGTGCTCTAAGACTTTAAAATCGACTTAATTTATAGTACTGCCAAGATGATTCACCAGATATATGAAAATAACATATCTGAGAAGGTCAAGCATTCACCAATTACAGATAGAGAAGTGAGTATGTCAGTAAGGCGCACTCACTGGGAGACGTTACAACGCAGTCTTCGGTTCTCACAGAGAAAGTGTTGACAGTGACTATGTCATTGCACTCTCCGCAGCGCCACTCTGCACTCTACTGGGTCTGCGGAATAAGACCCAGGACATGCCCACAGCTCATTCCTCATGGGTCAGCACACCTAGGGTGTTTATAGAATTCTGGCTTTGGGCCGGAGGACAGAATGTTCCAAATACACATTTGTGTCCACCTGGGTTCCTAGTTCTTTAAATTCTCTGTTACCAAAACAGGCTCTTTGCCTTGTCTTTAGTTTAACAAGGAAATTGATCATCTATAGCATATCTTGTGTGTGAGGCATGTGATGAATATATGAAGGTGGTTTTTTGGCAGAAATAAGGCCGAGTACTGTTTTAATGTACCAGGCATATTAAAGCATTTTTTTAATACTTGGGAACATACCACAAATAAGTACTCAAATTGTAGACCCAGTAATTGGGGATTTTTAAAAATAAACATTTTAAAATAGCTGTTGTAACTCATCACTGGGTGTAGCAAATGTGCAAAAATCAAATTTTCAACATTTTTCTTAAATGTTAATCTCTATTTTTTCATATATCAAATGTGAGAATTTCTGTTATAGTAACACTTTGTAACTTTAGCATTTTATTTACAGCAGTGACATAATTTCATTTGTAAGCAATATTCTGTTTCATTTTGTGAAAATGGCCTAGACTGGAAATAAGCAATTAGCATTGTAGCTAACCACATATGTTTTATATAGATATTCCAGGTATGTTTGAATTTTTTCTTAAAAAATCACTGGTATGCAGGAACAAATAAAAAAGGACACATGGACAAAAACAAGGATGGGGTGGAAACAGGAGGGAGGT
This sequence comes from Phyllostomus hastatus, assembly GCF_019186645.2. Classification (NCBI taxonomy): domain Eukaryota; kingdom Metazoa; phylum Chordata; class Mammalia; order Chiroptera; family Phyllostomidae; genus Phyllostomus; species Phyllostomus hastatus. The sequence continues at coordinate 4,007,600 of NW_025333530.1, forward strand.
GGGGAGGGCTGTGGGGGTAGGCTGGGATGGGAGTAAAAGTCAGAAAAGTACTTGAACAACAATTAAAATTTTAAAAAATCACTCTGGTACGCATGTTTTTTGTACATTTTTAGCAGTATATTGAATTTAGTGGCATATTCACCTATCAATTTTTTAAAAGCTTATGTAACAGTAACACAGAATAAAGTTTTGAATTTTTTTTTTTACTTAAACTATTGGTGTGTTTGTGTATTCCAGGTGAAAGCTGATTTTTGTCAGACTGTACTTCCATACTTGATCCATGATATTTTATTAGAAGATACAAATGCATCGTGGAGAAATTTGCTTTCTACACACATTCAGGGATTTTTCACTAATTGTTTCAGATATTCTTCACAAACGAACAGATCCACAACCCCTACCAGTTTGGATTCAGGTATTCTGTTAAAATTTGCACATTTATCCTGTTAACATCTCAGTTCTAGAAACATAGATTTGTTTGTATCTTATCAAGATACCTCGTGGGCTTAATTTCATAATCTCTAAACATCTATTTCTTCATCTATAGAATGGAGGTAAAAATTGTAGCAAGTTTTCAATGAGATAATAGATATAAAGCACCTACAATAATACTTGATGGATAGTGTTCCCTCAGTAAATTTTGGTTATTAATAATGGAGCAACACTGAGCATTCAGTATGTGTCAAGCACTGTGCTTGGCACTGGCAACACAAGTGTGAACAAAGCACACTCTGCAGTCTAGCAAAGGAAAAGAAGACACATTTGCAGCTGACTATTACAGGTGCTGTGTTGGAGATATGATGGAATTTTCATATTAAAGCTCTCCCTGACTCATTTATTAAAAGCAGCTTTTTTGTTACAAAATCATTTATTGTGGAATGTATAGAAAAAATAATGTAATTAACAAAATTAGCCATGGCTTTATTACCTACAGTAATGACAGTTAGCCTTTGATATGTATTTTTCCAGTTTTTTAAAATATATTTTATTGATTATGCTATTACAGTTGTCCCATTTCCTCCCTTCACTCTCCTCCCCCCTGCACACTCCCTCCCACCCATATTCCCCCCTTTAGTTCATGTCCATGTGTCATAAGTTCTTTAGCTTCTACATTTCCCATACTATTCTTGCCCTCACCCTGTCTATTTTCTCCCTACTGTCTGTGCTACTTATTCTCTGTACCTTTTCCCTGTCTCTCCCCCTCCCGCTCCCATGCTGATAACCCTCCATGTAGTTTTTCTGTGGTTCTGTTCTTGTTGTAGTTGTTTGCCTAGTTTGCTTGTTAATAACTAGGTGTGGTTGTTAATAACAGAGTTTGCTGTCTTTTTACTGTGCATATTTTTTATCTTCTTTTTCTTAGCTAAGTCCCTTTAACATTTCATATAATAAGGGCTTGGTGATGATGAACTCCTTTAACTTGACCTTGTCTGAGAAGCCCTTTATCTGCTCTTCCATTCTAAATGAAAGCTTTGCTGGATAGAGCAATCTTGGATGTAGGTCCTTGCCTTTCATGACTTAGAATACTTCTTTCGAAGCCCCTTCTTGCCTGTAAGGTCTCTTTTGAGAAATCAGCTGACAGTCTGATGGGAACTCCTTTGTAAGTGACTGTCTCCTTATCTCTTGCTGCTTCTAGAATTCTCTCCTTCATTTTAATCTTGGGTAATGTAATTATGAAGTGCCTTGGTGTGTTCCTCCTTGGGTCCAACTTCTTTGGGACTCTCTGAGCTCCCTGGACTTCTTGGAAGTCTATTTCCTTTGCCAGATTGGGGAAGTTCTCCTTTATTATTTGTTCAAATAACTTTTCCACTTTTTGCTCTTCCTCTTCCCTTTCTGGTACCCCTATAATTCGGATGTTGGAACATTTCAAGATGTCCTGGAGGTTCCTAAGCCTCTCCTTATTTTTTAAAATTCTTGTTTCTTCATTCTTTTCTGTTTTTTTCTTCCTTCTGGTTCACTCCATTGATTTGAGACCCAGTTTACTTTCCATCACTCTTGGTTCCCTGTGCATTTTTCTTCATTTCACTTAGTGTAGCCTTCTTTTTTTCATCTAATTTGTGACCAAAATCAACCAATTATGAGCATCCTGATCACCAGTGCTTTGAACTGTGCATCTGATAAGTTGGCTATCTCTTGGTCGCTTAAAAGTACTGGCTCTGGAGCTTGGATTGGTTCTTCCATTTGAGCCTTTTCTTTTTTTTTTTGGTCTGGTTGCACCTGTTATGTAGTGAGTGGCAGAGTCTTAGGTGTTCTCCAGGGTGGAACAACCCACGTCCCTGGGTTATGAAGCTGTATGTGGGGCAGGGTCACAGAGGGAACAGTGGCTCTTGCTCTGCTCTCTGTTGGATTTCAGTCCCCTCTGCTGCTTCCCACAAGCAAATTGGGCCCTTCTGGTGCTGGTTCCCAGGTGGGTGGGCTTGTGTACGTTCTAGGACCCTGTAGGTCTCTCCAAAGAACTCTCCTGTGAGGCTGGAAATCTCCCCCGACACCTCAACCTCCACAAGTGTTTTTAATCAGTGTTTTTAGGCTTTATTTCCTGGCGCTGGGTCCCTGGGTTGCACAGTCTGTCTTGCTGCCTGCTTTCACCTGGTTTATCTACACGTGAATGTGTGACTGTGGACAGCCAGGTGCCTTGCGTGCCTCACTGGGTCAGCTCGTTGCCTCCCCGTGCTGTGCCCGGGGTCTGCCACCGGGGTCTCCTAGCCGCCTCCTGCATCCTGTACACCCGGGTCTGCCAGCCACCGCTTTTTCCTGTCATAGCCCCTCTCTGTTGGCCACCGACTCCGCCTCTCTTACCAGTCTGGATAAATAGTTGTCAGGACTTCCGTACAGTTCAATTTTCTGTCTGTTCTGGTTCCTTTTTTGTTTCTAAATTTTTGTTGTCCTTAATTTGGGTTGTGTGAGGAGGTACAGTGTGTCCACCTATGCCTCCATCTTGGCCGGAAGTTTTTTTTCCAGTTTTTTAAAAAAATTGGATTATACTTCATTTACTTTTAAAACCTTTTTTTTTTTCATGCTATGTAAGTATTTCCTATGCTAACAAGAGCTCATAACAGGAGAAATTCCATCAGGAATTTGGTTCACATTGCATGTCGATGCATAGTTGAGCATACATCATAGGTCAGGTTTTCAATCTAAAACTTCAATAAGGTGAAAAATTCATAGATCTTTGATGTTAACTTATTCTGTTTAGTGTATTGATGTATTTTATGTACAAACATAAAACTAGGTACAAATTCACTTACTGTATTTTAAGACCAATACAATTATAAGAAAAGTATTAATTTAATGCAATTGTTTTCCCAGACTTAACTAGTTACTTTGGCATACATCATGATTACTCAGTTCTCCCAATTGTTTTTTGTTTTGTTTTGTTTTTTACTTTTACTAGTACAAATTTAATTTGACATGATGGAGATGGCATTTAAACTTCACTTTACACTCCTTCATGTTTTATGTGTGTTCTTTTCTATTGGCTAACAGCAATTACAGTTCTACTATTTGAATAATTATAAACATAGATATGGATGTCCATTCTGTGGTTCTACTGGATTATAAGTTGGTCATATAAGTGGTCCAGAATATACTTATATGAATTTTCTTTAGGGCATTATAATGAAAGTCCTAAAATAAAAATTATCATAGAGACTTCGAAAAGTATCCAGAATATATCTCCTTTTGTTAATCTGGGAAATACAGATACAAGTATTCACAGTTACCAGCAAACACTTAAACATTAAATATTACATAATGTAAAGCAATATTAAACATAATTTTATTGTTTATAAGTTTAACAGAATCACTACCTGTGATAACCTGATAGTTTATTATCATGAACATGGTCAAGACTTTTTTTTACCTTTATCCTTTGTACATACACATCTATGCTACAAACATTCAAAGGCAAAGTCAGCCAATTTTATTACATTTCTGTGTAGAATGCCGATACTTCATTGCCTTAACTGAAAATTCAAACCTTATATGTAAAATTCTATTATAAAAAGGAAAGTAAATAGGTTTCTATCAGATTATATGGTTTATCTTTTCTGATATCTCACTGCCTTCACTCGAATGTCCCATGTGCATATCATACTCAGCTGTCAAAAGGGAAAGTTACGGTCTTCATTCTCTTCCCCCAGCCTGCTTCTCTATTGTGTATTCTTCATCAATGTCATGCTGTTGCCTAAGCCAGGGATCTCTCTCACATGTTTCATGTCATTACCAAATCCTGCCAATTCTGTGTTATAAGTAACTTTAGTCCATGTATTTCTTTGTCCCCATTGTCCTTAGTGCTTTATGTCTCTGTGGTTCAGCCATATTGAACTTCTTTCAGTATTTTCTCCAAGTTCTTTCTTGTTCCAGCATCTCAGATAGTATCACTGTTGCCTGGAACACTGTCCTTTCCTCCTGTCCTGCTGGACCATTACTCTTCTTTCAGATCTCATTTTTTCTATGATGCTTCTTTTGCTAAAATCATGTTTCTTTCTATACTCCTCTAAGGTATTTTAAACTTTTCTTCTCATAGCATTTATCACATTATATTAAGAGTCTCTCAGGCTAGTGAGTATACGTGGTCAGAAATAGTCTCTTATTTATAGTTGTATACTGTACCCAGAACATACAGTATCCTACATGAATATTTATTGAATCAATGAATTAGGCACCTTCAGAAACAAAATATAAATTACAATTAATTTCTAGTTTTGTTAAGCACAGTAGTTTCTTTTAAAAGTGTGCTATTAAATTCTATTTATCAATTTATATTTATTAAGAACCAATTTTTTGCTCAATACTGCCCACTGGACCCTTCCCTAGTATAGAGGGAGGCGGGCACACACACAAAAGCAAGAATGGGCTTAAGCAAGTGCATCTGGGACTGAGAGGAGGCATCTTCATTTGTTTGTCAGAGCCAGAGCACTTCTCCCGATGTTGCCTGGGTAAAAAGTCACAAAGAACAATGCTTGCTGTTGTGGACTACCTGAGGAGACAAAAGAGGTAATTAATGAATACTGCTTTTTGAGTTTGGGGATTTGGAAGTGTAGCTTGTTACTGTTGGCTGAATTTTAACATGATTATTTGAAGTGATATGGCTGCAAGATGCCATATTTAATGTGTGATGCTTATATCTCTGTAATAATTCATGTTTAGAGTAGTACTTTGGTTAAATTGGTATCAGGACCTCTAAATTCTAGTCCTAACAGTACCACTAACAATGTTATCTTTGCTAAATCACACATCCTTTGAAGCTATAGTTTATTTTATCTACAAAGTGATGGGAAAGGAGTAATTTATGTTCCAGGTTAAGTTCAGTTGCATTACTTTTAACCTTTCTCTTCACTTTCAGCTCATAAAAGTAATTACAACTATGTAAAAGTGTCCTTTATGTACCTTTATTATAAGATATGTTTCTTTTGCCTGTGGAAAAACAGTATCAACTAGGTTTTGTCACCAAAAAGGATTTATTGAGAAAAATCAAGAGTTGCAACTCAGTGCACACAGGCATGCAACCCACTTGCACACACTGAACAGCGTGAAGAGCTGTTTATAGAAGGGGAAAAGGTAGTTAAGGGGAGAGGTAGTTACCACCATAAAGCTTTATTGTGAGCAGAGAGTTCTTCCTGTAGGGTTCTTACAATGACTTAGAGTTCGAGAACTCCTCCCATAGGCCTCCTGACCAGTCATGTTTGTGTACAGTCTCAGTCATTATCTTTATCACTTTATTGTGTGTCATGGTCCTCAAAATCTGTGGTACTATATAGTAATACTTATATGTTATATATTATAAGTACTTTTATATTATAAGTAATATAACACTTATAAGTATGAGATTATATAATATATAATATTATACATTATAAGTATTGCTATATAGTATCAGCATATTACATCACATAGGAAATGCTATGGCAGTGTTTGTTTTCTTGATTCTGATGAATTGTTTTATAATACAGTACCTTTGTTCCTGTTATTTCTCATGAGATTTTTAATAGTGAATTCAGGAGTTGCTAGAGTGAGTCAGTTGTCTGACTGATCTGTACTGCTCCAGCAGTGACCAGAACTTGGAAGAAATAATGTAGTAGGCCTATAAGTTAAGTAGGTAGCAGTTGATGTCTCATGACAAATATATTGTGGTTGTGGCAGTGATTGATAAAGAATGGGCGAAAGAGGTGGGGGAAAAGTGGAAAATTGCTTAACCTAAATCCATTTTCACTTTAAAAGTTAATTTCTCTATATCCTCTTCCTATATCCTCTATTCTACTCTGTTCTTAGAAAAATAAGTGTTAAGTCTTTCAGTGCTCTGTTTCTAATTGGAGAGTTACTAATTTTTTTAAAGATTTTATTTATTTATTTTTAGAGAGAGGGGAAGGAAGGGAGTAAAACAGGGAGAGAAACATCAATATGTGGTTACCTCTCGTGCGCCCCCTACTGGGGACCTGGCCCACAATGCAGGCATGTGCCCTGACTGGGAATTAAACCAGCAACACTTGGCTTTGCTGTATGGTGCTCAATCTACTGAGCCACACCAGCCAGGGCTAAATTTATATTTTATTGTATTTTTTCCTATAACTGTTTAGTCCTCTTATATCCCTCTTCCCCTCACACAATCACCACACTGCTGTCCATGTCCATGAGTCCTTTTTTGCTCAATCTCTTCACCTGTTAACCTCTCCTGACTCCCCTAACCCTGAGCTGTCAGCCTGCTCCCTATCTATGAGTCTGTCTCTATTTCGCTTGTTAGTTGAGGACTAAGCAGTTAAGGTGCTGAAAGTCATATAGTATGTAGTAGGTAATCCTGTTGGATTTTGGGGTTTTCTTGATGCAGCTGGATTTGACTCTGGCTATATCCTACTCTAAAACCAGTGTTCTTAACTGTTACAGTGTCACATCTCTATAATACCATTTTTGAAAAAGGTAATAAATATCTATGATCCCTTTCACATCTGGCCAACTGTTACCACAAGTGGAAAGTTTTTATTAAATAACCCAACCTAGACCAAAAAAAAAAAAAAAACTAAGGAGAAAATGAACTGCAAATAGAAAGGGCATATAACTATGTGTTATAGAAGAAACAGTATTTTCATTAAATTGGCCATTTAGAAAGATTTGTATATGTCTTATTACTTACTCGATACAGCCTGTTCTTAGCATATACCCATGGATCCCTTGGTGAAGGAGAAGTATGAACCTCAAGTTTATTCTGGGATGATAGCTTTTGCTTTCATCATATTTTCTAAGGGGTGTGTGATACAAAAAGAGTGACACATAGGGCTCTTCAGCCATGTTATTCTTAGCTGTTTATACCTACCATCATCCAGGGGTTCCATATCTGCAGCTTCCATATCCGCATAGTCAACCAACTGTGGATTGAAAATATTCGAAAAAAGAAATGATACCTTGTTGCTGACATATAACATATAGTTAGATGTATGATGGTTGCATCTGTACTGAACATATATGTTCAGTACATATGTTTTTTTCTTGTCATTATTCCTTAAACAGTACAGCATAACAACTATTTACATAGTATTTTCATTATATTAGGTATTTTAACTAACCTAGGATGGGAGTAAAAGATAGAAAATTGTACTGCAACAACAATTAAAATAAGATTTTTTAAAAAAGAAAGAGAACAAAAAAAAATATTTTAACTAATCTAGAGATGATTTAAAGTATCCGGGAGGATTTGCATAGTTTATATGCAAATACTACACCATGTTACGTTAGGTATTTCAGCATCTGTCAATTTTGTTATCTGCATGGGGTCCTAGAACCAGCCGCTACAGATACCAAGGGATGATTGTCTACATTGGGGAAATGTGGCTTTTGGTTATTTGAATATAATTTTCATTTTTAACTAGTACTTGCTACCATTATATTTTATATCGACATACTTTTAATATTGAAGTTAAAGAAATGGACATGACTTCATTTAAAAATTTTCTTTAGATCCTCTTCCGGAACAGTGTTTGATGATGCTTTCTGGCTGGAATTGAATTATCTGGAGGTTGCCAAGGTAGCTCAGTCTTGTGCTGCTCACTTTACAGCATTACTCTACGCAGAAATCTATGCAGATAGGAAAAACATGGATGATCAAGAGAAAAGGTAATAAAATTTACAAGTTTTGGTTTTTAAAACTGTTGTTTACATTGTTTCAATGAAGCTGTTAAAGATTTTTTTCTCACCTCCCCCATTTAATGATATTTTAAATAGCTTTCTAACTTTTAAAGGGAAATAATTTTTTCAAAAGAAATGAGTAATTCTGGAATAAGTAGAGATATTTATTACTTAAGAATTGTAAAAATTACACAGATAAGGATCTACTGGGAGACAGGCCATACTTCTTTTTCCCTGTATTCCCACAGCAACTAGCATTGGAAAATTAATATAAGTCAACAATAAATATTTTTCAAATAGTTGAGCGAGTCCCTGATTTCAGTTAAATTAAGTTTACCACTATTCCCTCAGCTTCGTTAAGATCCATATTATTTATTAATTATGAGGTAATATAACTGATTTATTTCTGTGACTAAATCACTTTCATTACTGTATTTGTTACCCACCTGTATTTCTAATGCTTTAATTTGCTTTTCCTCTAAGTTAGAACTCTCATAAAAATCTAATAAGTATAGTCCTAGGTAATAGTGAAAAACAAAATACAGTAAAAAAAAACTTCAAGAGTAAAAAATACAGCTCATAACCCCCCTACTTTTCTCAAATTTTTATTCATTTGAAATAGCCTAGTGTTTATTTTTATATTTCCACCAGAAAACCACGTTACAAAATTGAAATAGCAAAAATATATATTATATTAAAACATTTCTCTTGCTTGCTACTTAGAATTTCTACTTTGGGCTGTAATTAAACTAAAAGCAGTGTCGTTTTTAGACTGTGGAAAACTAGCAACCAGAAAATAGATCGTAGTCCAAATATAATTAATTTAGAAGATTGGGACTAATTTCTTCACTCTCTGGTTTAGTATTTAATTTCTACTTTCCAAATGAAAACAGGTTAAAACTTATAGTATATAGATTCTGTGTATAATATGTAATTGATGTGTTCATAATCACTGTAGACTTCCTTTGGAGACAAGTATGTTGTTCTTTAAGTATTACTGAATAAGAAATTGGTTATTGTTTATTCTCAGAGTCTAAAATTTTGAGTCAGGGCCTGTATACTTGGTAGTAGTGATTATAATGCAAATGTGCTTCAGTATCATGGTTCCATAGAATGGTATTTCTTACTAATATGGAGTCTGTAACTGAGCTCTTCTATGAGTATAAAAGTACCTTTAATTTGATGGCATGTGATTATATAGAATGTGGCAAGGTTTTGCAAAATTGCTGTGCAACAAACAGGAGTGCCTTCCTTTTATTTTGGTTAACATTTGGAAAAAGTGCTTGACAGATAAATAATGCCTGCTGTTTGCTTTAATACTCTGGTTTTGATTTTTTTCCCAGATGCCTGATGGGTAAGGGAGGGCAAATAGATAGGAGGTGTATAGAGTGAAGAAAATGCCAGTATTGTTCAGTAACTCAGGTGAACTGACACTTTGTAAATTTAAGGTGATCAGGAAAAGAATAACTGTAAGCAAAACACAAATGAACAGTTTACAAACACTGTCATGTGCAAGAAATGAATTGCTCTAAATTTTTTTATTAAAATTATTTAATAGCAAAGTGTCTGCACACTAGGTATTCAAAAATACATATCCAGTCTGCAATCCCACCAACAATGCACTAGGGTCCCCTTTTCTCCACAACCTCTCCAACACTTGTTGTTTGTTGCTTTGTTATGATGGCCATTCTGACTGGTGTAAAGTGATATCTCATTGTGGTTTTAATTTGCATCTTTCTGATAGCTAGCAATATTGAGCATCTTTTCATGTGTCTATGGATCCTCTGTATGTCCTCTTTGGAGAAGTGTCTGTTCAAGTCCTTTGCCCATTTTTTAATTGGGTTGCTTGTCTTCTTAGAGTGGAGTTGTGTAAGTTCTTTGTATATTTTAGAGATTAAACTCTTGTCTGAGGTATCATTGGCAAATATGTTTTCCCATACAGTTGGTTCTCTTTTTATTTTGATACTGTTTTCTTTAGCCATGCAGAAGCTTTTTATCTTGATGAGATCCCATTTGTTTATTCTTCCCCACCAATCCAAAAGAACCTGTGTACCCCAATGTTCATAGCAGCACAATTTACAATAGCCAAGTGTTGGAAGCAACCTAGGTGCCCATCAGTAAATGAATGAATCAAAAAACTATGGAATTCTATGCAGTAGAAAGAAAGGAGCTCCTACCCTTTGCAGCAGCATGGATGGAACTGGAAAGCATTATACTAAGCGAAATAAGCCAGGCGGTGAAAGACAAATACCATATGATCTCACCTTTAACAGGAACCTAAATAACAAAACAAACAAACAAGCAAAATATAGCCAGAGACACTGAAATAGAGAACAGGCTGATCAGAGGGGAGAGGAGAGGTAATTTCAGGGGAGAATGGGAAGGGTTTATAGGAACAAATATAAAGGACACATGGAGAAAAACTAGGGGGGTGGAAATGGGAGGGAGGTGGGGAAAGATGGGTGGGTGGGCTGGGACGGGAGTAAAGGACAGAAAACTGTACTTGAACAACAGTTAAAATAAAAAATGTTATTAAAAAATACATATCCAGTTTTATTTACTTGTAACTTGCCCCTGAGAAAATATGAGATTTCACAGGTTAGTATCCATAATTTTTTTAAAAAGAAGTAAAAACTTCTTCAAATAGGATTTAGACAAAAAATGTCATTAGTTCACAACCTCAGTCATTTCAGTGTTTGTGACAAAAGTCCTGCCAATCCCATTTTTGTCTGAATGAATTACAGCCTTAGACTTAGGGTCACAATCTGTAATACTGCCTTTCCTACTTTCCTAATTTCTCCTCTAAAATCTTCTTTCTGTATGACTTGCCAATAAGGAAATCTATGTGATACCTGCGTACAAGGGTGGTAAAGCAAGGTAGAATGTTGTCAGTACCGTCATGTCAGTCAGTGGTCTCTGTCCCATCCCTCCGTGCTCCTTCCAAAGGGTCAAAGTTATCTCCTATTTTGTGGTTATCATTTGTTTAGGCGATATTGTTATGTGAGTATGAATCCCTAAATATATGGCAGTTTTCCTTATTTTTTAGCTTTATAAGAAATTATATTATTATTTACAACTTATTTTTCATTAAATATTTTGTAAGGTTTTATTTATGTTGTATGCTGCTGTAGTTCATTAATTTGTCACTGCCACATAGTGTACCAGTGGGAGAATATGCCATGATTAATTTTCCCTCCCCCTGTTAATGATATATGCCTAAATGTAGAATTACTAGGTGGCAGGGTATGTAAATTTTGAACCTCATAGGATAATGCCAAATTGTTTTTTCAACTGGTTATACCAATCTGCATATTTCTCAGGAGTGTGGTTGGTTAGGAAATGGATCAGTAGGGAGCCTTACATTTGAAGAAGGGAGCCAAAGTACAACTATTTTTAGTTTGGGTGAAAAAGGTAAAGAAGAAACTACAGTAAATTTATAGATAAATAATAGAGGCTCTGTCACATATTTCATAGACACTATGTAGGTGGTGTGATTTTAGAAATGAAATTACTTATATGAATTTCTATCATATAAAAATACATGGTTTAAAGCTAAGGCCTTGAAGCAGACAAATCTGAGTTCTCGTCCTTACTACCACTTATTAGTTTCATAATCTTGGATGTAGGTTTCTCAGCACTTAATTATAAGACATCTTAAATTTTGCCAATTTATCAAGTGTTAAGTAGTGTTACAGTGTGATCTTAATTTGTGTGCCTGTGTTTGTTAATGAGCTTGAACTTTAGGTAAAACCATTGGCAAAACAGTTAGGAACTGTACTGTGTGTCACCTGCTCTATTTTTAAACAAGCCTGTCTATATAAATAACCATATTTTGGCATATAGTTTTTCCATGTATGACATTGTCATTAAAAAGTAATCCTCATTGAAACATTAATATTAACAAATTTGTTTTTCATCCTAGGCCTAAATGCTATTATGTTTTAAAGTACAAATGATTCACTATGTTTTATTTGTTACCTTTGTTAGTTTTTCCATCAAAGTTTATAATACATGTATTCACAAACATCAAAATGGTATATTCTTATTAAAAGAAGTGTTTTGTGACAAACAGAAATCCTACATTTGAAGAAGAAAGCCAAAGTACAACTATTTCAAGCTTGAGTGAAAAAAGTAAAGAAGAAACTGGAATAAGTTTACAGGTAAATGTTATAGGCCCTATTATTTGTGATAATATTTATCTTATATTTTGGATTATTTTGTTATAGAACCTGTATTGATGTCATTTAATTTTCGAACTGAACTTACTCTTTGGACTCAGTATCATAATACATAAATTCATGGTTTGCAGTTTAGGCCTTGGAGTAGACAAACTTGAGTTCTTATCCTGACTAGAACTTCAGTTCTAATCCTGACTCTACCACTAAATTGTATAATCTTGTACCAATTACTTAATCTTTCTCAACTTGAGGTTTTTTAATCAGGAAGATTGATGTAAAACTGCCTTTATCATGCAGTAATTTATACCATATATTTTCAGCCACAGAACCCCGTTTATTTTCCATATGACACTTAACATTTATAATTATAAACTTCTTTGTTTACTTACTTTATGTCACATCTCAGGGAGTACTGCTTTTTCTATAAATTAGTCTATCTACTCTTAAAATGGCCTCTTCTTAGTGAATTTCTTAAGTGAACTCATTCCTCTGAAATGACAGTTGCAACTTTATATTACATTCTCTTTATGTTTGCTTTCAGCTTGCCTCCTGCTTCTGGAGAAAACAGCAGCATAGATATGGAATCCCACCACACCCACGATCAGACATAGAAATCTGCCTGCTTCTACTCCCATTGCATCCTTTCCTCTTGTAAAGAAGAGACCTAGTTCCTCCTTTCCAAGACTAGTCCTTGTTCCTGTGCTTTGTTTTCCATCAACTCTTTCTCAGAAAATTAATTTTTATTGTGCTGTACCCTCTCTCAACACCTTCAAACTCTCTCTAAACTTTTTTTATTAAAAGCATTTTCCTCCAACCTAACAGAAAATTATCTTTCTCGTCCTTATGTTCTCTTTTTTTTAGGTGTCATCCTTTTATTCTCATTTCCCTTCACAGCAAAACTCTGTGAAAGAGTTATCTGTATTTGGTGTCTTCGTTTCCTCTCCTTCCCCTCTCTCTGCTGATGTAGCGCTGGCTAATGTCACCTGTCAACTTCATAACTCTGGTGGTCACCTTTCATCAACGTTTTTTTATTGTTTCATTAACACTTAATACCATCAACCATTCTTTGCTTACAATATGTTTTATCTACATTTTTTATTACATTTTCCCAATTTTTCTTCTTTCTTTTTTGCTTCTTTATAGTCTTATCCTCTTTTGAAGATGTTTTGGAATATTTTCTGTGTACCAGGCACTGAGGCACTTAAAACTAGTTAGTCTTAAGTACTGTTCCAACACTGAGAGCTTGAGTTCATGTTTATGAATAGAAAGTTTTTTAAAATTACAGAATGATACCAATATTATTGAATTTTCACCTAGGAAATAATCTCTGGAGCATGGACCATTTAGGCAGTGAAATTGCCCAATCAATTTTCTATGCAGTATAGTTTCCAACATTTTCCACTTCTTTTTTATTTTACCAAGATGATTTAAACTGGATTAGTTTTTATCTATGTAAATTTTAAAGCAAAGAATCGACTTATCAAACCAGTTCTTTATTTATATCACGTTTTACCAGTTACAATATAATGCAGTTTTTAGTATTCTTTCCAAGAAAAATCTCATGACCTTTATTATTATCATTTCAAGAGTCAGACTAAGCTGCAGAATGTCATTTTCCCATCTACAGTTTTAGCTGGATTTTTTGTTTTTTAATATATTTTATTGATTATGCTATTACAGTTGTCCCAGCCTTCCCCCTATTTGTCCCCCTCTGCCTGGTACCCCCATTTTCTCTAGCAGTTCTCCCCAAGTTCATGTCTGTGGGTCATTCACATAAGTTCTTTGGCTTCTCCATTTCCTGTACTATTCTTAACATCCCCCTGTCTATTTTGTACTGGTCAATTATGCTTCTTTTAAAAAAAATATTTTATTCATTATGCTATTACAATCGTCCCATTTTTTCTTCTCTTTATCCCCCTCCACCCTGCACCCTTCTCCTACCAGCAATGACCCGCCCTTTAGTTCATGTCCATGGCTCATACATATATATTCTTTAGCTTCTCCATTTCCTATACTCTTCTCTTTTTTTAATGTATTTTGTTGATTGTGCTATTATAGTTGTTCCATTCTTCCTCCCTTATTCCCCTCCACCCTATACCCTACTCCCACCTTCATTCTCCCCCTTTAGTTAATGTCCTTGGTTCATACATTTAAGTGCTTCTGTACCTGTTTCTAGTTGTTTGCTTACTTTGTTTCTGTTTTTGTTTTTTAGGTTCAGTTGTTGATAGCTGTGAGTTTGTTTTCATTACTGTTGATAGTTTTGATCATCATCTTTTTCTTAGATAAGTCCTTTTAACATTTCATATAATAAGGGCTTGGTGATTATGAACTCCTCTAGCTTTACCTTGTCTAGGAAGCACGTTATCTGCCCTTCCATTATAAATGATAGCTTTGCTGGATAGAGCAATCTTGGAAGTAAGTCCTTGCCTTTCATGACTTGGAATACTTCTTTCCAGCCCCTTGCCTGCAAGGTCTCTTTTGAGAAATCCGCTGACAGTCTTATGGGAACTCTTTTGTAGGTAATTGTCTCCTTTTCTTTTGCTGCTTTTAATATTCTCTCTCTTTACCTTTAATCTTGGCTAATGTAATTATGATGTGTCTTGGCATGTTCCTCCTTGGGTCCAACTTCTTTGGGACTCTCTAGGCTTCCTTGACTTCCTGGAAGTCTATTTCCTTTGCAAGATTGGGGAAGTTTTTCTTCATTATTTTTTCAAATAAGTTTTCAATTTCCTACTGTTGCTCTTTTTCTTCTGGCACCCCTGTCATTCTGGTGTTGGAACATTTAAAGTTGTCCTGGAGTTTCCTAAACCTCTCCTCATGTTTTTGAATTCTTGTTTCTTCAAATCTGTTCTGGTCGGATGTTTATTCCTTCCTTCCATTCCAAATCATTCCAAATCATTGAGTCCCAGTTTCTTTCCCTTCACTGTTGGTTCCCTGTATATTTTTATTTCATTTTGCATAGTCTTCACTTCTTCCTCTATTTTTCGACCATACTCAACCATTTTTGTGAGCATCCTGATTACCAGTGTTAAACTCTGCATCTCTGCATCACTTAGTTCTTTTTCTGGAGTTTTCATCTATTCTTTCATTTGGGCCATATTTCTTTGTTTCTGCATACTTGTTAACATTGTAAAGGTTGAAGCTTTAGGTGTTGCCAGGCGGTGCAACCCACTTTGCTGTGTTGTGATGTTATATGTTGGGAAGGGGTCACAGAGGGAACAGAGCCTCTTGTTGCACTCTTGCTCTGCTTTCAGTCACTTTCCCTGCTACCCACAAACAAATGGGGCCCTTCTGGTGCTCATTCCCAGGTGGGTGGGAAGGATTATGTATCTTCTAGGACCTCGTGGGTCTCTCCAACGAACTACCCTGGGAGGCTGGGAGTTTCTGCTGCTGCTACAACCCCCTCAGGTTTTACAGCCAGAGGTTTTGAGGCTTTAGTTTCCCTGCACTGGAACCCTGGGTGGCACAGTCTGTCTCGCTCCCCAATTGTTCCTCCTAGTTTATCCACACAGGAATGTGGGGCCACTGGTTCTCTAGTCTTGACCTTGCCTGCCTGGTCTGCCAGCCAGTGCCACAACACAAGTCTTCCCTGCTTGACTGCCCATCTCTGCCCCTCATACTAGTCTGAATGAGTGTCTTTTGACTCCTTGATATTTGTACCTCCATACAGTTCGATTTTCTGGCAGTACTGGTTGTTTTTTGTTTTTAGATTTGTTGTTGTCCTTCTTTTGGTTGTGCAAGGAAGCAAAGTGTATTTACCTATGCCTCCATTTTGGTTGGAAGTCCTTAGCTATTGTTTTTTTAATGATGATTTTTGCATGTATTAAAAGCTTGGTTGATTGGGATTTATTTCTTTTCTAATTCATGAAATTCTTTGCAACTCTTCTCAGGTGTTACATTGTCATTCTGTTGTCTGGGATCTTTGGGAGTTGCTAATCCAAATCTTTAATATCTCTTTCAATATCATAGTTTACTTTATAACATAGCATTTAGAATTGGGATTTATATGTTGGTAAATTTCCAGTTTACTAAATCCTTAAAGTAATGGGTGTTCCCAACAAATTTTTGTTGTTTCTGTATTTTTAGGATCTGCTCTTAGAAATTTACAGAAGTATAGGAGAGCCAGATAGTCTATATGGCTGTGGTGGAGGGAAAATTCTACAACCCCTGACAAGGTAAATTGAATTTTTTTAGGTAATATTATTTTAATACTGCTTGTAAAGGAGTTACATGCACATGGAATTCAAAAGTATTTTGAAATCTTAAATTGTAGACTGCGAACATATGAACATGAAGCAATGTGGGACAAAGCCCTAGTAACATATGACCTTGAGTCAGCGATCTCTTCATCAACTCGCCAGGCAGGAATAATTCAGGTATCTTTTTTTCCCCTGCTTTGGGATCCACTGAAAGTGTAGTACTGAGATTATTTCACTATGGTGGTGGAATATTTACATAGCCAGATAAATTCTATGTATTCAGTATGAGACTGAAAACCACCTGTTATTTCAGGCATTGGGCTAAATAGGCAGAGGAATGCACAGGTAAATTAGGGCACTAACCTAAAAGATAGTGTAGATTTGATTTGTCGATCAGAAAAGTGCTAGCTAACAGTAGGAGACATTTCTTGACTGTATACCGTGTGCCAGGTAGTGAGTAAGTCCTTCACCTGGATAATCTCATGTAAACGGTTTCTTATAGTTTGCATCACAATTGGGCACAGAAGACATCATTTCTGTTACTGGCTAATGTATTTTAACTGTTCTTCCATCAAATGTTACAGTCCTTTGAGCTTTCTCTTAATGTTTTGGGGGAACACAGCAATCAATATTTTGGAAATTTTAGTGATATATTCTGTACTACTAAAGTTTTTAATAAGTTACTTTTCATGTTTGTTATTTTTGTATCTCTACTGTTATCTTTGATTACTTTTCTTTATTACTTTTTTTAAAAGATTTTATTTATTTTTAGAGAGGGGAAAGGGACGGAGAGAGAAACATTAATGTGTGGTTGCCTCCCATGTGGCCCCCAATGGGGACCTGACCTGCAACCCAGGCATGTGCCCTGATTGGGAATCGAACTGGCGACCCTTTGGTTCGCAGCCCGAGATCTATCCACTGAGCTACACCAGCCAGGGCCTTACATTTTTTTTTTTAACTCCTGCTCAGGCATTGCAGAATCTGGGACTCTGCCATATTCTTTCTGTCTATTTAAGAGGATTAGATCATGAAAATAAAGAATGGTGTGCTGAACTACAGGAACTTCATTACCAGGCAGCATGGAGGAATATGCAATGGGACCATTGCATTTCTGTTAAGTAAGAAGAACTATGACATTTTTAATCATCATTTCTCTGATTATAAGCAATACACTTTTAAAATATTGCTCTATGAATGTAACAGGATGTTTGTTTGTATGTTTTTGAGATATTGCAAGCTATAGATGTGCCAAAATGCTTAAATAAGATAGCAGTAAGCAGTTAATGTACCTAGGCTTGAATTTACTCTCTTACATTAGGGGAATTCTATACCCACCAAGTGTAATTGAAAAGAGAAATATAAAACATATTTTCTCACTGGAATCTTCTCACTTATATTTATTTATTTATTTATTTTTATTATTTTATTTTAATTGTTGTTCAAGTACAGTTTTCTGCCTTTTACTCCCATCCCATCCTTGTTTTTGTCCATGTGTCCTTTATACTTGTTCCTGCAATATTTATAAATTTAAAGAAAATGGAGGCATTTCCCTTACCACTCCCTGTTGCAACATTTTGGTTAGAACTTTTATTGGCTTAATGGTACAAAAAAGACTTTAATTTTATTCATGAAATATTCCTTTTTATCAAATAATGCTGCTAAATTACTAACACAGAAAGATAACATTTATAACCTAAAAATCAGATCACCATGTTTTCTGGATGAAAAGCCAAACACTTAAAGATTTTAAAGGGTTTGTATTTTTGTTAAAAGTCTTTTGAAGATGTGAACACCAAAAAAAAATTATATTAACTATATGTTTAATTGCTTTCATAGTTAAAACATTTTTGTTAATTGGAGTGTCTTTCAAATTTCAGACAGATTTCTATACAATTAGTTTTCCTGTTTTTTAAATATTTTAGTCTGTGAGCTTGTTCCTGCCTGCCTCTGTATATAAATCACCATAAACACTTCTTTCCTTCGCCTACTCTATTTCAGCCGCATCAGCCCTCTCTGTTATTTCATCAGGCCAAGCTGTTTCTACCTAAATGCCTAGCACGTCTTTTTTATCCCCCGTTGCTATGTGTGGCTTCTTGTCATTCAGATTCTAATTTAATAATGTCACATCTCAGAGAGACCTTTCCTGACTACCCATTCTAAAGTAGTCATTGTATTTTGTTATTCTGTTTTAAGTCTCTTCATGTTCAATGTCACTGCCTGATATTTTTCTTATCCGTTGTCCATCTTCTCCAGACCAGAACATAAGCTGCATGAGAATGGGGACCTGATCTGACTTGTCTGCATCTAGAAACAGGTGCCTAGTTAGTCCCTGGCACATATGAGATGTTTATTGAATAAATAAGTGAGACTATAGCAAAATTAGAAACAGGCACAATATGTCAGAATTTTTTTGTGTGTGTGTGTGAAGATTTAAATGATCTAATTCTTTGTATTTCTTACTGAAATTTCTAAAAATGCATTTTTTAAAATGGAGGAATCTTAATTGTAGTTTGAAAATGTTTCTTGGTGAAGTTATTTATACATGCATATTTTAAGATTTTTTTTTGTTTTATTTTTAAAATTATCTCACAGCAAAGGAATTGAAGGAACCAGTTACCACGCATCACTGTACAATGCTTTGCAGTCTCTAAGAGACAGGGAATTCGCCACATTTTATGAAAGTGTCAAATATGCCAGGTACTCTTAAAAAAAGACATTGTGTTTTAACATTTACTGTCATGACTTCTTTTCGAAAACTTGACAAATTATTTCAGTATGTGAATTTGCACTGGTGAAGTGGGATAAGGACTTGGTGGCTATTGTCAGGGTGTTTCCTTGTCATCTCGCCCTCCTCTCAAAACAATTCCCTGTGTAACAAAAATTCATACAAATTAGTGTTGAAACTCAATGCAAATGGGGGATGCAGTATCCAGTATTTAACATTTTCATAGCTTTTGCTTATCTGAGAGGTGAGTGCTCAGACGAGTTTTATCTTCTGCAACAGGTTTTTATAAGAATTGTGGATGTGTTATCTTAATTATTTTCTGTCTTGAAAAAGTATTCTTGTTTTTAAATGTTAAGTGTTAGAGAATTTTGTAATGTATATATGTCAAATATGTATATGTGTGTGTGTGTATATATATTACAATGTTTTTGTTTTAGATGTTGGAGTATACTCATATGCTACATAGTTACATTATTTTTTCTTATGTAATGCATTTATATTTGTTCATGTGGTTCAGATACATTTTTTCCTTTAAAAAACCACTTTCTTTACTACTCCAGGTCAGTTATTTACACTGAACTCTCACAAAAGTTTTGTTGATTGCCACTCTGTTTTTTTTCTGGACCAGTACACTAAAAATATTAATCTTACGTTCTTTAGTAATTGTATGGAATTTATCTCTTTTAGTATTAGTGTTTTTAATATAAAGTGGTAACTAATGGTCAATACTCATAGGCTTGTTATGGGACATAAATGAGACATTGCACCAGAAAGCACTTATATATGTTTAGCAGTAGCCAGTTACCTACTAAATCCTGTATTTTGTTACAGAAGTAATTTTGTTACCATTTAAGTGCTTATTATGTCCTTCCCTCTTAGGCTCTTTCGTACTTTCATACGTATTCTCTAATCACCAAGGTAAATCTGGAAGGGAAGAGCTTAGATTCACAGGAAACCAGTAACATGCCCAAAGTTTTGCAGCCATAAGGGGCAGAACTGACTTCAGATCCAGGCCTGTCAGACCTGAGACTTTGTTTTCACTGCATGGTACTGGGGATGAGAATATCAGTATTGTTAGATCAGAATCAGAGCCTATGATCAGAGCTCTTTGACAATAGATTTGAACTTTGGCTTCCCTGAAAACCTCGCCTCAGTTTTCCAGTTGTCTTGTTTCTTTCGTCACTAGAGTAAAAGAAGTGGAAGAGCTGTGTAAGGGCAGCCTCGAGTCTGTGTATTCACTGTACCCCACACTGAGCAGATTGCAGGCCATCGGAGAGCTTGAAAACATCGGGGAGCTTTTCTCAAGGTATGTGATTCATATGGCTTTGTCATCCTCGGTTGTGGTTTCTCTGTTACCAGCAGTGACTTTAAAAATCAAAATAGAGACCAGTAGATTTGTTCTATCAAGATATAAAAGTTGACTAGTTTAATGAACTGTGGCCGTATTAAACATTTTCAAAAATAATGAATGTAAAAATTTAAGCTTTAAAATTTAGTTTCAGGTGTTTTTCTTTTCCTTTTTTTTAATCCCTTACCAAGGACATGCTTATTGTTGTTTTAGAGCAGGGAAGGGGGTGAGGGGCGGAAATATCGATCAGTTGCCTCTCATATGTGCCCTAACGGGAACTGGGCCTGCAATCCAGGCATGTGCCATGACTGGGGATTGAAACTGCAACCTCTTTAGAGGATGATGATTTAGCCAGCTGAGCCACACCAGCAAGAGCTGTTTTCCTTTTTCTACCCAAGATAAAAGTGTTTCCTCCTATTTTTTGCTGTAGCATACAATACTCAATCCTAGCACTGCATTGGCATTAGTGCCATTTTATAGAGACTCTGCCGTGCTATACTAGAGGCTCCCTAAAGGTGGGCCCATTCTCTTGTTTATTATTGTATGCCCAGTGCATTTTCCTGTTGACTCATTCATACTAAACATTCAGTTTTCTTTATTCAGTGACTGTCAGTGAGTTCGGAGTAGGTGTGTAGAGGAGACTGGTTCTTATTTTGGTGAGATGTAAGTGATCCAGAATATTGACAAATGAGCTAAAGCAGCTCTTCTGGATGCTACAGATCTCAGTTTGGATTCTTTAACCCTGAGAAAGTCACTTATTTGGGAAGGGGGCCTCACTTCCTCATTTCTAAAATGAGGGACTTACATTTGATGGCCTCTAGGGGCCCTTAAAGCTCTGTCATTCTGAGTCACTATTATTATAAGAGGAAGGAAAGAGGGTATAATTTTATGTTAAACTAACGCTTTCTTTGAATATGCTTTGTGAGTACAAGGAGGAAATTTTAGAGTCAGGAAATAATACGGTTTTTCAAAATTGCATTATCTAGAGAGTAAAGGAACAAAACTGCTTTCTGCTTTCATAAATAAGTATATTGGTAGTTCTTATTGACAATATTCTAGGAACTTTTCCTCTATATGAAAACTGTCTTATCCTGTCTTAAACACAGGATAGGATACCTTAAGAAACCTCTGAAGAGTAATACTGGCTCTTTCTCTGATAGGGAATTACAAGGAGGTGAGAGAGAGGGAAAGTTGGATGAGCTGACTCAGAGGGTCCATGACGCAAAACTATCTTTATACTTATGATAAGATGTTATTTCTTTGTTTTGCTCTCATTCGCTCATGTGGTACAGTGAAGTTTTTGAGGTATCGGAAAAATATATTCCCAGTTACCTGCGAAGACTAATAACATATTCCTCACTTTTTCAGCTGCATACCTGTATGAGGGTAGATTTTCTTTTCTTTTCTTTTTTTTTTTTTTTTAGATTTTATTTATTTATTTTTAGGGAGGGAAGGGTGGGGGGAGAGGGAGAGAGGGAGAGAGAGAGAGAGAGAGAGAGAGAGAGAGAGAGAGAGAGAGAGAGAGAGAGAAACATCAATGTGCGGTTGCTGGGGGTTATGGCCTGCAACCCAGGAATGTACCCTGGCTGGGAATTGAACCTGGGACACTTTGGTTCCCAGCCCGCGCTCAATCCACTGAGCTACGCCAGCCAGGGCTTAGATTTTCTTCATACACTTCAACCAAAACATCGTATCACAGCAAACCAAATGGAGAAGCAGAGAAGAGAATTCAGTTATCTCTATTAACCCAGACATCAAAGAGATTTGCAGAATACAACTCAATACCATTTTCTCACTAAATTTTGTTTTGAGAACTGTGGTTATTTTTAATGTTATTTAGCGTATATAGTAGATTTATTGTTATTTAAATAAATTAATGTATATTTGCTATTTTATCAGTTTTAGTTTCTCATATAGTAAATATCAGTAGATATAATTCAATAAAGAGAAGCTCATTAGGGTCTTCAATAATTTGTAAGAATGTAAAAGAGTTCCTGAGATTAAAAAATTTGATACCTCCTGCTCTAGGATCATTTTAGGAGGAATTCGTTTTGGCCCTATGAATTGGTGTCACTGTGTCCTTCTTTACCAGGCAGTAAAGAGCTTTCATTTACTAGTCAGCACCTTGTCGTCTTCTTTATCTCCCTGCTTCATCTTAATTTCTCTCAATACAGGAGTCCCAAAGGGTTAGACAGTGTCACCTAGTTTAGACACCTGGGAAGTGCACTATTCATGTAAAGTAATTGTACAACATGCATTTTCTCTTCCTTTAATAAATAGTGTTGGTGTATGAAACATTTGCCATCATTTCCTTCCCTGGATTGTGAGTTCTTTAACAGCTGCAGTTGCGTGGAGTCATCCCTCTGCCTGCCGGGTACTGTGGGTGATTAGTGGGTTGATTGCATCCCCTTGCGGACACGTCCTCTTTTACTACAAGGAGCACTGAAGCAGGATGAGAGGTCTAGGTGTCTGGTGTGACAGGCCTGATGAGTATGTTCTCATTTTAGAAGACAGTATATTTAGAAATGCTGCTTTTTATGAAAGATTTTTAAGAAATCTTTTAAAATGTTCATTGTCTGTGGCCTCTCTTCTGACTCTTCAAATTCAGGCAGTTTTGTAGTTTTCTAAATTTGATCCTTATTTTGGATTATTTAGAAGTTCCAGTCTTGTTACCATAAGAACACCTTTATATTCTATCTTAAATTTAGAATCTGCCTAATAGCAATTTGTTTCCACTTTTCTTGTTTACCTGAATTCTGTGATTTTGCTTTCAGATCAGTTATGGATAAGCAACCCTCTGAAGTGTACATAAAGTGGCAGAAACACTCCCAGCTTCTCAAAGACAGTGATTTTAGTTTTCAGGAGCCTATCATGGCTCTACGCACAGTCGTTTTGGAGCTCTTGATGGAAAAGGAAATGGAGAGCTCCCAAAACGAATGTTTTCGGGACATTCTCACCAAGCACCTTGTAGAACTCTCCATACTAGCCCGAACTTTCAAGAACACCCAGGTAATAAGACATGAATCTATGTCATCTCACCTCTTGACCTTCTCTTTATTACCTCGAAGATAGAAAGGATGAGTAAAAAGGCAATGTCACTGCGAGACAGTGATTGCTATTAGAATACTGCATGGCATAATTGCTTAAGCTAAGCTTTCCCATTTTTAGAATTAGAATTTAGAATTAGACCTGAGTTTAAGCCTGGACAAGGTACTTACCCTTCTCTAAGTCCAAATTTTCTGTTTATGATATGAGAAGATGCCTAATATATTGATAACAATTCAGTGATTTTACATACTATGTATATTCATACTCATATACATACACATATATACTGATATAAGAAAAAGAGGCAGAAAAACAGTGGGGGCTAAGGAAGACAGGAAAAGATATACGTAAGATAATTCTGTTCAGTTGTCTAGTCCTCAGTGAATGGTAGTTACTGCTGTTAGTACTAGTAGTGGTAGAAGTAGTGGTAATAGTACCAATAGTAAAAATTTTTACTTTTATATGTTATTTTCATTTCAGCTTCCTGAAAGGGCAATATTTAAAATTAAACAGTATAATTCACCTAGTTGTGGAGTTTCTGAGTGGCAGCTGGAGGAAGCGCAAGTATTTTGGGCAAAAAAGGAACATAGTCTTGCCCTGACTATTCTCAAGCACATGATCAAGAAATTGGATGCCAACTGTTCAGAGGTTCACTTTTTTATTGGCTAAATTAGTATTTTACTGTTTTAAAAAAACATTCTGTGCTTTATATGTTTTTAATAAGTTCATAATTCTATTAAGGCCTTGAAATTACTGATTCATGAATAAGAAACTGTAAGAAGCAGCGTGGGGGTAGGAGAGGATAATGAGGAGGGAAATGGGGAAGGGTTTTCAGGAACATGTATGAAGGACACATGGACAAAACCAAAGAGGGGTAGGGTCAAGGGTGGGAGCTGGGAATGGCTGGGGTCGGGGGAATGGAGGTGGGGGCGGTGGAGACAACTGTACTTGAACAACAATAAAAAAATGTTTTTTAAAAAAAGCTGTTAAGGAGTCTGAAAAATTAATATTTGTAAAAGGATTTAGAAAGTATTCATTTTTTCCATTTTCAACAATTCTGTCAATCCATCTTGTAATAGAATTATTTGATTTATTCCAATGCCTTTCTTAAAAACTTTCTACAGAATTCCAGAAGAGTAGGTGGGAAACAAACATGAAATAGCTACTATAAATGCATTCCCTTATTTGGAATAAGGGAAAATGCATGAGAGGACAAAAGTTTTAAAAAATCAGGTTGGCATAATTGGCTTGTCAATCTAAATACTTCTAAAATATAATGTCTGATATTTTATCTAACATTACCTATTACTTACTGAGAACTTGGCTGCTTCTCCAGCTTTATTTCTAGCACACAGTGGACAAAAGTAGAGGCATTTGTATAGTAGGTCTCATGAAATTTAAAAGCTTTAGGCACAGTGGTATCCTCACATACACCTGATTAGTGAATATCAACTTAACTATACTTCTGGTATTGGGCAGTTGTATGACATCTTTCACTGTTAGAGATTTCGTTATTATACCAAAGCACTAGGGGCCAATATTATATGATGTTTAAATATTGCTTAACAATATTGGCGCTGGAGTTACTACACTCTTTGTACCTCAATTTTACTTTGTACTCTGCAAATTATGGATAATAATACTCATTGCATAGGATTAAATGCAATAATGTACAGAAAGCCCTTAGAAAGTTCCTGGCATATAAAAGTACTCAATAAGTGAGTTGTTCTAATAATAATAATACTGATAATTATGAACAGTAGAGGATGATTATTTCATAGACTTATGCACTTGAATTATTAAAATAGTTGTATGGTAAAAGCAGGTAAAGAAAAACATTGTTAACCTGCTTCTTCTGAGTGGAAGATATTTTTGTATAGTTCTGATAACAAGTTACATTTTAAGATTTTGTTTTTCATACACAGCATGACCCCAAACTAAAGCTTATATACACCGAATGTCTGAGGGTTTGTGGCAACTGGTTAGCAGAAACCTGCTTAGAAAACCCTGCCGTCATCATGCAGACCTACCTAGAAAAGGTAAGACTTTATAGCAGCCCTAAGACAGTTGTTTAGCATGAGTATACTTGATCTTTTTCGTCAAGATTAAATTTATTTCAGAAGCAAATAAAGTATGATTTCACTTTTCCGTATTTATTACTGTTGTAGCTCTATATAACTTTACGGCAGAATGAAACAGAATGTTACTAAAGCAGGAGTGTATTTTAAAAGTAATCTCTAATGTGTCTTTCATTTACACCCCACCACAACTACTCTTCCAACAAATTGTTTCTGATCATGTCTCCATTTATTTATCAATAAAACTAGCTGATTAAGGAATGTGCAAGTCAGCCTTTGCTATTTATTTGTAGTCCGACCACCCAACAAGTAGTACTAGGATTTCAGTACTCCAGCTATTTCTTTATTTTAACTATTTTGGAAATAGTTACCTCACTAAATAAGTGTAACATGAAAAGCACAGTGATGATTAAATTTTATGGAGCTCTTTGTTTTTGCACAGTTCTTTACAAATATTAGCTGTCATTATCAGTTGTTTTGAAAAGTCAAGAAAATACTGTACTTCGTATACTTTAGCTGATAAATAAATTAAACATTAGTGCAGGGATTCTTTGACCTGAGTGATTCTTTAGATGCTTTTAGTACCTGTAAATATATAGAAATGGATTGTGTTTTCTTGAAGGCAGTGGAAGTTGCTGGAAATTATGATGGAGAAAACGATGAGCTCAGAAATGGAAAAATGAAAGCATTTCTCTCCTTAGCACGGTTCTCAGATACTCAGTACCAGAGAATTGAAAACTACATGAAATCATCAGAATTTGAAAACAAACAAGCTCTCCTGAAAAGGGCCAAAGAAGAAGTGGGCCTTCTTAGGGAACATAAAATTCAGACCAACAGGTAATTAACTAGGTGTATACATGTGACAAGATGCACAGATACACAGTGACTGTGTATGAGTGGGGACCCAAAACCAGAATTATCTTCTGGAGGACAGGCTCTTTGTAGTATAGTCTTTCTCTACTAGGTGAGTATTCTAGGAACCCATCAGTGTATTAGCTGGTATTGTGAGAGGCTGTATTCAGCTTCAGTGAGTTTTCTTTTTTGAAGACTCTTTCAACATGTTTGCCCATTTCATGATGGGTGATATACGAGTACATCTGCCCATACCATGCTTAGTGTCCACTTTTTTACCAAAAACAGCATGACTCCCATGTCCCATCCTACCTATTCACCCAATCTTTCTGAGCAACTTTTTGTTTCCCCGGATGAAAAAAGTCCTCAGAGGGAAATGGTTTGCTAATGTGGAAGAGTGAAACAAAAAATGGCAGAAGCACTAAGAAGCTTCAAATCTTATGAGTTCCAAAACTATTTTGAGCAGTGGAAAAAAACTCTCAATAGTTGTATTGCATCAGATGGAAAGTACTTTGAAGGTGACTGAAGTTTAAACATGTAAGAATAAATACATAGTTTTTTATAAATTCTGTTTTTGAAGAGGTTCCCTCCTCTCTCACACACACACATACACACACAGATACACAGAGCACAGATCATGAACTTGTACTCTGGTTCTGAGCTCACTGTTAGCTTTTTGGTTACCTTTTTTGATATATTTAAACATTTTACTTAGGCCTACTTTTGGTCTGTATATTTTAGTGTAAGTAGAGAATAAGGTTAACTAAATACCTTAGGTAGAGCCTACTTTGTCTTTGGTTGCCTAGGATAGCTTTTGAATTGCACAAACTTATTTTAAGGCAAAAAGTAAATTTTTAAAAAAGATAAGTTTGTTCCATTTATAATCCTTAGAATTTTCCTTTTTCTGATTTTTCATTTGTATTGTATATTATACGATTTTATAGTTCTATAAAACTTGATGGCTTTTGTGTTGTGCTTTAATTATCAATGCAAGATATGCAGTAAAGGTTCAGCGAGAGTTGGAGCTGGATGAATGTGCGCTCCGTGCCCTGAAAGAGGATCGTAAACGTTTCTTATGTAAAGCAGTTGAAAATTACATCAGTTGCCTGTTAAGTGGAGAAGGGCATGATATGTGGATATTTCGTCTTTGTTCCCTCTGGCTTGAAAATTCTGGAGTTTCTGAAGTCAATGGAATGATGAAGGCAAGTTGTCTTTTCTACCTAGTATTCCACCCTGTGCTATAAAAACTTATAATTAAGCCCATCAGTGTCATGGGTTATGTACTTCTTTGTATCCCTAGTACTTGGTTCAGTGCTCATAGTACACATAGGTTCAAGTTACATGTGAATACGAGTAATTAAGAATACACATGTATTCTTAGTTAGCTCTGATGATGCAGTTTTATATGGACATGGGAGAATTTAGGTTAGTCCTGTTTCTTCACGATTACCATAGGAAAGTACCCAGAATGCTAAATTGGGGTATTCAGAAAGCAGTTCAAAATTAATACGGATGAGTTTGTTCCCGTTGGTTTACGC
Organism: Phyllostomus hastatus; assembly: GCF_019186645.2. Taxonomy (NCBI): domain Eukaryota; kingdom Metazoa; phylum Chordata; class Mammalia; order Chiroptera; family Phyllostomidae; genus Phyllostomus; species Phyllostomus hastatus. The sequence continues at coordinate 4,035,678 of NW_025333530.1, forward strand.
TTTTCTGGGATTTTTACATTGAATTACTTTTGTAAATGCAAACAATATATGTATTTACAAAAGCATCAAGACAGCAGTATTTTGTTGATTTTTATTTTAAAATGTTAAATTTTATTGATACCTAGTATTAAAGTTATTTTAATTATATATATGACAATGAATTTGAAGCTTAAAAGTAAAATAGTTCTTCTGGATGAAAAGATTGATAAAATTCATAGTAGGTACAATGAATCTCTGCTACTATTTCACAATCCTGTTACTTTTAACATAAAAAATGTATTTAATTTTAATACACTTCTTCAGGAGTCAGGATCACCATGGTCTGAGGACCCATATTCTTCCCCCTGGGAAGTCACTGGATTATAAGTAGTGCCAAGTATTTCAGTTCTCGGTACAGTTTAATTTAGGATCAAATACTATGACTTACTGATGAATCAGGAAAAAGTATACTTAGTAAAATGTTATTAACAAGCACCAGGTGGTTGTGCTAGTTGAAGAGCATTACCTTAGGATAATTTTGTTGCTTAGGTGTGAGACTATTTGAAATGTGTTGTTTCTTAATTTTGTATTTTTTTTAATAGAGAGACGGAATGAAGATTCCATCATATAAATTTTTGCCTCTTATGTACCAATTGGCTGCTAGAATGGGGACCAAGATGTTGGGAGGCCTGGGATTTCATGAAGTCCTCAATAATGTAAGTAAACCTGAATATCAAAACAAGAATTGCAGTTCTTTTATATCGTTATATGCCATTTCAAATATATACTACTGTTCCATTCTGCAGCTGATTTTTTTTGGAGATACAAAAAAAAAACATCTTAGTCACTTTTCTTATGATATGTAAGGGCAGGAAGGAAGATTTCCTTTTGTCTCCTCTCACTGCACACAAATTACTCAATTTCTTTCTCTCATACTCATGTATATCTGTCTCTCATACACATAAATACATCTCACCCACTGTGGTATCTAGTAATATATCTTAATGTTAAGCAAAATGAAAAGTGTTGTGGATTTCATACTATTTTGTTTGTTTGGATAAAACTAATGGCTCTTCATTTTCTGGCAGCTCATCTCTAGAATTTCAATGGATCATCCCCATCATACTTTGTTTATTATACTGGCCTTAGCAAATGCAAACAAAGATGAATCTTTGACCAAACCAGAGGCAGCAGTAAGGAGTAGAATAACTAAAAATGCACCTAAACAAAGCTCTCAGCTTGATGAGGTATTTGGATTAAACATACATAACTTTTTGAATTATGATATTCATGTTTTTTGAAATACTATTTTCCTAAGTCTCAGGGCTTCTAAGAATGTGTATTGTGACTATATTCAGTTTGTAAATTCTTAGTGATTAGGGTGCAACCTAAAAGTGGTTCAAAATTTCTGAATATTTCTGAAAGCACAGAAAGTACCAACAATATTAAAAAAATTTTTGTCACAGCAATGAACAATGAAAAATACAATTTCAAAGGATCCCATGCCATTTACTCTTGAGATTATTGTACCTTTTATGCATTTCATCCCTGTGGAGATTGTTTGGTTTGGATTGAGGGATTATAGTCCTTTCCTTGTCTACATGTGTGCATACACTCTTTTTTTCTTTTGTTATTATAACTGAAAAGTTGAAGTGTCAGGTATTTTCTTATGCATTGTTTTTCTTTATTAATAGGATCGAATCAAGGCTGCAAACAAAATAATCTGTACTATCAGAAGCAGGAGACCTCAGATGGTCAGAAGTGTTGAGACACTTTGTGATGCTTATATTTTGTTAGCAAACTTTGATGCCACTCAGTGGAAGAATCAGAGAAGTATGTGTTTATAAGAATGACTGTTTGCTTTTTGCTATGTTATTCTCTGTATTTGTGATATGAACATATTGATGATTACAGTTTACAGGTGATCCGACATAATTTTTATCTAATAGCTTCAACACCCTGCACTTTTTCACTTCATATCTTTTTTTTTTTTTAAGATTGTATTTATTTATTTTTAGACAGAAGGGAAAGGAGGGAGAAAGGGAGGGTAAGAAACATCAATGTGTGGTTGCCTCTTGCACGCTGTCCACCAGGAACCTGGCCCACAACCCAGGCATGTGCCCTGACTGGGAAGAGAATCAGCGACCCTTTGGTTTACAGGCCAGCACTCAGTCTACTGAACCATACCAGCCAGGGCTCATTTAATACCTTTTGGTTGGACTGATAATATATGACTCACTGAATTATTTGATTTCTGTGGGTAATCTTCTGTTGCAGAGGATTGTGTAGAAGCAAGTTCTTTAATTAAATAACTGAGAGTCTTTAGGATCAGAGGTTTTTTAAAATGGTGTTAGTTACTGTGTTGTGGGAGTTAAAAGTCAAAAGGCCTCCATTTCCTTTATGGAGTGCCTTGCATGTAACCCATCACTCTTCTTGTTGTATCTGTTCAAATGATTATAAGTTGCTATAATTTCTGGTTATATGCATTATTTTATAAGTATCTCCCTCCCCATACTTTCTTTAATAATGATACTCCTTTTTCTGTTCAGAATTATAGCTTCATATTTAAATTCTTAATACTTTGAAATAAGAATGAGACTTCTCATTGTGTTCTTCTTAGCAAACAAAAAATATCGTCATGCCCTTTAGTCAGTTTTAATAATAATATGGCAGGGGTATACTATGTAATTATCTTAGTTTCTTTAAAAAAGCATGTAATTATCTTAAGGTGCTCAGTCTACCCCCTCAGATGGAATGTGGTCTAATAACCAGCGCCAGGTAACCTGCAAATGTATTGTAAGCTGTGTTGCCCATTGCATGCTCTGACCCTGAGCTGCACCGTGTCCCAAGCCCCTGGGTCTCCATTTCTAAATCAGGGCCTAAACCAGGGATCAGCCACAGGTTGGGCCTTTGGCATCTGCTACATGGTGCTTTATCTTCAGTGCTGTTCCTCAATTTTTGGTTGTCACTAACACCTTTTATTTTAAATACAGAAGGCATAAAAATTCCAGCAGACCAGCCAATTACTAAACTTAAGAATTTAGAAGAGGTTGTTGTTCCTACTGTGGAGGTTAAGGTAATTTACTATTAACTGTTTTGATATCTTTATTTTTATTTTTTATTTTTAAGATTTTATTTATTTATTTTTGGACAGAGGGGAAGGGAGGGAGAAAGAGAGGGAAAGAAACATCAGTGTATTTCTGATGCCCCTAACTGCAGACCTGGCCCACAGCCGAGGCATGTGCCCTGTCTGGGAATAGAACCAGTGACCCTGTGGTTCACAGGCCAGCACTCAATCTACTGAGCCATACCAGCTAGGACTGTTTTGATATATTTAGTAAACTTAAATTGCCTTTTTTTGTAGGTCAAAATTGGTTAAATATTTTAAATATTGGCAATTTCATCTGTTTCAAACTATAGTTTTTTTCACTATTAGACTCCCTTTGCCCAAGCCTCAAACTACTTAAAGGCCTCTCCTGCTTTCCTTTCTTTTGCCTTCAGTTTTATGCCTCCATCTTTCCTATGAAGAAGGTCTGTAGACTGTTGTCTTCACTGTCCAGAAGAAGGAAAGAGTCCATGTGCTTATGCCAAGATTAATTTTCAACTTGGCAAGAAAGTTCCTAATTGTGTTATTGGTTTAAAAAGTTCTGGATGCATTAGAGTATGCTGACTGTGATATATCACAGTATTAAGTAATGCAGTATGTATTACAGTGTAAATTTAATTGTAATGTACATGATACTTTAACAGTGTCATGATGATCTTTTATTACTACAAGTACCCTGTGGTCAGGAATATATGTAATAATAAAGGTTATAGTTTAGAAAATGATATTTTAACTAATTGTAAATCTCTTCTTTGAGTTTGCAGTTTAGTGTTAGTGCATGTAGTTATTTGATTTGAAGTATAGCTGTATTATGTGGATTAACTAATATCTTTCCAGCTATTATTCCAGCAATATTATTTAGCTGAATATTTCCTGAAAATGCCATAATTAGTGGTTATAACTTAGAAAACACTTTTCTAAAATTACTTTTTTATGTTTTTGTTAGGAGTTTATTATTTCTCAGATGACTTAACATATACAAATGAGTGTTCAGACATGATCATTGGTTTTCTAATAGTTTTTCAGTGACACTATTCTAAGTTTGTATAACCTACTTTTATTAAGAGATATTTAGAGAGGTAGTAATACCTGTGTCACTTTTTAAAACCTTTTCAATGTCAGTTATTTTCTGTCATTTAACAGAAAGTTAAAGTTGTAGCTCCGGTTCTTAACCAACAGCACATTGTCATTTATTCCTGTTTAATATTAAAATTATTAATCACAGTTCATTTTTATATAGATGCAAATAGTATATCTGACCTATTACCATATTTATATTTTTTATTAGGTGGACCCCACAGGAGTATATGGAAATCTGGTGACTATACAGTCATTTAAAGCAGAATTTCATTTAGCAGGAGGTATAAACTTACCAAAAATAATCGATTGTGTGGGCTCTGATGGCAAGGAAAGGAGACAGCTTGTCAAGGTCAGACTTTCCTTCTATGATGTGGTTCTTTAAAAGTTAATGAAAAAAGACAAAGAAAAACTGATTTTTTCTTCCTGCTTTTTGTCTTTATTTTTATTCTAAAAAATTATAGGTAAGGAAAACTTATAGAATAGAAATAGATTATTTTCTAGAAGCAGAATGCTTTTCTCCTTTTTTTGTGTTGTCTCTGAAAGATCATATTATAACAATTCACTGAAGTAAAAGTGTTGCTGGAGAAACTCTGGTTCTTCTCACTGATGCAGTAAAGAATTACATGTCAGCGAGCCTATTAGCATGCAAGGAAAGTTTATTAGTGAATGGGAGAGTAAAAGCACTGGTGGCTAGAGCAAGGGTGGCCAGAGGCCAGGTGGTTCAAAAGGGGTGTCTAGAGGCCCTCAGGCCAGAGGCAGAGTGTTCAGGGACCCCCAGTGTGGCAAGAGAGCTATGAGCCAAGAGAAAAAAGAGAGTCCTTTGTTCTAAAGACTTACTTATACATAGTTAGTGGTGTGGAGGTAAGGGAGTTACATACTGATTGACGGGTAAAGGTGGTGCCCACTTTCCTGGAGAGACATGACTACCCAAACATATGTATGGGTGGGGGGTCTGTTAACCTGAATCCTTATCTTGCTTCAGACTCTATTTGCTCATTTTGTACATGACAGGAGGCAGGCAGTTAACTAAAGTTGTTTATGGGCTTTTTCTTTGGGCACTGTGGACCCCCTCCCCTTCTCCCTACACACAGTCTCAAGGGTTTCCTCTTCCCAGCTAGCGGGGATGATACACATGGATTTTCAAGGGATACCCCACTCCCCACACTGTCATAGTTTACTTATGTTTTTTGGAATTCCTGGCAGCCTTAATGAACCAGGCTCAGGACTACTGGGTCAGGGGTGAGACATGTCTTCCTTTGCTCTTAGCCTCCTGTATTAAGTTCTTTGAAGGATTGCAGTGGCAAGGGTGCTGCCTTCATTTCCCCCTTGGCTGCTGAGTTCTAGCTGTTACCTAAATGTTAGAACGCATTCCCTGGCAACCAGGTTGCTATAGTCGCTGTCCAGCAGCAGCAGAACAGTCTGTTTTGTCTCCTGCAACTAAAGAATACTTTTAATATATACATACTTGATGAGGTTAATAATCAGCTTATTTGGTATAGAAAAGATATTTTGGGGGTTGTTATTTATTTTCTTGAATAGTTCAAATTGAAGTTCCTTGCTTCAATATCCTGAGTCTAGCACTATACTGAGTGCCATCAAATGTACCAGAAATGGACAGCATTCCTCCCTTACTTTGCTCAGAAGCTCTCTGGGCCTTCCTGAGGAGTAGTGGGGAAATAACTGTGTTGTCCCACCCAAGTATTTTGCAGCTTGCCCTCGGGTGGAGGAATTCCAGTTAGTCTAATTACAAAAGCAGCTAGGGGGAACTTCCTTCTGAATTGCTCTGCCTACCCAGTGTGTTATACTTTATTCTGAATGAAGGAATTGCCTTAGGTCTTAAATCTTTAAGACTGTTAAGAGAGGCACTGATACTGATTTCTGATTGTTCTTCACTGTCCTCAGATGACCTTTGGTATGGTTTTATAATAAGAAAATGAACTATGCTTAGTTATTCATGTTTTGATTTTCCTGAAGGGCCGAGATGACCTGAGACAAGATGCTGTCATGCAGCAGGTGTTCCAGATGTGTAACACACTACTGCAGAGAAACACTGAGACCAGGAAGAGGAAATTGACCATCTGCACATATAAGGTCACTAGTTTATACTTCTACTGTTTCAACAAGAGCATAAAAATGATGCCATTATTCAGACCAGGGGGTCAGCAAGTGTCTTCTCTAAAGGACAAGATATTAAACATTTGAAACTCTATGGGCCACAAAAGGTCTCTGTCACATATTCTTTATATTTTCTTTAGCACCCTTTTAATCTGAAACCCTATTCTTAGCTCACAAGCTATAGAAAACAGTCTGTGTCTGGGATTGGTCTAATGACCATAGATTGACAACCTCTGATTTAGCCTCACTGTTTTTTTGTTTCTTTTTTTTTTTAAAGAATTCATTAATGTTAACTGCAGTTAGATGTTTCTTGTGATCAACAAAAGTATTTTTTTCTTTATCTTTAACCATTGGGCTTATTTCTGGTATAAAAGTACTCTTAAGAAGAAAAGTGGTATTGAGAAGAAAACACTGAGTTAATGAAGAATATAGCACATAAAATAGGCGTTTAAATTTGCTAAATTTTGACTAGGTAATAAGTTTGCATGTATCAAAAATCCAACAGTTGCAAAGGTATGAAAAGAGAAGTCTTCTCTCACCTTTAATCCTTTCAGCTTCATCCACCCTGCCCCTTTCTTATCCTTATAAGTACTATTTTCATTTGTTTCCAGGTTATACAAATAGAATATATGAATATATTTCATTATTTCCCCATTTCTGAAAGAAAACACAGCATACATATCTTACTTTTAATTTAACAGTATATTATAGAGGTCTTTCTCATTTTTTAAGAGCTGTAGTTTGTGTATTACGTGATTATTTTAAAAGCCCTTACTGTATAAAGTGGGTGTTTGTGTCTCTAGTAGTTTTTTGCTATGGCAAACAATGCTATCTGCAGTGAATGACATCGAACATAAAATTTTTCATGTGTACACACAGGTCAGTTTGTGGGATACATTTCCAAAAGTTGCATTCATGGGTCAGATGAGAGGTGCGCCTGATGCCAGGCAGCACCTGGGGAGGCCAAGGGAGGACTCAACCCAATCCAGGTTCTTGTCACAGAACAAGAAAGAATTTGAGAGCATGACAAAGCACAGTAAATTTATTAAAGCTATAGAATGCATTCAGAAAGTGACAATGGGCAACCTCAGAGAGTGAGATCTGCTGATGGGTTCTGGGTGGAAGGCTTTTATTAAATGCCTGCTAGGATTGTCCTTGGCTTTTGAAGCTGCTAGGGTCACTGCCAACTCAGGCCAACCTTGTCTCTCCTCTCCAGATACCAATTTCTTTTTGGTCCTCTCAATTAGAGGAAATTGGGAAGAGGGAAGCAGGGGAACAGGTGGTCAGTGAAAGTCAAATCTGGTGTTCCAGACAAGCCAGAAAGGGGAGGTGTAGAGCTTGAGGCCTTTGTTTCCTATTCTTTCCTGCCTCACACCTATAACTGGGAGATATCGTCAGATTACCCATAGTGGAAGGGTGTACCAATTTGCACTTCCTCCAGTAGTTTGCCTGAGAGGACAGTTCTCAAGTCATGTTATTCTATTAGTTGATAATTTTTGACCTCTACATTGAATGCTTATTTAAATGTTTACATTTTAAATAACACTAAATGCTCATTTTGAAGGATCTGTTTTCCATAGTTGTGTCCTTTTAGGTTTCATTTCTGTATCTCATATTTGCCCTTTATTCTATTACTTCGGTAACGAGGCTTATTTGTTTATTCATTGTTAATGTTTCTGTGAAGATATAAACAAATTAAGGAAATGTATGAATGATCACTGTGCAGTACAGAAGCAGCCTTTTAGAAACATTTATTTGTACTCTGCTTAACCAAGAAGTATCTTAACCATTAACTAAGACTAGTTTAAATATATAATTGAAAAAAGTCCCTCTCACAGTAATAAAAAGTATTGACTGCATGAAAAAATTATTAAGAATACAAGAAAGAGTAAAGGAAAAGTAAGGTAAAAGAATGGTACCATGTCTTAAATGAGAAGACACTGAAAAATGCCAGCACATGAAATTAATGCATGGACAGTGAAATCCCAGTGAAATTTTTTATTACTTGGAAAAATGATTTAGAAGTTTATCTTGAGGGCCTGGCCAAGTAGCTTGGTTGGTTAGAGTGTTGTCCCTATATGTCAAGGTTGTGAGTTGGATCCCCAGTCAGAGCACATAGAAGAATCAACCAGTCAATGCATAAATAAGTGAAACAACCAACTGATGTTTCTCTTTCTCTTCTCCCAACTCAACTCTTCCTACCTCCCTCCCTTCCTCTCTCTCAAATCAATAAATTAAAAAATTTTTAAACTTTTTCTTGAAAAATATATTGGTGAGAATGACTAAGCTTTGATAAAAAGTAATAGATGAGAGTAGACTTTATCCAGTTATACTTAGGCAAGTGATAAAGCTTTAATAGTGATGATGGTATGGTTTGTGGCATAAGAATAGACAGGTTAAAAAGACAGAATAGTCTTAAAACAGATGTGTATGCATGTATACATTTATAAGAAATCAGTATATAACTATGGCTTTAAAAAGCTCCTCAATAAGTCTAAATACTGTTATTACTGAGTGTGATGGGATTATGGGTAGTACCTGGTTTGTTTGTTTTTTTGTATTTTAAGTTTTTCCACAAAGCACCTTTTAGAAAAATAATTATTTTTTTAATCTTTATTGTATTTTTTGGCAAATCACCTTTTTTTAATGGTAAAAAATATTGTTAAACTGAAAACCCCAAGTAGGAAAATGGGAAAAGGTTAGATATGCCCTCCAAAATTCTGATTGAGTTAGGCTATCATAAGTGAAATCAGAACTTAATTTTGAAACAACTCATTTTTTAGTTGGATGGGGTAGAGACAGGGAAACATTCAAAAGCACCTTTTCTCTTAGACTTCAAGATTTATGAGAAATTTGTTAACATAGAATTTTTTAAGGATGTTAACTAATATAATTGATACTTTCCATTAGCAGATAAAAAAAAAACACTTGTCAGCCCTCAATGAATGCTAAACAGAAGTTAAACTTAGCCCTTCAAAGCTAAGCATTACTCAATAAAATCTTAAGGCTTGGTATTAAAGAAAAAGTTGAACTTAGCAGGCATCATAATCACTTGGAAGGTTGTTAAAACATAAATTGCTAAGCCTCATTCTCAGAATTTTTAATTCTAGGATGGAGCCTGAGAATATGCATTTCTATCAACATCCCAAGTGATACTGATGCAGCCGTGGTTCAGGGACCACTCTTTAAGACCTGCCAGTCTTGTTACTTTGCTATATCTATTGATCTAGCTTAATTGTAGGACAAAGTTGATGAGCTGTTAGTGGTCTTCTGTCTGGCATATATTTTAATGATTGCTGAGAAGTTCTCAGAGGGCAGATACTCTGTAATGTGAATGAAAGGAAATTTTAATGCTCTGTGTGCCAGGCTTTTAGGTAGCAAAGATGATGACTGAAGATTTGGGTCACAATGGGTTGCAAAATGTATGAGCTATAGGAGTATGTCCTGATTTTCTCAGAAAGCAGCTAGGGTTTCCAAGCAGATTCCATTGCTGAAAAGCATGAAAGAGAGAAGGCCTTCACTTAGAATATTTTATAAATTTATTTTTAAGTTTAAATATAGTTGGTGTACAATCTTATATTGGTTATATTAGATTTAAGTATGCAAAAAATACATCAACATGATAAGCAATCATCTAGCTGAAGCATCTAGCATGCCATCTTGGGGAGGGGCATGTGGTGAGTGAGGAGTCCAGAGGGAGATTCTTCTCCCAGCAAATATGAGAAAATCTTAGATTTGATAAAGCTATTTAGTGGGTAAAAGGGTATTTGTTTATATCATTTGCTATGCTTCCTGTTTGTTTATAATATGTCATACTTTATAATCTTCCCAGTAAAATTGCTCATTTTATGTTTAGGAATACCCCTCCTATGGACAGAAAAATAGTAATACAACTTTGGAAAAATGCTTCACACTGACTCTGATAAGTTGAATGATTGTCACATGCTATCTAATGCCCTTCCATAATCGAAAGATATTTAATCCATAACTTCAGGTGGTTCCCCTTTCTCAGCGAAGTGGTGTTCTTGAATGGTGCACAGGAACTGTCCCTATTGGTGAATTTCTTGTTAACAATGACAGTGGTGCTCATAAAAGATACAGACCAAAGGATATCAGTGCCTATCAATGCCAGAAGAAAATGATGGTAAGTGACACTCAAAAGTATGAGTTATTTCAAGATTGTTTAATAGCTTATTAAAGCTGATAGTTATCAAATATTATAGAATGCAAAAAGTTTTAATTTCAGCAGGCAACTTAATGATACTAAGAAAGCAAGCTCACTAGAATGAAAGGATGAGTGAGTGAAAAAGGAAGGTTTTTAAACTATAGTGTCAACCCTAGTCTGATGAGAAATTTAACATTTGTCAGTGTATGCTGATTTGCTTCCAGTTTGGGGTATGCTAATTCTTAACAAACAAAACACTAAAATTGTTTTAAAGGCATTTTGAAATAATTTTTACATGAAATTAATGTAGGGAGCTTCTAAGACATTTGCCACATTACACTGGCCATTTGGTCTTACATTCACAGTTACCAATATTTATTGAATGCCTTCTCTATACCAGGTGGGATTTCACAGATGTGAAATTTCAGAGATGTTACAACTAATCATTGTACTTATCCCCTTGAAAGATGAGAAGAAATTCAGAGAATTTCACTTATCCAAGGTCAATTAGCTAATAAATGGTGGAATAAGGATTTGAACTTTGTCTCTCCAACTCTAAAATTTATTTACTTTTCCTTTTATTGTACAGGGTATGGAGGAAGAAGTGGTTAATTCTTCTTGGGACAGGGGAATGGAGAGAATCAGATTCAAGAAAGGCTTTATAGAGGAGTTGGTATTTGAGCCAAGTTTCATAAATGAATTTGTTTTCCAAGCAGGAGATACAACAAACAAAAAAGGAGGCATGAATATGCAGTTAAAGACAGCATGGGCTTAGTCTTTGAAAAGGAGCAGATAAGAGATTGGAAAAAATGGAGACTTGCCTTATGATATGCTAAGAAATTTGTACTATATCCTGTAAGCAATAGAGAACCTTGAGAATATTAGTATCAGATTTGTATTTTAGAATGATAACTCTGACAGCACTGTGGGTTGTATTTTTGAAAAAGCCAACTAGAGTCATGAGATAGTGGATCATAACTAAGACTCATAACAGTAGGAACGGGAATGGGGGTACATATGAGAAATATTAACTAGGCAGAACTGATAGGATTTGGTTGCTGATTAGGAGTGGGGTTGGTGAAAAAGAGTAGTCAGTGGCATTCAGTTTTCTAGTTGGGATGATGAGGTGAATGGAGAGACTATTTACTGTGTCAAAAAATAAAGTGTGGCTGAGCTTTGCCAGAGTTGAAAAGGTAGATTAGTTTGGATCTGGAAGTGATTGATCCAAGTGACGGTGTTGAGTGGGCAGTTGAAGTACATTAAGCTGGAGCTTAATAAGGATGACTGGGCCAAAGGTAGAGATTTGGAAGTCGTCAGTACTTAGGTGGGAGTTGAGCTCATTGAAGTCGATAAGCTTTGCTTCAGGCAAGTATTACAGTGTAGAGTGAAAAGATGTTACAGGACAGATTTCAGATGCTTTGCCATTCATTAGGGATTCTTTCATTCTTCCTCTTTTTCGGTTTCCTATCCCACAGCTAGTGCTGTGATGCTACCTAAGACTATCTGGAGCTGCCTTTGTCATTTTTGTGTTGACTTCCATGTAGATTACAGGATCGTGCTAGTTAGAGTTTACTTGAATCAAAAACAGTCACTGTTGATGTGCCTCCTTCCAGTAATATTAACATGAAAACCCTAAAGGGATTAGAATTGTTATTAATTGCTTCCCTGACCAGACAGTAGAGATATCTCTTTTGCCTCTGTGTATTATACTGTTGTCCATATAGATACCCTTAGTAGACTTAAATTAGATGAACACAATATTGAGAAAATATTTTATATTTATCTATTTAAAGGATGTGCAAAAGAAGTCTTACGAAGAGAAATATAAAACCTTCATGGATATTTGTCAGAATTTCCAACCAGTTTTTCGTTACTTCTGCATGGAAAAATTCTTGGATCCAGCTGTTTGGTTTGAGAAACGATTGGCCTATACTCGCAGTGTGGCTACTTCTTCTATTGGTAATCTTATATGTTTTAGTAGATTCAGCACTTCCTACATCCTTAGTTGCAGGGGATGATGGTGTTAATGGTGGTTATCAACCAAACTGCCTTTGTCATTAGATTACTAGATTATTGAGTGTCTTGTTCATCCTGATTTTTAGCTTCTAATTGTAGCTCTTCTTAGCTTTTGCTGGAGAAAGTTCTCCTACCCCAAGGTAGGGAAATAAGACTGCTTATTCTTTTCTGCTCTGAGAACATGACTTATTATCTCTTCCTGAATTCAATATATTATGTACTGAGATTTTCTTTGGAAAGTAATAAAATTCATGATAATACTACATTGTTTTCTGAGATTTTTTTTAGGGGTGGGAATAATAAAACCCATGACAATTGCATATAAGGTATTTACTTTGATTACTTTTGCACAGAACCTATATAATGTTAGAATATTACCACACAATGATTGATTTTTTAAGATTTTATTTATTTTTAGAGAGAAGGGAAGGGAGTAAGAAAAAGAGAAACATTAATATGAGAGAGACAGTTCCCTCGTACACATACCCAGTCAAGGAACTAAACCACACCCTAGGCACGTGCCTGAATGGGGAATCAAGCTGGCAACTTCCTCGCTCTGTGGGATGACACCCAAACTAGCCACACTGATCAGGGCTGATTCTATTTAATAGAATTTTGTTTTTGAAATAAAAATAATGATATATATTTAAATGCTTACTGTACAACATGTATTTTTACTACTTTTTAAAAAGTTTATAAGTGATTGGAATAACTAGATAGAGCAATTAACAAAATATTAGAGTATGAGAACTAACAGGAACCTTGGAGATCTGTCAATCTGCTGATTCTTAACTAAAAGACAACTTCCTCTATCACTTAGGTACTATACCCCAGTACTGCAGGGGATGTATGTTTTAAAAAAGTTGTAGGTAATGATGAAATCTTCTTTTCTACATTCGGAATCATTAACCTGATTCAACTAATTTAGTTTATAAACAAGAAAGTAAGGCTCAGTTAATGACAGAGCTACCAGGCACTTGGACATCCTGATGCCCTGTTTGGTGTCTTTTCTGTACCACCGCCTCGTGTCTTTCCTTAAGTTACAAGGATTTTAAGGCATGTCATACTCAGTCTTAAAAATAGAAATGCACTTTTTTATGGTATATACCTGATAAAATGAATTAATGATTAATTTGTGTTAAATATCAGTCAAAAGAAAGTTTCACTGAAGAATGAAGAATTTATTCATAGGTTATTCAATAAATAGTTGAATGCATGCAGTGTACTACTTCATTTCTAGTAAATAATGGTTTCAACTTTACCCACACCGATTTCAAAGTAGTAATATTTCTAAATATTTGCTTTATTATGAGTAAACGGAAAACTTTTTAGCAGATCATCTAGGATTTGTAAAATGCAATATAAACAAAAATAGCTAGTGAGATATGACTTAAATTCAAAATGGCCTGTTATGTATATGATTTCCTTTAAGTAGGTTAAAAAGCCTAAGCTACTTAAAAATTATATAGATTCAGTGATAATATTTGAAATAATGGCTAAATATCTTATTAAAATAGATGATATCAATGATCTTTTTTTCTTTTCCCAGTTGGTTACATACTTGGACTTGGTGATAGACACGTACAGAATATCTTGATAAATGAACAATCAGCAGAACTTGTACATATAGATTTAGGTAAGTAATAAAAGAGGTATTTTTATTTTGTTTAATTAATATTTAGTCATCAAGAAGTATTGTTTTTCAACCAGGATATTACAAGTGTGAGGGAGCTAGAGCCATCAAGGCAGTGAACATAAAGTCATGAACACAGTGATGCTGGAGTGAGTAGCTAACTCTACCCAGGATAATGAGTGAGGCTTATTAGATGATGTGGCAGTTAAACCAGGTCTCAGACAAAGAAAGGAAGGAGAATCCAGGCAGAAGATAGAGCAGATATGAAAGGAGGAATAATGGAGATGTAGCAGGCTATAGGAATTAGGAGACATTCAATGCGCCCAGAATAAAGGTTGCCTGTAATTGAGTAGCTTGACTGATAGATTGCTTCTAGGCTATAAAAATCCAGGTTAAGAAGTTTCAGCTTTAATCTGTTAAATTATGGGAAGTAAATGGAAATATGTTTAAGCAGGATATAATTACATCTGATTATTGGGAAGATAATTGGGAGCAGTATTGGCAATAGGAGGTAAGTTAGTGGGTATTATAATAGTTTAGACAAGAGAGGACAAAGATTTGGACTACATTTGTAAAGACCCAGGCATTAGATTTGGAGGACATTTTTGTAGTAACCTGCACCAGCGACATTAGATGTGGAAACAGTGGGAGAGGGGACTCCAGGGTAACTGAAGTTTCTAGTAAAGAATACAACAGCTTTTGTAAAGAATAAGGAAGCAATAAGGTTAGTTTTGCACATTGTTTTGAGGCATTGATGGGATTTCCAGATGGAGTAGGCAGTTTAATGAAGAGGAGAGCAAAAAAGTTGAGTGTGATAACATGTTCAGCAAATAGATTTCAGTTGAAAGTCATTGGGCTGAAGGACATTCTGATCTCATATATCAGCCTTGATGAATAGAAATAAGGATAGAATAGTAAGGAATGCCAGCATGAAAAGGCTGAATCAGAAGACAAATAGTAATAACCAACAAGTCATGGTAACCAGGAGATGGGGATATTTTGGAAACCAAAGGAGGACAATTTTTTATGAAGAAGGGCTTAGCAACATGTGCTACAGAAAGGTCAAATAATATGAATGCAGAAAACAGATCTTTGCATTTAACAATTAATCAGTCTTAGAGGCTTAGGAAGTAACCTTTGGATAGAATAGATGAAGTGAAATTATGAAAAGGCAAGGATTGAATGGAAATTAAAGATGTATAGACTAAGAATGTGAAATTGTTCTGCAAGAAGTATAGAACGGAAGGGAAGGGTAAAAATTTGGTACAGAGATGAGATAGATACATGTTTGGTCCCTTTTTTATTGGTTTTGAGAGGGGTTTGTTTGCTTGTTTAATGAGAGAGGCATGAACATGTTAGATATTAATAAGATAGGAAAGATACAAAGATATTTAAAATAGCAAGGGAAATTATAAAGTACATGGGGGTAGAGTCAGCTTTACATTGGAGGCATGGCAGCTTTTCTGTGGAGAAGAGGAAAGAGAGCACTAATAGGAAAGTCTAAAGCTAGAGAGGAAAGAATTTGAGGGAAATTATATTAGCTATTCCATTTTTTTCTGAGAAATAGAAAGCATGCTAACTTGCTAAGAATGAGGGATGGTAATTGGCCTTAAAATAACAGTAAAATTCTAAAACTGATACTATGGAAATAAGACCATGAATCATAGAAGAGGATAAGTAAAAAGACATGCTAAGCAGTTTTTAAGGGTCACTTTCCTAAGGTGATAATCCTAAATTTGTAGTAGAGCCACTAGTGTCATTATACAGTTTCTTATAGCAGTCCCGAACATCCCTGGAGTTTTAAGTTTTAGTTTGAAATGGTAGATGTGGTCAGGCAAGGAGGTTTGAGATATAGTGAGAGTAACCAACCTTGCAGTCTATACTCTGAGCTGAGTAGGAAGAGAGGATAATAGACTAGAAATCTCAGTGAGTTTAAAGACTGTTTAATTAAATAAATTGCAGAAGAAGAGGTTTTGGTTAGAATATAGAATTTAAGATTTCTAAGAAAGTGTAGTTTTAGAAAATTACAAATTCTACAGTGTAATCTACATAAGTGGTAAAATTGAATTCCATTAGAAAGAGATCAAGGACTTTATAAATATAAATTAGTATATACATCCTCTGCATTTTTAAATTCTACCTGTAACTACTTCATTTTTAAATATCACCCTTTAATCAAGATTTCTCTAATTATACCAAGAAGTAGGTAATGTTTGTTTAATTTGAGGTGAACCTCCTAAACAGTGGTGGAGAAGAGGAGGTCAGGCAGAGCAGAAACAGAATAAACTACTGTGTGTTGTAGTTCTGAGGGGATATAGGTGACAAATTATTTGGTGCCTCTGCAAAGTTCACGTGTCTATTGGGAGGAAAGTCACTCAGCTATGGAACCTCCTAACCTCACTGCATTTTTCACTTAGGGGTTGCTTTTGAACAGGGTAAAATCCTTCCTACTCCTGAAACCGTTCCTTTTAGACTCACCAGAGATATTGTGGATGGGATGGGCATTACTGGTGTTGAAGGTGTCTTCAGAAGGTAAGTGATGTAAGGTAGGGTAGGGCAGGTGATTTTTGGTATCACAATTACTTGGATAATTGATTTCTGTAGATTACAGTATTCATTGCTAGAATTACATCTCAGTGCTTTGCCAGCACTAAGGAAAAGACCCTGGGCAAAAATCGTAACAGGTTCCCCTTCTTTCAGATCACCTGGGATCTCACTTAATATGAGAGTATATCATATGTACTCTCCTTCCTAACCTCCTCTGTTCTAGCTAACTCTTTCATCTTACTGCTTGGAACTCCTGATGGCACTTGGAGGTGCTGATTGTTGGGTGTGTAAACTGCTCCAAAGAAGCTTATGATCTAGTTCCAGGGCCTGCTAAAAGAAATTGGAAATTCCCTGTAGCTTAGGTCTATGTACTTCATCTTAATGAGACAGATTCTAGTCAAAGTAACGTAATAGTTAACTATATTTTTATTAAAGTATAGTTGACATACCATATTTTATTAGTTTCAGGTATACAACATAGGGATTCAACGTTTATATACCTTACTATACATGTGATCACCATGGTAAGTCTAGTAGCCATGGGTCACCATACAAAAGTATTACAATACTATTGACTGTATTCCCTGTGCTGTATATTACATCCCTGTGACTTATTTTATAACTGGAAGTTTGTACCTCTTAATCCCTTTCAGCTTTTCATACCTCCCCACCAACAATGCTCTAGGGCAGCTATCAGTCTCTTCTCTGTAACTATGACTCTGCTTTTTCTTTGTTTTGTTGTTTTTGTTTATCATAGAGTATTAGTCTTTCCTTGTCTGACTTATTTCACTAGTATAATACCCTCTAGGTCTACTAATAGCTTTTGTTGCTATTGCTTGGGGAGACACATCAGAAGAAAATACTTCTAGGACTAAGGTAAAAGAGATTACTGCCTATGTTTTCTTTTAGGAGTTCTGTGGGTTTTGACCTTCCATTTAAGTCTTTTAATCCATTTTGAGTTTATTTTTATATATGGTATAAGAGAGTGATTTAGTTATGTTTTTTGCATTGTTACAAATGGTAAGATTTTATTCTTTTTTCTTGCTGAGTATGTGTGTGTGTTATGCACACATCTTTATTCATTCATCTATGGATGGACACCTAGGTTGCTTCCATATCTTGACTATCATAAATAATGCTACAGTGAACATAGGGGTGCATATAACTTTTCAAATTAGTGTTTTCATTTTATTTATATAAGTTTACATAAGTGTCCAGAAGTGGAATTGCTGATTTGTATGGTAGTTCTATTTTAAATTTAAAAACAGTTTTTTTTTTAATTTTTATTGTTGACGCTATTACAGATGTCCCCATTCTTCCCCTCCTCCCTGCCTATGCCCACCTCCTCCCAGCCCCTGCCTGCTCTTCCCTCTGGCCATCACCACACTGTGTTGTCTGTCTGTGGGTAATATACTTATGTTCTTTGTCTAATCCCTCCAGTTCTATCATGCAGTTCCCCTTACTCCTTCCCCTCTGACAGCTGTCAGTCTGTTCCATGTATCCATGCCTCTGTTTCTATTTTACCAGTTTACTTTGTTCATTAGATTCCACATATAAATGAAATCTTATGCTATTTGTCTTTCTGTGACTGGATTATTTCACTTAGCATAATAATCTCCAGGTTCATCCATGCTGTCACAGAAGGTAACATTCCTTTCTTTTTTACAGCCTCATAGTACTCCATTCTATAAATTTACCACAGCTTTTATATCCACCCCCGTACTAATGGGCACTTGGGTTGTTTCCAGATTTTGGCTGTTGTAAATAATGCTGCTATGAACATAGGAGAACATATATCCTTTCAACTTAGTGTTTTGAGATTGTTAGGATATATTCCCAAAATTGAGATTGTTAGTTCAAAAACAGTTTCATATTTAATTTTTTGAGGAATCTCCATACTGTTTTTCACAGTGCCTGCACCAGTGCCTGCATTCCAAGAATGCACTAGGATTCCCTTTTCTCCGCATCCTCATCAGCACTTGTTTGTTGATTTATTGATGGTAGCCATTCTGGCAGGTGTGAAGTGATACCTCATTGTGGTTTAAATTTGCATCTCTCTGATGATTAGGGATTTTCAGCATTTTTTCATTTGTCTGTTGGCCATCTGTATGTCCTCTATGGACAAGTGTCTATTCAGGTCACTTGCCCATTTTTTAATTGGATTTTATGTTTTCCTGGTGTTGAGCTGTATAAGTTCTTTATATATTTTGGAAATTAACTTCTTATCAGATATATAGTTGGCAAATATGTTCTCCCATTCAGTGGGTTCCCAATTCATTTTATTGATGGTGTTTCTTGTTGTGGAGAAGGTTTATACTTTGATGTAGTCTCATCTGTGTACTTTTTCCTTTTTTCTTACCCTAGGAGACATATCGGCAAAAATCTTATTACAAGAGATGTCTGAGATTTTACTACCTATTTTTCTTCTAGGATTTAATGTTTAACTCCTTTTTCCATTTTGAGTTTATTCTTGTGTAAGCTGGTGGTCTAGTTCCATTTTTTTGCCTATACTTGTTCGATTTTCCTAACACCATTTATTGAAGAGACTGTCTTTACTCACTTTTACCTCCTTTGTCAGATATTAATTGACTGTATAGGTGTGGCTTTATCTCTGGGCTCTGTATTCTGTTCCATTGGTCTATGTGTCTGTTCTTACGCCAGTACCAGGCTGTCTTGATTACAGTGGCTTTGTAATACAGTTTGATATCAGGTATTGTGATACTTCCAACTCTGTTCTTCTTTCTCAAGATTGCTGAGGCTAAGCAGGGTCTTTTTTGATTCCATATGAATTTTTGAAATATTTATTCTAGGTCTGTGAAATATGCCAAAATGCCATTGGTATTTTAATAGAAATTACATTGAATCTATAAATTGCTTTGGGTAGTATGGACATTTTAATGATGTTACTTTTATCTCCTTGGTTCAGTTTACTCCTAGGTAACTTAATTTTTTATTGCAATAGGAAATGAGATTGATTTCTTAGTTTCTCCTTTTTTATTGTTGTTCCATCACAGTTGTCCTACCTTTTTCCCCATTGCTCTCCCCTGCCTCATCCCCCTACCCCTTTACCACAGTCACTCCTCCCCCCATTGTCCATGCCTCTGAGTCCTCTATTCATGTTCCTTGGCTGGCCCCTTCCCCTTCTTTCTCTCATTATCCCCCTTCCCCCTCTCTTCTGGTCACTGTCAATCTGTTCCTTGTTCCCATGCCTCTGGTTCTATTTTGCTTGCTTGTTTTCTTCATGAGGTTCTACTTGTAGGTGAGAGATCATATGGTATTTGTCTTTTACCGCCTGGCTTATTTCACTTAGCATAATACTCTCTAGTTCTGTCCATGCTGTTAGGAAGGGTAGGGGTTCCTTCTTTGTGTCTGCTGCGTAGTATTCCATTGTGCAAATGTGTCACAACCCTAGTATGCTGTTGGTGGGAATGCAGACTGGTGTAGCTACTGTGGAAAACAATATGGAATTTCCTCAACTAAAGATGGAACTGCCTTTTGATCCAGCCATCCCACTACTGGCATTATACCCTAGGAATCCTGAATCACCAATTCAGAAGAACCTGTGCACCCCAATATTGATAGCACTGTTATTTACAGATTTCTCTTTTGATAGCCCTTTATTAGTGTATACATATGCCACCATTTTCCTTTTTAAATTAATTAATAAATTAATTTTAGAGTGGAAGGGAGAGACAAAGAGGGAAAAAAACATCAGTGTGAAAGAGACACATTGCTTAGTTGCCTCTCATATGCACCCCAAGCAAGGATTGAACTCTTAACTGAGGCATGTGTGCCCTGACCAGGAATAGAACCAGTGACCCATGCTTTACAGGCTGACACCCCACCAACTGAGTCATACCAGTCAGGGCAAATGCCACCAATTTTGGAATATTCATTTTGTATCCTGCTGCTTTGCCAAATTCATTTATTAAATCTAGTACAATATCATATCATGTACAAATAATGACAGTTTACTTATGCCTTCCCAATTTGGATGCCTTCTTTTTCCTTGTCTGCTGTGCCTAGCTAGGACTTCCAGTACTGTGTTGAATAAGAGTTGTGAAAGTGGCTGGTGTGTCTCAGTAGATTGAATGCTGGCCTGCAAACCAAAGGGTTGCTGGTTCAATTCCCAGCCTAGGGCACATGCCTGGGTTGTGGGCCAGGGGCCAGGTCCCCAGTAGGGGGCGTGCAAGAGGCAACCATACATTGATGTTTCTCTCCCTCTCTTTCTCCCTCTCTTCCCCTCTCTAAAAATAAATAAATAAATAAATACTCAAAAAAAGAAAAAGAGAGAGAGTAGTGAAAGGGAATATCCCGTCTTATTCTTGATATTAAAGGAAATGCTTTTACTTTTTGTTCATTGAATATAATGGTAGTTGTGGGTTTGTCATACATGGCTTGTTTTATTTTGAGGTATGTTCCTTCTATTCCTACTTTTTGACAGTTTTTATCATAAATGTGTGCTGAGTTTTGTCAAATGCTTTCTCAGCATCTATTGGTATGATCATGTGGTTTTTATCCTTCATTTTGTTTGTGTGGTGTGTCACTTTTACTGATTTGCAAATATTGTACCAACCTTGCATTCCCAGGTGTATGATCATGGTGTATGAGCTTTTGACTGTATTTCTGGATCTGGTTTGCTAATACTTTTTTTGAGGATTTTAGCATCTATGTTTTTCGGGGGTATTAGCCTATTATTTTCTTTCTTTGTAGTGTCTTATCTGGTTTCAGAGCCAGAAGAATGCTAGCTTTGTAAAATGCACTTGAGGATTTTCCCTCCTCTTGAATTTTTTTGAATAGTTTGAGCAAGATAGTTGGATAGATAGATTTTGGATAGT
Source organism: Phyllostomus hastatus (assembly GCF_019186645.2). NCBI lineage: Eukaryota > Metazoa > Chordata > Mammalia > Chiroptera > Phyllostomidae > Phyllostomus > Phyllostomus hastatus. The sequence goes on from NW_025333530.1 coordinate 4,057,157, forward strand.
TTTTCTTGGGATGTTTGTAAAATTCACCTGTGAAGCCATCTTGTCCAGGAAATTTATTTGTTGGGAGATTTTAGGTTACTGCTTCAATTTCACTAGTTCTAATCTGTGTATTCACATGATCTGATTCATCCTGACTCAGTTTGGGAAGATAGTATGTTTCTAGGAACTTATCCATTTCTTACAGATTGTCCAGTTTGTTGGCATATAATTTTTCATTATTTTTTTCTTTACAATCCTTTGTATTTCTTTGGTGTCAATTGTTGCTTTGTCTCTTTCATTTGTGATTTTATTTATTTGGGTCCTATCTCTTTTTTTAATGATGAGTCTGGTTAAGGGTTTGTCACTCTTGTTTATGTTTCAAAGAACATCTCTTGGTTTCATTGATCTTTTGTAATTTTTTTATACTGTATTTTGTCTGTTTGTACATTGATCTTTATTATTTCCTTCTACTCACTTTGGGCTTTGTTATTTTTTTTCCAGTTCCTTTATTTTTAATACCTTTTATTAATTATGCTATTACAGTTGTCCCAATTTTTTCCCCTTTGCCTCTTTCCATCCAGTACCCCTATTCCCTCTAGTATGTATACTAGGTCATGCATATAAGTTCTTTGACTACTCCATTTCCTATACTATTCTTAACATCCCCCTGTCTGTTTCGGACCTACCAATTTATGCTTCTTAATCCCTGTACCTTCCACTGTACATTTTCCCCTTCTCCCTCCCAACTGATAACCCTCCAAATGATCTCCATATCCATGATTCTGTTCCTGTTCTGCTTGTTTGCCTAGTTTGTTTTTAGAGTCAGTTGTCAATAATTGTAAATTTGGATCCATTATTGATAGTTGTGAATTTGTTGCCATTTTAATGTTTATCATTAATGTTCATCATTTTGATCTTCATCTTTTTCTTACATAATTCTCTTTAGCATTTATATAATAATGGCTTGGTGATGATGAGCTCCTTTAGTTTTACCTTGTCTGGGAAGCACTTTATCTGCCCTTCCATTCTAAATGATAGCTTTGCTGGATTGAGTAATCTAATCTAGGTCGTTGATCCTTGCTTTTCATCTTTTTGAATCCTTGCCAGTCCCTTCTAGCCTGTAAACTATCTTTTGAGAAGTCAACTGACAGTCTTATGGGAGCTCCTTTGTAGGTAACTCTGCTATTCTTGTCACTTTTAAAACTGTCTCTTTATCTGTAACTTTTGGCGTTTTAATTATGATGTGTCTTGGTGTGGTCCTCTTTGGGTCCAACTTGTTTGGTCCCAAACAAGGTGTCTATTTCCTTCACCAAATCAGGGAACTTTTCTTTCATTATTTTTTCAAATAAGTTTTCAGTTTCTTGCTCTTTCTCTTCTCCTTCTGGCATCCCAGTAGTTCAATGTTGGTACATTTGGAGATGTCCCAGAGGTTCCTCATTCTATTCTCTCTTTTTTTAAGTTCTTTTTTCTACTTGCTGTTCTGATTGAATGCTTTGTTTTTCTGATGTACCAAATTGTTGCTTTGATTCTCGGCTTCATCCCCTCCACTCTTGGTTCCCTGCGGATTTTTCTTTATTTCACTTAATGCAACCTTCACTTCTGCCTGGGTCTTTCCTGTGTTGTTGAAGTACCCAGGAGCATCCTGATAACCAGTGTTTTGAACTCTGCATCTGATAGGTTGCTTATCTCCATTTTATTTAGTTCTTTTCCTGGGGTTTTTGTTCTGTTATTTTTAAAAATCTTGTTTCTCTGTTTTTTGTTATTTTTTCTCCTCCTCCTCTTCTTCTCCCCACCTTCTTACCTCTTTCCCTTCCTTGCCCTTCTTCTTCCAGGCCCTTTAACATTTCTTATAATGCTGGCTTGGTAGTAGTAACAAACTTCTTTAGCTTTTTCTTGTCTGGGAAGATCTTTATTTTTCCTTCAATTTTATTTTTTTTATTAAGTATTTTTAATTGATTATGCTATTACAGTTTTCCTAATTTATCCTTTTATCCCCCCTCCACCCTACCCCTTTACCCTCTCACATTCCCCCTCCTTAGTTCATGTCCATGGGTCATACATATAAGTTCTTTGAGTCCTCTGTTTCCTATGCCATTTTTTCTCTCCCCCGATCTATTTTATGCCTGCTAGTTATGCTTCTTCCCTGTACCTTTTCCTCCCTATTCATCCCTTCCCCCTCCCCGCTGAACTCCCCCTTGTGTGATGTCCATTTCTCTGATTCTGTTCCTGTTCTAGTTGTTTGCTTAGTTTTTGTTTTCATTCTTTTTCTTTTCTTTTAGGTTCATTTGTTGATAGTTGTGAGTTTGTTGTCATTTTACTGTTCATATTTTTTATTGTCTTGTTCTTAGATAAGCTTCTTTAACACATTGTATGCGGGAAACGTATTTATACATTTTACGCTGACTGGTAGTAGAGCGTGCGATAAAAACTACCCACAAACAATGTGTTAACATTTCATATAATAATGGCTTGGTGATGATGAACTCCTTTAACTTGACCTTATCTGGGAAGCACTTTATCTGCCCTTGCATTCTAAAGGATAGCTTTGCTGGATAGAATAATCTTGGAAGTAGGTCCTTGCCTTTCATGATTTCAAATACTTCTTTCGAGCCCCTTCTTGCTTGTAAGGTTTCTTTTGAGAAATCAGCTGATAGCCTTATGGGAAGTCCTTTGTAGGTAACTGTCTCCTTTTCTCTTGCTGTTTCTAGGATTTTCTTTTTATATTTAATCTTGGGTAACTTAATGATGTTGTGCCTTGGTGTATTCCTCTTTGGGTCCACCTTCTTTGGGACTCTCTGGGCTTCCTGGATTTCCTGAAAGTCTATTTCCTTCGCCAGATGGGGGAAGTTCTCCTTCATTATTTGTTCAAATAAGTGTTCAATTTCTTGCTCTTGTTCTTTTCCTTCTGGCACCCCTATAATTTGGATATTAGAACATTTCAGGTTGTCTCAGAGAATCCTCAGCCTTTCTTCATCTTTTTGGATTCTTGTTTCTTCATTCTGATCCGGTTGGATGTTTATTTCTCCCTTTTGTTCCAGATCATTGCTTTGAATCCTGGTTTCCTTCTTGTCACTGTTGGTTCCCTGAATATTTTGCTTTATTTCATTTTGAGTATCTTTCATTTGTTCTTTCATTTTTCAACCAAGCTCAATCAGTTCTGTGAGCATTTTGATTACCAGGCCTTTAAATTCTCCATCAGATAGGTTGACAGTCTTCTCGTTGCTTAGTTATGAGGTTTTGCTGTGTTTTTTCATTTGGGCCATATTTCTTTGTCTTGACACACCTGATAAGTTGTAAGGGGAGGGGCCTTAGGTATTCACCAGGGTGGAATGACCCTCTTTGCTGCACTTTGGTGCTGCCTGTTAGGGGAGGGGCTAGAGAGGGAACAGTGCAGCTCATGGCTCCTCTCCAGCGCACTTTCCAACAGACTCTCGTATCAGACTAGAAGTATCTCCCACTGAGGCAACCCCTGCCTTATCCTACGGTCAGCTCTGAGTCTCAGTTTTAGCCTTAAGTCAGCCCTGCCCCTCAGCCACCTCCTGGAGGTTTTTCTGAGTTGGCCCTCACAGTCCGCCTTACCAGTCTGGTTGTTTTGGTTGATTTTTTCTTTAATTCCTTAGTTGTCAGAGTTACATGCAGTTTGATTTTCTGGCACTTTTGGTGGTTTATTGATTTTAGATTTGTTGTTATCCTCCTTTTGGTTGTGCAAGGAAGTGAAGGGTTTCTACCTACACCTCCGTCTTGGCCAGAACTCTATTTTGTCTTCAATTTTAAATGCTAGCCATGCTGGGTAAAGTAATGTTGGTTGTAGGTTCTTTCTTTTCATCACTTTGAATATTTCATGCCCATCCCTTCTTTCCTGAAATGTTTTTGTTGAGAAATCAGCTGACAGTTTTATTGGAGCCCTCTTGTAGGTAATTAAATGCTTTTCTCTTGTTGCTTTCAAGATTCTCTCTTTGTCTTTAACTTTTGCTATTTTAATTTGATGCATCTTGATGTGGGCCTTTTTGAGTTTGTCTTGCTTGGAACTCTGTGCTTTCTGGACTTGTGTCATTTTCCTTCAACAGGTTAGGAAAGTTTTTGGTCATGATTTCTTCAAACAGGTTCTTCATTCCTTGTTCTCTCATCTCTTTCTGGTATCCCTGTGATGCTGATGTCATTACACTTCATGGTCTCCCAAAGTCCCTTTCACTATCTTCATTCTTTGTAATTCTTTTTTCTTTTTGCTGCTTGATTGGGTGTTTTTATCTGCCTTGTCTTTCAAATATCTGGCTTGATCCTTTGCTTCATCCATTCTACTTTTGATTACTTCTAGTATATTCTTGATGTTAGGTATGGTATTCTTCATTTCCTACTGGTTCTTTTTCATGGTTTCTATATTATTTGCATAGTGTTGTAATTCTCACTAATTAAGTTCCTTAGCATCCTTATAACCATTACTTTGAACTTTATATCTGATAAATCACTTGCCTCCATCTCATTTAGCTCATTTTCTGAAGATCCCTTCTGTTTTTTCGTTTGAAGCCTGTTTGTCTCCCCATTTTGGTTGCCTTCTTTGTGTTTGTTTCCATGTATTAGCTAGATCTGCTACTACTTTGTTTCTTTGTGAGGTGGTCTTATATAGTGGGTGTTTTGTGGGACCCAATAGTGCAGTCTCCTTGATCTTTTGAGAAATCTCCGTTGTGTGAATTATGTGGGCTCTCCTGTTCTAATTGTGCCTTAATTGCTGCTGGCCCATTTGTGCATGAGATTGACCCTCACTCGGGCTGTCTGTGAAGCTCAACCCTCACCATGGTGTGCAAGCTGCTGTGCAGGTGCTTGAGTAGAATTTGAATGAATTCTGTTCATTATTTAAAACATAATGATTTTAAAACCAATATCTTACTGTTTACATGAGGCAATTTAGAACTTTCTGCCAGTCTCTCTGCTCTTGGTCTCAGTGGGCCTTGGGCACAGCTCTAGGGTGAAAAGCTGTAGTTGACTGGCATTCTGCTCAAAGGTGTTGGGAGCGAGCAAAACTTGTCTGCCTGAGCTCGGCTGCATGCGCATCTCCTATATGCTTTCTCCCTTTTCATTGGGGCTCTCCCGGCCTCCTGTCTATGACTCCCCCTCCCCCTTTTCATGGTCTGTCCTCTTACCAGTTCCGTGTACTAAACATCAACTGTCAGGACATTGGTGCCAGGCACCATGCCTGCTGCCCACAGGCTGATACTAGGGATGGAAGGGTCAAGGAACAATGAAGAAGCAGGAGAAACTGCAAAAAGAGCCAGGGCAGCCCTGGCTGGTGTAGCTCAGTGGGTTGAGTGTGGGCTTTTCACACTTGATTCCTGATAGGGGCACACACCTGGGTTGTGGGCCAGGTCCCCAGTGGGGGCCACATGAGAGGCAACCACACATTGATGTTTCTCTCCCTCTCAGACTCTCTCCCTTCTATTCTTTCTAAAAAAATAAATAAAAATAAAATCTTTAAAAAAACAGGGCAGATTGGGGTCACAGTGTGGAATGGTGAGAGAGAACCAAAGAAGAAAGGATGCATCTACTCTGAAAGTGCCCACTGTTACTAATTTTTTTAAATTCTCATCCAACGACATTTTTTCATTGCTTTTAAAGATAGAGAAAGGGAGAGCAAGAAACATGAATGCAAGAGACACATTGGTTGCTTTCCTGTGGTACACACCCAGAGTAGGGATCAGGTGCACCCAAATCAGGGATCATATACATCCAGACTGGGGACCAAACCTGCAACCTAGGTAGGTATGTGCCCTGACTGGAAATCAAACCCGCAGCCTTTTGGTTATGGTGCTATGCTGCAACTAACTGAGTGGCACCAACCCAGGGCTATTTTTAACTCTTTGAGGCACTTCTGTGCTATTTTCAATATTGGCTGCACAATATACAGTCCCCCTAACAGTGTGTGAGGATTCCCTATTCTTGACACCTTTGCCAACACTTTTGTTGACTTTTTGATAATAAGCCATTCTAACAGATATGAAGTAATATGTCATTGTGGTTTTGATTTGCCTTTTTCTTATGATTAGTGATGTTTAGCATCTTTTCATATGTTTGTTCACCATCTGTACAGGGTGGGGCAAAATTAGGTTTAGTAGTGAGTATAGTAAACACAGAGTTTATTCTTATATTATTATTTAATAATTATTCTATTTTCCAGTGAGGCAAAAGTAAGTTTACAAGACATTTTATTCTTGTATTATTAGTATTTAATTCATGTATTTTTTCTATACCCAATGACTGTAAACCTACTTTTGCCCCATCCTGTATTTCCTCTTTGTTTGGAGAAATGTCTATTCTGATCCTCTGCCTATTTTTAACTAGTTTGCTTTCTGATGTTGGGATTTTTTATATTAAATTCTTATCAGATACATCATTAGTATACTGTCTTTCTGTTTTGTTATTGGTTTTCTTCACTGTGCCAATTAGTTTGAAAATTCTTTTGTTAATGTTGCCTAGAGATACGTATCCAAAAAGAATATATTGAAAGATCCATATCAAGGAGTTTACTGCCTGTGTTTTATTCTAGAAGTTCTATGGTTTTCAGGTTTTACATTTTAAGTCTTTAATCCATTTTGAGTTTATTTTTGTGTGCAGTATAAGAAAGTTGTCCAGTTTTATTTATTTTGCTTATATCTGTCCAGTTTTCCCAATATCATTTATTGAAGATAAATGATATTTATCTTTTGTCCATTGCCTTTTTTACTGTGGATAAAGCAACCATATAAGTGTGGGTTTATTTCTGGGTTCTCTATTCTTTCCATTGGGTATATATTTGTATTAATTTTAGAAATATCTACTGAAAACCCACTCTGCCACGTACTATGCTTTTAAGATACCGATTTGGGAGTTATTAACAAAGTAGTCTCGGTATAATTCACATGGAGAGGGAGGGGGGATGGAGACTAGATATATATTGAAAACATTGGTGTGTAACCAAACCCATATTTATGATGTTGTAGATGCTGTGAGAAAACCATGGAGCTTATGAGACACTCTCAGGAAACCCTGTTAACCATTGTGGAGGTAAAGTATATTATAAGGAAATCTTTATTTCTCTCCCTGATACATGGTTTCTTGTCAGCATGTCACTGATTTGAGGGTCAATGCTTCTCTTTAATGTAGTTTGATGATGTTGGGCAGCAGGAGGGGCGGGGGTTGCACACATCTCCAGTGAGTTAGAATGCCTCCAGTTCCCTCAAGTTTCTTACAGTGGTACAGCATAAGTAACCTCTAGTCTTTAACACATAAGTCAGCACTTCTTCATCTTAGATATCTTGTTTGGTATTCATGGTTTTCAGAACAGATTCCATTGTGAGATTAACAGAAACCAAGTTATCTCCTTTTCCTCTGCCAGATTCAGAAGCATTTAGCCAGACACATGGAGATCAAAGTCAGCACTGTTGGTGGAGGGATGTGGCTGGGGAGTGAGGGCCAGACTGGCTTGCTGCAGGGGCTTCCCTCAGGGCCTCTCTGGGGCCCTAGCTGTGGGACAGCCACAGAGTGGTGGTGTGGGCTGCAGAGCCCCACACTCTATCAGGCCCATGTCCTCACATCAAACAGGGAAGAAAGGGAAGAAAGTCAAGCACATTTCCCTGCTTATGACCTTGGCTCAACCCAGCAAAAACTGTGTCCTAAGGCTGCCACTGACCACTGGGGTAAAGGGTACGTGCAGCAAGAAGTGAGGAGTCTCCCTCCTCAGGGAAACTCGGGAGGTGTAGAGTATAGGCGTGCCTCACTTATATTTAGCTTTTTGTTCCTTCAACCTGGTGGTGCTGGACCTGGTGGGACTTTAGTGTGTCACCTGTACTGCCTTTAAAAAATACTAATGCTGATCAAATTCAAACCAAACTTCTGGGTCTGGGGCAGGAACATCAATGTTTTTTAAAGTGCTCCTACTATGCAGCCAGGGTTGAGAATCACTGTCTTCAATTCACTGGCATTAACCACTAAGCCTCTGATCAGATAACAAGGGTAGGGCTGTATGCTGTGTAGAGTGAAATTAACAGTCTGTTTGGGTGGTCCTGTGTCCACCCTTATGAACCAAAGGCATCTTTATAGATCTTTGGAGTGTTGGTGGCAATACCGATTTTTGCTACAAAGTGGGTATTGAAATGAATCCCAATAGTATGTTGACAATTTAAATACACGGCTATGCTATTCCCAAGACTGAATGAAAATGTGTTCCCTTTTCTTTTTTTCATTTCAAATTGTGTCCCTACATGTCATATATTACAGTTTGCTTTTGGTTCTATAGTCAGAATAAATGATAACCCAGATGCCTGCATGATACAGAAATTAAATTTTAAAATTATCTTGCCTTTTTTGTGTTTAAGACAAAAAGCCCAAACTTTTCACATTTATTTAAGATACATGGAAGTTTAACATTTTCTCCAGTGTTTACTCTGCTCAGTGTCAGGCAGAAGGATTTGTTGTGGCTGGGTAGATTTGGGCTTCCTTTAGGAGCTGTGTGCTGAGTGAACACTTGCTGGGATAGGGCCGTGTCTTCAAGGGCTCAGACTTTTATCAGTAAAATGCCAGATTCCTTGCAAGCCTCATTCTTTAGATAGTGGGTGGATATCAAGTGAGGGAAGTAACAGTGGCCAGATCACTGATGGGTTCCTACAGGGCTGTAAGGACTTTAGGTTTGACTGAATGAGATGGAAACCCTCCAGTGGTTTCCATCTCATTTCCTGAGAAGTGACTTGCATCTATCTCCACCTGTAATATCTGTGTGACTAAAGATCACCCTCTCATGCTTTTGTGTTTGACACTGATGTACCGACTCTTCCTCTGTGAAACTGCTCAAATTTCCCGACATGATTTGAGGTGGTTGTCCCAGTCTTCAGAGCAGTTTGCCAGTTGAAGACTGTGCATTGTCAGCTGTAGGAGAGTGCTTCTCAGTGGCAGCATGGATCCCACCCCTCCGGAATACCATTCCTGGCCCCTCCCTTATACTCTTTGCTTTTCCTCTCTTAGGTTTCACTAAGCCACAGTCATTGTTTCTGGTGTAATATCAATGAAAACATCTCCTCGCTTCTCAAATCCCTCTTTAAGAGCACTTTTGACTCGGGTGCATTTGCCTTCACTCTCAGCATATTTGCCTCTCCTCGCCTTTGTGATTTTTTTTTTTTATAACAGATGATTCTGTCCTCCAAGATTTTAATCAGGTCTACTGAGGAAATCCCTTCCTTTAACTCAGTGGTTCTTAGCCATGGGGAGTTTTGTTCCCTGGAGAATAGTGGCAATGCCTGAAGACATTTTTGATTACCATAATGGGTCAGGGGGGTGATGAGGTTACTCTCAACATTCAGCTTGTTTTGGCCAGGGAGGCCGTTAAACATCTTGTACTCAGGACAGCCCTCAAATGATGAAGGATCCAGCCCCAAAATGTCCACAGTGCCAAGATTGAGAAACCCTGCTCTAGCTTAATCAGTCTACATTCCTGTGTTTTCCATCAACCAGTTCTGTTCTGATAGTGACTAAAGTATATTTTTGTAATATACTTTTTGATTCCAGAAGTTGCAAATATGATTCTTAATGCAAGTTCTTGGGTTTGAAATAATTTAATTGTGTTGTTTCTCTACTTTAACCCAAAAAGACTTTATAGTGTCTTTTGAATTAAGGCCTTCATTCCTTTTCATTCATTGATTAATAAAATATAACTCACTTTTGGGGTGAAATTGGTTTGTATCTCTGAAATCTAAAGCTATGTCAGTGCCCAGCTTGAAGGAACCCTGAACTTAACAGACAAACCACTTATATTCAGTCAGTCTCTCCTCAGTTTAATGGCCCTGGAGGACACAGCATAAACAGATGACCACATTTTGCTACTGCTGATCTGGTACGTTAAACATGTAATGCTAAAGGCATATTATAGTCTCATCCTGAAGACCTGCTGAGAAACACAGTAAAGGCATCAATAAAAAGGTGCTCTAACTTTATAATGCTGGGTAATCCTGCACCATCACTTGTCCTTAGAATTGAGTCTTCACTTACTATTATGACTTGTATGGTAAGCACTTGCTAAGGCTTATAAAAAATTTTTTTATATGCTTATGAACACCAGAGGCAGTTAGCTGTTCTGAATTGCCAGGTCAGAAATCCCTTGTGACTTCACTTAAAATCTATGACCTAAAGCCACTTGCTCTGGCCATGACAATTATTTTGGTATTCAAATTCTACTCCGTGTGTATCTCTTTTTTTTTTTTTTTTTTTTCTTGAAAATTTTATTTATTTATTTTTAGGGAGGAAGAAAGAGAGGGAGAGAAACATCAATATGTGGCTGCCTCTTGCATGCCCCCTACTGGGGATCTGGCCTGAAACCCAGGCATGTGCCCTAGGTTGGGAATCGAACCAGCGACCCTTTGGTTCACAGGCCAGCACTCAATCCACTGAGCCACAGCAGCCAGAACTCCATTTGCATCTTAAGATGACAACCACAGCACTAGGCCTTGGGTTTTGAGGAGCTTTCAATAAGTTATACCTTTTTTCCTCCATTCAGAGTTAGAACTAATTGAGAGAAAAAGAAACAGCCTTAGAAAAAGGGTAGAGATCAAAATGTTATGTTATTACTGATAAAACTTTTGGAGAATATGGCTTAGGAGTGAGGTCCAAGCAGGCTTGCTAGTGCTATCAAACTCATAGCCCAACCTATCCCCCTGAGTGAGAATTGGGGCTGCAAATAAATGCCCTTAGACAGACCAACGAGAGAGAAGAAAGAAGGTGACTAATGCATATTTCTTTTTAATAGTTTTACCCCTAAGAAAACATGGGCCAAGGGATGTCACTGCCCCCAACCATGGCAAAAGAATGAATTCAGAATGGGATAGGAAGCCCAAAGCATTGTGCTGGTATAATTTCTTCCATAAGGAAACAAGAAGCCTGTGCAATAAGTTTTCTCCTTCCCCCAGTCAACTACCATATTATTGGTCTCAGTTATTTTTATAATACTGGTTCTACTGTTTAAGTACATCATCAAAACACACATTGTTCTTCTAACACGTATGTTCTATCTAGGTCCTCCTGTATGATCCACTCTTTGACTGGACTATGAACCCTTTGAAAGCTTTGTATTTACAGCAGAGGCTGGAAGATGAAACTGAGCTCCACTCCACTCAGAGTGCAGATGACCAGGAATGTAAACGAAATTTTAGGTAACAGTATTTTAAGAAGGATTTACTATCCTTTTTCAGATTTTTTCTATTCCCAAGGCTCTTTGAACTGTTCCACCTCATTAATACCTTTGTGTTCTGTCATTAGTGAAATGGACCAGAGTTTCAACAAAGTAGCTGAACGTGTCTTGATGAGACTACAAGAGAAACTCAAAGGAGTGGAGGAAGGAACTGTGCTCAGTGTGGGTGGACAAGTGAATTTGCTCCTGCAACAGGCCATGGACCCCAAAAACCTCAGCCGACTTTTCCCAGGATGGAAAGCTTGGGTGTAATACCCAAGGAAAGCATGTGAATCACCCTTGAATTCAACCTTCAGAAATTATATGTTGGCTTTTATTTTTAGCCCACCCACACACTTTGAATGTATGGTATTAATATTTAACTAAGTGAACTCGTGTTTTTAAAAAACGTTTAATACTCGCTTCAGTCACCTAAAGATACTTTGAGAATCTCAAGAAACATCTCTTCTTACACGCTTTAGAAATAATTGTCATTCATGACCCACTTTTGGGCTAAACATCTATTTTTTTTCTTCTCGAGTACCTACTGTATCATTTTCAGTATAATGATACATTTTCTACTCAACGTTTTCGTTGAGAACGGAGCAGCAGGCTTGCAGGGGCATCACTGACAGCTGGTCCTGGGATGAGTGAGAATAAATGCACTGCTGATTTTGAGGTCATTTTTGATTAAAATTTGTTTCCCAGATTTTGTATATGAATGAAAATTATTGATATTAACATATAAAAGGAAGAAAAATCCCTTCAAAATAGCAACCATCTATATTAGTGTAAAACTACCTTAAAAATAGACAATGTTAAAAACAACTTAGCATTTAAGAAATGTGCTTGAGCCCTGGCTGGCATAGCTCAATGGATTGAGCACAGGCTGCGAACCAAAGTGTCGCAGGTTCGATTCCCAGTCAGGGCACATGCCTGGGTTGCAGGCCATGGCCCCAGCAACCACACATTGATGTTTCTCTCTCTCTCTCTCTCTCTTTCTCACTCCCTTCCCTCTCTAAAAATAAATAAAAATAAAATCTTAAAAAAAAAAAGATGCAAACCATTTAAAAAAAAAAGAAATGTGCTTGGATTTTCAGTAACAAGGTCATCCAATGTTACAGAATAAAAAAGTTGTTATGGAGAACAAATTTCAAAGACTAGGTTAATATGGTTACTATTTTTTAAAAATGTATATTGGACCTACTCATTCTATTCTCTTTATCTTTTAAGCCCTCTTGTGTTTTTATTACTTTCTGTGAATGTCAACTGTCTTCTAGTTCATGAATTATCTTGTCAGCTGTTTGTATAAATCTTCTTTTAAGATTATTCGTTGGGTTTTTTCTTTCCAGAATTTCTTTTAATTTCTAGCTCTATAGTATTCTTTAGGTCTACCTACTGTTTCATGATGTCTAATTTTTTTAACTTTTCAGTTCCTTTTATGTCAATAATCACTTTAAACATCCCTATTTTATAGTCTCTCTAATAGCTAAGAGCTCTATTAAATAAAATTCCTGTTGTTTGTTATGTGTTGATTCTTATATTTAATAGACTTTATCCAGATATATTTTTTTTAATTTTGAAAGTGAGCTTATTTTCAGCAGGGCTTTCTCTGTAGGAATCCTGACTGAACTTTATTAAGAATAATTCCTTTCAGATAAGTTTTGTGTCTCCTTTTGTCATACTCACAGGGCTGTTACTTATGGAGGACTGTTACTATTTTAATTGCTTGGCTTCTGAAGTACTGAGAAGACCCCCAGGCCAAGACACACACTTTTCCCCATCATCTTCCTGTGCTGGTGAATGTTTTCTTGACTCCCCTTTCACTGAGGGCTCATCCTCTTAGTGTCCCAACTTTATGGTGGGCTTCAGGGAAAGGTCATTTAATTCCTGCCCACTTCCTTTTGCAAGTTCAAGGTTTTATCAGTCCCCTCGTAGATGTTAAAGCTGAAACCCATAGGTTAATGATGGGATCGGCAAATTGTACCAGGATAGCTAGAATGTCAGCTCACAATTTACCTCTCTACTTTTTAGTTCCCTTCATTTTCAGCCCTCAGGAGTTCCCCTTTCTTCTAAATTCTATACATTTAAGATAGTATTTTACATATTAACTAGTATTTCTGTGTTTTGTTGGATAGGAAGAGTTTAGGTATCAAGTTTGCTGTATAGCTAGAAATGGAACACTTTTCTGTCCCCATACTGTCATCAGATAAACCAATAAAATAGTAGTTAAAGGCACATCGACCTATGCCTTGTCTATTGATGAGTATAATTCCTCCTCCACCCTTAGGAAAATGTTCATCTCTGTTGCAAAGATGAAGAAATGGGTTATTGAGAGACTTCCAGTCAAGGTGGAGGCATAAGTAGGCATGGCTCACCTCCTTGCACAACCACAGCAAAAATTACAACTAAAATATAAAACAGCTATCACTCAGGATCATCAGAAAATGGAGCTGTATGGAAGTCTGACCACCAAGGAATTGAAGTCATTCATCCAGATGGGTAAGAGGGCTGGAGACGTGGAAAGGTCAAAGAGACAGGATGGGTGGTCCTGCGGTTCCAGACCCACGTGCAGAGGCTAAATATTGGGAGGGATACATCAGGAATGAGGGATCCCAGCCCCACACCAGACCACCCAGCTCAGGGTTCCAGTGCCAGGAAAATGAGTCCACATAACGTCTGCCTGTAAAACCAGTGAGGGTTGGGGTGATGGAAGAAACTCCAGGATTCTCAGGTAATTCTTTTTTAAGGGGCTACAGTGGTCTTAGGACTAATGCAGACCCATACCCTCTAAGCTCTAGTATTGGGGAAGCAGCTGGAAAAGCAGAGATTGTACAGGGAGAAATTGTAGTGACTGGCATCAGGGCAAGTGTCAGGAAAGAGTTTCCTTGCAGACAAAAAACCCCAGGCAGCAGCATTGTTCCCCTTCTGAGCCTTCCCACACATGAGACAAATATGGCCCAAATGAAAGAACAACAAAATCCAAGAAAAAGAACTGAACGATACAGAAATAAGCAACCTATCAGATGCAGAGTTCAAAACACTGGTTATCAGCATACTCAAAGAACTCATTGGGTACTGAAACAGAATAAAAAAGACCCAGCAGAAAAGAAGGTTGAATTAAGTGAAATAGAAATCTACAGGGAACTAACAGTGGAGTGGATAAAGGCAAGAGTCAAAGCAACAATTTGGAACAAGGAAGTAAAAAGCAATCAGAACAGCAAGAAGAGAAAAGATTTCAAAAGAACATGGATGGAATAAGGATCCTGTGGGACATCTCCAAACATACCAACCTGGAATCAGGGGTGCCAGAAGTAAAGGAGAAAGAGCAAGGAATTGAAAGCTTATTTGAAAAAATAATGAAAGAAAACTTACCTAATTTGGTGAAGGAAACAGACATACAAGTCCAGGAAGAAGAGTCCCAAACATGTTGGACTCAAAGAGGACCACACCAAGACACATAATAATTAAAATGTCAAAGGCTAAAGAGAGAGAATCTTAAAAGCAGCAAGAGAAATGCAGACAGTTACCTACAAAGGAGTTCCCATTATACTGTCATCTGATTTCTCAAAAGAAACTTTGCAAGCTAGAAGGGACTGGCAAGAAGTATTTGATGAAAAGCAAGGACTTAACCTAATTACTCTATCTAGCAAAGCTGTTATTTAGAATTGAAGAGCAGATAAAATGCTTCCCTGAAAAAAAACTGAAGTTCATCCTCGCCAAACCATTATTATCTGAAATGCTAAAGGGAACTATATACAAAAAAGATCAAAACCATGAACGTTAAAATGGCAACAGATTTACAATTGTCAACAACTGACTAAAAAGTAAACTAAGCAAACAACCAGAAGGAGAACAGAATCATAGATAAAGAGATCACATGGAGGGTTATCAGCTGGAAGGGGGAAGAACGGGGTAAAGGGTGCAGGGATTAAGAAATTTGAATTGGTAGGTATTGTTCTTAACATCCCCGTTCAGGAAATGGAGTACTCAAAGAACTTAAATGCATGACCATGAGCCAAGGGGTTGGGATTGCTGTAGAGAATGGGGGTACTAGGTGGAGGGAAGGAAAGGGGGAACAACTGTAACACATTTTAAAAATGAACTGGTGGTTAAACTTCCCTCTTAATTTGTTTGGGTAACCAGTTTATGTAAACAGTTTATTTCTGAAGTGTTAGCATTTCTGTCTTGCCAATGGAAGCACTTGCTCAAATCTGAGCTTGCCACCTTCGTCTCCCTCCTAAAATAATCTCTAGAACTTTGTGGACCATAAATTTCTTGGTTTGATTTCTGGAGAAGTGTTCTTAAAATTATTTTCCATTTCTTTTTTTTAATATGTTTTACTGATTATGCTATTACAGTTGTCCCATTCCCCCCCTTCAATCCCCTCCACCCTGCACACCCTCTCCTACCCACATTCCCCCCTTCCCCCTTTAGTTCATGTCCATGTGTCGTAAGTTCTTTAGCTTCTGCATTTCCCATACTATTGCTCTCCTTCTATTTTCAAATGATAAACTTGGTGTATCTTCTTATAAGCTGCCTTTATTAGTAATAAAGTATCGATATATATAAAACCTTAGTAAATCAAGGGAATGTAAAAAACTTAAAATGTTTTTATTTAAGAAAGCCTTGAAATCTTCATAGTTGAATAAAAAATGATCGGTTAGATGATAGCATAAGTAAATATATTTGTAACCAATTCTTACTAGTTGATATATCCAAAGAGCTTTCAATAACATGAACCCACTCTTCAACCTTGAATGTTATGCAGTAAAGTTCCTGCCCTATTCAAATATTTTTTGTTAGAAAATCACTGATTCTTTATTAAAGGATATTTTAATTTTTTTATTGTTCAAGTATAGTTTTCTGCCTTTTTCCCCCAGCCTTCCCCACCTACTTCCCCTGTTTCCACGCCCCCCCTTGTTGTTGTCCACATGTACTTTATAGTTGTTGCTAGAAACCCTTCACCCCTTTCCCCCATTATCCCCTCACCTCTCACCTTTGGACACTGTAGCCTGTTCTCGATTTCAGTGTCTTTGGTTGTATTTTGCTTGCTTGTTCATTTTGTTGACTAGGTTCCTGTTAAAGGTGAGATTATATGGTATTTGTCCCTCACCACCTGTCTTACTTCACTTAGCAAAATGCTCTCCAGTTCCATCCATGCTGTCACAAAGGGTAGGAACTCCTTCTTTGTTTCTGCTGCATAGTATTCAATTGTGTAAATGTACCATAGTTTTTTGATCCATTTATCTACTGATGGGCACTTAGGTTGCTTCCAGCACTTAGCTGTTGTAAATTGTGCTGCTATGAACATTGGGGTTCATAGGTTCTTTTGGATTTGTGTTTCAGGGTTCTTAGGATATAGTCTAAGCAGTGGAATTGCTGGGGCAAAAGGCAGTTCCATTTTTTTTTTTTTTTTTTTTTTTGAGGAAACTCCTTACTGTTTTCCATAGTGGTTGCACCAGTCTGCATTCCCACCAGCAATGCACTAGGGTTCCCTTTTCTCCACAACCTCTCCAACACTTGTTGTTTATTGCTTTGTTTATGATGGCCATTCTTACTGGTATGAAGTGGTATCTCATTGTGGTTTTAATTTGCATCTCTCTGATAGCTAGTGGTGCTGAGCATCTTTTCATATGTCTCTGGACCTTCTGTATGTCCTCCTTAGAGAAGTGTCTGTTCAGATCTTTTGCCCATTTTTTAATTGGGTGGTTTGTCTTCCTGGAGTGGAGTCATATGTGTTCTTTATATATTTCGAAGATCAAACTCTTGTCCAAGGTATCATTGGCAAATATGTTTCCCATACAGTTGGTTCTCTTTTCATTTTAATGCTGTTTTCTGTAGCCGTGTGGAAGCTTTTTATTTTGATGAGATCTCATTTGTTTATTCTTTCCTTTATGTCCCTTGCTGTAGGGGACATAACAGTGAAAATACCGCTGCATGGAATATCTGAGATTTTCCTGCCTATATTCTTCTCTAGGACTTTAATGGTGTCATGACTTATATTTAAATCTTTTATCCACCTTGAATTTAATTTTATGTATGGTGTAAGTTGGTGCTTGAGTTACATTTTTTTGCATGTGGCTGTCCAGCTCTCCCAACACCATTTGTTGAACAGGCTATTTTTGCTTCATTTTATGCTGCTGCCCGCTTTGTTAACTATTAATTGACCGTAGAGACTTAGGTTTATTTCTGGGCTCTCTGTTCTGTTCCAATAATCCATGTGTCTGTTTTTATGCCAGTACCAGGCTGCTTTGATTACAGTGGCCTTGTAATAGAGTTTGGTATCAGGTATTGTGATTCTTCCTACTTTGCTCTTTCTCAAAATTGATGCAGCTATTTGGGGTCATTTATGGTTCCATATAAATATTTGAAGTGTTCTGTATCTGTGAAATATGCCATTGGTACTTTAATAGGGATTGCGTTGAATCTATAAATTGCTCTAGGTAGTATGGACATTTTGATGTTAATTCTTCCAATCCATGAGCATGGTATGTGTTTCCATTTGTTTGTGTCTTCCTTAATTTCTTTCTCCAGTGTTGTGTAGTTTTTTGAGTACAGGTCTTTTACCTCTTTGGTTAGGTTTATTCCTAGGAACGGTATTTTTCTTTTTGCTATATCAAATGGGATTTTTCCCCCAATTTCTGCTTCTGATGTTTCATTGTTGGTATACAAAATACCTTTGATTTCTGAATATTGACTTTGTATCCCACTGTTTTGCCAAATTCATTTACTAGGTCGAGCAGTTTTTTGGTTGAGTCTGTAGGATTTTCTATGTACACTATCATGTTATCTGCAAACAATGACAGTTTTGTTTCCTCTTTTGCAGTTTGGATGCCTTTTATTTTGTTTTCTTGTCTGATTGCTGTGGCTAGGACTTCAAATACTATGTTGAATAGAAGTGGTAAAAGTGGTCAAACTTGTCTTGTTCCTGATCGTAGTGGGAAAGTTTTCAGTTTTTGCCCATTGAGTATGATGTTGGTTGTAGGTCTCTCATATATGCGCTTTATTATGTTGAGGAAATCTCCCAGTATTCCCACTTTACTAAGTGTTTTTTATCATAAATGGGTGCTGTGCCTTATCAAATGTTTTTTCACATCTGTTGATATGATCATGTGATTTTTGTGTTTGCTTTTGTTTATATGATGTATTACATTTACTGATTTGCGAATATGGTACCATCCTTGCATCCCTGGGATGAATCCCACTAGGCCATGTGTATGATCTTTTTAACATATTGCTGGATTTGGTTTGCTGCCGAGAGCCAACCCAGCCCTGCTGTCTGACACAGTCACAGAGGGAGCTGTATGTCTGCACAGCAGACACAGCGGGGGAAAGTACTTGGCACTCCTCTGCTTAATCATTGTATTACTGCCCGTGCTTAGGGTCTATGTGATTTACCATGGGACTGGGACAAATGGCAATTCCACAGAAGAAATACAGTTCTTTGAAAGTAAGCAAGAAAATGACAGCTTATTGGAGAGTGACTCCCCACCAGAGTGTCCTCCTAAGTAGGTTAGAGAGTTAAAAGGATGGGTATTGGAAAGATTATTATACACTCCTTTTCTATGAATGCTTAAGTGATTGGGACCCCCATGGTGTTTATTGCATAAAAAGTCAGACATCAAAGATAGAAACAAATAATAAAAATACATCAACTCCAAGGTAGATAGCAGGCAGCCAAATAGACTGAGCAAAACAAAGATTATTACTTGCACAAGATGACAGGGTTCTGGCGCTGAAGTGAGAAGTGAGAGACAGATACTAACCACATTGACCATGAAAGCCTTCTGCATGGCCTTTGCCAGTGAGCTAAGACAGCCCTGTGCCCAGCTACGTGCCCAGCTTGCAACTTTAGAATATATAGATCAAACTTAAGTTAAGCTTTAAGAAATTAAGGTGTTATGTAGTGTGGTAAAATGTGTTGCTGATTAGTTGCAAAGATTAGGAGCTAAAAACTTGCACAATAATATATAATAGATAGCTGCTTCCTGTTTTCTGCAGAATAAGGATAAAGCAAATATGACTTAAAAACCTCATTTTTTATTGCTTTCACATATGCCACATGTACACACCCAACTGTATAAAAATAAAAAACTCAAGAGCCCAGGGAGAGATGCCTGGCCGCTAAGCTTGAAACTGCACCTCCCGTGTCTTTCCTTCGCTGACGCTGTCCATCCATTGAGAATCCCTGGACCTGCTGGAGCTGGACTCCGGCATTTTGCCAGTATTTTGTGGAGGATTTTAGCATCTATGTTCATCAGTGATATTGACCTGAAGTTTCTTTCTTTGTTGTGTCTTTATCTGGTTTTGGGATTAGAATGATACTGGCTTCATCAAAAGAGTTTCGGAGTCTTCCATCATTTTGGATTTTTTTGAATAGTCTGTGAAGGATGGGGGCTAGCTCTTTCTTAAGTGCTTTGTAGAATTCTCCTGTGAAACCATCTGGACCCGGGCTTTTGTGTGTCAGGAGTTTTTTGATTACTGCTTCAATTTTGTCTGCTGTTACTGGTCTGTTCAGGCTGTCTGCTTCTTCATACAGTTTTGGAAGATTATATTTTTCTAGAAATTTGTCCATTTCACCTAGGTTTTTAATTTCTTGGCATATAGTTCTTCATAGTAATTTCTTACAGTCTTTTGTATTTCTGTGATGTCAGTTGTAATCTCTCCTCTTTCATTTCTGATCGTGTTTGTGTCCTCTCTTTTTTTCTTGATGAGCCTGCTTAAAGGATTGTCGATTGTGTTTACTTTTCAAAGAACAAGCTCCTGGTTTCATTGATCCTTAGAATTCTGCTTTTCATCTCAATGTCATTTAATTCTGCTCTGATCTTGGTTATTTCCTTCGTTCAACTTGCTCTGGGCTGTCTTTGTTGTTGTTCCTCAAGTTTTCGTAGACATAGGGTTAGGTTTGTTTGAAATGTTTCTATCTTTTTTAGGAAGACCTGTATCACTATGAACTTCCCTCTCAGGACTGCCTTCGCTGTGTCACATAAGTTTTGGGTTATTCTGAGTTCATTTTCTTTTTTAAAAAATATGTTTTATTGATTATGCTATTACAGTTGTCCCATTCCCCCCCTTCAATCCCCTCTACCCTGCACACCCTCTCCCATCCACATTCCCCCCTTTAGTTCATGTCCATGTGTCATAAGTTCTTTAGCTTCTACGTTTCCCATACTATTCTTGCCCTCCCCTTATCTATGTTCTACCTACCATCTCTGCTACTTATTCTCTGTACCTTTTCCCTCTCTCTCTTCCTGCCACTCCCCTGTTGATAATCCTTCATGTGATGTCCATTTCTGTGGTTCTGTTCTTGTTCTAGTTGTTTGCTTAGTTTGTTTTTTATTTTGTTTTAGGTGTGGTTGTTAATAATTGTGAGTTTCCTGTCATTTTACTATACATTTTCTTATCTTTTTCTTATAAATCCCTTTAACATTTCATCAAACAAGGGTTTGGTGATTCTGAACTCCTTTAACTTGACCTTATCTGAGAAACACTTTATCTGCCCTTCCATTCTAAATGATAGCTTTGCTGGATAAAGCAATCTCGGAAGTAGGTCTTTGCCTTTCCTGACTTGGAATACTTCTTTCCAGCCCCTTCTTGCCTCTAAGGTCTCTTTTGAGAAATCAGCTGACAGTCTTATGGGAACTCCTTTGTAGGTAACTATCTCCTTCTCTCTTGCTGCTTCTAAGATTCTCTCCTTCATTTCAATCTTGGCTAATGTAATTATGCTGTGCCTTGGTGTGTTCCTCTTTGGGTCCAACTTCTTTGGGACTCCCTGAGCTTCCTGGACCTCCTGGAAGTCTATTTCCTTTGCCAGATTGGGGAACTTCTCTATTATTTGTTCAAATAAGTTTCTACTTGTTGTGCTTCCTCTTTCCCTGCTGGTACCCCTATAATTCGGATGTTGGAACATTTAAAGTTGTCCCAGAGGTTCCTAAGCCTCTCCTCATTTTTTTGAATTCTTATTTCTTCATTCTTTTCTGTTTGGTTGTTTCTTCCTTCTGATCCACTCTATGATCTGAGTTCCCGTTTTCTTCCCATCACTACTGGTTCCTTGTACGTTTTTTGTTGTTTTTTTTTTTTCATTTCACTTAGCATAGCCTTCATTTTTTCATCTAATTTGTGACCAAATTCAACCAGTTCTGTGAGCATCCTGATAACTAGTGCTTTGAACTGTACATCTGGTAGGTTGGCTATCTCTTCGTCATTTAGTTGCATTTGCTGTGGAGCTTTGATCTGTTCTCCCGTTTGGACCTTTTCTCTCTCTCTCTCCTTCTCTCTCTCTCTCTCTCTCTTTTTTTTTTTTCCTCTTGTTGCACGTGTTATGTATGAGGGTTGGAGACTTAGGTGTTCACCAGGACAGGGCAACCCATGTCACTGGGTTGTGATGTTGTAGGTGGGGACGGGGTCTAAGAGGTAACAATGGGGCTTGCTCTGCCCTCTGTTGGGTCCCAGTCCCTTCCCCTGCTTTCCCCAAGCAAATTGGGCCCTTCTGGTGCTGATTCCCGTGTGGGTGGGCTTGTGTACATTCCAGGACCCTCTGGGTCTCTCCAACGAACTCTCCCGTGAGGCTGGGAGTCTCTCCCTGCGCCTCAGCCCCCATAGGTGTTTTCAGTTGGTGTTTTGAGGCCTTATTTCCTGGCCCTAGGACCCTCGGCTGTGTGGTCTGTCTCGCTCTCCAGTTTCACCTGCTTTATCTGCGTGCAAATGTGGGACTGCCCAGTCAGCCAGCAGCCTTGCATGCAGTGCCTGGCTTCACAATTGCCGCCTTGCTGGGTCTGCCCGTTGCCACCCTGCGCCCAGAGTCTGCTAGCCACCATTTACACACCTGGAGTCCCTTCTGCGCCCAATGCCACCACTTTTTGTGCCTCAGCCCCTCTCTGCCTGGTCGTTTGACTCTGCCTTGCTTACCCGTCTGGATAAATGTGTCTATTTGAACTCCTTGGTTGTTGGACTTCCATACAGTTCACTTTTCTGTCAGTTCTGGTTGTTATTTTGTTTCTAAATTGTTATTCTTATTTTGGTTGTGCGAGGATGCACAGCATGTGTACCTACGCCTCCATCTTGGCCAGAAGTCTGTTTGAGTTCATTTTCATTTGTTTCCAGAAACTTTTTGATTTCATCCTTGATCGCATTCTTTACCGATTCATTGTTCAATAGCTTGTTATTCAGTCTACATGAATGTGAGTGTTTTTGAGTTTTTTCCTTTGGGTTGGTTTCTAGTTTCAGTCCCTTGTGGTCAGAGTAAATGCTTGACATGGTTTCAAATTTTTCTTGAATTTGTTGAGGCTTGTTTTGTGTCCTATCATGTGGTCTGTTTTTGAAAATGTTCCATGAGCATTTGAAAAGAATGTGTAGTTTTCTTCTTTGGGATGAAAGGCTATATATATATCAGTTAAGTTCTTTTGATCTAGGACATTATTCAATGCCACAGTATCTTTGTGGATGGTTGTTGGGTTTTTTTGTTTTTTTGTTTTTTTTTTTTGAAGATCTAGTCAATTTTGACAGTGGGGTGTTGAAATCCCCTACTATAATTGTGTTGCTGTCAATATCTTTTTTGAAGTCCTCCAGGATTTTATGTGTTTGGATGCTCCTATGTTGGGTGCATATACATTTACAATACTTATGTCTTCTTAATGGGTTGTTCCCTTGGGTATTATGAAGTAACCTTCTGGTTCTCTTTTTATGGCCCTTTGTTTGAAGTCTATTTTGTCTGATATGAGTATTGCTACCCCAGATTTTTTTTTCCTGTCTATTTGCTTGGAATATTTGTTTCCAGCCCTTCACTTTCAGTCTCTGTAGGTCTTTTGTTCTGAGGTAGATCTCTTGTAGGCAGCATATGTGTGTGGGTCATGCTTTCCTATCCATTCAGTTATTTCTTATCCATTCTTTTGATTGAAGCATTTAATCCATTTACACTTAAGGTTATTATTGGCAGGTACTTACTCATCACAATTTTTTCATACCTGTGTTCCCCTGTCTCACTCTTTTCCTTCCTTTTCTTAAAGCAGTCCCCTTAGCATCTCTTGCAGAGCTGGTTTGGTGGACGTGTATTCTTTTAGACTTCTTTTGTCTGGGAAGCTCCTTATTTGGCCTTCCATTTTAATTGAGAGCCTTGCTGGGTAAAGTAGCCTTGGTTGCAGGCCTCTGGTTTTCATTACTTGGAATATCTTTTGCCATTCTCTTCTGGCTTGGAGTGTTTCCATTGAGAAGTCAGCTGCTAGCCTTATCAGGGCTCCCTTGTATGTTACTTCCTGTTTCTCCCTTGCTGTCTTTAAGATTCTCTTTTTTTCCTGGAATTTTGCCATTTTAATTATGATATGTCTTGAAGTGGGCCTCTTTGGGTTCCTCTTGACTGGGACTCTCAGTGTTTCCTGGATTTGTGTGCCTTTTTCTCTCATCAAATTAGGGAAGTTTTCCATCATTACTTTTTCAAACAGATTGTCTATCCCTTGCTCTTCTTCTTCTTCTGGTATCCCTATTGTACGGATATTATTACATTTCATGTTGTCTTGCAGCTAGCTCCCTTACCACCTGTTCATTCTTTCTGAGTCTCTTTTCCTTTTCTTGCTTATTCTGGGTGTTTTTTTCTACCTTGTCTTCCAGCTCGCTGATTCGATCCTCTGCTTATCCAGCCTGCTTGTAATCCCTTCTAATGTGTTTTTTTTATTATTTCTGAGATGTTATTGTTCATTTCTTCTTGTTTTTTTTTTGTTACGATTTCCATTTCCTTTTTCATGCTGATGTAGTTCTCACTCAGTTCCTTGTAGTTGTTTGTGAGTTCCTTGAGCATGTGTATAACGATTATTTTGAATTCTGTATCTGATAATTTGGTTACCTCCATTTTTTTTAGCTGTTTTAGTGGGTAGTCTTCCATGACTTTTGATTGCAGGTTCTTTTTTTGTCTCCCCATTTTAGGTGACTCTTTCTGTTTGTTTCTGCACTTCCTGATGTTTCACTCTATGGTTGAAATTCTATGATGTTCAGTGGTGTGGTCTCTTTGATCTCCTTTTCTGGACACTCTAGGTTTTTCCTTTCTTCTGTTTGTGTGAGCTCTCTTTTTGTACTTGGGTTTTTACCTTTTGGTGGTTCCTTTGTTGGTGGTTTTTCTCCTCTAGCACGTATACTGATGTTCACACCTCCCACCTATTGTATGTGATCAGTGGCAGGGGTAGGTAAAAAGTATTACGACAGCAGGAGAGTATTTTATGTGATTTAAAATACCAGCAAGTAGAGACGAGATAGGAGATTCTTTGGATAAGTCTAGTGTTAACTGTGATATTTCACCCAACTAGCCACTTTTTTATAAAAGGTGAAAGAGGGATAAGACTCTTGTTAGAGGGGAGGATGATTGTGAACCCTATCTAGAAAACAGACTGCTTGTGCAAGGTTAGATGATGAGATATAGTGAGATTAAAGGATAGAAAGTAGGTGTAGTGTGGCCGAGAATAGAGCTAACCACAACAATATTAATGCTCAGGATTAAAGTGAAGTGGTTGAAGATCATGGAAGGTTGCTGTGTAGTATGTTCAATTGTATGGAACAACAATTATTTACAATAGTACTGGAACAACAATAACATGACAAGAAATACATGATTTGGATAACCAGAAAAGAAAGTACCTGATCAAGAGTTGTGTGTTATTGGAACACAGGTGAAGTGAAAGAAGGAAAATTAAAATACAATAAAGAGAATAAGGAAAACCAGTCAAACAATGCAATTAAACAAAATGAGGGAAACTAAGCATAAGGAAAAGAAATTTTAAAAATACTAATAAAATAAAAGAAATAATACACATAAACAATAAAATGCCAGCTCTATGGGATAGCAAAGTGACATTTGTCTCAGTTTGGGGGGTTAGTCTTGTGCTCCTCCTTTCAATATATTTCTGGACCCTTCATAACTCCCATGTCTAATTGTCTCACTTGGGGGAAGAAGAAAAAGAGAGACAAGATCCAAAAAGAAAGAAAGAGGAAAAAAAATAATAAGCCTCCTGCTGACTCTAAACCTGTTCAGCAAGTTCTGCTGGTCTTCTTTCTTTTTTGTTTGCCACTGGAAGAGGAGAGCTGGGCTTAGCTTTTCTCCCTCTGTGGTTTTGAGGGGACAGGGACCAGGTCTGTGTCACAATATTCAGTTTCCTGGCCTCCAGCCTAGGTCCTTCATGAGCTGCCAGGCTCAAATCAGCTACTCAGCCTGGGTGCACAGCATGAGTCAACCTCAGACGTGGAGCCCAGGACAGCTGGGAGCATGGTTCTGATTAGCTCCTCACTCTGGGCGTCTAGTGGCAGACAGGCAGGGTGTACGGTATCCCTCAGCCACTCACTCTGGGTGCGTGCAGCTGAAATCACCCTTGGGGGCAAGCCAGCCTGAAACTGGAAGACACCGGCATTCAGGCTGCCTGTCACTACCAAACCCAATAAGCAATGACAATGATTGAATCTTTATGGGCACTTTATTCAGATGGCCGGCGATCTGAGAAGATGGCAGGTTCTAACAGACCATCTTCCCTTCTCTTTCCAGGCCAGACTTTTTTATACCATGGAATAAACAAGGTATGGTGAGGGCTTTGAGATTCAGGGAGAACTGGGTGAAAGAAGCTGCAACATTCCTGTCCTGGGCAGTTAGCTGTTCCCAAGGGTGGGTGGTAATCTGTCTCTCCCTGGAACACAAAAGCCCTGATGCCTCCAGTGGTCCCCAGGTGGTAATCTTTAGCAGTGCCCCAGGAGGTCAGCTGTTTGCCCAGGAGCCAGGACAGGCCTTATCTGTAGTTTCTGAAACAAAAGCTTTAACATATACATTACCTGTTAGGCTTACAACTTTTTACCTTAAACTAAAATTTTCCAACTCTTGAGTCCCCTATCAAGCTGCTGCTCAAGAATTCATACAAAGCAGCTGCCCACCATTCTTAACAAGCGCACAGCTTTTCATACAGCCCCACTTTCCAGCCAGTCTGGAGACTATCCGAGTCAGGGTCTGACATGGCCCAACTCCTCCCTTCTCCAAGTGTCACCTGGCACCTATTTCTCTGGAGCCAGCATCCATAGTCCCAGTGGATGTGTATCGCCTCTGTGTGTCTCCCACTTTGTTTCTATTCCCCCAGTGACTTCCAGCACTGAGGTCTCTCCTGGTGCCAGGCTGCCCTTTCTGCTCTGGTAGGGGAGAGGGCTGGTGATCTAACTCTCCTCCCCTATCCTACAGCAGGTGCCAGGCCGGGGGCTGTAGCAGCCTTCGTCCCAGGCACAGGTCCCAGGGACCTTACTGTCCCAGCACACTCCCCTCACTGTCTGTTTTTCAATGTCCTCTGCAATTTTTTTTTTTTGCCTCCAAACTGCCTATAAGCTGGGGTTCTGTTGGCTGTTCACTCTGTTCCTCAGAAGACTGGCTAGGTGTTCCAGCTGGGCACAAGGAGAACTGGGCTCTGCTCCCATCTACCTCACTGCCATCTTCCTGTATTCTCAAATATTCTTATTAATGGCTTTGAAAAGTTTACCAAATTTGCAGATAACAAACCTAGGATAATCACTAATTTATAAGTAAGGAAACTAAAATTCTAAAAGGTGGCTTACTTTTTATTGTTCAAGTACAATTGTCTCCATTTTCCCATCACCACCCCCTTCCACCCCACCCTTGATCCTACCTCCCTTTGGCTCTGTCCATGTATGCTTTATACATGTTGCTTATTGACTCTCCCCCCTTTTTCCCTGTTATCCCCTCTCCCAGAATTCTAAAAGGTTTTGGCAAGCTAGAACACTCTGGAAATTAATAGGATAGAAATTTATGAAGAATCAATGAGTAGTAGATTTCTAAAATATTAAGTATAGAATATTTGTTTTATGCTGAGTACCTGACATGCATTATATGCATCATGTTTACAAGATTAGTGATGTTATTACAATTTAGACCTGGGGAAAGTAAAATTTGGAGAAATAAGGTAAGTCTATTAAGACCAGAATATAGTAAATCAAATGTACAAGTTTATGGATAATCCCTAACTTGAAAAGCTAAAAATTTAAATATGGTCTAATGCGAGTAAAAGCAAAGAGGAAAAACTTTGGACTTAATAAAGACTTAAGTAAGTTAGTCTTTAAAAAATGTAGAAAGCTTGTATACTGGCTTGAAATAATATAGGTACGTGCCATTTTGAGTACTTTAATTGTACCTTAATGAAATTATATATTTAATATACATTTGTTTTAGTATTGTACTGTTAAATGTATTTCTTAACCTTATTTCCTGTTTCTTAATAAATGTTTCTAAAACAAAATATATGTTGAGACTCATTCATGTTATTCAAGCCTGTGTGTGATCTGTGTGCCAGACATGGTGCTGGTTCCAAGGGAAGCAGCAGTGGCCAGGGCAGGCACAGTCAGCCCTTACAGAGCTCAGTCTGGGTCAGACCGGCAACTTAACATGTGATGTGGGCTGGGAAGCCTGCTAGTCAGACCAGCCTGGTATGCTGCATGTTGGTCTGAGTAGTCTGGTAGTTTTTCTTAATTACCTCATGATAAAAGGCAAATGAATGTTCTTTGGGCCTAGAGTCATAACTAGAGTGATCTAGTTAACTTTTCTAAAGTCTAAAAGATAAGTTCTAGAATATGACAAATACAAAGATCCTGGTATCTGAAATGTAAAGTTTATACATCACATGTTTATTTTATCTTATTTTTTGTTACTTTTCCTTTATAAAAACGAACAGGTTTCAAGTGTACAATTTTATTATACACCATCTGCATACTGTAATTTTATTATATACCATTTGCATACTATAATTTTACTATATACCATTTGCATACTGTGTTGTGCATGCACTGCCCATTGTGAAGTCTTTCTGCCACCGTGTATCCTCCCTTCGCCCTCTTCCACCTCCCCCCACCCTTCTTTCATTCTGGCAGTCACCATTGTTCTATTGTTTTGTGTTTTTTTGCTTAATCCCTTCATCTTTTTTACCCAGATTCCCCCAAACTCCCTCCCCTCTGACAACTGTCAGTCTGTTCTGCGTATATATGAGTCTGTTTCTATTTTGTTTCTTAGTTTATTTTGTTCATTAGCTTTTACATATAAGTGAAATCATTTGATATTTTTCTTTCTCTGATTGGCTTCTTTCACTTGCATAATTCTCTCTAGGTCCATCCATATTGTTACAAAAAGTAAGATTTCCTTAATTTTTATGGCTTAGTAGTTTCCATTGTATAAATGTACCACAGCTTTTTTATCCACTTATCTAATGATGGGCACTTGGACTGCTTCCAAATCTTGGCTATCATAAATAACGCTGCAATGAACTTAAGGGTGCATGCATTCCTTTGAATTAGTATTTTGAGTTTCTTTGGCTGTATTCCCAGAAGTGGAATTGCTGGGTCATACAGCAATTCTATCTTTAATTTTTAAAGAAAACTTCATACTGTTTTTCACAATGGCTGCACCAATGTACTTTCCCACCAACAGTATGTGAGGGTTCCCTTTCATCACACCCTTACCAATAGCCATTCTGACAGGCATGAGGT
Organism: Phyllostomus hastatus; assembly: GCF_019186645.2. NCBI lineage: Eukaryota > Metazoa > Chordata > Mammalia > Chiroptera > Phyllostomidae > Phyllostomus > Phyllostomus hastatus. Next base: position 4,085,823 of record NW_025333530.1, read on the forward strand.
GATATATCATTGTGGTTTTAACTTGCATTTCTCTGATTAGTGATGCTGGGCCACTTTTCATATGTCTTTTGGCCATCTGTATGTCCTCTTTAGATAAGTTTCTATTCAGGTACTTTGCGGATTTTTAGTTTGATTATTTGTTTTCTTGGTGTTAAGTTGTATAAGTTCTTTAGACTATAGGATTTATTTTCAGTGAGATCTCACTTGGATATGATTTGTTAAAGAAAGGCTTACTGCAGTGATCTGTAATAACAGCTTATGGGCTATCACCCACAGAGAGGTTTAACTGAAATTGTGTTCTCAATTCACATTCTAAGTCCTCAGTAAATACTCTGAATTTGAAGAATCTAAAGACAGTATGTTCTTACATCCCAGAAGCTTTTACCCTTCAGCTCACTTATGCTAATCTTGAGGAAGTTTTATTATACATCATTTCTGTACTCTAAAATGGAAGATAAGCACATAGTGTGCCAACAACTCCAATCCTCTATGTCTAAAAAATAAATGTTGTTTGTTACTACTGTTTTAAGGGATGAATAATTTTACTCTAAATGTAATTAGACAATTTGTATATTGTCTTTGTATTCTATGATGTTTCAGATGCCATAGAAATAAATCACAATATGCTATGTTTGATTTTCTTTCCTTTTTAGTACAAAGCAAGATGATTGTTGTAAATGCTTAAGGAGAGCTCATTAAGCTCCATTAAAAAAAATCAGTCTTAAGCAAGCTAATGCCTATAGATTCAAAGGTCTTTACATAGCTTTTAAATGTAGTTTCCATTTTAATTATTGGCATTAGGACTTGGTTAATTAGGATGCTTGGTATAAGAGCTTATTTTAGATGTTATAACTCTCCTCCTTATTTCCCTTGTACAAGTATTGATAAATTTTGGAAATTTACCCCTCTCAGACATATAATTTGTGGAAATGTTTTCCCATTCAGTGGGTTGCCTGATTTTGTTGTTTTCCTTTGCTGTGCAAAGACTTTTTAGTTTGATATAGTTCCATTTGTTTATTTTTTCCTTTGTTTACCTTGCCCTCAGAGATATATCGGAAAAAAAATATTGCTATGAGAGATGTATGAGATTTTACTGCCTATATTTTCTTCTAGGATTTTTATGGTTTTGTGACTTACATTTAAGCCTTTAATCCATTTTGAGTTTATTCTTGTGTGTGATATAAGAAAGTGGTCTAGTTTATTTTTTCTTTTTTTTGCATGTATCTGCCCAATTGTCCCAACATCATTTGTTAATAGACTGCCTTTATCCCATTGTATATCCTTGCCTCCTTTGTCAAATATTAATTGACCATACGGGCATGGGTTTTTTATCTGGGCTCTCTATTCTGTTCTGTTGATCAATATGCCTGTTTTTATTCCAGTTCCATGCTGTTTTGATTATTATATCCTTGTAGTATAGTTTAATATCAGATAATATTATATCTCCATTTGTTCTTTTCTGAAGATTGCTGAGGCTATTTGAGGTTTTATGGTTCCATATAAACTTTTGAACATTCTAATTCTGTGAGATATGCTATTTGTATTTTCATAGGAATTATGTTGAATCTATAGATTGCTTTGGGTAGTATGAACATTTTAAGGATGTTAATTCTTCCTATCCATAAACATGATACATGTTTCCTCAGTTCATTTCTTCAGCACCCTATAATTTTCCAAGTATAGATCTTTGGCATCCTGGTTAAATTTATTCCTAGGTACCTTATTTTGTTGTTGTTGTTGTTGCAATTGTAATATTTTTTTTACTTTCTGTTTCTGACAGTTCATTATTGGTGTATAAAAATGCCACTAATTTCTCAAAATTAAGTTTGTAGCCTGCTACTTTACTGAATTCACTTACAAGTCCTTGTAATTTTTTAGTGGAGTCTTTAAGATTTTCTTTACATAGTATCATGTCATCTGTGAATAATGACAGTATTACTTCTTCCTTTCCAATTTAGATGTCTTTTATTTCTTCTTCTTGTCTAATTTCGTAGGCTAGAACTTCCAGTACTATGTTCACTAAGACTGGTGAAAGCAGACATCCTTCTCTTGTTTTTGATCTTAAAGGAAAGACTGTTTTTGCCCATTGAATATGATATTGTCTGTAAAGTTGTCATATATGACCTTTATTATGTTGAAGTATGTTCCCTCTATTCCCACTTTGCTGAGAATTTTTCTTGTAAATGGGTGCTGGATTTTATCAAATGCTCTTTCTATACCTGTTGATATTATCATGTGATTTGTGTCCTTCATTTTTGTTTATGTGATGTATTATGTATATTGATTTGTGAGTGTTGTGCCAACCTTGCATCCCTGGAATGAATCCCACTTGATCATGGTGTATGATCTTTTTAATGTATTGCTGGATTCAGTTTACTAATATTTTTTGAAGACACGTTTATTTCTTTTAATTAAAAAAAAATCAGCCTGGCTGGTGTAGCTCAGTGGGCTTCCATTTTATTTATTTATTTTTAGAGAGGGGGAAGGGAAGGAGAAAGAGAGGGAGGAAAACATCATTGTGTGTTTGCCCCTCACACACTCCCTACTGGAGACCTGGCCTGCAACCCAGCCCTGTGCCCTGACTGAGAATCGAACCGGTGACCCTTTGGTTCACAGTCCATGCTCAATCCACTGAGCTACACCAGCCAGAGAATGAAATCTTTTTAAAAAACAATCTGTCCTCTTCATAATTTCAGGCTCTTTGTCTAGTTTCCGAAAAAATTAATTTTGCACAAACACAGACAGTAGAGTCAAATTTTAATAAAGATTAGCTTCACAATTTGGTGAGTAAAGTGAAAATCTCATATAATAAAAGTTATTCCCTAAATAATCCCATCCTTTGTCCATTAAGTAAGCATGCATATTTTTAAATGTACAGTGATGTGTACAAATGTATGATTTCTACACTATTATACAGTGCATTTTTGCTTCCCCCCCCCATTTACACCCACAGAGCATATTTGGCAATGTTTGAAGACATTTTGTGTTGTCACTGGCATGGTAAGAGCATGGAACATTGACTTGTAGTGTTGAAGGTTAAGGTCAGCATTTCCAAACTGGAACAGAAACATGTAGAAAAGAAATGGGCATGATTTTTCTGTTACAAATGTGTTATCATAACTAGTCTGCTCATGTGTGAACCACATTGTGAAATTGTAAAATACACAAAATATAAATTTTACTGTCTTAAGCATTTTTAACTTCACAATTTGGTAGTATTAAGTTTTGTAAAATCTCCAGCACTCTTTTCAATTTGCAAAACTATAATTTTAGACCTATTCCACAGCTTTTCTTACTTCCCTTAGGAACCCACCATTCTATTTTCTGTCTGTGAATTTGACTACTCTAGCTACCTTCTTTATGTGAAATCATAGAATATTCATCTTTTTTTGTGATTGGCTTATTTAGCTAACATAATATCCTTAAGGCTGTTGTATGTCAGAATTTTCTTTCTTTTTAAAGGTAAATAATATTCCAATGTATGTATATACCACATTTTGTTTATCCATTTATTTGATTATGGACACTTTACCTTTTTAGCTTTTATGAGTAATGTTGCTGTGAATTTATGTTTACAAAGATCCCTTCGGGACCTTGCTTCTGATTCTTTGGAGTATAAAACCAGAGTGGAATTGGTGATTATATGGTAGTTCTATTTTTAAATTTTTGAGGGCCCACCATACTGTTTCTCATTGCAGCTACACCATTTCACATTCCCATGTACAGTGCACAAGGATTCCAGTTTCTCCAGATCCTCACCAATACCTGTTATTGTTTTTATGGTACTCCTCCTAATTGGTGTGGGTGAGTCATTCTTGCAAGTAAAAGGATTGTATACTTTATACAGATCTTATTAGTGGTATTGCAAGAAATAAATTTTAGAAGCAAAATTTGTCCTTCAATTAATACTTTTGAAACCTGATTCTGTGTAGTGTTGTTAATCTTGCTAGTAAATCTTAATATTAGGTTGAAAACTACCTCCCAAATATTCCCTAGTGTTTTTTGATAATTTAAACATTCACTATAGACATAATTCTTTATTAGTAATAATAACTTAATGATTCTTATTTCATTTTTTATTATTTTTATTTTAATCATTGTTCAAGTACAGTTTTCTCCCTTTTACTCCCATTCCAGCCCACCCACCCAACCCTCCTCACTTCCCTCCCATTACTACCCTCCCCCTAGTTTTTGTCCATGTGTCCTTTAAATTTATTCCTGTAAACCCTTCCCATTCTCCCCTGAAATTCCCTCTTCTCTCCCCTCTGATCACTGTCAGCCTGTCCTCTGTATCAGTGTTTTTGGTTATATTTTGCTTGTTTCTTTGTTTTGTTGTTTAGGTTCCTGTTAAAGGTGAGATCATATGGTATTTGTCTTTCACTGCCTGGCTTATTTTGCTTAGCAAAATGCTTTCCAGCTCCATCCAAGCTGTTGCAAAGGGCAGGAGCTCCTTCTTTCTTTCTGCTGCATAGAATTCCATTGTGTAAATGTACCATAGTTTTTTGATCCATTCATTTACTGATGGGCTCTAGGTTGCTTCCAGCACCTAGCTATTGTAAATTGTGCTGCTATGAACATCAGGGTGCAAAGGTTCTTTTGTATTGGTGTTTTAGTGTTCTTAGGATATAGTCTGAGGAGTGGAATTGCTGGGGCAAAAGGCATATCCATTTTCAGTTTTCTGAGGAAGTTCCATACTACTTTCCATAGTGGTTGTACCAGTCTGCAGTCCCACCAACAGTGCACTAGGGTCCCCTTTTCTCCACAACTTCTCCAACACTTGTTGTTTGTTGCTTTGTTTATGATGGCCATTCTGACTGGTGTGAAGTGGTATCTCATTGTGGTTTTAATTTGCTTCTATCTAATAGCTAGCGATATTGAACATTGTTTCATGTGTCTTTGGATCTTCTGTATGTCCTCTTTGGAGAAGTGTCTGTTCAAGTCCTTTGCCCATTTTTTAATTGGGTTGCTTGTCCTCTAAGAGTGGAGTTGTGTAAGTTCTTTATATATTTTGGAGATTAAACCCTTGTCTGAGGTATCATTGGCAAATATGTTTTCTCATATAGTTGGTTCTCTTTTTATTTTGATACTGTTTTCTTTAGCTGTGCAGAAGCTTTTTATTTTGATGAGGTCCCATTTGTTTATTCTTTCCTTTATGTCCCTTGCTCTAGGGGACATGTTTCTTATTTCTTAAATGATTGTTTAAAGATATCTATGATTGTAAGAGTTGGAAGTATTTTAAGAAAGAAAGGGTAATCAGTCGGCTGGTTACAGATTTGTTGTAAATTACTGCAGTGTAAAACAACATGGACAAGTGGATTTCATAAGCCTCTCAAACAAATTCAAGGTGTGAAAAGGACAAAAATGTTTAAAATAATCCTAATGAGTCAATGCCTTGTATTTATATGGAAGATATAATACCAATGTTGCACAAACTTAATGATATTGCGAGAACCTTTTTTATGAAGTCCAGGATTATTTTTATATCAAAAAATTACAAGAAAACTGAAAACCAGTAGCATGTGAACAGATTGCAAAAGTTCTTGCAAATATTAATGAGTCACCTCCAACAATATATAAAGACCAAGTGGCATTATTCCAGGAACACCATGTTGGCTTCGTATTTGAAAATCAATTGCTGTGAATAAACTAAAGGCAAGGATCCACTCTTTACAGGTCTAGTCAATATTGTATTGGAGTTTATAGCCATGTAATAAGGCAAAGAGAAAGAAATAAAAATATAGTTTGTAAAGAAAGTATAATTTTCTTTATTTACAGATGACACCATCTATATAGAAAATTCTAGAGATTGTATTTTTTAAAGCCTAGAACCATTGAATTTAACAAGTTTCCATGCTAAAGGTCAATATCCAAATATCAATATTTTTCTTTTTGAAATTTTTATTTTTAATATATTTTATTGATTATACTACTACAATTGTCCCAATACCCCCCTTTTTTCCCCTCCTCCCTCCACAACCCCTCCCACCAACATTGCCCCCCTTTAGTTCATGTCCACGGGTCATACATATAAGTTCTTTGGCTTCTACATTTCCTACATTATTCTTAACCTCTCCCTGACAATTTTCTACCTACCATCTATGCTACTTATTCCCTGTACCTTTTCCCCCTCTCTCCTCATCCCACTCCCCTACTGATAACCCTCCATGTGATTCTGTTCCTGTTCTAGTTGTTTCCTTGTTTTTGTTTTTATTTTAGGTGTGGTTGTTAATAACTCAAAGTTTGTTGTCATTTTACTGTTCATAGTTTTGATCTTCTTTTTCTTAGATAAACCCCTTTAACATTTCATATCATAATGGCTTGGTGATGCTGAACTCCTTTAACTTGACCTTATTTGGGAAGCACTTTATCTGCCCTTCCATTCTAAATGATAGCTTTGCTGGATAGAGCAATCTTGGAAGTAGGTCCTTGCCTTTCCTGACTTGGAATACTTCTTTCCAGCCCCTTCTTGCCTGTAAGGTCTCTTTTGAGAAATCAGCTGACAGTCTTATGGGAACTCCTTTGTAGGTAACTATCTCCTTCTCTCTTGCTGCTTCTAAGATTCTCTCCTTCATTTCAATCTTGGCTAATGTAATTATGGTGTGCCTTGGTGTGTTCCTCTTTGGGTCCAACTTCTTTGGAACTCTCTGAGCTTCCTGGACTTCCTGGAAGTCTATTTCCTTTGCCGGATTGGGGAAGTTCTCCTTTATTATTTGTTCAAATAAGTTTTCTACTTGTTGCTCTTCCTCTTCTCCATCTGGTACCCCTATGATTCAGATGTTGGAATATTTAAAGTTGTCCTGGAGGTTCCTCAGCCTCTCCTCATTTTTTTGAATTCTTGTTTCTTCATTCTGTTTTGGTTGAGTGCTTTTGTTTTTCCTTCTGGTCCACACCATTGATTGGAGACCCAGTTTCCTTCCTGTCACCGTTGGTTCCCTGTATATGTTCCTTTATTTCACTTAGCATAGCCTTCTTTTTTTTTTTTCATCAATTTGTGACCATATTCAACCAATTCTGTAAGCATCCTAATTACCAGTGTTTTGAACTGTGCATCTGATAGGTTAGCCAATAATATCTGTTTATCGCTTAGTTGTATTTTTTTTTGACCTTTGATCTATTCTTTCATTTGGGCCATTTTTTGTTGTTGTTGTTGTTGTTCTCAGCACTCCTGTTATGTAGTAAGGGGCGGGGCCTTAGGCATTCACCAGAGCAGGGCAACCCACGTGACTGTGTTTTGATGTTGTATGTGGGGGAGGGATCTGAGAGGGAACAATGGCACTTCCTCTGCTCTCTGCTGGTTTTCAGTCACTTCCGCTGCTACCCACAATCGAATTGGGCCCTTCTGATGCTGATTCCTGGGTGGGTGGGCTTGTGTACATTCTAGGACCCTGTGGGTCTCTCCAACGAGCTCTCCTGTGAGACTGGGAGTTTCTCCCAGTGCCACCTCAACCCCCACAGGTGTTTTCAATCAGTGGTTTGAGGCTTTATTACCCAGCACTGGAGGTCTGGGTTGCATGGTCTGTCTCTTTCCCCAGTTGTTCTTCCTGGTTTATCTGTGTGCAAATATGTGTCTGCTCAGTCTGCAATCTGCTACTTTGCCAGGTCTGCCAGCCACCACCTTACCATGAGTCTATCTGCCCTGGCTGCCTGTCTCCACCCCTCCTACTAGTCTGGATGAATGTTTTCTTTAACTCCTTGATTGTCAGACTTACAAAAAGTTCAATTTTCTGTCAGTTCTGGTTGTTGTTTTTTGTTTTTAAATTGTTATTGTCCTTCTTTTGGTTGTGCAAGGAGGCACAGTGTGTCTACCCATGCCTCCATCTTTGCCGGAAGTACCAAATATCAATAATATTTCTATGTATTAGTGTTAAAGTGTCTTGGCTAGGCCCAGGATGGAGTTGCTTATGCTAAGCCCCATGTCTGCAAACAGAAGTTTATCTAAGCTTCTATGCTCAGCTATCCCAGAAAATGTAGGCCTAGGCTAACCTATCATCAATTGTCTGCTTAGTACAAGTTATCGAACCCAACTCCAACACTTCCCTTTGCACCATATAAGGAAAGTAACCCTGTTTAAACCAATTAGTAATGCTCAGTTAACTTTCTTGTTCCTGCTCACCTTTATCTATGAAACACTCTCATTTTGTGCAACTCTTGGAAGCTGCTTTCTGTTTTCTACACTTGATGCTTTTCAATTCACAAATTTCTAAATAAAAGCCATTTGGGTCAGGAAATTAAGGTCTGAAATTTTCTTTTGAATGGATTGAAATTGAAATTTAGCATAAAATAGTTGGGCATAATTTTTTTAAAGATTTTATTTATTTTTAGAAATAGGGGAAGGGAGGGAGAAAGAGAGGGAGAGAAATGTCCATCAGTTGCCTCTTGTGAGTCCCCAACTGGGGACCTGGCCCACAACCTAGACACATGCCCTGACCAAGAATCGAACTAGTGACCTTTCAGCTTGCAGGTTGGTGCTCAACCCACTTAGCCACACCAGTGAGGGCTAGTTGGGCATAATTTTAATAAAATATATGAAATACCTCTTCACTAAAATTTACAAATATTACTGAAAAACCAAAGGCTTAAATATATGGGACGATGTACCACGTTCGTGGATTAGGATACTAATTAAGGTCACTTTTCCCCTAAATTCATATATAGAATCAATGCAATCCAATCCATTTCCAGCACAGTTTGTTTGTTTGTTTTAAGAACTTGACAGTCTGATTGTACGGTTTGTATGGAAATGCAAAGGACTAAAATAAGATAAAATTATTTTGAAATAAAAGAAAAGTTGGGAAGACTTGGGCTAAATCGACAGTAACAAATAAAAGATGGAATTGCTATAAATATATGACACAAACATCAGTGGACCAGGATAAAGAACCCAGAAGTAGATTCTGGTCTATTAGGATTACAGACAGATTTTTAAAGATATAGTGTGATGACAGGTAGCAGCAGAGAGTGCTTAGACTTGGAGGGCGGGATAGACTCTGTTCCTTGACCAACTGTCATCTCCAGGCCCCCATTCCTCCCACTGTGGAAGCTGAAAGACAGATTTTCGTTTTCTACCTTCTTTAGCGAAGGGCGCCCACTGACCCAGTTTTGTTCAAGGATGTGTAAGTTGACTAGGGCGGGGGCTTCTAGTAAGCCTGTTGCTTTCCCAATAAAAAGAAAATTTGCTATACTGCCCAATTACCTTTTTTTTTTTTGCTCCTTTTCCTTTTTTAGTGGAAAAGGATTTCTGCCTGACATGAATGCCCAAATAAAAGATACTTCAAAACAACAAGCTAAAGATTTTTTTTGCACCTAAGTATAATATCTTTATTTAAGTGTAATTTTTAGAATATTATAATTTCTCAGAATACCAGAAATAATTTCTACATTTTCTGTTACCACTGTATTCAGCACAATGTTTTATTTCTGTTTAATTTTTACTTGAGTAGACTCTGTGCCAAGGATAAAAGCCATTCCAGTCAGAATAAACTGTCTCTTGATTATAACTGATGGATTCAGGGTGTGAAGGGCTATAGCTCACAAAATAAAAGAGGATTTAATTTATATTCCATACGTGGAATCAGGTGTTAGTCTAGTAACATTTGGTTTTTCATAAGAATTATTTTCTGATATTCCCATGTTCTCTGATATAGCTGCATAGTCATATTTTCTTTTCTGTTCTTGTTCCAACCTGAAACCTAGAGAAAAATGACAAATGTTTACAAAGATGCCAGATGTGTTAAGATATAGACTCATTCAATATGCCAGGTTCTACATTCCTTTTTACCACTCTTAGAGCAGCTGTCTGTATATCCTATTTAACTGAAGCCATAACTATCCAAAATTTCTTAATTCATTCTACTCACCATATTTTGTCGTCCACCTCTACAAAAGGCTCCGAGGAACTTGGGTTTCAAGTTTGATCTATTACTAATTAGCTGTGCAATTTGGAGTGTTACTTACCTTCCAAGTCTCAGTGTCTTCAGTGAGAATTAAGTGTACTGGTATATATGAAAAGGACTTAGCATTTAGTTTGGCATTTAGTTAGAAGCCTGTTCTCTGTAGAGCTAAAGTTTCCAAATGTCAATCAGATTTTGTGCTTTTTGAAGAGGTGACACACATTCTCTCTTCGGCGCCAGCACCTTCAGTGTATCACCTTCCACCTTCAGCTATAATGCAAACCCTACTTAACTTGCTCTTGTGCTCCTTTGAGTTATCACGCTATATCTTTCCATCATTTTGCAATACAAGCAGACTTCGTTTTCTCACACTTCACTTTACTGTGCTTCACAGATGTTGCTTTTTTTTTTTTTTACAAATGGAAGTCAAAACTACCCACCGGCAAAAAGATTATGACTCACTTTATTGCAATACTTTATTGAGGTGGTTGGGAATTAAACTTGCTATATCTCTAAGGTATAGGCCTGTTATCTCTTTTAACTCAGTATTTTATATCCTATGCTTCCATCTTTGTACCTGTCATTCCTTTATATTGTTTTACCTGTCGTTGCAAACTTAATATATGCTACACATTGGGGATATGGTAGTGAACAGGACAGACAACTCCCTGCTCTTAAGTGGAGATAGTTACCTAAAACTGTTCTGAAGAATGCTATCAACTCCAGTGAGCCCTCAAGTTGAATATGCAGAGTATTTGAAGAACAGGTAAGAGTTCAGTGATGGTGGGGTTGTGAGTGATGGGGAGAGTAGACATGATAAGGGTGGAAAGCCGTCCTGAAGTCAAGATTTTATTCCAGGCACAGTGGAAAACTTTGAGAGGCAGCAGAACCAGTCATTGTTAAGCACATAGGTTCTGGAGCCAGCCTGACTCCATTCAAATCTTGGACCTCACAGTAAGTTCCTGTGAGACCTTGAGCAAGTAACCCAACTCTTTGTTTGCTCATTTGTAAAATGCAGATAATAGAACCTGACTCAAATGAGTTACTATTTATTATAAAGCACTTAAGATATCACTTCTGCATGGTGCTTGCTAAAGAGTTTAAGTGTTCTAATTGCATTGATTTAAATTAGGAAAAGATCACTATGTATAGTGTGGGGAATGGGCTGGAGGAGCATCAGTTTGGAGGCTGTGGCAGCTTGGACTATGGTAGCAAGGAGCTGGACCTAAGTGGATAGGTTCTGGCTAGTGATAATTAACATTTATAGAGTATGAATTATGTACCAGGGACTAGCCTAAGCCCTTTACACATTTTACCTCTTAGTACTTCACCACAACCTAGGAGCTTGGTACTATTGTTATTCTCACTTTACAGAGGAAGACACTGAGCTAGTAACTTGCCCAAGATCACACAGCCAGTAAATAGTAGAGCCAAAAATCAAAACCAGGCAGTCTGAATCTACACTCTGCAATGTAATCTCTCTGCTTTACTGCCTCTCACAGATGACGGCAGGACAGAACTCATACACTCAGATTATACACTCGCCATAATTAGACTCTGGCTATGTTAGAATTACTGATATTTCTGGGATACAATGATCTGCTTCTTTAACATGCCATCATTTTCAGTTTCTCAGTATGTGGGTCATGGAAGGGACAACAGTGGCATAGAACTTTGAAAATATTTTTAACATTTTGAGGCATTTTTGTAGCCAAGTGAAGTTTGCTCATTAAAAATTATTACTGAAACCATAAGATGCAACTTTTAAAGAAAAGGATTATTAATTTTTTTTAAATTGAACCCTATATAAAATAAAAAATTCTATTTCCAAATACAGTCTTACCTATAAGGCAGAGATTTTCAACCTTTTTCATCTAATGGCACACAAACTAATTACTAAAATTCTGAGGCACATTAAAAATATATTTTTTGCTGATCTGATGAAAAATAGGTATAATTTGTTTTCATTCATACTGGACAACTGTTGTGTTGGCTGTTGTCATTTTTTTATTTGACAGTCTAAGGGAAAAGAGATCCGTGCCCCTGACTGAATAGTCAGGTATCGCATGTTTTAAAACTTCTTGTGGCACATCGGTTGAAATCGCTGCTATAAGGTAAGACTGCTCTGGCAAATTTATCTGTCTATATAGTTTGCAGGGTACTGAAATGTTAGGTGCTAAGAAATGTGTACATGTGTAGAAATGTATCATATTTGTTCACAGGAATTCCCCAAAAAGTATTGCTAAAAATCACCTACTTTTGAAGTTAGCTGAAGAGTTGCTTGTAGCAATTTCCTTCCAGTTGGCAATATACCTAAGCACATTATATAGACACTCATTAAATTAAATTAAACTGGTTTGTTAGTATGTAATGAATTAATTCATTAGTGCATGATTAGGCTACTTCTACAATTCCACTTTATGAAATCTTACATTGATGGCAACAAATTCTCTAGTCCAAATGTCTAATTTTCATGACTTCTGTGTTGCTCTCATGCTTCCGAGGCAAACCCCAGGACAAGGAGTTCGAGGATGTATAAAAATCATGTTCACTTCTACCATGGTAGTGCCCTTTGGTCTTCCTCAGCACACCTTTTCTCATCTTATCCTGTTCTGTTCCTTCCAGATCATGTCCTCAGTTGAATGCCTACTAAGATGTTAGTTAACTTCTAAATTAAAAGTATGGACAGAAAACTCAGAGGAAAAAAGGGGCAAACAATTATGATAAACCTTCTCCTTGGTTCCAGATTGCCACACCTACTGTCTCTGACATGTTAACAGAAATTTAAAGCATGTGGTTTATGATCTTAGAGCTATGGTGCTACCTTTGCAGAGTACAGTCAACATGAGAGATTGCATCCAAGTAGGACAAATGCAGCTTCCACCTCAGTTTCCCAAACAGAGACTGAAATAGGGACACCAGGGTAGCCTGAGAAGAGGTAGAATAATAGGGAAGAGCAAGGTGTGATGAGCTATGAAGATGAGGGGATGCTCCAAGAGGCAGGATTCCTGTAACTTATTCCATTTCATTTTAGTCTCTGTGTCCTCTTTCCCAAGCCTCGCTTCTTCCAACTGCACCCAAGAAGTCAGGTAAGGAATTGGTCACAGCAGGTGCTGAAAGGGAGCTGAGGAGGATTAGAATTGTCGTGTAAAAAATTATTTTCCAAGTATTCATTTATTTCATTGAATTACTGTGGTTAACTTAGTGTTCCTGAAGGGTTTTTTTGTTTGTTTGATTGGTTGATTGGTTTAGGAAGGCATATGTTATCCAACAATATTTAAATATTTAAAGTACTGTGTCTATAGTTAGGTTTTTTTGTTACTCCTACTTCTTTTTATTCCAAAAACTTTATCCTATGACCTTGAATAAGATATTGCTGGGTCACTGTTAAAAGATGCAGGATAAGAGCAGGCAATGTAAACCCCTCCCCAGGATCTCTCAGTAGACAGTGCAGTCTGGACTGATTGTAAATTTAGGCAGACTTTCAGTGGTTGTTCAGGATCACTATGAAGAGCTGCGTGTCTATCGTCCTGCTTCCTTGGATCTATATACTCAAAGGTTTGCATTCCACCTTCAAGAACACCTTGATTTATTTACTGATTTACATATTTGATTTACATACTGAAAGGTTTTCATTCTACTTTCAAGGCCACCTGACAGTCTGGAGTATAAACATATACCATATTTAATTAAGGCTGACCACTGACCCAGCTTTACCTAATACCAGGACAATTATTTTAAAAGAACTTCTCATAAAAGACATGCCAACAGCAACTGATAAAAATATCTAAGTTTTACAAATAGAAGAAAGAGTCTGATAGCATTACTATACTGCTCATGGCATAGAACTAATTTGTCTTTCTCACTAAGAAGTTTTTGTGATTTTAAGATAATAACTGCAGAATAGTATATATGGGAAATCTATAATAAATTCCTCAGGATTACAAGTGTAACATTTTGATCATCTGAGAAAGTGCCTAGCCTGAGGAGCCACTTAACTACGTGTCCTAGAAATCAAAGGAACAGCTTCAGATATAGAAACTACACCACCATCACCACCCCCCCCCCACCGCCACACACACACAGGCAAAGATCTCATAGCAATACAAATAATAGAATATTAGGAAATTATTTAAGATATCCCAGCTGCTGATCACTTAACAAGTTATTTCAAAATGCACTTGCAGTTTGAAAATTACGAAGATTTGGTAAGAGGAACAACTTACAGAGAATATGCCCCTAAAAATCCAACAATATCAATGACAGTAGTGGTCACACGGCATTGTGGGTGACTCAGTGACGGTGATGTGGAGGTGCTTTATATTCGAAGTTCCTACAGCAATGTATCTCTCAGTACTGCAGAATTTATGACAGTATTCATCAGTGTCCTGGAGGCCAAGAGTGAAGTTGGCTCTATCCATTCTTCAAAATAATAATATTGTATTCAGTTGATAGAGGATGCACATGGCTTCTCCCCAGGAGAACAGCCAACTGTCCTGACAAGGGACTAGCACAAAAGCTGTTGGGGGAAGACCTGGTTTGTATCAGTGTCAACACATTAATGCCATTCTGTTGGTCTGACTATTGAAAACTGTCCACAGATTTTGAAGGATACTCTGCAAAGAATTAGTGACCACCAATTCTTATGAAGAAAAATGTCAGACTCCAAAATTCTCATCAAACAAGGTGGCATCAATCCAGTTACAAACATCTACCGGAAACACTGTGGAAACCACAAATGCACCGGGTAGAAGGTGCTTGCTTGTACCTAATGTCTGCAGTCAGCCTGGGAAGACCTTTGCAAAGTTTAATCTTACCTGAGATAATCAGTAGCTTGGGATTAGTAATGCTACTAAAATATTTCCAAATAATCATGCTGGATTCTATTTCAAATTTTTGTTATCCAGGGCCTAAGTGAGAGAATAAACTGATAGATATTGTACATAATTTGGAAGCATGAGGTATCTCTACTTTAAAAAGTGGAAATTGTCCGTTAATCCTACCAGGTCAAGCCTGGGTGCATCCATCCCACCCCATATAAGTATATGCTACAAAAACCACTTCAGGTCTTACTGGTTTATTGTTTTTATCCTTTCTTCCACAGATTTAATCCCCTAACAGAGAAGAGTATGGTGGATGACAGTGGACTGAGATGTCTGTTTATTTCCTCCCTTTGAACTGAATTGTATTGTTCTTTTTGTATCCCAGTAGTGATGAAATACAGAATGTTGGGTATCAATTTTTGGTTAATCTTTCATGAAAGTGTGTTGGTCCTTTGCTTGAATTAGCCAACTGTATAAGGATTTCAAAAGCTCACTTGAGAAAATTCTCTATCCTGCTCTCAGAAGCTCATTCAAAATGAACCTCACCAACCTCTCTCTTTTTTTCCTCCATTCTTTACCCAGCGATTTTTACTCTTGGGGAAAAAAGTAGAAGTACAGCACTACATAAAGTATATAATTTTCTAACTGCTAATCTGCGTACCTGAAACTAATGCAAAATACTGAATGTAAAAAAATATACTTGTAATTTTTAAAAAGGTACTGCATTACAGTACGTTTCTTTGAATGTCATTTCCTTCATCATTATTACTATCTGTATTTATTCAGTGTCCCCCAAATCACAGACATTCTCTCTATAGAGAATTGAAATACTAAGGTAAGGACAAGATATTGGGTTAAAGAATCTTAATCTCTGTTTGTTTGTTTGTTTGCTTGTTTTTAGAGAGGGAAGGGAGGGAGAGAGAGAGAAAGAAACATCAATGTGCAGTTGCTGGGGGTCATGGCCTGCAACCCAGGCATGTACCCTGACTGGGAATCGAACTTGCAACACTGATTTGCAGCCCGCGCTCAGTCCACTGAGCTACGCCAGCCAGGGCTTTAACAATCTCTCTCTTTTTTTTTTAATTATAGTTTATTTTTTTATTTTTATTTATTTATTTTTAGAGAGGGAAGGGAGGGAGAAAGAGAGGGAGAGAGACATCAATATGCAGTTGCTGGGGGCTGTGGCCTACAACCCAGGCATGTGCCCTGACTGGGAATCGAACCTGCGACACTTTGGTTCACATCCCGCGCTCAACCCACTGAGCTATGCCAGCCAGGTAACAATCTCTTTTTACCATTTACTTATTACAGAATATTTTAGAACATCTATCTACAATGCATAACTAGTTATTTCTTTTTGTCTTTCCCTTTTTATTTTCTAATATAGCTTTCCCACCAATATCTTATTTTTTCTTGTTTTTCTTCTTTTAGTGATTCTTTTTCTTGTCTTTTCTCATTATTCTCTTCTTTGATTCCCCTTGGGTGACCTTCTTCCTGTTCTATTTTTCAATGACATGTTGATTTTTCCTATCCCATATTCTTATCTCTCTTCCTGATTTCTTCCTTTTTCTTATGTTTCTTTACTTAACACTTTCTTCATTTTAATTTTTCTGCTGTTTCATCCACACAATAGTCACATTCATTATTGTAGCTGGTAAATATTCAATATATTTAAAAGCTGTTTGAGATATAATTCACATACCATACCATCCACCCATTTAAAGTGTATAATTCAGTGACTTTTTGTGTACTCACAGAGTTGTGCATCCATCATCATGATCGATTTTAGAACATTTTTATTTCTCAAAAAACCCCAACTGTACCCCTTAGCTTTACCTCCCAACCCTCATAAGTCTTCCAGTCCTAGGCAACCACTAATCTACTTCCTGTCTCTATAGATTTCCCTATTCTGGACATTTCATATCAATGGAATCATAATGCATGGTCTTTTTTTTTATTGGGTTCTTTCAGTTAGTAGAATCATCAATATTGTAACATGCATCAGCATTATTTCTTTATTTCAGAATAATATTCCGTTGTATAAATATTATATATTTTTATTTATCCATTCATCAGTTGATAAATATTGGGGTTATTTCTACTTTTTGGTTATATTATGAATAATGCTGCTATGAACATTTATGTACAAGTTTTTGCATGGACGTGTGTTTTCATTTCTCTTGTGTATCTATACTGAGGAATGGAATTGTTCAATCATATGCCAACTTCATGTTTAACTATTTGAGAAACTGCCAAATTATTTTTGAAAATGGCTGCACCATTGTACATTTCCACTGACAGTATATAACGGTTCCAATTCTTCTACTTCCTTGTCTTCTTAATTATAGCCGTCTTAGTTTGTCTGAAGTCAAATCTCATTATGGTTTTAACTTGGATTTCCCTGATTGTTATATTAAATATTTTAAAATTCCCATCACACACACAAAAAAATTCTAAAAATGTTTTCCAAGGGCTGTAATATGCCACTACAAATTATAACTTTTTAATGTCTCATGTGGGAAGATCAAGGTCTGTAAGTTAACAAAATTCTTTGTATTATTGATTTCATGTTCCCAGCCTTATTTCTAAATCCCAAAGTAAGAAATAAAGCAAATTTAGACTAAGGCATAAGTATGAAGTCTGACAATAAAGAACACCTCTCCAATTTTCTTTTTTCTACTTTTAGATCATCCCTCTTACATCTTTCTCCCTCATTTTCTCTTCTTTCTTTCTAGACAAGTATAAATACTTGTTTTGTGGGGAGGGGTGGAGATTATGTTTGTGACTCCTACATTCAATACGGGAATGAGAAATATTAGAAAGAAAAATATGATGCCAGCCCGTGTTCCCAAGAACAGCAAAATGTATTTACTCATCAAAGTTCAGTGTATTTGTCCAGTTCAGCACTTCATCCACTTCCCATTCCATCACAGAATCTATCCCACCATCTTCGATAGATCTGATTAGCCCTTTTGTTGCTGTGTGAATTAAACCTAGAGTTTCACTATTTGTTGACTTAGCTGCCAGGCTTCCTGCATAGTACCTAAATAGAGGAAAGAAAGAAAGACATAAATCCTCTGGAAAATGTGATTACTAGTAGATGCAGTTAATATATATTGTTGTTATAATGCTATTCAAATATAAAGCAAGTTTTTATCCTATTTAACACAAATACCTCTAAGCCAAGTTATATTCGATCGGATCTTTTGGAAAAAACAAAGCAGCATAATCAAGCACAGAGAGAAGCCTCATTTCAAGAGTCCTGCTCAGCAAGTTGGATTTTTATGATACAAAGAAAAACTAAATTATATCACCAAATCATAGAATTACAGAATCAAAGGGCCTCAAAGACCAAATTACTAGCCCACTTGTTTTATAGATAAGGAAATGCTGGAAGAGTTGAATAACTTTTCGAAGGCCATGTGGCTGATGACAAATACGAAGAAAGAAGGAAAGAGAAAGAGAGGAAAAGATGAAAGGAAGAAAGATACTGACATTTTTTGTGTGTCAGGCACTTTTCATACATCATTTTAATTGTCTTTAAAAGGACACAGCCATTTGTGACAACTCTTTATTCCCATTTTATGGATGAGGAAATTGAGACTTAGAGAAATTAAGAAATTGTTCGAGATCATGAATGCAGTAAATATATATCAGCCAGTATTAAAATCTGACTGTAAGCACAGACTTCTGTAGCACTGTTCTTTTACATTTGTCTGAGCACATAAATTAACACATCCACCAAACATAAGCCAAGTGAGTAGACAGAAGTGGTGCTTACCAAGAATATTAAAATACAGCATTCTTTGTTTTTTTATTTTAAGATCTACATTGGTGTTCTATTTTAAAGGTTAACGTATTCTGACCCTGTATTTAATCTGACACTCATTTATTAGGAAGTGGCATGGTGGAAGTGTACAGCTAGAATTTGGTATTGAACTGTCTGACTTTGAATCTTGCTTCTGTGATTTATTAGCTGTATAACTTTTGGCAAATGATCTAGCCTTTCTGGGACTTAGTGTCCTCTTCCTTAAAATGATAATCATTACACTACCTCCTGCTAGCATCCTTAAGAGGTTTAGAAGTATAATACAATTAAAGCATTTAAAACTACTGGCACATAGTAAACATTCAATGAAAGAAAGCTTCCATAATCCTGGATGGCAAAAGATGTGACAGTGACAAGATGTATCCCTGCCCTTATCAAGTTTCTGCTTGGTCAGACTTTAAATGGATAATGATCTATGTGAGCTAGTGAATTGTATAGAAGCAGGAACATGCCTCTTGATTTCTATTGCTTAGTAAGTGCACAAATTATAAGAAAGTATGATTTCACAATTTTTTTTTCTCAGTTCAGGTTTAATAGAAACTACACAAAAGGTGTTGCCCCATTACTGTACATGTCAGTTGGCCTGCTCCATAAGTTCAGGCCATTTCCTCCAGAAAAAGAAAGGCTGCCCTCCCCAAACCCTGCAAGAAAGGCCTGTTTTGTCTCACACCACATATGGCCTAAATCTAAGATCTTGTGTTTTAAGCATGGCAATAATAAAAGAGAAGTTTTGTTCTCATGGCCATATACTGCCGCCATGACCCTATAATGGCCCGATGCTCACTTCTGCTTAGAGAAATATTGTTCGCTTCCTGGACATCACTTGATGGCATCACTGCCAGGTTTCCAGTCACCTGGGCACACTTCCCCATGTTTGTCAGTGAACTGGAAAGCCTGAACTAGTCTCAGAGTTTCATCCAAAGAGTTGGTGAACAGGAAGGTCGTTTATGGTGATCTGTGGAAGGATACCTTTTTCGTCAATGATAAAGAGGCCCCTGAATGAGATGCCCTCATCAGCCTTTAAGACCCCATAGTCTGAGCAATGGTGCGCTTGGGGTCTGACACCAAGGGAATGTTCATGGATCCCAGTCCTCCTTGTTTCCTGGGTGTGTTGATCCAGGCCAGGTGACAGAAGTGAGAATCCACAGAAACACCAATCACTTGGCAGTTGAGTTTCTTAAATTCTGCCCTATCACTGAAAGCAATGATGTCCATGGGGCAAACAAAGGTAAAGTCAAGAGGGTAAAAGAAGAACACCACCTATTTTCCTCTGTAGTCAGATAGGCTGGTATCTTTGAACTGACCATCTAGTGTAACAGGTGTAGCTTTGAAGTTGGGGGCAGGGTGCCCAATGTTAGCATTTCCTGAAGACATGTTGCTATCAGTGGCTCTGAGACACAAATACCAAAAGAAGCAGGTCAGGAAGAAGAATCATGAAGCGCCTGCTTTTACAATTTTTCTAGAGTTCTTCATTTACTTATTCATTTAATAAACATTTACTTCAGTGTCCAACATTTGCAAAGCAATCTGTACAGTGGTGAAATGCCTTCCTGGAACTTGCAGTCTTCCACTTCCATACTCTCCTCCCTAAACAACAGGCACTTAGCAGACATGTACTAAATAAAAAAAGACATAAATGATGGTACCCTTTGGCCCAGAATTATTAACTAATGCTCATGCTACAACAAAAATGCATTTAGAAATCAGAAACTTCTGAAAGGCTGAGGTTGAATGTATTTTTTATGAGTTCCTCCATGTTTACCTTCCCAAAGATACATACACTTAAGATTAGATTTTGGAACTGGGGTGATACTCATTTTTCCTTTTACAGCACTGATATACAACAATTCATATATCTACTTTTTGTTCTCAGACTTTATTTATTTTTGAAATTTAATCTTTGTTGTATTATTTTTTACATTACCTTTTAGTCCCCTTATGTTCTCCGGGTCCGTAAGTCCTTTTTCCTTTTAGCTTGGTCCCTCCACCCTCTACCTCCCCCTGCCCCTACTGTCGTCCTGCTCTCCATCTATGAGTCTGTCCCCATTTTCCTTGTTTGAGTGACTTCTTTTTCTTTCCCTGGATTTAAAAAGTCCTCATTGGGAAATGTTTTGCTGATGTGTAGAGGTGAAACAAAAAATGGCAGAAACACAAAAGGACATCAAAATTGATAAGTTCAAAAACTGATTTGAACAGTGGAAAAAATGTCTCGATAGGTTTACTACATCCAATGGAGAGTACTTTGAAGGTAACTAAAGTTTAAACATGTAAGAATAAATACACAATTTTGTAATAAATAAATTCCATGCTTAGGGTTCCCCCTCATACTTATACACCTGTAAATCTATGACTACAATAAAAAATGAACACATCACCCCCCCAAAAAAAGTTCCCTGTGTGCCTTAGTAATCCTTCTCTCCCTCCTCCCTCCCACCCTTATCTCCAGACAACCACTGATCTGCTTTATGTCACTCCAGATTTCTTTGTATTTTCTAGAAATGTGTGTAAATGAAATCATACCATGTGTTCTCTTTTTTGACTGGCTTTATTAATTCAGCACCATTATTTTGAGATTCATCCATTGTTGCTGTGAGTGCCAATAGTTTATTCCTTTGTACTATGAGTAGTATTCCTTTGTGCAGGTACATCACATTTATTTATCCAGCGACATTTGGGTTGTTTCTGGTATTTGGCTACTTCAAATAAAGTTGTTATAAACATTCATACACAGTCTTTCTGTGGGCATATGGTTTATTTCTCTTGGATAAATACCTAAGAGTGAAATGGCTGAGGTAAATGGTAGGTATATCTTACCATTTAACTTGTAAGATAATACTAGCTTGTAAGAAAACTGCCAAACTTTTCCAAAGTGGATGTACCATTTCCATTTGCTCTATATGTGTGCAGACAATTTCTGCCATTCTGGTGGTAATGTAATATCTCATTATAGTTTTGGCTTGCACTTTCCTAATGACTAATGATGATAGTTATTATTTCACTTGTGCTTATTTGCTATCCATATGACTTCATTGTCAGAGTGTTTGTTTAAATCTTTGCCATTTTAAAATTAGGTTGTATTCTTATTATTGAGTTTTGAGTTTAAAAAATATTCTAGATACAAGTATTTTACCATATATGTTTTGCAAATGTTTTCTTCCTGCCTGTGGCTTGTTTTTATTTTTATGTATTTTTTCACATTTGCATTTTTTTTTGTGATGTATCTCCTCAGGCAAGGGAAACAAAAGAAAAAAATAAACAAACAAGACTATATCAACCTAAAAAGTTTTTGTAGAGCAAAGGAAATCATCAAGAAAATAAAAAGACAACCCATAGAATGGGAGAACATTTGCTGATACATCTCATAAGGGGATAACATCCAAAATTTACAAGGAACTTACAAATTCAACACCAAATAAAGCCAACAACCCAATTAAAAAATGGGCAAAGGACCTGAGTAGACAATTCTCCAAAGAGGACCTACAAATGGCCAATACACATATGAAAAGATGTTCAGTGTCACTAATCATCAGAGAATTGCACATTAAAACCACAATGAGATACCATCTCACACCTGTAAGAATGGCTATCATCAATATACAACAAACAACAAGTGCTGGCAAGGATGTGGGGAAAGGGGAACACTTTTGCACTGTTGGTGGGAATGCAGATTGGTACAGCCACTGTGGAAATCAGTATGGAGATACCTCAAAAAATTAAAAATAGATCTGCCTTTTGACACAGTGATCCCAATTCTGGGAATATATCTGAAGGAACCCCAAACAGTAATTTGAAAGAACATAAGCACCCCTATGTTCATTTCAGTGTTATTTACAATTGCCAGGATATGGAAGCAGCTCAAGTGTCCATCAGTAGATGAGTAGATAAAACAACTATGGGACATTTACACAATAGAATACTATTTGGCCATAAAAAAGAGAAAATTTTACCCTTTGTCACAATATGGATGGACCTCAAGAACATTATGCTAAGCGAAATAAGCCAGTCAGAGAAAGACAAATACTAAGTGATCTCACTCCTATGTGAAATCTAATGAACAAAGTAAACTAACAAGCAAAACAGAGACAGGCTCATAGAGAGCAGGATGACAGCTAAGGGAGGAGGGAGGTTAAGGGATGGAGGGATTGAGAAAAAAGAAAACAGGATTCATGGACATGGACAAGAGTGGGGTGATTGTTGGGGGTGGGGTGCATAAGCAGACTAAATGCTAATGGAAAAAACAATAAAGATTAAATAAATTAATAATAATTAAAATTTCCAATTGTTTGTTGCTGGAACATGACAGTACAATTTCTGTATCTCACAACCTTGATAAACTTACTTATTAGTTCCAATAGATTTTTTTTAATAGATTTCTCAAGATTTGTACCTAGACAATCATGTCAACTGTGAATAAAGACTGTCTTAGTTCGTTCTTTCCAATTTCAGTCTCTTTCTTCCTTTTCTTGCCTTATTTCACTGGCTAGGACCTTCAGTGCAATGTTGTAAAGAGGTAGTGAGAGGAGACATCCTTGCCTTGTTTTCTCATCTTAGAGGCAAGGGAGACGGTCTTTCACTGTTAAGTGTGTTAGCTGTAGGTTTTTTATAGATGCCTTTTATCAGGAAGAGGTTCTCCCTCTTATTCCTAGTTTGCCAAGAGTTTTTATCATGAATGATTGTTGGATTTTTGTATTTTTCTTCATCTATTAAGATGATCATAACTGAATTTCTTTTTAAGTCTGCTAACATGGTAAATTACATTGACTGATTTCCAAAAGTTAAGCCAACTCTGTATTCCTGGGATAAACTCCATGTTATTTATTATCCTGTATCTATGTTCATGAGAGACACTGTTTGTTATTTTTTAATTCTTATAAGCCTCAAGTGTTTTTTGTATCTGGTAATACCTTATAGAAATTGTTGCAATGTGGCCCTGGCCAGGTAGCTCAGTTGGTTGGAGCGGCATCCTGATACTGAAAGGTTGTGGGTTGATCCCCATTCAGAGTATATACCTAAGGTTGCAGGTTTGTTCCTGGTCGGGATGCTTATGGTAGGCAACTCATGAATGTTTCTCTCTCACAAAGATGTTTTTCTCTCTCCCTTCTTCTCTCTCTAAAATCAATAAATACATCCTTGGGTGAAATTTTTATTTTTTTTTTAAAGAAGAAAATTGTTGTGATGTGTTCCCTTCTTTTTCTGAAAATATTTGTGTAAAATTTGTATTAGGTTTTTCTTAAATGCTTGCTAGAATTCACCAACCGATCTACCTGGGCCTTCAGTTTTCTTTGTAGGAATTTTTTAAAACTGTAAGTTCAACTTCTTTAATAGATATAAGACTATTCATGTTGTGGCAGGAAAAGAAACTGCTCTCTGTAACACTTGTAAGTTTTGTTGGGACAAAAGCTGAGTAAAAGTTATTTTTAGGTAAGAAGCCGGCTAGCAGACATTGCTATGTAACGTTATCTGAAGGTCACTAACCTTGCTCCTGCTTCTGAATGCTTGCTTTCAGCAGCTGGTTCCCCCTCCCTTTCTGCCTGTGTAACTAGTATATAAAAGGACTCCAAACCCAGTTTTTTCAGCTCAGGATTTGGGAATTAACCCCCCTTGAGCCCCTGGGTAATAAGGTTTGTGCTTCATTATCTTCCCGAGTGTGGGTGGGTTTTCCACAACATTTTGGTGCATTGGCCGGGAAACCCCTCATGCGAGCAGGTATTTTGCCTCTGGTGAAAGCGACTGGGATAGTCGGCGGGGGAGCCCTGCTGCAGGGGAGGAGCATGTGCCCTGGTGATTCCAGGCTTCCCGGGGCAGAGACTCTCGTGCCATGTCCCTGACTGCTCTAACACCCGGGCAGAGGGGAGAGACGAACCACGAACTGTCGGAGGCGTCAATCAGGAATCAGTGAGTGCCCAGGGGACCGGACCTGAGTACCAGAGGGGGGCTGATCACCCCCCAACTGGAAAATTCAGGAGTCTGGGCCAAGACCCAGACCATCGCACTCCTACTCAGGGGAGAACTGTGTGACTGACTGTGTGTGAATGTATTTGTAACTCTATGGGCCGGCCAGGCTTAGGGAGTCTGATTGGGCCCCCCACCTGCGGTGGGCGTGTGAAAGATCCCCTTTTCCTTTGCCTGTGTCAGTTGGGAGAATTCATCATGGGTTGGGGGGGGTTTCTGCCCCAGTACTGTATTGCATGTATGTGGGTGCGCTGCCATTTTGGATAAAGTGGAGGACGAGCCACGTGAGTGCCCCCCCCCAGGGTGGAGGTGCATGGTTGTCGTCACCTTGGATGATGGGTCACGTGAGAGCCCCTCCATCTTGGAACTGGGCAAGGTGCCAGGCTAAGGGCTCTCTCCAGACTGCATCAGTCTGGTTCTCTCTGTAACTGGTTCTGATAAGAATGGCTCTGAAGGACATGTCCTGAAGTTTAAGGAAAACATCTGGCCTGTAGGGTGTTTGCAGGGTCTGAGCTGCAGAAAACTGTAGAATGTCCCTGCAAATCTAGGGAATTTTAGTAGAAGGTACCTGAAGTGCCAGGGACTTTTGGCTGTCCTTCCCAGAGTGGGAAAGGAACCAGGATTAAAAAGAATAATGGTTAAATCTGAATAAGTAAAATTATGTATAAAAAATGTAAAGTTTTAAACCTGGAGTAAAGGAAACCTCAACTATTTGTTTTCTGGTTTTGTGGGAAAAGAACAGTGTTGTTTCTGATCAAAAACCCTCTGTACTTAAAATCTGTTTAAGGTTGCCTGTAACCGGTTGGGGAGGATGCCTTTGACACTTGCGACCCAGGAAGGGTCATTTGGGGCTGATGAGTGCTTCAGCCAGAGGCAAAGCAGCATGTCTCTGCCAAAAGACCGGGCCTGAAGGAGCATGTCTCTGTGAGAGAGAATGCCCCTACCTGTGTACTGTTCTGGAAACTCTGTGTTTTGGATTTTGCTCTGCATCTGCTCTGAAAAGGAAATTAAGGATTCCAGGGAAGGTTAAAACTTCACACTCTGTAGAAAAGTAAATAATATGTGTGTGTGTGTATATATATATATATATATATATATATATATATAGAAGGTCTGTGGGAAACTGTAAAGGTAAATGGAAAAGTAAAAGTTTTAGAAAGGAATTATGTGAAGTTAGTTAATAATAAAAGGTATAAGGCATGGAAATACACTCTTGGTGGATATCAGAAAATGTATGAAAAAATAAAAGGGTTGTAAATGTTGCATAAGTCTGTAGAAGTAAAGGTCTTAAAAAACCCGGTAAATATCAAAAGGGAAAAGATTTTCCTTCAGGCTTTGTATTTTTCTCCCTACCTGATCCCTCCAGAATTTGGCATTCTGAAGGAGTAAGTGAAAACATAAGTTTTCTTTGCATAAGACCAATAAGACCAGTTGTGAATAGTGGTTTTGTTAACCAAGACTTTGACTGGAACGTCACGTCTGATGGAGGCATGTATGGGTTCTGGTCATCACCAGAAAGCCCTGAGGAACTGGGATTGACTTGTGAAGCTAGCGTAAGCCCACAAGAAAAAGCCTGGTACTTTGGTTGGTTGTGCAGTTCATGGCAGTCTTTCCAGGGAAGGAACGAAGGTTGCTTTCTTGAAAGATGGCCAAAAAGGAACTTGTGGGCACAATGAAAACCTCAAGGATCTGAGTGAAACAACTGGTACAGGTGAAGCCAGATGGCGGATGTGTGGCTCTGCTTCTGTGCCCTGAGGGGCAGACTGGAAAGTCAATCTGAAGGTTCCCTGTGTAAGTTCCAGCAAAGCAGAACTAAAGATCATAAGTAATCCAGGCTTCCCTTGGTGAGTTTATGCAAACAAACAGTCAAAATAAAAAACAGAACTCAAAGTAGTCCCTTTAATAACAGTGAGGGTGATCTTAAGGAAAAAAATTATGGTTCAAGAAAAATCACAGTGCTTAGTATTAAACATCAGAATAACACAGCTAACTGTCTTAACAGTTTGTTTTTATTTGAAGGTTAAAACTGGTTTTGTAATATCATCAAAAATGTACTATTTACAGCTATGAAGGACCTGTCAAATTGCCATTGCTGAATGTCATTGCAGGAAAGACCTCACAACTAAATGCCTTCCCAAAAGACAGTCTCACAGGCACAAAGACTGGTTTGGGGACTATTGTGTAAATTAACCTGTGTGTTCTTCTGTTTTCATAGGACGTATGCCTATGACTTCATTACCTGAGTGATTGGTTGCAATATAGACCTCACTTAAGGAGCCCATTTTTCATCATCGCCCCCTGGAGCTCAATGGTTTGGCTAAACTAAGTGGTTGGGTTAGTAAGCAGTTTGGGCGATCTGTGGGCTTCGCTTTAAAACTGATTTTCCCTTTTCTGTCTTAGTGGCTTGAACAGGAAAGGTTTAAATATCTGAAAGGAGGGAAATCATAATATATCTCCTTCATCCTGAGTAAAGTATAATGGGCCGCAAGAATTTTGGATAGGTGTAGCATACCTTGTACACCTTCCTCCAGATAAGCCATACCTAAGCCCCTGCCTTTGTCATTTAATAGTTATGATTTAATTGTGCCTTCCAACTCTTTCCAAATCTGTCACCTCCAGAATATAACCAGGATGCCAATGGTCCAGTAATGCCAGCCTTTGGACACCGAGCCTGCGACTTCCTGGTAATAGCCAACTGACCAGGATTCTGTAAGGTCCTTCCCCTTACAGGAAGGACTCCCTCCATGCTGCACCCCCTTTCAGGGCACCCCAGACCCATGGATGGGTAAAACAACGTCCGGAAGCAGTTACAAGAAGATGAGACCTTCGTCCATTGTCCTTTAAAAGAATTTAAAGTGGGTATATATCTAAAATGAAAAATTGTTACAAGGTGCAGCCAAGGGGAGGGACCCCAAATGGGCATTTGGGATGGGGTCTAGAACTTGGGGTGTCCAGGAGATTTTAGGATGCCTTCTCCTACATTCCTGTGGCACCTTCCAGCCAACCCACTTTTGCCTTTGAATAAAAAGATCCGCACACAGTGGTCAAGACTCAGTTGACCTGGACTAGACTGCCCCAGGGGTTTAAGAATTCCCCAACCCTATTTGGGGAAGACATAGCAGGAGACCCCTTGCTAAGGGGGGACGGACCTGATGATTCTGCAGTACATGGACGACCTCCTCCTGGTGGCCCCATCCCAGGAATGGTGCCGGGAGGGAACGCACACACTGCTGAAGTGCCTGGCTGAATTAAGGAAAGAACACCAGAAGCACATCCCCGAACACACTCCTGCTCTTCACCTCGAGTTGCAGAGGGCACGCGTTGTGTATCTGAAGTGCCCCTACAGCTGTCTGCACAGTCCTCTGTCATGGCCTTTCATGTTGCTCCATCAGGTTCACCTGCCCCAGTGGCCTGCAAGCTCCCTTGAGGCTCCGGTAATGTCACCAGGTGCAGAGCTCAGCAACCAGGCTTGCTGGAAGTACTCATGGTGTGATCAGGGGCGTGGACAGAAAACAGCAGAGTTGCCAACACCCTCCAGAACCTTGTCTGATTTCTAAGAAAAATGCTCGTTCTCCTGAGGAAAAGCCAGCCTGTACCTGGCGGCTGTGGAACTTGGCCCTACTACCAGGCTTTGAAGGGTCCGGACATTAAGAGAAAGCCTTCCAAAATATTAAGAGGTGCCTCAGTAATGTTCCTGCCCTTGGACTGTCAAAGCCGGGGCGGCCTTTTAATCTGTACACCCACAAGAGAGACAAGGTAGCCCTTGGGTCCTAACCCAGCCTATCGGACCATGCCAACACCTGGTGGCTCACCTGTCTAAGCAGTTGGACCATGACGCCACCAGCTGGCCACCTCGTCTAAGGGCAGTCACTGTTGCCATAACCCTCTTGTCAAGAGGCATAAGTGGCTGTCAAATCCCAGACTGACTCAATACCAGGGCATCCTCCAAGGAAACCTGAGGGTGCATGTTAAGACCATGAAACAAGTCAATCCAGCCACCTACTTATCGGCAAAACTTGGAGAGCTGGACCATGACTGTCTTAGAGTAACTAAAGAAGTCCACGCCAGCCGACCAGACCTCCAGGACCAGCCCCTGGCCCAACCTGATGTTAATGTCACCCACTACATGAATAGAAGCAGCTATATGGTTGAGGGCAGGAAAGTCGCCAACTATGCAGACCAGAAAACTGGACTGCCCTGGACAAACTTACTGCTGCAGAAGTCACCCCTTGGATCTACTACAACCAGGCCAAGACAGCAGCAGATCCCAAAGACCCGAAGACTAGGCCTGTGCCAAAATCCCACACTAAGACACTGGAGGACGCCAACCAGTAAAAAGAGACACCAAAAATAGACCGTTGTTCTGCAGGGTACCTGACTCTAATTGGCACCTTCGCAGGAACATTAACAATTGAACTAGTAAGTGTGGCCCCTAAGGAATGGAATCCCTGCAAATCAGGTCACTCTAGAAATAGTTTGTCTCTGTTTAATCTCTGTATTTGAGTTTATTGTATGCTTTGCTTAACAAATGCGGCCCCTGTCTCAGCCCAAGCCTGCAAATGTAATACCCCTGGGCATAGGATTATGCTCAGCAGTAAAGTGGTCTCTTACTGTCTCCCAGGGTCAGCTTTCAGCTCCTCCACTGACATGCCGTCGGGTTGCATTCAGTCACAGCAATCCCTCTGCACTTGGGGAGGGAAGGTATAAGGGACAGGAGTAACATCCAGGACCATAAAGTACCAGACCCGGAGGTATCAGGCATATAGGATCCTGCATCCTCTGGACCTTAGTCCAACACCTAGGGCCACAGTGACTCATAGGGGAGCCACCACAGTGCTAGCCCTCCAGTGGTACCAACACCAGTATCAGCAGTTGTAACCCTCCCAAGGACCTCAGCCTTATAGCCAGGTATTAGTGATGCTAAAAGGGATAAAACACCTTATAGCATCAAAGGGGGGAATGTGGCAGGAAAAGAAACTGCTCTCTGTAACACTTGCAAGTTTTGTTGGGACAAAAGCTGAGTAAAAGTTATTTTTAGGTAAGGAACCAGCTAGCAGATGTTGCTATGTAACGTTATCTGAAGGCCACTAACCTTGCTCCTGCTTCTGAATGCTTGCTTTCAGCAGCTGGTCCCCCTCCCTTTCTGCCTGTGTAACTGGTATATAAAAGGACTCCAAACCCAGCTTTTTCAGCTCAGGATTTGGGAATTAACCCCCCTTGAGCCCCCGGGTAATAAAGTCTGTGCTTCGTTATCTCCCCAAGTGTGGGTGGATTTTCCACAACAATGTTATCTTTGTTTTTGAGTGCACTTTGGTCAATGTCATTCAATAAATTATTGTTTCATTTAATTTTTCAAACTTATGGGCATTAAGTTTTTGTAATACTTCTATACTGTCTTTTTAAAAAAATTATTGACACTATTACAGAAGCTCCCATTTTCCTCCCCTTCACCTGCCTGTCTATTTTTCATTTCCTTTCCTCTTTTTTCAGGCTTCCCTTGGATTAAGTGATTATTTGTTATGATTCTACTGTATCTCCACTGTTAGCTTATTAAGCTTCCATCTTTGTTGTTATTGTTGATTTTATGGTTACTTTAGGGTTTGTAGTATACATATTTAATTATTATGGATTACCATTAACCAATGTATATCAGTTCATATGTAGCATAAGACACTTCTAATAGTATATTTCCATTTCGCCTCTCTCAACCTTTGTAATATTGTTATTATACATTTTACTTCTGCTCTGTTATAAATTAATAAATGCTATAATATATGGTTGTTTCTGCTTTAAATAACAAATTACCTTTAAATATTTTGAACTTTAGTAATTGCATCATATGTTCACATTATAGTTATTTTTGTAATTATTTACTTGTAATGTCAGAAAAATAGTTACATTTTTTGAAATGAAGATTTTCAATAAAAGAGAGATGAAGTACAATTGTGGAATCAAGAATTTAAGTAGAACTTGATTGGTAATATCAACATTAACTTATTCTTTACATAAAAATTTTAATATCATTTTAAAAATTGTGGTAAAACATTTAACAAAATTTGTCATCTTAATTATTTTTAAGTATACAGTTTAGTAGTTATTAATTACCTTTCTAAAGATTTAAATTATAAGAAGAAAAGTCCTTAATATTTACTTATATTACCATTTTGGGTATTCTGCATTTTTGTAAGGATCCAGATTTTTATTTAGAATCATTTTCTTCCTGCTGCTTTGCATGTCTGGTAATTGATTACCATATGGTAGACATTATAAATTTTATATGATTTTAGGTACTGAAGTTTTTGTAGTCCTTTAAATACTTTGGGGCTTTATTCTGGTATATAGTCAAGTAAACTTTGAAACAGTTTCATTTTTTGGCACTTGCTTTTAACATTTGTTAGATAGACCCAGAATGACTTTTAGTGAAATCCACACAGTCAGTATCTTAGGACAGAAAGAAGGATTGAATAGGTCTGAATGGCCAAATTAAAATTATCAGATGTATAAGAGTAAATGCTTATTTCCATATCTGATGTTCCAATGGAATGTGACTTCCTTAATGTCCAAGACAGTGTGTCCTTTCACATTTACTTCCTTAAGCTGGACTGTGTCTGGCACATAGTAGGCATTTATTAAATGTTTGCTTTCTATGTATTTTTAAAAATATAACTGTAACCTCACATTTTCTTTTAAAATAGCATATAGTTATATTAGTAATAATAGAATTTTTTTTTAGAGAGGGAAGGGAGGGAGGGGGAGAGAAAGAGAGAGAGAGAGAGAGAGAGAGAGAGAAACATCAATGTGCGGTTGCTGGGGGTTATGGCTTGCAACCCAGGAATGTACCCTGGCTGGGAATCGAACCTGAGACACTTTGGTTCCCAGCCCATGCTCAATCCACTGAGCTATGCCAGCCAGGGCAGAAATTTTTTAACTTAGAATATTATATACTTCTTTAGTAAGTTTTCATCAACTTACATTTGCCTCATCCATTCTATTTTTCTAATTTTTCTTTTCTTTTCCATATCTTGTCTTCTCTTCAGTTTAGAGAAATGAAATTTGCATTCCTTTTTGTCTCCCACCATTACATCTTCAGTGGACATCCAAAACTATTGAGAAATAAAAAATGAATATATAAAACATTGAAATACTGATTATAAGGTTATCTGACTATAGACAGAGTTTCCATGTGCTCAATAGGAATATGCCAAAATAGAAAAAGGTTAAGATAGACCTTTGCAAGGTATTTCTAATTTCAGTGATGGGTGAACAGCACACTGAGCCTTTGGAGGCACATGTCTCAGAAAGACTGACAAAGTTCTAGTGTACTGAGATACTTAATAAGCATTTGAACAAATGAGTGAATGAAGAGACATATTCCAAGAGTGTTTTAGTTTCTCATAAGAACAAACCTGACCTACTCTTAGTGTTGATGCCTTTTGAAGACTGTAATCCTCAAGGAGTATAGGCACCCTCCAAGAACAAATAAGTCTCCACTATGTCCCGAGTTTGTGGTTTCACATGTAAGACACTTTATCCCAACTGGTTGTCTATTTTCCTACTTCTGATTGATTCCCCTGTCCCCACCACACACACCTTAAATCACAAGGAGAAGAGTTTGCTATTCCCCACAACACTCTGTATTTTTTACTATTAAAGCACATATTTACTACATTATACTGAAATATCCTGTTTTGTAAATGCCTTCCTAACTACAAGGCAAACTACTTAAGGAAAGCAATTATTCTTATTTACTATTGTACACCTGGCATTTGGTACAATGACTGACTCATGGCTGGCATGAAATAAAGTTTGCTGAATGAATGAATGCATTCCTTGATCATTTTCACTTTTCATATTTAGTATATTCAATATACCACATTCTATAAATCCTCAATCAGCCATTGAGGATTTGATGAAGATACATGAGGATACTTGTATAACAGATATCTATAGAACCAGATCATGTTAACCTATAAAATGTAAGTTTACAAATATCCTTAGGTAGAAATTATCTCCACGAAAAGGAGATTAAACATGGGTGTCTATAGAAAAGTTCCTGAATCACATATATGCATTAGGAACTATGTATATTTTAAATCATTCTGTTCAATTAATATGACTACATGGTAAATTCCCCAACATCATAAAAATTCAAATGATTTTCCACCAGTTTCTGCTGTTATAAGCTCTGCAAGAGAAAAAGTCATATTGTTCTCCAGAACTCCCACCTCTAGTCCAAGGATTAATATAGAGTCAACAACATCTCCAGATTTGCTTTAGGTAAAGATGGTAAACTGCTGAGTACCAGGGAGTATCTAAAATGGCTTCAATCAAAGCTAATTACTAAAAGTAGAAATAAATGTAAGTAAAAAAGATTTTTCCTGTATGTTTTTCTTTTTTTCCTTTATCCTCACACGAGGATATTCTTACTGATTTTAGAGAGGGAACGGGAGGGAGAAAGAGGGAGAAAAACATCAAAATGAAAGAGAAGCAAGGATGGGTTGCCTCTAATATGTGCCCCAGCTGGACAGACACCAAACCTGCAACCCAGGAATGTGACCCAGCCAGGAATCAAAACCACTGCCTTCTGATCTGAGGGATGACATTCCAACCAATGGAGCTACCAGGCCAGAGCTATTCCTGTGTTTTGAAGTATTATTAAAAAGCCCAGAGTAGTTAACTTAGGCAATTTTCATCAACTAAATTACTAGGATTTACTATTTAAAAATTAATTTTCAAATTAATTTTCAAAAAGACAAATTGGTCTATAAATATATGATACAAAATTGTTAATATTTTTTCTTACTGTATCAGAAACAGTTCTCCAGCCATTGTTCTCTATACGACAATACCATCCACTGTGATCCTCTTCCTGAACATTATCACTTTGAATATGAGATGCATATTTTGCTGAAAGTTTTGTGTAATCTCTAGGGCTATTAGCACATAGATCTTCAATATGTCTCTCAGTAAAAATTTTATAGTATATTTCAGGTGGAAATTTAACCTGTAGATAGAAAAGTTCAAAGGGCCATTGTATCCCAATTAAAAAGTAATTTACATTTAAAAAATCACATCTCACAAATGGTATATAAATAAGCTTTCAAATTATAACTAATAATTCACCCATACTTACACCACCTAATCTGAACCGTACATGAACGCCAGCAGCAGCATCTAGAAGCTCTGCCTATAAAACAAATTACTTTTCAGCATTCTATATATGCCAATTCACTAATTCTCACTCTATCATGTTGAAATAATTGCTGAATATTGATTATTTATGAAATAGATCAAGTGACTAAACTTCAAATAATTATTTTCAAATTGGAAAATATTTTAAGATTTAATTTCTTATAGACATCTAATAAGTAAAACAACATACATGATAAGTGGCAAAACAATATAAAATTATGTTTCCTTTCTATATAAGTGTAAAAGTCAAGTGATGTGTTATTCATAAAACAAAACTTTTAAATAAGTGCTCAAATATATGGTTTGCATATTAAATAATGTCTTACACGTAAATTCAGAAGAAAAAACTTATATTGGTCAATCAGAGTTTTATATCAGATGACCTATCCTAACTGCCTTTTATTAAATTTTTTAAAGTCCATGTTTAAATTTATTTTATTTAAAACTTTCCTTTTAAAGATTTTATTTTAATTTTAGAGAAGGGAAAGTGGGGGGTAAAGCAAGAGAGAAACATCAATGTGTGGTTGCCTTTTGAGGGTCCTCTACCGAGGGCCTGACCTGCAACCCAGGCATGTGCCCTGATTGGGAATTGAACCAGCAACCCCTTGGTTCTCAGGCCAACACTCAATCCACTGAGCAACACCAGCCAAGGCTAAATTTCTTTTTTTTTTTTAATTATTTATTTATTTTTAGAGAAAGGGAGGAGGAAAAACAGAAAGAAACATCAATGTGTGTTTGTCTCTTGCATGCCCCCTACTATGGACCTGGATCAGGCATATGCCCTGACTGAGAATTAAACCAGGGACCCTTTGGTTCATAGGCTAGCATTCAATCCACTGAGCCATGCCAGCCAGAGCATATTTCATAAGAATTATATATAATTGATTTTCTTGGCCCTGACTGGTGTAGCTCAGTGGATTGAGCACCAGCCTGCAAACTAAAGGGTCGCAGGTTCAATTTCCAGTCAGGGCACATGTCTGGGTTCTAGGCCAGGTCCCCAGTGGGGGCCCGGTGAAAGGCAACCACACATTGATGTTTCTCTCCCTTCCTCCTTTCCCCTCTCTCTATTAATAAATAAATAAAATCTTTTTTAAAAAACCTTGAAAATTAAAAAAAAGAACAAACTAAAAAAAAAAGAATTATATATAATTGATTTTCTAAATGTTAGTGCCCTGGACAAAATGGAAAATAGAAAAAAAATTTGCTACTGTATTAGAAGACAGTTCAATGTTGTCTCCTGACAATATTAGATGAGAAAATAGATGTTATCTTGTTTAGTCCATAAAGCCCTAAAAATAAAACTAGTTTTACATAATTTTCTCCTGAGTAAAAATTGTACATACATATATAATATATAGAGTCATAATTCAAATATGATAAAGATGTTTTATAACAAGATTTTAAAGTATATATTTATAAAATTCATAAAATATATACTTTCATATATGACTCTGTCCAGAAAAAGTCTGGCCATTGTTAATATAATGAGAACAGTTTGCACAACATCAATGTAACCTGGCAGCCAAGGAGAGTGGACTACAATGCACATGCATGAACAATGATGATTCCACTGTACTAGTCAGTGGGGGCAGTAGAAACTGTTGAGTGATCATGTGTACTGTGTGGCTGTTGCATTCAAATGACTGAATGAGTAGAGCAATGAATCTGTATCAAATTTTATGTTAAGCTTGAACATTCCTCTGCAAAAACTATTTGGATGATTTCAGAAGGCTTTGGGATGATGTAATGAGTGCAGCACAAATAGAAGTGTGGCACAAATGCTTCAAAGATGGTCAAGAATCTATTGAAGTGAATGATATTCTGGAAAGCCCACAACAAGCAGAGTACCTGAAAATGTTGAATGTGTACAGGCTGCAATCAACAAATATCAGCAACTGACAGTGCGAGAACTAGAAGCTGCTCTGAGGATTCCAAAAACACTGTGTCTGAGATTTTGAAGCAGGATCTTGGCATGAATCATATTGTGGCAAAATTCATTCTACAGCTTCTGCTACCAGAGCAGAGTAAATATCGTGCTACAGTTGGGAGAACTGTATGAAGTCCCAAAATGCCTACTTTGAAGGATACTGAGGCATCATTGTCCTAAGTACAATGTTTCTTGCATCTTGTATCTTCTCCAATAAATGCCTCTATTTTGCCAACTTCTGGCCAAGATGGAGGCGTAGATAGGCACACTGTGCCTCCTCACATGACCAAAAGAACAACAAAATTTAAAAACAAAAAGAAACCAGAACTGCCAGAAAATCAAACTGTATGGAAGTCTGACAAGCAAGGAGTTAAAGAAGAAACATTTATCCAGACCAGTAGGAGAGGTGGAGATGGGCAGTCAGGGTGGAGAGGACTCATGGCAAGGTGGCGGCTGCTGGGTCAGGAGAGGCAGTGTCTGGCAGAGCAAATAATCCCACATTTGCATGCAAGTAAACCAGAAGGAACAACTGGGGAGCGAGACAGACCATGCAACCCAGGGTTCCAGCTCAGGGAAATAAAGCCTCAAAACCTGTTACTGAAAAAACCTGTGGGGGTTGAGGTGGCACTAGGAGAAACTCCCAGCCTCACAGGAGAGTTCATTGGAGAGACCCACAGGGTCCTAGAATGTACACAAACCCACCCACACAGGAATCAGCACCTAAAAGGTCCAATTTGCTTGTGGGTAGTGGAGGAAGTGACTGAAAACCCACCAAGAGCTGAGCAAGCAGCATTGTTCTCTCTCAGACCTCTCCCTCACATACAGTGCCACAATGTAGCCATGTGGTTGTCTTACCCTGGTGAATACCTAGGGCACTGCCCCTTACTACATAACAGGCCCACCAAGGCAAAAAAATATGGCCTGAATGAAAGAACAGATCAAAGCTCCAGAAAAAAATACAACTCAGTGATGAAGAGATAGCTGAACTATCACATACAGAGTTCAAACCACTAGTAATCAGGATACTCACAGAAGTGGTTGAGTATGGTCACAAAATAGAAGAAAAAGTGAAGGCTATGAGAAGTGAAATAAAGGAAAATGTACAGGAAACCAACAATGATGAGAAGGAAACTGGGACTCAAATCAAAGATTTGGAACAGAAGGAAGAAATAAACATTCAACCAGAACAGAATCAAGAAACAAGAATTCAGAAAAATTGAGGAGAGGCTTAGGAACACCCAGGACAACTTTAAATGTTCCAACATCTGAATCATAGGGGTACCAGAAGGAGAAGAGGAAAAACAAGAAATTGAAAAATTTGAAGAAATAATGAAGGAAAACTTCCCCAATCTCGAAAAGGAAACAGACTTCCAGGAAGTCCAGGAAGCTCAGAGAGTCCCAAAAAAGTTGGACCCAAGGAAGCACACACCAAGGCACATCATCATTAAGTTACCCAAGATTAGAGATAAGGAGAGAATCTTAAAAGCAGCAAGAGAAAAGGAGACACTTACCAACAAAGGAGTTCCCATGAGACTTAACAGCTCATTTCTCAAAAGAAACCTTGCAGGCAAGAAGAGACTGGAAAGCAGTATTCCAAGTCAGGAAAGGCAAAGATCTACTTCCAAGATTACTCTATCCAGCAAAGCTATCATTTAGAATGCAAGGGCAGATAAAGTTCTTCCCTGACAAGATAAAGTTAAAGGAGTTCATCATTACCAAGACTTTATTATATGAAATGTTAAAGGGACTTATCTAAGAAAAAGAAGATCAAAACTATGAACAGTGAAATAACAATAAACTCACTACTATCAACAACTGATCCTAAAAAACAAAAACAAACTAAGCAAACAACTGGAACAGGAACATATTCACAGAAATAGAGATCACATGGAGGGTTAGCAGTGGGGGGGGTAGGGGGGAGAATGGGGGAAAAGTTACAGGGAATAAGAAGCATAAATGATAGGTAGAAGATAGACGGGAGGAGGTTAAAAATAGTATGGGAAATGTAGAAGCTAAAGAACTTATATGTATGACCCATGGACATAAACTAAGGTGGAGGAATGATGGTGGGAAGGGGGTACAGGGAAGAGGGGAAAAAATTTCCCTTTGGGAGAAAAAATGGAACAATTATAATAGCATAATCAATAAAATATATTAAAATTTAAAAAAAAGGATAAATGTCTCAATTTTTCAGAGTGCATGGCTGGCTACTTTCTGGACAGTCCATACACATGTATATATATGTATATATTTATATATGTATATATGTGTGTGTATTTAAATACCCCTTTCCCACTGAAGTAGGAAAATCTTAAATGTACAGCTCCATGAAGTTTTATCCCTCCTGTTTTAGTCAGTTAGTGTGAGGGGCTGATCACATCAAACCTATTCAGAAATTGAGCTTGGTAAAGTCTGAATTACAGCTTTAGTAATCCACATCCATTTATCTACTTCTAATTTTTCCCTGTTTCTCAGATGTGATCTCCTCAACCATGATAGACTATGGGAAATTCAGTTATATTTTTTGGAAGATTTGAGATTAATTATTTATTCTTCTAGCATCTACAGACTCAAATAAAGGTGGGGGTGGCTGTGTATTTGAGGTAGTTCCATTCCCTCTAGTATGTCTTTGTCTCTTAAGTTTATGAGAGATTTGATTTACTGTTATTTTAAGTGGACTCAAAGTGGACACCTGGCTGGTGTGGCTCAGTTGGTTGGGCATTGTCCCACAAACCAAAAAATCGCCAGTTTGATTTGTGGTCAGGACATATGCCCGGGTTGTGGGCCAGGACCCTGTTGGGGCCTATGAGAGGCAACCAATTGATGTTTCTCTTGCACATCAATGTTTCTCTTCCTCTCTTTCTCTTCCCCTTCCCCTTCTCTAAATAAGTAAATAAATAAATAAAATCTAAAAAAAGAGGACTTAGATTAGCTGTAAATCGGTTCACTGCAAACTCTAAAGCAACCAAAAAAAAGTTAAAAGGAAGTATAATTTGTATACTAAGAGAGAAGAGAAAATGTAATCATATAAAGTGCTCAATTAAAACCAGAGAAGGCATGAAAAGAGTGCAAGACAAAATAAGTAGAGAGAAAGAGAGAGAGAGAAAAGAACAGACAAACACCCTTTGGGAATGCTGTTACGAAATAGTAACAGATAGGGTAGATCAAGCTGTATCAATAATCACTTTAAATATCAATGGTCTAAATGTATGAATTAAAAGGCAGAGACTATCAGAGGAGATAAAAAATAAGACCCAACTATATGTTTACAAAACTTTCAATATGAAGACAGACTTATTAAAAGCAAAAGGATGGAGAAAGATATAGCACTTTAATCAAATGAAAGCTGGGCAGCTATATTAATTTTAGAATTTAGAGGAAGGAAATTTTTCAGAAAAAAAGAGGAACATTACTTGATGATAAAGTGGTCAATTTTCTAAGAAGGCATAGCAACAATCCCTAATGTGCATATGCCTAACAACGGGGCATCAAAATATGTAAGGCAAAACTAACAGAACTGCAAGAACACCTAGAGGAATCACTATCAGAGAAGGC
Source organism: Phyllostomus hastatus (assembly GCF_019186645.2). Classification (NCBI taxonomy): domain Eukaryota; kingdom Metazoa; phylum Chordata; class Mammalia; order Chiroptera; family Phyllostomidae; genus Phyllostomus; species Phyllostomus hastatus. The sequence goes on from NW_025333530.1 coordinate 4,124,991, forward strand.
CATAATTAAATATAAACAGCACCATCAATAACTGGATCTAATTGACATTTATTGAACATTTCATCCAACAATAGCAGAATATACATTCTTCTCAAGCCCACAGGAAACATTTACCGAGAGGGAACACTGTCTAGACCATAAAATGCAACTTAACAAATATAAAAGAATAGAAACCAGACAAAACATGCTCTCAGGTCCCAGTGGAATTAAACTAGAAATCAATAGCAGAAGCACAGATGGAAAGCCCCAAAACTTGGAAATTAAACAACACACTTCTAAATATCAAATAAGGGTCAAATAAGAAGTCTCTGGATGTTAAAATTTTAAATATTTTTAAATAAATGAAAAGAAACTACAACTTATTAATTTTGTGAGATGCAGTAAAAATAGTGCTTAGATGACAATTTATAGTGTTGGATGCATATATTAGAAAACAACAAAGATTTGAAATCAGTAATCTAAGATTCTACCTTAAGAAACTAGAAAAAGAAAACAAATTAAGTCAAAAGTAGTGATAAGAAATGAGATGAAAAACAGAACAGAAGCCCTGGCTGGCATAGCTCAGTGGATTGAGCGCGGGCTGGGAATCAAAGTGTCCCAGGTTCGATTCCCAGCCAGGGTACATTCCTGGGTTGCAGGCCAGAACCCCCAGCAACCACACATGAATGTTTCTCTCCCTCTCCCTCTCTCCCTCTCTCTCTCCCTCTCTCTCTCTCTCTCTCTCTCTCTCTCTCTCTCCCCCTCCCTTCCCTCTCTAAAAATAAATAAATAAATAAAATCTTTAAAAAAAAAAAGAAAAACAGAACAGAAATCTGTGAAACTGAAAACAGAAAATCAATAGAGAAAATTAAACAAACTAAAAGCTGGTTCTTTGAAAAGATCAGTAAAATTAATAAACTTCTGGCCAGACTAAGAATCTGCATGATGGTTATGCAAGGGTTTGCTTGTAATGACTCAATGAGTTACACATATATGTATAATGAATTTTTATGTGTGCTTAATAGTTCAAAAAAATGTTTTTAAAAGGAACAACTACAATCACATTGAGTTTATAAAGCTACACAATTTTATGAAAGAAAAAAAGATGGTGTATCAATAAATAATGTTCTTGCCCTGGCTGGCATGGCTCAGTTGGTTGGGCGTCATCCTGCAAGTAAAAGGTCGCTGGTTCCATTCCTGGTCAGGGCTCAGGCTTAGGTTGCAGGCCAGGTCCCTGGTTGGGGCCTGTGCATGAGGCAACTGATTGATGTTTCTCTCATACATCCATGTTTCTCTCCCTTTTTTTCTCCCTCTCTTCCTCTCTCTCTAAAAACAAATAAAATCTAAAAGAAAATTTAAAAAATAAATAAATAATGTTCTTACCTCTTTAGGATTAATATATCTTACTATTTGACGTGGTTCCCCTTGTCTTCTTATATTAATCAGACTTTTAAAGTGTTGGAATACAGTAACATTCTAAAGGTTCAAACACATAAAATTTTATGGTCAAAACTGGGAAAAATGAGTAAAAACCATAAAACAGATTTTATACATTTAAACTAGATTTTAGAATATTATCCACTCAAGGTTTCCTTTGACAAGCCAAGCAATGTTGGTATTTTCACAAAGTGTTTTACCCTTAAGTTTGTAATTGTATCACTAGCAACTATGAATAGAATATGCAGAACTTTGGTTGTGTCACTTCTGTATACTCCAGAGTAATCTAGGAGAAAGACAAAATATAGTCAGGTGAGTAAGAACATTGACTATGGCATAATATTGTCTGGTTCAACTGTTAGTTCTTACTAGCTGTATGACCCTAGATAAGTTACTTGACCTATCTGCTCAGATTCTTATCTAAAATATGGGGATGATAGTAGCTATCTCATACAGCTATGGTAAAAAATGAATGTGTTAATATTTGTAAAGCACTTAGAACAACTTCTGGTATAAGAAAGCACTCAGTTAATATTATCTATAATTACCAATACAGAATCCTCTTCATTTCTGTAATTCCAGTGATTTACAAACCCTATCTGCTTTTCATGTTAGTGCAAATTTAGTCAACTCCTAAAAATTCTTCAATCTTGGAAAGCTATTTTTTGGTAACCCTCTCCGTATACCCTTTTTCATAAAAACATCCTTAATAACTCTTGGTAAATTCTATCTCTCCAGCTTGCTTATCTTAAGTCAAATTAGCACCATTACCACGATTTGAAGATCAAATGTATTCACTTTATATATTAGAACTATTTTAGTTTGTATGATACTTGAACCATGGCTTTCATGGTTAGCCCTTTTTCAGAATTTCTAACCACTTTTTAAGTCCAACTTCTCAGACATACCTTTTATTGCATGAGGTATCATTTTATCACCAGATATACCCCCCTTACAGCCATTCACCATACTGATCTAACCTGAATTGTCACTTTTACGGTAATCCCTCAGGTTTGTTATTTCTCTTTCTGTTTCTTTTTTGTTTTTATAATATTTTTTTCTTAAATGTCAGGTGATCCTTGGTTCTCCATTAATACAGTCATGTGCCACATAACAACAGAAATACAGTTTGAAAAATGCATCATTAGGCAATTTCATCATTGTGCAAACATCACAGCGTGTACTTGCACAAACCTAGCACAGAGTCCACTGTATGCCCAGGCTATGTGGAAAACCACTCTCACATATGCAGTCTGTCAGAGGCTTATGTGTTACAAGACCGTAATTAAGAATGAAAGTCTGTGTCAGTTCTTCTAGGAAGCATGTATATCCTGTGTTTTTGTGCAGTCTCCTATTTTCTGACTATTCACTTTTATGCCTGGGAGCTTTGTGATGTGGGTGGATTAAGCTAATCAACAGGCTTTCTTATAGGGGATGGTCAGATAGCCAGCAATTAATCAGGGTGACTCTCGTATACTAAAATTAAGAGGTTTTTTATGTGAAGTGCCAAGTCCATGCTAGAATTAGCTTTCCCAGATAGTTCATTTAATTTTTTTAGAAATAAGCCTTTAGGGTTTTTTTCTCCCAGTGGAACATATCCATCCACCAAAAGATTTTTTGCTAATGATAAATATCCATCTACCTGAAGCTTTGGATCTTAAAGTGACAGGGGAGACAAATCATACAGATAGCTGTTCCGTGTATAGACCTTCAATCAGCCCCCTTGTCTCCACCAACTTTCTTCCAGGCCTTTTAAATTGCTAACTCCTAATTGATATTCGTTCTAGGCTTCCAATGGCAAACCAGCTCTCTCACTGGAGTTCTTTTGAAATGTATCTGGACAATTCTTCTACACAGTTTTGTCTAGCTGGATGCTACAATCTGTTTTTGGTTTTCTGTAAATGAGATAAAATTTCTTATTTGCTCACAAACACCCTTCTTTTACGTGTTAAGTTTCTGTATATTATTATTTCAATGGGGCTTTGGAGGAACAGAAAGTGAAAATGTGTGCTCAGTCTACCATCTGGTTAAAATACACACACACACACCCAACTTGCTTGCTTATATATGTGCCTTCTCTACTGAAGCTCCTTAATGGCAAAGAAGTACTATAAAGTGCTAGCCCCGTGCCAGGGAAATAAAGGCATGTGGCTCATTGGATTTGGATGTAAGAGAAGCTACAAATGACAGAAAAGCTTAAGCCTAGATGACAAGTATGCATATTGAAACCATCAAAGGAACAGTAGATTTTAAGGAAAAAAGTTATTTCAGTGTTGAAAATCAATAGTTACCCTCCAGAATAGGTTTTATGGCTTTGATAGAGGCAGTAGAGGCAAATAATGGAAGCTACTTTGCAAGACTTGATTAACTGATACAAAAGTATTCTTGTGTGCTAGAAACAGAGCCATACCACTTCACACAAAATTGTCAGCAGACAGAGAGCTGCTGCTATGAGAGAGAGAAGAGTGACATCATTTTGCTCTTGGCTGTCACCTAACCAGGTAAATCTACTTGGAATATTCCTTATTGGATAAAAAGACAAGCTCTACCCATATAGAGCATGATAAGAAACTACTACATTAACCCACATGTGGTGTATTATTGAACTTTAAGACCTCAAGAGTAGGTACTCAGTTAATATTTAATGAATGAATGTATTCCTAACACCTGCTCACAAACCTGATTCCAGAGTCAAGAAATAAAGTTTTTAGGGGTGAAATCCAAATGATCCAATTACTTATACTTTTTTAAAAATATATTTTATTTACTTATTTTTAGAGAGAGAGGAAGGGAAGGAAGAAGAAAGGGAGAGAAACATCAATGTGTGGTTGCCTCTTGTACACCCCACACTGGGGACCTGGCTTACAACCCAGGCATGTGCCCTGACTGGGAATCAAACTGGTGACCCTTTGGTTCACAGGCCCACGCTCACTCCATTGAGCTACATCAGCCAGGGCAATTACTGATACTTTCATTCATAGCAGCTATTATCAAAGTGTCTGGCCCAGATCAGGAACAACATAAAATATTTGTGAGACTAATGACAATATTAATTAGTGTTAATTTTTTGAAAATTTTAAAAATGTGCCCTGGCTGGCATGGGTCAGAGGATTGAGCACAGGCTGCGAACCAAAGCATTGCAGGTTCAGTTCCCAGTCAGGGCACATGCCTGGGTTGCAGGCCATGGCCCCCAGCAACCGCACACTGATGTTTCTCTCTCTCTCTCTTTCTCCCTCCCTTCCCTCTCTAAAAATAAATAAATAAAATCTTTAAAAAAAAAGTGTGCTTTTAAGGCAAAGTGTTGTATACAACTCTGTAAATATACTAAAAACTACTGTAATGTACACTGTAAAGAGGGGAACCATATGATATCTAAATTATATCCCAGTAAAGTTGCAAAAGGAAAAATCCTTACAAGGAAACTTTTCCAGGCCTTCTGAATGACTCTGGCAGCTTTATCTCTCTTTGTAAATTCCAATTCTTGTTTCCAAGACATTTAAAGTCCTGAAAGAAATGGGTATATTTGAAATTATTTTATATAATTCATTATGAAACTGTCACTAGAACTTGATGAAAATTAAATAGAAAGTTGAATGAATGAAAAAATGTATAAATGTCACATATTAAATTTACAGTAGCAATATGGTTTTGAGATGCTTCATCATAGTCCAAACTAAGTAAGTAAATATCACTTAAAATTTTTAAATTCTGAACTGTTATTTGTAAAATGCTAAATGTAAAAAGATTTACAAATCCCAAAGCCATGAAGTATTTAAACACATAACATAATCTACTAATATGTGCATATTTTGAAAGACAGACACCAAATAGACACTGTCTAGAAGATATGCCATTTAGTATGAAAAATAAAAGTAAAACATACATATATAATCTTTAATTTTTTTCTCTTTTGATGCTAAAATTATTTGGAAGCTTAGAACTAGATATTTTCTTTCAACTGGATATTGCTGAGCTTTAAAACTGACATTTTTAAGAATAGAAAGAAAGTTCTCTATGAAAAAAAGTCTTTCTGGCCAAGATGGAGGTGTAGGTAGATACGCTGTACCTCCTCGCACAACCAAAAGACAACAACAAAATTTAAAAACAAAAACCCACCAGAACTGCCAGAAAATCAAACTGTGTGGAAGTCTGACAACCAAGGAGTTAAAGAAGAAACATTCATCCAGACTGGTAGGAGGGGTGGAGAAGGAAGCCAGGTGGAGAGGACTTGCAGCAAGGTGGTGGCTGAAGGACTGGGGTAGGTGTGGTGGTGGCTGGAGAACCAGCAGTCCCACATTTGCATGCAGGCAAACCAGGAGGAACAACTGGGGAGCGAGGCAGACCATGCAACCCAGGGTTCCAGCTCAGGGAAATAAAGGCTCAAAACCTGTTACTGAAAAAACCTGTGGGGATTGATGCAGCAGGAGAAACTCCCACCTTCACAGGAGAGTTCATTGGAAAGACCCACAGGGTTCTAGAAGATACACAAACCCACCCATCCAGGAATCAGCAGCAGAAGGGCCCAATTTGCTTATGGGTAGCAAAGGAAGTGACTGAGAGCCAAGCAAGCAACATTGTTCCCTTTAGGACCCCTCCCCAACAGACGGCGACAGAATGCAGCCACTTGGGTTGCCTCGCCCTGGCAAATACCTAAGTCTCTGCCCCTTACTATGTAGGTGAACCTAGACAAAAAATATCACCTGAATGAAAGAACAGATCAAAGCTCCAGAAAAAATACAACTAAGCAATGAAGAGATAGCCAACCTATCAGATGCATAGTTCAAAACACTGGTAATCAGGATGCTCACAGAAATGGTTGAGTATGGTCACAAAATAGAAGAAAAAGTGAAGGCTATGAGAAGTGAAATAAAGGAAAATGTACAAGGAACCAACAGTGATGGGAAGGAAACTGGGACTCAAATCAAAGATTTGGAACAGAAGGAAGAAATAAACATTCAACCAAAACAGAATGAAGGAATAAGAATTCAAAAAACATGAGGAGAGGCTTAGAATCATCTAGGAGAACTTTAAATGTTCCAACATCTGAATCATAGGGGTACCAGAAGGAGAAGAGGAAGAGCAAGAAATCAAAAACTTATTTGAAAACATAATGAAGGAGAACTTCTCCAATCTCGAAAAGGAAACAGACTTCCAGGAAGTCCAGGAAGCTCAGAAAATCCCAAAGTTGGACCCAAGGAAGCACATACCAAGGCACATCATCATTAAGTTACCCAAGATTAAAGATAAGGAGAATATCTTAAAAGCAGCAAGAGAAAAGGAGACACTTACCTACAAAGGGGTTCCCATAAGACTTAACAGCTCATTTCTCACAAGAGACCTTACAGGCAAGAAGGGGCTGGAAAGAAGTATTCCAAGTCATGAAAGGCAAGGACCTACATCCAAGATTACTCTATCCAGCAAAGCTATCATTTAGAATGGAAGGGCTGATAAAGTGCTTCCCAGATAAGGTCAAGTTAAAGGCATTCATGATCACCAAGCCCTTATTATATGAAATATTAAAGGGACTTATCTAAGAAAAAGGTGATCAAAGATATGGACAGTAACATGACAAACTCACAATTATCAACAACCAAACCTAAGAAAAATAAAAACAAAAATAAACAAGCAAACAGCTAGAACAGGAATAGGACCACAGAAATGGGGATCACATGGTGGGTGGAGGGTGAGGTGAGAGAATGGGGGAAAAGTTACAGGGAATAAGAAGCATAAATGGTAGGTACAAAATAGACAGGGTGAGGTTAAGAATAGTATAGGAAATGTAGAAGCCAAAGAACTTATATTTATGACCCATGGACATGAACTAAGAGGTGGGGGAAATGCTGGTGGGAGGGGGGGTACAGGGTGGAGGGGAATAAAGAAGGGGAAAATGGGAAACTGTGATAGCATAATCAATAAAATATAATAAAAAAATAAAACAATTAGGATGAAGAAAAAGAAAAAAAGTCTGACTTTTTTTCCCTTCAAATAGCTTTAGTAATATAGGAGGCATGGGAATATAGATTAAATCTTTGGGTCTGAAGTAAGATTGGAATTTAAATCTTAACATATTCCACCTTACATTTAGTTGTGTGATCTTGTATATTATTTAACTTTTTCCAACTTCAGTTTTCTCCTCTGTAAAATATGGGAGATCATAGTACCTCCCTCATAGAATTGTGAGGGAATAAATCAGATAACACAGGTAAAGCATTTATATACTTTCTGGACCATTTATAAACATTCAATAAATTGTACTGATTACTATACAAACTATTTTAAAAAATAAGAGTTATGCATGTGCATTGTTTTGTATAAAAATTTTGATATAATGAACATTTTAAACACAGTTATTCTCATAATTTGCAAATAACTGTTAGCGCAAATAATAGTAAGGAATGATATATGGGGCTTAAACGACTGCCAATTTTGATCAAGGAATAACACTTTAAGATATACTCTTTCTAGCCAGCAGGTGGAGAAGGAACAAAGTATAGTTTATCTGTGTATTTTGGAACACTTCAGGAAAAAAGTTTTTTGGTGAATAGTTTGATAATCAGGTTTAATAATTTTTAAGGACGCTTGCTGTTTCTATCATCCAAAGAGATAAATACAGCCCTGACTGGTGTGGCTCAGTGCATTGAGCACCAGCCTGCAAACCAAAAGGTCCCAAGTTAGATTCCCAGTCAGAGGACATGCCTGGGTTGCAGGCCAGGTCCCCAGTGGGGGGCATGTGAGAGGTAACCTAGTGATGTATGTCTGGCACATTGATTTTCCTCTCCCACTTTTTCTCCCTCCCTTCCCCTCTCTCTAAAAGTAAATAAATAAAATCTTTTTTAAAAAGATAAATACAGAAGGTAGCTTTGCCATCTGAGATTTATCATAACCTTAAAAATCATATCAAAATTTTAATTTTAAAATGTGAGAAAAAAATAGAATAATAACTATACTCAATTTTGAAACATGGTGGTTACCTTGATTCATTACTCTTTTTGTGATAAAATTCTAATTTCATTAGTCATCTTTTGATTAATCAATTGCAGCCAAATCTTGTCTTTTTTTTTTTTTGCTCTGTTGGTTTGTAATGTGGCCTTTCTGATATAGAATCATTACTCTTATATTATTTTCCTGTCCAAGTTCTTTTTCTCTGGTCAACATACAGGATACAGGTATTTGATATTCACAAATAATCATAGAATCAGGGTAATAGTTAAATATCAGAAAAATATGTAAATATCATTCCCTACTTAAATCTCATTACTGTTTAAAATCCAAAATTGTTCATATTATCACTTAGATTTATTTACTTTAAAAGTTATTATATAGGTACCAGCCAAGATGGAGGTGTAGGTAGAAATCCTTTGCTTCCTTGCACAACCAAAAGGAGGATAACAACCAATTTAAAATCAATAAACAACCAGAAGTACCAGGAAAAAAAAACTGCATGGGACTCTGACAACCAAGGAATTAAAGAAAAAAAATCAATCAGAACCACCAGACTGGCAAGGCGGTGGACCGAGAGGTCTGGCTGGTGGAGAAAAACCGAGGAGAGCCGGTGGACCTTGGGGGCAGGGCTGGCTGTAGTGTGGGGCTGATAGAAGTGGTAACTGAAACTCAGAGCTGATACAACAGTTGCTACATTGGGAGAAACGTCCAGTCTCACAAAGGAGTCTGATGAAACAAGTCTCTGTGGACAAGCAGGTGAGCTGCACTGTTCCCTCTCTGGCGCCTACCCCATAGGCAGCACTGCAACAAAGAGGGTCACCCTGCCTGGGTGAAAATCTTAGACCCTGCCCCCTTACAACTTATCAGCTGTGCCAAGATGAAGAGATATGGCTCAAATGAAAGAACAGAGTAAAACTTATTTGAACAAATAATGAAGGAAAACGTCCCCAATTTGGTAAAGAAAATAGATTTCCAGTAAACTCAGAGAGTCCCAAAGAAGTTGGACCCAAGGAGGAACACACCAAGGTACATCATCATTAACTCATCCAAGATGAAAGATAAGGAGAGAATCTTAAAAGTAGCAAGAGAAAAGGACACAATTACCTACAAAGAAGTGCCCATAAGACTATCAGCTCATTTCTTAAAGAAACCTTGAGAAGGCAAAAAGGCGCTAGAAAGAAGTATTCAAAGTCATGAAAGGCAAGGACCTACATCCAAGATGACTCTATTCAGCAAAGCTGTCATTTAGAATGGAAGAGCAGATAAAGTGCTTCCCAGATAAGGTCAAGTTAAAGGAATCATCACCAAGCCATTATTATATGGAATGTTAAAGGGACTCATCTAAGAAAAAAAAGATAAAAAATATGAACAGTAAAATGACAACAAACTCATAACTATCAACAAATAAATCTAAAAAAAAGAAAAACAACAAAAACAAAAACTAAGCAAACAGAACAGGAACAGAATCAGAGTAATGGAGATCACATGAAGGAATTTCAGTGGGGCGTGAGAAGGGAGGAATGCAGGGGAAAAGGTATAGGGAAGAAGAAGCATAACTAGTAGGCATAAAATAGATGGGGAGAGATAAAAATGGTATAGGAAACAGAGGACTCAAAGAACTTACATGTACAACCCATGGACATGAACTAAGGGTTGGGGGAATGCTGGGGGGTTGTGGGGACAGGGTGGAGGGGGGATAAAGGGAGAAAAAATTGGGAAAACTGTAATAGCATAATCAATAAAAATACTTTAAAAAGTTATTATATAAATAATACATAAATCCATTCTTACAGTAAACATTTCAAACAATATAGAACAGAGTAAAAAATCCTCCATTTCTTCTAGCCCAGTCTTTTCTTGAAAGGCATATACATGCCCATGGTTATATATACAGCATTTGGCACAAATAATGCTCCTTTTTGTTACAAAATCTTTTATTACAAAATCATAAGCATGTAATTATGTAACAACAATATCACACTCAAACACACCATGTGACATTTTAGGCAGAATGCTCAAATTAAAACTCTACATTATTACAGCAGTATGATTACCCTACCAACCACACTCAGCCAGGCTTTACTTCTGCAGGACCCTGTATATTACATATACAGATACATACACCCATCATACAGGATTTTTGACATTGATGTGATAAAATTATACTTATTTTCTGCAATTTTTTTACCTAACAATATGTGTTGGAAACTTTTCCAAGTTAATACATATCTCCCTCGGTATTCCTAATTATGAGCATACCATAATTTATTAATACTTTATCATTGGACATGCAGATTGTTTCTATATTTTGTTGTTACACTTACAAAATGAATACCCTTATACACCTGTTTGTGTATATGTGCAACTGTTTTTGTTGGACAGAGTTTTAGAAGTGGAATCGCTATGACATGTATTTTGCATGGACTCTTTCTGGAAGGTGATACCAGAAACTGCTGAGTGATCGTCTCTGGGGAGGGACCAGGGCAACTAAGAGGATTGGGTTTAGGAATGAAAAGGAGACTTTTTACCCAATATGCTCTATTATATTGTGTGATTTTGTTTTTACAATGTACATGTAGTTAAGATATATAATTACACAAAAACAGAGTATGCACTTTAAAATTTTGACACAGGCACACTGTCCTCAAAAATGTTGATTTACACTTATAAACATTGTATGAGAGTCCCTAACTTCTAGATTTTACAAAAGTGAATAATTAAACATAAATGGGACATTAGGACTAGTGTGGATCTTTTAATATTCTTTGCAATAATGGAATTGTGAGTTTTATTCTTGTTATGCTTAGTGCTTTAAGGTATAAAGCAGTGGACATACATGAGAGAGATGCCACAAGATAGCATCAGTGCTGATTCATGCAGATTGTATAATTTTCCCCAAAACACCCTAAAATTTGTAGGTAAAAATTTAAAACTAGGTTTTAAAAATCCATGTTAACTGTGTAAACATATCTGAATCAGTTTTATTGGGCACTTTGACTTAAATAATTTCATATGGGTTTCCTGCAGACACCTGCTTTCTGCTTCTCATGAAATGAAGACTAAAGGTTGCTAGATGCTGACAAATCAATATCCTTTTCATGTGTATTGAACATGTTTACTACCTATCTCAGCCCCCTACAATGTAAGTTTGCTAAAGTCAGACTCATTTCTTACTTATTGCTGCCTGTCCCATTTCTAGCAAAGAGTAAGTGATCAGTAAATATTTTCTGGCTGATTGAATAGGAGATTGGTTAAGTAAATGACACACTCATACAATAGTTTACTATGAAAATATTAAATTTAATATTTAATATTAAATATTAAAAATAATGCTGTAAATGTACACATTGATATGTAAAATATTTCATATCACACTGTGCAACTTTTAAAGAGCAGTTTGTTAAACAGCTTTCTCTAATAAGGTATTTGTGTTAGTGTCTCCCTCCCCTATTCAAATGTGTGTGTAACTATTATATATGAGTATGAATATCAATGTATACAATGGTGATAGAATTGAGGGATTCAAAATGTTTATTTTTATTACCTCTATAATGAATATGTACAATAATAATAATAATAATAATAATTTCTAAAAATGGTTTTGTCACCAAGAGAACAATTCATTCCAGGCTTCACCTGAAACGTTAAGTGGGGAGGGACAGGGCATAAAGGGTTGGGGTGGATCTCCTGGAGGTGGATCTCCTGGAGGTGGATCTCTAAAATTGCTGCTGGGAGTGTGGCCCACAGACCTAGGCCAATCCCTAACTGCATGTTTCCTGAGGAGATAAAGGAAGCGACTGAGAGCAGGTGGAAACTTTCACAGCAATTTGACATTGCTGTGGGGCACAAACACATGATGTTGTAGTGGGTGTGTGTAATGGGTGTGTAGTTTTGTGTCTTTACTTTTCTCTTTCTCTAGTAATTAATTCTTATTTTATTTCACAAAAGGTATCTCTGACACATTGGAAATAAACTTTTAAAAGGTTATCTCTACAACTGAAAATTGGTCTAAAGTGTAGTCTTGGGATTAGGCCCAGGTGTTTCATTCAGCTGGTTTCCTATAACGTCAGTAGTATCTGCTTAACCTTCTAGAAACTGAAATCTATACACCAATACCTGATACCCTGTACATACGTATATCAGGCACCACTTGGAAGGGTCTTAATCTTGCTTAGGAACCTTGTTTCTACTGTTGTTCCCATATCCTTGTTTAGACTTGGCTTAGTATGATAGGTGTTGGGGATCAGAGTCAAATGTTAACATTCATTAACATATCATGCAGCAATCAAAAAGCATTTTAAGTAAATATTTATTGGGAACTAACACAACAAGTATCGAAGGAGGCTAAACACTCTACATATTATGTGACTTCATTATTGTTTAAGAAACCAGAATGGAGTGAGCCATTTACACATCCGGAGAGCTTTCTAGGCAGACAGGATAGCAAGTGTGAAGGCAATGAAACAGGAAGCTGGGACAGGGAGAAGGCCTGTTTGGCTTAGACTACTGGAAAGAAGAATGGTACAGGACAACAGCAGAAATGTAGCGGGATAACAGCTTACACTGTACCTTCCGTTGTAAAAAGTTAGAATTTTAAGTGTGATGGAAAACTATTGGGGGGTTAGACCAGAGGAGTAATACCTGACTGGTGTTTAAGTATCTGTCAGCAGGCAAAAGAAAAGAAAATAAAGCTAAACTATTACTATGGTTCAGCCAGGAATAATTATCAAAATATGTGATACAATGACAGCAACACACCATAATTACATACCCTGAAAGAACAAAAAAGGTCTCTTTCAGGCCCTCTTTACCTGGGCTAGCTGTCTATCTTCCCTTGAGTCTGTCAGGCATGATTAACTGTTGCTTCTCTGAGCCTCGATTCTCAGGACTGGAGTGACTGCTGAAAAGCATTCCTCATGCAAGATCCCTGGAGCGGGTGTTTCAAAATGTGTACAAACAAGACAGGCCATACCAGAGCTTCTGGACCCTGTTCCCAAAGATGGCATCAGAACTAACTGAAGCCTCAACAATCAGCCAGAAACCTCCTAATTTACAACTAATTGCCGTGTCTACCCAGCTCCATTTTTCTTCCTCTCCCCCTTTATCAGCCAATAAAAACTCAGAGCCCCAACTTTTCACAGCTGTTGTATCTCTTCACACTAGCCCCTTTCCCTCATGGAAAGTGAATTTAAAACTTTGCTCTCTGCCTTTTATTCTCTGTGAATTCTTTCACAGACTGCAGCAACAGCCACCTGAATACACCCTATGATAGCACCCATGATAATATGAATTTGGATATAACATGATTGGTGATTGGCTCCTGTCTCCAAAGCACACTTACCCTGGATATTTATTATTTTGGAGTAACTCAATCTTATACTGTATGAAGTTACATTTTTAGAACCTATTTGGTGTTATGGCAGGATTTTTTTTTTTTTAATTAGGAAGAATAGGGCATGGGATGAGTGTATGTATGCATGTACGTGTATTGTGGTGGCTTGGTGTGAGTACTAAATTTTCATTTTATATCATAGGAGGTTACCAGAAATAGCTAAATCTAAAATAAATCAAGAATAAGTCAAATAACATATTATTTAAAATATGGAGATACACGCCAAAAGAAGTACATATGCAAGGAAGAAGATAAAACAGAGTAGTGGGATAAAGAATGACAGGAGTATTTCAGCACATGTAGTCAGGGAAGGCCTGTCCAATGAGGAGACTTTACTTTGCATGATGCAAACAGGAAATGACTGGCAAGTGGTTGAAAGAAAACTGTCTTTGGAGCTTAGAGAAAAGGCAGAGGAGTAGAAGATCAAAAATGTAGGCAGGTGCCAGGCTATAACTGTATGGGAAATTAATTGACATGGTTTGGGTGGTAGGCTGGAGCTGGCTTGTACTGGCTCAGTAAAACCAAATTTTAAATTTTCAAAAATTTTGTGAGCTGGTTTTTAAAGTAATTATTAAAAATTAAATTATTTAAACTTACAATTACATAAAATAAAGGGAATAAATACTGAAAACTCATTGCTTACTATTTTACTATTAAAGGGGATTGGAAAATTCCACCCCAAAATTTGCCACTTTGACATACAAATTATTTTGAGCTGAAGACAACTGAGAAACAGCAGATGTAGGAAAAGCTCTTTACCCTGCATCTAGCTGCCCAAAACAAGGAGGTGATTTGTTGGGAACCACCCTGCCTGGTTGCAGAAGCTGTAATCCCCCATGGCTAAGGCTGAGTAAAAGACCTTGGGACCATAAGTCACTAAAGAGACAAAGCTTATCTTCCTGGCAGGGGCACTGCCTCTGCCCCCTTTTACTTTACCCTGCTTGGCCCCGGGTGGATGACTGGTTAGCCAATGATGAGTAAGATTCCTCAAGGGAGAGATGACCTAAGACAGCCATGGTCGCAAAGGGGACCTCAGGGAAGGATTTGGGGGTCTATAGAAAAAGGGGATGATTGACCTTTACCCCTCAGTTTTGACATAGCCTGAGTCCTCATTCTGTCTGCACGAAATCTCCTAATCTCACTGCTTTACTTCCCTTGCCTGACTTAAGCCTGAAACAATGCCAGAGGGCGCTGCAGTCCTGGGTAGGAATAGGCAGTTCCCTAGGGTGATCAGGCATAAGAGAGAATGCATAAAATCCTGTGAAAACTCCTTTGCTAAGAATGCTCTCAATTTTCTGATAAGGGTCCCAGCATGAAATGAGTTTGTTTCCCAAAGTTTTATGGTCCTTTAGCTAACTGACCCTGACTCCGAATAAGCCCTCATAGTTCTTTGAATGTTGTCTATTGTTTGATCATTACTGCCTGAGCATAATGAATAAGGACCTTCCTTGATATAATACTCCCAGAAAGCAATAAAAGGCAATCCAGGCACCAGCCGGGGTGTTCTTTCTTTCAGAGTGGCCATGCTGTCCCTTTTCTCCACCCGACTTCTGCAGTCTGTGCAAACTTGTTTGTCGCATCCACAACACTGTGGACACTGCCGGCTGGGGTCCACATCAGTAATTTCCCTTTGTGAAGGTGGTCCCCCTTTCCTTTCCATACCAGGAGGAGGAAAATGACTTACCACTGGCACTGAGGTGGGTCTGCACAAACAAACCTTACTTACATAACCCTCATCTTCCAGTAGTTTACTCCCAAACCTCTCTTCCTGTGTCTGCTCACTTCACAAACTTATCTCCATTTGTTAAAATGGTATACATTACTAACAGCCCCTCTGGGTTTTCATTTCCTTTTTTGTGTGCATGTAAAATTAAAACATTAACATCAAATAATGTTTTTATACCTTTTCTCCTGTTAATCTATCTTTTGTCAGTTTAATTTTAATGTAGGCCTCAATCACAGAATCTAAGAAAGTTTTTTCCTCCCTATCACTTCTACTTATTTTACTTCTACTTATTTTCTTGAGGTTGTTTATGTTTATCACAAGGTGTCTCAACAGTGGCACTGATAGTTTGAGCTGGATTCTTTGTTGTGTGGGTTGTCTTATGCACAGTATGAAGTTTAGCAGAATCTCTGGCCTCTACCCAACAGATGCCAATAGCACAGTTGTGATAACCAACCAAAATTTCCTCCAGACATTGCCAAATGTCCTCTGGGGAGCAAGATCAACCACAGTTGAGAACCACTGGTCTCTGCATGGTGGAAACACTATCTGACACTGCACTACTGTACATCTCTTCCCAGTTACTCAGGCCATGATTGTAGCTTGGAATTGGCCAGGGTGGGGAAATTTACATCACAGGAGTCTGGAAACTCCATGAATCAGGGCTTGATTTATTGTTTTGTTGGTTGTCTAGATTTAAGAAAGTAGTGGTGAAAATGGCAATGCACACTAGCATACATGTCACGAGTATGCTATAAATAGCTCAAAATATTGACAAAATATCTTCCAGTATTCAAAGTTATCTGAGTCAGAAATGAGTCATTCACATTACTGAGGAATAATTAAATTCCACATATTTCAAGAAAAAACATGCTCAGTTGTGTCGAATGCTGCTGGAAGGTCAAGTGGATTGAGAATAAATTAGATTTGGCCAGATAAAATTGATGGTGACCTTGACAGTACTGTCTCAGTGGAGGAGCAAGGAAGAAAGCCTGGGATGGTTGAGGAAGTGGGAAAGTTGAAAAAGTTGAGAATAGTAACAATTCTTGGACCTCTGTTAGGGAGCAGAGATATGGGGTGGTTGCTAGATGGTGGGAATGGATTCAAGATGTTAGTTTTTTAATATGGGAGATATTAATGCATGTTAAGGTGTTGTTGGGTATGATCCAGTAGTGGGGGAGAAATTAAATGTGAAAGAGAGGGATACATTGAGGGGTAAAAGTCTTTTGAGTAGGTTTAAGAAGACAAGGTCCAGGGATGAAAGGGGGGATAAGGACAGTTTAGGCCCTTAGATTAAAAACAATACTGATGTCATATGGTTATTACGAGGCTCCCAATAAATTAACCAATGTGAAAACACTTCATAAATCCTAAGGTACTAAAAAGTGATGTCAAACCACTGTTCAGGTAATAAAAGATTTTACTTGCAGATTTTGAGGTAAGAGTTTTGTCTATCCCAAATCAATAACATCCCAAATCAATAACTTATAACATATAGCTCCGCTCATGAGAAAAAGCCTACAAGATAAACCTTTAGATTCTCCGTTCCACTTACTTTATAAGTTAGAAAATAGTATTAAAATTAATATACTTCCCATTTCGTTTCTTACTGTTTTATTGAATAAAGGGTTGTTTTGTGATTTTTTTCAGTTTTGTAGCTTCGCTTTTCCTTTTTTCCTGTTATTTATTTTTTACTAACAGCAGATAAAGGAAAACAACTACTAAACCCATTCCTTAAAAACGCCTTTCCCTTTTCCATCTCTAAATAACTACACGGGAAAACGTAAAATCATTTCATGGGTGGCACAGAAAAAAAGTCCAGAAAATACGAGGTGGGTTAACAAGTATTTCCCCCTCGGCCTGCAGGTGGACGCCATAGCACTTGGACAGGTGGGAGCGTGAGGAACTGCAAGCCGGCGGATGGGCGGGGAGCGCTTTCCACCCAGAGCGACGCGCTGTTCCCCCAGGGCCAGGAGCGTGCGCGGGCGAAGGGGTTAGCCCTGGGCGAGAACTCTGGAGAGGCTGAGGCCTCGTGGGGGCTGCAGAGAAACGAAACTTCCTTAAGGGGTTGTGTGGGGTGCGGACCTCCGCGGCTGGGGGCCTTTAAAGCTCTAAAACAGCGTAGACGGAAACCAGTCTCCCAATAAACGAGTGGTACCGGCTGATAAGGAGGGACCACCATTCCCTTCACCTGCCAATAGCCGCTTGCCTGGGTTCGCTTCTGTACTCCGTAAAAACAAAAAACAAACAAACAAACAAACAAAAAACGCAGGCGGAAATGACGTATTCTTGTTCCATTGGTTTTTCCGGGTCTGACCCTATTAGCCACGCCTCTCAGCCCCGCCCCTCGTCTCTGACATTTTTCATCACCCCCGAGTGAGGTGGCTGTGATTTGTTAGAGGCCCTCAGGGAAAGGTTTTTAGAAGGGAAACGGAAGTGATTTTCTGCAAAATAGGACTCAGTATATTATAAATTCCGGCCACTTCAACCAGGATTTTAAAGATGTTAGAGAAGTACAGTGAAGTGTTTTCTATTTAATTAACTTATTAATTTGTAAATAAGAAAACCGATCTTACCGGTGATTTGACAGGTCTTGCTCAGGATCCAAGAATAAAGTGACACGTGACTGCAGTCCATATGCTACTTCTAAATTGAAGCTCTTTAGCCGGTTAACCCTAATCCAATTTTTAAGTGAAAACATGACGTCTTAAATGAATATCCAGGTAACCTTAAATTACACAACTACTGCAGATCTAAAGCAAGTTTGATTCTCTTGAAATCTAAATATCTCACACTTTGGCAGCGCTTTAGTTTGTCATCGATTATTGCAATGTTGAATAATCTTGTTCAGAAACTGCCCAGTTCTATTTCCTTCCTATGTACATGCATGTAATACAATTAGTTTGTAACAAAGATGAAGGTCAATGTATAAAAAAACACCAGAAGAAAAATTTCCCTGTACAATAAAAACATTTGTTTTGAAGAAATTCCCTGTAGGCTAATTCAGTAATTGATGAGCTTCCAGAATTCTTTAAAATCATTATCACAATCATAATAAGCAGGAGGGATGAGCTTTAGTTCCCTTTCATGTAGTTACTTTGATGTATAAATACACAGTAGCTATGAATAAAAAACTTGAAAAATATAATCATGGAAACATTAGGTATACTTGTACTTAATATTTTAATTTAGTAGAAACTAGACCTAAAATTTTAAATTCAAAACCTCAAAACTGTGCAACACTGTTAAATATACTTATTTCACTGAACTGTATTCTTAAATATGGTTAAAATGGTAAACTTATGTGTATTTCACCAAAATTTTAAAAACTGAAATGATAAAACTACAAAACTAAGCCAGTAAATAATTCAGAAAAAAATTACTTTTTAAACGCAGAAAATGAAATAGAAAAATACATTTAAGGGACACTACTTGTTTATATATTACTTTTAAAGTAAGTCCTACATATTTTTAATGACATGCCTATTTGAATTACTAAAAAAGTAATTATAATCATTACTATTTAAACATGTATTATTTTGCCTCTAATCTGATCCAGAAGAATTCAGTAATTTCTTAGCAATAAGCTCAGACCTCTTTTCATTGCTCTACTACATGTAAACATTTTTCAGTTCTTTTAAAAGAAAATACTTCTTTAAAGTAGCCACAAAGGACCATTACTACTCAAACCATCAGGTTTTCTATATAAGCATTTTATATACACCTGCTTAAATCTAGGAACACCTTACTAGGAAATATGACTGAGAGAAAGTTCTTGGTGGTTTTATAGAAGTCTGTCCTTCCTTCCTGCCTTCTCTCTTTTCTACACACACTTAATCTACTCCTCTTTTTCCCCCTCTCTTTTATTTTTTTCTTAGTATACAACATGTAATATTATATTCGTAAGATTAATTTTCTTGCTTTCCAGTTAGAAGGCAAAGACAAGAGATGAGGACATAAAATGAATTAGTAAGCGAGAAGAGGAAATATTTCATACAGAGGTAGAGGAACCACAGTTCCATACCATTTCTTTCCTCTACTGCATTGGCACAGGAACAAGCCCCAACAATGGACAAGACTGCCCTTGTATGTGAGCATGAGGTCTTTTTGTCAATTTTCCATGTAGTAGAAAACCACTGTCATACACGAGTAATGGGTGTAGGTCAAATGTACAAGTCTTGCAGTGGCCTGAAGGAAGCTGGGAGGGCCTCCAAGCAGATATGTTATTCATGTTATGAGGTTTAGCAGTTTGAAGAGCTAATTCTTTGCACAGAAGTCTGTCTTCCTCACCCCCATGACTCGTGTTAAGGATTGCCCATTCTTAAAAGGGGCTTATCAACTGATAATGTTAGTAGCAAAGAATAAGTGAACAAAAATAAAGGTAAGGGCTCAGAGGATTTAGCTATGTAAATCTATATTGTATCTCTCACTTAACATGCATTCTACAGTTATTCAGAGGGAACAGAAAACTTCCATTATGGTAACCAGAACAGAATGTTGTTCTAATGTTCTCCTCTTTTATAAGTCTTTGTGTCATGCCAAGGTGTTCCAAAATGGGAATCACTTAGTGAATCACTTTGATTTTAAATAAGAACATGGGGCAGAAGACAAGCAATTTTCCATGGAGGACTCATTTAGTTCCCACCCAGGTGTCAGGTCTGTGTTTCATATGTGCAGTGCTAGTGGTACTAGCTAGCGACACTGGTGGTGACAGGGGGTTCTTGTTACTCTTTGGGGAAGAGAAAGTTAAGGAGGTAGGGTGTAAAGGGGCAACAGCCTTCATTTTTCTTTAGCTGATTCATTGTCATTTGAAGTATGGTACTTCTTGCTGTTCACTAATTTACATTAATGTTATGGATAATAACCTCTAGAAATTGTAATAAGAGATGTATTCTCTGCCTACTTATAAATATCCTCTTACCACATTCTCTGAACTAAATTAGATGGGGTTTGGTTAATGTATATCTTAACTGTAAGGCTTAATTATTTGTCCCAAACCTTCTAGAGCGAGGGTAATCTTGCTACCTAATTCCCTTGCATCAAGCTTCATGATACAGGTTGTTGTGAGTTCCCAGGCCCTCAGAGGTGCTGTGATATTATGAACATATCTGGTCTTTACCTCTGGTTCCTCATATAGAGCTTCAGAAACCTTTAGAATTTCTTGAATGATAAAAGTTTCTTAAAGCCAGTGTGGTACTCATGACAGGCCCCTGGATAGCTTCAGGATGGGAACTGGCCACAAAAAGCACCAAGCACATGATTAGAGGTTGGGCCTTTCAGCTGTCCAAACTCCTGGCAGAGCAAAAAGGCTGGAGACTGAGTTCAATCACATGGCCAATGATTAAATCAATCATGCCTGCATAATAAGATTCAAAAAACACTCTGGATACTAAAGCTCAGTGAAGCTTCCTGACTGGCGAACAAGCTGATGTTCAGGGATGGTGACATGCCCCGACTCCCCAGACCTTGCCCTGTGTGTGTCCTTTAAAAATAAAAGTATAATAATTAAGTATGGCATTTGCCTGGGTTCTGTGAGTTGTTCTAATGGATCATCGAAGCTGAGAAAGTGTCACAGGAACCCTTGAGTTTGTAGCCAGTGGGGCAGAACTGTGGGTGGGCTAAGGACCTCACCTGTGGCTGATGTCTCTAAGGGCAATTGTATGGAATACTGAGCCCTGAAACCTGGAGAGTCTGACGCTAGATTCAGGTGCTTAATGTCAAAATTGTATCAAAGTATACCCAAATTGGGGGTAAAACAGAACAGGTAGCTAAAAAAAATACTCCTTTTTTTCCTAATTGTCTTCACCTTCTCACCTAACTTCTGGCTGTCCTATCTCCCTCCACATATCCTTCTCCACCTGCCTGGATTAGTTATTTTTTTCTATAGAATAAACCAACCCCAGTCTCTTACTGCCCTTGTGTCTAAGAAATATTGCAGTGTTGATTATCAGAGTAAAGTTTAGTGGCTTTCCTTTTCACACAGCTCTACAGAGAGAACATGGCTTGAAAAAGACTTAACTTTGATCTTGGTATCTGGAAGATTCAGCAGTGGTGAATTTTCAGCAGCTGTGGTTGGGAAAGGGTGAATTGTGATTCTGTATATAAAAAGAGGGATTTTTACTCTAGCAATTTTGTCCTTGACTGTTTGAAGTCAAACATACCTCATCACCACAAGGATGAGTTCTTTTCCCTACAATAAATTTATATTTCTTCTACCTTGGCTTTATTATGCCAGGGGAGGATTTTCCTTTCCCTGCCTACTATGGATAGAATGTTAGTACCCAACCTCCCCTAAATAATGTATTAAAACCCTAATCCTTAATATGATGGTATTTGAAGACAGGGCTTTGGGAGGTAATTAGGTCATAAGGGTGGAGCCCTCACGATGATTTAAGGCCATATAAGAAGAGACAAGCTTGCTTCTTCTCTCTCTGCCATATGAGAATACGAAGGGACGGTGTCAGTCTGCAAATCTGAAAGCAGGCTTTCATCAGACACTGGATCTGTCAGCACTCTGATCTTAGACTTTCAGCCTCCAGAACTGTGAAAAATAAATATTTGCTGTTTAAGTGACCCAGCAAATATTGAGTGACACATACCAGTCTGTGGTATGTCTGTACAATGGCAACCTAAATAAGATACTGCACAAATTGTATTTTCACTTGAAAAAACAAAAAGTAACAGTGCCAAGTCAAAATATCTTTTCCTCTAATGTTAGATTTCTACTCATTAAGGATCGAATGATGGTGATAAAAATTTTGGTTCATTTATTCATGAAGACCTGATGGAATTAAAATTAGACCAACCTAGTTACAAAAATACCAGGGCTATAGGTGGCAACAATCTCTTTAAAAATAAAATAAAATTTACTTTTTTCAAAATGTTATTTAAAAAATTTACTTTATTTAAAAAGTGTAATAACACATTCCATGATATAAAATTCTAGACCTAGTAGATTTAAAAACAGCATAATGAAAAATACAAATATTTATTTTGTTTTCCTCTGTATATCTCGCGCATCTATTGTCTTTTGCTAGGTTTGCATTTCTTTATTTTATAATCTGATTCACACTTACAGTAAAATACATTTTATTTATTTATATTTTATTTATTTATTTTTAGAGACAGGAAGGGAGAGAGAAAGAGAGAGAGAAACATCAATGTATGGTTGCTTTTCATGTGGACCCCACTGGGGACCTGGCCCACAACCCAGGCATGTGCCCTGACTGGGAATTGAACCTGTGATGCTTTGGTTTGCAGCCTGCACTCAACCCACTGAGCTACACCAGCCAGGGGGTAAGATACATTTTAAACATCATAGACAGGTATAACACATAAAGTTTAAATTCCTTTTCCCCAGCCCCTCCTCAGATATTGGTGAATATCCTTTCAAACTTTCAATCACATGGATATATGTTTTTTACATAAATGGTTGCACATTACACATATTTTTCTGAAAAAGCTTGAGTTTTTCACTGAATACTGTTATGGAAATCTTTCATGATGGTATATTTAGAGCTACTTCATTCTTTTCAATGGTTGTAGTGTGATCCTTAATGTATTCATATCTATTTAGCCAATTCCCTAATGGTGGCTATTTAAGATGTTTCCAATGTTTACTGATAAAAATAATGCCACAACAAATGTTGATAGCTTATTTAGACAAATGCAGTTATTATATTTTCTTGCATATCCTTACATCCCTCTCCTCCTTTCAAAAATCTGGTATTTTTTCATGAAAGTCCAAGTATTAAGAATGACTAATAGAAATCATGGGTAACATGAACTAAAAAGGAAAGAATCATGGTTTTAGTAATCTCATTTTTGTCATGTCAACAAACCCAAAAGCCATGTAAAACTTCCTCTTTTTAAAGGCTCTGACTGAATTGGTATGATGGAGGATTATTTAGATGAAGGGTGCTCCCTCCCAGTGGAATTTCCTGAAGTGCTCCACTTAATTGCTTAAGCACATCCTTTTGGTTCCACACCCAGAAGCTGCCTGGTTTGTCTCAACTCACTTTTAAATGTTTGGCAGCAGGTGATATAAATTAAAAAAATTTAAGATGTTTCTAACAAAATGCCATCAGGAAGGACCCAGGGTTGGAGGGCAGGAAGATATGAGAAAGGGCAAACTTTCTATATCTCATCTTCAATGAACCTCGAACTCTATGTGCAATATATATGGGACATAGATTCATTAAGGTCTGGTATCAGTACGGCTTGCCCTTTATTTTGTACCTGTGCAATTGTGCTTTTGAGAAACTTGGGTATTAGAGTTTTCTACCTATACTTGGCTTTGATTACATTGTTCCTAAATGGGATTTTGCTGTTATCTAATTAAGAAAATTCTTATTGATGTTCAAAAAAGAATAGATATGACTACTGTAAGGTGGTTACATCATTTGCCAGATTAAGTAAATATTTTAATTAGGAGGGTAAATGTTTTAAAATTGGGAGTGTGGACAGTTGTTTTTTGGAGTGTGGTTCTTCAGTTAACTGAATCTTGAATTGGTGGTATTACAAGGAATGTGTAACGATTTTCTTAGCTATAAATCTTAAGTCTTACCTATAAATCCTTGTCTTAAAAGAAAGAGGAAATTTCCCAATTTTTATCTTAAAAATGGAATCCAGTGAGACAGGAGGGGTGCAGTGAGGAATGGATGCCTGCCTTTGTTGTAAGCTTATTAGGGAATACTAAGGTACCAGGCTTCCTGCAGCTTGTTGCAGAGGTTTGCAAGTATCCCTTCAAAAGATTAAAAAGAATTACAGATCCCCACCTGACTATAGTTATCTTTATCCATTCAATATATAGATAATGAATGGTATCTATAGGATGCTCTCATCTATTTTAATAATTCTGTTCTCCTTGATGAGTGTACAACCCAAATAGGTTGAAAATTACTAGTTTAAGGCACAATTTCTCCTTACTTTTGTCTCAGGTGTTGGTAAAACTTAACTACAAAAGATATGAGTGGGTTTTAAAAATATTCTCTCCATAGAATCCAAGCTACTGTTAATAACAGAGTCATCTTCTTCTTTATTCTTATCAGGCCTTCCAAGAAGAGGTTTGCTATTATTGAATGTCAAAAGCAGCTTGTAGGAGGAGAAATGATGCAGTGAGAGGGGGGGAAATACACTGCACAATATATTTTCTTCCTAACTGGATAGGGGAGAGGGAAAGTGAACAAGGGGTAAAAATGAATTAATAAATGTGACATACAGACTTTCAGTCAAGATGGAGCCATAGGTAGACGCTCTTTGCCTCCTTATTCAACCACAGGAAGAATTACAACTAACCTTAAAACAAAAACAACCAGAACTGCTAGAAAATTGAACTGTATGGATGTCTGACAACTAAGGATTTAAAGAAGCCATATTCATCCAGAAAGATAGGAAAGTTGTAGTCATGGAGGTGGGGTGGGAGAGGTGACAGCAGTGGTGGTAAAATGGGTGGTTCCACATTCATGTGTGGTGGGTAAAAATCTGGAGGTATGCCCTGGGAGTGAGCGATTCCAGCTCCAGGCCAGACCACAGAGCCCAGGGTTCCAGCATCAGGAAGGTAAAGCCTCATAACTTCTGGTTATAAAAACCAGTGGGGAGTGGGGTGGTGAGAGAAACTGATGGTTTCTCAGAAGAGTCTGTTTAAAGGGCCTGCATGGACTTAGAATGTACACAAAACCACCCACTCTGGGATTCACCACCATGGCAACAGCTAGAAGGGTGCCAGATGCATATGAGAAATGGGTGAAGTCACTGGAAACTGGGCAAGGGCCAGGCAACCCTCCAGAAGCCAGGTAGTGGCACTGTCCCCTTGCAAACCCCTCCCATCACACAGAGCCACAAAGTGGTATAGTGGGATGCACTTCCTTGGCAAATACCTAAGGCTCTCCCCCATATAACTTAACAGGTGTGCTAAGACAGGGGGTCAAAACAGCTCCACCTAATACACAGAAACAAACACAGGGAGGCTGCCAAATTGAGGAGACAAAGAAATATGGCCCAAATGAAAGAACAGAACAAAACCCCAGAAAAAGAACTAAATGAAACAGAGGTAGCCAGCCTATCAGATGCTGAGGTCAAAACAATGGTGATTGGGATGTTCAGAGATCTCATTGAGTATGGCAGAAATGTAAAGGAAGAAATGAAGGTTACATTAAGTGAAATAAGAAGAAACCACAGGGAACTAACAGTGAAGGGAAGGAAGCCTGGATTCAAATCAATGATTTGGAACATAAGGAAAAAAAATAAACATTCAACCAGCACAGGAAGAAGAAAAAAGAATTTTAAAAAGAGGAGAGTTTAAGAAGATTCTAGAACATATCCAAAAATGCCAGCATCTGAATCATTGGGATACCAAAAAGGAGAAGAGGAAGAACAAGAAACTGAAAACTTATTTGAAAAAATAATAAAAGAAAGCTTCCTTACTTTAGTGAAGAAAATAGATATACAAGTTGAGGAAGCACAGAGAGTCCTAAACAAGTTGGACCCAACTAGGACCACACCAAAGCACATCATAAATAAAATGCCAAAGGTTAAAGACAAAGAGAGAATCTTAAAAGCAGCTAGAGAATAACAGAGAGTTACTTACAAAGGAGTTCCCATAAGACTGTCAGCTGATTTCTCAAAAGAAACTTTGCAGGCTGGAAGGGACTGACAAGAAGTACTCCAAGTGATGGAAAGAAAGGACCTCCAACCTAGATTACTCTATCCAGCAAAGCTATCATTTAGAATGGAAGTGCAGATAGGATAAAGTGCTTCCCTGACAAGATAAAGTTAAAGGAGTTCATCATCACCAAGTCCTTATTATATGAAATGTTATAGGGACTTGTCTAAGAAAAAGATCATAACTATAAACATTAAAATGACAACAAACTCACAACTATCAACAACTAATTCTAAAAAACAAAAACAACAGCAAAAACAAAGCACGTAACCAGAAGGGGAACAGAATCATAGAAATGGAGATCACATAGAGGGTTATCAGCTGGGAGGAGGAAGGGGAAGAATGGGGGAAAAGGTGCAGGGATTAAGAAGCATAAATGGTGGGTACAAAATAGACAGGGGGAGGTTAAGAGCAGTATGGGAGATGGAGAAGCCAAAGAACATATGTATGATCCATGGACATGAACTAAGGGGGAAGATTGCTGGAGGGAAGGGGGTACTGTATGGAGGACGGCAAAGGGGGAAAATGGAACTGTAATAGCATAATCAAAAAATATACTTAGAAAATAAATTACTCAATCATTAACTTCCATGAAAAAAAAATTATATATATGATTTCCTAGAGAACAATGTATATTTTGGCAAGCCTCTCTACTATGATCCCCAAGTGTTTTTGTTGTTGTTGTTTTTTAGGGAAACTGTGATACTGACAATAGAAGCTTTTACTCAAAAGAGATTAATATATGAAAATATTTGGTGATTCTTGTTCTAAATTGCTCTATCCCCCACATGACATAAAGCCAGCAAGAGAACTAATTCTCTGGGTAAAGTCTCCCAAGCTGTGTTCTTCACAGCTTAGATTCTATCCGAATGCTTCCATCCAAGATGTAGCCGGCATACATAAGAGTGTATATCTGGGCTGACTTAAAGATCTTCTTTTAAAGGTCTTTTCCTGTGGCACTGGCAGATGGATGTGCTATCACCTGGCTGAGAAACAAGTTCCATTCCATCACGTATTTTGGGTTTGCTGGACTGGCGCTCAGCATATTTCTGAAATATGTTTTGAAAGCAACAAAAAGATTAGTCCACACATCATTCCACTGATTCCTTCCCACTTATGCTGTTATTTCTAGTTACTGCATACCAAAGGTCTGGTTTGGACTGGTTGTTCCAGTCCTAAAGTTACATTTTAACTCTAGTTATTATAGTTACTAGTGTGATATTTCATAATTTAACAAGGAACCCTGATTCAGTTTAACGTGTTGGTAGGATGCCTTTACAAGAAGGATGGATGTCCAGCCAAGTGTCTTTGAAACTGCAGTGCTGCCTGGCATTTATTCTCCCTTTTTAATGTATAATTAACTTCATTGAATATTCAAATCAGATGATAAGCATATTAAAACAAAGTTGGGGGGGTCTCATACATCTCTCCTTTTAGGTATGTAGTCACACACATTTTCTAAATGGTGATAGCCCTGTGAAATGTTCCTCCACTTTGGCCGCTGATGAATATTCCTATAAATTGGATTTTTCAGTTCAGTGGTTTCATGTACATTTAGCTGTATACTCCTGGTCCAGGGCCAAACCCAACAAAATATTGACATGAATACAGGAGCCTAATTAATATTGTAGGGAGGGAACCTCCTACCAGCCCAGCAGAGGGAACGGAACTCATCTAAGGGAAAGGTTGCTTCTAGTAAATGGTATAATTTATCATTTAAATTTTTCTATGAAAGGTTAGTATCCACAAGCATCTGAGGAAATTCACGTTTTTATCTGCCCAAAGAAAAATAAGTTTAGGTTAAAAACAAGGACATACTTTCTTACTTATTTTCTTCCTGGTTAGATTTTAATGAGTAACACACAGGTAGTTATTCAAAGAACCAATCCCTGGATTCCCAATAAACATTTGTACAGTAAGTACATCATTATTTAGCCTTAAGATGTTAGAACCACTATAAATATTTTTCATTTGTTTCTACTATGTAGCAAGTTAAATGTCTGCTTTCCATCCTGAACTGGGATAGCAAATGCATGCATCTTAAGTAGCATGGAGAACAAAAAGGTAGACATTTTGAGCAGAAAGAATTGTTAAAGACCCATCGTCTAACCATATAATTTTCCAGATGAGGAATTCCATAAGGCATTTAATAAAAGACAGCACTGGTGAGATAGCAAGAGCTGTTCGTCTACTTTTGTAAGGCTCTAAGTATTGTTATTGTTTTTGTAATACTGAATGAAGATAAAAATATGTTGGCTACAAGGGGACTTAGCACTATTCCTAATTTCCTTAGACTGGTGCCTCAGCCTAACCAGAGCTCCACAGCCTGACGCCCCTGGACGTGAGGCACTCAGGCCATGCATGCAGGTTGAGGACCAGCAACCCAGCAGGAAGCGCACTCCGCACTGACCTGCAGTACGCTGTAATAATAGCAGTAAAGCCTGTGTGGCTGTAGCAAGTCCCTAGCAGTTAACTGCCCTTCTTTTGCAATCTTCTTGGCTTCTTCATCGTTTTCCTGGAAGGTTTAAAAAGAAACAGTGAATGAAAATTACTCTTGTGACCCATAAAGCTAAAGGGAAGTGTGAGACAAGAGCGATGTGGGGTTGAATATGAACAGCATGGGAGAGATGGAACACGATGAAAATATAACTTAAGAACAAGGCTATGGAAATAGACAAAGTAGTCTGCTTAACATCTCTGTTACATGGCAATGCTCATGTGTGTTTGTACCTTATTCCACAGGCCTATAACAGCCTCCACCCGCCCTACCACCCCACAAAGTGCAACAACCCACATGCAGTCTCTGTTGTGAGTATCTTGGTACTTTCCTAGATACCCAGGAAGCTTGGGGCTCATCATCTGCTTCCCATTTTAACCTTCTCTGTTTGATATTAAAATGCAAGCTAGAAGAGAACGAATCAGTTTTTATGTTATAACATCTCTTAAAAGCTCCATTTAAGTATGCAATCAGAGACCCAAATTGGTTACAAAATGTTACTGATGAAAGACTATATTGTTACTACAATAAAAATTCATTCATTAGTACCCACAAGCTGTTCCTTCAATTCCAGGAATAGTCGGCATTCCTAATTATATTTTGGGAAAGTAGCTAATATTCTACGATGCTGCCCATAAGAAAAGCCACTTGCAAGCAACTCTGACTCACAAAAATTATTCTGCCTCAGGCACCTTGTTATTTCCATAACCAAATATTACTTCTTAGAAACTCAGAAACAGGATAAAGTCTTATAATGGAAGGGTAGAGTTTCATATTTTCATAATAAAACACAATAGCTTTTTAAAACTTTTCCTTTGAAAAAGAATTTCATGGGAAAGCTGTGGTTCTTGGGCTGTTGTATGTAATGTGCTCATTATGAACTTGTGTCTCTCTAACTGGAGAAAAGAAGAGCAATGTGCTGACTTAGTGCATAAAACACCTCAACACTGGTCTTTTCAATCTAGAAAATAAATATGTGTTTGGAGTGTTTTGGAGCATTTGGAGTGTTTTTGCTCATGTGTATATATGCATGAATAGTGATTCCTTTAGAAAAAATCTATATTCTACATAATGCTGTTCTTCAAATCTAAAAATCCTAAAAAATGTTGATAGAGGGTATACAAAATGACACTGGTATTGGTTCTTTAGATATTTCAAGGGAATAAAAATTTCAGAAAACACTTCTTTTGACTAAATTATGTCAAATTAAATTGTGTTGTGATGGAATTAATGTAATTAATACTGGTGAATTTGTTATTGCCTAAAGAAACTAAAATTCAGAAAGCCTACCTTGGCCCATTTAACTTTCTCTAGTAAATCAGCAAGATTTCTTTTAATTGGTACATAATGTTTCCAAGGCTTTAGTGCCATATAAAAATGCTCATAATATGGTGAGTCCTGCTTCAGAACCAGACTGTCACCCAGCATGAGATACGGATATCTGTACGCAGCCACGGTCCCATCCACATTCACTTGATATTTGTACTAAAAAATTAAAGCCAACACAAACAAAAATTTTAACAGTCATTTGCTTCACTTTGCTTCTCATCAACACTGTAATCCTAAGTATGAAGGAATTGATTTCTACTTTCTAAACTTATTGTTTAACATTTTTACATTTTATTTTGTAAATCATATTTTCTCTTTGTATTAAAATTATAAGCAGCCATTAACAGGTCAATTTTAAGAAATACAATGCATTTAAAGATAAGATCACAAATAATTTTAGAAAATGGGAAGACCTATTTCAACTACGTCTATGCAATGGGGAATTCAGATTTCTGTAACAAGGTAAGAAAACTATTTTCAAAGATTTTATATTTATTAAACTGAATATTGATTAATTTAAAATTTTACTTATACATTATCTCGTTTTGTTCCTTATGTCCACAATAATACAAAAAAGGAAGGCAGTATCTCAAAGTTCAGTTTTAGACGTGAGGAGACAGAATCCTGTAGAAGCTAAAAGATGAGGGTGATAGTGGTGACACTGTACATACTCCGTTTACATATTTGTTGGACTAATAAACTTTGATATTCATTTTAAAATCACTTATCATGGCCATTAAAGCTCATTCAATTATAATCATGTGAAGCAGGTGTTAGCATTCTTCCTCTCCCCCTTTTTTTTTAACAAATGAGAAAACTAGTGTTCAGAGAAATTTATAAACCTCTGTTCTCTGAGTCCAAATCCCTTGTTCTTTTCATTATATCACACTGAGATGAACAGGATTTACTTTGAAATTTAGTAATCAAAATTTTCTTAAATAATTGAAATCAAGGAGCTTGCTAGCCAGTCAGGTTTTGTCACATTGTTGACCCCTCTGACTCCTTGGAACCTCACGGCAATGCTCTGGAGGCGTCAGGCAGGCAGCACGTGTGTCTAGAGGGCAGAGACAGGACTGGAGGCAGGACTTAACCTCAATGGCGGCTCCTGTTTTACTTACATGGAATTCATACATTTTTAATTTACAGAAGGCATTTGAGATCATTTTATGCAAAGGACATTTATATACCCAGCTTATTCAAAGCAAATACAAGAGAAAAACAAAGAAATGCACCCAAACTCCAGGTTAATCCTTGTACTATATTTTCAGTATTGAAATAGTTCTGAGCTATTTGGGAGACAAAATCAGCAACAACAGTGAACCACAGTGAATTTTCCAATTCCCCATGCCTGATAAGAAACTGTGTCAGCTCACAAGATGAAGAAATTGGCCCAAGCCCAGCTATTTACAAATTTATTATTTCATATCCACCCAGGAAGACTTAAATGCATACCTTAAAGAAATCAAAAAAACCTATCAATTTAGCTTTTCCAAGCTCCTTTTCTTTTTCTTGGAAAAAGAAATACCCCGTAATTCCTGCATCCAGTAGCTGCGGATTTTCTTTGGATAGCTGCACCAACTGGAGCCTCTCCTCTCGGCTGTCTCTACCTCTGAAGAAAGCTTTCTCTATTTTATTGATCCAGGAAGGCCCTAGAAGTTTGAGACCATAAAAAATGGCTTTGAAACTTTTATATGATAAGTAGAACCATCTTTAATTTATCATTGTCATTGAAGATGTTAAAGCTCTTTTATCATTAATATATCTTCTAAAGTAAATGCTATTTCCAAAAATTATGGCATTAGCATGCTCTACTTTCATTCATTTTTCTATTAGGGAGAGTTCACTCAAATGTTGGAGTTTCTGTTGTATAACATTAGAAAATATCCAAAATAATATTAGGTAAAGTTCAAAACAAAAAGAGACTCAATGACTTGGCCTATTCACAGAGGTATTAGCTTCTTCCATCTTTTGTGCTTCATAATAAAAATGAACTAGGCTTTTGTTCTTAAACAAGGTGACCAGAACAAACTGTATAACCAAGTAACACCCACACATCTTTAATCCTTAGGATGCTCAGAATTTTGAGCATATTACTCTGAATACAGGAAAAGCTTCTTCTAACATGCTCTTAAGTGAAAAAATATATATACACACACATACAATGATTTATATTCTCTTTCCTGGTAGGGAAATATTCTGGAAGAAATAATTTAAATCTATTTTTATTATTCTACAGAGAGGTCATCAGTTAACACCTGTCAGTATTCTAAGAAATAAATCTCAAAACATAGAAATTAGAAGGGATCAAATGCTTTGCTATGCTAGCACACTTTTCAGAAATTAGTTGTTATCAAATAAAAAGTAGGTCAGTTTTCATTTCACATTATCTTTAGATAATTTATAAGGAGCCCACCAAGCCACAATAAACAGAAAGAGGCTACAGAGAGAAGGCAGGTTTCTTCTACTCAGGGAGCTCAGTTTAATAAAATGTGTGTTGTGCCATAAACCAAAGGCCCTCAAACAGGGAGAAAAGAATTCAGATTTTAAAGAATTGAGAGAGGCCAAAAAAAGGAAAGGGGAGGATTTCTTACAAAGTGTTGGAGGTAATATCCAAATTATGCTGTTATCATATTCTCTTAGATATGCATATAATTTCATACTTTTCAAAATTCTCTCTCACTTCATCTAGCAATATGAAGGCATTGAAGTCAGAATTAAGTTAGGTGACAATTTTACCAAGATATATGTTCAAATTGTATTTACAAGTAACCAACTCAAAAGAGACTCAGTTATGGTAGATTTGGACATTACTACTCCAACTCCTACATCTTTAATTTTTGTAGTAGAAGGATCTTAAACAAAACTCTTTACAGTTTAGGGTGCTGGGTTTTTCTTTCTTGGTTAGAAAATAAGAAAAATGGTTATTTAAATATATATAATATATATACTTCCCCTGACTAAACATCCCCTTCATTGTTTTTTTACCTGTAAGCTTTTTCTTAGGTAATGAACTTGAATTTACCTGTATTTCCCTGAATAGAGAGGAGATCATTTGTAACACCCCTCATGGCTTCAAGTGTGGAGTGGGTAATGTCATACGTGGGAAGGATAATATCTCGTGAATCCTGAGAGCCACACCATGAAATGATAGGTAAAGGGCCAGGGGTTTCATTGACTTTTCGATGTTCCAAAGGCCAATCACCAAGATTAATATAAAATTCTAAATCTGGAAGAAGAACCTAAATAAACAAAAATATGAACATCAGTGCAGGGAAGACTTCACTCAGCCTTTGGTACTAAATGCTTTAATTCTTCAGCTTTCTTAAATATTTCAGGTAAAATTGAATGCTCAAAAATAGCAGCAAAAGAGAGAAGCATGCCTGTCAGTCATCAGCAGCGTCAGAAGTCAAAGATGAGGATGTCACATGGTCAATTCACTTAACCAGGAGTCAGCTAAACATTTTAAATGGCTTCATATGACAAAAGTGGAGATCGTGTAGACAAGTATAAACAAGTGGCTTCCTTTCTGGCAGCTGCCTAAATGAGTATCTACAAAGTTAGACTCAAGCCCTTGTTTTCTTTCTCTATCAAACCTTTCTAGCACGTCTACCTTTGATTCTGGAATCTGCTACTCCATTTCCATCTCCATGGTCAATACCAGTTTGGGCCTTTATCATCTCTTGCCTAGATGGTAATAGCTTACTTATTACTAGGTGTTCTGATGCTAGATTCTCTCCAGTCTAATCTGCACTCCACACGGCTGCCCATATTTCTAAAACGCAAGTTCATGTTACTATCAGGCTTCATAGAACCTTAAGCCTTAGGACAAGGTCTAAACTCTCTGGCTAGAACTCAAGGCCCTACTCTCTTGCTCCAGTTTAGCTTTGACCCCATCTTCCATTTGCTTATTGCCAGTAAACTTCAGGCTATTCTCTGAAAATGCTTTCCACTTTAATATGCAATTCTCTCCTGCTGGAATGTTCTTCTCCTGTTTATTTACTTGGCACTCTCATTTTTCATCCTAAACCCAGATCTAAACCCCAGTTACCTCCTGTATGACTCACCCTCCCAGGCAGTTTAACCTAGGTACCTACTTTTCTCTCAGGCCTATCACATTGTGGCACAATTATTTGTTTGTATTCACATCCCACCTTCACTTTCAAATAACAAAAACAAGTTCTACTAGAGCCAGGGTCTCTAAGACCAGAGGTGAGTCTCATTTATCTTAGATTTCTTCCCAGTCCCTGGGCAAAGAGCCTAGAACAAAAGGGAAAGGCAAGGGATGTGGCTATTCACACTATTGCTTCCCTAATATAATTTATAAGCTCATTAGTAAACTCCACATCAGTAGTTCTGACTATAGAGCAGGGTTTCTCAAACTCAGCACTACTGACATTTTGTTGAGGGTAATTCTTTGCTGTGGGGGGATATTCTGTGTATTGTAGGATGTTTAGCAGCATCCCTGGCCTCTCCCCACTAGATGCTACTAGCAATCCCTCAGTGGTGACAAACAAAAATGTCTCTAGACATTGTCAAATGTTCTCTGAGGGACAAAATTATTCCTAGTTGAAAACCACATGAGTACAAGACACAGGGATACAGGACAGGGTGGACGGGTGGCAGACCAGGAAGAAAGTACCACCTTTAGGGTCAGGTGCTCATAATAACTCATATTGCAGGCTGGCCAGGGTTAGCGGGTGGGGCAACTATTTAAAATCAGAAATGATTGCACCCAGACATTCAGCATGCTTGGGAATTTGTATAGCCTCTACCAGCAAAGTTGGCTTTTAGTTTAGAAAACTACCTTGATGGTCATTCTGGGTAAGAAATATAAAAATTGCCCATCTTCACGCCTAACTCTGTATGGTCAGGAAGAAAGAAAATTCATTTTGAATTACTCTGCTTAAGAGTTTTGCAAATGGAAAAAGAAGGGCTGAATAGAAGAATGGGGAAGAGTGTGACTGAGGGTCTGATTAATACAGTGATATCTATTTTTAAATGTTAGGGGTTTTGTATATTGATTGATTGATTGATTTTACTATGTACTAGTACAAAATAACTTTTCTCTATTACTCCAAACTTCAACCTTCTGCATACAGTATCTTTTAGAGGTGCTTATAGTAAAACAAGAAAGATGTGTTCAAAAATCAAGTCATTTTGAGATGACCAGAAAAAAACAGATGCAGAAAGTAAAATCGGAATGGAAGGAATGTTCAACAGGAAAGGAAAACCTTTGGAAGTGACCTTGAGGCTGTAAATATCTGGAAGTGCACAGAAACTTTGGGAGTGCCCTGTGTCCTGCTTATCTGGGATAAATGCTAAAGCCATTTAATGTAAATATTAAAGGAAAGGGAGATCCATGAAAGTGGAGAACCTACAAACACTCAGGAAGTAGGCCTCTTACATGCACATTTCCAAGCCTGGAATCCATTTCCGTCCTTTGCCCTTATTCTCCTAAGCATTTAAATGTTACAACTAAATAATTAAATCATATTGTTTTTAAAATAAGTGAATTCATTCTCATACCTTTCTTGCCAGTGATAGCAAAATCTCATCTGAGAACATTTTGAAGTCTGTGTATTTCCCTAAAGGTCTCCGGTAGACGTGGTTATTGAGAATTGCGTAATGAACAATGGCACCCCTCTCTTCCCCAAACCTTTTAGGAACTTCATTTAGCATCTGCTGGAGATTAATGCTGGGGAAAGAAGAAAAATCTTTTGCAATCTGTGGTTCTTTGGTTGGACAAGAAAGAGTTTTCTGCCAGGCCTGAGGATCCTCTTCTGGACACTCACAGTACTCATGGTATACTGGTCCTAGGGAAGGCAAAACACACACAATGCCACACTTTATTAACCAGCACATAGCAAGGAGTTGTTTCCACCCCTGATATGAACACGGGATAAATTCTAAGATTATCCAGACTAGCAAGACTAGTTATATCAGAATCCTGTGCTTCTATCTTCTGTCTCTCTTTCATACCCCCTAGACAACGTACTATATAACACATGCTCTTTCCCAATATAACCTATTCTTGGTAAAGAAGCTGATAAATTTATTTCTAGTGAGTTATAAATGGCTGATGAACATAATGTGACTTCGCTTATAGAAAGAATGAAGAATACTGGAAATGGGGACTATAATGGCTAAATATCCAAGATCTTTTTGTTAGTATTTAAATCTCTTTAAATTACATAGTTTTCTTTCCCTTAAAATTTCAAGTTAAATTGAGCTTTAGGAGATACATATACCATGTTTAGTTTGTTACATATGACTTCAAGGTAATCATGGCCTAATCTGAAAGGCATAGGATCTACACATGTGGCTGGCTCTGGATTATGTAATAATCACTTACCTTTCAAAATATAGGGAGACTGGGCTACATGTTCATCACCATAAAGGACCTCTATCTTCAGCCCTTCATTGACAGTTTCATACATCCTATACCTCATCAAAAATGTTCCATCATTCCTGTCCAAAGGTTTAGGGACATGAATCCGGACTACCTCTTTAGGTGAGATAGATTTGATTACTACTTTGAATTGTGTTTGACCTGTAAGAAAAATACATATAAATTACTAGTTCACACTTACTTTGTTGTAACAATTAGTGGATAGCTATCTCTATACAGAAGTTACTCATTTTTCTAGTATCAATGGTAAACAAAAATCATTTTAGTTTGGAAGATCCTTGAGGCCAGAAACTATTCTGGTTTATGTCTTCAAACCAAGGACCTGACTCAACATTGATTCATTAGTCATTCAATAAAGGTTTATTGAATGAACAAAATTAATTCATAAAAAGGCAAGGATGACAATTACCTTTTTGCTTATTTGATCTTTTCTCTTTAAAGAGGGTTGAAATCCATGAATCTTAGACTAACAGACTCTAAAACAATCCAACTTTCTCCTTGTAAGACATAGACAAGCTTTCTCTGAAAACCATTTTAATATCAAATAGCCCTCATTTCTGAAAAAATTTTCCTTTAACCCAAATTTCAAGTTATACATCTAAGCACATTTCCTTAAGCAGAGAGAGGTTACAGCTAGTTACCAGACCATGCACAAATATACATGTGCACACACACTCACACACCTTTGTAACCACTGGAGTTTACTTCTTTCTCTAAGTGTGTTTTCTCAGGTTGGAATGAAACAGTTATCCAGGATGATCTACATTTCTTTTAACTTCAAAATTCTGTCAGTTTTCTATTCCAGGGTAAATAATACCTACTTAGAAACTTTCCCTTCTTTTCTG
This sequence comes from Phyllostomus hastatus, assembly GCF_019186645.2. Lineage (NCBI taxonomy): Eukaryota > Metazoa > Chordata > Mammalia > Chiroptera > Phyllostomidae > Phyllostomus > Phyllostomus hastatus. Next base: position 4,162,207 of record NW_025333530.1, read on the forward strand.
GCAGGAGATAGCTGACATAGGTAGGCTTTGGAATACTGTTGTGAACAATACATGTTATTGTGGCCCGGGTATAAATGTTGAGGCCTTTTTCCTGAGAGTGCAAAGGATATTTGTGCACTCGATCCTTAGCAGCTTTAAGAATAAAGATTAGTTACAAATGAAAATGAACTCATAATAACCCAAAACCTATGGGACACAGCACAGGCAGTTCTGAGAGGGAAGTTTATAGCGATACAGGCATACCTAAAAAAGATAGAAACATTTAAAACAAACAACCTAACCCTATGTCTACAAGAACTCGAGGAACAACAACAAAGACAGCCCAGAGCAAGTAGAAGGAAGGAAATAACCAAGATCAGAGCAGAATTAAATGACATCGAGATGAAAAGCACAATTCTAAGAATCAATGAATCCAGGAGCTGGTTCTTTGAAAAGATAAACAAAATCAACAAGCCTTTAAGCAGACTCATCAAGAAAAAAAAGAGAGAAGACCCAAATAAACACAATCAGAAATGAAAGAGAAGAGATTACAGCAGATACCACAGAGATACAAAGGATTGTAAGAAATTACTACGAAGAACTGTATGCCAAGAAATTTGAAAACCTAGGTGAAATGGACAAATTTCTAGAAAAATACAATCTTTCAAAACTCAATGAAGAAGAAGCAGAAAGCCTGAACAGACCAATAACGGCAAATAAAATTGAAACAGTAATCAAAAAACTCCTGACACACAAAAGCCTGGGACCAGATGGTTTCACAGGAGAATTCTACAAAGCACTTAAGGAAGAGCTAACCCCTATCCTTCACAGGCTATTCCAAAAAATCCAAAAAGATGGAAGACTCCCAAACTCTTTTTATGAGGCCAGCATCATCCTAATTCCAAAACCAGATAAAGACACAACAAAGAAAGAAAACTTCAGGCCAATATTGCTGATGAACATAGACGCTAAAATCCTCAACAAAACATTGGCAAACCGCATCCAACAATACATTAAAAAGATGATACACCATGACCAAGTGGGATTCATCCCAGGGATGAAGGATGGTACCATATTCACAAATCAGTAAATGTAGTACACCACATAAACAAAAGCAAAGACAAAAATCACATGATCATATCAATAGATGTGGGAAAAGCATTTGATAAGGTACAACACCCATTTATGATAAAAACCCTCCGCAAAGTTGGAATAGAAGGAGCATTCCTTAACATAATAAAGGCCATATATGAGAGACCTACAGCCAACATCATACTCAATGGGCAAAAACTAAAATCTTTTCCAATAAGATCAGGAACAAGACAAGTTTGTCCACTTTCACTACTTCTATTCAATATAGTACTGGAAGTTTTAGCCACAGCAATCAGACAAGAAAAAGAAATAAAAGGCATGCAAATCGGAAAGGAGGAAACAAAACTGTCACTGTTTGCAGATGACATGATCGTGTACATAGAAAATCCTATAGACTCAGCCAAAAAACTGCTTGACCTAATAAATGAATTTGGCAAAACAGCAGGATACAAAGTCAATATCCAGAAATCAAAGGCATTTCTGTATGCCAACAATGAGACAGCAGAAGCAGAAATCAAGAAAAAAAATCCCATTCGATACAGCAAAAAGAAAAATAAAATACCTAGGAATGAACCTTCAGAAAACTACATAACACTGAGGAAAGAAATCAAGGAAGACACAAGCAAATGGAAACATATACCGTGTTCATGGATTGGAAGAATTAATATCATCAAAATGTCCATACTACCCAAAGCAATTTACACATTCAATGCAATACCTATTATAATACCAATGGCATATTTCACATAGAACATAGACATATTTCACATAGACATAGAACAAACACTTCAAAAATTTATATGGAACCATAAACGACCCCAAATAGCTGCTGCAATCTTGAGGAAGAAGAGTAAAGTAGGAGGGATCACAATACCTGATACTAAACTATATTAAAAGGCCACTGTAATCAAAACAGCCTGGTACTGGCATAAAAACAGGCACATAGACCAATGGAAGAGAACAGAGAGCCCAGAAATAAACCCAAGTCTCTATGGTCAATTAATATTCGACAAACGGGGCAGCAAAATAAAATGGAGTAAAAATAGCCTCTTCAACAAATGGTGTTGGGAGAACTGGACAGCTACATACAAAAAAATGAAACTCAAGCACCAACTTACACCTTACACAAAAATTAATTCAAGGTGGATAAAAGACTTAAATATAAACTGTGACACCATTAAAGTCCTAGAGGAGAACATAGGCAAGAAAATCTCAGATATTTCACACAGAAACATTTTTACTGACATGTCCCCTAGAGCAAGGGACATAAAAGAAAGAATAAACAAATGGGATCTCATTAAAATAAAAAGCTTCTGCACAGCTAAAGAAAACAGTATCAAAATAAAAAGAGAACCAACTGTATGGGAAAACATATTTGCCAATGATACCTCAGACAAGGGTTTAATCTCCAAAATATATAAAGAACTTACACGACTCCACTCTAAGAAGACAAGCAACCCAATTGAAAAATGGGCAAAGGACTTGAACAAATAATTCTCCAAGGAGGACATACAGAGGATCCAGACACATGAAAAGATGCTCAATATCGCCAGCTACCAGAGAGATGCAAATTAAAACCACAATGAGATACCACTTCACACCAGTCAGAATGACCATCATAAACAAAGCAACAAACAACAAATGTTGGAGAGGTTGTGGAGAAAAAGGGACCCTAGTGCACTGTTGGTGGGACTGCAGACTGGTACAACCACTATGGAAAACAGTATGGAACTTCCTCAGAAAACTGAAAATGAATCTGCCTTTTGACCCAGCAATTCCACTTGGGGCTATATCCTAAGAACCCTGAAACACCAATCCAAAAGAACCTCTTCACCCCAATGTTCATAGCAGCACAATTTACAATAGCTAAGTGCTGGAAGCAACCTAGATGCCCATCAGTAAATGAATGGATCAAAAAACTATAGTAGATTTACACAATGGAATTCTATGCAGCAGAAAGAAAGAAGGAGCTCCTGCCCTTTGCCACAGCATGGATGGAGCTGTAAAGTATTATGCTAAGCAAAATAAGCCAGGCAGTGAAAGACAAATACCATATGATCTCACCTTTAACAGGAACCTAAACAACAAAACAAAGAAACAAGCAAAATATAACCAAAGACACTGAAATAGAGGACAGGCTGACAGTGACCAGAGGGGAGAGAGGAGGGAATTTCAGGGGAGAATGGGAAGGGTTTACAGGAACAAATTTAAAAAGACACATGGACAAAAACATGGAAATGGGAGGGAAGTGAGGAGGGATGGGTGAGTGGGCTGGAATGGGAGTAAAGGACAGAAAAATGTACTTGAACAATGATTAAAATAAAATTAAAAAAAAAGAAAAAAAAGAATAAAGATTAGTTAATGCCCTAACCACAATTAATCACTTTTCAAAAAGTATTGAGTCCTCTGAAATCCACAGCCTAAGAAACAATAAGCTATGACCAAAGTACTCACTCTTTCATCTTATAGCCCTCATATTATGAAGTTAAGCATATTTAATATAGGGCTGGGAAAAAGTAGGTATATAGTTGTTTGTAATACATAATAGAATAATGAATAAACAAATAATAATGTAAGAAAGAACTCTGTTTCCCATACTTACAGCTGTAAATCAACTTTTGCTCACTCCTATATGTATTTTTGAAATTATTGAAAATGTTTGTACCTCCTATTTTTAGTTCCTAAGTGTCGTGAGTAAAATTTGTACTTTCTTTTGGTGTTCAAAGGTTTTATTTTTTCTCATAGGTCAGGAGAAATGTTTCTCACTCTCTTCAATTTCATAACAGTAATGTACTATCTGACATCTTGCTATTAAATAATAAAGTACCAAACATACACTTTGGGATATTTGAAATAAATGTGACAAAATTATTAAAGAGATCTGCTGAAATAAATTACCTATAATAGATAAATATAGGAGGTGGTTGTAAAAAAAGATAATAATATAATATGAAATTATTTAAAATGTAGGCCAGTTACCAGAAATGCTTAGTGAACTGCATAAGTTATTGATTTATGTTATTTCCCACTTGGTTTCAGAGAAGCAATGAGATGTTGCAGAGTGAAAAACAGAAAGGCAGAGTCTGGGGACTAGACGGTCATTTCCATTATTCCCTCTCAGACTAGAAACAGTACAAAAAGTTTTCATGTCTTCTGATCAGATAGTTCTGCTCTCCATAAATTTATAACTTTAATGAACAAAACCAATGTACGACAAGCATTATAATGACTGATTATTTTTGGAAGGAGCTGGATTTAAAGAAGAAAACTAGCTCCAAAATGCTTCATTATCTTTAAACTGAAAGTATTGGACTAGATCTCTATGGTCTCTTCCAGTTATAACATTTTTTTTTACTGTGAAATAGCATTTAAAAGGCATATTTCAAAATAAATGTATAAAATATAGCCATTGGAAATACATATTTTAAATGGTTATTTTTGTAGTAATTTTTCATGGCTGTGTCATTGTTGGCATGAAATTAATGTTAGAGTCAATGCAAAATAATAATGATCAGGACTTAAGTGGAAATAAACAATTCCAGTCTCATAAAAGAGAAAATGAGAACAATGCAATTGCAACTTTCTTCAAAATGAAGTAATTCGAGTTCTCATTTGCCCTGGGGGCTAATATAATGGAACAGATTGAAGCTCAGCTTGAGTTTTTCTACTCCACAGATTGAAAGCTAATTGAATAAGAATGCAATGACTATGTAGACAAAAGGAGGCTGGCAATATTAAAGTTTTATTACATCATTAGAAGCAGAAAATTTGAAGGCTTTTGATTTGGAAAGAAATAAAAAACATTGTTTAAAAATTCACTTAGCACTTATGTGCCAGTCTATAAGCTTTAAGTTTTCACATGTATTTTGTTTCCTACACAAACATGTAAAGTAGGGCCCTGGCCGGGAAGCTCAGTTGGTTAGAACATTGTCCATATATCAAGGTTGTGGGTTCGATATCCCCATCAGGGCACACACAATAATGAACAAATGAATGCATGAATAGTGGAACAACAAATTGATGTTTGTCTCTCTAAAAAAAAAGAACTTGTAAGGTAGGTGTTGTCACCCCCATTTTACAGATCAGGAAACCAACTCTCCCTTGAAGCATATAAGTAACTCATCACATACATAAGGTCACATACATCAGAGTAGCTGAATTAACTTTGTATCCTGCTACTTTGCTGAATTTACCAGTTCCAGTAGTTCCTTGGAATCTTCAGGGTATTCTAGGTACAGTGTCATGTCATCTACGAGCAATGACAGTGTCACTTCTTCCTTTCCAATTTAGATGCCTTTTATTTCTTCTTGTCTGATTGTTGTGGCTAGGACTTCCAATACTATGTTGAATAAGACAGGTGAAAGTGGACATACTTGTCTTGTTCCTGATCTTAAAGGGAAAGCTTGTAGTTTTTGCCCATTGAGTATGATGCTGTCAGTCGGTTTGTCACATATGGCCTCTATTATGTTTTGGTACGTTCCATTTAATCCCATTTTGTTGAGAGTTTTTATTATAAATGGGTGCTGGATTTTATCCAGAAATCAGGTGCATTTTTATGTGCTAATAACAAACTAACAGAAAGGAAAATTAAGAAAACAATCCCATTTACAACTGCTACAAAAGAATCAAATACCTAGGAATTAACCTAACTAAGAGTGTAAAAGACTTGTACTCAGAAAATTATGACACCTAAGAAAGAAACTGAAGAAGATACAAATAAGTAGAAACACAGACCATGTTCATGGATAGGAAAAACTAACATCATTAAAATGTCCATGCTACCCAAAGCAATCCATAGATTTAATGCAATTCTTTTTTTTAAAATTTATTCACGTTTAGAGAGGGAAGGGAGGGAGGGAGGGGGAGGGAGGGAGAGAGAGAGATAGCGCGCGCTAGAGAGAGAAACATCAATGTGAGGTTGCTGGGGGTTATGGCCTGCAACCCAAGCATGTACCATGGCTGGGAATCGAACCTGTGACACTTTGGTTCGCAGCCCACGCTCAATCCACTGAGCTACGCCAGCCAGGGCTAATGCAATTCTTATCAAGATTCCAATGATGTATTTCACAGCACTAGAACAAATATTTCAAAAATTTATATGGAACCACAAAAGGCCATGAGTAGCAACAGCAATCCTGACAAAGAGGAACAAAGTTGGAGGAATCACACTACCTAATGTCAAAAAATACTATAAGGCCATAGTAATCAAAACAGCATGGTACTGCCATAAAAACAGACACATAGATCAATGGAACAGAACAGAGAGCCCAGAAATAAACCCACACTTTATAGTCAATTAATATTCAAGAGAGGAAGCAAACACATACAATGGGCTAAAGATAGTTTATTCAATAAATGGTGTTGGAAAAATTGGACAGATAGATGCAGAAAAATGAAACCAGACCACCTTCTTACACCACACACAAAAATAAATTCAAAATGGATCAAAGACTTAAATGTTAGACCCTAAACCATAAAAATGATAAGGAAAACATAGGCAGCAAAATCTCGGACATTGCACGTAGTGATATTTTATTGGATATATCTCCCCAGGAAAGGGAAACAAAAGAGAAAGTAAACAAATGGGACTATATCAAACTAAAAAGTTTCTGCACAGCAAAGGAAATCATCAACAAAATAAAAAGACAACCCACAGAATGGGAGAAAGTATTCTTTGATACATCTGATAAAAGGTTAATATCCAAAATTTATAAAGAACTTACAAAACTCAACACCAAAAAACCAAAGAACCAAACTAAAAAAAATGGGCAAAAGACCTGAATAGATACTTCTCCAAAGAGGACCTACAGATGGCCAACAGACATATGAAAAGATGTTAAATGTCACTAATCATCAGAGAAATGCAAATTAAAACCACAATGAGATACAATCTCACACCTGTCAGAGTGGCTATCATCAATAAATCAACAAACAATAAGTGCTGGTAAGGATGGGGAGAGAGGGGAACCCTTTTGTACTGTTGGTGAAAATGCAGATTGGTGCAGCCACTGTGGAAAGCAGTATGGGCATAGCTCAAAAAATTAAAAATGGATCTGCCTTTTGACCAGGTGATCCCACTTCTGGGAATATATATGAGGGAACCCAAACACCAATTCAAGAGAAGATAAGTACCTCTATGTTCACTGCAGCATTATTTACAATCACCAAGATATGGGAGCAACCCAGGTGCCCATCAGTAGATGTGTGGATAAAACACTATGAGACATTTACACAATGGAATACTACTTGGCTAAAAAAAAAGAATAAAATTTTACCCTTTACTCCAGTATGAATGAACCTGGAGAACATTATGCTAAGTGAAATTAGCCAGTCAGAGAAAGATAAATACCATATGATTCTACTCATGTGTGGAATCTAATGAAGAAATTGAATTAACATGGAAAATGGGGACAGACCCATAGATGGAGAGCAGGATGGCACATGGGTGGGGAGGTGAGAGGTGGAGGGATTGAACAAAAAGGGAAACGGACTCATGGACATGAACAACAGTGTGGTGACTGCTGGGGAAGGGGGTATAATGGGACTAAATGATAATGGAAAAAAATACAATAAAAATTAAGTTTTTTAAAAAAGGGTAGCTGTGCCAATATTTGAACATTTGAGCACAGTGTGAATCCTCTTTCAAAGCCCATCCTGAATCTGCTTGGCACATCATGTAATGTTAGCATGCAGGCTGGCAGAATTCAAAGTTAGAGGAATAGCCTCTGGCACTTTCTGTTGAATGCAGTTATCGTCTCCCGCTCCATTATTTAGGAACTTTATTAAGGCTTTCTGCAGCTGCCACCAAAGTTTTGACCCCATATGACTAAGGGAAAGAGTCCCAGAAGGCCAACTGGTTTTGCCGTGAGGCTAAATGGAACCCTCCAAAAATGCCTACCTACCTGCTGACTATGCATGACCATTGTATTACTGGAGATCTGATGAAAGGGAAAGAACACTGAACTAGGTAGTCCACAGTTGGCAATGACATTTAATAGCTATGGGGCCATGGGCAAGGCATTTTAGCTTCACTGAGCCTCAGTTTCTTGTGTGTAAAATGAAAAGAATAAGATCTGTCCTTCCTACATTACAAGATAATTTAGGAGAACAAATTAAATAAAGCAAGTTTAAAAAGAAAAGTACACAACCAGAAGGTAAGACTATTTTATAAAAATATCATTACTGATGAAGGTAGGAGAGGAATGAGTCAAAAATGAACATAACTGATCTTTGAACAACCCGAGTTTGAATTGCTTGGGGCCATATATATGGATTTTTTCAATTAATATGCAATTGTCCCTCCATTTTCCTGGGTTTTATATCTGGAATTCAAACAGCCACAGATTGAAAATAGTATTTTGATCCATGGTTAGGAATTGTGGATGCAGAAGGTTAACTTGATACATGATATGCCATTCCATATAAGGAACTTAGGCATCTGTGAATTTGGGTATCCATAGGTGTCATGGAACTAATCACCTCATGATATGGAGAAACACTGTAGTTAAGTGTTTGGGAAAGTAAAAATTTATACCTGGATTTTCTATTGTGCCAGAGTCAGCACCCCTAACCCCATGTTGTTCAAGGGTCAAGTGTATTTATATCCTATCATCTTGACATATTCTGACCACCCTCCCTGTACCCCTTCTTTCTTTTTTTCTACAGTTATTTCCTGAGCATCTCTGCCAAGCACTGTACTAGATGTTGGGAATATAAAAATATCAACAGGTTCTGTCTACATTCATAATAGAAGGAAATATTCAACTTAGTCAGAAGTTAGTGAAAATACAGTTTTTCCCCCATCCAAGACCATAGGCCCCCTAATTTCTATCTGTGGGTTCCAGTTTGAGATCCCCTGATTTAGACCATCCAAATTCACAACATGTTCGCTCTCTATGTACCTGGAGATATGCTACATAATAATGGTATTCAGACCCTGTTAAACGAGAGTGATAATTACAGTAATAAGGGAATCTTGGCAAGTCATGTAAGGCAATCTACAGCTTAGGAAAAGTATGCCTCTTTTCCAATTAGCTCTTGCAGAAGGAAAAATTTCAGAACTTACAAATGAATGATGGTGGCAGAAGATATAAGGAACTGATTGGATTTGTTTTTCAGAACTATAGGACAGCCTTTTGAATGGAAGCTAGAAATCAAGTGGCCTGAAATGAAACAAGTAGAATCTAAGGGAATGAAAGTGAGGTTGTCTATAAAGACTTAGTGAAAGTCTTTTTCTTTTTTCTTAAAACTTTTTTCTTGGATAAATTTTCTTGGGAAAAAAGAAGAGTGAAAAGCATTTCCTTACTTTCTTGCTATAACCACTGATGACACTAATGTGTTACTGATAAAAGAATTAGAATGAAACTATATAGTTTCTTTCCTGTTTATTCCATTCTTAATCTAGTATAAGCATTATTAAATAATCTTTTTAAGTTACTTCACAATTTTTAAAAAATTGTAAAAAAAGCACATAACATAAATTTAACCATCTTAACCATTTTAAGTATACAGTTCAGTAGTATTAAACATATTCACTTTTGGGCAACAAATCTCTATACCTTTTTCATTTTGCAAAGTTGAAATTATATACTGCTTTAACAACTTCCCATTTTCCTCTTCCATCAGCCCTTTGGTAAGATATAACTTTTAATGGCTGTCAAATATTCTATCACATGGATGTATCATACTTTATTTAGCAATTACATTATGGTTGGTTATTTAGACTTACTATAATACACAATCATTATGCTGCAAGAATATCCTTGTACATGAAAATCTTTGACTACATTGTGATCATTATCTCAGGACAGATACCTAGAAATCAGTTTACCAGATTAAAGGGCAAAGACATTTTTTAAAAATGACATTTACAAATGAGATTTTCATAACTATTGAGACTCACTTTTTTTGTACGTTAGGCTTGACTATGTTTAAAACTCTTGCTACATTTGGACAATTATACTTTCCAGAAACACTTGACCAATTTGTGTTCCATTAGCAGACAATGAAGGTCACTGTCTGGGAGTAACTCATTGCTGTTCCCTTAACAGCTTTGAGTATTACTACTTTAAAAAAATTGAAGATATTTTTAGAATAAAAAATAAAATTTCATTTTGATTTATAGTTCATTAACAGTAGATTATCAGTATTTCATTTTAGATCATGTAGTTTTCTTTTTTCACGTAGAAATTAAATTTACTTTTACATCTTCTTTCCTTTTTTTCTAAAGTTCCCCCATTATAACATAAAATTACTTTTAAGTTCCTGCCAAGATGGAGGGGTAGGGTAGGTACACTGTGCCTCTTCGCACAACCAAAAGAAGGACAATGACAAGTTTAAAAACAAGAAACAATCAGAGCTCCCAGAAAATTGAACTGTATAGAAGTCCAACAACCAAGGAGTTAAAGAAGAAACATTCATCCAGACCATTAGGTAGGGTGAAGATGGGCAGCTGAGCAGAGAGGACTCACAGGAAGGTGGCTGCTGCAGGACTTGGGGAGGCAGCAGCTGGCAGAGTGGGCAGTCCCACACTTGTGTGCAGATAAATGGAGAGGAACAACTGGGGAGATGACAGACCACGAAACACAGAGTTCCAGTGCAGGGAAAAAAAGACTCAAAGACTCTGACTGAAAAAACCTGTGGGGGTTGAGGTGGTGGGAGAAACTCCCAGCCTCACAGGAGAGTTCATTGGAGAGGCCCACAGAGTCCTAGATCATACACAAACCCACCCACCCAGGAATCAGCACCAGGAGGGCCCAGTTTGCTTGTGGGTAGGAGGAGGGGTGACTGAAAGCAGGCAGAGAGCTGAAAAGGTGGCATTGTTCTCTCTCAAACCCCTCCCCCACATACAGCACCACAACATAAAGACTTGAGTAGACTACCCTGGTGAATACCTAAGGCTCCACCTCTTACTATGTAACAAGCACATCGAGGCCATAAAAAAAAATGGCCCAAATGAAAGAACAGATCAAAGCTCCAGAAAAAATACAACTAAGCAATGAAGAGATAGCCAACCTTTCACATGCAGAGTTCAAAACACTGATAATCAGGATGCTCACAGAAATGGTTAAATATTGTCGCAAAATAGGGGAAAAAGTGAAGGTCATGTAAAGTGAAATAAAGGAAAATGTACAAGGAACCAACAATAAAGGGAAGGAAACTGGGACTCAAATCAACAGTTTGGAGAAGAAGGAAGAAATAAACATTCAACCAGAATAGCATGAAGAAACAAGAATTTTAAAAAATTAGGAGAGACTTAGGAACTTCTGGGACAACTTTAAATGTTTCAACATCTGAATCATGGGGGTACCAGAAGGAGAAGAGAAAGAGCCAGAAATTGAAAACTTTGAACAAATAATGAAGGAGAACTTCCCCAATCTGGCAAAGGAAATAGACTTCCAGGAAGTCCGAGAAGCTCAGAGAGTCCCAAAGAAGTTGGACACAAGGAAGCTCACACCAAGGCACATCATAATTACATTACCAAAGATTAAAAATAAGGAGAGAATCTTAGAAGCAGCAAGAGAAAAGGAGACACTTACCTACAAAGAGTTCCCATAAGACTATCAGCTGATTTCTCAAAAGAAACCTTGCAGGCAAGAAGGAATTGGAAAGAAGTATGCCAATTCATGAAAGGCAAAGACGTACATCCAAGATTACTCTATCCAGCAAAGCTATCATTTAGAATGGAAGGGCAGATAAAGTGCTTCCTAGCAAGGTAAAGCTAAAGGCGTTCATCATTACCAATTCCTTATTATATGAAATTTTAAAGGGACTTATCTAAAAAAAAGAAGATCAAAACTATGAACGGTAAAATGACAACAAACTCAACTATCAACAACTGAACCTTAAAAAAAAAGAAAAAAACAAAAACAAACTAAGCAAACAACTAGAACAGGAACAGAATCACAGAAATGGAGATCACATAGAGAGAGATCAGTGGGGAAGGGAAGGGGGCGTGAGGGAAACAGTACAGGGAGTAAGTAGCATAGATAGATGGTAGGCAGAAAATAGACAAGAGGAGGGTAAGAATAGTATGGGAAATGAAGAAGCCAAAGAACATATGTATGACCCACGGGCATGAACTAAGGGCAGGGAATGTGGGTAGGAGAGGGTGTGCAGGGCAGAGGGGAATAAATGGGGGGGGGTGAACAACTGTAATAGCATAATCAATAAAATATATTAAAAATAAAACTACTTTTAGAAAATAAACTATAAAGAAGAAAATATACCCCATAGTGAAAGACTTTCAATATGGAGATTTAAGAATCTTTTCTTCTGATTCTTAGGGTCCTGGAAAGTCTTTCTAAAACTAAAATAAGTAGTCATAATTTTTTACTTAGCACTGGAAGAGGAGGCACTGGGTAATTCTGATTGATTCCTTGTTGCTAAAATAGTGTGCCAGCTGGCTCGAGGTAAATTAGCAAATCTTGACTGGCAACAGCTTGAAACTAGCAGGACAAGTTTTAAGAAGTTGCAAACGTAAGATGTGAAAAAGAACGTGGAAAGACGACTGGGCAGAGGGATTCCGGACATTCTACTGCGTTTCACTAATTCCTTCAATCTGCTTTCAAGAACTCAAAACTTGAAGAAAACAAAATTCTAGCATGCAAAAACTGCTTCCTTTCTGCCTATGGCGCTGACATTTCCTTTGTGTAGGAACTAGCTTTTCAAATCCAGCAGGCCCCAGCAATGTAACCCAACAGGATTCTTGTTCTTGAAGATTCAATACGTGAAAGCACTTCCTGTCTGCTGGAACAGATCAGAGCCAGAGGTGGAGAGACCATCTGCAACGTGACTCACTCTGCGTTCAACAACACTCTGCGTACCAAGCGTTGGGAACATCAGCCCCTGCAAGTCACCTGAGGAAGGGCCTCGCAGCTCATTCAAACATTCATTCATACATTCATGCATTTTGTTGCGCTCCTCCCAGCCCTCTTTGTGGCGGGAAGAAGGGAAGAAGTGACTAGACCGAGGAAGGGCGGCACAACACAACACGGGAGGAGCACCACGCAGGCAGCGGCGGCTTTTTAGAGGCGCAGGCCTGGCCAGGGCGCGGCAGGGGCGCAGGGGAGCGAGCGGCGGGACAAGGGAGACCCGCAGCTGAACGCTACCTGGGGGCGAGCGAGTGAAGTTTTGGCCTTCCGAGTTGACGGCCTGCAGGTAGAAATAGCGGACGGGCAGAACAACGCCGGCCTGTAGCCCGGGGCCCCATACCAGGCTCCGCGGAGCGCTAACTTGCTCCCCGGGGGCCCCCGCAGCCACAAGCACGGCGTGTTGCAGCAACAGCAGCAGGGCCCACAGGAGGCGGCCCATGGTCGCCGGGCCGCTGCGGTCCAGCTCTGAAGGGGCTAGAAGGGGTGGGTAGCGCCTCGGGAGGGGGCGGGGGCACACCCTGGAGCGGGCTGGAGCTGGGCGGTCCGTCAACCCGCCCCCCTTTCTAGGCCGCTAACCCAGGGTGCAGAGTAATCATTGGCCTGGCGCTCTGCTTGGCGGTCCGCGACCAACAGGTCCCCTCCTTCCCCAACCTTATGGACCCCAATGAGAACGGGAATCGTAGGTCTAGCAAAGAGAAACCAAGAGTGAGAGTCGCATCGTTGATCGCCAAGGCCAGGCCTCCACCTCCGGTTCCTTGAATTTGTCAACTGCTTATAGGAAACATTTTTTCTTTTTTAAAATGTATTTTTAGTTTTAATTATATTTTATTGATTATGCTATTACAATTGTCCCAATTTTCTCTCCTTTGCCCTCCTCTACCCAGCAACCCCCATTCCCTCAGGCAATCCCCATTCATTGTTCATGTTCATGGGCCATGCGTTAAGTTCCTTGGCCACTACTTCATTTCCTATACTGTACTCTAAAAGAGGCAAACTTGGTAGTGACTTCCTTGGGATGAAAGAACCCAGCACCAAAGAACTTTAATATAGTTTAGGGAAATGCCTTTAGGGAGGAATTTCACTGGCTGTTCACAGTGTTCTCTGTACTTTGGAAAGATTTTCAGGAACTCATAGTAAATCAGATGAACTGCAGGCTACAGTGTGACATTACTTGGTATTAATTTTATTGCTAAATTTTATTTTGTAGGGGTGTCTGCATGTTGAAAACTTTTCTCTGCTCTAGCTATCACTTAAAAAAGTTATTTGGAACACTTTGTTCACATTCTTCTAAAATCAAACTTTAAACAGTTTCTAGAGAAATAATCTAAGGGTTAGCTGGTACTGGATAATAAAATACAACCTAATAAATTACATAACAGTTGTGGCAACACCCAGTTGTTTTGAAAACACATCAAAGAAGACATAATTGTATCTGAACACTCCTTTAGCAATACTGAATCTGTCCCAACGTGTTTCCTTTCTCATCTCAACCCATATCTTATAAAGCGTATCTCTTTAGATCAACAAATGCCTGACCAGATTCATTATCATAAATCAAATTTGATTTACTTGACAAACATTAATTCAATGTTTACTATGTTTTAGACATTATACTTTAACATTATAGTGTCTACTATAGTACTATAATATAGCATATACTATACACTATACTACAGTGTATAGTATATTGTATACTTTGACATTAAAGTATAGTGTCTCCTGTGGTTTAGTGGACAAGAAAAAGAGGCAGTGTACATAGTAATAGGTGCTAAAATATGGGTATCAGGAATTGTGTGGGGTCTGGGATTTTATCCTACTTACAAGCTAACAAATTAGTCTTTGCTGTTTCATGGATGCTGTCCTGGGTCAGAGACAGAGAACTTCATTAGTCACTGCCCAAGCAGTAGCCAGGACTTCATGTTGATTTGTGTTGGATACCCATGATCCCTGTTAGGGGTTGAAATGTGTTCCTCCATAATTCATATGTTGAAGCACTAACTCCAGACCTCAGAATTTGACTGTATTTGAAGGTAGGGCTCTAAAGAGATGATTAAGTTTAAAAAGCCATTAGGGTAGGCCCTAATCCAATCTAACTGGTGTTCTTGTAAGAATAGGAAATTTGGGCATACATGGAGACCCTGGGATAGTCTAAGCACAGAAGAAAGGCAATGTGAGGATGCAGTGAGAAGGTAGCTGTCTACAATCCAAGGAGAGATGCCTCAGAAGAAACCACACCTTTATATGACTTGATCTTGGTCTTCCAGCCTCCAGAATTATGAGAAAATAAATTCTGTTGTTTCAGCCACCCAGTCTATAGTATCTTGTTATGGCAGCCCTAGCAAACTAATATACCCCCGAGATCCAATGGGAACCACGCGAAAGGACTGTCATGGATGCCTGCACTGCAAGAGAAGCACATGGCAATTAGGGGATTACTGCTTTTAGAGTCAAGTGAATTACCACTCTGTGTTGGTGAGGAGAGCTTATCTCATCCTTCCTGGTTGCTTGCTGCAAACACATGAGAAATGGGAGGGGTAAAGATTGGTCAAGGACTTACATTCTTGGCATATCCACAAAAATTTCAGGGATGCTCAGGGCCCATGACAAACTGTCTGTCCCAATATAAGTATGTCATATGGAGGCCAATTAACCTAATCCTGGCAGAACTGAGAGACACTTTCTGAAAGAGATGACATCTGTGCTCAAACATGACAGTCAAATAGGAATCTGTCACTGGAAGAGGGGAGGAAAGTCTTTCCAGGCAGTAGAAAAGTCAAACACAAAACTTGAAGTAAATGACCCACTTCAAGAAGTTTCTGTTCCTTTTCACATTCATCCGTATATTGAGTTCCAATCTCAGACACATAGAACTATAGTCTGTGTGTGACTCTGGAATGTCTACATCCAATATACCTTTATGAATGCAATGACCCCTGGAATCCTCACATTAAAGATATGTAAACTTCACAGCTGTTAACTGTCCACTAGGTTCATAACATTTCTAACCCTTTCTAGTAACTGCTCCTCTTTTTTTTTCCCTTCACAGCTCACAGTTAACAATGAGGCTTTGTAAAACATCACCTTAACCCATGGCCACAGTTGTCTGGCCCATAATTCGAAAACTGTCTCATGCTGAACTAAACAGAATCTTTTCTTTGAGGGTTTAAAAACCAAAGTTAAGAGATTGCTATTTGTAACTGACTGTTCTCTTAAACAGAGCCATATAAACTAGACCATTTATTGCTTTGTAGATGAAATGGAGTTTTCTATATAATGCACTATGCAGGCTTGGTACCATTCATAAGTGGCATCTCTGCCCTTGGTTTCAGGGATATCCATGTATCCTCATGATTAATTCCTCTTTTGATATTAGAGAACTGTCTCATTTTCAATGTCATTAATTAATAAAAACTTACATGGTCTTAGGTGAACTTGGATCCCATAAAATGCATACATATTTAATTAATTTCAATAATATTTATTCAGCACCCTATTTGTCATGCATTTTGCAAGTACTGGGGATATAAACTTCCTCTTATTACAGTTCCCAGGGTGAATTTTAGATTGTGAGGCAATTGGTTTAAATATTAGCTTGCATTCAGAATCTCATAGTATGGGGGTATTTCCTCCTGAAACACAGCTGCTCATTTGTCAGGCACTCATCCCTGAACCAGTCCACTGTACTCAGACTCTCAGAGCCACGGAAGAACCTTGATTCTACTGTAGTGATCATGTGGTGGCGGTGTTGGGGGAGGGGGACCAGCCAGGGGATGGAGTTTCCAGAGAAAAGAAAAAAGCATCTCCTGGATTGATAATGACATCAGTATCCACTACATACCCACAACAACATCTCTTGAAGTACTTTTAGCTTACTCTAAACCGTAATGATAGCATAATCTGGAAAGGATGGTTGGGGAAGGATGCTTAGAGGGAAAATTAATTAACTAGTATTTCATTAATACATATTTCCTAAAAGCTGTCATCACAAGGGAAAACATATTTTTTTGTTACTGTGAAATGATGGATGCTAACTAAATTTATTGAGGTAACAATTTTGCAACATATGTAAGTCATGTTATTATGCTGTACACCTTAACTGATAGTGTTATATGTCAATTCTAT
This sequence comes from Phyllostomus hastatus, assembly GCF_019186645.2. Classification (NCBI taxonomy): domain Eukaryota; kingdom Metazoa; phylum Chordata; class Mammalia; order Chiroptera; family Phyllostomidae; genus Phyllostomus; species Phyllostomus hastatus. The sequence goes on from NW_025333530.1 coordinate 4,179,273, forward strand.
CTTGATAAAACTGAAACCCCCCCCCACAATGTTTCACAATTAGTTTTTCACAAGGACAAAATCAACTTGTTTTATAAGTACAAATTTTAGTTTTTTTTAGAAGAAAACAACACTAAATATTCCCCCATAGTAAATCTTTTAAAAGATTATTTTTAATTTTTTATCTGTATACCCACTGATATATTCTAAGTGCATAACATAATCATACACACACGTATTCCTATATATACATATGTGTGTATTTACAGTTTTTTCTGAGGGGATCTTGCTACCCCTCCTATTTCCTGCTGCTCTTGAACATACCTTCCAACAGCCCCCACCCCTACCCCACCCCCTGCCACAAAGCAACTGACATTAATAGCCTAGCATGCATCCCTCCATATGTATACATGCTAATGCAGGTTTTTTGGTTAATATTTACAAAAGTGAGATTTTGCTTTTTTTTCTCTCAACAGTACTCATGCAAATTCTTCCAAGTCCACTTATATAGTTTTAATTTATTCTTTTTAATGGTTTAATAATATTACATGTGTATGTTCCATAATATATTCACTCAATCATTGTTTATTAGGTATTCACTTTGTTTCCAGTTTTGGCTGCAGACATTTTTATGTGTAAGTTTATATATTTTATATTAAATTTACTTTTATTGATTTCTGGGGAAAATGAGTATGGTGATCCATTGTGTTGGTTCACTCAGCTTCCTGATTCTGCATCTTCCTGGTCATCACAGAGACAGCAGCTCTCATGGAAATTCAGTTCCCTGGCATGGTTTTAGGAATTGGTCCTGAAATTTCAGCTTACTGTCTGTTTCCTCAGCCCTACCAATGTGGCTGTGAGCAAAGTATATACCCTTTAATATGTCCATTTTGACTGGAACCATCTAGAGAGGATTATATTGTCCATGACTAAAAATCCTAGCTGATGCAATGTATTTTAAATTTTAACAAAAGACAGCAAAAATATTTTGAATAAAGTACTATCTATATGTGTGTTGATGACATTCTCTTGTCCTAGGTAGAGAAAAAGTTTTGAGTTGCTTTCTTAGAAAAGATAAATCTATTAATTTGTTTAGCAAGAATTAACACTGCATGTCTCATATTCCAATTGGAAAGACCTCCTTATCTTCCATCAGTGCTACTGGGTGATAGATGACCCAACTCCGTGTAGCTCCCTCTTCCTCTGTAAATGCAGGAGCTCTCAGAGAAACGCCAGACTTGATTCATCCCTCCTCTATTAGGCAACCAGGTGCAATGACCTCCATTTGCTGGTTGGCTGCTTTTGGGCACAAATAGAGAATGAGAGGGATCACTGTGTTTTAAAACCATTTATATGGTTGATCTCATTCAGTAGCCACCAAAAAGATTTATTTGAAAGTTTTTGTACTCTGCCTCTTCTCTTTGTAGTTTTCCTGAAACTTTCACAATTAAAAGTCATCATTTGAGGATGGGAATAAAAACTAAGTCAAGCAGTGACTTTACTTAAATCATTTATTTCAACACAGGCATTGATTTAAATTTGTGCTTTGTCATATAACACATTTCATGCCTAGATAACATGTTTAAGAACAAATATATAAAAGGGTTATCTGACAATATTTTAACAAAAGTGCTTAAGACTTGTTTGTTTCAGAACACAGAGATGCCCATCACAAACAGCCCCTATGTGGTAATACATCACAAACTTGCTTTGAAAATAAAATATTTATGTATATACACTGTACATTTAAATGGAATATTCTGAAGCATGATTACTATTACTAACAATAAACTCTTAGCAATAAAGCCTCTTTAACCCTCTGGCATTCAGTGGAGTATACTACTTTTATGGAGGTGTGGATTTTCCAATTTGATTTCCATCTTCACCATAACCTAAGTGGACTTTGTTTCATCACCTCCAATACAGGCACGAAGTTACCTCTTACACAAAGTAGCTATTATTAGCTTATCATCAACCAAAGCTTTGTTAGTAGCAATTGGAATTTTATTGACATCAATGTATTTACAATATAAGGAAGTAAATCATTTAGAGGAAAGTCTCTAAAAGTCAAAATAATTTCATTAAGTCCTACTTTAAATGGACTTTACATGTAAAAATTTATGGTTACAGAAATCCATGATTTAATCAAGTTAATAATAATTTACATCCTGATTTATTCCATTTATATGAATATTTATTGTAATAATGATTACATCTTTTAGAAAAGTTATAAGCATAAAAATTACTATAGCTATACCAAAAATGAATATTAAAAAGCAGCAGTTTGTATGTTAAAATACATAGAAATTTGCTATACTTCTCTAATGAAGTTTTATAAAAGTATAAAACTATAGAAGGTGTTATTTTAATGAATTTCCTGTTTTCTTGATTCTTAAGCCAGACAACAAGCAAACATTACAAACAGTGCAAGTGAGTGTTGACCATCAATTACCTTTGAATTCACATACAGTAGATTCTAGTGCAAAAATTCAGGGCCCCAAAGTAGTTTATCTTCACTTTAACTTACTTATGTTAAGAATGTTTAGTTACAATGTTGATATTGCTTAAACTCGGTGAAAAATAAGCTATCTTCATTTCACCTTTTGTAGCACATATGTACACTCAGGTATTTACTGAACTAGAACTCATAAGCTAATCATTAAAAAGAGTCAAGAAATTTTATTATTACAATATTAATTGAATATCTTTAAATTACATAGAAAATATAGGTGATGGTTTATAAAAATTTTACTTAAATAATCAGATAAATAATAAAAGGAAAAGGTAGACTTTACAAATATACAAAAAAGAAAAAATAAAGTGTTATTAATTTTTTTACCTGATAAATTTAAATTGAAAAATTCAGAAGAGTTAATTTAGAATTCTATTATCAGTCTCTTTAAGATCAAGATTGCTCAGAACCTGTACTTTAAAACAGTTTTCAGCTTTAAGGGTTAGCTTTCATGTCAGTGACCACATCTCCATTAGGTCTGAGCTGCATGGGAACAGGGTAAGCCTGCCCTGGCATTCTTCTATGCAAGGCAATGATTTAGAAGGTAACATAGCACTTTCTTGAATTTTATCAGTTCCAGATCTCCAGACACTTCACCAGCACCTATCATTATCCTTAATTCATATGGATGAAACAGACAGGTGAGAACAATGGAAAATTAAATTAGGTCAGGATGCAAATATAAACCACATAAGATGAAATCCACTCATGTTGACCTTCACAGCAGTGAGATCCAGGACGTCATGCTTTCTGTAGTTTTAGCAAATTACCTTTACTCTGATTAGGAAGAGAGAAATCCCCAGTTGTTCTGCATGGCAACTAAAGAGTTAGGAAAGTCAAGTTCTCAGGGTGTATGGGAAGTTATTTAGTCTAGACAAATTCTTGAATCACAGTGATAAGCCCTGAGAAGCTCTGCCTCATAATTTCCCAGGGGTTTGGTAAATGATCCCACGAAGAAGCCTGTGAATGTCAGGATGTCAGGTCTTACTTGGCAGCAGTCTAGGGGGCTGGCCGAGGCTACCATTTGATACTTATGAGTAAAAGGCCACACATGGAAAAAAGTATCTTGCAATGAAGAAAATAGAAAAATGTAGTCTGGAGATATGGGGAAAACCAGTTGCCTAGAGAGCTGCTGTAAGGATGTCAGTCTCATGAAGGCATGTCCATTTATCTCCACCCCTCAGTTATACTTCTTTCCTAGGCAGAAATTTTGTGGCCAACCCACCTTCTGTGCCCTCAGGTTGCCTGGTGCCAGTCCTTGACTTGGTTAAAATTCAGCTCTTAACAATTCTGCCAATTCCTACAAACAATTTCAAAGGAATTCCTAGGAGTACAAGTGTCACTTGGTTTATGAGGAATTCTGCTCCTCCTCTATTATCTCAACAAGCACTTCAGAAAGGCACCTCTCGGGCTGCACTGTGGATATAACAGGATGTCTTTATGAAAATTCCTTTATCTTTGTTTGAAGAAAAAAAAAAAGAATGACCAAACCCTAGACCTCCTAAGTGCTGATGAGTCAAACAGGATGACAATATTTACTCCATTGTCATCATCCCTATATTTTAATGCCATGAGTATGGGGTGTGGACCAGAGGAGGCAGTACAGAGTTTTTCAGTTGTACTGAGTAACAAGTTTTGTACATGTGTCTGGGAGATTAGGGTTGCAAATCACATGAAAGGTGTAAAAAAAAAGTTGGGGGGAAGTAGAGCAGAAAGCCAAAATTGAACAGTGAATTAGAGACTCACTTGGGTATGAAAAGGAAAGCCAAGGATATATAGTCAGAAAATAGCAAAGAATCCCCCCAAACAAGAAGGTATTGCTCTGGAACTCAAGAAGAGTGTGTATGTGTACATAGGCTATGGAGGGGGGAAGAATTCAGGTTGCTTCAGAAATAGATATATATTTTTTAATCTGTCCTTCCTATGGACACACACATTTACATTTTATTTCCATTACAAGCTTTTGGAGAAAAGATTATGCATTTTATTGAAGAGGCCTCACAGTTCTGACTCTTTGTCATGTTCATCCAGGTAGTACTCATCATCTGTGGTTGTGTCTGTGTCACAGTCTGAGTCTGCTGGATCCCCTTCATAGATATTAAGTGGTACATGTGGAGATAAGCCATCCTCTGGCATCTGATTGCTAGGAGAATCTGAGCTCAATGACTCCATTGGGTTAGGAGGGTGAATTACCTCATCTTTCAGGAAGCCAGGGTTCTTCAGAAAACTTGGTTTCCATAACCTTCCCTGTGTGAGTGACCTCTTTACATTCTCCAAGAAAGCCAACTGTTGTTCTTTCCCAAATATCCCATAATCAAGAGGTCTGGATATAGATGTTGCAGACTTGGGACCCATTTTTATTCTGTTGCTGTACAAAGCCCAATTTTCATTTTCATCATAAGAGGGAAGTTCAGAAGAAGATTTGAATTTTCGACTGTACCCATTGTTGTTAGAGAATTCACCCCCAAGGGTCAGGTGGCTCAGGGCATTGTCAATAGAAGTGCTTTCAGAAAAATGGCGCTCCCTGGTTTTCGGAGGATGACTTTTTCGTAGCAGATCACCGTGCATGTTGATGCTTTTTAAACTCTTTGAACGATAGGGGTGTGGCTCAGGTTCCCACTCCAGAGGAGCAGTATGCCTTTGTTGCTGCTGACAGTGGGACAGTAGGGTGCTTATTGCAGATTTCTCTGTAGGCTCCACTGGAAGATGAGGGTTCCGCCTCCTCTGATGGTCAGAGAAGTCGGTTTCCCCGAGGCTGGTGACCGTGGGTTGACTCAGGGTACCTGACTCTCTTCCCACAATCTGAGCTACTGTTACATCTTTGGAATTCTCATAGTTGGGTGGTGATTCTGAGCTATTTTTAAACTCATTTTGATGTGGTTGTGAAAAGCCGTTAGACTTCTGACTGCTTAAGTGTATAGCAGCTTCTCTGTCGGACATTACAGTAACCAGGAGAAGGTTCTTGGATTTCTTCACATCCATTCCCTCATTATTCAACCTGTTTTCATCAGTGGATTCTGTGGACTTTGGAGTAGGCTCAGAAGACAGTATGTTGCACTCTGGTGTGCCAAAAGATAAACCACTGAAGCCAGAACTGTTCCCACTTTGGGGGAAAATAGTAGCTACATGTCTTCTGGGGCTTAAATCTTTAGCTGGAAATTTTCTGCTTGCCAATCTGTGTTTAGGTGAGGACCTGTTTTTCCCTTTTTCTAGATCATCCAAGCTGGTTTTATTTTTATTACTTCCTTCAGGAAGTAAGGGTTGATCCCATGCCAACCTCTGCATTTCATCTTTAGTCTTGCCCTTCTTTGTCAGATTTACCTCCTGACTTCTTTGAGGTAGTTCTCCGGGTTTAGACTGCAAACTGTCTAAATCTTGTTTACCTGAACAAGTCTCCTCATCCAGATGTAGTTTAGGCAAAGCTGGAGTAAGAGCAAAGACTTGGCTTTCTGAGCCAGAAAGTGCATTATCAGCCTTTTTTTGGAAATCTGCTCTTCTGACTCTCCTCTGATGCTGCAATCCATTGGAGCTATCATCTTCAGCTGTGCCTGTGATCTCTTTCTGAAGACACTTGGCACTTCCAATAGCTGTGGTGGCTATACCACTACCTGCACACTCCCCAGAACTTCTGGTTTGGTGATTTTCAGCAATCCCTTCTGCATGGGCTGGAGGACTAGGACCACTGTCAGGTGATTTAATGGAGTGCTGACAATTTTCAGATTTCTCTTCTGTGACTTTTCTTTCTTGAAGAATTAATGAAGTATGCAGTGTTTTACTTTGCAACTTTTTCCCTCTCTTTTTCCTGTTTTGTGAATCACCTAGAGGTGTTTTAGTTAAGTTATCTGGGGAAATCTCTCTAGTTTTAGATTCTCCTTTATGAAAAGAAACATCTGCCCCAATAGAAGCCCTTTCCTGTAGTGTAGGTTCTGAGGGGCTAGTACTCGATAACTGTAGAACAGTCACCTTTTCAGTGTTGGGAGAACGGCAACTGCTGTTTTCCTGAGCAGAGCTGACCAGCATTTTCAGATGTCCTGATGAAGGTGTTCCTGACTGTTCTTGTGTGGAATAGTTCAGTTTCTCTTTTTCTAAAGTACTGGAAAATGTTACAGTCCCCACTTTAGTTGATTCTGGAGGTTCATCAGTATTTTGAGTATGCTTTTGGAGGAGATTACATAATTTTTTGCTGTGTTTCCTTGGTAGAGTATAATATACTGAAACTACCTCAAGACACTTTACATTATCTTCGTCACCAAAAACAGAAAACATACTAGTAGTCTTAAATTTATGTAATGTTTTCCCACTTTTCCCCCCTGACATATCTGAAGAAAAAGGTAAAGAGTCTTCATCTGAGATGGAGAATGTCTTGGAGGCAGCATTTTTACCATCCTTTTCAGTACATTCTTGAAAGGGGTCCTTTTGGTGGTATCTTTTGGTTAAAGAACAATCCCTAACAGGTGAGTCACTTTCCAGAGGGTTAATGGTTTTCTCCCAAGGTCTTAGTGTTATAGCAGAAGCATCCATGTCTGAGACCGAGCATTCTTCTCTTTCATCTCTTCCAAATGAAGCATGTGGTACCTCTGAAGGCCACGACACAGCCCTCTTGGTGAGGAATGGGAAGGGTCCTTTTCTAATGGAAGCAGATCCAATGTTTGTCATAGTTGTCATATTCTCTGTTGCTTCAGGTGTTACTGAGGCTGAGTCTGAAACTACTTTGGAACATCTGCTTTCTGACTCAGAAGAATTGGAATTAAATATATTTGATGCGTCTTTCCCTATTGGATCTTCCAAATTATATTCAAGTTGGAGTGGAAGTGGAGCATTCCTAAATGAAAGAGCTGTTGTCTTACTTTCTGACTTCCTACTATTAGCGAGAAAACTGGCTGATTTTCTTGGTAAGGTACAATAAATAGTGTGAGGCTCAGGAGCCTTGGAATCACTTTGATCTACCTGAATGAGGCTACTGCTGCCACTTGTGGGTGTTGATTCACTTTCTGTTTTGCTCAACTTTTCAATATCAGATGTACGCCGTCTTATTTTTGCTTTTCCCTTCCCAGCCCTGAAAGGAGGATGTAAATGGCATTTGACATCAACCACTTCATTATTTATACATACACAACTATCATCACTCTTTACAGTTTTTGAGGGGCTCGAGGTAAACTGATTATTTTGATACTGGCTATTATTGTCTTCTTTTTCTCTTTCTCCCAGGAATGGATGTTGGCCTGAAAGAGTTTTCCTGGAGAACACTTCAGTAGAAGGAGCCACCAGAGAACCAAGGGAAAAATCATTTGATGGTGAAGGATCTGGTAGTGCACCTGATGACAGACCTACAGAGTCACATGGGATATTGAGGCCAGCAGTTGACTTGCTACACTTGGTAGAATGAGTTTTGGTACACTGTTCTCCCTTGGTATCTAAATTAGCAGACTTTTCTGGAGATTGTGCATTTTGATTACCAGTAGGTTCAGAGCTCCAGAGGTTATTTTCAATAGTGCTTAACTTGTCTTCAGTACTTACTATTAGTTCCTGGTGACAACTTTGATTTGGGCTGGGAAAAGATGATGCTGTTCTGCTTTCCTGAATAAAAGGAAAAGAAGTTGCTAGGCCAGATTTTTGCTTTTCAGTATAACCCATATCTTTTTTTAGTTCATTGGCTTTATCTCTTTGTGATATATGAATTTTGGAGCTATCTTTCCTGGAAATGACTTTGGGAGACCTTTTTGAGATTATGGTGGTAGATGCATTAAAAACAAATCTGTTGGTTTTGCCTGAGTCTTGGGAGAGAGGACTTTGAAAATCAGCTAAAGTCTCTGAAACAGGTTGAGGCATTTCACTTGTCATGTTTGTCTGGTCCATCTTATTTAGTTGTTTGCCTTTTTCCAAAATGGATTCACTCAAGTCTTTCTCATTATTCACTTCTGCAAGCAAGATACTGGGTTGGCTTTGAGTAGGAGGTGGAGAATTGAGTGCATTGCTATTGGTCACAGTGGCTTCTGTGTAGCTTCTTATTGGAAGAGAGACAGGCTTAATCTTTTGCAAAGTGACTGTGGGATTCTGAAACTTTGGACGCTGATGATTCCTTTTGTCATCGGGAATCTGAGGGAAAGAAGTTTTAAATGAGGATGCTAGAGTTTGAGCAGTTCCAAATGAGTAAGGTTCTTGGTTTATAGGTACTTCTTTAGGAGAACTGTCCTGCTGACATTCTAAACTACCAGATTTGATGTGACAGCTTGAACCAGTCGTGGAGCAAATATTTGCTGTGCCAAAATGAGTCATCAGGTTCCCATTACCTTGTGACACCTCCATGCTCTCCACTGTGGATGTCTGAGAATCAAACTGCAAGGGATGTGGTTCTTCTTGGTCTCTGGGAATAGTAGTTCTATAATTAGGGGAAATTGATCCCCAGTATTGAGAAGAAACATTATGGCCATGACTAGATGATGCACTATTTGCTTCAGTGGAAATCATTTCAAAGTCTCTGTCAGAAGTGAATGGTTTCCTGCTTTGATGAATGCCAGACCAGGAAGAATGTTCTCCCTGTTGGCCCCAGAAAGAACTACGTCCAAATCTCTGTTCCCTGTTTCGACCAAAGGTATTACTAAAGAAAGACCTAGCAAATGGGTTGTCTTGATGGTAGAATGGCATATTCTCTGAGTTCTCAAATGGGTCACGACTCACTGTACTATCCCTGGGGGAATTGAAACTGACACTTTGGTAAGCACTCTGTGAATGATAAAATTCATAGGTCCTATTCTCCTGAAAACACCTGGGATACACCTGGTCAGCAGGGTCAACTTCCATCGGTGACGGTGCCCTCAGGAACTCTTCCTGGGTTGACCTATCTCCAGAAGAATCTGATCTATTCCATATGATGGATGATAAAGGAGTTCTCTTAGGGCTCTGCTGGTGGCTTGGTGGTATAAATCCATTCTTGTTCTGAGTTGTGGCTGGAAAATGTATGCTTCTTGCTGTGAAGTGCCCTGTAGCTGGTGAGGCTATTCGCCTGCTATCAAAACACAGAGAACTACTACCAAAAGTATTCTTTTGTACATAATCTTCTTTTAAGAATCTGGGCTCCCTTGTCCTATACATATCATAAATTGTTCTTGTTCTAGAAGAAAAGGTTTTAAAACCTTCTCTAGGGGTTCCTGGTCTTAGGATGTCATAGATAGACATATTAGATGTTTCATTATAGTGATTTTTGTGCCTTCCTGTGGCGTTACCATGTCTGTTCCCACCGGAGTGAAAATGGCTGAACTGTGTTCTCGATCCATAGTTGAGAGGTGATCTTGTATTCACCGAGCCTGGAGACTGCTCCTGAGCCAGTGTGCTGTCCAAATCATCTAAAACTGAAAGGGGAATATGAGTGACTTTTTATGTAAAATATTTTATAGTCTAATAATAATTTCAGTTGGTGAGGCTCCTCTTCAAGAAACATAATCATTTATAAATATTATATTTATCATATCATCATAGATGTGGTGACATGAGTTTTGATTATATTTTTAGATAGTATGACTTTCACAAAGCTGTAATGAAGTTTCTTTTTCATACTTTTCAAGTCATACTTTTTTGAAGTTAACCTTCCATAATGCCTTAAAGGACATAAAGGGCAAAAAAACTACATTTTCCTTTTGTTTTTTACAAACAACAGATTTTAATCATGGTTTCTCTTAGTACATCTTTTGTGTTATTAGGTAGTTAAAATATTTCCAAATATGTAGAGGATTATGATAGAAATGAGAGTCTGTAAATAACACGTGATTTCTCAGTTCTACCGCATTACTATCAACAATTTAGCACCTAATTTATAAACACACTTATTTCGATGGACTTGAGCAATTTATAAAATTTAAAGTTCTACATAATATTATTAAATTATATGCTAAGGGTAGATTGATTTTCCTGTAAAAAGACCCATTAGTACTCCTTTAATAAAGTACTTTCTATATGTCAGGCACAATTCTAAGACTTAATTTATTAACTCATTAAATCCTCACATAACCTTGTAAGATTGGTGTTATTACCAGTCTTGTTTTAAAAGTGAGGACACTGAGGCACAAAGAGATTCAGTGAGTGGCTGTCTGTGGGCTCAGGCAAGTCACAGGACATTTTAAGTTGTTTGGTATTTCTTTGAATTGTGTTTATTTAATCATATTTGACATCTTTTCCTTAATAAAAGCCTGTTAGAATTTAAATAGAACCAGATTCTTTTAAGGTTTTAAGATTCCCTAAAGCCCACATTGTAGTAGACATAATTTTATCACATTCATGTTACAATGAAAGTAAGTAGAATATGTATTAATGAATAAATATTCATTAAACAAAATCAAATCCGACATGAGAAATAAATTATGGGATTATTTAAATTGCTGAAGAAGTTTTTGGTTTACAGAAATCTGTCATACTGAGTTACATAAAATGGTGTACTTTTATAGGCTACTTAAAATTATTTGTCATCAAAATTTTTTATTTTAATTCTTGATGAAAGGGAAAGTCAGGCATATCAGCATCTAAATGAATGTGAGTGGGCTGCACTTGTGACATGGCAGTTATGTCAGGGCAGGAGCTGAGGGGTTTTGAATCTGTTCTGGGTTATCGCTACCCTGTATTATCTTTAAGTTGGTGCTATTAACTTTGAAGAGCCAGCAGAAGAACTAATCTTGATCATTAAGGATCTGTAACTAAGGAATTCTTCAGGAAATCATCCTGTCAATGCTTTAATGAAAAAAAAATCTCATCTCTGAAATAATTTATCCCACATATCCACAAATAAAATAATCAAGCAATGCCAACTATAAGGTGGAGCAAAGACAAAAACAAAAAACAAACAAAAAACTGTGTAATGAGTAATAATATCTGCCTTTAAAACTAATTATAATAAAATCTCTTTGATTTTGTTCTCCCTTTCAAGCTGTTCATAGTTTTTCTTTACTGAAATAAAGTCTTTTGCTGACAACAAAAACAATAAATGGTTATAACAGAGCACACAGGAAAGTAATATAATAATAACATCTACTGAATGTCATACTTTTGAAATCTATCCCTTTATTGTTATCTATTGTACAAGGTTAATTATTGAGCAACAATTAGATTTCATCACATGCATTTAGTCAGTCAGTAACAATAAAAGTTTATTAAGAGCGGTAGACTTTATAGCTATATTCTCTATAGGTGCATTTCCTTTTCAACTGAGATTAAATATTAACCATTATTACCATTCCATAGATTTATCAGCCTTGGTCTGAGAATATTTGTTTAGATTATATTTAAATATAAGATTCTTTAATATTTGTGTTAACAGCATATAACAGCATCCTCTTTAAATAATATAAACAAGAGGGCTTCAAAAATAAAGAACAGAATTTGATACATTTTAAACATTTCCATACAAACTGTAACTGTTATTTGCCTTAGTACTAGGAGTTGCAAAGGCAATTTAATGCATAAACTTACCTCGGAAAAACTCTCTCTCCAGCATGGAAGCATCCCACAGAGGCACAGCGCTTCCCTCCCTCATGCCTGCTGGCTTGGGGACAAATGCACTCTCCACTGGTTGATTTTGCAGAGGTGAATTGTATAATTTTGCCTGATAATTTTAAAATAGAAAATGCAATATTATTACTGGACCTTCTGTAGCTAGAATACTCACATGTTCCCACAGAAATGCCCCAACCTTGAAAATACTAGTCTAAAGACTGCAATCAATTTTCCAAACATTTGTTCCTACCTTAAAATCTTTTGTTTCTGTCACTTTCAAGCAATCACAAACTTCTCCATACTTCCATTAGTTCTTTTTACTATGAGTCTTCAGGAAACATTTTGAGTTTTCCCTGCCAAATATTCCTACAAACTTAAACAGTACTACACAAATCTTAGGGAAATTCTTGGAAAACAGGAAAGAAATTGATCTCTCTTAAGTTGGCAGTGTTGTCTCCTTGGCCACTTAATCACTAGAATTTTAGATTTCTTACCTCTGTTCCTATTCTATCAAGAGCTGGTTAGCTGAAGCTTGTAGTGGACCTTAAGATTTGTGAACTCGATGGATTGGGGGGAAAAAGTATTTCTATCCACAGAGTTCACATAGAATGATAGAAACTAGTAGACAGCTATAATGTGTTGATTAGTGGTTCTGAAACAAAGGTGCTGAAAAGTATGACCTTATAAATTTTTTTCAAAAATCACTGCTCGTTTTACAGGATTTAGGAGAATGATGTAGAGTTACAATTGTTTTTTTTTTTATTAGCAAATGTTTATTTTGACTTCATCAATCCATCACTGCCCTACTTTCAAGCTTTAATTTGTCCTCATAATCTTGGGGGAATTATCCACTCCCACATCTTCACTTTCTTTTGCCAACACTCCATTTGCATTTCTTCTGTCAAACTGGCTCTGTCACTCCTGATTCCACTTTAGCTAATCCTGCACCCATCCCTGCACCAGGCTAGCAACCACTTCCTGTTCTGGTTTCTTTGATTTTTAGTCCACTCGGCTACCCATAACTTGAAATCCTTCCCTTCCCAAGTGTTCCCTTTCCATTTGATGTTCAGCATTACATTTCATCTCACCCCGAACACCTAAAACCAAATCTCTAATCTTTCCAAAACTCCAACTTTTCTATTTCTACAGCACAACTCCGCCCAGTTCTAAAGTTCAGGTTCCCTTAGTCTCTACATTCCTCACAATCGAGTATTTTCATCCCTACCAGTTTTCTTTCTCAAGATCTAGGTCAGTTATTTCTGAGAGAAGCCCTGCCCAAATTTCATTGACTTGTGGCTTTCAGTTCAATGGGCAAGCTGTAATTGAGTGCACACAAAGGAGATTTCTTAATAAGAAAGAAACAATCCAATGATAATTTGTTGATCACTGGATATAATTTAACACACTACTATAAAATTCAGAAGTAAACAAAAGCTAGAAGCAAAACATAACTCCAGTGAGACACCGAATGTAGGCAATAAAACTGGAAACTAATCATTTGAGAAATCAGATTACTTATAGCTAAGCTCTTTTCTTTCTAAAATGCATCAAGATATTATTCTCTTTTGTGCCCTTCCTACTGTCTAAGTCTTTATTTGTGCTAATAACAATTAGTCATGCATCTTATAAATCCATTCTTCCCAAATCTGCAGTGTTGGTAGTTGGTAGAGGTAGATACATCTAAGAGAACAGCAAGCATCATTTTCTCTCCATTTTAACACCCAAACAAACTTCAAATTTCCTCTATATAGACCAGAGTACATTCTTTTGGCCCCCTGTATCACAATGCTTTAGAGTAAAAACATATACTGAAATGAAAAATACAGGACCTGAGGGCTCAGGTGAAGGGATGCACCTCTTCAAGTGGAAAAGGATGCCCACCATCCAGAGACCCTGAATATAACCTGTGGTGATATGTCTGCCAGACCCTTTACTTCAAGACCAACCCTACTCACCCAATATGTTGAAAATAACCTCCAACACATGGAGATCCAAAATATGACTAAGAGAAAATATGGAGAATTTATTTATGTTCAATGTGAACTCTGTAAGAATTTGTTCCCCAGGGATAAAATTTTAAAAAGTAATTTTTAGTCAGTGATCTATAGCAGACATAGAGAAGATGAACAGTATTACAGCACTACAGATCCTTTTTATTGAAGCTTTACGTGAGATATTAGTAGTAGTAGTAGCAGCAGCAGCAGCAACTATACATTAATTATTCTAGACAATGTGCTTAGGGCTTCATAGGGATTACTGTATTTCATTATTTTAACAACATTGTGAGGCTGGGACTCTTATTATTCCCACTTTGAGAAGACTGCACTTGAGAAAAGTGAGGTGTCAAGAGGTCAGGCCATTTGCTTCAATGGTGGAAGGAGGGGATCATTTCCATCTGTTGGGTTGCAGAGCCCATGCTAAATCACCTCTCCCTACTTTTTGTTGTTAGTTTATCAGTGTACTATTTTTCAGTGGTAGGCATCTTCTGAGGCCACACACAGGTCTTAGAGCTGCTGAAAAGCACCTGAAATTTCCTGATACCTAGAGTAGAGGTGAAGTCCTTGGGGCAAGCAGCACACAGATCCTTAGTCCAGGCTCAGTTCTGGACTCAGAATCCCCCTCAAAATAATGTTCCATGCCAGCAGGTTGCCATAAGAAATGAAGCGTATTTCCCATCCCTGGCCTATAAGATGATGTTCAAACACCCTGTGTAGCAAAATCATATCAAAATCATTTTCCAGTTTTTGGTCTAAGCCTTTCCTCCTCAAGTCTCTTCAAGTACCCTGTGCTCTGAGCTCACTACATGCAGTTCTCTAAAATGCTGTGTACTTCTTCTAGACTTCCATGCTTCTGCTCCTGACCTTCGCTCCTTTTCCTCTTCTCTTGGAAAGTATCGACTGACCCTTCAGAGTCTAGTTCATATATCATGGTTTCTGTGAGCCCTTCTCCAATTCTCTAGGAAGAATGAATTACCAAAGTATACTTATATGCGCCTCTGGTGTGATACCTGTTATGTCACACCAAAGTTGTTTACATTCTCTGCACTTTCACTTTACCACTAGACTTCTCCTCTTGCCCCCACCACACATTTCAGTCTTCACGGTGATCTAAAAAAATCAGGGATTTGAAAACAAATGTATCAGGACCCTGGAACTGGCCCAACCTCTAAAATAACCAAGAAAGCACAGTGTTCTCCTCTGTGTCCTGAGCACCTAGCATAGCATCAGCATGTAGGAGAGTGACTAATATTTACTGAATTGAATTCTAAGATTACAGCACTATTTTCCACTTTTGAACTTCTCTAACACATTTTATTTATTTATTTATTTGTTTGTTTGTTTAATTGTTGGGTTACAGTTGTCCCCTTTTTCTGCATTGCTCTCCCCTGCCCTGTCCTCCCCCACTCTCATAAGCAATCCCCCCAACATTGTTCATGTCCATGAGTCTGCTATTCATGTTTCTTTGCTTGCTTCTTCCCTCCCATGATCCCCTTCCCTCTGGTCACTGTCAGTCTGTTTTTTATTTCCAGGTCTCTGGTCCTATTTTTCTCATTTGTTTGTTTTGTTGATTAGGTTCCACTTATAGATGAGATCATATGGTATTTGCCTTTCATTGCCTGGCTTATTCACTTAGCATAATGTTGTCCAGTTCCATCTATGCTATTGTGAAGGGTAGGAGCTCCTTCTTTCTTTCTGCTGTGTAGTATTTCATTGTGTAAATGTACCACAGTTTTTTGATCCACTCATTTACTGATGGGCACTTGGGCTGTTTCCAGCACTATTGTTAATAATGCTGCTATGAACATTGGGGTGCACAGGTTCTTTTGAATTTGTGATTCAGGATTCTTAGGGTACAGTCCTAGCAGTAGGATCACCGGATTGAAAGGTAGTTCCATCTTTAGTTTTTTGAGAAAATTCCATACTGTTTTCCACAGTGGCGGCACTAGTCTGCATTCCCACCAACAGTGTACTAGGGTTCCCTTTTCTCCACAACCTTGCCAGTACTTGTAGTTTGTTGATTTATTAATGATGGCCATTCTGGCAGGTGTGATGTGATATCTCATTGTGATTTTAATTTGCATCTCTCAAATGGGCAGTGATGTTGAGCATTTTTTCATGCGTCTATGGACTCTGTAAGTCTTCCTTAGAGAATTGTCAGTCCAGGTCCTTTGCTCAACACATTTTTGCACACTCATCTGGTATCAACTATCTTATATTTGATAACATTACTCATTTATTCAGATTTAAATACACTTTCAAAATATCCTATCTCATTTCATCCTTAGGATAAATTTGTGAATTAGGTGAGGATCATCGTTCCCATTTTTCAGGTGAAAAAATTGAGTCTTGGGTAAGTGATATCAATAATAAATGGTAGCAATGACTCCTCATGTTCATATGATCTGATCTCTAACCCTGTTCTTCCCCCTATGTTGCTTTTTACCATTGTTTCACTGATGTACATGTCTTCAACTGAATGGTAAACTCTCTGAAGACAGGAACCTTGCTGCAAACTTTCATGCCCCCCATGCACATAGGTATGGATTGCCACCAAGGTAGAAAATTACATATATAAAATTTCTAGTACAGATTATTACAGAAATTGAGACACTGAATATTTACAATATTAGGGCTCAGATCATCATGCCTGAGATGGGAAAATATAATAGTCAAACACATGAAT
Source organism: Phyllostomus hastatus (assembly GCF_019186645.2). Classification (NCBI taxonomy): domain Eukaryota; kingdom Metazoa; phylum Chordata; class Mammalia; order Chiroptera; family Phyllostomidae; genus Phyllostomus; species Phyllostomus hastatus. The sequence goes on from NW_025333530.1 coordinate 4,195,927, forward strand.
TCTACTGAGGTCCAGATCCTGGTTCCACCCTTTAATAGCTATATAACTTAGGGCAAGTTACTTAACCTTTCTATACCTTTGTTTCTTTTTTGGTAAAATGAAAAAAAATATATAATAACTGCACCAACAATACCCCCCACCTCATAAGATTAAGTGAATTAATAATTGTAAAACACTTTAGAATGGTGTCTAGCTGTAGTAAGTCCTTGTTAGTCACTGCTCTTCTTCTATGGCTCCAGAGGGTTTCCCAGAGGACCCCTAATGATGGTGCAGTCTGATGATTTAGAAAAATGTCCAACAGGGCAAGAGGCCTGAGTCTCAAAATGCTGGCTTTCAGCATCTCAGTTACATTCTCAAACATGGTACATACAGTAGGCTGAGCAAAATGAGGCCTTTTAACCAACGTCAATTCACTCTACTGATATCGTTTGCAATTCTGACAAACAGCCCTGCCACAGAGTAACCTCAGGCTCTTTGAGAACTTCCTGGGGCAGCCAAACCTGCAGAACAGCTGTTGGAGCAGAAGCCTAAGCTCACTGATGTTATCAAATGCCCTGGTAAAGTCAACAAAGTAATTTTTCAAGGTGTTCCTGAATTTGTCCTGTGTCTGCTTTCCTGAAAAGGTCAAATTCGCTAATGTACTTTATAGATTAGAACCACTCATTCAGTTCTTCTTTCAATTTCTGAGTGCTAAGGTTGTGCCAGGCAGGGGGATACACAGGTGGGCACAGTCCTGGCCTCAAGGAGCCCACACTGACCCAGTGTGCTAAGTACATTGGACGTGTGTTTGTAGGGGTCCAGAGCTGCCACATCACCTAAGAGTAGGGCCCACCAAGATTTGTTCAGAGATGAAGAGTGTTCAAGGGACCAAGGCCATATGTTTTGCTTCTATTCTCATTGATGGTGAACACTTTGACCTTGGATTCCTCACCAGTAAGGAGATGATTCTCAATTGGCTGCAACTGGCTCCTTAAGGAACATTTGGCAAATTCTGGAGATATTTTTAATCATCACAACTGAGTGAATAACTACTGACATCTAGTAGGTAGAGGCCAGGGATGCCACTAAACATCCTATAATACCCAGGGTAGCCTCACAACAGAGAATCATTCAACCCAAAAAGGCAATAGTGCTGAGGTTGACAGAAACTCTTAGCTACATGTCTCTAAGTTTCTCTCTGTGTTTTCTCAAACCTTTTGTTTCTTTTAAACCAAAGCAAATATTTAAATGGCAGCTTTCTCTCTTTTGAGTGGAAAGTTATCTTAGTACAATCTCCTATAAAATGTGCCATTCCCACCAGCTGCCAACTAAGTTTAGGAAGTTCATTTCCTTAAATCTTAGCAAGAATCCCTGTAGCATCAACTTCCAGCTTTCTGCAGGCTTAAGGGGATAGGACTTCCATGTATAAATAATGGAAGTCTATGTATCATAGAAAACCTCTGTTTTAGACAGTAGTTTCATTATTTTTTCCTACTTTTTATAAAAGTTATTAACTGGAATCAACAATCACTAGCTCAAGTTGCATCCCAGCTCATACCTTTTAGATTGACAGTCTCTGAGCAACAATCGAGAGTGCCAAAGAAAGAAATCTATTAATATTCAGATTGGATTTTTGAATCCCAAGAATTCCAAATTAACTCTATTCTCTTATAACTTCCAAGCATTTTTATTTCTTTTTACATTCCTCATCAGCTTCAGATGCCATGGCTCTCACATGGTAGAGGACAGTGAGCTCTGAGTATTTCTCCAAGGAAAAGGAGTGTGAAGAAGCATCTGGAGCAGGTCTCTGTCCTCTTAGAGAACAAAGGTCTGTGTGTGCCATTTCAGTCCACTGCTCAGTTAAAGGAGAGGCTGCAGGTAGCAAGCCAATGGGGATCATGCAAACAGGGCTTTGGGGCTGGTGCACTGCAGGCATTATGCGTTAACTTCTGGCTGTGCGGATACAGAAACCCAGATTTTCTAATCCTGACTCGATCATTGACCAGTAACCTCCTTGAGCATGATCTTTAAATTCTCTAACCTCAGTTTCTTCATCTTTAAAATGAGGACAATAAAAGTACTTCACAGATTTCCTCTGAGGATTAAATGAAATTATCTATGTCAGGGGGCAGTTGTTGCTGGTGCCGTGGGGTTCAGTGTCCTCAGAAAGGTGGAAAGAAGAAAGCAGCATTATTCTGAAGAAGAATGGGGACTCCATTTTTAAAGGACCTCTCTTATATGTATTCCTCACCAGAATTCTACCCCATGCTTTTTGCAAAAAGGAAAAAAAAGAAAAATGAGAGAGACAGACAGACAGAAAGAAAGGTAGGTATGAGTATACCAAGACCACAATGAATTGAAGAATACCTCTCCCCTCTTTTTGCACTCTTAGTCTCTTCCACAGTTCTCATTCTTTCATCTCTGAACCACATGAGTCACACAGAAAGGCATAGGCATGTGTAGATCAAAAGTTAAGATGATGAAAAAAACAGAAAACTTACAGCTTCTCAATCTTGTAAGCATGTGAACACAGAGAATATATTTAAGTCTAAGTCCTTGGTGGAGAGTCCTGTTGGGTCAGTACCCTCATGTGAACCTGTTCTGCCCAAATGCATCTCACTTATCAGAGGCTTCCACTTTGAATACAAATGATGATCTTACCCAGAAATGATCCAGCCCAGACCCACATAGGCTTGGAAAAGTGGCGGTGATGCTTTCTGTCTCTTCCACACATGGAAAAATATCAGAGGTGCCACTGATGGTGTGAGCAGACACACAGTGGCCTCACTTCTTCCTGGCACAGCCTGCTTGCTGATCGAGCATTTTAGAACCAGAGCCAACTAGAAACCAACCATGAATGGAAAACTGAACTCTCTAGGAGAAATCTAAGTTTCTTAAGTAAATTTAAAGCTGAGCTGAAGGGAAACCTGTTTACATAGGTAGCCAACCAGGGATTACGTTAATTATGAGTTCCTTACAGTAAGCTTTAGTTTCTAGTCACTTACCACAGCAGTTCCCCTCACAGACACAGCAGGTCTCACATGCCTGTCACATCTGTGGAGAGAATTTGAAAAAATTTCTTTGAAGAGGGCCAAACTTTTACCAGGAGAAAAATCAACAGCCATCTGCCATTGTACCTTGGTATCTTGAGAAGATATGTGTATATTTCTAATGTTCTATAGGAAGATGTTTCTTGGTTAGTGCATTGTTGATAAAAATTTTGGAAAACTTTCCTCTGATTGCTAATGATGTTTTTACATCTTTGTCACTCAGGTAGCCAAGAAGAAATTAAATAATAGTGGGTTTGTGTCTGAACACAGCATGAGATACAATAGCAAAATGGTTATATCTGCTGAGTGCTTATTATGAGTGCAGGCAGTGTTCTTAACTCTGTGCTCATGTTAACTTGTTTAAATACTTCATTTTCATACAGTGGATGCTGTGTCTACTCCCATCTTACAGACCAACAGATAGAAGTTAGAAGATACTACCCAATCTAGATATCAGCAATTTTCAACCTTTTCATCTCATGGCACACCTAAATGAATTACTAAAATTCTGCAGCACACCAAAAAAACATTTTTCTGCTGATCTGACAGAAAATAGGTATTTTGATTCATTCTCACCGGACATCTATTGTTGTGTTGGCTGCTGTCATTTTTTTATTTGACAATTTAAAGGAAAGGAAGTCGGTGTCCCTGGCTAAATAGTCAGATATTGCATGTTTTAAAAATTTTTGTGGCATACTGGTTGAAAATCGACGTTCTACACTTTTGCCAGAGTGATCACTATAAATTGAATCATGCTAGTTTCCTGCTTAACATTTTAATGGTTCCCATTTGCACTCAGGTGAGAGTTCAAATTCTTCTCTGTGTTTAGAAGACCCTATATTATCTAGTCCCTGAATACTTTCCAGCTTCATATCTCACCTTCCTTTATCCCTTCTGCCAAAGGGATTGGCCACACTCTGGAACCTATGCACTCATTGTTCCTTTGCCTGAAACAGTTTCCTACCAATTGTTCACCTGGAAAACTATCTCATCCTTGAAGAATCATTATAAATGTAATTTTCCCTGGGAGACCTGCCCAGGCTCTAGATACCTAGACTTAGATTCTTAGTCTAAGATACACCCCTTCCAATGGGTTCCCGGAGCACACTGAACTTTCCCTTCTTAGCATGAATCTGTTTCCCTATTTCCTTTTTGTTGTCCTCACACGATTAAGGCCTGTAAAGCCATTGCCTGTTGTTTCATTCCATAATGCTGTACATGGAATTCCTCAAACAGTACTTGTTGAAGAAATGAGCAAATGTGTTCATTTTTATTCTCACCGCATCTGCTCTTCCTATATTCTTCACCATCATCCATCTAGTTTCCTAAGTCAGAGTGGAGAGTTCCCCTCCACTCTTCTTTCTTCCACATTCACCCCATCCAATTACCAGGCTCTCATCATTCTACATTCTAAACCGTGCACAAATCTGTCCACTTTTGCCCTCCTTGTTGCCACTATGTACGTTTAAGCCACTATCATCTCCACAGTCTCTTACCTGGTCTCTCTGACTTGAACTTTGCCCCTTGAATTTGTTCTTTGAGCTACAGCTAGAGCAGTTTCACAGCCTGCGCACTATTGGTATCTCTTTGGTGCAGTGGGCTGTCACATGTTGTAGGGTGTCCAGCAACTGCTCGGAACCTTCCCCACTAGAGGCCAATAGCACTTTCCTTCAGTGAAAACCAGTAATATCTTCAGACATTGCCAAATGTCTTTTGGGGGCAATTTGCCCAGGTTGAGAACCACAGAATTAAGATGATCTTTCTAAAATGAAAATCTCATTATGTCACTTCTCTGTTTAAAAACCATCAATGGAAAAAATATATACATATGCACATGCATGCATGCATGAATGAAGTAAACCAAAATATTAGTGTTTGTCCAGGGAGTTATGAGTGATTTTTATCTGATATATATGCATGTATACATAAAATAAACCTATGTTATACATAATAATAAGAAAAGGTATGGTGTTATTCAAAAAAAGTGATTCATGGCTACCTGCTGTGTACAGGATCAAACCCCTCCAAGCTCACCAGCACTGCATGGGTAAGGTCCAGAGTTCTGGACTCTGCCAGCCTTTCCCATCCCATCTCTTATCAGTCTCACCTTATACTGGGTTGCTGAACCTCAGTGACCTAGATGTTCACTTTTTCCAGTCTCTGTACCTTTGCTGTGTCATTCTTTCTGCCTGGTGCAATATCCCAACTCTCCACTGCTCAGCTCAGTCCTATGTGTCTTTCAAAAATTGGTTCTCTTCTTCCTGGAAGCCTCCTGGATCCTCTAGTATGAGTTAAATGCTTCTCCTACATGTTCTCATGGCAGAAATGCCACTCATCCACCATAGCACTCACCATATTATACTGTAATCATAGGTGCATCTGACTGTCACTGAGGTTGCAACAAGGCAAGATGACATCCCTGTGTAAATTTTATTTATTTTTTAAAGGATTTTATTTATTTGCTTTTAGAGAGAGGGGAAGGGAGGGAGAAATAGAGGAAGAGAGGTATTAATGTGTGAGATACATCAATCAGTTACCTCTCACACACCCCACAACTGGGGACCCGGCCCACAACACAGACATGTACCCTGACTGGGAATCAAATTGGCAACCTTTTGGTTCACAGGCTGGCACTCGAGCCACTGAGCCACACCAGTCAGGGCCCCTGTGTGAACTTCAAAGGGCATCTCTCCCTCAAGATCCTCACTGTCACTTGCCAGCAAACTGCCATAATAAATATACAAATCCACAAGGATTGTGATATGACCAGAACTTCCTGGAGATCTGCAGGGTACCTCCTGCCCACCTCTGTGCAGTAACCTGGTATCCCCTGATAGATTATGAAGTCCTCCAGGCAGAGGTGAACTTTGTTTTCACGATTTTATCTCTAACACTAAACATAGCACCTGATCCAAAGGAAGGCTTTGATAAAAGCTTGATAAATAAATGAAAGAGAAACTTTCACCTGGGCTACTGGCGCCTATGCCAGGAACTCTGACGGCCTTTAGTGTGGAGAGAATAGGGAGCCACGCTGCAGTGGTTTCCACACCTGAATGAACTTCCTAATATCCCAGAGAATTAAAAATAAATAAACATCCCTGTGCCTTTCTTCAAACCTTCTGAAGCAGAATCTGAAGGTTGGGGCCTGTCCTTATTTTTAAATTGCTGATGAGATTATAATAATGACCAACCGGATCAACGGGGGATCCTTTGGCCACTGCTCTTGCCCTGCTTCTTCCTCCTGTCAACACAACACTGCTGTTTATCTGTGGACACCACACCTGGTGTAGAGGATTTCCAAAGAAGGCTTACTCTGACTTCTTCAATCTAGGTGTCTTAGGTTTTTTCCTGTTCCAATGCAAGCAAAGGCACTCAGCTAGGAAATGGGAAGAGAGCACAGCAGGACATTTGTAGTGCATGAGAGAAAAAATAACCACTAACCAGAACCTAGGAAAATAATAATCTGTCTTTTTAATTTTCCAAAATAGTATTTGAAGTTTTTGTTTATGTAAACTGAGGTTGCAGTTGGACTGCCTAAGCTGTGTACACCCTACAGATGAGGCAAATTTGGGGATGTCTGAAGAGCAGCTAGTGGATACATTGAAGCTCTTTGCATCTCAAGGGGAAAAAATTACCCTAAAGGAAGAGGGTAGTCAGCATGTATATACTCACTGCTTCAGTTATCACTCCGTGATCACACCTACAGAGAGAACACTTACTATATACTAAGCACTGTGATGGTCCCCAAAGGAAAGAAGCAATCTTAGATTTAATTGTACATGTTGCTCTTGAGACTATGAACTAGTTCCCTTGTAGGTGCACTTTGCGTAGTTCTTGGGATTACAACAGAGGAAAGAGTAGGGGGCAAAGGTCCACATCCCTAAAATTGTCATAATGAACTGATGGCCCACGGTTGCACAGCTTTGAGAATGTGTGTGGACAGGAGGGTGTGGCCCCCTTGAAGGGGTGACTTTATTGTGGAGTATGTTGGGGCATGAAACAGAGTAGCATGCGTATCCCCTACTATGGGGTGGGGGCCTCACTGTAATGACCTGGGTCTAAAATAAGAAAAGAACAACTGTAGATGCTACTCGGCAACCAGGAAGATGGCATTTGTAACCTCATGACATATACTATTGGTTATTTGCTGAACCATGTGGAAGGAATTTGTGGGGCGTGGAGTTGCTGAAATTTTGTGGTGGGGAATGAGTACTCTACGTCACAGGTGCTAGACTTCCCATAGCAAGACCTGAGGAAATATGACTTACAAGGAAATGCTGGGGGAGAGGTACATGTAAAACATGTATACTTTTCTCAAATTTATTGGCTAGCAATAAATAAATTAAAACATGAATGGAAATTCTTTTTCTTTTTTGGGGGGGTTTGGGGGTCACACAGGGTATATAGTATGACCATTTATAAATAGGCTTAAAATAATAATAATAGATAGTATGGGAACCGCATAAATTTGGGAGGAGAAACCAGTCATATCTGAAGCAGAAATGGCAGAACTTTTTGCCTTCTTAATTCATGAGGTCACTATGTTCCCATGACCTTTTATCCACTGATAACAGGAAATCAAAGCTTCAAAATTCCATATACTTTTTATTGCCTGGGCCTTTCTAAAATGAACAAGTATATCTGGTGAAATGATGAAGTCCATTTTTTTTTCCTGGAGATAGCTATCCATTATCCAGTGTCATTTCTCAGTTAAGCTATAGCTTAGCTTAAACGAGGAAAAGAAAATTCTCTGATGCTTAGTCTTTTAGGACTGAATGGAAGGCTGACTGTGTTCCGCCTAGAGAGGCTGGATCTCTTTCTGTGGTTTATGAAAAATCCTATAAACTGCTTTGCTGACTTGTTCTCCAGAGCAACAAGTGTGACAAAGTCAAACCTTGATGACTTCAGCGAGTAGAAACCTGGCAGAGAATGACTGTACTTCCCCTGGGGCCTTTGTCAGCTCCTCTTGCGCACTCACAGGCAAGGAGGAGTTCCTGAACCAGAGTCTGTATTTTAAGGATGATTTTGTATTTTGAAAGATCAGAACTGCCAAAGAAAGTCTGGTTCTACTCAAGAGTAAAGAGCACCTTGAAATTTATTGGTGGGATGCATTCCTACCACGATATAACACTTCTTTAACCATACACATTCAGGATTTATAACCAAATATTTAAGTAAAACTGATATTTAAAAATAAAAAGGACATATTTTTACATTTTATCTTAGGAAACCTCTTAGAAGCAAAAACCAATGTCTTCATGATATTTGTATCAGCATAACTAATAAACATATATTCTAAATTATGTTTTGAAAATAGAGTGTATTTAAAGACAATAAATTCTGTAAACTGCTAAGCACACATGTACACTTAAACTGATCTTAAACTGATGAAATTTGTTTAATTTCTGCATGCTGTGCTAAATGCCTCAGTTCATCTGGTTAAAAGAGAGCTACAGGTCATTTCAGTACTTAAGAAGGGTGGTTGTTAAACAGAGTTTTGCAAGCGCTTCAATTTTTTTCAGTTTGGCCCATAACTAAGACACATTCGACCCAGAAAGACGATTATAGATCTTTTATCTCCTTTGATCCACTTTTTCAGTAACTTGCAATATGAGCTTGGAAATAACTGGTCAATAGAGTTAACAGGTTTTTCAACCTTTCCCAGTTTCCTAATGTTAGATTGTTTGGTGATATAAAACCCTGCCTTAGAGAAAATCACCTAAAACACAGACTACAGCATGAGTTCCAGCTACACCACACATTAAGATTATTTCTTTTCTCCTTAAAAGACATTTTAGCTACAAAAAAATACTCCACTTTTGAGGATACTCAAAAGAAATAAAATAACTCCCCAAATGAAAAGTTGAAAATACTCCACTTTCAATTTCCCAAATGAGAGAATTACTAATGTTTCAAACATTTTACAAAAAAAAAAAAAGCAACTCACCTATTTGAAGAGTATTTGCTTGCAAGTGACTCTGGTAGAGATAGTCACATACGTCTACATTTCGTTCATTATTTCATCAAAGACAAAAGAGCTTATGGTGAAAGCTAGAAGCAAAAATCCTTCCATCCACCCAAGAGAGGAAAACAGAGCTGTTTTCTAAGTCTATCTTCATCACATGCCCCACCAGCTGCTTACTGCCTATTGCTTTTCAGCAAGAGTGACCTCTAACACCTTTTATTGAAGCACTGCAATGCACTCTTAAGAGTCTGACGGCACACACAGAACACAGCACACGCCAAGCCAACACCTTAAGGGTGGGAAGCTTTTCAACCAGGAAGGCATGCTGAAAATATTTAGCAGTCAGCTCAACTGAACGGAAGTAAAGCGTTGCTTGTTTTTCACAAGACAATCCAGGAATATAAGGAGTTGATGTGAACTGATTTATGCAGATCTAAACTAGGAACCATCTGGAACTATGCCTCCATTGCTCTAAAAGCTTCTCTTCCTTTATCTTAAATTTAAATTCTGAGCAACGACATCAGAATGGTCCTAATTTTTCTCTAGTCTCTTTGGTTATCTCAGTTATGCTCATTTAGTACCCCATCCTGCCTTGTGACCACAGATACACATACCCCTAAGGAAGTACTTTGGATTTAAATATCTGCCCAGGCATTCAGAGCAGGGGAAAAATTGTCAGTAATTATTACCTGGGACCTGTGCAGCTGGTTAGAGGTAGATTTCAAGCGAGCCAGGTTTCATGGTTTCATAAGGACTTAGTCCCTCTGCAAGAAAAGTCCTGTTTCCTTTGTCAGGATCTGAATTTAAGTTCTAAGAACAATCATTAAACATTCTGCACAGAAAACAGGCTGCCGGCCTCTGGGATCAGGTAGCTAATGAGCTATCACGTGATGTGAATTTGACTCACCCTTTCGGTCCCAGCCAGTGAGGCTTTAAAGTCTCCTTTCTGGGTTTCCCAAAGGAGAACAGGGAAGCAAATGATGATCTGAAACTCAGCCGAGAAGGAACAGGTGTTGGGTTTCTTTGAGTAGGTGTAGTTTTAGATTGTGATGTTTGTAATTCCATAGGATCTAAAAGAAAATTGTAAAAGTTCTGTATCATTAAAATATTTCCAGGTAAATAAATCTCAGAGAACTAAGGCTTCACCGCCCCTCCACCCCCGCCGCCCCCTCTGTACTCGTGGGAAGTCTAGCAGCAGGCATCTCCCCGTGAAGACCTCAGGAACTCAGGGGAGTCCTGCGCCTAAGACGGTTCTGCTGAGCAGAGAAAATCCTCACAAAGACCAGAGGGAGTCTTTCAATAGCACGGTGCTGCACCTCCCTGGGACCCTCCCCTACACCAGCTATGTGAACTCTATTCAACGTGTCTTCCCCGGAGCTAGCTAAAACCTGATATGAGGTGAGGGACCTCATTCAGTCTTACCTTGCTCTTAACCACCTTGTCCTTCAGAAATTTTTATTTTAGTATTTTAAAACATAATGATAGGTACAATGTAACTTTAATATCAAAGAGAGTAAAGGAAAAGGAAATAAGCCATTTAGAGTGTTTCTTATTCCTGTCAAAAATATATATATATATATTTACTACATATATGGTTTACATGTATATATGCATGTAATATAAATATGTATACATATTATATAGTTTTATATGTAAGTATGAAAAATTCTAAGGTAATAGCAACACATACAAAGTCCATAATACTATAATACTTTTGGACATGCTGAATTTATAAATATTAGAGGAATTCAAGGTAAAGGGGAAGTCACCATAGCGTATATGGGGTTAATCTAAATATCTGAAATGTGAGTCTTTTTAGATAGGTTTGCTTATTATGGGAGTTGCAAAATAGTGTCAGTATGTGAGTTTAGAAATATCATTACATGTTTCTTGACATTACTGATGTTAGTAATATATAAGCAAAAGCAGTCAATGTGACTATCAGTAGAAAGAGACTTTATACTGTTACGGTATTTTATAATTTCTAATGTACTTTGTTATTCTCATTATAGTCCTGTGAATGGTTTTATTACACTCATTTACAGGTAACAAAAATTAGTGATTGGTGAAGGTAAGCAACATGCTTAGATTCCAAAGAAGGCATTTATTGGAGCTCACATGGTTTAATTACGTTTCTAAAGTACCAGAAGGGTGGGTGCTCCCCTACCACCTCCCCGGCTCCCTTCTCATTAAACTCCCCCTTCCCCACCTCTCTGCTACCTCCCCCTCCTTCTGCATCATCACCACACTTATTTAAGTGCTTACTGTGTTCCAGCTCAGTACTTTATACATATAACTTTATTTAATTCTCACAACCACCCTATGAGGTAGGTATTATCATACCCATTTAAAGGTGAAATAAGTGAGACTTGTAGAGAATAAGTAACTTGAATATTCACATGGATTCTGATGGAATAGACAGAGTGGAGATGTGAATTCAGGACTTTTAAAAGTATTGACATTTGTGTTCTTAACCACTATATTATCTTGCCTGACTTTAAAAATATATACCCCAGATATTATAGTACATTTTTAACTCACTCTTTTATTGTGTGTTACGAAACTTTTGTGCCATGTTATTGAAAAATAGTCCTAAACATCGATTGGTTAAATCGGAGAGCACTGAGCCATTGCCCACAATATTGTGTCATAAGAAAAAAAATAGGTATAATTTTTTTCTCACCATTTTCTGCCATCCCCTTCTTTAGCCTGTATGTAAGGGGTTGTTTTAACATTTGGCTAACATCTGTTTCATTGCAAAACTTTTTTCTTTGAATTTCTTCAAACCATTCACCAGTCACTCCCTGAAGCCATCTGATATCCCTCTTTGTCTTCTGGAGTTTGCTGAAATAAAGAAAAATATTAATATACCCTTTAAATTCTTCACATCAAGTGTAAAGTCATGTGACAGGCTAAATTTTACCTAATGGAGAAACTCCTTAAACTACAAGTCTAGAAGAAAAAATTGGTCCTACTCAGAATTTTTTTTCACTACTGTGTACATATATTGGCTGTATATTTTCCAAAATAATAACAATCTAAAACTTTTTGCTAGTATTTAAAATAATCAAATCTGTGAGGACAGTGTGCGTTGACCATTGTGCAAATCTACGTAGTAATGCAATAGAATAATAGATGTATTAATGAGATGTTAAAACTAGAATATTCTAGTTCTGATTACACATTCATTTCTTCAGATGTGTTCATGGAGCAATATCCATGCACCAGTCTTTGTGTAGGCAATGGGGATTCAACAAGAATAAAACATTTAGGGTCTTTACTAGCCCATCCAGTGGTCAGAGAGAAAAGCTTATATACAGAAAAGAAATTGTTGAATGTAGTGGTCTTACATAAGGGGATTCTTTAAACAAAAGAAACACAAAAGCCTATGAATGAGCATAGGGCCAATACTCAGGTAGTAAGAAACAGTGTAATTTCAGATAGGCAGAAAAGGAAACCTGAGCATAAATGCGTCTGACCTCCACTTTCAGAGTACCAGAACCGAGGTTCCATCCTTACTTCTTTCTTCTCCCCTGCAGTGTCCTGCTTAGTCCCCTTTCAAATGAAAATGTGGCTCTAAGTCCTTAATTAAAACATTGATTGTGATGGATTTTTTGTTTGTTTTTAATTTTTTGTTTTTAAATTATTAGTTGTCATACAATATTATGTTAGTTTTAGGCATACCACCCTGTGATTAGACATTTATATAAACTCATGAAGTGGTCACCTCAATAAGTCTAGTACCCATAGTTACTACAATATTACTGACTAAATTTCCCATGCTGCACTTTACATCCCCATGACTGTTCTGTAACTACCATTTGTACTTCTAAATCCCTTCACCTTTTTCACCCATCCCCTTAACCCCTCACCCATCAAAATGTCTGGCAACCTTCAAAATATTCTCGTATCTGTAAGTCTGTTTCTATTCTGCTTGTTAATTTTGTTTCTTAGATTCCACATGTAAGTGAAATATACACCCCAGACATCATCTGGCATTTGTCTTTCTCTGTCTAACTTATTTCACTTAGCATAATACACTGTAGGTCTATCCATGTTGTTGTAGAAGGATAGATTTCCTATTTTTTTATGGCTGGGTCATATTCTTTGTATATATGCACCACCTCTTTTCCATTCATTTATTGACAGGCACTGAGATTGCTTCCAGATCTTGACTATTGTAAACAATGCTGCAATGAACATATGGATGTATATGTCTTTTCAATGTAGTGTTGGGTTTCTTGGGATAAATACCCAGAAGTAGAATTGCTGGGTCCTTCTCTGTCTCATTAGAGCCTTTGTCTTAAAGTTTCTTTTGACTGGTATAAGTGTTGCTTTCCAGGCTTTTTTGTTTTGTTTTGTGTTTATTTTCATGAAATATCATTTTTCCATCCCTTTATTTTTAGATATTTTGGTCTTTCAATCTGACATGAGTATATAGCACATGTAAGGGCCTTGTTTTGTTATCTATTTAGCCACCATATATATTTTGATTGGAGCATTTACTCCATTTGCCTTTAAAGTAATCGTTGATAGATATGTATTTATTGCTGTTTTATTATTCATATGTACCTTTTTTCTTCTTCTTTTTCTTAAAGAATACCCTTTAATGTTTCTTGTGACTGGTTTGGTGGTGGTGATGGATTTTTCTAGTGTTTTCTTGTCTGGGAAGCTCTTTATCTGTACTTTGATTCTAAATGATAGCTTTGAGGGGTAGAGTGATTTTGGTTGCAAGTCCTTGATTTTCATCACTTTGAATATTTTCTGCCAATCCATTCTGGCCTCCCAAGTTTCTGATGAGAAATTAGCTGAAAGTCTTATGGGAGCTTCCTTATAGGTAACTGAATGCTTTTTTTCTTGCTGTTTTTATGGTTCTCTGTTTTTAACCTTTGGCATTTTAATTATAATATGCCTTGGAGTGGGCCTCTTTGGGTTCATCTTCTTTGGGACTCTCTGTGCTTCCTGGACTTGTATGTCTATTTCCTTCACCAGGTGAGGGAAGTATTCTGTCATTTTTTAAAAAATAGGTTTTCAATTTCTTGCTCTCCCTCTTCTCCTTCTGGTACCCCCATTATGTGAAGGTTGGTATGCTTGATATTGTCCAGAGACTCCTTATACTATCCTCATTTTTTTCTTTCTTCTTTTTGCTGTTTTGGTTGGGTGTTTTCTTCGTCCTTATATGCCAAATTGCTGATTTGATTCTCTGCTTCATCCAGTCTACTGTTGATTCATGATACGGACACCAGCAAGCAGTGTCCATAGTGTGTGGCTCAGACAAGACAAATTCACATGGAATACTGAGTCCTGTGAAGGAAAAGGGATGACACGGCCAGTCTCTCAAGGGGAGAGCATGTGGACCCTTGCCTTGACAGGCTTTTATTGGCTTAATTTGAATAGGAATACAGGGTGTATATGGAAAGCTCATCAATCATTGTCAGGCAGTAATAATCAAATAGATCATATTCAAAGAACTCTGAGGGCTTATTTTGAGTCAGAGTCAGATAGCTAAAGGGCCAGTTTTAGATAGCTAAAACTTTGGGGAAACAAACTCATTTCATACTTGGACCCTTATCATTTAAATTGAAGGTATTAACAAAGCAGGTTTCACAGGATTTTATGTATTCTTTCTTAGGCCTGATAGCCCTAGCGAACCGCCTATTCCTGCTCAGGGCTGCACCACCCTTTGTCATTGTTTCAGGCTTAAGTCAGGCAGGGGAAGTAAGGCAGCCAAGAGATTAGGAGACTTCTCTAAGACAGAATGAGGACTCAGGCTACGTCAAAGCCTAGGGGTGAGGGTCCATCACCTCCTTCTCCATAGCCCCCCAAGTCCTTCCCTGATGGCCTCTTGTGACTATCCCTGTCTTAGGTCGTCGCTCCCTTGAGGAATCTTACCCGTCATTGGCTAACTGGTCACGCACTGGGTGCCAGGCAGGGTGAAGTAAAGTGGGCAGAGGCAGTGCTCCTGCCTGGGAGATAAGCTTTGTCTCCTTAGTGGCTTAAGGTGTCAAAGTCTCTCACTCAGCCTTAGCCATGGGGGGTTATAGTTTCTGAAATCAGGCAGGGAGGTTCCAACAGATTCCCTATAATGCATTCTTCATATTAGTTAGTGTAGCTTTAATTTCTGACTAGTTCTTGTTTGTGGTTTCCATGTCCTTTTTTATGCTGCTGAAGTTCTCACTAAGTTCCTTGAGTATCCTTGTAACCATTGTTTTGAACTCTGTATCTGGTGGGTTGCTTGCTTTCATTTCATTTACTTCTTGTTCTAAAGATTTCTCCTGTTATTTCGTTTGGGACTTGTTTCTTTGTCTCTTTATATTGGCTGTTCCCCTGTTTGTTTCTATGTACTAGGTAGAGCTGCTGCATCTCCAGAACTTGGTGGAGTAGCCTTAGATAGCAGGTATCCTGTAGAGCCCAGTGGCATAGCCTACCCAGTCACCTGAGCTGGGTACTCCAGGTGTGCCCCACGTGAGCTGTGTGCACAGTCCTGTTTTAGTTGAGCCTTGATTGCTGTTGGCACTTCAATGGGAGGGACTGACCCCCCAAGACTGATTGTTTTTGAGGACCATCCATCACTACAGTGGAGATTCTGCTATGTAGGGGCCAACTCCATGGAGCAGGACTCATTTTAATGGGGCTTTGGTGCCCACTGAGTCTGCCCCTTGAGTGTGTCACTCATGGAATGGTTGGCTTGTAATCCAGTGTGGTCTGAAGTGCCCACTGAGTGCACTGGCTCTAGGGCCTACCTTGAGGTGCAGTCCAAGGTCAGCTGCTGCCTGTGCCCTGCCCTGGGCCACCACCCAACATGAGCTACAAAGTGACCTGCAGATGGGTGCTACTTGTGCCGGGCTTGAAGTTGCCTGGGAGAGGTCAAGCTGCAAACCAAGGCCAGATGCTGCTAGTATCAGGTCTGGTGCCAATTAGTGAGAGGTCCAGGGCTCACTGAGGGCAGATGCCGTATGCTTGAGGAAGTTTAGGAGAATCAGAGGCATGAACCAAGACAGGCCCTTTGTATGGAAAAGCCACTGGAAATGGCTTGGGTGAATCTGAAATTTGGTTGGGGTAGGGTCTTAGGGAATCACCAGAGCAGGGTGAACATTGTAAGCCAGGTTGATGGATGCTCAGATATGGGGATCATCTGCCAGCTGTGTGTGTGTGTGTGTGTTGGTGGGGGGCTGTTTTAGGAAAAGAACAGTGTCCTCTGCCAGCTTCCCCTCCAGCCGTCACCCTGATGCCAGACAATTCAGTTCTTCCCTATATGTCTCTGGTGCCTTTCCAGCTGCTGCCCCAGCAGCCAGAGTTCAGAGCATGTGAGTCTGAGGAAGTCTGTGTGTATGGATCCTTTAAGAGGAACTGCATGGAACTCTGGACACCCTCCAACTCACTCAGCCACATTCTTTTCTGTTTTTTGCAGCCAGAGGTTATGGGGACTTCCTGGCACTGGAACTTTGTGATAAAGAGCCTGGTGTAGGGCTGGGACCCTTCACTCCTTTGCGGGATCTTCTCAGCTGAGTTATCCTGCCTGATTTTTAACCACTGCAAGTGGGTGTGGACCAGTGTTCCCTGTCTCTGCATCCCCTACCAGAATCAATGTGGCTTCTTCTTTAGATTCTTCATTGTAGGACTTCTGTTCAGCTGGATTTCAGGTGTTCTGAATAATGGTTTTTCTGTAATTTAATTGTAATTTTGATGTCATTGTGAGAGGTTCTGAGTACTACATTTACCTATGCCACCATCCTGAGTGGAACCTCATGATTGTTTTCAGAAAGCAGATCATTTTGCCCTATTTCAGGCGGGATAGAACTGCTTGGAAATGGGAGGTGCTCAATGCAGAGGGAGACAGCCCTGGTCTGAGGCACACAGAGCACAAAGTGGGGTGTGAAGAACCTGATGACTGTTCTCATAAAGCCGTCAGTTTGGCACAGCACTGGTGAAAATGCCTGGCTTGTTGTCAGGTTAAAGCCTGGGAAATTCTGCTGTTTTGGAAAGAATTTCATGTGACTCTGCAGTGATTGCCCTTTATCCATGTCCTCTGTGAGGCACAAGTTTTAGGGACTTTATATTACTAAGAAGGTGGTGAGCAAAACAGCTGCAGAGTGGCAAATTTGGAGTTAAAGGCAATGAGCTGAGAGGGTTGCAACTCAGCCTCCTGCTTGGGGCTATGATACTGTCATTTTATAAAATAATTGAGAAGGAAGCCAGAGGCCATCTTGCCCAGACTTGCATTTTGAGAAGCATTAGGCAACAATCGTTATGTTCAACCCACATAGTTTGCAGTAGTGCTTCCCATTTTGCCACTGCTGCAGCTCTGACACCTGCTCACTCCTGACTCTAACTAACACACTAAGAAACCAGCAGATGCCTCCAACTAATTATCACCTCATTTTTCAATGTCCCACATTTGTCCAGGACTTCATGAAGGCATCCCAAATTATCAGACCCTCACAGTCAGAACACCAAGGGGGTGTGGGATTGAGAGTGGGAAGTGGGCATGGGTAGGGTGGGAGAAAGTGGTGGTGGGAAAATGGAGACAACTGTATTTGAACATCAATAAAAAAAGTAAAAAGAAAAAGGAAGAACTGGTTGACAGTTTGGTAGACTTAATATATTTAAGCTAGTTGTCGATTGGGTTTCATTTCTCCATTGACAGAAGTTCTTGCAGTACCCCCATTTTCAGATTATATTGAATATAAATCTTAAACTTCATAATGGTCTCTATAGTGAGAAGTAGACATGGTGGTCTTAAAATAGTGGATGATAACATCTATGTATAAAGCCAGATTGTAAAACTACAGTAAAGCCAGACTACACACTATACTAGAAAATAATAACATCTCAGTTTGCAAATCCATCACTGAGCTCAGTCTTCCTTCCCACCCAACAAAACCAGTAGTCAACCAAGCTATGGCGAATATAAAAGGGACAGTTACTATTTCACATCAGTCTTCCAGGGCATTAAGTCGGTTCTGTAGCTCTTTTAGACAGAACAGCTTATTTCGGCATTAGGTGGACTACAACATTAGATTGTATCCGGGTGGCTTTTCACAACACGATACATAGCTGAGTTATAAATATACACCCTAAATGTTGAAGACAAGTACTTTCACTTTTCACAATACAGTCTTTTTAATTTTTATTAATTTTGCATGTGTCATCATGTTCTTTTTAATATCCCTCTTTTATGTTTTATTGTCTTTTACCACAAAATTGCCTTCCATCCATTTAGTTGTTTGATGAAAACGTTTGCAGCAAAGATGTTTACAGAAAATGCTTACAGTGACAAAATCCAGGACATGGTTTTTCACATGGTTGTAATAAATCTTATTCAATGTACACTTGTGGAAGGTCTCCTATGGTGTGGATACAGAGGTACAATGGTGAGCAGAGCAGATATGGTTTCTAAGGCAAAGAGATTATACTCTAATGGGAGAGCCAGACATGAGTCCAACAATGATATGGATGTAAGGCAACAGAAACTGGTAGGTATGATTTACTCATTCAACACATGATGAACTCTGGGTAAAGAGCAGTGAACAAGTCAAGTCCTTGCCCCCATGGAATTTATATTCTGCTGGGGTAGAATGAGAACAACAAAAAAATTAAAAAAGTAAATAGATGCTATGAGAACATAAAACAAGAGGACCTTGTCTGAGGAAGCAGCAGAGATTTCTCTAAGAATATGACAAATGGCCTGAAGGTTGAAGGATGAGGGATGAGGCGAAGGAGTCATGGGCAGGGAAGAGCATTTTCTAAGCAGAAGAGTGGCAGCTGTGGAGCAGGTGCTCTGTGAAAGACATAAGGCACTGAAAGGAAGCCCACTTGGCTGCAGGGTGGCCATGGAGAATACAAACTGAAGGGGAGAGGAGGAGGCAGCTGGCTGCTAGGTCATTCAGTGTTTGGGGCTGGATGAAGCAGTTTGGCAGTTGGTCCTGGAGGAATGACAAAGCACTGATGACTTGCCAGGGCATGACACATCAGATCTGCATTTTAAAAGATCATCCTAGCCACAGGTGGAGAGTAAACTTCAGAGAGGAACAGGAGAGTAGTGAGGGTACTTGTAGAGTCTGGGAGAAAGGTGTTTGCTCGAATCAGGATGGTACTGGTGAAGCTGAAGAAAAGTAGAAAGCATTCAGAGCTACTAAGTGGATAAAACTGACCCCCAAGTGTCCACCAAGCAATGAGGTGAATTTGCAGGGTGAGGGACAGAAACATGTAAAAGAAGACTCCTAGATTTCTGATTTACATGGATGCATAGAAGATGCCATTAACAGACACAATGCTTATATAATTTAAAAAACCCCCAGCATTATATATAAATACTTTTAACATTACTCATTTTTGGAGCAATCATTAAATATTTGCATAATATTCAAACTGGTATATTTTCCATAATTTATTTATTATTCCTTTGGCATGGGGCATTGAGGTTTTTCCTTATAAATAATGCTATAACAAATATCAGTGTGTTTTTTTTATTTTTATAGCTCCTCTGACAGACAATCAAGTAGAACCACTGGGTCAAAGAGTCAAAATATTTTTGTGATTTTTTTTTTATAAAATAAATTTTATTGATTAGGCCATTATAATTGCCCTAGTTTTTTTTCCCTTCTATACCTCCTCTACCCTGCATGCCCCACCCTCCAGCATTCCCCCCACCTTTAGTTCATGTCCATGGGTTGTACATATAAGTTCTTTGGTTCTTCCATTTCCTATTCTTAACTTCCCCTGTCTATTTTGTATCTACCATTTATGCTTCTTATTCCCTGAACTTTTCCCCCATTCTCCCTCTCTTTCTCCCCACTGATAACCCTCTATGTGATCTCCATTTCTGTGATTATGCTCCTGTTCTAGTTGTTTGCTTAGCTTGTTTTTGTTTTTTAGGTTCAGTTGCTGATAGTTGTGAATTTATTGTCATTTTACTGTTCCTAATTTTGACCTTCTTCTATTTCTTAGATAAGTCCCTTTACCATTTCATACAATAAGGGCTTGGTGATGATGAACGCTTTTAACTTGACCTTATCTGGGAAGCACTTTATCTGCCCTTGCATTCTAAATGACAGCTTTGCTGGATAGAGTAATCTTGGATGTAGGTCCTTGCCTTTCATGATTTCAAATACTTCTTTCCAGCCCCTTTTTGCCGTCTCAAGGTTTCTTTGAGAAATCAGCTGATAGTCTTATGGGAACTCCTTTGTAGGTAACTGTTTCCTTTCCTCTTGCTGCTGTTAAGATTCTCTCCTTATCTTTCATCTTGGGTAACTTAATGATGATGTGCCTTGGTGTGTTCCTCCTTGATTCCAATTTCTTTGGGACTCTCTGACCTTCCTAGAAATCTATTTCCTTCACCAAATTGGGGAAGTTTTCTTTTATTATTTGTTCAAATAAGTTTTCAGTTTCTTGCTCTTCCTCTTCTTCTGGCACCCTTATGATTCAGATGTTGCAATGTTTAAAATTATCCCAGAGGTTCCTAAGCTTGTCGGTTTTGTTTTTATTATTTTTTTTAATTATGTTTCTTCATTCTCTTCTGGTTGAATGTTTATTTCTTCCTTCTGTTCCAAACCATTGATATGGGTCCTGGTTTCCTTCCCTTCACTGTTGGTACCCTGTATATTTTGCTTTAGTTCACTTGGTGCAGTCTTCATTTCATTTCTTCCTTCATTTTGTGACTGGCCTCAGTCAATTCTTTGAGCATCTCGATTACCAGTGTTTTGAACTCTGCATCAGATAGGTTGTCTTATCTCCTTGTCATCTAGCTCTTGTTCTGGGGTTTTGATCTGTTCTTTCATTTGGGCCATATTTCTTTGTCTTGATGCACCTGTTATGTTGTAAGGGGCAGAGCCTTAGGTATTTGCCAGCGTGGGGCAACACAGCTGTATTGGGGTGCTGTCTGTGGGGGAGGGGTCAGAGAGGGAACAATGCTGTTTGCTCACTTTGCTCTAGCCCTACTTTCCAAGAACTCTCCTGTGAGACTGGGAGTCTCTCCTGCCATCACAACCCCCACAGAATTTTACAGCTAGAGGTTCTGAGTCTTTAGTTTCTCGATCAGCCAGCCCCGCCTTGCTTGCAGGGTCCACCACCTTGCTGCAGGTCTTCTCCTCTGGCTGCCCATCTCAGCCCCTCCTACCAGTCTGGATGAATGTTTCTTTAACTCTTTGGTTGTCCAAGTTCCATGCAGTTTGATTTTCTGGCAGTTCTGGTTGTTTATTGTTTTTAAATTTGTTGTTATCCTTCTTTTGGTTTGCAAGGAAGCAAAGCATTTTTGCCTATACCTCCATCTTGGCTGAAATTCTTTTTTGTGTTTGTTTTATACACCCTACCAAAACGCTCCTCACAATGGCTGTCACAATCTGACTCATGCCAGCAATGTACAAGACTGTCACCAGGCCTCTTTGGAAGACTGAATTGAGTATTTTTATTTTATGAATTTAATACTTTTAAGATACCATGTTTATAATTGTGAGTGGCTATTTTTCTTTAAAACTTTTTTGAAAGTTACATTTCTTTGATAAGTAGAGAGTTTTGAATATTTTCCCATGTTTGTTTACTTACCAATTACAATTTGTGTTTTGGCAATTGTACATTTTATCAGTTTATGAATCAGTGCCTCACAGTTTTTCACTGAAATAAGGCATACTTAATAAAAATATGAACTCATGTTCAAAATATTTCTCCCAGGTTGCTAACTTTCATTCTGATTAAGTTTGAATATTGGGCCATAGAAACCTCATTCTGATTAGGACTAGAGTAGGTAAACCATTTTGATCTGTAGATAAGTGTATGCTAATATTTATCTCCTGAAAATAATCAGAAATGATATTCAGACAGTAGTTATGTGCAGACACATGAGAGAGCAAGATTTTGAAGAAATTCAGCAGGTTTTAAAGCAGAAGTATTTCAAGGATGAACCTGGGAATGGTTGTCAGGAAAGTGGGGAATATGTACAGCCAGAAAATTCAAGGGTACAGTAGTTAAAAAATGGCATTGTGTTTACCTATTATGAATGAAGCAAAACATAAATAGTTGTAGCCTTTAAAGTAAGGACTACCCAGAAAGGGAAACTAGGAATGGCATAAATGTCTAAATTCTTTGTGTACTTGTAACTCAAGTGCTTAATCTTATACACTCAAGAATCCTAAGCACTACAAAAGAGACTGTACTTTTATAAGCTACTGTACTTTTATAAGTTAAATGAGCTTCTGTACTAAAAGGAGCATAATTATAAAACCAATGGTTTAGACTCAGTCATTTACTTAGAAATAAAATATCAAATTAGTTCAACACTAGCAAAAAAAAAATCTGAACAGAAAGCAAGGTGCCCTAATATGTGAAACTTAAGAAGCCAGTGTTTTAAGTCCCTGGCTTTAGTCTGACAGAAATAACGTTTGCTTGTGGAAATAAACCAAGTTCATTGCTACACTGCACAGCTTCTTCCTTGTCTATATTAGTTTGTTATATACTCAGCCAGCCATTTAGAGCAGACAATCCACTTTATGCCAATGAGAAGCACCTCAGGATTACAAATGACATGCATAAGATAAATTTCAAGTGTACAACTTGTTTGTCTCATTAGTTCAGGTTGACTCAACATTATCATGAGGGACTATTGTCTACACTAGTAATTTGTTCTACCCCCAGGCTGGTTAACTTGACTAAGTTAAATCAAGTTTTTTCTTGCTGGGCCATATAGCCTCAGCCCCTGCTCCAATTCCGAATAGTCTTCATTCATCCACAGGAATCAGTCTATTGTATGCTGCCTTGGATTACTTTCTAGCATCACCTGAATGAGTCTATCTTCTGAAGTTCTCCTGAGTTAAATTTATCTTTTCTTTATTTTCCATCTTTGAGTGATGAATCAAATCCCCACCCCTTTCTTTATTTTCCCCAGCTGTGCCCTTGCTGATCTTTGCTACTCACTTTTTTTTGTTTACCTTTATTCTGAGTAGATGTTAGTTCTCATCTTTATTTCCATGACTAATCAATCATGTCCTACCCATTTAAAATGTGCTCTGCAAATGATAGTTGTCCCTTCATCTGCATTCTTTGGCCCCATTTGTCTGCTTTCTGTGATCACATCCCAGCCCATTCTTGCATTGCCATCAGGCGGTAGGGCAGTAGGTGAGGGTCAAGTGCTAGCTGGATGATCTTGGCCAAAATATAACTTTCTTGGCTTTATTTTTCCTGTTTGTTAAAGAGGGTTAGATGAGGTGAAACACTGTTTACAAAAGCAGACCTCCAGAATTCCTCTCATCTCTGAAGGTACACTCTTTTTCCATGTGACTTTGTTAGTCCCCCCACCCCCACACCCTTGAATCTGGGCTGGCCTTGTGCTTGCTTAGGCCAGTTGAAAGCAACACAGTGAAACTTGAGGCCTTGCAGTTTCTCCTCTCTCCTTCTTTAATACTGCTATACAAAAAAGCCAAGACTGCCTTCCTTGAGCATGAGATCACGTTCAGAGAGAGGCCCAGTAGTGCATGTCACCAACTGCCAGACAGGTGAGTGAAGCCATCTTAGACCAGACGTAGTCGAGCCCTCAGACCACTGGAGCCAAATGAGCGATCGCAGGTGAGACCAGGAGGAGAACCACCCAGCTGAGCCCAACCCAAATGGCTGTCCCAAAAAACTGTGAGCCAATGGACAAGAGTCTTTTAAGCTTTGGGATGGTTTGTTATGCACAATTTAAAAACATGGACAAAGATGAGATTATCTTGAAGACATATTCTGATCTAAAATGTTTGATCAAAAGACTCATCACTCCTACATGAGATTTAAATCACTGAGAAATCTTGTAAAACTGAAAAAGACTTTAAAACATCAAACTCCCTGTCTTCCGGTGAAATAATAACAATAACAAAAAATAACAGCAGATGTTTTGTGTGGAGCTCATACTATCTCCCAGGATTTTGCCATTTTTATTGCTAATCCTCACAATACCGTAGAGTACAGATGTCTTCTTCATTTATAGAGATGACATTGAACTTGGCAGACTGGATTTGTTGAACTGGGATGGGAAATTACATTTCAATTCTAAAAAGCTCACGTCCTCCTAATCTTCTATCTCACTGCCTCTGGGTATTATTAACCCTATTTATTAGCAATGCAACTGATACAAGCTCAAAGTTACTTTTGCCAATAAAAATTTGATTGATAATTCAAAAATGATTAACAAATTTTGAAAGTAAACAAGTCCCTGAAGCCATAAAACATGAATTATAGCTTTCATTTCCTTGATGGAAAAATATCAAATATTTCTCAAAATAGTTCCAGCTCCTCTTGCTGAGGGTATCAATTCCTCTTTTTGATGTTTTCACCCTCTTTTTTGTCTCCTCACTCACATTTTTTCCTCCACTTTTATTACTTTCTAGGCTTCTGTACACATACTGTTCTTTCACAGCTGATCTCCCTGTACCAACCCATCTATTACACCTTATTCTTACTTTTGGGCAGCTAAGCATCCTGGGATCACTATCAACCCTCTACTCTTGGTTTCAAGGACTTCTTGCCAAGTATCCTCCAAATCTCCCACCCTAATGCTAGTTTTCCAGGTTTAGTCATCAGTGAACCCTAGAACAAATTGTTCAATTACACCGAATCCTGTAAAAGTGGATTGTTGTTTGAATTATGAGAGATCAAAGCAGCATAAAGTTTTCATCTTACACAGGAATCCAAACACCTTTTTGTTTCATATTGCTCAGCAGCCAAACACACACAGAAAACCACAAATGGGGTGCATAGGGTGGAAACTGGATCCCGAGTCAGAGCTTAAACATTGGGTTAATGCCACAATGGAAGCTAGATCAGTCTGTCCATGGAAGGACCTTTTCAAAATGTTAAAGCCCCAAGGAAACTCAGGAAAGTATTGCCCCTTTGTTTTTCTGCTGCAGGAAGCTGGTACTTCCAGCTACATTTGGCTCATCATGTAGGGAAATCTTTAGGACAACAATTGTGAGTTCTCCACCAGGGAGGAGCAGAGTAAAAAAAGTAAAATCCCCAGTCAATGGCTGCCCCAGCAGCTTTTCCGTCCATGGCCTGGTTCCTCTCCCTGTTGACCTTCTAACAAGATTGTTTTTTGAGAGCCTTTCCACTGACATCAAAGCTGCTCTTTAGTTCAGCTGACAGGCAAGACTCAGGAAAGAGCAGGGATTAGAAAAAGCAAGCAGGTGTACGGAAAAGTGTGTTCCTTTGAGAGTAGTAAAGTTAAACCATAAAAGGAAGTCTGAGGGAAGGGAAGCTCAGATAAGGAAAGTGATACACTAAAGCAAGCAACAACACAACAAATCTTTAGAACTCAAAGAGTAGTAGCAAAATAATGGCCCCTGCCTGAAAGCCAGACTAGGTAATATGGTCCATTTAAACTCCTTGAATGGCTGTGGCTGAGATTGCCCAATCTAGAAGACAGTTTTTTCTATCTATTTCAAATTGAGAATTGTAACCTTCCTGGATATTTATGCTCACATAACACACAATCACAACAGAAGGAAAAAAATAAGCTGTCAAAGTAACACTAAGGATGTGTAATTCCCATACTAGTTCCGATCACACCAAGTGCTGCCTTACCAATTAATCATCCTAGACAAGGTGCTGTAGAAAGTCTAGCTCTTGCGCTGGCCAGGTGGCTCAGTTGGTCAGAGCGTTGTCCAGTACACAAGAAGACTGGGGATTCGATTCCTGGTCAGGGCACATACCTTGGTTGCACGCAAGTTCGATCCAGGTACGATCCCCAGCCGGAGTATGTATGGGAGGAAACCGATCAATGTTTCTCTCTTACACTGATATTTCTCTCTCTTTCTCTCCCTTCCTCTCTCTCAAAAATCAATAAACATACTAAAAAATAAAAATAAAGACTAACTGTCCACTTTAAGGTCAAACTTACAATTTCAGGGCCAGTTCTTCATGCCCCTATCAGGGCATTTCTGTCTTCTTAGGCTTCTCTTATCTTTTTAATACCCATTTTTTTTTTACCCAAACCACACAGGAAAGCACCCAGTGTCACCTGTGTATCTATCAAATTACATTGAATTACTTGTCATGTACCTGTTTGGGCCTCTATACTTTGTCCTGAAGAGTCCCAATCTTTCATATTGTTCTCAGGTGACAATTGCCCCATCACACTACCTGTGCCTGCTGCTTCTATCAGGATCTATTACATGATTAAAGAGCAACAACAAGAAGAGGATTTATAACTCCAGATTCAAACTGACAACAGTATGTTTATGGAAGATGAAGGTAATCTGTGTTCTGTCTAGTACCTTCATGATGCTGCTGAACATTATGAGAACCCTGCACACTGTAACTGTACTTTCCTCCCTGAGGAGGAAATTGGACCTATAATTAAGCATTTTGTGACAGCCACAGCGCTGGGTGCTTCCACATAAGTTATCTCATTTAATCACCACAGGTGCCCAGTGAGGTTGATAGTGTTTTTTTTTAAATACATTTTATTGATTATACTATTACAGTTGTCCCATTTTCCCCCCTTCACTCCCCTCCACCCTGTACACCCTCTCCCACCCATATCCCCCCCTTTAATCATGTCCATGTGTCATACTTATAAGTTCTTTAGCTTCTGCATTTCCCATACTATTCTTACCCTCCCCCTATCTATTTTCAACCTACATTCTATGCTACTTATTCTCTGTACCTTTTCCCCTTTCTCCTCCTCCCGCTCTCCTGTTGCTAACCCTCCGTGTGACCTCCATTTCTGTGATTCTGTTCCTGTTCTAGTTGTTTGCTTAGTTTCTTTTGGTTTTGCTTTAGGTGTGGTTGTTCATGATTGTGAGTTTGCTGTCCTTTTACTATACATGTCTTTTCTTTATCTTCTTTTCTTAGATAAGTCCCTTTAACATTTTATATAATAAGGGCTTGGTGATGATGAAGTCCTTTAACTTGACCTCATCTGAGAAGCACGTTATCTGCCCTTCCATTCTAAATGAAAGCTTTGCTGGATAGAGTGATCTGGGATATAGGTCCTTGTCTTTCATGACTTGGAATATTTCTTTCCAGCCCCTTCTTGCCTGTAAGGTCTCTTTTGAGAAATTAGCTGACAGTCTGATGGGAACTCTTTTGTAGGTGACTGTCCCCTTATCTCTGGCTGCTTCTAGGATTCTCTCCTTCATTTTTACCTTGGCTAATGTAATTATGATGTGCCTTGGTGTGTTTCTTCTTGGGTCCAACTTCTTTGGGGCTCTCTGAGCTTCTTGGATTTCCTAGAAGTCTATTTCCTTTGCTAGAATGGGGAAGTTCTCCTTTATTATTTGTTCAAATACGTGCTCAATGTGTTGCTTTTCCTCTTCCCCTTCCGGTACCCCTATAATTCGGATGTTGGAACATTTAAAGATGTCCTGGAGGTTCCTAAACTTCTCATTTTTTTGAATTCTTATTTCTCCATTCTTTCCTGTTTGGTTGTTTTTTTCTTCCTTCTGGTCCACTCTATTGTTTTGAGTCCCATTTTCCTTCCATTCACTATTAGTTCTCCATGCATCTTCTTTCATCTCTTTTATGATAACCTGCATTTTTTCATCTAATTTGCACCCAAAATCAACCAATTCTGTGAGCTTCCTGATCGCCAGTGTTTTGAACTGTGCATCTGATAGATTGGCTATCTCTTGGTTGCTCAAAAGGATGAGCCCTGGGGCATTGATCTGTTTTTCTGTTTGAGACATGTCTCTATCACTCTCTCCTTTTTTTTTTATGTTAGTTCCTCCTGTTATGGTGAGGGGCAGAGCCTTAGGTATTCACCGGGGCCAGGCACCCCAGTTGCTAGATTGTGATGTTGTATGCGGGGGCGGAGGTGGGGGGAACAATGGCGGCAGCTCTGCTCTCCTGGGACCTCCATCCCTTCCCTGGGATCCTGGGCTGTGCGCTCTGTCCCAGTCCACAATTGCCACCTCACTGGGTCTGCCAGCAGCCGCTCGCTGTGATCCTGCACACCCCAGATGCCCCACGGGCTCCTGGTTGCCCTATATGCCCACTGCTCTCCGCTCTCCGCGCCAGGACCCATGCCGCAACCCGCACCGGGCTGCTCCTCTCCTCCCCTCCCCTCCTACCGGTCTGGATGAATGAGTCTACTTCAACTTCTTGGCTGTCCGACTTCCATTCAGATAAATTCTATGTCAGTTCTGGATGTTATTCTGCCTCTAAATTGTTGTTTTTCTAATCTTGGTTGTGCGTGGAGGTATGGTGCATCCACCTATGCCTCTATCTTGATGGAAGTCTCTCAGGTTGATATTGTTGTACTCATTTTACAGTCAAAGAGGTTATAAAGTAGTGAGTGAAAGAGCTCGGCTTCTACCTAGCTTCAGACCCCACTACCCAGTATAACATGTGTTAAGTAAAGACAGGTATTATTTTCCAGAGCCCGAATTATTCCACACTTGCCTGTCTCTGCACTTTTTTCATATGAGTTGTCTTGCCACTAGACTGTTGGCTCATTAAGAATACTAGACCCACTGAGTACACAGCAAGCAGTGACTAAATATGTATTGAATAAACCAACAAATAATACAAGAGAATTAAAAGCTAGAGGTTTTAGCCTTTGCTTCCTACTTATTCCTCTTTATACAGATGCTCAGACATCTTCCACTGAAATTTGTAAGGTAGAGTTAATGCAAATTGACAGCATTATGTACAATAGCCAAGACATGGAAGCAACCTACATGTTCACTGATAGATGAGTGGAGAAAAAAAGCCTTAGTACATATACACAATGGAATATTACTTGGCCATAAAAAGGAATGAAATCTTAACCTTTTGTGACAGCATGGATAGACCTAGAGGACATTATGCTAAGTGAAATAAGTCAGACAGAGAAAGACAAATACCAAATGATGTCACTTATATGTGGAATCTAAAGAAAACAATAAACTAACAAACAAAATAGAAACAGACTCATAGATACAGATAACAAACTGATAGTTGCCAAAAGGGAGAGGGATGAAAAAAACTGACGGGAATAAAAAGTACAAATTGGCAATTACAAAATAGTCACAGGGCTGTAAAGTACAGCACAGGAAATACACTCAATAATATTGTAATAACTATGTATGGTGCTGGGTGGGTACTTGAAATATTGGGAGAATCACCTTGTTAAATACATGACTGTCTAACCACTATACTGTACACCTAAAACTAATACAGAATAATATTAAATATAAACTGTAATTTAAAATAAAATAAAATAAAATAAATAAAAGGTGTAACAGTGAAAAAAAGGAGGTAAGGTAAGGCAAATTGGGTGTTAGGGTTTTACAAGTGTAGGACCACTGCTTGAAGCTGCAGAACTGGACATAAATGCCTGTTGTAAGGCTGTTACTGGCACACCTGCCCGGCAGCTTGGAGCCATAAGTACTGATGACTAGAAAAGTGAATGATCTCAACATCTTGAATTTATCAGTATAGTATATATTTACTTGTATGCATACTTTTATATTTATATACATATAGTTGTGAATATGGGAAACACAGTTTATTCTTCTATTATTATTTATTAATTATTGTATTACTCTCCACACAAACAACTGTAAGGCTACATTTGCCCCAACTTGTGTATCATATCATATCACATATCACTCATGGCTTTTTTCCTCAGATGACTACATCCCAAACGCTGACCCTGCATCCCATCTGTACCACTCTACTGCTAGTTGTGTGGAGTCCGGTAACAAGACAGAACTGTACAAGTGCATATCTAGTTTATCTCTCCTTCATTTTTATGAACAAGAATATAGAGCATGTTTTTTCTTGTATTCAGATAATTGAATGTTAACTCTTATATCATGTCCTGCAGGAAAAGAAGGCAGACAGAGGGTCAGTATGGGAGGAGCACAGGCAGTTCCGCAAAGTTGGAAGTAAGTGATGCCCCCATAGTGTTGTTCCAGGACCAGGCAGAGAGGTTGCAGGACTACATTGTCTCCACTGTAATTAAGATGCACAGTTGTTATATTCAAATTAATTCACCCCTGTATCATGAAAACTTGAAAATGTTAAAAAACCAACTCAAACTCAACATTCTGGAAGTAGCTTTAACTTTAAGGAATTTAATGTTGCAGTATGAGACTCCTTCCCCCATTCCTACACACACACACTGACCAAGTCCGTAAGCTAGGAGGAAAGAAAGATAGTTTTTTTCCTCCTAGCTGTTCAGTTTTTGTTTCAGGATACAGAATCCTGAGAAGATACCTTTGGTCTCCTAAATGCCACCACCATGAATGTACTGCCCCCAGGTTCCCTTCAGGTATCATGGAGATTCAGAAAGTCCATTACTTGCAAATTATTGTCCACTGCAGGATTCACTGACTGGGTCAAAGAAAGTTTGGTATGGACATCAGTTAAAGCTCACTGGTTTGGATCGTAGTTTGCAGTATATTTTCCAAAAAGCTAACCCTTACAATAACCCTTATTCAAATGGTTGCTACCTTTTCCAGGTCCCCGCTAGCAAACCTGCCTCACCATGATCATTTGTTAAACTGCAAGGTTAAACTGCTTTTCTCCATCTACTGAGCTGACAAACCAACACCCTACGTCATCAGAAATTACTGCAGAATCACACATCAAACTTTGAACATTTCCCCATGAATTGTATTAAATGTTGTCATTAGAATTATTACTCTGCTGAGCAGTTATTTCCAAACACACATGATATTTTCATTTGGTATTATCTCATCTAGAAGACTTTAAGTTTTATCTTTATATGTACTTATACTTATTTACCCAAACGTAATTTTAGGAAGCTCTCCTAGAATGATTCTATAACAAAACCAGTACCTGAGGTGAAATGAAGTAATGCCAGCAGTACACCTGTGTGAGTCTTTTCCTAATCCTACAACTTATTTATGGAATCCTAACATTTGTATAAAAGTTATTTTACTGATAGTGTTGTTATATGTTATTAGTTGCTTTCTTGTTAACTTTCAGATTTTATTATCTAAATTCTTCTTTTTCAATAACGAATGAAGTTTGTGATCATTGTTCATAATATATGAACATAATATATTTGTTTTGTCATAATATATGTTTTGTCATAAAATCTCAATGCGTCTTTAGACAAAAAGCCTAAATAAAGCTGTTACACAATAAAAATGATAATGCGGCACTGGAGGCTGTTATGTACTTTAAATGGATATGTCTCAGTGCATCAAGAAGTATAGAATAATTGTAGTTAATCTGTAAACAATCAACCCATTTCTAAAAAAGTGAAAAGAAATGCCAATGTAATGAAGTAGTGATACCAGGTGCATTTTACAAAAGAAAAATAGAAATAGAAAGAACAGTTTACTTAGTATAGGCATAGAGGTGTGGTTTACTCTTTATTAACAATAGCCTTATATTTAAAAAATCATCATTGATTTAGCAATAAGTCATTTTGACCTTGTTTGCAAAAATGTTTGTTACTACAATATTATTGACTATATTCCTTATGCTGTAATTTACATCTCCATGACTATTTTGTAACTACTAATTTGTACTTCTTAATCCTTTCACTTTTTGTTTTCTTTCAGGTAGAATAAAGTAATATATGACAAAGGAAAAGAAATCCAAATAGCTGATTCCCCCCATCTTTTTGTTTTGTTCTGTTTTAAATAATTTTGGCTCCTCTGTTCCCTTTATTGATATGCAAAAATAGAACTCACACCACAGAAAGAATGAATTAAGTATGGTGGTAGATGTCTGAAAGACATGGATGGACCACTTTTCTAGCAAACAGGCAGTCCATGTTGTGTTGGGAGCCTGTGCCACATATAGCAAAGTAGTCATGGGTAGTTACTGTGCTTTGGTCATGTGAACCAAAATTTTTTGCATTACTGGCTGTAAACAACTGAACAAGGGATTTGTGCTTGACCCCAAAACTGAATATGAGCAAAAATACTGCCCACCTGATGTGTTCTACTTTGGGGAGTGATTAACAACTTAATCACATCCTTGCTTTGGCATATCTTGAAATCATGATGAGAAGTAAGACAAATTAAAGTGACACAGAATCTGAGAGACACACAGCAAGAGGGCATTATGCAGTACCCTGAGTAGAAGCCAGGATGCAACAGTCATGAAGAAGCAGAAGTTATGGGGCAGAGAGGAAAGCATTAAAAAAAATAGGAATCAGCTATTTGGATTTCTTTTCCTTTGTCATATATTACTTTATTCTACCTGAAAGAAAACAAAAAGTGAAAGGATTAAGAAGTACAAATTAGTAGTTACAAACTAGTCATGGAGATGTCATGGTGATTTATTTTTTTATTTTTATTTTTCCATTACCATTTAGCCCCCTTATACTCCTCTCCCCCCAGAAATCACCACACTACTGTCCATGCAGAGGAAAGTTATAAGAAGAAAATCAGCTGTGGCAATGGAAGCTAACAAAGAGAAGCAGAGCTGAGTATTCGAACCACAAGTCTGGCTGATTACCAGCCAGGTTGATTGGCATCAGAATGCTGCTGTACTCGGATCAACTTTCTGGTTCCCAAGGATTGGCTGTGCAGGGTGAGGCTGTTTCACGTGTTTCTTTACTTGCCATTATAGACTTACAGTGAAGTGACACCCATCACTCAAGGTAAAGTAGTGTGTGTTCCTTGTCACTTGAAAGAGCATAACTAAAACATCCAGTCATAATAATGTGCATAAATCTGTTAACTAGGAGGTCATCAGCATTGGGACAAGAAATTTCAAATATCTACAAAAACTGACTCTGATTCATCATTATAACATTTTAAGTTCTTTTTTCTAATTATGAGAGTAAAATTGCACTTATCAAGATGATTTAGAAAACACAGAAAAGCTTGAAGAAAAAAAAAAGTCTCTCATACTCCCCTGTTAAAGAGAAAACCATAGACCTGAAATGGCATCATGTGTGCTACAGCCCATGACACCAAACCTAAAGGTAACTTCTGACCTAACTGTAGTTTTGACCTTCACGAGTAATGTAATCTCAATGAACTACTCTGGAATTTTCTGGTTAACACCAGTGAGGAAATCTGTCACATCAGTCCTCTCCCTCCCCTCATAGGAAGAAGAGGCAACCTGAATGATAAAACTCTTACCATCCCTCCCCCGACACTCCCTGCCAAAAGATGTCCTGGTTTAAAAATAATATTTTCTTTTCTTTTGCTAAAAACTCCCCTTCCACATTAAAAGAACAACTTTAAAAATTTGTTTTAAAGATTTTATTTATTTATTTTTAGAGAGGGAAGGGAGGGAGATAGAGAGAGAGAGAGAGAGAAACATCAATGAGCGGTTGCTGGGGGGCCGTGGCCTGCAACCCAGGCATGTGCCCTGACTGGGAATCGAACCTGTGATGCTTTGGTTTGCAGCCAGCACTCAATCCATTGAGCTATGCCAGCCAGGGCTAAAAAAAACACAACTTTTTAATAAAAATCTTTCATTTAGGAAAGTCCCTCAGAGTGTCCTTTTAGTTGTTAGATGAGATGCTGCCCTATTTGTGAATTCCTTAATAAAGTCAGTTAGATGTTCAGATTTAGTCAGTTGAATTTTATTGTTGAACACCCTGCAACCAGAGATATTGGGTATGTCCACTCAGCATTTTAAAGCAGGGATAACAGTAGGTTACACTACAACCCAGCCTGTCTCAGTTTTAGCAGAGGCATAAAAAGCAAGAGATTCCACATGTCCAAGAGAATTGTGAAAGAACAATCAGAAAAACTTGCTTGGTAGGATTTATAAAACACAAACTAAAAACCCCAAAGCTTTTCCTCTAGTTTTCTTCCAGTTTTACTATTTACAGTCTCCTGTTTAAGGCTTTAACCCACTTTAGGTTGATTTTTGTGTATGGCATAAGGGTTCTATTTTATTTTTTGTATGTGGATATTCAGTTTTTCCAACACCATTTGTTGAAGAAACTGTATTTCTTTATCACATCAAAAGATCAATTGACAAGTATGCATGGACTTAATTCTAGGCTCTCTACTCTGTTCCATTGGTTTACATATCTATTTTTATGCCAGTACCATAACTGTTTTAATTACTGTAGCTTTGTAATATATTTTGAAACCAGGAAGTTTAAGATGATTTCATGAATATAACAAAAGCAAAAGTAGATGTATGGGACTACATCAAACTAAAAAGCTTCTGCACATAAAAAAACAACTAATAGGATAGAAAGGCATCCGGTGGAATAGGAGAAAAATATATGTGAACTAAATCTCTAAAAGGTTAATTTCTAATTATCCATTTCTAAAAGGTTAATTTCTAAAAGGTTAATTTCTAAAATATAGTAGGAACTTCTACAATTTAAATCAAAACCACGAGATACCACCTCAAGGGTTGTTAACAAGTGTTAACGACAGTGAGAAAATTGGAACCCTTGTATACTGTTGATGGGAGAACAAAATGGCATAGCTACTGTGAAAAACAGTATGGCATTTCCTCAAAAAATTAAAAATAGAAAGTACACATGTTCCAACAATATCATTTTTAGGAATATATTTGAAGGAAATGAAAGCAACAGGTTTAAGAGGTATTGGCACTCTCATGTTCATAGCAGCCTTATTAACAATGGTGAAGGTATAGAAACAATTCATCAATAGATGAATGGATAACTAAAATGTAGTATATACGTAGTATAATATTAATCAGCCTTTCAAAAGAAGGAAATCCTACAATATACTACAACATGGATGAACTTTGAGGACATTATTCTAAGTGAAATAAGCCAGTCACAAAAGGATAAATACTGCATGATTCCACTGATTTGAGTTATCTAAAATAGTCAAACTCATACAAGCAAGGAACAGAAGGTTGGATGTTGGGGCAAGTGGGAGGAGGAACAGGGAGTTGCCAATCAAGAGGTATAAAATTTCAGTTGTACATGCATCAGATCAAGAACTCTGCTGTACAGCCTGTGCCTATAGATAATAATACTGTAATGTGCACTGAAAAATCTGTTAAGAAGGTAGAACTCATGTTAAATTTTGTTAGAAAAACAAAAGCCAAAGCCCTCTTTTTTAGGGTTATAAGCCCCCTCACCCAAACTGAGTCAGAAAAAGAAGAAAGGAATCTTTCTTTAGAGAGAGGTTTTCAAAAGTAGCACTGAAAGAGCTTAATAAACTGTATTTTATCATGTATAATGTGCACCCATGTTTTTGTCCCAAACATTCAGGAAGAGAATCTTTTAATTTTTTAATTCAATTATTTTAAATTTATATTTGGATACTTGTTTTTGTATTATTGTATTTTGCATATGGATATCATTATTGTTTTCTAAAGTTACACTGTTTTTTTTTTAAGGGAAGAAAGGAGCTTCTTTTTTTTTTCTAAAGATTTTATTTATTTATTTTTAGAGAGGGAAGGGAGGGAGAAAGAGAGAGAAACATCAATGTGCGGTTGCTGGGGGCTGTGGCCTGCAACCCAAGCATGTGCCCTGACTGGGAATCGAACCTGTGATGCTTTGGTTCGCAGCCTGCGCTCAATCCACTGAGCTATGCCAGCCAGGCTAAAGTTACACTGTTAATGCATAAGCATAAATAAAAGAATTAAAAACATTTACATAGATGTGGAATTAATACTACCCATGTAAAATGTGCATCTTTATTTTTCCCTAAAAAATTTGGGCAACAAAGTGCATATTATACATGGCAAAATATGTGTATGTTCTTTATAATTTTGGAGAAAGGCTGACTGTTGTCTGAGTCTTGCCTGAGAAGTTTAAGTTCAATTAACTGGGGCTGGCCCAGAGTCAAGGGAGTAATGGGAGATTGAAGGGATTGCTCAGCTGGCAATCAGTCCTCATTTACAAGGCCTCTCAGGCAGAAATAGTGTGTTTCCTGAGGACAAGGCATGGGCCACAGGAGAGACTGAGGAGTTGTGGGCTTCTCTCAGTTCATATCCATGAGAGCTGGCTTGAGAAGTAGAGAGACCTAAGAGTCTGTGGGTGACCACCAGAGTCCTAGGGACATGGAGGGGTTGGCAGAGAGCAGAAGATAGCATGTCATTGCATCAGGAGAGCTGCAGAAGCATAGGGCCTGGCTGTGGGGACATCTCTGACAATGCCACATGAGCACACCAGAAAAGAGGCAAATTTACACAACTGCCCCACGTCTGCAGCAAGCTGTGGTAGTATGAGGGGAAATGGCTGCTGCTCTGAATGAGGTTGGAATTAATCAGGACTGGACAATGTAATTTTTGTATGGAATCAAGACTGCGTTTTATGCTTTCAAGTTACAGAGGGCTTTATTACATAAGAGTGAGCAGAAAAGTCATGAAACTGCCCACATTTAATTCAGTAGCATTGAAGGCAAAATGGAAGATTTTCTAATTATATTATTGCCATATTATATATATAAATATGATTATATTATTATCATATTATATGAGTCCTATCTGTTCAACACACTAGTTATAGATGTATACATTTTAAAATGTTTTTATACTATAAATACTATTTTGCAATCAGTCAACAATTTCCACTTAGCATTATATTAAGAATGCTGTGTTACATTAATTTTTTTACCATTGTATCTTTGTTCCATAGTATGTGTACCTACTGTCCTATTATTAGACAAGAGTTGTTTTTAATTTTTTTACAGCCATAATGTTGCAATTAACCTAGCATTGTATATATTTCTAATAAATCTCTTTAAATTTCCTTGTAGTAGTATTGCTAGGCCAAAGGATAAACATGCTTTAATGACTTATGTACTACATTGCCAAATTGCTTTGTGGAAGGGTTATGCCAAATTTTTCTCTAACCACCAGATTCTACATGAGGGCCAATTTCCCATGTCCTTGCCAATATTAATTGTCATTGATCTTATTAATCTTTGCTAATCTGATATCTAATGTGCAAAATGGTTTTTATTTTAATTTTAAAAATTCTTTGATATTAAGAGGTTAAACATTACGTCATGTTTATTGAATATGTTATTTTTATGACTTAATCTGCTCAACAATGTGAATGGTGAATTGAAAATATTAGTTCTTTGAAGCTCAAGGCAAAGGGCAAAAAGGATGGCAGAGTTGGCAACTCTTGGTATTTGCTTCAAAGTATAGCTCATAGACTGGTCCGTGTATCACTAAGCAGGTCCTCAGATTGGGGATGTTGTCTTCAGTGCACCTAATATTCTTGGTTGTTTGCCCCCTATTGCTCTTGCCTCTGTTTAGGTTGCAGTGCTAAGTACAAAGAGAGGTATAATGTGGCCAAACTAAACAGACACTATTGTCCTAGACACCCTCTATTGTTATCTTCATCTTTTCCCAGCCAGTTGTCCCAAAGTGGCATGGTTGTATAATACAGTCTGAGTTCATGGGAGGATGCTGGATCTGAATGGTGGGGACATCAGATCATGGGTTCTAATCCATTTGTTACTTGGGCTGATCAAATGACATTTATGTGTCTCATTTTCCATATCTGTAAATCTCAATTGTTCATAACCAGACCCCATGCTTACCTATCTAGACTTATTTTCCATTATTCTCTCATTTAATCCCCAGGTACCAACCATTCCACACTCTGTGCCATGATCTCTGGGTGTTTTTCCAAGTTTCTCTTCTGATTGCAATGATCTTCCTTATACAATCTCTGTCCCATGACCTAACTCAGTGTTGGCACTTAGCTAAAAGATTGAAAACTATTGTGTAAAAAAAAAAAGATAATGAATTCAGTTCAACTATAATAAGCATTTAAATTTGTGAGAACAATTTGAAGACACTAGCAAAGTAAGATGTAATGGTGGGAAAAGATATGTACAAAATAGGTATGATAAAACAGGACCTGATAAATCATTAAAAGGGAAAGTTTCTCTACTCACAACACACTGACACCAATACCTGGGGTCAGTGCAGATGCCACAGGTTAAGGGCTAAATCCCACAAAACTGACCCCACTTCAGATACTAATCTCAAGTACAGGCCTCCAGTAATTTTTCTGGTTGACCAAAAAAAAGTAAATTTTTTATAATTTTTAAATAAATTTTCTGTAAATTGAGGGTTCCCACAACCCCCTCTTCAGGTTTAAGAATTTGTTAGAACAGCTCACTGAACCCAAGTAATATAATATAGAGTTTACTTATGATTTTAAATGTATTACTAAGAATACTTTTAAGGATAAAAATGAAGAGCCAGATGAAGAGATATATAAAACAAGGTCTAAAAGGGTTTCAAGCACAGGAGTTCTGTCCTGTGGAATTTGGTGTATGCCACCTGCCTGACACACAAACACATTCTTTTTCACCAAACCAGAAGTTCTCTGAACTTTCTTGTTTAGGGTTTTTATGGAGTTTCATTATGTAGGCATGGGTGATTAAATCACTGGTGACAGTTGATTGGAGGTTAGAGGATGGAACCAAAAGTTCTAGCCCTCTGATCACAGAATTGGTTTCTCTGGCAACCAACCCCCATCAGCCTAAAGTCACCTTATTGCCATAACACAGGTGTGGTTTATTATGAAAATTAAGGGGCTTATTATGAAAAGATACTCCTCTCACCCCTACCATTCAGGAAATTTCAGGGTTTCAGAAGCTCTATGCCAAGAATAGGGACAAAAATGAAGTACAAATCTTATTATATCACAATCATATAATAGAAAGCCAAGTCTCTTGCTTTGGGATGGTAAAGAAGGATAAGATTAATTCTGGCTCAGGGCTGAGAAACCATTCACAAACATGAGTTTCAAAGGACATTTGCATCACTAACTGCAGAACCAGCTCAAAATGGTGCCACCTTGTTTAAGAAGATAGTGAGGTGTTTTTCAGAGATAATGAGCCCAAACCACAAGTCATGCAGCCAAAGCATGCACAGAGGAGAGAATTTTGACCTCCAGCTGCACCAGCAAGCAAAGTCCCACACTCACCCATTCTCCCAACCCCCCACAGAAACAAAGGACTGGGACAGAACCTGAACTTGAACACAAGAATGCCTTCAGAAGTCAAAGATCCCTTGTATAGGAAGATGGCCCAGAAAACATGTTGGTGACCCTTTACCATAAATGGCCAAGTTCCAAGATCTTCTAATTAGAACTTGCCCAACCAGCACTTCCACATACTTATTCCCCCAACCCTTTAAAAAGCCTTAACATTGTCCAGAGAACAAAATGGAATAGAGGCACTATTAGGTCTCTCATCTTCTTGGTTGGCACCTTCTCAATCAATAAACCTTTCCTTACTCCAAACTGACGTTTTGAGTTTCAGCCTTTCCAAGCATCGGGTGCACAAACTTGGGTTGTTAACAGTGGAAGTAAACTTACTGAGTCTAAGCCCCATTAGGGCAAAGTCTGAATCCACCACTGTTCTTCACTAGTGTTGCTCATTTCCCAGTGCATGATCCAATGATTTGAAAAGTAAATACAGTGGGAGAGAAGAACCCAGCAAAGGACGACCTAACAACAACCAAAACCCAATTACAAGAGTGTCCACATAAACAGGATAAAGGGCATCATCCCTTTATCCTAAGAGCATCCAGCTCAGGGAATCAAGGACACTGTACCACTGAGTCTCACAGGTGTCCTACCCACAACAGGTAGTCAAAGAAGATAAATCTAATATGCAGAAACAAACAAGAAGAGTCACCTAAAATGGGAAACAAAGGAACAAGCCCAATCAAAAGAAAAGGAGGAATCCCCACCGAGAGTGCTAAATGAAATTGAGGCAAACAATCTATTAGACACAGAGTTCAAAATAATGGTTATTAGGATATTCAAGGAGCTCACTGAGAACTACACGGAACTTTATGGGAGCTATAAGGAACCTACTGGGAACTACATCAGCATGAAAAGGATATCGAAACTATCAATAAAACCAGGAGAAAATGAAGAATACAATATCTGAAATGAAGAATACACTAGAAGGAATTAAAAGCAGGCTAGATGAAGAAGAAGATCAAATCAGTGAGTTGGAGGACAAGGTAGAAAAACTCCCAAAGTAACAAAATGAGAAAAGACTCAAAAAGAACAAAGATAGCATAAGAAAGCTGTAGGACAACATGAAACATAATAATATTCGTATCATAGGAATACCAGAAGGAGAAGAAGAGGAGCAAGGGATAGAAAATCTGTTTGAAAAAAGTAATGATAGAAAACTTCCCTAACTTGGTGAGGGGAAAATCATGCAATTTTAGGAAGCACAGATCAGGGTCCCAATCAAGATAAACCCAAAGAGGCCCATCAAAGGCACATCATAATTAAAGTGGCAAAACTTAAACACGAAGAGAGAATATTAAAGGCAGCAAAGGAGAAACAGCTAGTAACATAAAATGGAGCTCCAATAAGACTATCAGCTCTTTTCTCAACAAAAACACTATAAGTTAGAAGGGAATGGCAAGAAGTATTCCAAGTAATGAAAAGCAAAGGCCTGCTATCAAGACTACTCTGTCCAGCAAGGCTCTCATTTAAAATGGAAGGCACCCTGGCTGGTGTAGCTCAGTGGATCAAATGCTGGCCTGTGAAGCAAGGGGTCACTAGTATGATTCCCAGTCAGGGCACATGCCTGGATTGTGGGCCAGGTCCCCAATAGGGGGTGTGCAAGACACAAGCACACATTGATGTGTCTCTCCTTCTCTTTCTCCCTCCCTTCCCTTCTAAAAATAAATAAATAAAAATATTTAAAAAATTAAAATTAAAATTAAAAAAAGGAAGGTTAAATAAGGAGTTTCCCAGACAAAAAAGGCTAAAAGAATACATCTCCACCAAACCAGCATTGTAAGAGATGCTAAAGGGACTGCTTTAAGAAGATGAAGAAAAAGAGAGAGAGAAAGAAACACAAGTACAAAGGGAAAAAATGGCAATGAATAAGTATCTATTAATAATCACCTTAATGGTAAATGGATTAAATGTCCAATAAAAGACATAGGGTAGCTGAATGGGTAAGAAAACATGACCTGCATATATGCTATCTACAAGAGACCTACCTCAGAACAAAAGAGTGCAAGTGAAGTGAATGAAAGTGAAAGGATGGAAAAAAATTATTCCAAGCAAATGGACATGAAATTAAAAAAAAAGGGGGTAGCAACATTTACATCAGACAGTATAGACTTCAAAACAAAGGCCATAGCAAGAGACAAAAAAGGTCACTTCATAACACGTAAGGGGGTAGTCCAACAAATGAATATAACCCTTATAAGCATATATGCACCCAATATAGGAGCACCTAAATATATAAGAAGAATCTTGGAGGACTTTAAGAAAAATATCAACAGCAACAGAGTCATCATAGGGGATTTGAACACCCCACTGTCAATAATGGACAGATCTTACAAAGAATCAACAAAGATATTGTGGCACTGAATGACACTGTAAATGAAATGGACTTGATTGATATATGCAGAATCTTTCACCCCAAAGAATCAAAATATATTCTTTTCAAGTGCACAGGAACATTTTCAAAGATAGACCACATGGTAGGACATAAAACAAACCTAAACATGTTCAAGAAAGTTGAAATCATATCAAACATCTTCTTGGATCACAATGGCTTGAAACTAGAAACCAACCCCAGGGAAAAATCTCAAACACATTCAAATACATGGAGACTCAATAACAGATTATTAAATAATGAATGATCTAACAATAATATCAAGGAAGAAATGAAAAGACTATCTGGAAACAAATGAAAATGAACATACAACAACCTAAATCCTATGGGACACAATGAAGGCAGTCCTGAGAGAAAAGTTCATAGCAAAGCAGGCCTACCTAAAGAAGATAGAAAAATCTCAAATAAACAACCTAACTCTACATCTACCAGAACTAGACAAACAACAACAAAGAAAGCCCAGAGCAAGTAAAAGGAAGAAAATAATCAAGATCAGAGTAGAATTAAATGACATAGAGAAACAAGAATAATTCAAAGGATCAATAAATCCAGGAGCTGGTTCCTTGAAAAGATAAACAAAATTGACAAGCCTTTAAAAAGATTCATCAAGAAAAAAAGAAAGAAGACACAAATAAATAAAATCAGAAACAAGAAAGGAGAAATACAACTGATACCAAAGAAATACAAAGGATTATAAGAAATTACTATGAACAACTATATGCTAAGAAATGTGACAACCTGGGCAAAATAGATACATTTCTAGAGTCATACAATTTTCCAAAAATGAATCAGGAGGGAGCAGAAAACTTGAATAGACCGATAACAACAAACAAATTGAAGCAGTAATAAAAAAACTCCCAGCACACAAAAGTCATGGACCAGATGGGTTCACAGGCAAATTTTACGAAGCATTTAAGGAAGAACTAACTCCTGTCCTTCTTAAACTATTTAAAAAATATTCAAGAAGAGGGAAGGCTCCCAAACTCTTTTTATGAGGTCATTATTATTGTAATTCCAAATCTGACACAACAAAGAAAGAAAACTACAGGCCAATATCTCTGATGAACATAAATGCTAAAATCCTCAACAAAATATTTGCAATCCGGATCCAGCAATACATTAAAAAAGTCACATATCATGATTAAGTAGGGTTCATCCCAGGGTTGTAAGGATGGGACAATATTGGCAAATCAATAAACATAATATACCACATAAACTAAATAAAAGACAAAAATGACATGATCATATTAATAGATGCTGAAAAAGCATTTGATAAAGTTCAGCACCCATTTATGAGAAAATACTCAGTGAAGTGGAGCTAAAGGGAACATACCTCAACCTAACCAAGGCCGTATATGACAAACCTGCAGCCAACATCATACTCGAAGGACAAAAACTAGAAGCATTTCCCTTAAGATCAGGAACAAGACAAGGGTGTCTGCTTTCACAACTCTTATTCAACATAGTACTAGAAGTTCTGCCCACGGTGATCAGACAAGCAAAAGAAATAAAAGGCATCCAAATTGGAAAGGAGGAAGTAAAACTGTTATTGTTTCCAGATGACATGATGTGTATATAGAAAACCCTATAGTATCCACTGTAAAACTACTTGACCTAATAAGTGAATTTGGCAAAACAGCAGGATACAAAGTAAGTATTCAGAAGTTGAGGGCATTTCTGAATGTCAACAATGAAATATCAGAAACATAAACCAGGGAAAAAATCCCATTTACTATAGCAACAGGAAAAATAAAGACCTAGGAATTAACTTAAGGAGTTATAAGATATGTACTTGGAGAACTATAGAACACTGAAGAAAGAAACTAAGGAAGATATAAATAAATGAAAGCATATACCATATTCATGGATAAGAAGAATTAATATCATTAAAATGTCCACAATACCCAAAGCAACCTATAGATTCAATGCAATACCTATTAAAGTACCAATGATGTATTTCATAGATCTAAAATAATTTTCAAAAATTTATATGGAACCAAAAAAGACCTTGAATAGCAACAGAAATCTTGAGAAAGAAGAACAATGTAGGAGGGATCACAAGACCTGATATCAAACTGTACTACAAGTCCACTGTAATCAAAACAGTCTGGTACCAGCATAAGAACAGACACATAGATCAATGAAACAGAATATGGAGCCCAGAAATAAACCCTTGTCTCTATGGTCAGTCACTACTTGACAAAGGGGGTGGGAGCATACAGTGGAGTAAAGATAGCTTCTTCAATAAGTGGTGTTGGGAAAACTGGACTGGTATGGCAAAAAATAAAACTAGACCACTAACTTACACCATACACCAGAATAAACTCAAAATGGATAAAAGAATTAGAAGTTGTGATACCATAAAAGTCCTAGAGGAAAACACAGACACTAAAATTATGGATATCCCATGCAGCAATATTTTTGCCCTTGTATCTTCTAGTGCAAGGGAAATATAGGAAAATATAAACAAATGGGACTACATCAAATTAAAAAGCTACTTCATGGCTAAAGAATCCATCATCAAAATGAAAAGGAAACTGACCTTATGGGAGAACATATTTGCAAATGATATCTTGGACAAGGGTTTGATCTCCAAAACATAAAAAGAACTTATTTAACTCAACACCAGAAAGTCAAACAATCCAATTAAAAAACAGGCAAAGGACCTTAGCAGACACTTCTCCAAGGCGGATTGCCCACAGACATATGAAAGGTGCTCAACATCACTAGCCATCATAGAGATTCAAATTAAAACCACAATGAGATACCACTTCACACCAGTCAGAATGGCCGTCGTAAACAAATCAACAAACAAGTGCTGGGGAGGATGAGGAAAAAAGGGAAC
The DNA here is from genome assembly GCF_019186645.2 of Phyllostomus hastatus. NCBI lineage: Eukaryota > Metazoa > Chordata > Mammalia > Chiroptera > Phyllostomidae > Phyllostomus > Phyllostomus hastatus. The sequence continues at coordinate 4,240,006 of NW_025333530.1, forward strand.
CCTAGTGCACTATTGGTGGGAATGCAGACTGGTGTAGCCACTGTGGAAAACAGTATGGAATTTCCTCAAAAAACTAAAAATGGAACTGTCTTTTGACTGGTATTATACACTAAGAATCCTGAACTACCAATTCAAAAGAACTTGTGCACCTCTATGTTCATAGCGGTACTATTTACAATAGCCAAGTGCTAAAAACAGCCTAAATGCCCATCAGTAAATGAGTGGATCAAAAAACTATGGTACATTTACACAATGGAATACTGTGCAGCAGAAAGACAGAACTTCTACCATTTGTGACAGCATGGATAGTAACTGGAGAATATTATGCTAAATGAAATAAACCAGTGAAAGACAAATACCATATGATCTCACCTCTAAGAGGATCCTAATGAACAAAATTAACCAATATGCAAAATAGAACCAGAGGCATGGAACCATGGAACAGGCTGACAGTGACCAGAGGTGGCTGAGGGGAATAAGGGTGGAAAGAAGAGGAAAGGACTTGTCAAGGAACATGTATGAATGACCCATGGACATGAACAACAGGGTGGGGAATAACTATGGGAGCAGGGGTGGACTGGGCAAAGGAGGGAAAAGGGGGAAATTGGCAAAAACTATAATAGAATAACAATAAAATATTTTTTAAAAAGGAAAGTAAATACTTTTGGGGGTTTGGGGAAGAGGGAACGGGTGAAGGCCATCATAGGTAGAGAGTAATCTGAGCAAAGGAAATAGTGAACGACTTGGTTTTGTTTTCAGGGAAGCAGAGTATGCCTTCTGGGGGATATTGGCTGTTTTAAGCTGGTTATTTTTAAGAAATGAAAGACTCAGGAAAAACCTTTGACCTTTCCTCTAACAATCTAAAATAATTTAGATAGAGGACCTGCTCCAGGAAGGGAGCCATCATGACCTGTAACTATGGTTTAATGCGAACTAGTCGTAAGAAAGAACCTAGCAAGGCCCCTTTTCTCCAAGTCCTCTTTGATCCCATTCTTAAAGATGGCCCAGAAAACATTTGTTCACCAAACATTTGCTTTCATCTCCATGTGAATTGCCCTCCTGCCCTTTGAAATCAGAAACCACAACCTTCCCCTGTCCTTAGCTCCTTGCCTTTATCCTCTGGTATATGTTCAAATGCAATAATTTGGTTATTTTCCCCTGTTAATCTGTCTTATGTCAATTTGATTATGAAACCAAGCAGAAGAACTTAGAAGGAAAATTATTTTTCCTTCCCCATAGTTTGTTTTTGTTTTACTTGTTTTAAGTGGTTATAAGAAGTTTTTATTTGTTGGCCTTCCATCAAGAGAAACCATCCAAATTTACTGATGGCAAGCAACTATTATCTATTAATATTTTCATTGCCAACCTGTGTCATTGCCCCGTAAATAAGAATCCCTAAAACTCTGAAACCTCTCAGTTCCTTGATAGATGCACACACACAGTACTGAGGAGAAGGCTCAATGCTAAGATTGTGCAAGTCTTCTGGAGGTTTCCTATGCTTTCATGTAAAGAACAGAGCTTGGAGGGGAGAAGCTAAAGATTTCTTTTTGTGGCTTCATGCCTGTCACCCACACAAACACCAACACACTGGGAGATTGCTCCCTGATTCAGCAGATTCAAGTAAAAGCCTGAGATGTGGAGAAAGCTACCACGTAATCCTTGAACACATAGTTAACTTCTATTTTATTAGAAATGATTTTCTGCTGTTCTACTATTTATCATTTACAGAATAAAAAAACAGTTAATGTAAATGTCATTCTCTATGCACAATGTTGTTAAAAATTAGTGGACTTTTAGTGGGAGTTACTGAAGGTGAACAGATTCCTGGGAGGGGGAGGGAAGGAATTAGGTATGATGGAATGCTCTAGCAAGCCAGCAGTTATGCACAATAAACAAACACACACAAATCTTTGTTCAAAGGCCCTTAGTTCCCAATATTGACATAAATAGCCTTTCTAAAGAGATTTACATATTTTAAGTATTAATTAAAGTTCAGTAACTGTGTTATACAGAATTGGTTCAATGAAAGTGTTCACAAGCCAAAACTGCAAGTCATTCTGTTACAGAACCCCACCAGTGCTGTTCTGGAATAGCTGTGGAGTTTGAGTGCCTGACCCCAAGGAGTAAAAGTCCTGATGCAAGAGTTTGGTGAAAAGGGAAAGGGGTTGTTTACTTAAAGGTTATACAAATTTAGAACAATTGCAGAGTTCTGGCCAAGGTGGAAATGTATGTGGAAACCCTTTGCTTCCTCGAACAACCAAAAGGAGGATAACAATGAGTCTTTCTCAAAAGAGACCTTACAGGCAAGAAGGGGCTGGAAAGGAGTATTTGAAGTCAAGAAAGGCAAGGACCTACACCCAAGATAGCTCTATACAGCAAAGCTTTCATTTAGAATGGAAGGGCAGATCAAGTGCTTCCCAGATAAGGTCAAGTTAAAGGAGTTCATTATCACCAAGCCATTATTATATGAAAGGCTAAAGGGACTTAGCTAAGAAAAAGAAGATAAAAAATATGAACAGTAAAATGACAACAAACTCACAACTATCAACAAATGAACCTAAAAGAAAAGAAAAACAATGAAAACAAAAACTAAGCAAACAACTGGAACAGGAACAGAATCAGAGAAATGGACATCACATAGAGGGATTTCAGTGGGGAGTGGGAGGGGAAGAACATGGGGGAAAGGTACAGGGAAGAAGATGTACAATTAGTAGGCACAATATAGACAGGGAGAGATAAAAATGGTATAGGAAACAGAGGACTCAAAGAACTTATATGTACAACCAATGGACATGAACTAAGGTAGGGGGATGCTGGAGGGTTGGGGGACAGGGCGGAGAGGTGATAAAGGGGGGAAAATTGGGAAAACTGTAATAGCATAATCAATAAAAATACTTAAAAATAAAGGTTATACAAATTTAGAATAATGGCATATTTCTGCCGTTAAGTCCCATTCCCTTTAAAAACACCTAGAAACATGTAGTCCTGCCTCTCTTTGCTAAACCAGGGCAGTTTCATAATATGCCACTCAGAGGTACCATTTTTCAGAAAAGCAGAAGTCTGCAGCTCAGCATTCCTGGTCACAGTTCAGCTCCAAGCATCCCTGACAAATCCAAGTGGCTAGGCAGGTCCTGCGCAGCTCCGTCAGCTCTGCCACCTTCTCCAGTTAGATCTCCTCTCACTACCCTCAGCAAGTGAGGGATTCTCTCTCTTTGCTGTGCCCTGCTTAGGGCACTGGAGATCTGGGTTTAGAAGCTTGTCCGGTGTCACTGAGGACAGAGGCAAAGCCATTGTTCTACCCAGCACCCACCAGGTAAGCTGCTGTGCACTGAGATGCACAGGACCCTCCCTGTGGGTCCCTCCCTCTCTGGCTTTCAGACCTCCCCACTGACCTCTCTTACTCCAAATCTCATGGTGGTCCTCTTCTCTTTCAGCCCACCCTTATTTAAAGGCTCAGCTTGGAACTTCCTGTGTGACCTCATATCTGGCACCCTCTATGATGTGCCAGTTTTGCCAGTTCCCCAGTCTTTTGCCTTCTTTTGGCTGCCATCTTTAGTCAGTGCAAAAGTTCCCAGCAATACATGGGTGGCCATCCAACCTCTGCTTCTCCTGCAGGTGCTGTCTGAGCCTCCCCCCAACTCCACCCCTTCCCCCAGGCTATGTTAGGAGTCCCTGAGCATTCTCACACTGAGTGAGGCACACAATTCACCCTGGGCGTCAGCCCTCCTCTCTTCAGGACTGCATGCTACTAACTTGCCATTGTTATGCAATGTATCTCAAATGCTGTACCATCCATTCCTCCCTTTCTCCAGTCAAGGGTTGTGGGAGTTGTTCTCCTGTTTTCAGGGGTCTTATTCTCTGCACCCCTTTACAATTCTCCCCTTATTCACCTTCCACTTATCTACATCCAATTACCCTTCAAGGCCAGCCTCTTTCTGAAGACTTTCCTAATAATTTCACTTTATATCCATATTTTTTCACTCTAAGAACCTACTGTCTATGCCACTCATGTGCAGCCTTATAATAATATTAAATTTTCATGCCTTATCTACCCAAACAGATTATTAATTTCTTGAGTTCTACACTTTGCATTTATCATAGCAGATTGTATAGCCCATACAAATAGTAGGACTTCAAAAAAATTTGTCAAGTATTTCTTATTTTAAAACAAATGAAAATATCCCTAATGTTAATCCCCCAAAGAAGCTGGAATTTATTTAACTCCCATCATGATAAACTTGGAAAGGGGTACTTTTTCATTTATCATTATGCTTGCTGAAGATAAGATTCTCAGCCTTGCTGCTTTGAACCCAGAGGTGTGCATTCAACATATTCAAGCAAATTCTAGGATAGCAGAATCAAACAATCTGCCAAGGGCTTCATCTCGGTGCACAGCAGCTTACCTGGTGAGTGCTGGGTAGAACAATGGCTTTGCCTCTGTCCTCAGTGACACCGGACAAGCTTCTAAACCCAGATCTCCAGTGCTCTAAGCAGGGAACAGCAAAGAGAGAGAATCCCTCACTTGCTGAAGGGGGAACACTGCTGCTGACCCTGGTCCCAAGAGGAGGGTGCTGCTGAAAAGCTGGCTTGCTGCTACTTGACAGAGAGAAGCAGCCACTTGAAATGCCTTGGTTTTTTTCTTTCTTTTTAAGGGGGAAAAGGGTGTTTCAATGATCAGTTGGTCCTACTTATTTTTGCTTAGAAAAAGGGACAGATAAAGCTGTTACCTAATTCCAAAGCTGAAGGGGAGGAAATAAAACCATCTGCAGTTGCTCTGATTGGCTGAGCACCTGCTATCTGGCAGGCTGTTCACCTCAGCTTGCCCAGGTGGTGTCCCTGTGGGCCAATCAGTCCCTCTGATACTTTCAGCTTCTCGGAACAAGTTTCTCCCTTGCCAGAATTCTGCTTTGAAATCTGCCCACTGTTCTCTTCACCCCCAATCCTGGTCACAGGTCTAAGACTTGAACTTAATTGCCAAGAAACCACATTTGTCAAGAGATAATGTATCTAAATATTCAGAAGTTGATGGGAATTAATACCTTTAATATTCAGAAATATTACCTCATTCACTTTGGACTCAAAGTGTAGAGTTCACTTGAATTCACCAGTTTCAGTGTAAACAGTAGGTCAAATGCCAAAAACATCAAAGCCAGAACCAGACTTCATATGAACTCTCCTTTCTCCCTCCTTCAGCCAATCAGCCACCAAGTCCTGCTAATTTTACTTTCTATATATTTCTTGAATTGATTCCCTTCTCTTCATCTTCAGCTAAGGTCCCTAAACATATATATGTGTGTGTGTGTGTGTGTGTGTATATATATGTGTGTGTGTGTATATATATATATTTTAAATACAGGCTTAACCCTTTACCCAGAGCTGCCCACCTAAGAAGCAAAGCTGATGTTGTCACTCTGTTGCTCTAAGTATCTCAACAGCTCTGCTTAGCCTCCAGTTTGTATCAGGCTCTCTCCCCTGTCCATCACTGCCTCTCACTTTGTCTTCTAGTGATACCCACTGCTCCACTTTAGTCTTTCATATTGTTGTGCCTTACCTAACACTGTTCACTCCACTTGGAATGCCCTTCCCATCTTTATTCACCCCACACCTCGTTCAAGACTTAGTTCAGGCATCATATCCTCCAGTGAGCCTTCCCTAATACCTCATGTAGAATTAAATGACCTCTGTATCCCTGTGCATAACTCTCTTAACATCTGTTACATTTTGGTGAATGTACTCTTTCTAAATCCATCTCCCTCACTACACTGAGGGATTGTACAGAGCATTTTTTGTATCTCTGGTACTAGGTTCACAGTAGGATCTCAATATATCTGCTGAATGAATGAGTGTTTGATGTTTAAACATCAAGAAAGAAAGGTTGTTAAATCATGATAGAGAAAAACAAAAATTCTATCCTGTGGAGCTCTTGCTCTAAAGAGGAACACAGAAGCACCCAGAGTCTGACCCCTGATGCTGTGAGATGCTGTGAGGTGCTGTGAGGAGGGTCCAAGGCCAAAGGGTCCAAAGATGATTGTGTAATGCTGCAAGTGGAGAAGCTCATCATATCTGGCAGCTCCACAAGAAAGAGGTGAAATGGCAAAGCTCCTCCCAACACTTAATTTTGATAGTTGACTGATGACTACCTGCCTCCCGGGAAAGAAGGCAGATTCAAGCCCAAGGAGTATGGGAGACCTGGCTTACCTTCCCAAGAAACACAGGCCCCTACAAGCATAGAAATTTCCATCCTTAGGAACTTGCCACCTGTGTGCCTTTAGCCCTCAGAGATGAACTGAGAGCAGAAAAGCATTTTAGTCACTTTAATAATCAAACCGTAATTGTTGTTTTGGAGCACTATTTGGAAATTGTGGCATTGACACCACTTGTTTTTTAGGCACATGCAAGCTGTTTATAATAAAAAATGACATTTATATATCACTTTGTTCCCATGATCCCCCTCGCCGTAAGAGACCCCGGAAGAGGTGTTGCAAGTTGACATCTGGGGGAAGTGAAGCAAAGCTGGGGAAGAAACTGGAGCCAGAGCTCAGTAAAACTGGGTGTGTACAGCGCTAGGTAGAACTAGGCGAGGGTGGGTCCAGTGTGGCTTTGAAGGTGGAGATAGCTACCCTGGAGGGAATATGTTACTCATAAACCTTTTTAAGAGCTTTGCCTGGATGACATTGGCAAAGCAATTAAACATCTGTGGACAGACATGACCTAATTTATTGGTCTTCCAGTTGCCTTCAGTGGAGCCGGTGCTATAGCATAACCTATAACTAAGAATGCATTTTGGTAGGGTGCGGGTTTGGGGTTGGCTGAGAATAGGGAAGGCACATATCTTTAAGGAGGAAGAGGCACCAGCAAGTAGCAGACCAGGGGCTAGCCCCTCCCTGACATATTCTCCATGGGAAAGGTCATTTTCAGAAGTCCCTGAGCAGCTGAGTCCCAGTGCTTTCTGTTCTGAGGAGTGAAGCACCAATATGCTCAGGGGACAATTTTCAGCAAGCCAAGTTCTTAACTTGGCCTTTGGTGATTCTGAAGGGGAACTGCAAAGTGCAAGCTCAAGTGCAAATGCAGTGATTCAGCCAACAACTTAGACCTACATTCAAATATGCATAGTCCCAAAAGTCATTTTTATATACCTAAACAGCATCTGGAAGAAAGGAAGAGAGCTACAAGTAAAATACATGATGACCATTTTTAAAATAGGCTGTAAAATGTTCCGTTTAAAGGCCTAAAAATAAAAGACAAAACAAACCAACCAAAAAACTTGTGTTGCCCTCTGGGCACTAACACAATCTAAATTAAAATGCTGGCTGTTTAGGGGATTTAATTAAAACCCACAAAATGTTCCTTAGGTTGTCTGGAAGCCTCTGAGGATTCTGTCTTTAAGGTCCCTCTGCCCCATGATCCCTCCGACCTGTATCACAGCAGCACCTCTAGGACATTCACTGAGGGTCTGAGGAGCAGCAAGCCCACTGACGGCAGGGAGGGGGTTCCTGCCATGAATGCTGAGTTGCAGACTTCTGCTTTTCTGAAAGATGGTGCCTCTGAGTGGTGCATTCTGAAACTGGCCTGGTTTGGGGGCAGGATTATGTGTTTTGGGGTGTTTTAAAAGGAGCAGGACTTAACAGCAGAAATCTGCCATCATTTTAAATCTGTACAACCTTTAAACAAACAACCCCTTTCCTTTTTCATCAAACTCTTGCATTGGGAGTCACACTTCTTGGCGGCAGACAATCGAACCCCACAGCTGTTCCGGAACAGCACTGGCAGGGTTCTGTAACACTACCTCTGCCCAATCACTCGTTGCTATTTAACTCCCTTAAAGCTAAGGTATTAACTTCCTTTTGACCCTACACGTTTGCACACAGGTCCATTGCCCTGTGTCTGGATCACTTCACCTGTAGAGCCACAGGCCATGCTGCACCAGTGCCACAAGGGACAGTTGGAATCCTGTGTTCTAGTCCCAGGTCCACACCTGGGTGTTACTATGGTCTTAAGGCTCTTTGGGGAAAGAGAAATATAAAGATCATATCTCGTCTTGAAAAAAGGAGGATAATGGTATCTACCTTAAAAGATATTAGGGGGGATCAAGTGAGCATGGTAGGTTTACGTATAAGTATTACATATATTTAATAAGTTACCAGTCAAGTATTCCTGAATCAGGAGAGAGATAGACAGAGGGAAAGAGAGAGAGAGATCGAGACCTAATTCCTCTTTCTTTTGGCCAATTTGGATTGAAATCAGGCCGTTTTAGCCTTTCAGAAACTCTCTGACCTTCCATGTTGCCTTTCTTGAGCTATTTCCTGTTTTTTCACATTGAACATAACCACTCAACAGCCAGTGTGAAGAAACCATGATTATAGTTGGGTTTAAGGAAGTAAATTCACCAGTCCTGATCTAATCAGCTCATGGATGTTACAGCACTTGTGTTTATGAGTAACACATACTTAGTGGGCAATAAAACAAAATAAAAACAACAAAAAGTAAAAAGCAATTCTTCTAGTTGCCAGACTAAATAGCTCCAGGGACAGAAGGTCCTTTTGATCCTACAAAGCAATTTTTAAGTGGGAAAGTACTAGAAACAAGGTATATTACATTTGTGTGAGGTGTAACCTTCTAGATTGGTCTTTGCTAGGATGCCAAGCTTTTCCCTGCCAAACCACAGGGTTTCCTGAGAAATCAACCATCCCTAAACTCATGGAAAGGCATGGAATGTAGGAAAGATGTGACAGAAAGTCAGTGCCAAATGCCCAGTGTTCAGGCAGCCAGGATGGGATCCCTCAGCACACTTTAGGATCATCTGGGGAGCTTATAAAAAATGCCCATGCCAAACCTGATCACAGACCAATTAAGCCGGAATGTACAGTGGGGCCTGGTATTGGTGGTTTTGAGAGTTTTCCAGACAGTGGTCATTTCAGCCAGGTTTGAGAATCTCTGTCTTAGCAGAGTCTGTGGGCCAAAACCTGTAATCACTGAAGGCAGGAAAACACACCAAATGTATCCTAGTGCACAGGTAGGCACAGAAAGGGGAGAAACAGAGTACGTATGTGAAGGCCAGTGCAACCCCATCTGGGACAGGTAAATCCCAGTGCCTGCCACGCCATTACATCACCTTTAGATGAGTTGGACAGGTTATAGTCACTGCTTAAAAACCCAGCCCCCATGCAGTGCTACAGATTGGATGCCTGGCTCTAGGGCAGCCCAACCACAGGTGAGCCAGAGATGCATCAGGTGACCTGGCACGGACAGCCATGAGCATCAGAATCTGGACCACATGAATGAATTGGCCAATTGAAGAATGCAGCAATACCATGAGAAGAAATCAAAGGCACCCTGGGAGGACAGTGTGGGCTGTGACATGCAAGCTGAGTGAGTAGCTGTTCCCTCAAGCCATCTTGATTCCCCAAGTCCTTCAAATTCCAGTTTCAGTCCATGTGCATCCTTTCTGCAAAGCTCTCCACCAATGGTGCCCTCAGTGACTTTTCCTGAGTGACTTTCCCTGAGTGCCCTGAGTGACACAAAACCCTGGCTCACTCGAGCATGATGGAGACTACATAGGAGAATATCCAGAAAGGCTGGGAGAAGGAATAGCACAAAGAAGCAAGAACATAACAGAACAACTCCATAAAGGTGAAGAAGCAAAAGAGAAGCTGTAAAAGAGCATAGAATGGGCATGAACAGCAGTGTAGGATAAAGGGAAGGAAAACTCAGGAGAATTTTCTGGCAGGAAAGCACAGCCTTAGCAATATAAGGCAGTGAGAAAATGTAGAATCTAAAGGATGATAAAAAAGGACAACAGGATGGAAGAGAAAAGAAGAGGACAAGAAATTGTCTTTCCCCTGCTCTGCTCTGCCCTGCTGGGAGACACCCCTAAAGCTGCATTTTTTAGGCTCCAAGTCCTGGTCAACTGCTTCCAGCTGTCTGCAGTCAGGTACTGCCAGGAGACTGGAGGGCAAGAAGGGAAAAGCCAGAGTGTCTGTCCTCCTCCCCTGTCTTGTGTAGAACTTCTTGGCAGTGATCGTCTCTCCCACATCTCCAAATCCTCAGCCAGTTTCTCTTAGGGGATCCCAGCCTGTGGGCTTGGATAACACCACCTGCTCCCTTTTCCTTTCCATCCGGTGGTGTGCTAGAGCTGGCTCGTACTGACTCACAAGAGCAGGTTGTTAAACATTTAGGAATTTTGCAAACTGGTTGTTAAACTATCGCTAGCTTCAAATTGGCCCATGCTACAAATCAAGACTTTTTCTCCAGCGGAGCCTGCTACCAGCACACTCCAGGCCTCCTGCTGCTGTCAATCTCTGGTTTGCTCACTGTCCCAATTGTTTCTCTGCCTCTTTTTATTACCATGTAACCAATTCATTGCGATGCATTCTTTTTTTAAAAAAAATAATGAGTAGTTTCTGTTTTCCTGGTGGGACCTTGACTGATATGCAGACAATGGTCTCCTAAAGAGCTTTCCCAATTCCCCTGTGAGAGTAAACATTAAATTGACATGTGAGGCATTTATTTTGCTTGTTTGTATGTCTAGTAATCTTGTTAATTGCTTATCTTTGTGACTAAGTAATTCTTAAAGCACATTAATTTTGTTATACGTTAAAAACTTATACCACACCAACAGGGCATTAATTTGAATAGCAAAAGAACCAGATCTAAATGACAACCAAGTCCCCTGATGGAGATGTCAAGATGGATGGTCTACCCTCTGTTGGGTTTGCCACCTGGCATAGGACGTGGGAAGAAGGAAATGGAAACACGATCCACTAACTACGTGCAATTATATATGTATACCAAATAATCACATTTCTCTGTACAAAAAGCCTTTCTCTACAACTTCCTTCTTAGGTTTCATGAAAGCTGATGCTGTAGCATTTGCTTCATCAGCTCTTTGTCGTCATTGTTTGGTTGTTCAAAGGTCTTTCTCTACAAGGAATAATCATGGGGCTTAGAAGCAGGTAGAATTAAATAGTACCAGGACAATTTGCTAGCTATTTGAAAAAGTAATTTATATAATTATCTATACCTTATGTTATCTGTAAACATTATAGATAAATATATATTGGATCAATAAAAAATTTAAAAAATGTTTAAAGATTTTAAAAACTGGAGGTGAATGTTGATCTAATCTCTAGATAGGAAAACTTTTTAATCTTATAAACCTCCCAAAATCTTTAAAACCTGGTACATTTTATTACAGAAAAAATAGGGAAAAATCCCTTCTATTTTCAGAGAAAGAGAAGTTACATACAATTGAAAACTAGAAAATATATTGTAGTCAACAGGACAAAAGTCAGTTTCCTTAGTGTATAAGGAAACATACAAATCAATAAGAAAAAAAAACACACATTGAGCCTCTGTGTCAGCGTTGGGTGCATTCTAGAATCCACTCCCTCCAGGTTCCGTTCCTTCCTGGTTTTGTCTTGGGCACCAAAGTGTTCAGTTCCAGGGGGCAGATCATGGTTGGTCTAAGCATAACATGTGAATTCATTCCTTTATTTCTCGATTCCCTTGCAGGCAAGGGTAGCCTTATGACCTGGTTCTGGTCAATGAAAAATAAAGGGAAATCTATTGGGATGGCACCTGGGGAAGCTATTACTTCAGTGATAAGAGGGACAGATGCAGTTGGCTCAACCCTGTCCCCTCTCTTCTTGCCTTGAACATAGATGTGATGTTCCGAGGAGCTGCAGATGTCTTGCATCGCCAAATATATCATGCTGACATGCCTAAGCCACTAAACCAGCTTGCAATGGCCTACTTCCAGAGGTCTTTTTATGTCAGAAAAGTTTGTCCCCAATTTGTAAAAGCCATGGTTTAACTGTTATTTGTGACAAGAAGCATTCCAAATACAAATCTTTAAACATAAATGGGCAAAGATATGAATAGGCAATTCATAAATCATGAAATATAAATGAATAGTAAACATATGAGAAAAGGTCAAGGTCATTATAACCATTGTTAGAAATTAAATGAAGTATAAGAACCTTTTGCCTACAAAATTAGTAAGTAAAGACTTTTAAAAAGCAATAAAACCACCAGGTGTTGAGAAGGGTATGGTAGAATAGGAGGCCTCCTGTGTGGCCAGGTAAGGTGCAGTTTGGTAGAAAATATTTTGGAAAACAATTTGGTGACAAGAATTTAGAAAATACTTGCATTATAAACTAATGATTTCACTTTGTGGATTTTACCCTAAGGAGATAAATGAAGTTGAATTAAGGATGTAAACACAAAGGTTTGTCACAGGTTACTTAGCATAGCAATACAAAGCAAAGGAAAGAAATCATAAAAAATCAAAGCTAAACTACTGGAATGGTTAACTAAATTATAAAATATGAACAGTAGAATATAGTATGCAGCCACAAATAATGTTGACTATAAGTCAGTTTGAAAGATAATTTTTATGTTAGATATTACATAAATAAATAAAAATATACACAGTATAACCACACATGTATAAAGTGAATATGGGTAGTTTACTGGTTCCTAAAGAGTGAAACAGAATTACCAAATGTCACAGTAATTCCACTCCTGGGTATATACCCAAAGGAAACTCAAATCCTGTAAATGAATGTTAGTGGCAGCACTATACACAATAGCCAAAAGATGGAAACAACCCAAATGTTCATCAGCAGAAGAATGGATAAACAAATTGTGGTACCTACATACAATAGAATATCATTCAATCATAAAAAAAAGAACGAAACCATGCTGCAAGGTGGGTAACCTCAAAAGCATTATGCTAAGTAAAGCACACTGAAAGGTTACGTTCATATGATTCCATTTATAGGAAACATCCAGAATAGGTAAATCCATAGAGACAGAAAGCAGATTGGTAATAACCAGCAATTGGGGAAAGGCAGGAATGGAGAGTCATTATTTAATGCGTTTTATTTTGGGGTGATGAAAATGTTTCTAGCCTTGTGCCCCCTTATCCTAATGCCATTTGTTGAAAGGTCTAACCTTCCTTGAATTGCCTTTCTACCTTTTATAAAATCAGTTGGCTACATTTTTGGGATCTCTTTCTGGACTAAATTCTGTTCCATTAATCTATATATGTTTCCCTCCACAAGCACTGTACTATCTTAACTTTATAGGAAGTCTTAAAATCAAGTAGTGTGAGTCTTCCAATTTTACTCTTCTTTTTCAAAACCATTTTGTCTATTCAGTTCTTTTGTTTTCCATAAAAATTTAAAATTCAGATTTCTAATTGTTCATAGCTTGTATGTGGAAACACAATAGATTTTTGTGTATTGATTTTGTATTCTACTACCTTGCTAAGTTTACTGATTAGTTCTAGGATTTTTTTTTTTTAGTAGATTTTCTTGGGGGATTTTCTTTGCAGATAGTCATAGGAACAGTTTTACTTCTTCCTTTCTGATATGTATGCCTTTTATTTCTTTACCTTGCCTAACACTTGTGAGGACCTCAATGAGGAGGAGTGAGATTGCCTTGTTTCTGATCTTGGGGGAAAGCATTCAGTCTTTCACCATTGGTGCAATGTTGGCTGTAAGTCATTTTGTAGATGAATTTGATCAGGTTCCATTTCTTCCTTGCTGAAAATTTTTATTATGAATGCATGTTGGATTCTGTTAAATACTTTTTCTCATCAATTGATGTGATCATGTGTTTTTCTTCTTTAGACTATTGATATAATGGCTTGCAGTAATTTATTTTAAACTATTGAACCAACCTTACTCCTAAAGGTTAAACTGTATCCTCCAGATAAATATTTAATATACATATTGGAATCCTACCCCCCAGTTCCTCCAAATATGAATTTATTTGGAGACAGGGTCTTTACAGAAGTAATCAACTTAAAATGAGGTCATCAGGATGGGTTCTAATCCAACAGGACTGGTGTTCTTATAAAAAAGGGAAATTTGGACGCAGACACCCACACAGGAAGAGTGTTATGTGAAAACTGGGGGTACATTGCCACAGCCAAGGAACTGCCAGAAGCTAGGAGAGATGCCCCGAACAGATTCTTCCCAGGTGTCTTCAGAGGGAGCAGGCCCCCCTGCTGACACCTGGAGAGCAGATCTGGAGAGCAGAGAAGTGCTTGCCAGGTCAGTATCCACCCCCGACCTCCCTGCAGCCCTCTTCCTCCCTCAACTGCTGTCAAATGCATTGTTTTAAAGTTGAAACCAAGGCAAACTTCTTTAAATATAAAACACATTTCTTTGGGGAATGGGGAATTTGGTCACTGTAGCCCCCATTTTCCTCTTTCATTATTGGAAAGTCTAACACACAGTGGAATGAGGAAGCTGGTGCCTGTGGTAAGCTAAGGTGATATTTTAAGCACAACCTTTAAATAGGGCCATTGGCAATGCCAATAAGGAAACATTCCTCAGAAGATGATGAAGGTGAGCCTGTGGCTCTCAAATATCACAGCCTGTGCAAATAACTGCAGAAAAACACTCAAATTGCCACAGCTAGGCTCTTAGTAGGCTGGTTCTTGGTTTTGAGAGCAAAGTATGGTAACAGAAAGAAAAATATTTTCTGGCTAACCTTAACCTGAACTTGTTTGTCCTTCATGTGGTTTCTCCTTTTCCTTACTTTGTAAGGAAATCTTTCATTTCCTTACCTTGTATTTCCTCACAGAAGTAAGTTAAGGTTCATTTAATTAGGACTTGAGTACCTACTAGGTATGTGAGGCCCTCGCTCCATCCCTTAGTCAATCCTTGACTATAAGGAATTCAGGATTGATATACAGAAACCAGCTGAGTTACAAATACATTAATATTACTAATATATAAAACATTATAAAGAAAAGAGCAGATGAATATTTGGGTATTTTTAGAACAAATTATTTTTGAAGTCTTATTTATAAAGGTTAAAAAGACAAACATTTTTGCATTTCTTTATTATCAAAAGAAATGGTCATCATATTTTTTATTATTTCATGGTCAGTGGAAATAGCAAGTCTTTTAAAGTGAAATGAGGTCAGTGTTGGTTCTGTTACAAGCTAGAGGGGCAAAGTGAGAATAATCACTTTGACTCTTTGTACTTCATGGTGGGAGGTACAGAGATTAAGTGTCAATGGAGCCCACAAACCCAATACTTCCTAGCAGCATTATCTCAATCAAGTTACTTATCTTCTCTAAGCTTCCTCTGTAGAATGGAGATTTTTAAAATCCCTTAACTCACTAAGTTGTTGAGGATTGAAAGAGATAATGCACATAACTAGTTCATCACAGAGGCCCTGGCCAGGTGACTCAGCTGACTGGAGTGTTGTCCTATGCAGCAAAAGTTTGCGGGTTCGATCTATTGTTAGGGTACATACCTACGTTGCAGGTTTGATCCACAGTTGGAGGCAAGTGCTCAACAAGTATTAGCTATTATTACTGTTGTTGCCATTAGCTTTTGTAAAAGATAAAAATGCTTGCCTTATCAGATTAGGATGAGGATAAAAACAAACAAAATATTTAATAGAGTTATAATGTCACAAATCCTAAAAAGAACACTTTGCCCAACCTTAAGATATTATAGTAGTTCCACCTGTGTTGCCTATGGAGACCAACCTGCAGGAATAAATAGGCAGGAGAATGTGTCTGAGAGAAAGATCTCCCCTTGGTTTAAAAGAATTGACTAAATTGGATATCATTGGGAAGTGCAGACACCTCAGAGATCCATGACGCTAATCATTACAGAACACTCAAGCCTCTAGGAGACTCCTGTGATGGCCAGGTGGTTCTCATCATCCCTTCTCCAGGCCACACAGAACTCCTTGAGGACAAGCTGTATACTTTTATATTAACACTTTCATCTTGCAGGATTTACCACCAACCAAAAAACTTCATAGGCTGAAGCCATCTGGGGCAGAATCCATTTTTTATTTTCTGCTATGTCCTCAGGGCCAACAGTGTCTGGCATCTGATGTTTCTTGAAAGTCTATCTCTTAGCCAGAGGCAGACTTCACAGGCTGGAAGAGGAGGGAGCAAGCAGAAAGCTTAGGAGAGACAAGAAACTTGTGTATCTGGCTTTTAATCTCTGCAGGCTGCTGTAGCTTCCACTGGCTACCAACCACTTCACTTTGATTTACACAGTCCCTCTGAGGACTGAGTTATAGGACACTAGTGTAAATCATTCACAAACAACCAAATTCTGGAAAAACCCTCCTGAACTGCAGACTTACCATTGAGCAAAGATAGTCCAAATCTAGACATGCCATTTTTCGACTTGATTACCTTAGGCTCCGTAATATCTTGTATGTAAACATTTTTGATTTATTGACATCTCTTTTGTGAGCTGACTAGTGGCTACAATCCCTTAGTACTTTCCATTTCAGTTACATTTATGAGATGGAGGTGGGTAGGGTGGGGGGTGGAAGTGGGGTGATAGGTAGGTAGTTATATTTCCCCAAGACAGTTTTCAGAATCAATAAATTGTGATTCAAATCCTCAGCCATCTTTCTTCTCTGTGGCTAGAACAACAGACTGTGCAAGGCCTGGGAATTCATGCCTAAGAGAATACTTCCAGGAAAAAATCCTTTCCACAATCAGGCAAGAAGCAGAACTGTCAGAATGGGTTTTAAGTGGCAATTTCTACCTCTTTAACTGACTCTGAAAATATTTCTATAGCACCAATCTTACACTCACACAACAGATAAATATAATGTGGAGATTACAATGTGTTACATGGTTCAAAGGAAGGAAAAACCTTGTCTGGTTGGGCAGAGGATGTTTGAAGTATAGAGGAAGGGAAAACAGAGTTAGAGATGGGGAGAAAGGCTCCAAACTGCAGAAGTCTCTCACTTCAGCCAGTGTACGTTATTAATTCCTTTAAGTATTTATTGGAGGCCAATTACATGCAAGCTCCTTGCCCGTCCCTGCTGTCCCCTGTCCTCTGGGACATGAAATCCTTTACCTTTCCCCTCTGCCTTCTCAGAGGCTCCTCAGGTGGCATGTGCCCAGGATTAATTCCTGCCTGGCCTGCCATACGTCCTCTCCCCCAGGTCTGACTTCCCACCTTGGCAGTGTTCAGGAAACTGCCTCTCCCAGCTGTCAAGGCAGGATTTCGCCTGCGTAAACATTCACTGAACATTCACCATGTACCAGAAGCTGTATCAAGCCTTAGAGATTAATCTAAAGGAGCAGCACAGATTTTTGCCCATTTTTCTTCCAGTTGTGGTGCACATCACTGATGTCCTGAAGAAAGTGCAATTACAACATAGACACTATTTTGTGTTCTGCTTTTTCACAGAACATTGTCATACTTGCATTTCCCCAGTTGTACCCATGAAACGTTTGAGGTGTCTATACAATAACAAGGTAGTCAGCAGTATATAACTAAAATATCACATTGGGTAAGTAAGATATAATTATCTCTTCATAATTGCCCTTTGTAATGATGGTGCTCTGTTGGAGATTTGAAATTTCCCACTGTTTAGCTATTATGGGTATTACTGAAATAAATATCTGAGACTCTATGTCTTGTTTTTCCTCTACTAAATTATTTTCTCAGGAGGGAATATGGTATAGTAGGAAAATATAGGCTTTGGAGACAGACAGATTTATTTATTTATTTATCTATCTATTTATTTATTTATTTAAAATTCTTAAAGAGTTTATTTATTTAGTTTTAGAGAGAGGGGAAGGGAAGGAGAGAGAGAGGGAGAGAGAAACATCAATGTGTGGTTGCCTCTCACGTGCCCCCTGCTGGGGACCTGGCCTGCAACCCAGGCATATGCCCTGACTGGGAATTGAACTGCAACCCTTTGGTTTGCAGGCCCGTGTTCAATCCACTGAGCAACACCAGCCAGGGCTGGAGCCAGACAGATTTAGATTCACATTCTAGTGCTGCCACTTATGAACTGTGTGACCTTGGTACAGTCTCTTAACCTTGCTAAATTTCAGTTTCTCTTCTATACAAAGTCAATAATGACACTCATCCCAAGTGATGGTTGTGAGGATTATTCAATGCTGATGGGTAAAATAGTTTTGAGATAGAATGGGTTTCAATTCTGGCTCTGCTGCTTAACTTGGATAAGATACTCAATATTTGTAAGTTGTTTCCTTCTCTGTGAGATGTAAATTAAAGTATGTATTTAATGAGGTTATTGGGAGGATTAATTAACTGTATACAGATAACATGTTTAGTACAGTCCCTGGTGTACAGTAAGGGACCAATAAATACTGTTATTATTATCATAGTAATTACTATTATTATATAAGAAGGCAGGACTTAATGAATGTTGGTGTGACTATTCTCTCTACCTCAACCTACTACTAATGAAAACTATTCAGGAATTGGGTGAATGGGTCAAGGGTAAGGCATATCTTCATAGGTACTGTGGTATAGCACACCAAAAGGATTGTATTCCATTTACAGTATCACTAACAATATGCTGAATCTACCCCTTTCACTCAAACTCCACAATAATTTTTCTTATGTTATTTTTAAAGGTGCAACATGGTATCTTGAGGTTACTTCAGTTTCCATTTCTTAATTACTGTGAGGGTGAATATTTTCCTGTATGTTTTGTTTACTATTTGGATATCTTCTAGCATGAATGATTTGTTTCTATCTTTTGCCTATCAGTTTGAATCTTAGTGTTTTTCTTAAAAATTTGAATAAACTTTATATATTAGAAACATTATAATATTTAATGCAAATACTTTGTCAGTGAGCCGGATCCAGATGAGGTCTGGTACCAATGAGGGAAGACCAGCGGAAAGTTCTGTGTGTTCAGGAGCACTGTTATGAACGGGGCTGTAGTCTCCTGCATGGTGAACTCAACTATTCTCATGCATTTAAACACCCATCTCTGGACATATATGGCCCCACATGACACTATAGCTCTATTTTTCTAACTCTAAAATATTTCTTCTTGGTTGTCTTGTAGACTTCTCAAGCATAGCATAGATATAACTGAACTCATAAGTTGTCCCTCATCCAGCAAACTTTCCAAACTTCCCCATTTGGTCCCTTATTATCCTAACCAAGAGATCTTGAGGCTGTTTCTCAATGTAGTAAAAAGGCCTCCCAGAGTCTCAAATAATACTCTTGAATTATAAGTCATGTGTTCTGGCTGTTGATTTGGAAAATATGATGATCATACATATCAAGAAAATAAGCAAAAGAGGCAGCCAAGTTGACACATTATCTCAGGTGTTTTCTGCATGCCATTACCTGCTATTAAAACTGATGCACAGGAGTCAGCAAGCAGAACAATCCCATGCAGACTGCTATGTGGTGACAGGTATTTGATAGTGGGACCCAGGAATCAACCAGGGAAAATAATCTGTTAGACTAGAAATAGTT
This sequence comes from Phyllostomus hastatus, assembly GCF_019186645.2. Taxonomy (NCBI): domain Eukaryota; kingdom Metazoa; phylum Chordata; class Mammalia; order Chiroptera; family Phyllostomidae; genus Phyllostomus; species Phyllostomus hastatus. Next base: position 4,259,263 of record NW_025333530.1, read on the forward strand.
TCCTTGAATATTTGGGCCAAGTGTCTCCTTTCCTTAAATTATTTTTATATTTAAGTGGTGACACTTTTAAAATTTGGGGGAGTAATTATTTTTAATAGTTTGATCATTAAGAGTATTAATTTTGTCTTAGCATCATGGCTTTTTCTATTGGTGTTCCAATTAGGATATGAGTACCCTGAAGTCAGAAAACGTGTTGTAGCCTTCTGCTAAGGCCCAGCCCATGGCCTTTGCCACCTACGTGTAGTTCCACTTCCCAGTAAAGTCAGCTGATGTGCGCACCAAACCCTGACATAGAAGAAGCACAAGGCAAGCATCAGGTCAACTGTAAAAAGTCAAAATTCCCTCAAATGAAAATTAAAATAAAAAGCGCTGCTTCTAAGACTATATAGTTCATGAGAAGCCACATTGATAACATTCAAAATGCAAGTTTTCCTCCCTTCTGATTGTTCCTAATTCTCCCCTCAATTTCCCCAAACATATATCTGATCACTCAAGAAGCCCCATCCTCTGCAGAGACAAGAAGTGCTTCCAAGAACACACACTGAGAGCCACCAGTTTCTTGTTCCTTTTGGAATGTGTTGAAGACAAACTGCATGCAGTTCTAAAGTTCTTTTCAGGTTGGGTGTGCCTGTGTATAGTACATGTACATATCTGTGTGTACATGCATGTGGGTGTGGACAAACTGTGTTCATGAGGCACACTTTTACACTGTTTGAGGAGAGGATGGGGTATATTTTTCTAAAGGCAGAATGTGATGGTGTGAAATACACATCCTCAAACTTCAATTATTCACTTCTCCCCACAAGAGCCAGATCTAGTGCAGAAGACAGGGCTTAAGGTCTCATACATTCTAATTGCTTTTTCAAAGACCAGCTAGGGTTTCCCTATGTGGAGTATCGCTGGGTGGGCAGTGGGATCACTGGAAAGAGGTAGAAACCTAGAACCCACATCACCACCATCATGACCAACAACAAAAACATTACTCAGAAATAAAATAGCTTTCTAAATCCCAGTTGATGCCACATTTGGTCTGAGAGAGATGCCCTGAATTCTCTTCCACAGTCAAATGGGTAAGGCTTTAGATGGTCTACTCCAGAACTGGTGAGAAAGTCCCTTGAATTCATTCCAGGATTTAACCACACTTCCCCAGTAGAAAAAAACAAAACTGGTTAATTTACATCACAAGCAGTAAACTCTTGATTCCATTCCCTGGTAACTACAACACTGCATAGTAAGGTCAAGGGTGAAATTCCCAAGCAACTTCCCTACAGCATCACCAGCAACTCCAGAATCCCAGTCCCACAGCCGGATTTACTCCACACAGTTTGGCAAATCTCTGGAGCTCCAGCCCTTGGGGTGGGATCCATTTTGCAGCCAACCAGAAGCCAGCTCTTCTGCGCCTCTCTGACTGTCGGAGTTGGGTGGAGAAAGTCTCTGGAACGGAGAGTATGTTGGGTGAGGATGTACAACCTGGAGGAACTGTGCAAGTACGTGGGTGTGCACGGGCCTAGACTCCACTCCACGCAGTGCGCTCGTCCCATTTTACCTGTCTGGCACACGCCCCGCTACGGACCAGGAGGCAACCGAGCACAGCGAGACAGAATGGCTTGTCCAAACCCAGCTTGGACACCCGCTCAGGGTTCCCACCCACCTATCCTAGTGGGGGTGGGGCAGCCACTCCTAGGGAAATGCACCAAAGAGCACGCCAGGAGGGCGAAGATAGGGCGCACCCGACCCTGCGGGACCTGAGACTCACTCGCGAGCCCTTCTGAGATGCTGTGTGTGGAGAAAGCACCAACTAGGCACCCCAGAGTCCTTAAGGAAAAAAAACTCATTGCAGATTTCACCCGGCCAGGTGCACTCCCGACCGATGTTGCTCCTTGGGAGACCCCGGATAGGTGCCGGGAGAAAACTCCGCACCTCCCTCCCCGCACGCCCGGGCCACCGCTGGACGCAGGCCCAGGGAAGAGAGAAAGAATTTGTTTTGTACCTGATCCTGTCCTTCTCTGCCCTCTGTAGCTCTTCATTTCTTTCCAGCACCTGAAGGATCTTCCTGGCTTCTTCGTCGTTTAGGAAACTGAAATCAAACCCCTGAGGAACTTTCGTCATTTTTCTGTGTTGTTAGCTACACTTAAGCTTCTTGGCGCCTCCTGTTACGATGACATTTTTTAAGATAGAGAAAAGTTGATGCCATAACCAATAATAAGTCCGCCCCTTTGAAAATCTAAACCCTCAAACTTAAGGAACAGCCCACACCTACGGGGCTCATTTTGACACCACCTTAATGACAAGTTTGCCTCAACCTATCCAACAGAGATGCAAGACTAAAAGGAGAGAGGGAACCAATCCCATTCCAAAGGGGCGGGTCCTACATCGTCCCTTCCCCCTTTTCTTTCCCATCCCCTAGGTGTTTGTTAAACTAACAATCCTGCTGAATGCTGCTGTTAATTGAGGCTGAGACTTAAGAGTTGGCTCCAGAGTATTTGTTTTAGCTGTTTGCTCTCAGAACTTCAGCTTGACTAGTAGGAGTGCAAAGGAAAAGAGGTTCATGACTAATCCTTTTCAATAAAGGGCCGGTATAAATTCAAGTTGCTTATAAGAGCTTTAAACTGGATGAATGAAAAAAGTTACCCTATTTGAAAGACCTGAAAGGGCCGATCTCATTATGCAGTCTCTGTGAGAAGGCCAGGCTGGAGAGCTGAATTTAGCGCAGACTTAGAACACCCTCCAGCCTTCAGACGCCCTCCAATCCGATTACCCTCAAAAGTCGTTCTAAGACTTTAGAAAGGAAACAACATAAGACGAAAGCTCTGGAGCAAAAAATAACAGCACCTGTTTGTAGTTTTCTATAAGATTTGATCATCTTAATAAGCTGTTTCTGAGAAGTAATACAAGTGACACTTTCAAATACTTAAATCCTCTGACTAAAGCAAAATATAATCCTATGAAACTGCAGAAATAGGTTTTCCTAGAAAGTGTTATTCCAAGATATGATGGAACTTTCTAAACATATTCATATATTGTATATATTCAAAAATTATAAAGCTTTTTCCAGAAAACATTTCTTCAGTCTTCACTTCCTACACAAAAATAACTTGGTCAGATCAACTTTCCTGCCTCATATCCTTAATTTGGTCACTTCTGATGTAGTGGTGATGTAACAGAAACGTAATGTCAAAAATGACTTTTATTTTGGCCTCTGGGTCCTGCACTCACTTTTATCATCATTATTTAAGATATGTCTAGGCAGGTAGCCACTCAAATAATTTTCAGTGGGTGTCTGTTATTTCTATGAAGCAAGAACCAATTTAGTTCACCAATGTTATACAACACACACTTTTTCATAAATAGTTTCTGTGTTATGATGGTGGTTTAGGGGTATGTCTTATATATGTCCATTTTTTAAATCCTCACCTGAGGATATGTTTATTAATTTTATAGAGAAAGGAAGGGAGGAGATGGGGTGGGGAGAGAGAGAGAGAGAGACAGAGAGAGAGAGAGAGAGAGAGGAAGAGAGACAGAGAGAGAGGCATTGATGTGAGACAGAAACATTGATCAATTGCCTCCCATATGCTCCCTGACCTGGGATGGACCCTGAAACCTAGTATGTGCCCTGACTGGGAATTGAACCCACAACTTTTTGGTGTATGGAATGCCACTCCAAACAACTGAGCCACCTGGCTAGAGCTATGTCAATTTTTTCCACCCATTAGTGAATTCATTTATTCAGCATGCATATAAAACTATTTTAATGTGGGTGCTGGTAGGCTTTTAACCTGTCCCCAGTGTATCAGTGAATTGATTTCAACTAACATATACTGGTGCCTACTGTATGAAGGCATTAAACACTGTGAAGAAGTTAGTCCTTGTCTTTAGAAAGTTTATAGTACAGTGGAGAGATAACACAAATAGCAATATCACTACATTATAAAGAAGAACATAATAGAGATATAAAGAAAGCTCTATTATAGCACAGAAAGAAGCTAGTTCCAGCAGAGTGGATTGGGGAAGGCAGAATATTTGGATTGCAACATGAAAGGTCAGGAAGAAACGGAGGGTGGTCAAAGGGAATGTTGAGTCAATTCCAGGAAAGGAGTGGCCGAAGTATGCTCTAGGAATCTCCTCATCATTTTTCTTTTTTTTATCCTTTTTAAAAAATATATTTTATTGATTATGCTATTACAGTTGTCCCATTTCCCCCTTCACTCCCCTCTACCCTGTACACCCTCTCTCACCCATATCCCCCCTTTAGTTCATGTTCATGTGTCATACTTATAAGTTCTTTAGCTTCTACATTTCTCATATTATTCTTACCCTCCCGCTATCTATTTTCAACCTACATTCTATGCTATTCATTCTCTGTACCTTTCCCCACTCTCACCCCCTCCCACTCCTCTGTTGCTAACCTTCCATGTGATCTCCATTTCTGTGGTTCTGTTCCTGTTCTAGTTGTTTGCTTAGTTTCTTTTGGTTTTGCTTTAGGTGTGGCTGTTAATAATTGTGAGTTTGCTTTCCTTTTACTATACATGTTTTTTCTGTATCTTCTTTTCTTAGATAAGTCCCTTTCACATTTCATATAATAAGGGCTTGGTGATGATGAACTCCTTTAACTTGACCTTATCTGAGAAGCACTTTATCTGCCCTTCCATTTCTAAATGTAATCTTCTCTGGATAGAGCAATCTGGGATATAGGTCCTTGTCTTTCATGACTTGGAATACTTCTTTCCAGCCCCTTCTTGCCTGTAAGGTCTCTTTTGAGAAATCAGCTGACTGTCTGATGGGAACTCCTTTGTAGGTGACTGTCCCCTTATCTCTGGCTGCTTCTAGGATTCTCTCCTTCATTTTTACCTTGGCTAATGTAATTATGGTGTGCCTTGGTGTGTTTCTTCTTGGGTCCAACTTCTTTGGGACTCTCTGAGCTTCCTGGATTTCTTGGAAGCCTATTCCCTTTGCCAGAATGGGGAAGTTCTCCTTTATTATTTGTTCAAATACACTTTCAATCTGTTGCTCTACCTCTTCACCTTCTGGTACCCCTATAATTCGGATGTTGGAACGTTTGAAGATGTCCAACCTTCTCCTGATTTTTTAAAATTCTTATTTCTCCATTCTTTCCTACTTGGTTGTTTTTTCTTCCTTCTGGTCCACTCTATTGTTTTGAGTCCCAGTTTCCTTCCCATCACTATTGGTTCTCTATGAATTTTCCTTCATTTCTTTTATGGTAACCTGCATTTTTTCATCTAATTTGCACCCAAAATCAACCAATTCTGTGAGCTTCCTGATCACCAGTGTTTTGAACTGTGCATGTGATAGGTTAGCTATCTCTTAGTTGCTCAAAAGGATGAGTCCTGGGGCATTGATTTGTTCTTCTGTTTGAGCCATCTCTCTCTCTCTCTCTCTCTCTTTTTTTTGGTCTGGTCGCTCCTGTTATGGTGAAGGGCAGAGCCTTAGGTGCTCACCAGGGCTGGGCACCCCCGCCCTCCGTCTCTAGATTGTGACGTTGTATGTGGGGGCAGGGTCAGGAGGGAACAATGGTGGTAGCTCCGTTCTCCATGGGACCTCAGTCCCTTCTCTGGGATCCTGGGTTGCGTGCTCTGCTCTGCTCCACAATCACTGCCTGACTGGGTCTACCAGCTGCTGCTTGCGTACTCAGGGTCCACCCACTGCGATCTTGCCTGGCCCAGATGCCTTATGCACCCCCAGTTGCCTTATACGCCCAACTCTCTCTGCTCTCCATGCCGTGACCCGCACCTGGATACTCATCTCTGCCCCTCCTACCAGTCTGGATGAACAGGTCTACTTCAACTTCTTGGCTGTCCATCTTCCATTCCGATAAATTCTTTATCAGTTCTGGGTGTTATTCTGCCTCGAAATTGTTGTTGTTCCAATCTTGGTTGTGCGTGGAGGTACAGTGTGTCTACCTATGCCTCCATCTTGGCTGGAAGTCCAGAATCTTCTCATCATTTTTCAAAAAAATAGGTAAAGTGAGCAAGAACTGGGAAGCTAGAAAATACAGGGACATATTCAGGAATTGGTAAGTGATCTGTTTTGTTTAGAGTACACTTTCTCAATAGGAAGGTGTTGCTCCTAATGGAGCAAAAGTTGGTTCTTGGAGAGTAATAACATGTTACTTTGAAATACAAAGTACAGAACATAAACATATGTACAGTACATAAATAGATATGCAGTATATTGGTGGCAACATCATTTTATGAGGGGGGTAGTTAAGAAAATAATCCTCAGAAGGCTCCTTAGTGGGGACCATAATGAAAAAGGAGTTGAGAAACACGGGGCTAGTGCATAGGGCATATGAAGAGCAAAAAACGCTGAGACCTGACTATGAATCTCTGCTGAGGAGCCTGGGCTCCATGTGTAAGCAATAAAGGGTCAGCATGAGTTTTTGAGGATGACTATGATATGGCTGAAATGGAACAGTGTAAAGATGAGTGTGGTAGCAGCAGTAAATAAGGAAGAGGAGAGTAAGGGTGGTGGCAAGGACACCACTGTGTTGGAATGCTGATGTAGGAGAGGGAAAGAGGACCTCAGCTAAAGCAGTGGAAGTAGGAATAGAAAAGAAAGGTTGGATTCCAAAGATATTGGACAAAGATATTCTTAAAAATGGGATGGAGAAGTAGATTTGGAAGTTACCTGCTTACAAATAACTGCCAAAACCCTGAGACTGGGTGGGATGGCCAGAGCAAAGGGTTCACAGAGAGCTGAGGCTCAGCTCAGATCCTTGAATGACTGTATCATGCATTGTCACCAAGGCATGCTTCAGCCCTTGGTGACAATGGCTGAGCAGGGCATCCAATTGAGAAAGTTTTAAATTGAGGTTTTATAATGAAAAATTTGCAAAGCATTGAAGGTTGCTTTACAAACATACAGGATAATTTCTGTAAGGCCATAAACTTCATGCTTTTAAAGTAAAAATAATTCTTTTTTAAAGATTTTATGTATTATTTTTAGAGAGAGGGGAAGGGAGGGAGAGAAGGAGAGAAATATCAGTGTGTGGTTGCCCCTCACACACCCCCTACTGGGGGCCTGGCCAGCAACCCAAGCATGTGCCCTGACTGGGAATTGAACTGGTGACCCTTTGGTTCACAATCTGGCACTCAATCCACTGAGCCACATCAGCTGGGGTATAAGAATAACTCTTAAAATGTTGTTTGATAGACTCATTCAGCCAAGTCTAAGCTGCTATTTTTTTTTTTATTGTTGACATTACTATAGATGTCCCATGCTCCGCTTTTCCACTTAGCATCTGGTAACCCTGGCAACCTCCTGCCCAGCCTCCCAGCTAAGAAGATACTTATCAGTTTTGTTTCTAGTAGTAACAACTGGATAGATAACAATAATCTTTAGAAATCTCCCGTAGTCCCCTGTTTTCTCCAGTCTATTGGACAAATCTTTAATAGAGGGCTTAGTTTTTCCCTTCCCTGATGGTTCACTCAGCCTAGAGAAATGCTGATCACATACTTGCTTGAATGTCTGAATTTTTGTCACCTAAATCATTTATGCCCCCCAGTAGGCCATTAAAAATCACCCCTGTGGATTGGGGATCATTTTTTTTTTTCACAGAGGATGTCTTTGGTTCCTGAAGCAGGCTCTGAGGTGAGTTTGGGTAGTAGCTTTCAGTTAAACAAGCAAATACAAGTCAGTTCAAATGTAAGCTGTTGGCAACAGGCCTTTATTAGTAAACAAGAGATGTAAAACCCTGATAAGGGAGTTTACACAAAGAGTTTGCACAGTAGTTCATTTCAGTTTTCACTATTCTAATAGTTCACTGAATAGGTTTACAAATTCAGACAGAAAACTCCCTTTTGGATTTTCCTGAGGTTTTAGGTCTGAATCCACAATTGTGGAATAAATATTCCATGAAGAACAAAATCTTAAACTCTCTGAATGTTATTTTTTGTTTTTCACAAAAGCAAGGATAATAATAGAACCAACCTTATAAGATTATTGTAAAAATTCACTAAGATGATGCAATAAAACAATTAACAAGGTTGGTGCTTAATAAATGGTACCTATTAATATTATTTGCACACAAAGCAGCCTATAATTTTAAATGTTACTTTTTTTTTACTACAAAAGTACTATGTATTTACTGGGGTTTGGGGAAAACTGAAAAATAAAACACAGGAGTCAAATAGATGGAGATCAAAAATCTCAGCTTTATTAATGGTGTGTTAATGGAAGAATTAGTTCTACAGTCAAATGGGCTTGCTATTGTCATCCCTAGCTAGTCTAAACCTTGGTGCAGACCACCAGAGGGAGATTTGGATCTGGGAGAAGATATTATAGGTGATAGGAAGGTGGTAGAGAGAATGCCCACTAAGTGTTTCTAGCTTTCTAACAGTTAGTTCTAGTCAGTCAAAAAGCACGAATCATGGAATTTCATACCATTACCATTCTCCAATCAAATGATTTACTCCTTCATCTACCCTGAGGAGAAGCGAGTAAGGATCAGATAGAGAGGCTGGGAAGTTACTCTACTCATGGAAGCCTCCTCCTCCTAGAGAAGTGAGGGACTGCTTGTTCCCTCAAATAATGGGCATCATATAAAAATGTAAGACTATGGAAAAGAGAAAAAAAGGACCAGTTATCTATAATCCAACTACTATTTTAAAAATATTTTCATTGATATCCTTATATATTCCCTCTTTTCCTATATATCTATTACTAAATAGTTTTCTATAAGGTTCCTTCATATGGCTGCGTAGAGCTCCCTAGGATAAAGGCCCTTTAAGTAATAGAAACACTGTGGAAGATTCATGGAGACTCCTGGAGCCTTTAAACTGGTCACTGGGCCCATCTGAAACCCAAAGTATCACATAAAGCAAGGGGACCAGAGCCTCCTGTCTTACCATGTCAGAAGTCAATACACGTGAGGTCTACATACCAAAATCTACCTGACAAAATCCAACAATAGTTACTAAATCAAGGCACTGAGCAACACACAACTATTATTCATCCCAGTCCCAAACATGCAGTTCTGCCCCACCTCACATCCGCATTGTAAGAGGCTCTCAGTGTCCCACTCCACCTGAAAGATGAAGGAGGAAGGCAGTGGACTCTGAGATTTGCACCAACACCCAAGACTCTGCTCCAAAACTCAAAAGAAGTATGTTTTCCAGGACAGTATATGAATCTGTTGTTATCCTGATAGCAACACCTGGGAAAGCTAAGTCAATAAATAAACACACAAACCGTAAAACACAGTCCAGTTTCCCTGAGACTATAGATATAGGAAAAATTCCTAAGAAAATGGCTAGTAAATTCAAAGATAGAAATATATTAAATGACTAAGTGGATTTTATTCTGGAAATGAAAGAATATTATAACATTAATGTAGTTTAACTTAGTATTTCAAAGAAAGAATATTATATGATCAAATGTTCTTTGATATTATAAAATTCAAGATTGCTTTTTGTTTGAACTCAGCTAAATTAAGTTAAACTAAATTTAAAACCCCGATTCTTAGGATTAAAAGGTTGCTACTTCCTTCGTGTTGTAAGTGATGTCTGTCCCAGAAAATACCAGTGCCATAATTAATGGTGAGTTAATAAGTAAAAACAAACCAAAGATACCTGGTATTACCTATATTAGCTAACATTGTTTTGTTAGTTCTAGTTGATATAACAGAGAAAGAAAAAGTAATGAGTGTAACTCTCAGAGAAGAAAGAATTGACTATAGATGATGATTGTCTACTTAGGAAAAAGTCCCAAGGAAATCCATTTTAAAACTAGTAGAATTAAAAAGACAATACATAGGAGTGACCACTGTACTGATTCACTTAACAATTAACTATGGAAAGTCTAGAATGTGTGGGGAAATGTAGGAATATGTATATACAGTGCTACCATAAAGATGTTCCTGCCCTCCAGAACATCACATGGATTAGGCCAAGGGAAAAAAATAAGAAAGAAATCAACATAAAATTAGAGTGTGATAAGTGAATCAAAATGACAGAGTGGTGGGTGGGAGGGGTGGGGGAGCATGGCTCCAGTGAGAGAAGGCGCTGACAAGGGACCACCAGGGCTGAAACCCAATGGCTAAGTAGTCAGATGTAAAGAACAGCGGAAATAAATGTACAGACGCCCTCAAAGTGGCTTAAATTAGAATAAAATATGGATAAAACAGATTTATGTGCTATTTATGAAATCCTTTGAACTTACATCATCTTTATAATCCATTGGGTTCCCTGCCCCATGTCGTGGCTTATTTGTTCAACCTATTACATGTCAGGCCCTGTGCCAGCTGCTGGCAACACAGAGGTACAGTGACAAACAAGGTCTCTGTCCTCATGGAATTTGCATTCCTGAGAGAAGAAATGGACAATACCTACATAGATAAATAAATAAAAGATTAAATAAGCATAGTAGGTGCCATGAAGAAAATTAACTGGGTGATGTGACAGGGGGTGATCTTGGAGGAAAGGAGACAACGTTGCATGGGGTAGCCAAGAGGACCACCCTAAAAAGTGACATTAAGTGGAGAGCTGAGGCATGGTGAATCGGCCTTGGTAAGAACCAGGAGAGGGGCTTTCCAAGCAGAGGCAAGTACAAAGATACCAAGGCAGGGAAGACATTGACACTCTCTGGGCTGATATCTGGACCATGGTAAATATGGGGCACTGATGGGGGGAGGAGGGACAAAAAAGATGATTGGAGAGACAGGCATGGGCCTGACCATGTGAGGCAGTTGGGCCAAGGCAAGCAAGTTTAGATCTCATTCGAAGGGTGTGGGCTGGGAGTCAGGAGTCCTTGGTTCAAGCTCTGGCTGTACCATTTAGTAGATGTGTGACCTTGGATGGTTATATCACTTCCTTACCTGTGAAATAATAATAATAGTACCCACAACATAAAGTTGTAGCTTCTTCACACCAGACTGGCTTGTGGGATGAGAAAGGATTTTTAGATGCTATCTCTTCTCTCCCTGACTCCAAAATGGAGGGAATCTTACTTGTGGGCAGAACTTGCCTCAATTCACTTGTGACATGAGGATTAAAATTGTTTTAAGTTAAAAATATAGCATGATGACATCAAAGCAGTAACAGAAATAAAGGATATTTATAATCTTATCCTAATTCAAAGCCTATTTTTCCATATTTGAATATCATCTTAAAGTTCTTGCCCATATGTGTGTACATAGATATAGTTGCAAAACAACTATGTATGTACACATATTCATAACTCAGTCATTATTACATTGAGCATAGTTTGATAAAGGATCTTGATAGTTACTGAAAGACCTCTGTAGAAGATGATTTTACAATCTAGTAGTATCAAAAATGATTTTGAAGGTTCTTTGAGAACTTTAAAGTATTTTACAGAAATAAGATTATTTATGTTTCTTATGATACTTCAGTAACCAGTTGTGCCAATTTACAGTGGTCATTCTTTGGAAATTCTTTCTTAGAGCAATTCTGCCTACTTCCTTGGTGGTTGCTTTTCCCTTTGAAAAACAGTGCCCTTTCAATAACAATCTTGTGAACACATCAAGTGACACCTTGAAAATAAATTTTTCTGTTTGTTATTGGGAAATTTTTTCATCAGTAAAAAATGAAAGGTAAGTGACAGCACCCACATTGATGACTGAAACAGAGACTGATAACTACTGACAACCAGAGAGACAGAATGCAATCTCCACTCTCAGTAGATTTAAAAAATCCTCAGTAACTAACTCATTTCTTCAAAATCAAAGGTTTATATTTGTTTGCTCCCATAGTACTAATCTATTGAACTTGATTTTACTCTTTGAGTCCAGGAGATTGCTATCTGGGTAACTTGGAAAGTAGGAGGGAGAAGAGACATTTCCCTGCACACCCTCTACTATAGTGCATGGAATGGGGAGAAGAGAGGGCAGAAAGGGTAAAGGAAGATTCTAATATGAAGACTGATCTCTGCTTCTTCCAAGCTTTGAAGAGATGTCCACTCAGAATGAAGTAAGAAAGATTGAAGGTTAAATTTTCCTTTCCCCGTCCACTGGTGCACAACAGCCTCTTTGCAGCCTTTAATTAACTAAACCATTACGGTTCATTAACAAGCCATTTACATAAAATCAAGTGGTCACTCAAACTAAACTGGAAGTTTTTCTTCCTCTATGTATTTTAAAGAGAGTTTATTAACATATTTGGATTTTTTTATCTCTTTGATTAAAAACCTGGATTTTAAGCTAGATAAAATTATTATTCCCTCTGTGTGACTAGCACAGTACTAAGGTTATCTAGTTCTTCAAAACTTGTATTGTGACTTCCAGCAAGATGGAGGCATAGGTGGAAGCACCGTACCTCCACGCACAACCAAGATTAGAACAAAAACAATTTAGAGGCAGAATAAATAACACCCAGAACTGATAGAGAATTTATCTGAATGGAAGTCGGACAACCAAGAAGTTGAAGTAGATCCATTCATCCAGACCAGTAGGAGGGGCTGAGAGGATGAGCGGGCATGGGTTGTGGCACGCAGAGATCAGGGAGAACTGGGCACATAAGGCAACTGGGAGTGTGTAAGCCTTCTGGGATGCAGCGGTGGACCCTGAGTATGCAAGCGGTGGCTGGCGGATCCAGTGAGGCGGCATTTTGGACCAGGGCAGAGCGCACAACCCAGGATTCCAGAAAAGGGACTGAGATCCCTGGAGAACGGAGCTACAGCCATTGTTCCCTCCTGCCCCCGCCCCTGCTCCCGCCCCCACATACAACATCACAATCTAGCGCCTGGGGTGCCCAGCCCAGGTGAACACCTAAGGCTCTGCCCCTCACTGCAACAAGAGTGACCAGACCAGGAAAAAAAAAAAAGGAGAGAGAGAGAGACATGTCTCCAACAGAAGAACAGATCAGTCCTGGGACTCATCCTTGTGAGCAACCAAGAGATAGCTAACCTATCAGATGCACAGTTCAAAACACTGGTGATCAGGAAGCTCACAGAATTGGTTGATTTTGGGTGCAAATTAGATGAAAAAATGTAGGTTACCATAAAAGAAATGAAGGAAAATTCATAGAGAACCAATAGTGATGGGAAGGAAACTGGGACTCAAAACAATAGAGTGGACCAGAAGGAAGGAAAAAGCAACCAAGCAGGAAAGAATGAAGAAATAAGAAATCAAAAAAACGAGGAGAAGCTTAGGAACCTCCAGGACATCTTTAAATGTTCCAACATCCAAATTATAGGGGTACCGGAAGGGGAAGAGGAAAAGCAACACATTGAGCATGTATTTGAACAAATAATAAAGGAGAACTTCCCCATTCTAGCAAAGGGAATAGGCTTCCAAGAAATCCAGGAAGCTCAGAGAGCCCTAAAGAAGTTGGACCTAAGAAGAAACACACCAAGGCACACCATAATTACATTAGCCAAGGTAAAAATGAAGGAGAGAATCCTAGAAGCAGCCAGAGATAAGGGGACAGTCACCTACAAAGGAGTTCCCATCAGACAGACTGTCAGCTGATTTCTCAAAAGAGACCTTACAGGCAAGAAGGGGCTGGAAAGAAGTATTCCAAGTCATGAAAGACAAGGACCTATATCCCAGATTGCTCTATCCAGAGAAGATTACATTTAGAAATGGAAGGGCAGATAAAGTGCTTCTCAGATAAGGTCAAGTTAAAGGAGTTCATCATCACCAAGCCCTTATTATATGAAATGTGAAAGGGACTTATCTAAGAAAAGAAGATACAGAAAAAAACATGTATAGTAAAAGGAAAGCAAACTCACAATTATTAACAGCCACACCTAAAGCAAAACTAAAAAGAAACTAAGCAAACAACTAGAACAGGAACAGAACCACAGAAATGGAGATCACATGGAAGGGTTAGCAACAGAGGAGTGGGAGGGAGGGTGAGAGTGGGGAAAAGGTACAGAGAATGAATAGCATAGAATGTAGGTTGAAAATAGATAGCGGGAGGGTAAGAATAATATGAGAAATGTAGAAGCTAAAGAACTTATAAGTATGACACATGAACATGAACTAAAGGGGGGATATGGGTGAGAGAGGGTGTACAGGGTGGAGGGGAGTGAAGGGGGAAATGGGACAACTGTAATAGCATAATCAATAAAATATATGAAAAAAACTTGTATTGTGATTTAAGCAGAGAAATTTTCATTTAATAGAATTTGATAATTTCATTTCTTCTTTCTAAATTCATTGCCAGGACAGGTTGGAAGACTTTAAGCCGATCTAAGTAAATACTAATTATGGCTCCTCAACCTAACCTTCATAACTTAATTTGGTTGTATTCTAATTTTTGGACCTTCATTACCTTTACTAGTCATTTGTTCTGATATATGGAACATGCTTCACATAGTACATAAACCACACAAATTTCAGGGTTGAGCCATTAACTTTAGTGAGAAACCCAATTGTTTTCCCTGGTTTTATATATACATATAAATATATATATATATATACTGTTTGTTTTGTTTTTCCTTTTTTTGAGCAATAGTGGCAAGATTTATTGGCAGTGTGGGGGTAGGATTAGGTACAGAGCACAGATACCCCTGAAGAAGCTGTCTCATTGCCTGATCCATGACCAGGTGGCTCAGCTCCATCTTGCTGTGGAGAAGTCCAGCCTCTGGGGCCTCAGACCTGCAGCCAAGCCCGTCAGGCCCAGGAGGACCAGGATGCCTGGTTATTTTTGTTGTTTCACATGGTTAGAGGTTTATTGTTGCTACAGACTAAATGTCTGTGCCCTCCTGCCCTACCCTCAGCTCCGAAAAATTCATGTTTTGAAACCCAAACCCCAAGATGATATAGGAGGTAGGCCCCTTTGAGAGGTGATTACATCATAAGGATGGAGCTCTCAAGGAGCAGGATTAGTACTCTGGAAGAGACCCAGAGGGCTCCTAGGTGCTTTTCCTTGGGAGGACAGAGAGTAGTCTATGAATAAGAAAGTGGTCCTCACTAGACACTGAATCTGCTGTCCCCTTGATCTTGGACTTCTCAGCCTCCAAAACTGTGAGAAATACATTTCTTTTGTTTATAAGCCACCTGGTCTACGATATTTTGTGATAGCAGCCCAAATGGGCTAAGACAATTGTCAAGTGACAAGTTGGATTAGTACAATGTTATCAAGTGCCTTCAAACAGGATAATGATACATAAATTTCTTTTTTTTAAACCATATGTATTTTGTAATTTCAATGCTAATACAGATTAAAATTTACCATGTTTTTATAATATTTATATTTAATATAAATCAATAAATATAAAAACAAAAGTTGTTACAAAACCCATCATAACATTTTATCTCAATATGCAACATAATTCACATTATTAAACACCTTTAAACAGAAGTTTTAACACACAAACACCTTGGAAAAAACATAAGTTTCTAAGTATAAGCAGATGAGAACACAGAAGATTGTTGCTGTGCATTGAGAAGCATGCTAAGTCCTCTAGCTACACCTGTGGATGGGAAAGAACTGTCTGCAATAGAGGGGCTCCCCTCAGTTAATAGAATAACCTTGCTAGAGGTAAAAATATGCCATATACACTTGTTGTGCCTGAGTTACAATATGTAATTTGAGTGTAATCGAGCAGAAACGAATACTCTCTTGGAATAGAGTAACTTCTACGTCTTGCTAAAACCTGTTAAACTAATTATCGTGTGGATAAAAATATGCCAGTGCTTTAATTAACTCTGTTGTAATACCAGTAATCACATGATGGTATATATATTAGATATTCTTCTAGTCTAAGGGTTTACTGGACAATTTAAAAAAATTAACAGCATACTTCAACTAATAGTCATGTGGGAGAAAATGCTCTTAACATATAAAGAAATGCAAAGCAGAAACAGTATCCCCAACACTGACTAAGAAAGTTTGTGTAAATTTATGACTGCATGAGGAGCAATCCAAGCATATAAACAACAATTTATATAATAACAGATGCTCTTCTCCTTCTAGGCCTTTAAAAAAAAACCGCAAGTCTTCAAATTCAATCAACATTTATTCCTCAAAGCTATTTTCTCCAGGTATAAAATGGTTTTATAATCTTAAATCTTCATTATGATAAATAGTAAAGCTATGGAGACTTTGATCTTTTTGACTTAAGTGTAAATACTTGAATACAAAATAATAGACTTTTTACATCTCTTTTCTATTTGTTTTTAAGGCTGGTTTAACTGCAATGATATAGTAAACATTTAATGTGCTCCCTCTCACAGCCTATCGATTTGCCCATTGAAACACTACTTACATACTATATCTATTTTCAATGCATGCATGCATCCATTCATCCACCCATTCATTCATTCTGGGTTATTTCGTTAATTTATTCAGGGATATTTTGTTCATTCATTCACTCAGCAAACATTTTTTGAGCACCTGCCATGTGCCAAGTCCTCTATTTATAGTTCTTATTTTTAGTTTAGCATCCTCCAAGTTCCTACAGTGGTAATCTTAAGCAGTTATCTGTGCCCATCTGCTACACCTCTCTTTTGAAGAGTGTACTCCGTATAGATCCATGTTACTCATCAACTTTCCAGAAAGACAGGTTATGTGCACTAGAAGAGTTTCCTTCTGTGTAACTCCCTGGCTATGGTCTTTGGACCCCTGCTTCACAAAAAATGTCTTTAACACAAGGGGGGTTATAAGGGATCAGTAAGATATGAAAAGCAAAACCAAACCCAATGCCTACTATAAGTATTGTGCAAATTTTATATAATTTCCCAGGCAGGTTTAAAAATTAGATTTCAGTGGGTAAGATTTTTCTTCTTGTGTGCTAAAATATTTTGAAAGTAGACAGAATGTCCAACATTGTAGGTGTACTAAATGATGCTGAATGTTTCTATTTAAAATGATTAATTTTATGTGAATTTCACTTGAATAAAAATATTTAACAGACTTCTGGCCAAGATGGAGGCGTAGACACACTGTGCCTCCTCGCACAACCAAAAGAAAGACAACAACATTTTAAAAACAAAAAACAACCAGAACTGACAGAAAATTGAACTGGATGAAAGTCTGACAACCAAGGATTTAAAGAAGAAACATCCATCCAGACTGGTAGGAGCAGGGGAGACGAGCAGCTGGGTGGAGAGGACCCAGCAGGATGGTGGCTGGCAGACACAGCAAGGCAGCTGGTGGAGGAGGAGGTCCCATATTCATAGATAAAGCGGGAGAAACAACCCAGGGCCCCAGCACATGGAAATAAAGCCCCAAACCACTGACTGAAAACACCTGTGGGAGTTGAGGTGGCAGTGGGAGAAACTCCCAGCCTCACAGGAGAGTTCGCTGGAGAGACCCACAGGGTCCTAGAATGTACATAAGCCCACCCACCTGAAATCAGCACCAGAAGGGCCCAGTTTGCTTGTTGGTAGCAGGGGAAGTGACTGAAATCCAGCAGAGAGCAGAGCAAGTGCCATTGTTCTCTCTGGGATGCCTTCCCTACATATAGCATCACAACCCAGGGATGTGAGTTGCCCTGCCCTGGTGAACACCTAAAGCTCTGCCTCTTACAGGTGTGTGAAGACAAAAAAAATGTCCCAAATGAAAGAACAGATCAAAGCTCCAGAAAAAACACAACTAAGCAGTGAAGAGATAGCCAACCTATCAAATGCACAGTTCAAAACACTGGTGATCAGGATGCTCACAGAATCGGTTGAATTTTGTTGTAACTTAGATGAAAAAATGAAGGCTATGCTATAAAGAAATAGCCTTTGAAATACAGGAATAGCCTGTGAAATAAAGGAAAATGTACAGGGAACCAATAGTGATGGGAAGGAAAGTGGGACTCAGATCAATGGTGTGGACTAGAAGGAAGAAAGAAACATCCAACCAGAAAGGAATGAAGAAACAACAATTCAAAAAAATGAGGAGAGGCTGAGGAACCTCCAGGACATCTTGAAATGTTCCAACATCCGAATTATAGGGGTACCAGAGGGAAAAGAGGAAGAGCAACAAGTGGAAAAGTTATTTGAACAAATAATAAAGGAGAACTTCCCCATGCTTGCAAAGGAAATAGACTTCCAGGAAGTCCAGGAAGCTCAGAAAGTCCCAAAGAAGTTGGACCCAAGGAGGAACACACCAAGGCACATTATAATTACATTACCCAAGATTAAAAATAAGGAGAGAATCCTAGAAGCAGCAAGAGAAAAGAACATTACCTACAAAGTAGGTAATCAGACTGTTAGCTGATTTCTCAAGAGACCTTACAGGCAAGAAGGGGCTGGAAAGAAGTATTCCAAGTCAGGAAAGGCAAGGACCTATACCATCCAAGATTGCTCTGTCCAGCAAAGCTTTCATTCAGAATGGAAGGGCAGATAAAGTGCTTCTCAGATAAGGTCAAGTTGAAGGAGTTCATCATCACCAAGCCCTTATTATATGAAACGTTAAAGGGATTTAGCTAAGAAAAAGATAAAAAAATATGAACAGTAAAATGACAGCAAACTCACAGTTATTAACAACCATACCTAAAACAAAAACAAAATCAAACTAAGCAAACAACTAGGACTGGAACAGAACCACAGAAAGGGAGATCACATGGAGGATTATCAACAGGGGAGTGGGAGGAGGAGAGAGGGGGGAAAAGGTACAGAGAATAAGTAGCATAGATGGTAGGTAGAAAATAGACAGGGGGAGGGCAAGAAGAGTATGGGAAATGTAGAAGCCAAAGAACTTATATGTATGACCCATGGACATGAACTAAAGTGGGGGAACATGGGTGGGAGAGGGTGCGCAGGGAGGAGGGGAGTGAAGAGGGGAAAATGGGACAACTGTAATAGCATAATCTATAAAATATATTTTTAAAAATGTTTAACACTTATATTTCACTGTTTTTCACTGTTTATTTTAATGAAATTGTAAACCTCCCCATCTTCACCCTGGTAGTTTAGGAGATAATCTAAATATAAACTCAATGTATCAAACATAATGTCATTATTAACTCAACCTTCTTAAAATGTAAAGCTTAAGTTTAGCCCAGCAGGACAGTATTAAGTTGAAGGAGTTGTAAACACATGCAGGGCACAGCCACTCTGTCCTGATTTATAGCCTGTTTGTTCCATAGGACTCTGAGTCCTAGGACAAATATGACTGCCACCTGTGGGTGGAGAGAGCCATTCCCAGTAATATTTAATTACAATGAGGAGCCTTAAGGATTCCTTAAGGATAGACTTGGAGGAAAGAAGGGGTGTTTCTAGAAGAAGCAAGTTCAGATTTCAGAAATGTAAGGAAAAAGACACCTGGGATTCTGGAATGATGTTGGGGAAGCAGAACAAGGCCGTCATTCATAATTGAATACACATTTGAGGTGTATCTAGTGCCCCAGGGCAGAGAAGATGTTCTGATGGTACTTGATCTATTTTAGGCTAATTTTTGGAGGTAAGCAGTTATTTTTGCTGTATTTAATCGAGAGAAAGGCTGAATGTCTTTGCTGGTTAAAGAGAACCTATTTTCCTTTCAATTCATCTTTCCCTCATTACTCTCTCATCCTTTGTGATTTTCTGTATTTATTTTATGAATATTATTCATGAAAATTAAGACTGAAAGAAAAGGTTTTCCTATTGAGGAAGACTGCACCCCCATCCCTTTTCTATGACCAACTATCCTAGTTTATAGACGATGAGATGGGCCAGCAACAGGAATGTTGAGGAAATGACCTGTAAAGAAGAGGACACTGGAGCATGATGCCCAGAAAACTGGTCTGGAAGTGGATGTGCAGGCCAAGGAGAGTGCCAGTGACTGAGGGCCCCCGAGCCCCAGGGGTCAAAGGGAAGAAGGCAACATAAGAAGTGGCCACCACGTCTGTTCAAGGAGAAAATCTGGGTCATGAAAACAAAAACAGTTTTTTGGCAAAGGGGGAAGGAACACTTAAAGAAAGTCTGTAAATGTATAGAAAATTTTGGTAAAGAAAATAAAGGTTTCAGAGATCAAATAGTAAAGTTAGAGAGATAAAGCTGAATTACATAGAGCAAAGTTGGACTGAACTGGCTTGGAAGGGAATGGGAGTAAAGAAGTGGTCAGTGGACAAGAAGGACATTATCCAAGAGCCAGATCACAGAGATTGATGTGATGTTTCAGGAAGCAGAAAAATTCTGGGAGAGAAACATCAAACCGATTACCCCCAAAGTTCCTGATGGGGTGAGGGTGTGATGGAGAAGCCTCAAAAGTGTGCCCCAAGGGAGTGAACCTTCCACTGCTAATGAATTATAGCTGTTATTTACAAAATTAACTGATCACAAATTGGTGACCCTGGTGCTTGGATTTTTCTCATCCTTCAAAGACTCAGTGTCTGAGCTGCACTAGCCTGAAGTTTACAGTGAAAATACTGGAAAATATCTGTTTTGGTAAAGTATAGGAGGAGATGTTATTTTTATAAAAATTAAACTGCATGTATATTACAGCAGTGGTTCTCAAGTGAGAGTGATTTTGTTACCTCTGGAGAACATTTGGCAAAGTGAGTAGCCCTCTAAGACAGAAGTCTGAAATCTTTGCTCAAGCACTTTCTTCTACTGTCAAAGATAAGTAGCAGCCCAGTTCTCCCAGATGCTGGGAAGGAGCTGTGGAAAATCATAAAGGACTTCTACCTTTTCATCTCAGCAAATGTACTCATACTTCATGAGGGGGTGCTCCTGGCATCTAATGTAGAGGCCAGAAATGTTGCCGAAATCCTACAATGTACAGGCCAGCCTCTTACATGCTCCAGTCATTGCTAACTCTATCCTTTGAAAAGGTACTCAGTTTCTCTAATGGACAGAAGTAGACCAACTTGCTTGCCATTACCATCTATGGTAGACATATATGATAATGAATCATTCTGAAAAGAATGAATAGAAATGCAAATGCAATACACCAGCAGACACAGTGATGGACAGTGACTAACAGTCCCCTCCCGCCCGATGCTGTGTGTGCTTCTTCGAAGGCCCACAGCACCTTCCTCTGAAGGCCTCAGCAGCTTTTGTGCTGACCTCCCAGTCTCCACCCTAAGGTCTTTATAATTCATTTTCACAATGGAAACCAGACTTGTTTTCCTAATATCCTAATATCCTATCCAGGCTTTCCTAAAAGCCTGATCAGGCTTTTCCCTGATCAGTAATCTGTGAGATACTGGCATCACCTTCTTCACGAATCCCCAAACTGCCTGCCTCTAAAGCCCCATCTTCATTTGACCCTATTGTCCCTCCAGACTACTCCAGACAGTTGGTTTCCTTGAGGTCCAATTTTTTAAAAAATTTAAAAGAGAAAAGAAAAAGCACTTATGATTTTTAAAATTTATAAACCATTGAAAGCATTTCCATTTACCCTCACAGACTACAAAAATCTTAAATGATGGGCTTTTCATTGTGATCATCTAAAGGACATCAAATTGAGGCTCAAGAGAAATAGGAAAGACTAGGAAGTCTAAAAACAGAGGTTCTCTGGAAATACTTTGAAATACAAACTTGAGAATGAACAGAAGCTGTTCCAAACAATAAACTGATACAACACAAATGTAAAATATTACTAATGAGAATGTCACTATCCAACATAAGATTTTAGAAAAAGGGAGGAAGAGCTTCATTTCTGTTTGTTCCCTTTATTATTTGCTTGTCACTTTCATGACTTGAAGAGCTAGAAGAACTGAAAAATAGAAGGAATATTTCTAGAATTATTTTAAAAACTTATTTAGACTTATATTTATTATATGTCATATGGTTTTTAATGTGAAGAGAATACAAAGTCAAGTGGAAAAGATTCCATTATAATTTTTCCTCATTCAATGTACAAAACACCCTCCAAACAAGACATTTTTGCTCTGTGCATTTCTAACAGAGTATCAAACAATTGGAAACCATATCGTTGTTGGTACTTACATTTGGGCAGCTGGAAACGATGCTATGACTGGCATGGTGGCTCTAGAATGTGCTAATAATTGTCTTTGTTTCGTTTGGCTCATATATATGCTCTTCTAATTTGCATGTGTAATTACCTAAATGCCATGCAATTACCCACTTTCCTCACACAGTGATTTATAGATGTGAGGAACCCCTCCTCTTCACTAATCTTCCATGACTCCACCCACAATTACATCAAACAAGAACACATGTCAGCCAATTGCCTTCTTCTAGACCATTTCTTCTAGGGTGGTCTGGGACTCTGACTTATTATTTTTCAGAGCTCTTTCCCATGAACCACTTTTTAAAATCTTATTTTCATTGAAGAAAATTGTATTCTGGCATTTCTGGAAAATCACACATTTCTAGTTGACCTCAGTATATCCATTTATTTTATCTTCTTTATAAACTAGTATTTCTGAAAAGATTATCTAAAGGTAAAAATCAGCTGAGTTGCTTGTTAAAAATGCAAATTTCTGAGCCCATTCAGACCAACTGAATCACAATCACTGGTGGTAATCAAGTATCTGCATTTTTTATTTAGTATTTTAAAATTTATTTTTAATTGTGATAAAATACATATAACATAAAATTTACCATTGTAAGTAACCATTTTAAGTGTACAGTTCATTGGCATTAAATATATTCATGTTTTTGCACAGTCATTACCACCATCTATCTTCAGAACTGTTTTCATTTTGCAAAGCTAAAATCATATTCATTAAACAATAACTCCTTTCCCCCCACTCCACACACCTCAGTCCTGACAACCATTATTTTACTTTCTGTCTCTATGAATTTGATTACTCTAGGTACCTCGCATAATTGGAATCATACAGTACCGGCGCTTGTGTTTTTGTGACTAGTTTATTTCACTAGCAAAATGTCAAGTTTTATCCATGTTGTGGTATGTGCCAGAATTTCCTTCTTTTTAAAGACTGAATAATATTCCATTAAATACATTTAAGGAACCTGCATTGTAATAAGCACTGTAAGGCAATACTAATATACAATAAGGTTTGTAACCACAAACAGATTTTTTGGTGTTCAAATTATACTTTCCCAAAGTAAAGATTTGGAAGGTTTTGCTCATCACCTCATAACAGTGTGGTGTAGAACTGTGGTGCAGAAGAAAGGTGCTTTTGTGATTACTGAATTTTGAAAATGAATATTTAGGAATAAATTAATAAAACTCTGGAAATAGAAAAAGCTTCAAATACACCACTGTTAAACTTAGCTCTTCTTAAATGTCCCTTTGTACACTGGTGAAGGCATGGTTGCTGATCCAGAAGGAGAGGACCTCTGTGCTTTTCTTCAGCTCCTTCTCAGTAGTTAGGAGAATTGGGCTATCTGTGATGGTAGAGGAAAGTGCTAAAGCAGAGATTGCAATGACTTCTGTCTTAGAGGGCTGCTCTCTGCAGGCTAAACAGTTATTCTCAATGATAGTAAAAGAGAGAGGGAGAAAAAAGGAGAGAGAGAGAATGAGGGGAGAGAGAGAGAGAGAGAGAATATGAATGAGCATGAGCATGAGCAAGAGGAAGGCCAGGGCTGAAGGCTGAAACATATAACCACTGTCCTTGAGAATTATTCCTGATTGAATTAGTCTTCCATACTCAGAATTCTCTTGGGTCCATGGTATCTCACAACAATCCATGATCTTTAATTTGTTAATATTATTCTGTGTAAGTGGTTCTCAACCAAGGGCAATTTTGCCTCTCAGGGGACATTGGCGATGTCTGGAGACATTTTTAATCAGCACAACTCAGGGGTGGGGATGGGGGATAGGAGGAGATGCTACTGGTATCTAATGGGTAGAAACCAGTGATGATGTTAAACATTCTTCAATGACTAGGATAGCCACCCAAAAAATTATTCAGTCCAAAATGTCAGTAGAACAAGATTGAAAAGCATTGTCCTATTTTTCCAAGTCAAAATTTTATTGAGCAACAAAAATTTATGATAGTGATATACAGAGTATGTGCTTATTTCCAGGACTACAATGTCATTTCATATGAAGATACATTTGTGCAATTTACAATAGCCAAGTGCTGGAAACAGCCTGAGTGCCCATTGGTAAATGAGTGGATCAAAAAACTGTGGTACATTTACACAATGGAATGCCACACAGTAGAAAGAAAGAAGGAACTCCTACACTTCACAACAGCATGGATGGAACTGGAGAGCATTATGGTAAGTGAAATGAAATAGCCAGGCAGTGAGGGACAAAACCATATGATCTCACCTATAAGTGGAACGTAATCAACAAAACAAAGAAGTGAGCAAAATATAACCAGAGACATGGAATTAAAGAACAAACTGACAGTAACCAGAAGGTAAGGGGGAGGGAGATAATAGAGAAAAATCAGGAAGGATTATCAAGGAACCTGTATAAAGGACCCATGGACAAAGACAACAGGGGTGGGGAAGGATTGATTGTAGGAGGTGGGGATGATGGATAGGGTGGGGGAGAGTAATGGGGGAAATGGGGACAACTGTAATTGAACAACAATAAAATTTTTTTAAATTTTATTTTAATCATTGTTCAAGTACAGTTTTCTGTCCTTTACTCCCATTCCAGCCCACCCACCCACCCTTCCTCACCTCCCTCCCATTTCCACCCCTCCAAGTTTTTGTCCATGTGTCCTTTATATTTGTTCCTGCAAACCCTTCCTGTTCTCCCCTGAAATTCCCTCCCCTCTCCCCTCTGGTCACCATCAACAATAAAAAATTTTAAAAAAGAAGATACATTTGTAAGTTAGGTTGAGTTGACAAAAGTGTAGCACAATCCTATGTATACTAAAGATTGTCCGATAAAGAACTAAACATTGTAAAGCCATCCTGAGAAAATCTATTTGGATAATGGTGTTACTCTGACATGGATATACAGATTCCTGCCATTTGTGTGAACCGTTGAGACTTAAACTGTAGCCACTGTCTTAATAACTTTTATTCTTTTGTTACAAGGCTCTCCTCTAAAGTAGTTGAGGCCTATAGGTCTTATATACAAAACACACACAACTGGATTATAGCACAACCATTTGAGTGGAAGAATGTAACTGACCTTAAGCTGCCTGTGAGCCTTGTCCTATCTGATACTGTCCTGTCTGATGTGAGCCTGGTCATTCTTCCCTGGCCCGCCCCCTAACTCACTGCCCTTTGCTGAATTTTCCCTTAACATTTCCATTCCAAGCATGTTTTTGGTTTGACTAATCTGCTCTGGTCCAACTTTATAGTGGGACCTGTCTGAACAATTAAGACAAATTGTAGAGCTTGCAAGAAAGCATGTGGTTTCCTGAGTGGCTAGGGCATTAGAGAGGCTCAGCCTTGCACTGTTGCTTTAATCCTCTGCAGAAAAGTCCAGATGCATTCCTCTTCCATCCTTTCCTGTTTTAAAGTAATCTGATCTTCAGACTTCTCACGAAGAACTGAATACAAGAATGAAGCTCAACCTGTCACCACATCGCTATTGGTGCTTGTCTTCTAAAAATTCCAAGTAATACTTACAGCTATTTTTCACTTCCCCTTGAAAAGAAGTTTTGATATTTTCATTGATATATTCTTCACCATTTTCCTGAAGTGACTTTCCAAATGTAAACTAGAAATGGATTTACAAGTCAAATGGTGATGATGGTGTATAAGTGGTACCGAGGAGAGCAGAGGAATTGAAGAGCAAAAAAGGAAAAAGAGGGTCATACTCTGGTGATTCTGCCATGCCTTTATGAGACCACAGGCTTTTTGCTTTTTGTTGTTTTTTTCTTTGGGGGGAGGAAGTAGAGAATGTAATAAATCTCCTATTTGGCAATACTTGCTTTAGTCTTTCGAAGTCCATCATGTCCAAAATGCCAATCCTCAAATAAGATTAGAATACATAAGGACTTGAAAAAACTAATTCAGTATTTATGAGCATCCCAGGAACATGGTGAGAAGTTACAGATCAGAAATGGTATGTTTTCTTATTTCACTGTAATATAATAGCTACCATTTATTTATGATATTATCTTATTAATTCTTTTCATGTATTTTGTTATTAATCCTCACAGTAGTTCTATGAAGATCAAGTAGTACCCAAAGCTCACAATTCTAAGATGCTCATTTTTTTTCACACTTAGTGTCTTTGAAATCAGGATACATCCTAGGGTGCATGTTGTCTTATAGCCACTGTCAGAAAGACAGCACTCATGATGCCAGTTGTCATTGCCTGCTTGTGAGCAAAACTGGTTGTTATTCTGGTGTCATAAAGCATCAGCATTTTATTCCAGTGGCTTGGAAGAAAATCCTAGAAACTATAGTGAGTGCATCTTTTAAGAAATAAGCATTGCCAATGCTCTTGATGGCATAGAGGTCAATATCATGTAGAAAAGTAGGGACATTGATGACTGAGTGAAAAAGTAATTCAGAGGGATCTCCATATAAAATTTGAGGGATACATTAAGTAATTTATTTTGCTAAGTTTCTTTCTTTTTATCTATGTATAAAGGTGATATGATATGATTAAAATCTGTCTAAATATATTTAAAGTCAGCTTTTTAAATAAGTATAAAATAAAAATTCTGTATTACAAGAAAGTATTACATCTAATTGGCGGTGTTTTCTTGTATGTGAAAGAAAAATGAGTCTTATGATATACAGAATATTAGGTTCAATGAACTATGATATTCTCCTTTTCCTGTCAATAAAAAATGAGCCTTAAAGATATTACATTTCTTGCCTAAGGCCACACAACTAATAAAGGAACTAAGATGTGACCCTAGTTGTCTCTAATTTCAAAACCTTTTCCTATTTCCTACTGCACTGTATTGCTCCTTCACTGGGTCTTTCTTAAAAATCATAGACTTGTTCATTAGTTTTCACTAACATTTTTTGGCTCTAGAACCAGAAAGTGTACTTTCTTTTATTGATTTTGAGAGTATGTTTATTAAAGTACTCTTTAAAGAGTACTCTGTTTAAAGTAAAGTATTTGAGAGTACTGGGGACAGTGAAACAAGGAAGGGCTTAGGATAGACACAGGTAGCAAACACAAGGACCATGGGCTGAATCCTGCCCTCCACCTTGTTTCTACCCAGCAACAGCACTGTGCTGTCGCTGAACTGTTAAGGAGTAGTTACATTTATACAGTCCTAACATTACATTCAGCCCTTTGAAGGCAACCATGAGGCTGATGTGGCCCCTGGTGAAAATGAGTTTGACACCCTGGAATAGAAGAAGCAACAGGAGAGAGCCAAGGTGGGGCTGATTTGGCCCACTGGGAAGTCAGAGAAAAGGGGTCCCTTAAAGTTTAGGAGGTGCACTCCTGTGAAGAAGGGAAAGGGAAAGGTGCAGGTGTGCTCCTGTGAAAGGGCACATGCCCATTTACTTAAAAAATCTAAGTTCTGTCACATTTATGAATGAACTCAATAAATTTATTGAATTTTGACTTTGCAGAAGCAAAGTCTGGCTTTTTGTTTCTATTTTTACTATAGCTTGTCAAAACATTTTAAAGTTTAATAGAGGAATGAACATTTATTGAGCTATAGTTACACTAGGCACCATGTTTGTGAGGCAGGTTTTATTACCCCCACTTGAAAAATGAAGAAACTGAGTCTCATGGATTTAAGTAACTCATCTAAGGACACACCAAGGACATACTGACAACAACTGGCAAAAAGCTGGAGCTTTGAGTTCTTTTGACTATGAGTGCGATTTTTTTCTCCTCTGTATGCACACACACACACACAAAAACAATAAAATGTACTAACTTTTCATTATTAGGTACTATTGAACTAAAGTTACATTTGTCTGAAAAAGAATTAAATAATGCAAATCTATTTCTTATGTATACTACCTTAATATTGTAGTGTTTGATATTAAATAGAAATGCTGCTTCTTCTCAGGCAACCTCAACCAGACATAAAGTTATCACAATTTCTAATTCCTTAGGTGATATGCATGTATTAATGTTGCATTAGGTTCCTTAGCATCCCTGCTTCCACTGGTAACAGTATGATTTCTCCCTGTGCTCCAATTACATGTATTAGAGATGCCCAAGGCAATGAGCCCTTAAAGGAACATGTTCAGAAATTCCAAGCCCACTGATAGTCCTTCAAGACTGTCATTCTCGACTTCCGGCCAAGATGGAGGCATAGGTAGACACACTGTGCCTCCTCGCACAACCAAAATTAAGGACAACAAAAATTTAGAAACAAAAAAACAGAAAATTGAACAGTACAGAAGTCCCAACAACCATTCATCCAGACTGGTAAGAGGGGTGGAGTCAGCAGCCGGCAGAGAGGGGTCGAGGCAGGAAAACATGGTGGCTGGCAGAGGTGGCTAGCAGACCCCAGTGGCAGATTCCAGGATCAGGCATGGGGAGGCAACAAGCAGACCCAGTGAGGCGCACAAGGCACCTGGCTGTGTGCAGTTACACATTTGAATGCAGATAAACCAGGTGAAAATGGGCAGCTAGACAGATGGTGCAACCCAGGGCCCCAGCACCAGGAAATAAAGCCTAAAAGCACCAATTGAAAACACTTGTGGGAGTTGAGGTGTTGAGAGAAACTTCCATCCTCACAGGAGTTCGTTGGAGAGACCCCACAGGGTCCTAGAATGTACACAAGCCCACCCACCTGGGAACCAGCACCAGAAGGGCCCAATTTGCTTGTGGGAAGCAGCAGAGGGGACTGAAACCTGACAGAGAACAGAGCAGGCACCATTGTTCCCTCTCTGACCCCGCCCCCACATACAGTGTCACAACCCAGGGATGTGGGTTGCTTCACCCTGGTGCACACCTAAGGCTCTGCCCCTCACTATGTAATAGGCATGACCAGACCCTCCCTTCCCTGCAAAAAAAAAAAATGGCTCAAATGGAAGAACAAATGAAAGCCTCAGAGTCAATACCTTTAAGTGACTAAGAGATAGCCAACATATCAGATGCAAAGTTCAAAGCACAGGTGATCAGGATGCTCACAGAACTGGTTGAATCTGGTTGCAAATTAAATGAAAAAATGAAGGCTACACTAAGTGAAATGAAGAAAAATGCACAGGGAACCAATAGTGATGGAAAGTAAACTGGGTCTCAAAACAATGGAGTGGACCAGAAGGAAGAAAAAAAAACATACAGTCAGAAAAGAATGAAGAAATAAGAATTCAAAAAAATGAGGAGAGGCTTAGGAACTGTCAGGACATATTTAAACGTTCTAACATCTGAATTATAGGGGTACCAGGAGAAGAGGAAGAGCAACAAGTGGAAAACTTATCTGAACAAATAATAAAGGAAAACTTCCCCAATCTGACAAAGGAAATAGACTTCCAGGAAGTTCAGGGAGCTCAGAGAGTCCTAAAGGAGTTGGACCTGAGGAGGAACACACAAAGGCACGCCATAATTACATTAGCCAAGATTAAAATGAAGGAGAGAATTCTAGAAGCAGCCAGAGATAAGGGGACAGTTACCTACAAAGGAGTTCCCATCAGACTGTCAGCTGATTTCTCCAAAGAGACCTTACAGGCAAGAAGGGGCTAGAAAAAAGTATTCCAAGTCATGAAAGGCAAGGACCTACATCCAAGATTGCTCTATCCAGAGAAGATTACATTTAGAATGGAAGGGCAGATAAAGTGCTTCTCAGATAAGGTCAAGTTGAAGGAGTTCATCATCACCAAGCCCCTATTATATGAAATGTTAAAGAGACTTATTTAAGAAAAGGAAGATAAAAAATATGAACAGTAAAATGACAGCAAACTCACAATTATTAACAACCACACCTAAAACAAAAGCAAACTAAGCAAACAACTAGAACAGGAACAAAACCACAGTGGTTTTTCTCAATTTCTCCAAAATGGAGATCACTTTGAGGGAGAACAACAGGGGAGTGGGAGGAGAGAGGGGGAAAGGGTACAGAGAATAAGTAGCATAGATGGTAGGGAGAAAATAGGGGTATGGCAATAATAGTATGGGAAATGTAGAAGCTAAAGAACTTATGACACATGGACATGAACTAGAGGGGGGGGATGTGGGTGGGAGAGGGTGTGCAGAGAGGAGGGGAGTGAAGGGGAGGAAATGGGACAACTGTAATAGCATAATCAATAAAATATATTTTTAAAAAAGACTGTCATTCTCTCACATTGACAGAAATCCAGGGTCAGTCAATTAATCACTCCACCCTCATTTTTCCCAGTTTTTTGGGGGAGTTTCATATCTTTATTTAGAAGGTGATTCAACATAGAGTGAACAGCATTATGAAATATAATGTTTTGAAATCTTTTCCTCTGCAATTCTGTTTATTACCATTTTTATAATCCTAAAGAAATTCTGTTTTTTTCATATATTTTATTGATTATGCTATTACAGTTGTCCCATTTCCCCCCTTCTCTCCCCTCCACCCTGTACCCCCTCTCCCACCCATGTTCCCCCCCTTTAGTTCATGTCCATGTGTCATACTTATAAGTTCTTTAGCTTCTACATTTCCCATACTATTCTTGCCCTCCCCTATCTATTTTCAACCTACATTCTATGCTACTTATTCTCTATACCTTTTCCCCCCTCTCCTCCTCCCACCCCCCCCCCTGCTGCTAACCCTCCATGTGATCTCCATTTCTGTGGTTCTGTTCCTGTTCTAGTTGTTTGCTTAGTTTCTTTTGGTTTTGCTTTAGGTGTGGCTGTTAATAATTGTGAGTTTGCTGTCCTTTTACTATACATGTCTTTTCTTTATCTTCTTTTCTTAGATAAGTCCCTTTAGCATTTCATAAAATAAGGGCTTGGTGATGATGAACTCCTTTAACTTGACCTTATCTGAAAAGCACTTTATCTTCCCTTCCATTCTAAATGAGAGCTTTGCTGGATAGAGCAATCTGGGATGTAGGTCCTTGTCTTTCATGACTTGGAATATTTCTTTCCAGCCCCTTCTTGCCTGTAAGGTCTCTTTGGAGAAATCAGCTGACAGTCTGATGGGAACTCCTTTGTAGGTGACTGTCCCCTTATCTCTTGCTGCTTCTAGGATTCTCTCCTTCATTTTTACCTTGGCTAATGTAATTATGATGTGCCTTGGTGTGTTTCTTCTTGGGTCCAACTTCTTTAGGGCTCTCTGAGCTTCTTGGATTTCTTGGAAGACTGTTCCCTTTGCCAGATTGGGGAAGTTCTTCTTTATTATTTGTTCAAATAACTTTTCCACTTGTTGCTCCTCCCCTTCTGGTACCCCTATAATTCGAATATTAGAACATTTAAAGGTGTCCTGGATGCTCTTAAGCTTTTCCTCGATTTTTTGAATTCTCATTTCATCATGCTTTCCTGCTTGGTTGATTCTATCTTCCTTCTGGTCCACTCTATTGTTTTGAGTCCCAGTTTCCTTCCCATCACTATTGGTTCTCTATGAATTTTCCTTCATTTCTTTTATGGTAACCTGCATTTTTTCATCTAATTTGCACCCAAAATCAACCAATTCTGTGAGCTTTCTGATCACCAGTGTTTTGAACTGTGCATCTGATATATTGGCTATTTCTCAGTCGCTCAAAAGGATGAGTCCTGGGGGACTGATCTGTTCTGCTGGAAACATGTCTTATGTCTTTCCCTGTCTCCATTTTTTTTTTTCCCCCAGTCTGGTTGCTCTTGTTACGGTGAGAGGTGGAGCCTTAGGTGTTCACTGGAGCTGGGCACCCCAGTCGCTAGATTGTGATGTCATATGTGGGGGCGGGCGGGAACAATGGCAGTAGTTCCATTCTCCTGGGCTCAGACACCTCTGCAGGATCCTGGGCCTTGGGCTCTGCCCTGGTCCACAATTGCTGCCTCACTGGGTCCCCCAGCTGCAGCTTGCACACTCAGGGATCACCGCTGCATTCTTACGCCCTGGATGGCTGTCGCACCAATTTTGCGCCAAATTTTCCCCGACCTCCGCACGCCACTGACCCACACCAGCCCCGCGCCAGCCCCGCGCCCGCCCGGCTCGTCGTCCCCTACCAGTCTGGATGTACGGGCCTACTTCAACTTCTTGGCTGTTCGACTTCCATTCAGATAAATCCTCTGCCAATTCTAAGTGATATTATATCTGTAAATTATTGTTGTTCTATTCTTGGTTGTGCGAGGAGGTACGGTGCATCCACCTATTCCTCCATCTTGGTGGAAGTCCGAAATTCTGTTTTTTATGTTTTTCAAGCATTTAGGTATTTTACATGATAAATAATAAAGGTTGCAGTGAAGGAGTAGTTATGATTAATAACCCTCTTGTGATCTAAAAACAACAGGATTTTCTTTTCTGTACAGGCAGCTACGAAGTTATCAGGTAGTAACTGTCCAGCTGGAAAAAAATGGTCATCTTTACCTTGACCAATTAGTGTGTTCAGCTGAGAACCTAGATAGGACTTCACAGGATAGGTAGCATCATAAGCTTTCCATTTACTTTGGTCAGTTCCCAAATATCCACTAAAGGCTCCCCCGACCCCCTCCACCCAAGGACAGAGCACTGAATTGAAAATTGGAGCAAATGCTGACTCAGATTTGCATTTTCCAGATTTCTTAAAAGCAAAAACCAGAGCTCCGTGGCATTTCAGAGTGGCCAAAAGCAGACATCCTTTGGGGGGCCACGGGAAAACTGGCATTTATGAGCTGGGGAAGCTCCTCCTTTACCTAAGAATGCATTCTGCAGTCAGTTTTCCAAGGATCTTCAGTGGCACCCACATAAAATGCAGCACCACTGCCCATGTCCCAGCTCTCACCTTCTCCTTTAATGTTGCAGACACAAGGATGGATATCTGGAGCAATAACAAAAAGTCCATGTTCTGAGGCAGCTTGATGACAACCAGATTTTAATATTCTGTTCTGTCAAGTGAAAGCAGACAGCCAAAATATGGTGCAGGACATTTTCCAATTTCTGCCTTTGGTGGTCGATATACAGCAAATTTCATTTTGCAGTTCAGTTTAACAGTGTCATGCAATTCAGTTTAACACCGTCATGTTCAATCCCTCAAACTGCTTGTTGGAAATCTGTTTAAATGCCATTCTTTTTGTGTCCAGCTGTGACTTGCTTTACCTTCTCACCAAAGGGTAGATGATGCTACAGTGGCAGAAAGAGGAGAAGCAGTTAGAGAGAGAAGAAGAAATCCGACGCCTCAACATTTTCCCCAGTTTTCCTGAGATATAAGTGACATATAACACTGTATTAGCTTCAGGTACACAATGTAATGATTTGATGTAAGTGTATATTGTGAAATAATTACTCTACCCCTCATTTTTTTATGAGCATCCCAGGAACATGTGAGTTTATTTAGTTATCACTTGAAGCAGCATACAGACACATTTTTTAAAAAAGTTTACAAGTTATATGAATTTCTGAACTATTATTTCAAAGAACTTGGGCTATTAATTCTTGTATGTGTTATTATCAGAATAAACCTTAAAAGACTTTATATTTCTGGCTTGAAAAATACTTTTTTGAAAAAGTTTAAACAAGTAACAAGAAAATTAAGATGATCATATGCACAGTTTTATTATATAGCCACTAAAATTTAAGAAGTTACTGCAGTCAGATTTCATTATTGTACTAATGCTCAGAGAAACATACCAAGTGAATTGCTATAGTACCCAACAGGTTAACTTATAACACATATACCTAATTGTGCTGTTAAGTTATGATGATTTTTGTTTCCATTTATAAAGCATATCAATCAGGCACTCTGATGACTAAAATAAAACTGGTAAAGACATTACAGTCACTAATAATTGGGGAAGGAATTATGTTTTATGCTTATTATTACTCTACATAGATCATTACAAAGCAGGAAGCTTTGAGTCAAATGACCTGGGTACAACACAGTAATCTATTCTGGGTCACATCTGTAGGTATGTGTAAACAAGTATTGTTTATTTGGCAAATCTCAAAATCAACAGGTGGCACAAGGAGAAGCAGCACTGACAGAAGTATTGACAATAGTGTCAAAGCAATTCAAATAGTTTATATCAAGGACCTACCATAAGCCCAGCAAGTCAAAGTCGAGAAATGCATTGATTCATTCACATAGTCATTTATCAACTGCATACTGGACACCCACTGTGTGGGAGACACTTTGTGGAAAGTCAAAATTGCTAAGGATGTTGACTGGTAGGGAAAGTTTAGTTGTGTCAGGAGCTACACAAAGAAGTTAAAAAGGCTTAAGAAAGAGAAGAGACCGATTTATTCCTTACCAAAAGCCAGGAGAAAAGCATATCAGTCATAGTGGCTTATTAATGAGGTTCCTAAGCTTTTTTCCCCTGTTTGCTACTGAGCATCTCTTTTAACACTGTGATGAGGCTTTAGCAGTTATATTGCTTAAGGGAAAACAGATTTCATGTTCTCTCAAGAGCAACTATTATGCCAATAGTGTTAGGAGAGGCTTTCCCATGGAAAATGTATTCTCCAGTCCTCACTTCAAATACCTATTCACAATAATTTAGGATGTGTTATTTGAGCAAGTATTTAATTTGAAAATAAATATAACTCCTAGGAATACAAACAAAAGACTTGTGAAATTAAAGAAAATGTATATGATTCATATACATGGTCATCAAACTAAAAATGTTAGTGCATAGAGTATTTAAATTAAAAAAATCAAATAATCTGGGCCTTTTGTTTTTGTCTTTATGTAATCTATGGTGCCTATTATTTAACTGAAGAGCAAAACAACTTGGATATTCAAAGTTAAAACATGACTCTAATGACTCATAATTGTTGCTTGACCTTAAATCTTACTGTCTAATGGTTGCCTCATTGGGATTATATGAATCATCGCCTCGTCTTCTGTGTGTTGACTAGAAGGAGACCTCTAGGTTTCTCCTGAGAGATTGTTTCCCTTTTTGCTGTGGTCCAACAATACCATGACACTTGAATAAGGTGATTGCATTCCAGGGCACACTGGATGGTGTCCTGAGCCAGGAAACTCAATTAGGGATAACCTGATTTCATCCTACCCCTTAAATATTCCATGAGATCTACTCAGTGTAATGCTAATTGTCATAGTCCCTGGCCTTTAAGACTACAACCTGGCAGAAGAGTAGAAGTTAGAGTATAACTGAATAAAATAGGCAGGGTAGGAGGTTTACAACAAGCCAATTGCTTCACTGTCAATCCTCTTAAATTGACATGAAGACTGACCTAAACCCAAATATTTTCCCATTTTGGAATAGAAAATCCTAAGATAGCTCCCAAGGCTTCTGTTTTTACTTTAACATCGAAAATAGATGTGTAAGATAAGAAGAAGAACCATGAGACTATTACCAGAGCTATTTTGAAATTTTTCAACTCTCACATCCAGGCCACAGTCCCCTAAATTTTCTTAATGATGACTAAAGTCTAGTCCATGGATACTTAAGTGGTTCAGAAAGAGGTGGAAGCTCTATCTGTTTACCCTGGCCTCGTGAGCCTAGGAGATGCACATCCTGTTTGTGGGCATGGAAAGCTGAGTCACCTTGTGGAAGTGCAGATGAGGCAAGGCCTTTCTTCTGTACCCTTTCTGTATTTTCTACTAGCACCAGACATACACCAGAGAAGGTCTAGACAGATTAAAAGTACCTTGGAATTGTATTTGATTAGCGAATAGTTAATACATTTATGGCATAATTTTGGGAAAACAGAAAAAGAAGGAAAGTCAGTTGAAGTAAAAGCTACCTAAACCACTTAAGTAGGATGCTTAGAAAATGATTGTATGGATCTAACCTGTCAGAGACTCCCACAAACTGTACATTACCCCCATCTTTCTTCACATCACATGAGCTCCCATGGCACATGAAGGCTTAACTTTTGCTTTTACTCTACACATTTGTTAGTGTTACAGATAAAACAAAAAAATCACAAGAGAATAATTTTTAAAAATTCAAGTGTGTTTGAATAGACGAAATAAGAAGGCATTTGTTTGGGGATTTAGAGGTGAAGTGGTGTATGTATATGTGTGTGTCTACATGTTCATATTTGGAATTTGTGATACATTATTGAGGGGGAACTCTTGAAAGTGTCTATGTATAAAGATGGAATTTATATAACACATCTGCTCATGTATGGCAATATGCTCTTTATAGTATTTGCTCTGTGATGATTCAGTTCAATTCTTTCACCACTTGTCTCTATATTTGCACTATTTGTAAAACATTCACTCATTTATACAGTAAGCCTCCACTTAGTTTGAACCTGTAATCATGTATTATATCTACTTCTTGTGGTTTTTTCTTTTAATAGCCTATAACAATCAAAGTAGTTCATGACTTTTACTGCATCATATCGTTTTTTCACAAGGAAATGAAATTCTCAGTGGATTGACTTTTCTATGAAACTAAAATCTTTTTTCTATGAAATGACCCTTAATTCTGAATTGTCACTTCAAAGAAAAACTTTGACTTTGGTAAAAGAATTAGCATGAGTACTGCTTTGAACACACAGCTTATCATGTAGTGGCCATGGTGGGCAGAAGTAATTTTCAGACTTAGAAATTAACTACTATTTAGGGACATGGATTTTAAACCTACAGAAGGATATTGAAGGAGATGTGACTCTGAAAGGACTAGAAAAGCTTTCCCCACTATCCCAGGGAGACTCAAAGCAAACTTGTCGATGCCTAAGAAATCAAAGCCCCAAGTTTACTTTAGGTATGGATTTGGATTCTGAAGATACTGAGTTTATTCCATGCATGGATTTGAAATTTCTTCGTAGTCCTGGAAAACTTGTTGGGCAATCCCACCCTGCTCCACATCAAAAAGTTAATGTAAAAGTTTGTCCCATTGGTGGTACTACTCAGTAGGCTGGCAAAAGCAAAAACCAAATAAACAAAGAAGCTACTTTGGAGGGTGCTTCTAAGTTCAAGTTTGTATAGAAAAGAAAATCCACTGAAGATAAAATCAATTTTGAAAATTATAAAACAAAGGATATAATTCACTATCTGTGCAAGTTGTCAGATTTAATAAACAGCAGATTATTATCAGATTTAATCAGAAAGTTGTCAGATTTAATATACATTCTCCATATTTTCCTCCCCAAAACTTCAGCTTATAGCACTATAAAATATGTATATTTTATAAAAATAATTTAAGAGATAAGAAAGAATAGTAAGCATAGGAAAATGAGATACTGTAAAAAGTAGACTTCAAAATAGAACTTCCAAAAAGAAAATTTGAAAAATATAATTGTAACTTGGAAATTTAATTTCTTAAAAAAGAATTAATTACCTGAAATATATTGTAGAACTAAGGAAATATACACTGCATGTGAATCTCAAAGTGTTTAAAAAATGGAAAATATAAGCGTTTAAAAGACATAGTAGAGAGAAAATAGATATCCAGTGTCTATCAATAGTCACTTTCAAAGGAGAGAATGGAGAGTGAAAGAAAGGCAATATTTCAAAAGACAATGGCTGAGAATTTTGTTGAATTAATGAAAGGCATGAATGTTCAGTATAAATAATTACATAACACAAAATGAAAAGAAAATATTAAAAGAACAATATATTTCTTTAAATTACACTGGGAGAAAACATTAGTTAAAACAACACTGGACTTAAATAAAACTTACCGAGTTCAAAGTTGATGGTATAGAAATTTCAAAACCGTCAGCTTAGAATTCTATCTCTAAACAATAATTTAACTGAAATGGTAGAATAAGACAAAATAAATATATTTTAAGACATATCTGAGGAAATTTACCATTCACAACTTCTTACTAAAAGGCTAGTAAAATATTTACTCTAAGAAGCAGCAATTTGAATGGAGGAGGAAGGAACAAGGAGAAGGGAGGGGTGGGAAATCCAGGAGAAGGAAAACACTGGTTTCCGACCTCTTGCCTCATTTCTACCATCTCTTTTCTATTCCAGAGAGTTTCTGCTTTCCTTCCTATTCTTCAAGTAGGTTGCCCTTTATTATATCTTCCCCCATTTAATGGAATTTTCTTCTAGTTTTTACTTTTTTCCCTGGGGCACCATCTAGTTTAGTGCAAATAATAGTGGGGTATTGGGGAACATGATT
The DNA here is from genome assembly GCF_019186645.2 of Phyllostomus hastatus. NCBI lineage: Eukaryota > Metazoa > Chordata > Mammalia > Chiroptera > Phyllostomidae > Phyllostomus > Phyllostomus hastatus. The sequence continues at coordinate 4,297,011 of NW_025333530.1, forward strand.
AATAAGGAACACAAAAAATAACCTGTTCAATATCTTAAAAATATTATCCTTACAATGTTTATATTATTTTTTTGGTTATCATTGAAATGAAAATGTGACATTTTAAAACCTTAAATCCAAGGTCTCCAAGGATTCAAGGCCAGTTTGAAAGATCTGCTTGATAGTTTTACCCTCTTAATTCACACTTGTTCTCATTTTTTTCTTAGAAGCAGGCTCACTTTCATTGTGGCTATGGGTTTGTCCCAAGCAAACAAGCCAATATATGTTCATTTTCTTGTCAAAAAGTTTTGCATTTGAGGTGAGGTTTGTGTATTAGAGATGTTCCCATAGTGTAATTGGCATTATTGTGAAAGGCAGACTTCTCCAAGAACCAGTACAACTGTGTTTAGCATGCTTTCTGGATGCAGAGTTTATACTGGCATGTAAGTCCAGGGAGGGCTCAGTTTCCAGGTCCTTCCTGTTCAATCATATTACAAACAAAAATATTCAAACCAGTAATAAAGTTATCCTATGGCTAAATAACAACTTTCACCCTTTAAGATTTGAACAGCTCTCATTTGACTGGTCCTTTTAGATTCATTTAAAGTGTTTGAGAATTAAGATGTCACCTGCTGAATCTTTGCTTTCATTGGCAGGAAAGGACATAGACTGAAATTTAAATGACATTTAAGATTCAGTGGTTTTGTGTCTATGGTCTGTCCAATTCCTCCTCCTCCTCCTTCTATTAATGTAGCATCAATTTATTTTTATTCTTGTTTTTTTTGTATTTTTTCCATTACCATTTAGTTCCTTTATACTGCTCTCTCCCCAGCAATTATCACTGTTGTCCATGTCCATTAGTCCTTTTTCTTTTTTGCTCAATCCTTCCATCCTCTAATCTCCACCCCCCCAACTAGCTGTCATCTGCTCTCCATCTATGAGTCCATCCCATTTTCCTTGTTAGACCAGTTTTGTCATTAGATTCCACATATGAGTAAAATCATATGGTGTTTGTCTTTCTCTGATTGGCTTACTTCACTTACCATAATGTTCTCCAGGTCCATCCATACTATTGCAAAGGGTAAAATTTTCTTTTTTTTAATGGCCAAGTAGTATTCCATTGTGTAAATGTCCCATAGTTGTTTTATCCACTCATCTACTGATGGACACTTGGGCTGCTTCCATATCTTGGTGATTGTAAATAATGCTGTAATGAACATAGTGGTGCTTATGTTCTTTTGAATTAATGTTTTGGCTTCCTTCGGATATATTTCCAGAAGTTGGATTGCTGGGTCAAAAGGTGGGTCCATTTTAAAATTTTTGAGGTATCTCCATACTACTTTCCACAGTTTAAAGATTGGTGCAGCAATTCCTTCTTTTAAGTCACTTCTGTTTTGATAGTGTGGGTAGGGAATTGGCAATTCAACTTAAGCCACAGTGAGTAATGAAATATTTATGTCAGTATGCAGAACTGGAAACACTGCTCTCTAGCTCAGCCTTAGAAGGTAAGTTACCAAGCTGACAATGTTTCTTCAGTGTTTCTATGGAAGCTCTTCTCTAAAAGGCCACTTTTCACAATACAGCATAGATTTCCCAGCCTGATCTGATAAAACACATTCAACGAAATAAATGTCAGGGTTCCTGTCTTACAAAAAATGAAGACAATTAGGCACAGAGAAGTCAGGGGCAACGATAGCACTGGTAAAGTAAGTCATCGTTTATTTTATGGGTAATCCAAAAGATCCTGGCCTTTCTCCAGTGGCCCTGCCTAGGTGGTAGAATGAGATCATGTAGAGAGAGGACCAATTCACAAGGAGTCTTCTATGACACGTAGAGAAATTTGACCTTAACTCTGAGATGGTTACAAAAATACATTAAAGGCTCTTTTTTCTTTTTTAGTTAAATAAAGTTGTCTTTATAAAATAAAACATATCATCTTTATAAAAGTGACATAGCTTATAATTTAACATATTCACTATAGAGTTTTTATTTAAAAGGGAGTTGAATACACTTCTTCACCTTCATAAAGAACACAGAAAAAATGAGAAAGAAACTTTAGAGGCGAAAAAGCAAATGGACTACTGTTAATGACTTAGCAGAACCAAGAGAGGTAAAACCATAGAAATAGGGAAAGACAAAAAGCAAGTTGCTTCATAGTACAGAACTGTAGAAAGGCTGAAATTTGAGGGGCCAGGTACCTCATAAATCAGGAAACAGGTGGAGTTAAAATAAGATAGTTGAAACTAAGAAATTATAAGAGATAATTACTAATTTCAGAAAAAGAGCAAGTTATACCAGGAAGGTAATACTCATGGCTTAGCTATGAATTATTATTTACATGGACATTAATAACATAAACATAGAATATTAACCTAGAAAGTTATGTACATAGTTAAAAGGGAGCAGCCTAAAAGATATAAATATTTACCTTTTATAGTAGAAAGTCAAGAGATAACATCTAAAACTGAAGATAAGAATTAACTGTTTAAACATGTTTGTGGGAAACAAATACATAGGTAAATACTAAAAGAAACAGCTAAAGGATTTTTAAATGGCTGCTGCTAGAGAGTGCAAAAAATTGGATACATATGTGAAAAGAAGAAACTCCTGTTTTCACAGTGCACCTTGTAGAACTCTGACTTTCACTACTATGATATATTTAACTTAGATAAGAAGTAATATTCTAATAATAAAAGCTATAGCCATGCTCATCTCATGGGTTATTGTAAGGATTAAGAATAAGGTATGAGGGGTCACAAGATGGTGGCAGAGTAGGAGGACCTTCCTCACACCTCCTGCCAGAAACAAACTGGAAATAAAACTAAAGAGGGGAACAGTCACCTGGAATTACCAACTGAAGACTGCCTTAAGAGGAGACTTTTGACCAAGGACAGGCAAAAACCACCTTGAGAGACCTGTAGGAAGGTCACAGTCATGAAGGGGCCAGCCCACTTTCATGGGTGGCAGGCTGAGGTTATGGAGGGATAGCATGGTTCATCACCACCAAACCAGTATTACATCAAATGTTAAAGGACGTCCCTGAAGAAGGAAACAAAGAAGAAGAGGAAGAAGAACAAAAGTATGAAAAATAAAATAGCGATAAATACATATCTATTAACAATTGAATATAAAAAACAAAATAAACACAAGCAGAACAGAAACAGAATTATAGATACAGAGAACATTTGGGAGGTTGCCAGAAGGGAGGGGGTTTAAAGGGCATGGGTGAAAAAGGTGAAGGGATTAGAAGTACAGTTTGGTCATTACAGAATAGTTATGGAGATGTAAAGCACAGCATAGGAAATATATGCATGATCCATGGACATAGATAGTGGTGTGGGGATTGCCTGAGGATGTGAGGGAGCTAGATTGAGGGGGGAAAATAGGAAAAAATTGTGACAACTATAATAGCATAAACAATAAAATATATGTTAAAAAAGACGTAGGGTAACTGAATGGGTAAGAAAACATGACCCATATATATGCTGTCTACAAGAGACCAACATCATAACAAAATATTTACATGAGCTGAGAGTGAAGGAATTAAAACAAAATTCCATGCAAATGCAGACAAAAAAGAAAGCTGGGGTAGCAATATTTATATCTGACAAACTTCAGAACACAGGCCATTAACAAGGGTCACTACATAATACTAAAGGAATGAATCGCACAAGAAAATATAACCCTTGTAAACATATATGCACCCAATATAGGAGCACCTAACTATATAACGAAAATCTTGGTGGACTTTAGGAAAGAGATCTACAGCAATACAGTCTTAGTAGAGAATTTTAACACTCCTCTGTCACCAATGGATAGATCTTCCATACAAAAGAAAAAAAAATCAACAAGGAAATGGTGACCTTAAACGACACACTAGAATGAATAAATTTAATTGATAATTAGAGAACATTTCATCCCATAACAGCAGAATACATATTCTTCTCAAGTGCACATGGATCATTCTCAAAAATAGATCACGTTAGGAGCCACAAACAAACCCTTAACAAATTGAAGAAAATTGGGATCTTATCAAGCATTTTTTCACATCACAGTGTCATGAAACTAGAAATTAACCTCAATAAAAAAGTCAAAAACATTCAAATACATGGATATAAATAGCATGTTATTAAACAAAGGATGAGTTCTCAATGAGACCAAGGAAGAAATAAAAAATTACCTGGAAACATGAAAATGAACACACAACAACCCAAAACCTGTGGGACACAACAAAAGCAGTCATGAGAGGGAAGTTCATAGTATGGTAGGCCTACCTCAAGAAGCAAGAAAAATCTCAAAGAAACAACCTAACCATACACCTAGAAGATCTAGGAAGGCAACAGCAAACAAAGCCGGGAGAGAGTAGAAGGAAGGAAATAATCAAGATCAGAGTGGAAATAAATGACATAGAGGTTTAAAAAATCAATTCAAAAGATCAATGAGTTCAGGAACTGGTTCTTTGAAAAGATAAACATAATTGATGAACCTTTAACCAGGCTCATCAAGAAAAAAAGAGAGAGGGCCCAAATAAATAAAATCAGAAATGAAATAGGAGAAGTAACAATTGATATCACAGAAATATAAAAGATTATAAGAAAATACTATAAACAACTATATACCAAGAAATGGACAACCTGGGAAAAATGTACCCATTTCTAGAAACATAGCATGTTCCCAAACAGACCCAGGAAAAACCAGAAAACCTGAATATACAAATAAGAATAAATAAAATTGAAGCAGTAATCAAAATTCTATCAGCAAACAAAAGTTCTGGAGCAGATGGTTCCACAGGGGAATTTTACATACATTCAAAAAAGAACTATCCTTCTCAAACTACTCTTAAAAATTCAAGAGGAGAGAAGACTTCCAAGAACTTTTTACAAGGCTAGTATTATCCTAATTGCAAAACCAGATAAGGACACAACAAAGAAAGAAAATTATAGCTCACTATCCCTGATAAATATAGATGCTAAAATCCTCAACAAAATATTAGCAAATCGGATCCAGCAATACATTTAAAAGACCACACACCATGATTAAGTAGGAAATGTCCCAGGGATGTGATGTGGGTACAACACTCACAAATCAATAAGTGTGATACATCATATAAAGGAAATGAAGGATAAAAACCACATGATCATATCATTAGATGCAGAAAAAGCATTTGATTAAATCTAGCACCCATTTATGATAAAAACCCCTCTAAATAAAGTGGGAATAGAGGAAACATACCTCAGTGTAATAAAGGCCACATATGACAAACCCATTGTCAGCATCATACTCAATGGGCAAAAACTACAAGCATTCCCCTTAGGATCAGGAACAAGACAGGGATGTCTGCCTTCACCTCTCTTATTCAACATAGTACTGGAAGTCCTAGCCAATAGCAATCAAACAAGAAGAAAAAATAAAAAGCATTCAAATTGGAAAGGAGGAAGTAAAACCATTATTATTCACAGACGACATTATATTGTACACATTCAATAGAAAACCCTACAGATTCCACCAAAAACCAATAGACCTAAATATTGAATTCAGCAAAGTAGTGGAATACAAAATCAATGCTTAGAAATTTATGACATTTTAATATACCAATAGTGAACTATCAGAAAGAAAAACTAAGGAAGAATCCCATTTATAATCACAATAAAAAGAATAAGGTACCTAGGACTAAATTTAACCAACGAGGTAAAAGACCTGTACTTGGAAAACTCTAGGACACTGAAAAAAGAAAATGAGGAATATACAAAGAAGTGGGAGCATATATATACAGTGTTTATGGACAGTAAGAATTAACATCATTAGAATGTTCATACTACCTAAAGCAAACTATAGATTCAACACAATTTCTATGAAAATACCAGTGGTGTTCTGGCATATTTCACAGATCTAAAATAAGTATTTCAAAAATTCATATGGGACCAAAAAAAGATCCTGAATAGCCTCGGCAATCTTGAGAAAAATTGCAAAGTTGGAGGGATCACAATACATCATATCAAGCTACACTATAAGGCCACTGTAATCAAAAGAGTCTGGTACTGACATACAACAGACATATAGATAAATGGAACAGAAGAAAGAGCCCAGAAATAAACCTATACCTTCATGGTCGATTAATATTTGACGAAGGAGGCGAGAGCATACAATGAAGCAAAGACAGTCTCTTAATTACATGGTATTAGAAAAACTGGACTGGTACATGAAAAAAAAAAAAAAGAAATCAAACCACCAACTTACACCATACACCAGAATAAACTCAAAATGGATTAAAGACATAAATATGCCGCAATAACATAAATATCCTAGGAGAAAATATAGGTAGTAAAATTTGAGATATGTATCATAGCAATGTTTTTGCTGGTATGTCTTCTGGGGCAAGGAAAACAAAGGAAGATATAAACAAATGGGAGTGCATCAAATTAAAAATCTTCTGTGCTGGCAGGTGTGGCTCAGTGGATTGAACACTGGCCTGTGAACCAAAAGGTCCCTGGTTTGATTCCCAGTTAGGGCACAAGCCTGGGTTGAGGGCCAGTTCTCCAGATGGGGGTGCGTGAGACAAAAGCAATCAATGTATCTCTTGCACCTTGATATTTATCTCTCTTTCTCCCTCCCTTCTCCCTCTCTAAAAAATAGATCAATAAAATTATTTTTTAAAAGATTCTGTACAACTAAAGAAACCATCATCAAAATGGAAGGGAACTGCCTGTATAGGAGAACATATTTGCCAATGATACATTGGAAAAGGGTATAATTTGCAAAACATGTAAAGAACTTATATGACTCAACACCAGGAAGATAACCTAATTAAAAATGGGCAAAGGAACTGAATAGACACTTCTCCAAGAAGGACATTTGGATAGCCCACAGGCTGATGAAAAAATGCTCAACATCACTAGTCATCAGAGAGATGCAAGTTAAAATCACAATGTTGTATCACCTCCATCTGTAGGAATGGTTATCATCAGTAAATTAACAAACATTAATAAGTGCTGGCGAGGATGTCGAAAAAATGGAATTTCGTGCACTGTTGGTGGGAATACAGTTTGGGGCAGTAACTATGGGGAACAGTATGAAGTTCCCTCAAAAAATTAAAAATAGATTGAAACCCAAAACACTAATTCAAAAGAATATATGCACCCTTATGTTCATTGCAGTATTATTTACAATAGCCAAGCTATGGAAGCAGACCAAGTGCCATGAATAAATTAATAGGAAAAAAAAAAAGCTTGGTACATAGGAATATTACTGGGCCATAAAAGTTGAAATCTTACCATTTGCAACAGCATGGATGTACCAAGGGGGTATTATGCTTGGTGAAATAAGTCAGAGAAAGACAAACGCTATATGATTTGACTTATATGTGGCATCTGAAGAACAAAATAAAACAAAATTAAAACAGACTCATAGATACAGAGAGAGAACTGGTGGTTGCCAGAGGGGATGAAGGACTGGGGGATTGGGTGAAAGAGGTGAAAGGACTAGGAAGCACAAATTGGTAGTCACAAAATTGTCATAGGAAGTAAATAAAGCATAGGAAATATAGTCAATAGTATTGCAAATACTACATATGGTGACAGCTGGGGTACTGGAAATAGTGTGGAACACAATGTCAAGTATGTTTGTCATCTTGGCTGGTGTGGCTCATTTGGTTGGAGTGTCATCTCACGGACTGAAGGGCTGCGGGTGCCATTCCCAGCCAGGACACACGTCTCAATTGAGGGTTTGGTCCTCAGTAGGGATGTGATGAGAGGCAATTGATCAATGTTTCTCTCACATTGATGTTTCTCTTCCTCTCTCTTTCTCCTTCCCTTCTCCTCTCTCTTAAAAATCAATAAACGTGTCCTTGGGTGAGGATTAAAAACAAAGTGTATGATTGTCTAACCACTAAGCTGTACACCCAAACTGATACAAAATAAAATTGAAAAAATAATTTTAAAAAAGAATAAGGTATGACCTACTCACTTTTTAGTATAGCTACGTGCTCTTAAATGTCTTTCATTAAATAGATTAAAATCTAAAAAAAAGAGAATGAAGTATGAAATTCAAATCCCAGAAGTAGTACCTCATAATAAGTGCTCAGTACATGCTAATTGTTTCTATTACTGTTGATAGGAAATAATTTTAAATGTTAAGTAATAAAGTACAAAGAAAAAGCAATGAACTAAAAATCCCAACATCTAATAATAAATAGTGTTAACATTGGGTTACGATTATGTTAAGTATCTTTCCACCTCTGTATACAAATAGAAGAATGAATTAACGTATAGGTGAATAGATAAGAATAATTTTGTAAGAATATGATCATGATGTTCATATTACTTTTTAAGCATTTTAGAAAACATACTTTTAGATTAATAGAAAAGTTGCAAAGACAGTTCAAAGTTTCTGTGTATTCTTTTTACCCAGGTTTCCCTAAATTAACATTTTACATTACCATGGTATATTTATTAAAAGTAAGAAATTAATGCTTGTGTAACAATATTAATTAAACTACTGACTTTTTCAGTTTTTCCATTGATGTCCAAGGTCCCACAGTGCATTCAGTCTCCATGTCTCCATAGTCTTCCATTAACAGTTCTTAATCTTTTTTTTATGTCTTTGATACTTTTGAAAAGTACTGGTAAGACATTTGTAGAATATCACTCAGTTTGAATTTGTCTGATGTTTCTTCACAATTAGAACAGGAAATATGAATTTTGGGAGAAAAAAGCACAGTACTAAAGGATTCTTCTTACTGTATCATGTCAAGTTACAGGATATCGAAATTACTTATTATACTTGTGCCTTTAACCTTGTCACTTGGTTAAAAGGTGGTGTTTATCAGACTATATGTTACTTCTCCAATGAAAGGCATAAAACTTAATTTTATGAATTCAGTAGAAGAAAATAAACAAGAAAAGTTCAAGAAATCATTGAACTTCAGATGAGTTTTTTTCATAGTGAGAGCTAGTAACCGTGGGGTTTTAGTTTCTTTTTTAAATTTTAACAATGTGTTTAGTAAATCTGGACAGTGAAACAAGGAAGGGCTTAGGATAGAAGAAGCAGCAGGAGAGCCTAGACAGGGCTGGTGTCAGTTCATTGGGAAGTCAGAGGAAAGGGATCCTTGGACAGTTTCAGGGGATTAGCCCAGGGTGAGCTGCCACTGCCCATTGCTCCCCTGCTTGCAAGTCTGGTGGGGTGTCTTAGAGTTTATGTGATGCCTGCTTGTGGGTGAAGAAGAGGGGAAAGTGAAAGGCATGGGTGTGTTCCCGGGAGGAAGATGGTACAAGAGAGATAGTAACTTTGAAAGTTCAGTGCAAAGTAAAGAAATAATAAAATTCATAAATAATTTAGAGCTTTTATTTAAAAAACTTAATTTTCATTCATTCAACAAATATTTATTGAGGATCTACCATGTTCCAAGTACCACTTTCAGTAGTGAAACAGGCTAATATCCCTACTCTCACAGAGTTTACATTCTAGTTGGAATAAGGGGTCCACTCAAAAATAAACAATAAACAGAACATTATATGGTGTGCTGCAAAGTGTAAATGTAATAAACACAATGGGAAAGTTGGAGCAGTCTAAAGGGGCTCAAGAGTGGAATTGGAGGACATGTTGCTGTTTCAAATTCTGAGGTCAGAATAGGTTGCACAGCTATGGAAGAGCACTCTAGGCAAAAACAACCAGTGCAAAGGTCCTGAGGCAAGTACAATATAATAGTTAATTCTACCTGTCAACTTGGTTCGGCCAGTGTCCAGCTGTTAATCAAACATTGGTCTGGACGTTTCTGTAAGGATGTTTTTTGGGTAAGATTAACATTTAAATCTGTGGACTTTGAATAAAGCAAAGTGCAGTATAATACAGACAGGCCTCATCAAATCAGTTGAAGGGCTAACTATACCAAAAAGACTGACCTCCCCCAAGAAAGAGGAATAAAAATCCTAAATTTTTAGTAAAATTATCTCAAAGCTGAAAATGGTCATAGTCAGTCAAGAATTTGTTGCTGTGTGATCTATTTCAAATACATAATATCGTGCCTTGGCAGATGTGGCTCAGTTGGTTGGAGCGTCATCCCATAGCTCAAGCATTTTGGGTTTGATTCCCAATCAGGGCATATACCTAGGTCTCAGGTTCAATCTTCAGTCCCTTGTCCAGGTACATGGGAGGAACCCAATTGATGCTTCTCTTACATCAATGTTTCTCTCTCTCCCTCCCTTTTTCTCTAGAAGCAAAGGAAAAATAAAGTCCTCAGGTGAGGGTAAAAATGGAAATATATAATATATATTGTAAGCTTTATTTCTATGTCTGTATGTCTTTTTAAGTATATTTTATTGATTATGCTATTACAGTTGTCCCATTTTTTCTCCCCTTTACTCCTTGCCGCTCTGCACCCCTCCTCCCATCAGAATTCCAACCCTCTTAGTTCATGTCAATGGGTTGTACATTAAGTTCTTCGCCTTCTCCATTTCCTATACTATTCTTAACCTCTCCCTATTTTGTACTTACCATTTATGCTTCTTATTCCCTGTACCTTTTCCTCCATTATCCCCCATTTCCCTTCCTGCTCATAACCCTCCATGTGATCCCCATTTCTCTGATTCTGTTCCTGTTCTAGTCGTTGGCTTAGTTTGTTTTTGTTTTGTTTTGTTAGGTTCAGTTGTTGAGAGTAGTGTTTGTTGCCATTTTACTGTTCATAGTTTTGATTCTCTTCTTTTTTGTAGATAAGTCCCTTTAACATTTCATATAATACAGGCTTGGTGATGATGAACTCCTTTAATTTGACCTGATCTGGGAAGCACTTCATTTGCCCTTCTACTATAAATGATAGCTGTGCTGGATAGAGAAAGCTTGGATGTGGGTTTTCATGACTTTGAATACTTCTTACCAGCCCCTTCTTGCCTGCAAGATTTTTTTTTTGAGAAATCAGCTGTTAGTCTTATGGGAACTCCTTTGTAGGTAACTATCTCCTTTTCTCTTGTTGCTTTTAAGATTCTCTTCTTATCTTTAATCTCGGGTGACATAATTATAATGTGCCTTGGTGTGTCCTTCCTTGGATCCAACTTCTTTGGTATTCTCTGAGCTTCCTGGACTTTCTCGAAGTCTATTTCCTTTTCCAGATTGGGAAGTTCTCCTTTATTATTTTTTCAAATAAGTTTTCGATTTCTTGTTCTTCCTCTTCACCTTTTGGTACCCCCATGATTCAGATGTTGGAACATTTAAAGTTGTCCTGGAGGTTCCTAAGCCTCTCCTCACTTCTTTTTTTGAATTCTTGTTTCTTCATTCTGTTCTGGTTGAATGTTTATTTCTTCCTTGTACTCCAAATCTTTGATTTGATTCCAAGTTTTCTTCCCTTCACTGTTGGTTCTTTGTATATTTTTCTTTATTTCACTTTGCATAGCCTTCATTTCTTCCTCTATTTTGTGACCATACTCAGCCATTTCTGTGAGCATCCTGATTTACCAGTGTTTTGAACTCTGCATCTGACAGGTTGGCTATCTCCTCGGCACTTAGTTCTTTTTCTGGAGCTTTCATCTGTTCTCTCATTTGGGCCATATTTGCTTGTCTCAGCATAGCTGTTATATAGTAAGGCGTGGGGCCTTATGTATTCACCAGGGTAGGGCAACCCACGTCACTGCATTGTGGTGCTATATGTGGGGGAGGGATCAGAGAGAGAACAATGCCACTTGCTTCACTTTTGGTGGGCTTTCAGTTATTTCCCTGCTACCCACAAGCAAATTGGGCCTTTCTGGTGCTAACTCCTGGGTGAGTGGGTTTGTGCATGTTCTAGGACCCTGTGGTTCTTTCCAAAAAACTCTCCTGTGAGGCTGGGAATTTCTTCTGCTACCTCAACCCCCACAGGTTTTTTCAGTCAGAGGTTTTGAGGTTTTATTTCCCCACAGTGGAACCCTGGGTTGCATAGTCTGTGTCGCTCCCCAGTTTTTCCTCCTGGTTTATCCAAAGGCAAATGTGGGACCGCCAGCTGCTACCTTGCCTGCGCAGTCCTTGCCTTGTCACATGTCCTCTCTGCCCCAGCTACCCGTCTCTGCCCCTCCTACCAGTGGATGAATGTTTCTTCTTTAATTCCTTGGTTGTCAGATTTCTATACAATTTGATTTTCTGGCAGTTCTGGTTGTTATTTTGTTTTTAAATTTGTTGTTGTTTTTCTTTTGGTTGTGCAAGGAGATACAGTATATTGACCTATGCCTCCATGTTGGCTGGAAGTTTATATGTGCATGTCTTTACTCCCAAAGTGACTGAAACTTATAAGAGCAAGCATTACAAATTACATCTTGAAACCTTTTGTATTCTCCTGTGTTGCAACTTGTCAAGGTCTGGCAAGTCCATGCTAGATTTGGGCAGACAGGAGAATATTCACAGAGGTGCTGGAATGTCTGACATGCCTTTATTCAACTGTGGGTGATCCAAGCATGCTGCAAGCTGTGTGTCCCCCGTATGTCTCTGCATGTCACCTGTCCCCTTCTGTGGCACCTGTCCCTCCTCTCTTTCTCCTGCATGGCACCCAGCAAGGAGCCCCAACCTTCTTAAATGCTAGAATAAAGAAAAATCTGACAGGGAGCCAACAAATTATACAACAGAGCTTCATACTGAGCATGTGAGCCCACTCAAGGCTATGGGAACAGTTTATGAACCCAGTTTCAAAGTTATGAGGACACTGCTTATCAGGCCCATTCTCAAGGTTATGGGAAACTGCTTCCCTTAGTTGCCCAGACATCTGGGTGAGGAAGTCAGACTGCCTCCATTTACCCTACATCTCCTCATTTCAATTATGTAAATAAAAACTATGGAGAACACAGATAAATCAAATAATTGATTTTAGTTAAGAGCTATTCAACTTTCTGTTACACTGAAGTGGAAAAGGAAAAATAAATGAATAATTATGAATAATTCACCATCTCAGTTATCAGATTCCTACTCTTAATGTCTATCTTAATCTTAGAATCTTGGGATTCTTTTTTACCTCTGTTATTGTAGAAGGATAAAATATGAAAATTAATCTTATCAAAGTCAGAAGACAATTAAATTTCTAAATTTGTTTGTATCTATTGAATTTATTGAGGTGACATTGGTTAATAAAATTACCTACATTTCAGGTGTGCAATTCCATAATACATTATTTGTATACTGCATTGTTTGCTCAACCACCTCAAGTAATTTATCCCCCCTTTACTCTTTTCTACCTTCTCCACCCTCATTTCCCTCTAGAAATCACCAGAATGTTGGTGCTGGCTATGAGGTGTTTTTTTGTTTTGTTTTGTTTTGTTTTGTTTTTTTGCTTAATCCCTTGATCTTTTTCATCCAGCCACCCAACCCCCTTTCCTCTGACAGCTGTCAGTCTGTTCTCTATTAATCTGTTTCTATTTTGTTTCTTAGTTTATTTTGTTCATCAAAATTCACTTATGAGTGAAATCATATGGTACTTGTCTCTCTCTGACTGGCTTATTTCACTTTGCATAATGTTCTCCAGGTCCATCCATGTTGTTGTAAATGGTAAGATTTCCTTTTTTTTACAGTTGAATAGTATTCCACTGTGTAAATATACCACAGCAGTTTTATCCACTAATTTACTTATGGACATGTGGGCTGCTTTCAAATCTTGATTATTATAAACAACACTGCAATGAACATGGGGTGCATATTTTTCTTCAAATTAGTGTTTTGGATTTCTTTGGATATATTCCTAAAAATGGTATTGCTGGATCATAAAGCAGTTTCATTTTTAATTTTTTGAGGTATCTCCATGCTGTTTTCCACAGTGGCTGCACCAGTCTGCATTCCTACCAACAGAGCATGAGGTTTCTCTTTTCTCCACAACCTTGCCAGCACTTGTTGGGAGTAGCCATTGAGGGTAGCCATTCTGACTGCTTTGAGGTAATATCTCATTGTGGTTTCAATTTGCATTTCTCTGATGATTAGTGATGTTGAGCATCTTTTCACATGTCTATTGGCCATCTTTATGTTCTTTTTGGAGAAATATCTATTCATGTCCTTTGCCCATTTTTTAACTTGATTGATTCTTGTTTTGGTGTTGAGTTTCATAGTTCTTTATTAATTTTGGATATTAACTCCTTATGAGATGTATCACTGGTGAATGTATTCTCACATTCAGTGGGTTGTCTTTTCATTTTGTTGATGGTTTCCTTTGCTGTGCAAAAGCTTTTTAGTTTGAAGTAGTCCCATTTGTTTACTTTTTCTTTGGTTTCCCTTGCAGGTATATCAGAAAAAATATTACTGTAGGAATGTCTGGGATTATATTGACTGTGTATTCTTCTAGGATTTTTATTGTTTTGAGTGTCATATTTAAGTATTTAATCCATTTTAATTTTATCTGTGTATGGTGTAAAAAGGTGGTGTAATTTCATTTTTTTATTTACCTGTCCAATTTTTCCAACACCATTGATTGACTAGACTATTTTTACCCCCATTGTATGTTCTTTCTTCATCAAATATTAATTAACCATAAAGATATGGGTTGATTTCTGGGCTCTTTATTCTGTTCCTTTGATCTATATGTCTATTTTTATGCCAGTACAATGCTGTTTTTTTCCACGGACATATTTTATTTGTACTTTACTCCTCTCAAATTGTTTTTTCTTCTTTAAATTGTGCTTCTCCCATTACCATTTATGCCTCCTATAACCTTTTCTACCCTCACCTACTCCCTTCCACATCCCTGCAATCACCACACTGTTGTCTGAGTCCATTAGTTCTTTCTCTTTTTTCTTTTTTGCTTAATTCCTTCCCTGACATCTAAACTCCTGGAGCTGTCAGCCTGCTCTCTATTAGTCTGTCTCTATTTTGCTTGTTAGTTCAATTTGTTCATTAGATTCCACATACGAATGAAGTCATATGGTGGTTGTCTTTCTTTGACTGGCTTGTTTCACTTGGCATAATGTTCCCCAGGTCCATCCATGCTATCACAAAGGGTAACGTTTTCTTCTTTTTATGACTAAGTAGTATTCCATTGTGTAATACACTAATTTATCCATTTATCTACTGGTGGACACTCCAAGTGCTTCCAAAACTTGGCTATTTTAAATAACATTGTAATGAAAATAGAGGTACCTATCTTCTTTTAATTAGTGTTTCAGGATTCTTCAGCTTAATTTCCAGATGACTTTATAGTATAATTTTCTATCAGGTAGTGTGATTCCTCCAACTTAGTTCTTTCTCAAGTTTGCTGTGGCTTTTAGGGGTCTTTTGTGGTTTCACATACATTTTTGGAATATTCTAGTTCTGTGAAATACATCATTGGTCTCTTGATGAGAATTATGTTGAATCTATAGATTGCTTTGGGTAGTATGGACAATTTAATGATGTTAATTCTTCTTATCCATGAACACATTGTATGCTTCCACTTATTTGTGTCTTCTTCAAGTTTTTTTTTCAGTGTCTTATAATTTTCCAAGTATAGATCTTTTACATCCTTGGTTAAATTTATTCCTAGTTATTTTATTTTAGTTTTTTTGATGTAATTGTAAATAGGATTGTTTTCTTAGTTTCCCCTTCTGACAGTTCATTATTGGTATATAATAACACAACTGATTTCTGGTTATTTATTTTCTTTCCTGCTACTTTACTGAATTTATTTATCTGTTTTAATAGTTTTTTGGAGAAATTTTTAGGATTGTGCATATACTCTATCATGTCATCCACTAAGCTGGTATATTTGTACACCTCTTTTGAAAGTAATTTTTAAATATGAATTTTTCTCCCTAAGGTCTTGGAGGCAGAACACATTTTTTCAAGTAAAAGTTAAATAGACCTATAGACCCAGGTCAGCAAAAGTTCTCTATAAAGGGCCAGATATTGAATATTTTTGGCTTGGGGGTCATATGGTTCCTGTTATAATTACTCACCTCTGTTCTTGTAATGTGAAAGTAGCTATGGACAGTACATAAACAAATAAGCATGACTGTGTTCCAAAACTTTATTTATGGATATTGCAACTTGGATTTCACATAATTTTCATGTGTCATGAAATATTATTCTTTGACTTTTTTGACCACTACATAATGTAAAATCCTTTCTTACATCATAAGCCCTACAAAAATGGGGGTGGGCTGGATTTGGTCTGAGGGCTGTGGTTCTCTGACTCCTGGTCTTTCATTATGCAGGGTTTTATTTCCAGCAAGAAAGTTTAGAATAATTATTCACAAAAAAGATATTGTCCCTAATAAGCCATAATAAAGAAAATTGAAGTTATATCAACAAAAAGAGGGAGCAAAATAAAGATGAATAATCAGGGGAGAAAAGTGAAATTTTTGAGATATTTACAGCCACTATAATACAGTCTCTGGAAAAATTGGTTTTGGAGAAGCATATTTAAAATTTCGCTCCCAAATAACCTTTCTATTTGATGACTTATGAGGTTAGCAGTTGAGTGGGCAAATATGTCTTTAGGGAGTTCATATCTAAGGCTGTTAAGTCAATTTCTGTTTTAGAAATAAATCAGCTATTTTTCTCTCGAAAGTAAGCCCATGCTTCTTCAGACTTAGATCTCTGCAGCCTCACTAGGGGTCAGTGATCCTCCTCAGGCTGGGGGAGGAGCACAGGGGCCTCTCTTACCTGTCTCTCTATGCTCCTCCTCCCACTGCCCCTGGGGCAGCTAACTATTCTAGGAACCTGGAATGAGGGAAATGACTGATTCTTCTTGGCCTCTTCCAGATCTTTTGTCTGGGATGTGGCTATTTGCTTTGGAAACTCAAAATTCAGAATTTGACTCTTATTTTTTTATGTTCTGAAGTGTCAACTTTTCATGTAGATATAAATGTAGAATGTTCTTGCCTATGCTAGGAAACGGGCATGGAGTGTAAGAAATAAAAAAGAGGGTCAATTATCTAAAAATATTATCCTGTAATATATTTCTTACATATTTAAATTTGTGGATTAAAACCAGTACCTATGCATATTTCCCAATTGTTACTTTCCCTAAGGATGTCTTTGTTGAACAGCTCTTCTCATGCTCTCCTTTGACAATCCCATTCAATCTTTGATGGTCTCCAAATCATTTCTCCTGTCTTTGACTTTAGACAGTTATAAACACTGACTTGTGGATATAGGCCTTATGATCCTTAAACACTTCTGATTCAATGTGACCAAAGCTGAACTAAGAACATTATCCATAAACCTTTTTCTTCATGTTCCCAGCTTAGTTGATAACACCATCATTTTGCCCAATCACTCAAATTGGAACAATGACTTCATTCTTAATTTTTTCTCAAATCCCATATCAAATCCATCTTTAAGACTATTGATTTTATCTCCAAAATATTTTCCTACAGCCACTGTCCTTGTACATACCCTTGTCATCTCATGTCTAGTTTTTATTGCAGCAACCTTTTAGCTATGTCTCTATTTCTGGCCCTGCTTACCTTGAATCTGTTCTCCACATTGCAGCTGAAGTGACTGTTCTAAAACATAAAGTTCTCTCTCCTCCAGTCTTTACTACTTCCTTAAGCTTAAGCAGTTGGATTTTTATCTAATGCATTAGCTATCTGATTGATCTTCTCAGGTCATGTGAGACACTGGCCCAGCTGAGGCCTCTGAGAAAAGTTTGAAGTCCAGGTGAGTGTGAAACCGGAGGCACAGAAACTCCAAATGGCAGAAAGCAGAGAGAAGATCAAAGTGAGAAGGGGCTTTTGACTGGGAACAAGAGATGACCCTGTAGATGTGAGAGACAAAGCTGGGAAAATTTATCTGAGGCAACAATATCAGGGAGCGTGAGATATAACTAGAAGTCCCAAGGGAGCAGAGAGGTTAACAGAGGTGCCATGGAGTTGCTCAAAGGTGGGACCTTCCCTCATGCAGCTCCTTCTGTCTGATTTCTAGTCTTCATTTAAGATTCTGATGAAACAATTCATCTTATGTTGACCCTTCTCTCTATGAACAATTATCTTCTCCTACTCCTGTACATCTGTAAGTGCTCCTACCCCTATGTTGTTCTGTGTTTATACCAGTGTAGCCATTGTCTCATTCATTTATTGATTTATCCATTTATTTACATCATTTTTATTAATATTCAAATACAGTTGTCTCCATTTTCCCACCACCACTTTCCCCCACCCCACACACTCCCACTTCCCACCCTCAATCCTAAACCCCCTTTGGCTTTGTCCATGGGACCTTTGTACATGTTCCCCCATTATTTCCATCCCCTGTGGTTACTGTCAGTTTGTTCTTAATTTCAATGTGGCTCTATTTTGCCTGCTTGTTTGTTTTGTTAACTAGGTTCCACTTATAGGTGAGATCATATGGTATTTGTTTTTTACTGCCTGGCTTACTTCACTTAGCATAATGCTCTCCGCTTCTATACCCGCTGTCACAAAAGGGTAGGAGCTCCTTCTTTCTTTCTGCTGCATAGTATTCGATTGCTTAAATGTACTACAGGTTTTTTTTAAGATTTTATTTATTTATTTTTATAGAGAGGGGAAGGGAAGTAGAAAGAGAAAGAGAGAAACATCAGTGTGTAGTTACCTCTTAGATACACCCTGCTGGGTACCTGGCTCACGACCCAGGCATGTACCCTGACTGGGAATCAAACCAGAGACCCTTTGGTTTGCAGGCTGGCACTCAGTCCACTGAGCCACACTAGCCAGGGCTGTACCACAATTTTTTGATCCATTCATTTTTTGATCCACTCAGATGGGCACTTAGACTGCTTCTAGCACTTGACTATTATAAATTGTGCTTCTATGAGCATTGCAGTGCATAGGTTCTTTCAGATTGGTGTTTCAGGATTCTTAGGGTGTTTTTTTTTTTTTAAGATTTTATTTATTTTTAGAGAGAGGGGAACAGAGAGAGAAAGAGGAGAGAAACATCAATGTGTGGTTGCCTCCCATGCGCCACCTACTGGGGACCTTGCCTGCAACCCAGGTATGTTCCCTGACTGGGAATCGAACCAGCGACCCTTTGGTTCGTAGGCTGGAACCCAATCCACTAAGCCATACCAGCCAGGGCTGCCTTTTTGTTTTAAATATCAGTTGACTGTCTGTCTTCTCTACCTTGGACTGATGAACAACTAAAGACAGGGACTGAGTCTTATTTGTACATATTTTCATCCCCCATGACAAACACAGTGCCTGAGAATTATTAGGAACTCCAATATTTGTGGACCTTAAATGTCATCACTTTCAGAATCTTCACTTTGGTCTCTCTCTCCAGCTCCAGTTTCTATCTCTCCACCTTCCCAACCCTACTTTCCCTTCTACTCCTCTTCATCAAGTTCACAGAGATCTCTTAATTCCTTACTTCTTCATTTTAAAACAAATTTGCAAACCTTGTTGGGGAGAGGGAGAATTCCTCCTTTTTTATTCTTCTTTTGTTCTTAGGGCTGGACTCATAATAAAACTGACAGAAGACTAGATTAACTGGAGAAAAACCAATTTAATATGTGTACATGGGAAAATCACAATATTATGCCCAAATCATAAAATGAGACTCAAAGAAATGATCACACCAGGTAACTTTTTACACTTTTTAGACAGAGACAATAGTTGTGAGAAATCGGCAGAACAAAGAAAGCCAGTGCTCATTAGAAAGGAATCTAAGCAGGGTTTGGGTATTTGTTAGTGAGGAATCTGAACAAAGTTTGGGCTTGGGTAGCAAATTAGTAAAGAAGTTACTAAGCTTGTTTATACAAGCTTTCCACTCTAGATTCTTCTAACTGTTATGATAAGGTTGCCTTCACCCCTCAAGAACAGGGTGGGTACCTATCATGTGAAAAATTTATCTCTAGCTTTTAGGGGGACAGAGAGGTCAGGGTTTCCTTCTTGCGTGGGCAATTCCTTAAGTAACTTTAATTCAAAATAATCAATATGCCATTGTGAGATATCTTGGGGTGGTTTGCCCTTGGCCTCTGCACTCTTCATCTAGCTTCACTTCCCAATCTAGCCTCAACCTCTTGGTACATTGTTTTAACTGCTTTCTCACCACCACACCTCTCTCTCCCTTGTCTTTCTTTTGCTTCATCCTGCAAATCATCAGTATCAGATCAATTCAGCCATCCTCTTCCTTATATCTAAAACAGGGAACTTTCTTTTATAAATAATATCATGGTTAATATATAAACACAGGCATAAATTGTTCTTTGTTCTTTTGGTTGGAATAGTCCCTCCTAATTTTACTTTATTCAGGTAAACTATGCTCTTTGCATTTCTGCAGCTTCAAGTTTGCATACCTTATTATACAGTTTACCAATGTGTGCTCTTTATAACAAAAGACCTTTAAGATGCTTGGACAAAATTGGCTCTAAGCCTGAGTAGGGTTGAAGTCCTCAGGTGGTAAACACAGATGACTGTTTCAGCTCTCCCTCCCAGGGAGTGTAGGCTTATCCCTTTGTGATTCCACTTCTCTGGCTGTCTCACTGGCTGCAACTCTCTCCATTTCCTCCCTGACCCGTCCAGCAAGCCCTGACCCATCTCCACTTATCTTCTGCTGTGGAATCACTTTGGAGCTCAGTGAAAGATTTGTTAGCTCTCAACTTAACATCCAGGCTACCTACAGGCCTCACTATTATCTCCTGGAACTAAGGGTTACCATGTTTTAATGCAGGTTCAATTTTTCATACAGAAGGTAAAATATTTATAAGTTTTTAAATTATAATTTTTTTCAGCCTCCAGAAGACACTCCATTATGGAAGTAATCACATTATAAATAGATCTTTAGTTGTTAAGAATAAAAGGACTTCGTTGATGTGATCACAAATTGTTAAAAAGCCATCTGAAAAGAAATCTAGCTACATATTTTAAGAACTTTAAAAAATATTCATATCAACTTGTGCAATAATATCCCTTAGGAAACTTTCACAAGGGCATAAGGCAAAGTGCAGACATTGTTTAATATACAAACCTCTTCACCATGATGCTTTTTTTAGTCTAATAAAATTAAAATGTACTTGGGTAATTTTTCATACATCCATATAATGTAATTTATGTAGCCATTAAAATTAAGTTTAAAAAGAAATTTTAATGAAATCATTCAAGTAAGAAAAATGAGAATACAAAACCCACACATTTTATAAAACTCAATGTTTTATTAATGCCTAACAAACAAAATTAAATTTGTCAAAATGTTAGTAGTTAGCTATCATTATGAACATGATAAAATTATGGATACTTTGTTCCCTTCTTCATTTTCTGAACTTTTTTCATCTTTCTACATTCTTTTCATAATTGAAAAAGAAAATAAAACAAAAAAAATAAAACCAAAGAATAGTAAGTAATCATAGTTGCAGCAGCTCATATGTACACAGACTGGTTTTTCTTGTCTGCAACTAACCTGGTCATTGTCCTCAGGCCCCATTCACAGGTTAGTAGATTAACCAATTCACTAAATGTTTGATCCTGTTCAAACTTATTCCAGTTCTATAATTAAACAGCCCTTATGCTTTCATCCAGTTTCCCCTCTCCCCTTCACTATGACCACTGTCAATCTGTTCCATATATCCAGGCTGAACCAATGATTCAGCTTATTCATTTGATGTTTTGAAAATTTCAGTAATTATTTTTTGCAATGAATATGGATACTACACCATGCTTTGGTGTTTATCTGCTTTTAAAAAATAAAGTTTCTGGATCATTTGAAAAAGTATGTATCTCTTAGTATTGAGAAATACTAAGAGATAAAATGAATCATTGGTCAAGAAACTTAGAATAATGTTTGGAAAGAATGATAAGTACAAGGAAAGAAAATAGAGATTGTAAAACCTTATTAGAATGCCAAATGATTGTCAAGATAATTCACCTCGATTGAGCGTAGAAATTCAGTACAATGTGTTTTAGACAGAAAACTATATGGAGAGAATCTAGTGCACAAAATCAAGATGATAGAAGATAGAAAACCCATTAAATTATAAACCATTACAAGAACACCCAAATATTTTGATCTGTGTGCTTGATGTTAAAGAGCATCACAATCACCCAAATGATAAATACTATGAATATGATGCTTGGAAAAATCCCAGCTGAATGTTTATAGGCATGTCCTGCATACTTTGTTAACAATAAAATATGCATAGCTGTATAAAGACCTCCAGTAGTAAATATCTGCTTAAAAACCAAATGCCTCCAAAACCATTTCCTCCTTTGCTACTGTATGGTTTTCTTTGATGACTTCAGAGTTGCTAATGATCTTAAGTCATTAAATTCAAGATGTAATTTCACCATAATATGAAGTACAAATAGAATTTCAAATACAGCATTAACTCCCATATCTCATACTATGCTGAGGATTTTTTTATTCCACACTGATTGTTGTTGCTGATAAAGTTTTGAAATTGTTTTGTTTCCAGGTCAGGATGGTAGGTTCTGGCTTCCAAACAAATTGGCTTATTTCTATCATGAATGATTTGTGTTTGTGCTGAAGGAGTCTTTACTAGCTAAAAGGTCTGCCAAGAGCACTGTACGTGTATAGATGACCAAGCAAGAAATGTTTTCAATTTGCTCAGTGTTTTTTTTTAATGTATCTGTCTAAATAATGGGAAGCCTTCCCTTCCTTTGCTATTCTAAATATATTACTCCAAATATTTTAACAATTTGTGAAGGTATGGTTAGATAATCATATTTTTCACTTAATAAGATAACTAAAATGTAGGAATATGAAATCATCATAAATTTACAACCATTTAAGTACTCAATCTGGTATTTGTTCTAGGTGTTGAAATTTCCACAGTGACATTTAATGTATTACATTACCAATTTACTAAAGATACTATCTTTAATTTACCAAGGGATTATTTCCAAAAGGTCATTAGTAAATCATTATTTACAAAGTTAAATATATTTACAGGAAAATATTTTATATTGTGTCTAGATTCCCTGGGCACAATATAAAGTCTGTTCAAAAGTCTGTTCATTCCATATTATAATCTTTTAATATAACTAGTTAACAGTAATATTAATAAGGATGTCTGCTGTCACCTTCCTATTGTAACTTATCCTGGAGTTTTTAGATAACATGATAAGAAAATCAGGAAGGAAAGAAGGACAGCAGAAAGGTACACAGAAAGAAAAAAGATTTAGGACTATAAAGGAAAAATAAAATGATTTCTGTCAACATGTAAAAGCTTCTAAGAAAATCTACAAACTTTTAGAACTCATATTCAGAAGGTTACTGGACACAAGATCAGCACACACAAATTGAAAAAGAAAAATGTTCCTCATAACAGAATAAACCTTGTGAGGTATCTTACAATGAGGTATAGAGTACAGTAATTAAAACAGTTTAAAAAAGAATTTTTATCACAGATATCAGACTTGTATCACAAAATAACAACATCAATATTCCCAGGATAGGATAGTAGTAATAATAGCAACAGCAATGACAGCAACTAACAGTAAATACTGTTATGGCCGAAGCACATGCTAAGTAAGACTTTGGACATTATTTCCTTCAATCCTCACAAATCCCCCAAGTATTAGAAACCTGATCCCCATTTTATATGTGAGGAAAACTGAAGTTTAGAGTGGTCAACTCATTCTTTTAATTACACAGCCAATATAAAGTCAAGTTTGCCTTATCGTACAATGAGGTATAGAATGCAGTGATTAAAACAGTGGGCTCTCAAGCTAGATTAGGCATGGGGTCTGGACTTCAGCTCTGCTGTTTACTAGTCAGTTTTGGCAGTTACTGGCTTTCTAAATTGGACATATTAGCTTGGTTCCAACCATGAATGTTTGATTTTATGCTGAAGCCATTCCCACTAAGGCTTTATAAGTCAAAGTGATCTTGGGCTACATTGCCTTTCATTGTTACATCCATAAATAAATTAATCACTGGCTTCATAACTTGGAGAAGTTCTTTTTTGAGTTTCTTAGGTTCTCTCGCTCCCAGAGTCTATATGTCATTGACAGCTATCTAGAATTATTTTTTGTTTGTCTTTCCAAATCAAGCATTTCCGGTTCATCTTCAACATCTTATGTTTCATCATATATATTGTAAATACAGATTCAAATACAAAGTTACCTGTTTTACATTCAATACTTTCATTCACATTTCTCTGGTTTACATCTTTAAAGTAGGATAAGATTTATTCTTAGCTGTTGACTTTCACTTTCTTCCTCATACTCCAGGTCTGTGACCCTTTCTGTGTTCACTGGCCTTCAAGTACAAGCACTATGTGTTTTTTAAAATATATTTTATTAAATATGCTATTATGGTTGTCCCATTTTCAAGCACTTTGTGTTTAATCCACTTGTTATGTGTGACTGTTTCAAAGACTTCATATTTAATGAAATGTTTAAGCTGGGTGAATCAAGATACTAACATTAACAGTTAAAACTATCATTCATGTAGCTTTCATATTCACAATTGGTAAAAATGTGTAGCATCAGGGCCCATGGACAGTGAGGTGCTTACATGGCTGTGTCCAAGCTGTGAGGCTTCGAGTGAAGATTTTTCAACTGTAACTCTTTTCTTCGTGTTCTTCCTCCTTTTTTCAAGAGATCATTCCCAGAGAAGAGATATCTGAGGGATAAAGAGAAGAGGGGCAGAGCAGGATAAAAGAAGTAAGGGAGAAGCTGAGTTTGTAGAGCTTTGTGTTCTTTGTAAATTCTTGTGTATCCTTCTATGATATGAGGAGACTCCAACTCAGTTCCTTAGCTGCTGTGGCTCCAGGGAAGGCCCTAAGGTAGCCTGCAGGGCAAGGGAAACAGCTATCCATGGACACATCAGCTTTCCATTCCTTTTGTGTTCAAATCTTACAGAAAGGAATAGCCTTTCAAGTTACCTTCAAGTTGATACCCTTTCAAGTTACTTTCATCTCAAAAAACAAAACAAAACAAAAACAACAATGTAATGAGACTTCTGGCCAAAATGAAGGCATAGGTAGGCACACTGTGCCTCCTTGCACAACCAAAATAAGGACAACAAAAATTTAGAAACAAAAAAACAACCAGTACCGACAGAAAATTGAACTGTATGGAAGTCCATCAACCAAGGAGTTAAAGTAGGCACATTCGTAGAGACCGGTAGGAGGGGCGGAGTTGGGCGGCCGGGCAGAGAGGGGTCCCTGCAAAAAAAACCATGGCTGGTGGACCCTGGGTGCAAGGTGGCTGCAGAAAAACCCAGTGAGGTGGTAGATTGTGGAGGGGCATGGTGTACAAGGTGGCGGGCAGATCAGGTGGTCCCACATTCATGCACGGATAAACCAGGCAAAACTGGAGAGTGAGACAGATGGCACAACCCAGTGCTCCAGTGCAGGGAAATAAAGCCTCAAAACACTAACTGAAAACACCTGTGAAGGTTGAGGTGCCAGGAGAGACTCTCAGCCTCACAGAAGAGTTAGCTGGAGAGACCCACATGGTCCCAGGACGTACACAAACCACCCACCCAGGAATCAGCACCAGAGGGGCCCAATTTGCTTGGGGGGAGCTGCAGAAGTGACTGAGATCTGGCAGAGAGCAAAGCAAGTGCCATTGTTCCCTCTGGTGATCAAGATGCCCACAGAATTGGTTGAATTTGGTTGCAAATTAGATGAAAAAATGAAGGCTATGCTAAATGAAATAAAGGAAAATGTACAGGGAACCAATAGTGATGGGAAGGAAACTGGGACTCAAATCAACGGAGTGGACCAGAGGGAAGAAAGAAATAATCAAACAGAAAAGAAAGAAGAAACAAGAAAAAAAATGAGGAGAGGCTTA
The DNA here is from genome assembly GCF_019186645.2 of Phyllostomus hastatus. Classification (NCBI taxonomy): domain Eukaryota; kingdom Metazoa; phylum Chordata; class Mammalia; order Chiroptera; family Phyllostomidae; genus Phyllostomus; species Phyllostomus hastatus. Next base: position 4,322,630 of record NW_025333530.1, read on the forward strand.
GGAACCTCCAGGACATCTTTAAACGTTCCAACATCTGAATCATAGGGGTACCAGAAGGAGGAGGGGAAGAGAAACAAGTGGAAACTTATTTGAACAAATAATAAAGGAGAACTTCCCCAATCTGGACAAGGAAATAGATTTCCAGGAAGTCCAGGGAGCTCAGAGAGTCCCAAAGAAGTTGGACTCAAAGAGGAACATAGCAAGACACATCATAATTACATTAGTCAAGATTAAAATGAATGAGAGAATCCTAGAAGCAGCAAGAGATAAGGAGACAGTAACCTACAAAGGAGTTCCCATCAGACTGTCAGCTGATTTCTCCAAAGAGACCTTACAGGCAAGAAGGGGCTGGAAAGAAGAATTCCAAGTCAGGAAAGGCAAGGACCTGCACCCAAGATTGCTCTATCCAGAAAAGATTACATTTAGAATGGAAGGGCAGATAAAGTGCTTCTCAGATAAGGTCAAGTTGAAGGAGTTCATCATCACTAAGCCCTTATTTTATGAAATGTTAAAGGGACTTATCTAAGAAAAAGAAGATAAAAAATATGAACAGTAAAATGACAGGAAACTCACAATCATTAACAACCACACTTAAAACAAAAACAAAAGCAAACTAAGCAAACAACTAGAACAGGAACAGAACCACAGAAATGGAGATCACATGGAGGGATAGCAACAGGAGAGTGGGAGGAGGAGAGGGGGAAAAGGTACAGAGAATAAGTAGCATAGATGGTAGGTAGAAAATAGACAGGGGGAGGGTAAGAATAGTATGGGAAATGTAGAAGCTAAAGAACTTATAAGTATTACACATGGACATGAACTAAAGTGGGGGAACATGGTGGGAGGGGGTGCACAGGGAGGAGGAGAGTGAAGAGGGGAAAATGGGACAACTGTAATAGGATAATCAATAAAATATATTAAAAACAATATAATAAAAGAAGAAAAACAATATAAAAAGAGGAAAAAGAATATAAAAAGAGAAGAAAAATGCAATCAATGCATTTCCCCTGCTTTCAAACGAATGGAGATGAGCTCTTTTTAAAAAATTATATTCAGAAAAGCTCACATTAGCCTTGGCGTAAGAGATTAATTTGATTGATTGACCTCTGATTTCTACCACTTTGTTTAATCACAAACCCCATGGAGTAGTTTCTAAGATTTTTATGAGACTTAGATAAATTAAGTGCTTAGCTAATGTCATGTAAATAATAAAAAGAGAGGCAGAACTCAAACTCAGGTCATCTTCATATGAAATTATATTCGTCCTTAATTTTCAGAGAGCACTTTGGATAAACTCTTATTTCTTATAGTTAGACTCTTCCTGGAACATGAATGCCTTGAACCTAGATTCCTAGTGACAGAACATATTCTTCCTCTAGGCTTCTCGACTGTTGCTTGTGGTGGCAGAGAAATTGTACTTGGATGTGCAGCATTCTGCATACAAATAATACATGTTGAGGAAACAGCTTCCAAATTTTGGAAAATATCCTTTTGAAAAATATTCTAGGTATGTAGATTTATTTTTTGCATTATAGATACACTTCAAACACAATCTATATCCATCTGTGGTCTTTCATAAGACTATTGCAAATGTTGCAGTGTCTCCAATATGCAGGAATTTCTTGTCCTGAGCTCTCTGAATAAGAATTCAGTTTAAGGCATCACTTTCATGTCAGTTATCAAGATAACTTGATGTCACATGATTTGAGCTGCTATGACAGTTCTTAGATGTCATTCTCTGTCAAGGTGACTCTCTTGAAGAATCAGTACTCCTCACTCTTGATTCTTCTCTTAGAACATTGAAGTAAGCCTCCACAGAGCAAGCACCATTTTAAGTGGTGTTTGGATTATCAAGGGCGAGTATTTCTCATGTTCTAGAAGAGCAGAGAATAAAAGTCAATGATTCCTGATCTTCCATCTTCATTGACGGCAGGAGGAAAGCCAACAGTACCATGCTTGGTCAGGAATATCCTTGTCGATGCCCAAGAAAGTTCAAGTTTAGCCAGTTTTCTTAAGGAATTAATCTTTGATTTTAATGTCTTTAGTATCTTACTTCTGAAAACATAGACTGTGCCAGTATCAGGACTTTATGCAGTTTTACAAACTTCTGTCTTAGTGGGAAAAGTATCATTAAGACAAAGTGTTTGACCATAATAGAAGGAATTAGGGAATTTGGGAGAATTATAACTTTTCACTGTCAGTCATGGAAATAATGAAAATAGAGTAAAAAGTCATGAAGCAGCCACTATAAGACACAGTATGAAGATTACTCAAAAATTTAAAAACAGAACTACCATATGATGCGACATTTGTACTTTTGGGTATTTTTTCAAAGGAAACAAAAGCATTACCTCAAAAGATTCATTGCAGCATATTTACAATATGTAAGACATGGGAGCTTCCTAAGTATCTATTAATGGATGAATGAATAAAGAAAATATGATGTACATATGTTGAAGATTGCAGAGCACGATTCTTTATTACGCGCGCGGGCTCAGAGGGGAATCCCAAATTCTGAGCAATGAGCTCAAGATGGAGTTTCCTTTATATACTTGTTACACAGGCAGAAGGTGGAGGAGAAAGGAGTGCAGCTGCTAAAACGGGGGGTTAGTGTACGACCTTGATATAACTGCTTATCTGAGAATGGCTGCTGCCTGAGAAGGGCTGCTGCCTGGGAATGGCTGCTGGTCAGCTCCTAAGAATAGCTACTGCTCAGCTATGTCCTGCCACACATATATCATACATATAGTAAAATATATATAGTAGAATATTATTGTAACCAAGCTAATTGAGGCTTGTGCACATGGCACCTTGACACATGACCCAACAATTAGTGTTGAGGGAATCAGGTTTTTACTTATAGGCTTCCAATCTCGGGAGTGGGGGTGGCAAGAGCACTCCTGCTCTGAGCATTGTTCTCCCATGAGACCCAGGGCTAGCTCTTTCTCCCCACCAGGCTATAAGCCAAAAGGATGCCCAGAAGTTCCCCATATCCTTATCTGTTTGTAAGCTGGCTGCACAAACAGCTCTCCAACCCCTCTGGAAGGCTCACTCATGGGTTTCAGAATTACCATCCTCTCACAGCAGCTCCCTCCTTCAGGATCTGGGGTACATTGTTCTCAACCTTCATAGAGTAGTCTAAGAAAACATGTTCTACTATATTGTTATATTATAGTAGTATAGTATTATACACTATAGTGTTATACTATATCATGGTGAAGTCCAAGGAGGCACACATCCCAAGAGAGTGGCCTCTTCGTATGTCCTTCAGAGAAGCAGAAGTCAATGTTCCCCAGTCACAGTTCACCATTCTAGGCATCTCCCACAAATCTGTGCTTGGTTAGGCAGGTTCCCATAATCCCAGCTCCATTAACTCTTCTGGATCCCCACACAGCTCCACCAACTTTCTCCTTACACACCAGACCTCCCGGTTGAATCATGACTACGATCTGCATAGCATCTGGCTACTTCCTTTCGTAGATGTCATGGCTGAATCCCTGGTTCTTTCCTCATGGTTGCCTGCTCAGAGTAGCAGATGTAGTTTTTTTCTCACTATGGACAGCATGGCTGAAATCTCTCTTGGCTCTCTCTCTCTGCCTGCCCTTATTTTAAATGCTGACCCAGAACTTCCTTACATAGGAAGGAAGTTCTTCATCTTCAGCCCTTCCAACAATGGGCTACTTTGCCAGTTCCCCCATATCTTTTACCTTCTTTCAGCTGCCATCTTTAGTCAGAGCAAGAGTACCCCATGACATGAAAGCCTTTACCTCCCTGCCTCTCATGCAGGGACAGTGTAATTTCCCCTGGCTATATCATGAGTCACTCTATGGTCTGAAAGTCAATAGACCTTTAGCCCAGGGGTGAGGGGTGGCTCCAGTATCACTAGCTATCAAGTAGCTATCAACTTGCCATTGTAATGAAAAGTATCTTAACTGCCATATCCTCTCCTTTCCCCACTCCCTAAACATGGGCTGTGGGGCATATGCTTTGCTATTTTTGGAGAACCCCCCACTCTGTCCCCTGTTACATTATTCAGCCATAAGAAGAAAGAAATCCTGACATGGATGGAATTTGAGGGCATTAGGCTAAGTGAAATAAGTCAGACAGAGAAAGACAAATGGTCTATATCTCACTTATATGTGGAATCTAAACCAAATAAAAAAACAAACACAAAAAAATTCACCAAGCTCGTGGATACAGAGAGCAGATTGGTGGTTGTCAGGGGCCAGGGGTGGAGACTGGGTGATATGGGTGCAGGTGGTCAAAGGGTACAAACTTCTAGTTATAAGATAGTCCTGGGGGTGTAACGTACAGCATAGTGACTATGGTTAATAATATCTTGTATATTTGAAATTTGCTAAGAAAGCAAATCTTAAAAGTTTTCATCACAAGAAAAAATGTATAACTATGTGTAGTGATAGATGTTAACTAGACTTATTGTGGTGATCTGATCATTTTGCAGTACGGTATATACAAATCATTGTGTTGTACACCTGAAAATAATATACTACTATATGTCAAGCATATCACAGTTTAAAAAATCTAACTAGTAAACTGCAAAATAAAAAAATTCATAGAATAGATATTGTGAGGACTTTGCTAGCTTCTTTGGAGGGGGCAAATTTTTGTTTGAAAGAAAGCATTTAAAGACATATAGGCACTTGACAATATTAGGCCCATGATTTCTAGTTCTAACTAAGCTCTCACATAGTTAAAGTCAGGGACATTGGCAGCCAGTCAGATTCTAAAACAAAGTTTGGGTAACTAATGATAGCTTCTGTTTGTTTGTATTACAGATGACTAGCAACACTAACCAATGCAGACATGTAAGTTTATGCTAGGATGCATCTTTGCCTTTAGGATGAATCCTTTTTCTATGTAGATTAAAAGCATTCAGTCTCTCATGGACACAGACAACGATGTGGAGAAGAGGGGGAGCGGCTGGGGGCTGGGTGAAGGGGGTAAAGTCGGGGGAAATGAAGGACGTCTGTAATAGTGTCAACAATAAATTTTAAAAAGCTTTCAGTCTCAGAGGTTAAATTAAAGTATTCTTACCTTGAGGTATTTAGGATAATTTACCGATGTATGTGCAAATTCTGATAGACCTTTAAAATAAATTTTAAATTTTAGAACAGTTTTAGATTTAGAGAATTATTGTGAAGGTAGCATGCAGAACTCTTATATACCCCACACTCTGTTACTGATATCTTCAGTACATTGGTCACAATTAATAAAATAATATTGACACCTTATTACTAAATAAAGTATGTATTTTATTCAGATTTTTCTCAATGAATGTCTAATATTCTTGTCCTGTTGCAGGATCCTATCTAGGGAACCACATTACAATCAGTTGTCATGTCTCAAGTTCTTGGCTGTAACAGCATCCCAGGCTTTCCTTGATTTTGCTGATTGGACTGTTTTGAGGAGTACTGGTCAAATATTTTGCAGCCTGTTCCTCAGTTGGGATTTTACTGATATTTTTCTTCATGATTGGACTGAGCGATGTGTTTGGGGGAGGAAGAGCATAGGAGTAAAATGACGTTCTCATTACATTATATCAAAGGTACCTACTCTCAGTGTAGCTTATCACTGTTGTTGTTTATCTTTGTTGTTGTTGCTGTTAGTCTCGATCACCCAGATGGGGTGGTGTGTATTAGGTTTCCTCACTTTAGAATTACTCTTTTTTTAAACTCTATTTCCATACTGTACATTTTGGAAGAAAGTCAATATGCACAGTTTAGACTCAACAGGTGGAGAGTTATAGTCCTTCTTAAAGATAAGTATCTGGATAAATTATTTAAAGTTTTTCTGCATGGGAAGTTTTTTATTCCCCCCTCCCTATTTACTTATTTATGCAATCAATTATTTACATCAGAATGAATTCGTGCATATTTATTTTATACTTTGGGTTACTATCCAATACTGCCTTATTTATTTTGTTGCTTAACTTTTTCCAGCTTTGTCTATTGGTAGCTCTTTCAGTTAGCTCTTGCATTCTTTTGGTATACCCCATCCTTGTGGGTTTTGTTTTTCTTTTGTGTTTTGAGCACTTGCTTACTTTCTGATCCTATAAAATACTCTGGCTCATCTTATCTACTTCTTGCCTGATGCAGACACTGGCCCGTAGTGTCCGCCTCATTATGGATTAAATGAGACATTCACACAAACTACCAAGTTTGGTGGAGGAAAAGGGACAGCATGACTTTTATCTCAAGGGGAGCAAAAGTCATGGCCTCTGCCATGACAGGCCTTTATTGGGTTTTCTGCCCATTATATGATGGTCCTCATTTACTACGCACAGGTTTGCTTTAGGTGGTTACCTTTTACAGAAAACAAAGGAGCCAATGCTGCTAATCACATCACGGAAGAGGGATACTTGCAAATGAAAAGGCAAAAGTGGTTGAACCGGTTACACTCATCCTTGGAAGGTTTAGCATGGATTTTAGAAAGTTGCTTTGTAGTAAATGTCCTCAATTCAGGGTGAGGGAGATTTTAGCAAAGAGGAAGACTGAAAGCAGCCTAGGTACATAGCAGACCTGATTCCCCACTGGAGAACCTATCTGTGGGCGTGGGTCCTGTGCATCTCTGAGTGGGAGCTGGGCCCATGCCATGCAGAACAGTCTCCTACACTTGCCTCACTCTTAGAATCAGCCATATCTCTAAGGAGCCTTGGTTACTTTTATTGGAAAGTGATATTTAAAAAGAACTCTGGTGCTAAGTGTGTTATTGGAGTATCATTATTTCCAGTGTCTCAGGTGGGCACAGGTAACCAGGTTCCCGTGATTGTGAACAATGAGTTGAACTTAACACACAGAGAGTTTATAGCAGAAAGAGAGCAGATTTATTAAGTGATTGTACACTCCACAGAACATGGGAGCAGGTCAACTCCAGCAGAGATTCGTCCTCATTGACAGACAGATTCTATTCTTATAGGGTGGATCTTTCCTGGCTAGTTCTGGTGGGCTTTTGTTGTGCATGTACAAGTGCACATGTGGTCTCCCATGATTTTCCTTGGGTACCCATCAGGAGAGATGGGTCCCAAAATGCTAATTTATTATAATACTATTATAATGAAGCAGGGGTCATGTAGACTGTTCTGTGCAGGTGCAGTCATGATTCACTGTGATCCAGCGCTTTTCTAGAAAGCTGGGACAACCTGTCTTACAACAGAGCCTCTGTCCTATATCGATGTTCCTTGTCCTAGTCCTGGGGCTCCTCTGGAATTTTCTCACTTCTAACTATCTCCTGCCTCACTAGGGCTTCTCAGCTGACAGAGCAAAGATATATATGTAAACAGTGACCCATGTATATGCACACATCTATATTTCTATATGTATCTATTTATACCTATATTTAAAAAATTGTGAGTTCATACTGATGTCTCCAACACTAATCATTTCCATTGGGTCATTCTAACACTTCCCCTGGTTTATCTATACAACCTCTCACCATCCAGTATAAATGTACTTAATTGTTTTGTTTCTGTTTTCATGTATAGTGGTATCAGAATTGTTAACCTGTACCCTGAGACAACTTTGTCAACTAAAGTACAATGATTATGTATAGTTCTTTTTGCCTTTTGGCTTGCAGACTCCACTCATTTCTAAAGTTACTTTACTCAGTACCTTGTGTTCCTACCCTCTTCAATGAAATTTTATATATGCCTAATGCACTTACTTTTTTTTTTAAAGATTTTATTTATTTTTTAGAGAGGGAAGGGAGGGAGAAAGAGAGAGAGAGAGAAACATCAATGTGCAGTTGCTGGGGGTCATGGCCTGCAACCCAGGCATGTACCATGGCTGGGAATCGAACCTGTGACACTTTGGTTCGCAGCCTGTGCTCAATCCACTGAGCTACGCCAGACAGGTCCTAATACACTTACTTTTTGTCACATTGTGCATTCCATTCGGGATCCCTCTACATCCTAAATGTTTTTTTTTAAATTTGCATACTTTTAAGGTTTGCATACTTCGTGCTGTAAAGTTCCATGGGGTTGATATATACTTAATGTCATGTATTCACCATTATGGTATCATACGGAATAGCTTTACCACACTAAAAAAACCTCTCTCTGCTCTACCTATTCAACTCTTGTTGCATATCCATCGCAAACCTTGGCAACCAATGAGCTATTTACTGTTTCTATAGTTGTCTCTGTAGTTTTGTGTTTTCCAGAACGTAATACAATTGGGATAATATAGTATGTAGCTTTTTCAAATTGCCTTCTTTCATGTATGATTCATCCATATCTTATGGCTTATTAGCCCATTTCTTTTTAATCACTAAATAGTATTCCGTTGTATGGACATACTATTGTTTGTTTATCTGTTCACCTATTAAAGGATATCTTGATTGTTCCAGTTTTGGGATTTTATAAAAATGTTAATATTTGTATGTAGGTATTTGTGTGGACATAAATTTTCAAAAATATCTGTAGCTAGAGATGCCAGAGGCTTCCAATTCATCTAGTGTTCTTGGTTTTGTATCCTCTCTTGATCTTTGACTTTCCCAAGTTACTCTCTTTGGGGAGAGCCTGTGTCTTGCAGTTTTTTCATTTATTATCCATTGCCATTACAGTGGAGACTTGCTGGAGTAATAGTAAGGTATGGGGAAGGGGAGTGGCCTGCAATCTTTTAATTTAATCTCAATCTTTCATTGGATTTATATTTCTGGCCTGTGAACTTCACCACTGTTTCTTCTTTTTTTTAAAAAGGATTTTAGACAGAGGGGAAGCGAGGAAGAAAGAGAAGGAGAAAAACTCCAATGTGTGGTTGTCTCTTGCACATCCCGCAATGGGGACCTGGCCCACAACCCAGGTATGTGCCTCGACTGGGAATTGAACCAGTGACCTTTTGGTTCACAGCCTGACACTCAATCCACTGAGCCACACCAGCCAGGGAACAACTACTTCTTCTTATACAGCCTTTCCCTCCATTTAGGTGAGACAGGAAGACAGGGAGGTCTGGAGTGGGATGGCTGACCTTCCCTCATGACTTTGGAACAAGACTCTGTTGCAGTTTGTTTCCCCTGGAGAGTAGGCCTTTGTTATGGAGATGGCTTCGGGTATATTTCACAATAACTATTCTTCCCCCACCCTGTCCAGAGCCACAAGGGCATCTTCTTCAGATTTCACCTGAAAACTTGGTGGGGTTGGGCCATCCCCCTCCAAGACTGTGGTTTTCACTCTCCTGCTAGTCTGCACTCAGTCTTCAGCAATTCATCAAAATTCCTATCCTACCAATTTATGGCTCCAGCAGCTTCTACTCCTGGTAGGTAAAGCTCAGCTGTAAGTCTCTGGATTTACCTGTTTCTCTAGATTTCGGAGTGGCAGTTTGCTCTGCAAAAAGTTTACTGATGGATCCAAGAAAGTATTTGATTTTTATTTTGTCCAGCTTTTTCATGTTGTACAGATGGGAGTAGTGATGTGTAAAACCTTTACATGTCAAAGCTGAACCGGTGACCTTTTATTTAATCTATGTAAGATGCAGGAATATAAGATACAGTACATAAGTAATGGACAATTAGATTCCAGATCATCTTGTTGAGAATTCTACCCTTTTTTAATTCTTCTGGCTGGATTAGTTACAAAATAATAAGATTGACACAAGACTAGATTAATAGAAAAATAACAAATACATGTACATGGTAGAATCACAATATAATGCTCAGATCATAAAATGAGGCTCAAAGGAATGATCAAACTAGGCACCTTTTTATACGTTTTAGATGAAGAAACAATAAATTTGTGAGAAATTGGCAGAACAGAAAAGTGTTAGAAAAGAATGTAAGTAGGTGTGGGTACTCATCACTGAGGAATTCAAACAAAATTTAGGCTTCGGTTATAAATTATTAATAGTGTTACAAAGTTTATATACACTTTTCAATTCTGGATTTTTAACTTGTGATAAAATTGTCGCTCAGTCCTTCAGGAAAGGGAGGAGCATTTATCATGAAGACTTATTTCTGCTTTTAGGGGTACAGAAGAGAATCAGAAAGCTCTTCCTGCTCTTGCTGCTTCACAGGAGAGTGTAGTTTAAAAGAATCAAAATGCCATTGTGGGATGTCTGGAGTGGCCCTGTGTGCCAACAATCTCAAATAACCAAAACTCAGTCATATTAAAATAATAATATTGCCCTGAGTTGAAGATAAACTATTATTTATGAAGACCCTAATTAAAAAAATTATTTATTGATTTGGAGAGAGAGAGAAGGAGAGAGAGAAGGAGAAACACCACTTATTTATGCACTCATTGACTGCTTTTAATACGTGCCCTGACTGGGACTGAACCTGCAACCTTGGCGTATCATAATGATTCTCCAACCAACTGAACTACATGGGCAGGGCCATAAAGGCCCCAATTCTTCCTAGAACAAGAAAGTTGGAAGATATTTAGTGATAAATAGAGGGAAATTATGAATATTTTGCAGTGTTGCAAACTGGGATGCAATACCATTGCTGTCAGTTATTTATTAGCTCAGTGACCCATGGCATGTAATTCCATTTTCCTTAGCTTCAGTTTTGTCATCTGGAAAATAGGTTGTATAAAGTGTACAGATAATGTATGTAATGAATCTAGCAATGCATAGCAATTACTAGATGCTGAATAAATGTTAGCAATTATTTTTATTATTGAAAAAAAAACATGATGGGAGAAAAATTTCAAAAGTATTCCAGAGAATTTGAAGAGGATTAATTATAAATCATGTCCTAAAAGCTCAATGTTATAAGGCAGATAAACCAACCAGTAAACCAACTACATGGTGGAAATAAAAACCCAGGCCAAATTTTTTTTTAAACCCCAAGGGAAAGATATCATGTGATCCTAGGCTGCCGCCTGCTGGCTCATGATGAACTACAAAGAACTATCTGCAAGTTTTGATTCCTTACCAAGTGAAAGTAGTGGTAGAAATTTAGTTTGTCTCAGACAAACTAGGGTATGAGTTTCAAAGGTTTTTAGTTGTAGACTTCTGTATCAGAATCCTTATGTGTGAGAGTCGCAGTGGTTTTACTGACAACATTAGTCAGTGGAATTGGTTTTGTTAGGCTTAGTATTTACTATCTATGGCTCAAACATGAATCAAGGGCAAGGGGGTACAGCTAAAGAAGTACTATTTAACAAAACTGCTTATGTGATTCTCATGCAGCTAACTTTGGAGGCCAACATACTATATTATAAACTCCTTGAGGCAAAGACTCAATTTCTTACCTATTTTTGTATTCTTGAGGCTCAACAACATCCAGCACACTACAGGCACACACAAAAAATTAGATAAATGACAAACAAAGGTGTACATAGACAAACTAATTGATTCATGACTTCTGGCAGTAATTAGCAAAACAACAGCTGTGGAAGGCTAAACCTCCTGGCCTTCTACTTTCTGTGTACTCACCAATTAAGTAAATATTGTTTGTTGTTCTTCAAAATTTTAGAGAGATTACATTTTGGGATTAAAATAGTTGCATGTTGGCCCTGCAAAGTTTTAGAGGGTATGAGTAAAAGAAGCTGGAACCAATTTAAGCAGCAACCTCTAAAATTTCACAGAACTATTATATTCCTAAGGATTATTTCAGGCTGATTAAATCATCAAGTTATAAAGACACAAAAATGTATTCCATTATTTGAATAAACATACCTTTGCTGTATTATTAATTTCCTTTCCAATAAAACGTCAGTGTACAGTTGAATTAATTTACCAAGAATAATTTTCCATTTATGTAAGACACAAGGACTTGGATGGGTCACCTTTTAGATTCTTATGCCAAGTTATTCAGATCTGGTGGGATTCTCTTGAAATTAAATAGTATTTAATTTCAGTAACAATATAAAGAGGCAGTTACAGTATGGACAGCAGAAAAGCTTTAAAAAGAACTATTATTGAAAAGGTCCTTTGTGTGCCTGAGAAAAATGACCTGGAATAGTTAACTATTGATATAAAATATAACTTAGCAAAACTATTAGATTTGTTTTTTAAAAAGAAAATATTTTCTGATCCTCCAGTTAAACTAGTAAGATCCAAAAAGTATACATCATATCAAAGTAATATAGAAATTTCTAGGTAATTATACAAGAGCACTTGTTTTCTTGTTCTGATGAAATGTCATTAAGGCAACAGTAATGTCCCTTAACATTTGGCAGCATTTTTGTATATATGGTTTCAAATTTTTTTTTAAAGATTTTATTTATTTATTTTTTAGAGAGGGAAGGGAGGGAGAAAGAGAGAGAAACATCAATGTGTGGTTGCTGGGGGCCGTGGCCTGCAACCCAGGCATGTGCCCTGACTGGGAATCGAACCTGCGACACTTTGGTTTGCAGCCCGTGCTCAATCCACTGAGCTACGCCAGCCAGGGCTCTCAAATTTTTATAAATTCTGTGATAAAATGCTAAGATATTTTAGAACTTCTTACTAGACATTTGAAAAACAATTTTAAAAATTAATAGAATCAGAAAACAAAAAAGAAAGTCATTATTGAGAGGAATGAAATAATATAATTTGGATAATTAAGTATATTTTTTGGAGAAAATATAGAGAATATGAGAAAAAAATAGTAATTTCATCAGACTGAAGAAATGAGAGAAACATGGAAATTTACTTACCTTCATATCAACCACAACAGATGAATTTAGAGAAAATATTGGAAGAAAAAATAAATATACATTTCAGCTACATGACCATGTATCTTGAATATTAAAGAATAGATCACTCTTTTGGGGAACTATCTACCACAAGCAAAAAAAAAGTCTAAGTTGTTCCGAAAACAAACAAACAAACCCGCAGTTGAAAGTTTTGGGAAACTTTTTTTTACACAAGCTCTTTCAAACAATAAAACATTACTAGATTCTGATTAATCTATTGTACCTTCCAGGATTCTGTTTCTATTAAATACTGTCAATGAATGAAAAAGATCAAATTTAGAATGCAAATGAGTGCAAAGACCAGCATTTATCACATATTCTTAGAAAGCATAAAGAGATGAAAAAAGGAACATCAGCAAAGTGTTAGTATTCAAAACTGCAATCTAATTTGAAAGTATAATATATAAGCCCTGTCTGGAATAGTTCAATTAGTTGGCCATGATCCCGTAAACCTAAATGCTGTGTGTTCATTTCCTGGTCAGGGCATACGCATGGGTTGTGGGTTCAATCCTCAGTTGGGGCTCATATACGAGGCAACCAATCGATGTTTCTCTCTCACATCGATGTTTTCTTCTTTTTCTTTCCCCCTTCCTTTCTCTCTCTCTCTCTCTAAAAAAGAGAAAAAGTATAATACATGTGACTTTTGGTGCTCTGGAATAGAGATGATATTTAGAGGGTAAAATATAAAACCAAATAATTAACACTATTGCATATTTATTGAAGGAATCATTTGAACCATTGGAATAAAGCAAAATAAATGCTCAATTGTTTTAGGTACAATTTCGACAGACTCCACAGAATAGGCAACAATTATTGTGAGATTTGTGGATTTCTAAAATCCTATACCTCTGTATGTGAACATAGATTTTGCTCAGCAAATGGCATAACTGAAAAATAATCTGATTGATCTACATGTTTAGTAGACTACTTATATTTTTACTTATTTATTTTAGATAAGGGAAAGGAGGGAGATAGAGAGGGAGAGAAACGTCAGTGTGTAGTTGCCTTTCATATGCCCCCTACTGGGCACCTGACATGAAACCCAGGCATATGCCCTGACTAGGAATTGGACCTACAGCCCTTCTAAGGAGTGACACTCCAACCAACTGAGCTACAATAGCCAGGGCTGATATTTTAAAAGATAAGTAATCTAAAGGTTAGAATGCTGGCCAAAGGTATACTTTTGACATCACCTATGTTTAACAGTATTTCCTTAGCCCTGGCTGGTGTGATTCAGTGGCTTGAGTGTCAGCCTGTGTACCAGAAGATCTCTGGTTTGATTCCCAGTCTAGGGCACATGCCTGGGTTTCAGGCCAGGTCCCTAGTGGAGGGTGTCTGAGAGGCAACCACACATTGATATTTCTCTCCCTCTCTTTTTCCCTCCCTTCCCTTCTCTAAAAATAAACAAATAAAATTTAAAAAAAATATTTTCTCAGTACAAATTTGGCATGACTCTTTTGATGTATAATTTTATATTTTAAACCATTTAAAAATATACCTATAGGAAACTACATAAAAGGAGTAGAGAGCCTAATGAAATATTATTAGGCAAACATTCTTGTAACTACCACCTAGGTCAAGAAGTAGAGTTGCATCTTCTCTTCCCATCATTTCTTTAGCTCTTCTTTCTTTTCTGGCACTTCAAGACATTCCAGGCTCATGCAGTAATTTCTCTACCCTATCCTGGGATAAGCTATTTCTCCAAAGAACTCTGTTAATTTGATTTTTTTAAAAAAAAGTATTTACAAACCCTATGATCTCACTTACATGTGGAATCTAATGAATAAAATAAACTAATGAACAAAATAGAAACAGAGTGATGGATACATGGAATAGACTAACAGCTGTCAGAAGGGAGAGAGAAGGGGGAACTGAATGAAAGAAGGTGAAGGGATTAGCCAAAGAACATATATGTATAACCCACAGACACAGCCAACTGTAGTGGCCAGAGGGGAGGTGGAGTGGGGTCTGAGAGTAGGGGGGCAAAGGGGGTGAAATGAAGGCATCTGCAATAGTGTCAACAATAAAAATAAAGAAAAAATAAAATGGGATTACTAGATCTCCCCCTCCTCCAAAAAGGTATTTGTAAGTACAGATCTGGGTGACAATTGTGTTCATCATTACTGGGGTATCATTGTTTTAATGCTTGCTCAAAGAAAAAAATCTTTTTTAAAAAAAGTTCTAATATACTAAAGATACATAATAATCTTTTCCAGTTTTAGAGACATAGGTAATTTGAAGAATTATGATGAACAACTATAACTATGTAAAGATTTATGGTAGAAACTAACCAATGGGTAGTATTAAATGGGATATATATCCACATGTGAAGAAGGAACTAATGCTTTTCCCTGTTAAATTTTAGTATAGACCCTACCCCAACTGAAGTTTTGCCTTTAGTTTTAGTAGCAGTTAACAGACACATTTCCAAATTCTTTTCAGCCCTTTAGGAGCTTTGCCCATTTTGGTTGGTAGTGGAGAAGGTAGAACCTCAAAATTCAAATGTTTAAAACTTTTTAACATCATCAATGTCCTAACTGAAAGCCTGTCTAGGAGTTATTTCTACAGAAAATAAGGTATTGAAGAAAATAAGCATAAAACCTATCCTAAAGATGTCATTTTATGCAGTCAAGATGTGAACTATTTTTATTACAAATTATTAAATCCTAATGACTTTGGAATGTGATGTTTTTAATTGTAATTAAACTTTGAATTTTCTAATTTGTTTAAATTTTATTTATATGACACACGAAATGACTGCTGTTAAGAGTTCTATTTCATCCTCTGAATAGTTTCTGTTCTTATTCATGGGTACAATGCCTTATCTTTCTAAAATATTAATAATACTTTTTGAAGACTTCTTTTTCTCCTTGCATTGGTTTATTAATTGTAGCTCTTAACTACTAACTTAAAGGATTTCCTGAAGTGTTCAGTGGTCTTTGGCTATTCTTTTATATTTGAATAAGCCTGATTAGAAGCAATGAGTGCATGGAAGGGCTTATTAACTGGCAGGTTTCACTGAAGTGCCAGTGGGGAGGTTGTGACCTGCCATCTGTTGGACAGCTGCTTAAATGCGGTTATATCCAGGTCTTAGGGCAGTCAGCTTCCCTGGAGATTAATTTTCCAGGTTTTTTTTGTGGGAGCCTGAGCTGTATATATCCTTGGCTGTTTCAGCTTTAGGAGAAAAATGAGAGACCTCAGAGCCTCATTGTTCTGTATATATACCTGACAAAAATGAAAAACAATGAAAAAATTTGGTAAAATACACATAAAATTTACCATTTAAACCTTTATAAGTATATAGTTCAGTGGCATTAAATATTCACATTGTTTTGCAACCAATCTTCAGAACTCTTTTCATTTTGCAAAACTGAAACTTGATACCCATTAAACAATAACTGCCCATGGCCCACTTCCTTCGCCCCTGGTAACCACCATTCCACTTTCACCATGATTTCAACTACCCTAAGTATTTCATATAAGTAGAATCATACATTATTGTTGTTTTTTCTTTTTTGGGGGGCGGGCACTGGCCTCTTTCACTTAGTATAATGTCCTCAAGGTTCATTCACATTGTTGCATTGTCAGAATTTTTCTTTTTAAGCCAGAATAATATTCCATTGCATGTTTCTATAACATTTTGTTTATCCATCTTTTCTGGATGACCACTTAGGTTGCTTGCACCTTTTGGCAATTGTGAATAATGCTGCTATGAACACGGGTATACAAATATCTTTTCCAGACCCTGCTTTCAATTCTATGTGTATATATTCAGAAGCAGAATTGCTGTATTATATGGTAGCTCTGTTTTTAATTTTTTGTAGATGTATATATACTTTAATATAACCTCCCCTCATTGAGCTTTACACCACATCTAGTGATACCGAGTGTCGAAATTATCTAGTTCACGCCCTCTACCCCGCAAAACCTTCTTTTGTAGAGGGTGGGCAGTGGTTGGGGGTAGTCATGTGGAGATGGAAAGGGTATTTGAGGGCCCAAATTCCATGTGAATTTTGAACCTAATCTCCCCGTTTTCCTTGCCACAACTCTGTCCTCACCTCCTTCCACTGTAAACCTGTAAATCCTGTACGTTAATGTGCCAAAAAGCCATCCATTGGAAGCAAATTAGCCAAGAATGTTTCCTTTAATTCGTTATTTTTAGTTGTCATTTTGTCTTCATAATAGCATTTTAAAGCAAATTCAGTACGAGTCTGCTCCAGTTACCTGCAGTATACAGTCAGAGAGGGCAAAAAAAAAAAAAAAAAAAAGGGAAAAAACCTTAGTCCTAGGGAGGTACCCTGCAGCGGATGAAAATCAGAAGTTACGAAATAGTTTCTTCATTTTTGGGTAAATCCCTTTGGCTCCCTGCGCTGAAGTATGGGAAACGAGTCTTACAGTCATAATTCACAGATCGCGGTGCGCGGTGTGCGAGCGGTGGGCGCGCACTCACGCTTCGCCGAGCTAAACCAGGCGCAGGCCAGAGGAGCCCTTTAGTGTAAACGAGTTCTGACGTCACCATAGTAACAGTTAGCAGCGCGGAAGCACCAGTTTAAAGAGCCGCAGCGCTCCCGAAACCACTCAACTCCGCCTTCTTCCTCAAATCGCTCCGCCTCCGTTTCCTCCGCACAGCTCCGCTACGCCCCGAGGTGTGCAAGTCACCAATCCCAAATCCCATTTTCTTTGCCCTCATTGGCGGGTGACCGGGGTTCAAAGCTCGGGGGCGGGCTTCCGGCTTTGCGCGTGCGCTCCTGTTCTTTTCCCCCACGCTGGTTCCGCGTCCTCTACCCAGGCCGGAAGCAACTCGCGTGTGGAGCTGTCTGGGCAGCCCCAGCTTCAGCCTCTACCGCCGCCTCAGCCTCGGTCTCCGCGATGGGCAAAGCTGCCGACTCTCGAGATGCGGGAGCCCGGCTCGATCCAGTTAAGAGCTTCAACCGCTGGAAGAAGAAACACAGCCATAAGCAGAGTAAAAAGAAGCAGTTGAGGAAGCAGCTGAAGAAGCCCGAATGGCAGGTTGAGCGCGAAACTATCAGCCGCCTCCTGCAGAATTACGGGAAGGTGAGGCCGGCCTAGGGAGGGGCGCGGTGCAGCGGCCGATGCACGTGGGGTGGCGAGTGGGATGGCCCGCAGCTAGGCTGTGTGTCGCTGCGGTGCTGAGCTGCGTAGGGGAGGGGGCGGACCGGTCAGTGGGGACAAGGCCAGGGGAGTCAGCTGTAGTCCACTGGACTGGTGAAGGGAGTGGAGTTACCTACAGGTGGTCTGCACGGTACCACATCCCAAGCCTCTGGGAAGTCCTGGCTGCTCTTCTGCTCACCACACTGTTCTTGATAAAATAGTAGAAATGCAATCATACTTAAGGATAGGGAGATTAATGCTGTAATAGTTCTAGTAATGTGCATAATACTAACGACAATAACGGCAATAATGACACCTGCATTTTAAGCCACTTAGCATGTGCTTAACATTATTTAATTTGATCTGAGATACGGGTTTTATTTCTATTTTACAGATGAAAACATTGAGGCTCTGAGAGGATAAGAAACTTGTCCTCCTAAGCTTAGTAGGTGATGTGGAATTGGAACTGAGATCTATGTCTTTGTGATTCCAGAGTCTTCGCTTTTAACCTTTATGCTAGACTTGCGTGCCTCGACTTTATCCATCTTCCTTCCTTTGCCTATCTCATTTTCTCTGTTTGCTTTATATTCCCACCCAAGAATTGACATAGAAAAACTGGACTCCTGGTCCGTTTCTAGAAGGTACCATCCCACCTTATAGCTGCTATTCTTAGATGATCTTTCCAGTAGTTAGTATTTTGATCTCTTGCTCTCTTTCCCCCTCAGGCTCCTTGGGGCAGTCAGTACCTTTATTTTCCTCCCTTGTGCTCCCTATGTCTCTTGACCTTTACCCACCTCACACAGCCTCTCAGTGATTACCCCCTTCTAGTGCAGCATAATCAGGGATTTAACATGTGGAACATTTCTGAAATTAAAGTCATGATGTGTTATGCAGGTATAGCTTTTCTTGAAATTCTTTGATCACCAGTAAGGTTAGATAGAGCTTAGAGTTTGTTTTGGCTTTTGAGTTACGATGATAACAGTCTAATCCGAGATTTTGCTCAGAGTGACTTTGGGCAAGTTAGTGTGTTGGCTTTCCCCTTTTTGTCTTTAAAAGCCATAATAATATTTACCTTTTAAATTGTGCGGAGTTAGTAGGAGCGCATGCAAAGCATTCTGCACAATGCTTGACACATAACTATTGCATGTATTAGCTGCTTCATTATTACTACTGCTGCTATATACATAGCACTTCAAGAATCCACTGTAAAGTAAATTATGAGATTGTACAGTGTCCTGTAGAAGTAACTCCTGCTTGAATGTGGTTGGTAGGTTAATAATAATTTACAGTTTTAATTTGAACATTTCACCTAAAATGTCATATGGTGTGCTTCAGTGTGATGTTGTCATGACCTCAGAATTATATGCTTATGATTTGGTAGTAAAAAAGGGGTGCTATTTGTGCCAGATCCTGTATTTTTGACTCTTCATCAAAAACTGGAATTGTTAGGAGGTACAGTATAGCGTCAGCTTTTCCTTCTTCCCACTCTGTTCTCTGGTATAATCCCAAGGTTTATTCATTTGGACCAATAGCTCCTTCTTTTTGTGTTCTTCCCAGATCTCTTCAGGGTTTGTATCCTTTTATTCTGGCTTTCTTGGATGTATTTACCTGCATCATAGGATATTTTAGCTGCCAAAAGTCCAAAACTGAGTTCATTATCTTTTCTTTCTAAATTCAAAGTTCTGTATATTAGTTCCTTATTGCCACTGTAACAATTTACCACAAACTCAGTGGCTTAAAACAACAGAAATTTCTTCTGTCACTGTTCTGGAAGACAAGTCTGAAACCAGTTTCACTGGGCTGAGATTTCACTGAGTTTCACTGAGTGTGAGCAGGGGTACACTTGCTCTGTAGGCTCTAAGGGACAGTTTCTTGGTTCTTCTAGCTTCTAGGGGCTGTCTGCATTCCTTGGCTTGTGGCTACATCACTCCAATCTCTGCCTCCTTGGACACATTGCCTTCTCCTGTTCTGTGTCAAATGTACTTTTGCCGTTTTTTAATGAGCACACTTCTGGGACCAACCAGATAATTGAGGACAGTCTTTAAATCTCAAGATCATTAATCACATGAGCAAAGTCACTTTTGCCATATAAGGTGGAATTCACGGTTCTAGGGGTTAGGATATGGATGTATTTGGGGACTGTTATTTAGCCTTGCACATCCTAGCCTACCATCTAAGCACACTGCTAAGCTAGAGACCTAGGAGTAATCCTAGAGACTTCCCTTTCACCACTCATATCCCATCAGTCACACTGGTGATCTGTTCTGCTTCTTAAATTTTTCAAATGCTTCTCCATCCCCACTGCTGTGCACTAGTTCAGTTCCCATCGTTTCTTGCCTGGTTATTGCAGTAGCTATTGCTTATAATAAGGGCCAGCAAACTTTCTGTAAAGGACCAGATAGTAAATGATGTCAGCTTTTCAGGTCAGGAGGGTGGACCTTCTCAACTCTGACACTGTAACACAAAAGCTGCCATGTAAATACTAAACAAATGGGTGTACACTAGTTGTGTTCCAGCAAAACTTCAATTACTAAAACAGGTGGCTGATGCGATTTGGCCTTTAGGCCTTATCTCTCTCTAATTGCTGCCCTCCATATTGCTGCCAGAATGATTTTTTCCAAGATGAATATCAGGTCACTTAACTCCTGATCAAAACTTTTCCTTGGCTCACAATTGCTTTCAGGAAAATGGTCAAACAAATTAATGTCAGCATACTCTAGTCCACTGAAAGAGTAAGTTATTTGTGGTCAGGCAGACCTGGTTTAAATCTCAGTTTGAGTATTGACTTAGCAACATTTTGTAATGTTCCCGAGCCTCAATTTCTTCATTCAGCAGAGATTATTAACCACCAAAGGTGCTGTAAGTCTTAAATGAGATAATGTATGTAAAGCAAACAGTCTGTGATAGGCATACCTGAAAGAACAGCTTGAAGTTTTGTGAATTGCTGTGTTCCTTGACATGTCTTTTCCTAGTACTTGATGTTCTCACTGTAGTGAGGACCCCCTTCCTCCACGCTGGGGACACCTACTTGCCCATCAAGATTTAAACTTCTCTTCCTGCCCTCTGCAGGTAGAATTAGGTCTGTTCTGGTTCTGTAGCATTTTGTATATACCTTTATTATAGTATGCATCACCAGGCTGTGATGATTGGCTTCTTTGTTAGCTCTCCCACTAGACCATGAGCCTCTGAAAGTCAGAGACCATTCATGCATTCATCTGTCTTTTCCCCAGAGACTGGTCATACAGTGCCTGTCTTTGAGTAGGTGCTAGGTTGGTGTTTAGATGTTGTTTGGTGCATAGTGACCTTTTCCAGATGGGTTTATTCTAGTTGATAACATTGGTCCCTTCTTTTTGTGTCTTGTTTTAAATTACTAAATTTACTAAGCTTTTTTAATATGTTGACTTACCAGATCTTCAAAACAAACAACCTTATGAGATTGTTTCCATTGTACAGGTGGAGAAACTTCTAGGCCCAATGAAGTTCAATAATTTGTGCAAGGTTAAACAGCAAGTGGAAAAGTTAATGAAAAGCTCTAACCTAGGTACTTTAAATCTGATGCCAGACCTCCAAAGCACTATTCTTATTGTGTTGCAGTGTACAAATGTTTACATCTTTTCAGTCTTTTCACTAAGTTGAAAGATGATTTTTTTCCCTTAGATATTGTTCTGTTTTAGTTTTTCAAATCTTAGAAATATTTTCTTAAGACCTTGTTGAGGAAAAAATGCAGACTGTAATCCAGGGCTAGCAATACTAGAGTACATCAAAGAAGATTCGTTATTCTCTAGGTAACTAAGGGCAGACCTTCACTGTATGGCTCCCAGCATTTATGTATAAGACTTTTTTTTTGGTATAAGACTTATTACAGCACTGTAATACACAGGTGGTGCTCAATATCTTCACTGAGCAATTTGATTTAGAAACATTTTGAAGCAGTTTGACAGGTACTTGTTGAGGTCTAGGAACATGTAGATGAAATAAAACTTGTCTGTGTCCCTAGCAAGGTAGGTGGGATAGCTACATTTTGACAAGTGTTGTAATAAATAATGTACAGTGCTGTGGTATGAGAGGGTGGTATAATTGGGGGGCGGGGGAAGGTTGTGTTATTCTGTACAGCGCCCTCTTTTGGCCAGATGAATTAGAAAAATGTGTTTCTTCTGGGCACCTGTCCTGGTGGTTGTAGCCTCAAGCCTGGCTGATGGAGCTGAATGTGGGTTGGATTTCAGCCCCATACCTCAGCCTTACCAGAGCCCTTTGTGTAGTGTGCAAACTGTCCATTCATTGGTTTGTGGTAGTCATGAGTGGAACTAGTTCTTGAATGATGTATTCTCCAGTAAAAAATATTGGCAAGGACATTCAAGTAGGAGGGAGCAACATGAGGAAATACAAAAAGATGTGAAAATACATGATGTCTTATGAAAGGAGAACTATTCTTTGGAGTGTGGTTTGTGTTCCTGGATTGGCTTCAGATGAGGTTGGAGAAGAGGGTTGGAGGTGGACTGTGATTGGTTTAGGAGGCTGTTGTAGATAGAATAATGGCCTCCTAAGATGTCACCAGAACCCATGAATAAGTTACATGTTATGGGGTAATTAACATTGCTAATCAGTTGACCTTAAAATAGGGTGATTGATCTGGGTTATCTAGGTAGGCCTAATGTAATCAATCACCTAAGGATCCTTAAATGTGAAGGAGGGAGGCAGAAGAGTCAGTGTCAGAGTGCTGTGAAAGGAGAGAGACTTGCCCGTTCATTGCTTTCTGGCTTTGAAGATGGAAAGGGGCCATAAGCAAGGCAAGTGGGCAGCCTCTAGAAAATGGAAAAAGCAAGGAAATGGATTGTCTACTAGAGTCACTAGAAAGAATGTAGCCCTGAAAACACCTTGATTTTAGCTGAGTGAGACTCATTTTGGACTTCTGTCTTCCGTAATTGTAGGTTAATAAATTTATGTTGGTTTAAGCCAACTGTTTATGGTAATTTGGTATAGCAACAATGGGAAATTTATAGAGGCTGTGGTCGGAGGCTGTATCTGGAAGTAGTGAAGTGTTTCAGGGGTGGGGGAGGGGCATTTAGAGAACATATCCAAGCTATAAATGGTCTGGAGGCCAAGAGACTAGGTAGGAGATTCTTGGCAGAGTCTAGGTCTAGGGTCCTCTGACAGGCAGATGCCAAGATGGGATGAAGTGAGTTGGAGAGTTATTGGGGGGGGGGGTTGGATTTCTGAACATGAAGGAAAGGGAACAGAAATAGGAAAGGAAAGGAGAGAGGATGGAAGGAGGAACAGGGAGAGAGTGTCTCAGGTTGCAGAACAGTTCGAAGAAAGCTTCATGTGGTACGAGCCAAAGTTGCCCATTAGAGGAATTTCCTGTCCCTGGAATGGGCCTGTAGCCCTAGTGCTGCTGTGTTCAGTCATTGGGAGCAGGCCCAGGGAGCATGGTGTTTTCAGTGTGGACCTAGGCAGTGATTGCTGGTTTTGTCAGTCTCCTGTCCGCCTCACAGTGGGTGATGAGTTTCTAAGGCCACCACAGAAAGGGTGTGTTCTGGAGTGACTAATGGAGAGGTGGGGACTAAAGCTCTGAGAGATGTTGAGCAACTCTTCACTGTTGCTGAATGACTTAAACTCTCTGTATCTGAGATTGGTTTAAATTTATATCATAATCAGCTGTGCTATATAGACACTGTGCTTTGTAATCCAGGTTTGTATTTTCTTAATCAGAATTTTGGTATAATTTGAAGAAGATTGCTTTTCTTCACTGATTGCAATAGGTGGAACATTCTAGGTTTTTATGCTTTTTTCTCCTGCTTTTGGATGTAAAAGCATTTATTCATTTTTGTGAGAAAGAAGAGAGTTGTAAGAAGTATATAGGCATACCTCAGTGTCTCTGTGTCTCTGACACTGCAGGTTCATTCCAGCCATCACTATAAAGCAAGCTGTAATCTTGTTGCTGGTGGACGGCCTTGCCTTCAATTTGTTAAAAATGCAACATCTGTGAAGCTCAGTAGAGTGAAGCACAATAAAATGAGATGTACCTGTAATAAGAGAGTGGTTAAGTGATAATTCACCGTATTCTTCACTCTTTCTCCTCTGACTTACTCACCAATGTTCGTAGTCTTTAACAGGTACCACCACTGAAACATCCATTCTTTGACTTCAGAAGAATGCTACAGATTTTTGGGGGAATGTGAAGGTTGGAAAGACAAGAGTGATTTTTCTAAGAAAAGCAAGGAATGAAGGGAATGGGAAAGAGAGTGTTATTTTGTTTGTAGGAACCAAAGCTGTCTTCTGTTGTGGTTTCTAAGTATTCTTGGAAATATAATTGAGAGTCTTCTAGAACCGAGTCAGCAAACCTTTTCTGTAAAGGGCCAGTCAATACAGACATATCTTGGTTTATTGCGCTTCACAGGTGTTCCTTTTTTACAAACTGAAGGCAAGATCCTCCGTGAGCAAAAAGACTTCTTCCCTTTATTGCGATGCCCACTCTGTTGTAGTATTCTAGAACTGAACCTGAAGTATCTTTGAGGTATGCCTGAACTAGGTGTGGTCCATACCCTCTCTGTCACAACTACATAGACAATACATAAATGAATGGTTGTAGCTGTGCTCCAGTAAAACCATTTACAGAAATAGGCACCAAATTGGATTGGACCCTTGGGCCATACTCTGCTGACCCTTGTTCTAGAGCATTAGCAAAGTAAAAATGTCCTTTGGTTTTTTTGGTGACTTCTTTGTAAGGCTGTAGTTTATAGATTTACATTGTCATGGCTGAGAGAGTGCTGGAACAGTATTCTTCCAGACTCTCCCTCAAGGTTAATGGACTTTAGAAAGGTGTGCAGTGTTTCATTTGAATAGTCCCTTTGCCTGTATCTCTGAGAGGGATTCAAGAGTGTGTTGCCTGTCCAGCTTCTGTAAGCTTTCCATTCTCTGAAAACAGCTTTTTAGCTGTTAATAGCACATGTGCCAGGGTGGACCATATGTATTGCACCTAATTTTAGTGTCCTTTGGAAGATTATTTTCTAAATGAGATAATTTTCTTCTAATGCTAGTACATTGATTCTGTCTTCTCTCCAATTTTATCTGGAATGATTTGTAGGGGTTTAGGTAATGTTTTAATGTTTGTGATTTCAGCATTGGGGGCCAGAGAGTAATGCTGTGTGGGCTATAGTAAAAATCTTGGGAAAGAAGATGTGTAGAGTATAAAATGAAATACAAGCTGTCATCCCTTACTGCCTGGAGTATAATTTAAATAAATGAACCTTACGAATGCAGCCTTCCCCTTTTGTGAATCATGAATAATTTGGCAGCCGGTTCCCAGATTTGAACAGTAGTTTTGCTTTCAGCATCTGTGGTAAAATAATTCTCCTGAAGAGACAAAATGAAATTCAGAAAATTGGGTTGATGCCAATAAGGAACATCAATAATGCACTTAGATAATGTGAAGTTGAAGGACACAGGGTTACTTACTGTGGCTTCAGAGCGTGACAGAGACATTTCCCTGGTTATTATTAAATAATACCCCTCCTTCAACATATTCCCAAATGCGTAGTTGTCAGGTTGGATTTCGCATGCCACTGACTTATGGTTAAACTTTGAAAGGTTTGTGCTAGCACCATAGATTTTTCCAACTAACTTAAATCTATTCTCCAAAGTGTGTAAATAGAACTATTCTCACCATGGTCTGTGGTTTATAGTCATTTTACCTCTTATTTTTTGAACTGACACTCCTTGAAGGATGGGCTGAAAGTAGATTTTCTTCCTAAAATTGATGTGGTGATGACTGTTTACTGTGTTAACATTTTAGAGGTGCAGGATGTTCAAGGTATTATATATGTATTGAGTGAACGAAGGCTTTTTTTTTTGGTTATTTGAAATTTTTACAAACTTATATTTTGGATAACAACTTCCTCAAGGCATGTTTCCTTTCAAAAAGAATAATGGTTTTCAGTTAGAGTTGATGATTGAATTTAATCCTGTAGTATCAACAGTGAGCTAGGCCAAAAAAAAAAGTTGTTATGAAACAAATGAGTTATGTAGTATGTTATTTTGTCTTATCTGACATAGTCCCCATTTTCTTTTCAGATAAATGTAAATGAAATTACAAGATTTTCAGATTTCCCCTTATCTAAGAAAACATTGAAAGGTAGGTAAACTGTGATCTTGGGACATATTGGATTTTTTGATGCTGGTTTTTGGAGAAGGTTTTTAATGTGCTTTATTTCTTTGATCATGCCATATTTTAATGGGTACACAGTGCCTTCACTTGGTATCAATTATGAATTGGTTTTGAGATAGTTATACCAGCTGGGATGATTTCTCATCTTTCCATTCCTTTGGGGTGACTCTGCCAACGGGGGACAGGTTCCATTCTATTCCAATCTGTGTTGCTGTATGTGCAACACAGAAAGTGGCTCTACCAGCTAAGACAGCATTACCATATTTGTCATGGAAGTCAGGTGTCTGTTTCTGGTGGATCTGCCTTGCCGTTATTTGCTGAATGCTTTGAACTGGGAGATGACTTAGCAGATTATTGGCCAGTGGAAACATTGTGAAGCTGAAGACAGAACTGCAGCAACTGCAGCTGCTGGTTTACTGGAACTTGGTATCTAGTACCCTCAAAAAGAACCTCAATACTTTTTATAAATGGCAAAAGGTTTAGAGAAAGTTCAACCTGAAAAATCTTATTATGGCAAGTAATTTCTAATAACACAAAAGCCTGTAAGAAACAATATTAATTCATTTAAGTTTTACCACTTTGTTATTATCATCCTTTCTGGACTAGTTAAAGAACAGTAGTAAAAAAAACAAGATGCTAGGCCCTCTGTATAATTAAAATGAAACCTAATGATGTTAAAATAAGCTAGAGAACAAACAAAAATGTGACACCTTTTTTATTGGTTTGCTAGTGCCACTGGAACAAAATACCACAGACTGGGTGGTTTAAACAAAGATATTTTTTTCTCTCAGTTTTGTAGGCTGGAAGTCCAAAGATCAGGATCCTGACAGGATTGTTTTCTTCAGAGAGTCAGAGCGGCTTACAGAAGCCCTCTTCCTGGCTTACACATGGCTGCCCTCTTGCTGCCTCTGCATGGGGTTGGCCTTTTGTGCAGTCATATCCCTAGTTTCTCTTTGTCCAAATTTTTTCTTATAAGGACACCAGTCAGAGTGGATTAGGGTCCATCCAAATGATCTATTTTTGACTCAGTCACCTTTTCTTTAATTATTAGTATTATTTATTTTATTTTATTTTTTTTAAAGAGAGAGGAAGGAGTGGGCAGAGCAACATTGATTTGTTGTTCCACTTATTTATGCATTCATTGGTTGATTCTTGTGTATGCCCTGATCAGGGATTGAATTTGCAACCTTGGCATATTAGGATGACATTCTCTAACCAATTGATCTACCTATCCAGGGTCTCAATTGCCTCTTTAAAGGCACTGTCATTGAATACAATCACATTCTAAAGTACTGAGGCATGGGGAGTAAAGGCCTCAACATATAAGGGGGTGGTGCACAGTTCAGCCCATAATTCTACAGGAATTTTTCTAAATTGTCATTCTCCTTCTCTTTACATTTTCAGGTTTGCAAGAAGCCCAGTACCGTTTGGTAACAGAGATACAGAAGCAGACCATTGGGTTGGCTTTGCAAGGTAAAGATGTTCTTGGAGCTGCCAAAACTGGATCTGGCAAGACTTTGGCTTTCCTTGTTCCAGTGAGTAGCTTATTCATATGGGGTCAGATTCTCTACTGTGTGATTTTAAGACATTTGGTGCCTAGATAGAAATACTTAATTATGTCAAGAGTTATTTCATTTTCAATTTCCCTGGCTAGAATGCAAGGTTTATCAGACAGGTATGTTCTTCTTCACCCAGGTCCTAACATAGCACCTTGTACATGTGAACAGTCAATAACTTATTAAATGAATTATTGTGCTTTGACAAAGCAATTATATTCTGTAGATGTGGGCTGTTCCAGGGTGGCAGTTAAAGTGGTTCTGCTCTGCTGTAAGACTGGTGAGGGATACTATTTCTGTGCTCCTCACAAACCTATCAATTACATTTATATTTACCATTTGTTTAGGATAAAATTGAAATATGCTTACGTTGAGAATATTGGGTCACTCCTTGAGAATTTTCTGGGACATCGATATCTGTCCTTTGGAGCACTAAAACAATAGAGCCTCTTAGGAATTTATTTATATTTCAGTTATTCAGTTAGTTTCATAATTTAGTTCCTACAAAATAATTGGCTCAGAAAGAATCACATTTAAGTTTTTGTTTCTAGTATTGCCAAACTGGTTTTCTTTTAAATCCTAATTTTTATAATGATGTCACTCTACAACTGGAAAATTGTCACTGTATAACCACAGTAGCTGCAAAGATGTGAGTTTATTTTAATGTGGTTTCTACTCAGAAAATGATGACACATATTTTTCTGAAATGGTGTGAGGGCTGCACATACTTTTCACTGATTGCTGGTGTCTTCATGGCATGGGTGGAGTTTCTTTTCTCTTCCTTTTATGACTTGGTGGAGGATGCTTCTGGTGGATGGAAGGAAAAACAAAGTAAGCAATTTCTTCTTTCTGATTGGATAATACTTGTGTGTGGTATGCCTTCTCTTTGGAAGGTGCCTTTGATTTGAAGTGGCAAGGTTGATTCAGGAATCAAAAAGCTGTCTTCTCTAAGGACTTGCTGAACATGAATTTGTTTTTCAGGTGTTGGAAGCCTTATATCGTCTGCAGTGGACCTCAACAGATGGGCTGGGAGTTCTGATTATATCACCTACAAGAGAGCTAGCATATCAGACCTTTGAGGTTCTCAGAAAAGTAGGAAAGAATCATGACTTTTCTGCTGGTCTCATCATTGGTGGGAAGGTTTGTCCTTTTGTCTTTGTCCTTATTTCTTTTATTCTATACCTTATGTTGGAGTACTGTGGTAGTTGACTGGAAAGAGTGGGAGATTCATCTTAATAGATAGGCTTGCCCTCTAGATAGGGGGTAGTAACATCCAGATGTAGTCATTGTCATTGAGAGGCTGGTTGTCAGTTTTGTAGGTCCAGAAAGTCCATTTAGTCAGGGTATCTGAATTGATCAAGCTTTGAGACTCATTTACTTTAACCATCCTGTACATCTGTTTGTTAATGTACATGGGGGAAGTTACCATTTCAGTATGCAGACTAATTCCTTTTAATAAGGTACTGTATTTTACGGTGTATAATGCTCACTGTTTTGCCCAAATTTTTGAGGGAAAAATAAGGATATGCATCATACATGAATAATACTATTTTATATCTACATAAATGTTTATAATTCTTTTATTTATGCTTATGCGTTGAAAGTATAATTCTAGAAAGCACTAATGATATCTGTATGTAAAATAATACCCTGAAATACGATAATTGGTTTATTGGTAAATAAATAAAAAATGAATTAAAAAAATAAAATGAAAGATATTTCCCTGAAAGTTAGGGCCAAAATGTGGGTGCAAATTATACACAGGAGTACAGTATACATGGGAACGGTATCTGAGAAGTTGAATAATTCAAAACATAGTTGAGTCAGAAGCAGAAGAAAGGGAGAAAAAAATATTTTAAAAAGGTTTTATTTTATTTATTTTTAGAGAGAGGGGAAGGGAGGGAGAAAAAGAGGGAGAGAAACATCAATGTGTGGTTGTTTTGCATGCCCCAACTGGAGACCTAGCCTGTAACCCAGGCATGTGCCCTAAATTGGGAATCCAACCCATGACCCTTTGGTTTACAGGCTGGTCCTCAATCCACTGAGCCATACCAGCCAGGGCAGGAATATATAGTTTTGAGGAATTTTTATTTTAGGTCATGGTAAAACCAGTGGTTCAACTTCTGCTCTACCTTCTATTATACCTGGAATGTTTGTCTCTGCTAGAGTCTCCCAGTCGATGAAGTACAGTGAGTGGTGTCAGAAAGTCTGTTCATTGCTGCTGAGTCCTGGGAATTATTCTGGTTTTTAAGTTGGTTGTTGCAGTTCGAAGAGGAAATGAAGACTTGGAACATTCATATTTTTCATGGCCTCAAAATCCTGCATATGATTAAGAATCTAGAGGAACTCTGAGCTTTTTAGGTTTTTACTAAGAACTTTTATTTGGCCCAGAAGTTTGGATGTGCTGTAAAAATAGACATTACATACAGTTCTAGAGTACTGTACATTGCTATGATAAAATGCCATATGCAGATGGCTTTTATAGTTTTGCTACACAGGTGCTGCTCAGTGATGTGTCTGTGTAATCAAAAGAAACAACTGTTTTCAGGATCTGAAACATGAAGCTGAGAGGATCAATAACATAAATATACTGGTTTGCACACCGGGTCGGCTTCTTCAACACATGGATGAAACGATATGTTTTCATGCTACTAATCTCCAAATGTTAGGTGAGTCTAATGAATTTCTAATAAAAAAAACTCAAGAGAGAGCCCTCATAAATTGTAATGATAGAAATGTTTTATTCAATAAATATTTTGATGAAACACAACTTGAGAAATAACTTGAAACAATTTTTTGGTATATGGGTTTTAAACCCAGAGAGGACAGCTAGATTTTTTAAAAAAATCAAAATTGGTTGGAAGACTCATATATGAAATAAGATACTTCAGTATGTGATACTAAGATTCTTTTTTATCTTTTAAGGTACCACTGATATTACCTAATGTGCATTCTTAAAAAAAAACATTTATTGATCTCAGAGAGAGAAAGGGGAGGGGGAGAGAGAGACATTGAGTTGTTTTTCCACTTCTCCATTGATTGCTTTTTGTGTGTGCCCTGACTAGGCATCGAATGTACAACCTTGGCACATCAGGTCGATGCTCTAACCAGCTGAGCTACCCAGCCAGGGCTCCTAATGTGTTTTCTTTAAATCAGCTTTTATTTTGGAATCATTCTAGAAAAGTTATTTGTGGAAAAGTTGCAGTGATCATATAGAGTCCCTCTATACCCTTCCCCCAATTTCCTCTAGTGTAACATCTTTATGTAACTGTGGAGCCTTTGTCAAAACTCAGAGATGTACATAATATAAATTGCAGATTTTAGTTGGATTTTACCAGTTTTTCCATTAATGTTCTTTTTCTATTCTAGGATTCAGTCCAAGATACCACACTGCATTTAGCCTAATTTCTATTTTAAATGTAATTCAACTTTCCTTTTTAGTTCTTGATGAAGCAGATAGAATCTTGGATATGGGCTTTGCTGATACAATGAATGCTATTATTGAAAATCTTCCCAAGAAACGTCAGACTTTGCTTTTCTCAGCAACACAAACCAAATCTGTAAAGGACCTTGCACGCCTGAGTTTGAAAAACCCTGAATATGTCTGGGTTCATGAAAAAGCAAAATACAGGTATGCACTATTTTAAACCATATTTGATGCAATCAGAACCAATGTTCTTTCTTTTTAGTTTAAGAATTTGACATTTCAAATTAATACCACTTTTCTAGGAAAGAAAATACCATTTTATGTGTTATTAGATATGCAAAGCATAGTAAATATATTAGTAAAACTTAATTTAAATTCTCTCTGCATTTTTAAATGTGAGAATATACTAATGCAGATTTTCCAAAATGTAGTCTGGGGAGCAAACATTTTTTCATAAGATGTTAACAGGTATTTATTCACCAATAATCCCTCATATAATGGGAATGTATGGGGGAATGCATTCCTCTATAGCAAAATAGCAAATATTGATTTAAAGTCAAGCAGTATTCTTCAAGACTTCTCAGAACCTTTAATATTTTCATAGACATTGTGACTCTCCAAGGCAGTGGGAGATGAATATAGACTCCTGCATTTACCAAAATTATTTAGGTCTGGAGTCATTTTTTATAGCTATATTATGTAGGACTAATGTGCTATAGAACACATTTTTTAAAAAAAAGCATTAATATTTAGCCAAGTACCTTTCTTTGCTTGTTTAAAATGTTCCAGCAAATATTGTTTCATCGTGGTTTCACTAAAAACTGGAGAGTAAGGTATGTGTGTTTATGTGACAGTTAAAAGTATAAAAGGGAGAGCAAGTGTGTGAATGATATGTGTAAATTGGTTTGGGGAATATGCTTTTTTTCCCCCCAACTTCCAGTATTATTTATTTTTCCTAGAATCTAGATACAATTAACTTGTAGCAAGACAGTGCTCAATACTACTTAAGCCTCATTTTAAGTTCTTTAAACTATCTCATCATTTGTAAACGTGAATTCACATTTCAGGAAAAATGGAAACCAGAATTTGACATAACAAATTTACTCAATATTGATGTTAACTACAAAATTTTTATATGAAACATGTGGACTTTAATATAGGAGAATTTGGCCTTTTTAAACTGGCTTACACATAAACAGTTACTTTATCTGTCCTAACCTATTTAGTGTTGCACCAGAGTCCTTCCTGTAGCTTTTACTATGTAAACAGATTCTTCCCCTTAGGATAAAGTGAAAAAGAAAAGTTCCCATGCAGAAAAAAATAAAAACTCTAACAGAATTATCCAATTCTGAATCATCAGCAGATATAAAACCAGAAGTAGGTTATGGGTTACTTTTAAGGTTTTTTTTTTTTTAAGATTTTATTTATTTTTTAGAGAGGGAAGGGAGGGAGATAGAGAGAGAGAGAGAGAGAGAGAGAGAGAGAGAGAGAGAGAGAGAGAGAGAGAGAAACATCAATGTGTGGTTGCTGGGGGTTATGGCCTGCAACTCAGGCATGTACCCTGGCTGGGAATCGAACCTGGTACACGGGTTCCCAGCCCGCGCTCAATCCACTGAGCTACACCAGCCAGGGCACTTTTAAGTTTTTTAACCTAAGTATTATGAAAGAAAGTTGCACTGTTGACCGAAAGAACACACAGGTTTTTCGTTAAACTTTGTTTTAATGGGTCTCAAAATTCTATGACAGATTTCAGTCAAGTTGTTTCCATTAAAAAGTTGATTGCATTGATTCAACTTGCATTCCATTGCATTAATGGAATGGTTGATTCCATTATTGGTTGATTTTGATATCTGGAGTTCTGGCCAAGATGGAGGCATAGGTAGCAACCCTTCATTTCTTCGCACAACCAAAAGGAGGATAACAACCAATAAAATCAATAAACAACCAGAGCACCAGAAAATCAAACTGCATGGAGCTCTGACAACCAAGGAACTGAAGAAAAAACAGCCAGAACAACCAGACTCGTAAGGCAGCAGGCCATGTGGGCTGGGCCAGCTCAGAAAAATCGAGGCGAGGCTGTGTACAGGGAGGGCACGACTGGCTGAAGATGAAGCTGAGCCTCGGAGCCCACTGTGGACTACAATGGGGGTTGCCGCCTTGGGAGAAACTGCCAATCTCACATGAGAGTCTGTTGGAAAGTGCATTAGAGACAACCAGGGGAGCTGCATTGTTCCCTCTCTGGGCCCTCCCCTATAGGCAGTGCTGCAGCGCAGCAAGGAGGGTTGCCCTGTCTAGGTGAAAAACTAAGGCCCCCCCACACCATTACAACTTATCAGGTATGTCAAGACAAGGAAATACGGCCCAAATAAAAGAGCAGAGCAAAACTTCAAAAAAGAAAACTAAGCAATGAGGGCATAGCTAACCTATCTGATGGAGAGTTTAAAGCCCTGGTAATCAGAATGCTCACAGATCCGATTGAGCTTGGTCAAAAAAATGAAAAAAAACAAATGAAAGATACCCAAAATGAAATAAAGCAAAATATTCAGGGAATCCACAGTGACAGGAAGGAAACCAGGGCTCAAAATAACGATTTGGAACAAAAGGAAAAAATAAACATTCAGCCAGAACAGAATGAAGAAACAAGAATTCAAAAAAGTGAAGAGAGATTTACAAACCTCAGGGACAACTTGAAATATTCCAATATCCAAAGTAGGGGTGCCAGAAAGAGAAGAACCAGAGCAAGAAATTGAAAACTTATTTGAACAAATAGTGAAGGAAAACTTCCCCAATCTGGCAAAGGAAGTAGAGTTCTAAGAAGTCCAGAAAGTGCAGACAGTCCTAAAGACATTGCACCCAAAGAGGAACACACCAAGGCACATCATCATTAAGTTACCCAAGATTAAAGATAGGGAAGCTTAAAAGTAGCAAGAGGAAAGGAGAGAGTTACCTACAAAGTAGTGCCCATAAGACTATCATTTGATTTCTCAAAAGAAACCTTGCAGGAAAGAAGGGGCTGGAAAGAAGTATTTGAAGTCATGAAAGGCAAGGACCTACATCCAAGATTATCTAGCAAAGCTATCATTTAGAATGGAAGGGCAGATAAAGTGCTTCCCAGGCAAGTAAAGCTAAAGGAGTTCATCATCACCAAGCCATTATTCTATGAAAGGCTAAAGGGACTTATCTAAGAAATAGAAGAAGATCAAAACTATGAACAGTAAAATGACAACAAACACAACTGTCAACACATGAACCTAAAAGAAAAGAAAAACAATGAAAACAAAAACTAAGCAAACAACTAGAACAGGAACAGAATCAGAGAAATGGACATCAGATGGAGGGATTTCAGTGGGGAAGGGGAAGGGAGGAATGGAGGAGAAAGGTACAGGGAAGAAGAAGCATAATTAATAGGCATAAAATAGATGGGGAGAGAGAAAAAAATGGTATAGGAAACGGTATTCAAAGGACTTACATGTACAATCATGGACATGAACAAAGGTGGGGGAATGTTGGAGGATTGGGGGGCAGGGCGGAGGGGGGATTAAGGGGGAAGAAGTGGGAAAATTGTAATAACATAATCAATAAAAATACTGAAAAGTACTGATTTTAAAAATTAATACTTAAAAACTGCCACATACACAAAAAATCAAAAGGCCCATAAAACATTCTCCTTTCCTTCTGATTGTTTTACAATGCACTGTAATCAGTAACCAGTCCTTTACTATTATACTTAAGTGGCCAATTGAGACAAACAGTTCTGAGACTTTTCTTCTACCATTGATTAAGGCTGGGGTGGCAGGTATTGGGCCTAATACTCAGCCATCTGAGCTTTCTGGGCAGACTTGGTGACTGCCAGCTCCAGCTGCCTTCTTGTCCACTGCTTTGATGACAGCAACAGCAACTGTCTGTCTCATGTCACGAACAGCAAAGTGGCCTAGAGGAGGATAGTCAGAGAAGCTCTCAACACACATGGGCCTTCCAGGAACCACATGGACCATGGCAGCCCTCATCAGATTTCAAAAACTTTGGGCCATCTTCCAGCTTTTTCCCAGAGCAATGATCAATCTTTTTCAGCTCAGCAAATCTGCAAGCAATATGAGCTGCATGACAGCCCAGCACAGGTACATATCCAGCACTGATTTGGCCTGGATGGTTGAGGATAATCACCTGAGCTGTGAAGCCAGCTGCTTCATTGGTGGGTCACTTTTGCTCACCTGTCACATTGCCACGATGAACATCTCTGACAGACATATTCTTGACATTGAAGCCCACATTGTCTCTACCATTATCTCTATCTTGACTTTTCATTTATTGCTATGAAATGGTAGTCTGAAAAGGAATTGATTAAGAACATGAATTGGGTTATCCTCTTGGAAAGTCTTTAAATAGAGGGAAAATGGACATTCAGTCCTACCATGACCTTGACCTAGCTTACAGCAGTCTAGGGTTAGAAAAAGCTTAAGAGGCAAAGATTTTCATTTCCAGGTGATCCTAATGGACAAACTTAGGGGAATCTGAGTACTGGTAGCTCTGGTTATGAAGAACTCTGGAATGAAATAGCAAGAGATACTTGAGGTATAGTTGTCTACTTGGCTTATTATTGAGTAGACATTGGTTTCTGTAAAGTTGTATTGAGATAACTGTTGAAATTCTTGGTACAATTAATTTTAAAATCTAGACTGTAGGTCTTTTGATTTTCTTCTTTGCTCTTGTTGCTATTTGCTTTCTGCCCATTTTCAAAACACATTAGTGTCTTTACCAGACACTAATTTATCAATCATTAAATGGCCTCTGAAATCTTTTGTAATTTATATCAAGTTAATTCTACATATTATCCCTGTTCTCAATTTCTGTAGGTAATAGGTGGTTATTATCTGTAGTTTCTGAAAAAACTAAATGGAAAGATTATTTCATAAATGATTTTCAAAGTGCTGTTACATCATTTGTAAAAAGTTTGGCTTTCAGAAAACATTTTAGAGTGCAGATCTTTAAATGACCCAATTTATAAAACCGCAGGTTATATGATAATGACTATAGTTCTTTGTAATCTCAAAATTTCCAGAAGCTCTATAAAAAGCAGATGCTGTTATGAATTTTTATCTAATGTCATTATTGAATTTTCCACTTTAGCAGCTTAGCAATTTGGTTAATATACCAGGAGAAATTATAGTCAGGAATATAGTCAGGAATATTTTAAGGCTTTATAGAATATTTACTCTTAAATTGTAAAAGATCATAAAAATAAGTTAAACTTTAGATCTTTCTGAAGTTGTATATCATCAGAATATACTAAGAAAGTATACCATTGTCTTTTCTTTATATGTGTATTCTGTACGTATGTGACAAAATGGCTTTTCTATATCTTTTTAAAGAAAATAGTTGTCTTTGGACTGCAGTTGATTTACTGTGTTTTACAGTGAATATACGTTTGATTCTGTGGTGAATTACGAAACATTTTAAATTTGAGATGGATGTTTTGAGCTTATATTGTTGGGTACATACAAATTTAATGTTTCATTTCCTGTTAATTTGAATCACAAATCATTATGAAGTGTTCCTTTTTACCTTTACTAATACTTTGTGCCTTTAAGTCTAGTTTGATATTAGTCTGCCTGTAGCAACTTTCTTTTGCTTAGTATTTGCTTGGTAAATCTTTTCTTTTTCCTTTCTACATTGCATATGCCCTTATTTTAATTTGTCTTTGTAAGAGCATATGGTTCTATTTTTATTTAATCTGGAGGATTGACTTTGCTTACTGGAGGACTGAATTTACTTACATTTAACTTAGTCTATTATTTAAGTCTCTTGACTTATTTTCATGGTGCCTTTATGGTGAAGTATTTTAATTTCACTCATTTTAAGCTCCATAAGCCATTATTATTACTGTTTGAAACATCACTGTTTTTTTAGACTTATCCAAATACTTATTCTTTTCTGGTGTTTTTTATTTCTTGTATTGTGCTCAGAGAATTTCTTTATAGTTAAGGTTTACCAGTGAAAATTCTGTTTTGACTTTTCTGAAAATTATTTTTATTTTTGAAGAATATCTTGGTAGGTTTTTCTATATTCAATTGAAGGATATCTTTCTGTTGTACTCCAACTTCATTTTTATTTTTTAATTTTGTTAAAGGCAGCTGACAGTTCTCTTGTTCCTTTGAAGGTAGTATGTGGTTTTTAAGATTTTCTTATCTTCAGTTCTGAGCAAAATCAAGAATGATGTCTTTGGGCAAGACATGTGGTAAGAACTTTGATCTGGGCTAGCCTGACTTTTAGACTGGGGATATTGTGTTTCTGTTTTACCTTTAGTCCTGTAGTATAGCCCTGACTCAGAGGCCTAGCCCTTCTCGGGGTCTCAACTAAAAGACGGGATTTTACCAGAGCCCTTCACCTTGGCAGGCTCTGAACTTCATGACCCTGTGAGACAGTCAGGATCTCTGTTTAGTTCTGAGCTTTCCTGTTATTTTTGCATGTTTTCACCCATTTTGTCTTGTATGTGCTGAGTTTAGGAGTTGACATACTTTTGGGAAAATTGTATGAAAAATTTCAGATTCAGTTTTTCATGGTTCCGGAAAATTGTATGAAAAATTTCAGATTCAGTTTTTCATGGTTCCGTCTCTAGGATCTTGGACTGACATACTTAGGCCAAAGGCTGCTACTTCATGTCTCATCTGTCTTGAAAATCAACATATGCTTTAGGGAGAAGTAGAGATTGATATGGGGCTTGTACCAGGGTATTTGCATTTTCTCTTCAGCACCTCCTAGCTGTCCTGGTTACTATCCAATGCCTACAGTTTCTTTAAAAAAAATGTATGTATTTATTTATTTATTACTTAGGATATTTTAATTTTTTTTGTTTTTATTTCATTACAGTTACTTCATTTTTCTCCATTTGCCCTCCACTTCCCAGTGTGCCCTGCTCCCACAGTCAGTTCCCACACTGTTGTCCATGTCCATGGATCATTCATACATGTTCCTTGACTAGTCCCTTCCCCTTCTTTCCACTATTATCTTCCCCCTTCTTTGGTTGCTGCCAGTCTGTTCCATGTTTCTGTGCCTCTAGTTCTATTTTGCTTGTCAGTTTATTTTTGTTCATTAAGTTCCTTTTATAGGTGAGATCGTATGGTATTTGTCTTTCACCAACTGGTGTCTTTCACTTAGCATAATATTCTCCAGTTCCATCCATGCTGTTCCAAAAGGTAGGAGCTTCTTTCTTTCTGCTGCATAGTATTCCATTATGTAAATTTATCACAGTTTTTTGATCCACTCCTTTACCGATGGGCACTTAACTATTGGCTATATAGCTATGGGCACTTAGCTATATAGCACTTGGCTATTGTAAATAGTACTGCTGTGAACATTGGGGTGCATAAGTTCTTTTGAATTGGTGTTTCAGGATTCTTAGGGTATATTCCCAGCAGTGGAATTGCTGGGTCAACAAC
This sequence comes from Phyllostomus hastatus, assembly GCF_019186645.2. NCBI lineage: Eukaryota > Metazoa > Chordata > Mammalia > Chiroptera > Phyllostomidae > Phyllostomus > Phyllostomus hastatus. The sequence continues at coordinate 4,360,962 of NW_025333530.1, forward strand.
GAGGGCATGAGCATGCAGTGGAATAAAAATAGCCTCTTCAATAAATAGTATTGGTAGAACTGGACTGGCATATGCAAAAAATGAAACTAGACCACCAGCTTACACTATATACCAGAATAAACTCAAAATGGATAAAAGACCTAATATAAGTCATTATACCTTTAAAGTCCTAGAGGAAACATAGGCAAGAATATTTCAGATATCCCATGTAGCAGTATTTTTGCAGATATATCTCCTAGACCAACAGAAATAAAGTAGAAAAATAAACCAATGGGACTACATCAAATTAAAAAGCTTCTGCACAGCTAAAGAAATCATCGTCAAAATGAAAAGGGAACCAACCGAATGGGAGAAATAGTTCCCAGTGATCGGACAAGGGTTTGATTTCCAAAATATGTAAAGAACTCATTTAACTCAAATACCAGGAAGATAATCCAATTAAAAAATAGGAGAAGGACCTAAATAGACACTTCTCCAAGGAGGACATACAGAGGGTCCATGGACAAGTGAAAAGATGCTCAAAGTTACTACCCATCAGAGATGCAAATTAAAACCACAATGCGATGCCAACTCACACTGATCAGAATAGCCATCATAAATAAATCAACAAACAACAAATGCTGGTGAGGTTGTAGAGAAAAGGGAACCCTAGTGCACTTTTGGTGGGAATGCAGACTGGTGCAGCCACTGTGGAAAACAGTATGGAATTTCCTCAAAAAACTAAAAATGGAACTGCCTTTAGTTTTATATTTAATCCAGCTTTCATAGTTAATGGTCTAGACCACAGGTAACAAACACAAGGCCCATGGCAGAATCCAGCCCTCTACCTTGTTTTATCTAGCTGGCACCTTGTTTCTTAGGTGGCAGCGCCAAGCTCTCCCTTAACTGTTAAGGAGTAGTTGTTACATTTATACAGTCCTAAAATTACATTTGGCCCTTTGAACGCAACTGTGAGGCTGATGTGGCCCCTGGTGAAAATGAGTTTGACACCCCTGCTCTAGGCCAAAGGGTTAATCTGATACAAACAGCCCCTCTATGAAAGGAATGATAGCTTTGTAACCTTATAATTTTAGCAGTCCTAATTGATTATTTCATTAGGATTTGCAAAATTGTGGCTTCTGTTATTTCCTGACTGGAGTACTTTTATATCAAAAATTTTTCTCATGCCAAGTACTTGATTATCTGAGGTTCATTTCTTACAAGAAGGTTTGAATACCTGAGTATATGCTTCATTCTCTTAACAGAATTTAGACTAAAGAGTTGCTCCCCTAACTTTTCCAAAGGTGGGCAGTTTTTTAAAAAATTAAAACGAACTTGTAGACTTAATGATATTTACGATAAACTAATTATTTACTGATATTAACTCATACATTTAAATATACTTTATTTTCTGTCCTTCAATAGAAATAATTACTGTATTTTTAATATTCAAGTTTTCTTACACCATCTCAAACTTGGTTAATGGGAATTTCTTTAAGTTACTACCTGAATTCTTTTGACACATCCTGGTAGTTTTGGCTTCCATGCTTTTTGGTGTTCTAAGTTCATCTTATGTTTGCATTCCATATGAAATTCCTTTGGCAGAATATTGTGTTTAGAGACCATAGTCTAGGTCCTAGGGAGATGGTCATTGTGTTCAGGGATTTCAGTGGACAGTTTTTTTTTAAAAGAGAAAACATTTTTTTCTCTTTACAAATCAAATTTAAGATTACAGCCTTTTACTCAGCCTCTTTGATTTTTATGAGGAGAACCCTCCCCAAAACTGGAATTACCTTCTGGAGGAAGGCAGGGCCCTTGTACTACGGGCTTCCCCTGCTAGGTAAGTGTTACAGGGACCCACCTGTATCAGTGTACCACCTGGCATTGTGAGAGGCTGCAATCAGCTTCAGTAAATTTTTTTTAAAGGCCTTTTGCACATATTTGACCATTTTGTGATGGGTGATTTATGAGCACACCTTCCCACACTACACTGATTGTTTGGCAGTTTTTGACCAAAAATGTCACGATCCTTGTGCCCCACCCTCCCTCGTCATGTGATCTTTCCACCAGTGATGTTTTTTGTTTCCCTGGATGAAAACAGTCATCAAAGGGAAATGTTTTGCCAATGTGGAAGAGGTTTGAAACAAAAAACGGTATAAGCACTAAAAAGTATCAAAATTGGTGACTTTGAAAACTGTTTTGAGCAGTGGAGAGAATGTCTCCATAGGTGTGTTGCATCAAATGAAGAATACTTTGAAGGTGACTGAAGTTTAAACATGTAAGAGTAAATAAATACACATTTTTAAATAAATAAACTCAGTTTTTTTAGTCTCTTGTCATATATATATGTATTTTCTTACACCGAACATCTTCATTCCTAATGTCTTTTACTTATTTGTTCCATTTATCAGTATATCTAAAATGTCAGGATAATACCAGTAATGTTGCTAACAACGTGATTATTTAAGAACATTTAAAGATTCCTTTGTATTTCTTTTTTGCCTTAAATATTGTAATAAAAATGTAATAATCCAAATTCCTTTGAAATTCTTTTGTCATTAAGCTACCAACTTGATAACATCTGTAGGCTTATTTGTTTTTTAAATTCAATTTAATTAATTTGGTTCTGTATGTTCCCCTATGAATAATCTAGTTTTAGTTTTTGGTTTGTCATCCTCTTTTAAAGTATAAGCAGACACACAAGGATGCTTGTGTGCATGAAGGTGTGTTTATATTTTATATATCCCAGCCCAGATAATGGTACCAAATACTATGTACAATTCTGCTCTTAACCATATATCGTAGAAGTCACTTTTCAGCAGTATATAGATAGATTCTTCATTCCTTTTTTACACCTGCGTGATACTTAATTGTGTACATATATAGTAGTTTATTCTGCAAGTTCCCTAGTGATGGACATGTGGGTTGATTTTCATTTTCTTGCTTTATAAGTAATGCCATATCTTTTTATATGTTTATCAGTATTTTTTTTGGAACAGAATCCAAAAAAGTAGGCTTATTAGTTCAAAGAGTAAATGTATGTATATCTTTTCAACATTTTATTGTGAGAAATTGCAAACATTTGGCACAATTGAAAGAATTTTACAGTAAACACCTTACACTTAACCTACTACCTTATGTGCCACCTAATGGTAGTAGCATTTGTTTACTATCCATTTACCCAATCTGTCTAAACTGTACATCTACTTATCTCATTTTTGATGTATTTCACGGTAAATTGAAGCCACCTGCACACTTACCCTGGGTATTTCAGTGCACATATCACTTACTCTAGTATTCACTATGTTCAGAGATTTTCTGTCTTGATGTAATTTTCAACTAGAGTGAAATAACAAATTAAGAGTACATTTGCTGAGTTTTGATAAATATATATGTATGACTATGTAACCCACTCTCCTGTTAAGATATGGAAGATTACCATTAGCCTAGCAAGTTCCCTCATGTCCCTTCAGTTGATCCTTGACCCTACCTTTGCAGAGGCAGGCACTGTGTGTGTGTATTTTTGACTGATAATCTTTAAGGGATTTTGAATGTATTTTAGTGATAGGTTGAATTTATTTCCTAAAGGACAATAGATGAAATAGTTAAGTTCTCTTTTGGAGGTGGGGGTGGGGAGAGAGAGAGAGACAGAGAAGGGTAGGCAGGTATTTGAGAGGCATGCAACTGTTAACATTTGTGTTCTGCTTCTGGTCTGGATTTTAAAGTTACCAACATGGCATATTTTTAATGTTTTTCCTGCTTTTATTTCCATAAGTACCCCTGCCACTTTGGAACAGAACTACATAGTTTGTGAGCTTCAGCAAAAAATAAATGTACTGTATTCCTTTTTGAGAAGCCACCTGAAGAAGAAAAGTATTGTATTTTTCTCCAGTTGTAAAGAGGTACTGAGTGTTTATATTTCTTATCACATTATTCATGTTGGCTTGTCCTTTTAATATATCAAATTTCAGTTAGACAAATAGCAGTTTCTTTTCTATTCTAGTAAGTACAATGCTGACATGGTGAGGGGTCTATAGATAAGAGAATCCTGTGTCTTTGTTTTAAAGGAATTCGTGGATGAAACTATAAGCCCCATAAGGAAGAAACCGTCATTTTACTTCTGTATTGTTAGTACCTAATAAAATACTTAGAATGTAATAGCCTTCAAATACTGGTAGAATAAACAGTGGAATGACTAGACTAATTGGAGGTCTTTATAATCTGAGACTTACCTACCTTCCATGAATACTGAACTGAATATGCCATTTATTTTCATACTTCCTTATCTTTGTTCATGGTGATCGTTGGAATGCCCTCCTTGTATCCCATCATCCTAGTTCTGGGAGAGTATTTAACGTCCTTTAAGGCTAGGCTCAAATGGTATATCTGGAAGTCCTTTTTTTTTTCTTTTTTAAAGATTTGATTTCTTTTCAGAGAGAGGGGAAAGGAGGGAGAGAAACATCGACAAGTGAGAGAAACATCTGTTGGTTGCCTCTTACACGCCCCCAGCTGGGGACCTGGCCCACAGCCCACCATGGTCCCTGACCCGGAATGGTTTGTAGGCTGGCACTCAGTCCACTGAGCCCCACCATCCAGGGCTGGAAGTCCTTTTTTGACACTCCCATTCTCCTTGTTAAAATCAACTTTTTCTCCTATCCTTTTGTAGTGTTTATAACTTTATTTAGTTAATAAGCATTTCTTCAACACTAGCCTTGGGCTACAAATAAGGGATTCAGTGATGTATAAGAAAACTAGGCTCCTTCCCTTACATAGAAGGGACAATGATTGATTTTTGTCACTTTTTTACATTCCCTGGTGACATAGTTGTTGGCATGTAGTAGGTTGATTCTAGATTTATAACTTTTGGAATAGCTTAGCGTGATAAATACGAGGCTGTGTTTCCCTCCACCTTATGAGGAAGCTAAGTAGTGGTCTCATTTTACCATGTAAGGAACAACTTTAGATTTTTGTTTAAGGACCTATTTTAGATTTTTAGAATTTTACATCTCCTAAAGAAAGGTTGTTTTGGGTATCTATATATAAGGAAATAAGTTTGAGTTTATAGTTTCTACTCCATAATACTCTACGTTCCATTTTGTCACAGTGGATGAAGTAGCTACGACCAGTTCCTATGCATGGACTCCAGATCCTCTCTCCTGCACAAGGCCTTCATTACTGCAGATATCCAGTGTCCTGTGTTTTCTTGTCTCCTTATTATTGAATATTGCCCATATTAAGAATAAAAAATAATTTTCATATTTCTTTCCAGTTGCTGCCTCTTTTTTCTGCTCCTCTTCACAGCAAACTCTTAATGATTTTTCTGTACTAGCAACATCACTGCCCCATTTCCTTTTCTCTCCTCAGCCCTCTAGAGTCAGCCCTTATTAAGAGATACAGCTTACCAAAGTTAGTGGTCAGTCATTAGTCCTTATCTTATTGGACCTCTCAGAAAGATATTAAACAGTTGGCCATTCTCTCCTTCTTGAAACACTTCTTCAGACCTCTGAGACCACAACTGGCATGTTTTTCCCTTGCCTCTGACTGCTCTGTTAACCCTCCTTGCTGGTTCTCCTTTGCCTGACCATGCAGTTGGAACTACCTAAAATCTCTGTACTTTGCCCTTTTTCCATCTAGACTCTTTCTAAATAACCTCTTCAGGTCCATGGCTTTAAACACTATCCATATTCTGGCAGCTGCCAAATCCACAACTGAAACCCTCACCACTTTCTTGAGCCCCAGACTTGTGTACCTACTTGATTACTAGGTATTTCCAGTTGAAGGTCTAGAGGTCATCTCAAATTTTAACATAGGAAAAACAATTTCAGATTTTCTTTCCCTAAGGTCAGTTCCTCCTCATCTTGGTAAATGATTGAATTTTTAATTCTTTTCCATCTTTATCCATATTTAGACTGTTGGTAACTCACATTGGCTCTACCACTTTTCACAACCCCTCATGTTGCACTTTACTCTGAACCCTGCTTAACTTTCTCTTCCTTCTGGTTGGTCCCTCCATTCCTTTACTTTCTTTCTTACAGTTTTTCCACATTAGAGCAAGAGTGATCTTTGGAAAGTGGAAGCTGAGTACATCACTACCTGCTGCAAACCTTCCTATGACTTTTTTGATACAATTTTGAACTAAAATTTAAACTCCTTACTTAGGCTTTATTCTACAGACATCTTTTACCTCAGCCAATTTTTCAAGAGCAGGAATTCAAGGTCAATCTTGATTTGAGAGCTGCAGATTGTAGAAAGTTTATGTGGATTCAAATTTGTACTTCCTCAATTTTCCTATCTACTTTTCTGAGATTGGCTTGCCTGAGGTGGCATCTGTGGTCTGTAGGTTCTCATTTCTTATCTCCTTTTCATGATAGTTCTTTTTAAAAGTTTACAAAAGAAAGGCATGTGTTCATCTATCCTTAATCTTATTAGTTCATTGTCTCATGGTCGGAGAACCTTTCTGGCCCCAGGGTAGCTAGCTACTCAAACAGTGAGTGACTAATAACAAGGTGACAAGTCATTTTGTAATTCAGGTGGTTTTACTTTCTTTACTTTCAACAAAATTTGAACGGAGACGTAATGGAGTTATTAGTTGACAGATTATTACAAATATTTTTGAGGGGATTTTATTTATTTATTTTTAGAGAGAGGGGAAGGGAAGGAAAAAGGGAGAGAAACCTCAATGTGTGGTTGTCTCACAGTGGGGACCAGGCCCAGGCATGTGCCCTGACTGGGAATTGAGCCATGACCCTTTGGCTCTCAGACCAACACTCAATCCACTGAGCCACACCAGCCAGGGCGGATTATTATAAATAATGTTGTCTGTTAGGATTAAATTTTTTTTTTTACTTTTTTTTTGAATTTATTGGAGTGATACTGGGTAATAAAGTTATACAGGTTTTGGGTGTACAGTTCTATAATATGTCATCTGTATATTGTATTGTGTATTTACCACTCCAAATTACATCTCCTTTCTGATTTGAAATATTATGAACCTTAAAGTTCATTTACTATATTTTTGTGCAGAGATTTTCTTAATACCTACATTAGAAAGAGAAAATGGGAATACAATGATGCTGTACTCTGCCTCAGTCTATCAATCAGTAGTAATTATTTATGAATATATAACCTAAAGACAGATAATAAAACTATAACAGTCAGTTCCATTTAGTTCCATAAATTGAGATGATATAGCATCCACATTTGTATAACTTCCAGATCTTACAAAAATAAAATTATTTTTATGTAATAGATTAAAAAAATCAAATTCTAGCATTTCTTGTTTTGCTCAGTTCTGTACTAATAATAATTGTAGTAATAATTTAATTCAAGAAGAAAAATTTTAATGCAGCTATGGCCACAGAAAATTTTGAAATGTTAAAACTGATATACATAATTTTGTTGTATTGTAGAAAATAATGAATTTTGATAAAGCATTCAAAAGACTATAAAGCATACAACTATAAAGATAAAATTCTGTGGGATCGGGACATAAGAGTTCAAGGAAGAAAAGAATTAATGTAAAACTTCTTTCCGTTAAAGGGGAGTTTCTTCACATTGTACCTTAAACTTTTTTTAAAAAGTCTTAGTTTTTTTTTTTTTTTTAGAGTAGTTGTTAGGCTTGTATCAAAATTGAGGGGCCCTCTCACACAATCCATAGTCTCTTCGTTATTTTGACATATCTTAAAAATAATCGGCAGTGGGTATCAAATTCCCCTGCCATTTAGAATCTGTTGGGTACATTTATAAGAAATTTTAAGTATTTATTTTAAAATATCAATAATACAACAAAAATTACATTCTTTGCAACCAGTTAACTTTGGAAAAATGTCAGATAAAACTTAAAAATGTAAGGGGGCATATTTCTTTTCAGAATTGTCTTAGGAAGTAATGTGAGCAAAAACGCTTTAACACCATAACTCTACTACAGAAACAGAAAAATGTATCCTTTTCTCTGTTCTGTATATCTTTAATTAGTGAAACTTGTGCTCCTTAATACATTTTTCCCACTTGTCTTGTAAGCTTACTTTGCTGCTTTTATCCAGATGTATTGAACTAATTTTCCTGTTACTACCTAGGTTCAATATCTGTATCGAGTGTTCTGCCGGCTACGTCCTGGAATTTCTATCCTTGCCCTGCATGGTCGACAGCAGCAGATGAGAAGAATGGAAGTCTATAATGAATTTGTTCGCAAGAGAGCTGCAGTACTCTTTGCTACTGATATTGCAGCCAGGGGACTGGGTAAGAAAACTTAGGAGAAAATATTCTGTGATCATGGAAAATATAACTTGTTCATAAATGGGTAGATTTGGGGAATTCAAATAGTTTGACTCAAATAATTGGGCTTTCTTATGAGAGAAGAACAAGTGAATTGGTAACTGAGATGACTTAACGTTAAGGATACGTCAGTGATGCTTTATGTAATATTTTCATGTTTGTGCTTTTATTGTTTCATGGTAATAACTATATCATAGAATCATGAGGAGCTGACAAAAAGAAGGATCAAAAGTTTAAAGATATGAAAAAAATGTGTCTTTGAAACTGGAAACTTGATAAATACAGCTTAACAAAAATTACAGCTCACTACAGCTTACTTAACAAAAATTGACGAAGTCCACCTTCTCACCAAGCATTCTAGTTTTTATTTTAAAATCATAGTGAATGTGTTTAAACTTTCAAAAAACCACTGTGATATTATACAACTGGTGGCTTTGTGTGGGTTGATTGGAAGTAATTATAGGAAAAGTGGAGATTAGAATAAATAGGTGGTAATTTGAATTCTTCAATCAGTTTATTTTACTGTGTTAATTATTATGGCAAATTTTAAACACACACAGAGAAGAAGTCTAATGTACTGTCATATTCTACCCAGTTGGAGTAGCTATCTTTTTCATGATTCCTCTTTTCCTCCTCTCTACTTACTCCTCTTGGAGTATTTTAAAGAATATTTCATGACATCATGTCAGTTTATTCCCATGTAACTGGAGGTAGCAGATAAGTATGCATGTTTTTAAAGCTCTCTAGGCTATGTTAGATCATGACTTGGTAGAATCAACATTTTGCATTTACATTGTTTTGACTGTGTAATTATATGCTAAGTGAAGTAGTGTTCTGTGATTATCTCCTTTTTTTGTACTTTCTTTAGTATTTTTTCTTTGAATTAATAATTAAAATTTGCTTAGTTTTGTTTTCCAATTCCAGTGGTTCTCAAATGTTGTAGCAGATGTCACCTGCCTAGTTGTCTTAACAGTTCAAAAAGAGTTTGGTTCTTTTTTTTTTAAGATTTCATTTATTTATTTTTAGAGATAGGGGAAAGGAGGGAGAAAGACAGGGAGAGAAACATCAATGTGTGGTTGCCTCTCATGTGGCCCCCACTGGGGACCTGGCCTGCAATCTAGGCATGTGCCCTGACTGGGAATTGAACCAGCGACACCCTGTTCTCAGTCTGTGCTCAATTCACTGAGCCACACCAGCCAGGGCAACAGTCTGGTTCTTTTTCTCTTGAGACTACCTCTTCTGGGAGTCTTCTGTCTCCAGCTCTAATCTAGACTGGTTGCTCCATAAGCCTGATGCACGTTTGTCATCCCGGGACTTCTGTTTCCAGATCTTTCTTGAATTATTCTTTTTTAAAAAATTTCATTCTCTAATAACTTCTTAAGAAAGGTTGCATGGCAGGTAAAGTTTTTGAGTTATTGCCTATTTGTGTCTCATTCTTGAATGATGGTTGGGATGGGAATAGAATTGTAGGTTGAAATAATTTTATATTATAGCTTTTGCAGATGTTTTGGAATATTGTTTACCCCGTACTATTTTGATACTGTGGTGATTATCAGACCCACAACTAGGTTATTTAATGTGTTAATAAACAAGCATGTATATAATTATCAACACTTTAATACAAATGTTATATTTCATTATAATTTTCCTATTGTCCTGTATGTTTTACCGTATTTTTCAGACCATAAGACACGCGTAGGTTTTAGAGGAGGAAAATAGGGAAAAAACTTTTGAAGTAAAAAATATGGTAAAATACTTAATATAAATAACATAATATTTCACCAATGTAAATGTAAACAGAACTTAACAGCTTCATTAACAACCATTAGTCCTCCCAAATTTGGGGGGGGTTCATCTGATAGTCTGAAAATATGGTACTTCATTTAAAAAAGGGTCAGCTCTGACCCATGTGGCTCAGTTGGTTGGGCGTTGTTCTACAAAGTGAAAGGCTCCTGATTTGATTCCTGGTTAGGGTGCGTACTTGGGTTGCAGGTTTGGTCCCCAGTTGGGATGTGTGCCAAGAGGCATCCAATTGATGTTTCTCCCTTATATTGATGTTTCTCTCCTTTTTTTTTTTCTCCCTCTCATCCCCTTGCTCTAAAAATAAATAAATAATATTAAAAAAAATTAAAAGGGTTTATAGGCTTCAACTATGGCACAAAAAATGTCAAGAACATTTGTTCTAGTTTATTTTTAAAAGCTTATATGATTATATTCATAAGCAATATATAGTAATTTCTTGGATGTTAAAGAAGTTTACATAAATGATATTATGCGTTAGTCTATGACTTGCTTTTGAAGTCTTTCCAGGTTGATGTGTAAAGATACAATGTATTTTGTAGAGTGTGTGATAGCATGAATTTATTCATTTTAAAATCCTCACCTGAGGATATATTTGTTGATTTTTTAGGCAGGAGTGGGAGAGATTTAGAGAGAGAGAAAGAAAGGAAGGAGGGAAAGGAAAGAAGGAAGGAGGGAAAGAAGAAAAGGAAGGAAGGAAGGAAAGAAAGAAACAATGATCGGTTGCTTCCCATACACACCTTGACTGGGGTTCAAACCCACAACCTTTGGTGTATGGGATTATACTTCAATTTACTGAGCCACCTGGCCAGGGCATGGCATGAATTTATATATTCATCCCTGGAATAAAGGATATTCGAGTTTGTCTTTTTAATCCAAAAATGTGCACTGGGTATTCTGAAGCCTTATTCTTATGTAAATGTTTGCGTTTCTTTAGAATATACCAGCATCTTTTTTAAACTTTATTTTATTCTTAAATTTTTCTCAATTATTTTATTTTTTTAATAAGCAACATATGCATATAGGTAAAAATGAGTTATGAGACAAAGCAGTCCTTTATTCCTCCTCACTCTTCAAAAGCAGCTACTTAAATCTGCTATTTCTTCTTTTGGTATTTAGTTTTTTATATTTCTCAGTAATCTTATCCTGCCATTTCTTAATTTGTCAAGTTTAGAAATTATCTAAAGCTCTCCTTTTTTCACCTTTCTAACTGTCTTGCCACTCCCATCTTTTTTTTTTTAAAGAGCTCAGTCCTTTTTCTAAGATGGAAAGTGATCTGAAAACCTCACAGCAGGTTTGCTAGGAAATTGGGAGAGGGGCTTAATTTGAATGGAGATTGGAACAGCAAGAAGAGCAAACCTTTATTTAAATTTAGAAACCAGTTTTATATAAGTTCAGCAGGAGCCCATGAGAAGTGGTTCTTTTAGGTTATTTAATGTCAGGATATTTCATTATTTGTCTAACACAAGGCTGTCTGCCACTGCCATGTCAGATAAGAAATAATCTTCATATTCAAACACTTATTAATTTTGGCTCACTTTTTCAAAGAATTGTTTATTATCTCTTGGTTCATGCAATTAACTTTATTTTTAATAGAGTTCACAGATGTTACCTATCAGTTCGATGTGACAGAAAGTCCTGGCAAGCAATATTGTAAAATAAAAATAGTGCAGCAGGGCAGATCTTGAAACTGATTTGCTAACTTGACATTCCTTCTTTACAGATTTCCCAGCTGTGAATTGGGTTCTTCAGTTTGATTGTCCAGAAGATGCCAACACATATATTCATCGAGCAGGTAGAACTGCCAGGTAGGTATGCTTGCCCATTTCTTTGCTTGTGGTGCTATATGAATAACAAAAAATATGTTTCTAGAACTCCAGACAAAGAATGGAGGAATTCAGGTAAGAGAGTACTGGTTCGACATTTTTGTGGTGTAGTTTGAGAGTAGCTGGTCAGCTGTCGTAAGTCATTCAGGCTGAGATTTGATGGTTACTGCTGAGAAAAAACCATGAAAGTCTTATTTTAGTTTTTTTTTGTTCTAACTTTCCTTACTTACTAGGCTTTTTACAAGAATTGCTTACTGAACATCATCTCACTGAATACTCATGACCCATCAGTGAAGTATAGGATGTTATATTCAATACCTATTTTCAGATACAGAAACTGAGTCTTTGAGAGGTTAAAAAGTTGTTTGAAGATCCACAGAGCCAGGGTTTGAATCCAGTCAGTCTGACTTTTCTACTGTAGATCTGTAGTCTTACCTTTTGTGATGTGGGCTCTAAGAGGGAAGGTGGTTTTGAATTGCAGGTTCCTCTCTTCCTTTTTTCTTTTTCTTTTCTTTTTTTTCTAGTGTGGAAATTAGAGACATTGCTGGAGGCTACTGTGAAATACTTTCTTTTCTTTATATGTCCCCACATTCTACTCTATAAAAGCACCCTATATATGCCAGTAGGCTGTGGGGAAACTATCTGGAAAAGAGTATAGCAAAGTCTCAATCATTTGGGAGTAAGTGGCATAGAAAGGCATCTGAGTGAATGAAAAGAATAACAAATGTCATTTTTATTGAGGTTGCAATGAAGTTGGAAGATGTATACTGCTGGTAGAATTGTAAATGGTTAGCATCTTTCTGGTGGATAGCATCTTTCTGGTGGATAGCATTTTATAATTCTTATCAAAAGTCTTAGAAGTCTTCCTTTTGACTAAGTAACTCCACATCCAGAAATTGATCTTAAGAAAATAAAGAGATAGAAAAAGTTTCAGTGAAGATGTTCCTTTTTCTGATATTTGCAGTGGTTAAAAGAATTGAAAACAGCCTAAATAATAACCACAATAGGGTTACGATGAATTATGATTAGCCATAGATGGACTATTACTTTGGTTTTCCATTTTGATACTACTTTCTTTCTCATCAAAACTGGATGACTACTTATAATAGGGATGTCAGTGAAACACTGATGTTAATGATGGAAGACACACTAACTGGAACAATAGTTACTTCAGATTTTTAAACCACCAACTTTTGTTTAATGATTTCCCAGGATGGCAGGATTTTTAGACCCCAGATTTGAATCCCTATCCAACTAGAGACTCATTCTCCATCAGGTTTGCTCTTCCATTTGCCTGCATCTCTTTTGGCAGGTGGCCCAAATGCCCTCTATCCCTTATTTATCTATGAAGTCCCTTTGGTGTTTAGTTCTTTTAAATCTTTGTGTCTGCAGTTCTCGGATGGCTTTAAAGAAATTTTTTCCTTTTTGTTTGTGTCTGGTGAATTCTCTTCTTGTTTGTTTCAGCTTAAGTGAAGGTTTTTCATATCCTTCTAGAGCCTAAGAAGGTAGAGCTCTTTCTTTCTCTTTGTTTTCTAGTTATCATAAAATGTTTGAATATTTAAACATTTTTGAATTGATTCACTGTTAGCCCATGGGCTGTTAAACATGGGCTATAATCAAAGTGTACTCACATAAATACTTTTCTTTAGACCAACATGAGAAGAGAGAATAGCACAATAGTCAAGGATAAAGCTTTTAAAAATAGGATATATGTACTAGAGGGTTAAAAAGTAAGTTTTTTTATTGCAATTATATAATTTGAATAAGCAACAGGGTCAGAACTGGCTTCTGTGTATGATGTCTTTCTGCATTCAGATAAACTTGCCTTTAGAATGATGACATTTTGATTTTAATTATCTAAGTAAATGAGACCTAGGTAGAATAGTAGCCTTGTTTTCCATTTTATAAGAAGGCGCATGGTGTCTCAGTGGTCTTTGATATCTTGGATACATGTTCAGATTATCTTTCATAGTGAGATATTCAGAAGTTTGTTTTTTTAATATTCAGAAGTTTTTAGTTGTGGTTGTTGGAATGAATGTTTTCTCATTGTTTAATTCTCCTCAACAAATGTGTAATATGTGTGAATTTGTACAGTTACCCATGTCCATATTGTGGGCCCATGGGCCTCTAGGTAGGTAAAGTTGTATCTAGTCTCTCACTAGCATATTGGACTAGGGGCATACAGGTGTTTAGATGTGCCATTGGTGCTGACATGGACAGGAAAACTGATTCCTTTATAGAATACTTTTAGCAGTATTTAAAATTATTATTCCTATATGAAGAGTATTGAACATCTTAGTGTTTCAGTAAAATGTCCATGAAGGGCAAATATTTCAGGGTTTTTGTTTCTTGGAGATATTGTTAAAAATGTAGTTGAGCCCTGGCTGGTATGGCTCAGTTGGTTGGAGTGTTGTCCCATAACTGAAAGGTTGCAGGTTTGATTCCTGGTCAGGGGAAATACCTAGGTTGCAGGGTTGATCCTTGATCTCCGATCCTGATCTATACTTTTCTCTCACATTGATGTTTGTCTCTCTGCCTTCCTTCCTCTCTTTAAAAGCAATCAACAAATGTCCTGGGGTAAGGGTAAAACATTTTTTAAAAAGGTTATGTAGTTGAACATGCCATGGTGAACATGAAATTGGTTTTCATGACTGGAGATGAGGAGGCAGAACAGCATCAAGATTGTGTTTTAAGAGAGAGAATACTCATTTGAAAAACTCTTGTAATGCAATTTCTTATGTGGCCAGTAACTTTTAAATTACAAGCTTGTTTGAGCCTTCATAACCAATTAAAAATACTTGGAATTGACATTTTCAGATGTATAGTGAATGGAATGGTTTAGGATATGTAATGTGTATTTTTTTCTTTGGCAATTTAGTAAGAAATGACTAAATTGCAGTTTTAAAAGTTGCCATTAATGGGTTTAGAGGTAATTAGAAAGTTTTGTGGGCCATGAGCCTGGATAATTGAATTGAATAAAGGCTAAATTAAAATTTGAAACTAATCAAAATCCTTTCCATATGCTGTAATTAAAACCAGGTTGCCAGATAGTGTTTGCTTTTGGAATTGAACTATGATATATGAATATAGAGAAATGAATTCAGTGCTTTGTGGCAAAATAGGTAAGGTTTGAGGAAATAGTTTTTTTTTTTTCTGTGTTTTAGCTAAGTGGAAAATAAAGGGTGATTCATTTACTTGTTGCCTTGAACTACTTACTCTATTTTAATTTATTCACCTGTCTAATGTTCTTATGATATTTAACAATTGAGAAAATTTTCCCTCTATTTTCCATAATCATCCATATATATATATATCTTTTTAAATGTAGTGATCTTTAGAGACAAATAAGGCAAGGGATCCAAATCTGGTTTTATAAAGCTGTATTCTGTGATACTTTTACCACTTAAAAATGATTTTCTTCAGGGCTTGCAATTTTTGGTACTCACAAAATCAAGCTCTTCCACTTTTTATAAAAATGCCCAGTTTGAAAATAACAATTTTTGAATAGAAAGTAGGTACACATCAGATACTCCTAATTTTTCAAATGCTTTCATTTGGGGAGTGTTGTGGGGTGGGGGTCCTGTGGGTAGAAGGTAGATCTTCATGTAACTGTTTGTATTGGGAGTTGATATATGAAAGATGGGAATCTATATAATTGTTTTGTTTTCCAGAGTAGTGGTAAAGTCCAGGGATATTCCAGCTGCACCTTATTTACCTTGGCTGCATTTTGTGGATCTGATTGTGTTTTAGAGTGATTTAAGTGATTCCGCTAGGGGACAGCAGAGGACAGTTCTTTTCTTTGCACACGCACAGCAGTTTGGATCAACAACAGCAAATATGCAGATGGAAAGTGGTTTACATTTCTAATGTGATAACTTGTGAAGAGTTTATGATGCCTATTTTGTGGAAAATACTGGTACTTTATAGAATAGGTAATGAGGACAAAAATTTAAATGTCTTTAATTGGTTTGTAAATTAAAATAATAAAAGTGAAAAAACAATTTCCATGAGTATTAATTTACTGAAGCTTACTATGTGTATCTTAGATTTAAGGTAGGAACAATCTTTGCTAGTGAACATTCTTACTTTTTTCATTCCTTTAGCGTAGACTTATGAAGAGTCTATCTGAAGTCCATTTCTCTTGTATAGAGACTGGTGCTTCTGCCTTTGTTTGTTAGTATGTAGAATTTAAAGCTTAAAAAAAGGGAAAATGAGTTCTTTATTTTGCATCAAGAAGCATTGAGGAGCTGGAATAGAATATGACCAGTCTAGCTGTTGAGGTGGGTAAAAGGGCTGATATTTCTTAGGAGTGTGTTATTTCCAGGGCACTTCCTGCTGCCCTCAACAGAGCAGGTAGAGTGATCCTTTGAAAACACAAGTAAAATCATGTTACTCCTCTGGTGGCTTCCCATCTCACTCAGAGTGAAAGATGAAGACCTTCTTGCTTATACTGTGCATCCACCACTGCCCCCCTGCCCGGCCAACCACACAACCCTGTTTCCTATTATTCTCTGTTTGTTTGCTCTACTCCACACTGGTCTTACTGTTTCTCTTACACACCAGGCATGTTTTTTGTGTTAGAGCCTTCATTTTACTTGTTTCTTCTGGAATGCCTTTTTTAAAGTATCCATATGGTTGTCTTTCTTACCTTGCCCCAACCACTCCTCCTTACTTTGCTGTATATATTTTTTCATAGCGCTTAACACCTTTAAATATATTAGGGCATTTGTTTATATTTATTGTTTGCTTTTCATTCTCTTTCCTAGAAGGTAAGCTTCATAAAGGCAAGGAAGGTTATTTACTTAATTGAGGTACCTTGAGTGCTTAGAACTGGGTCTGGCTCAGAGTAGACATTTGAGATAACACAATTAGTTTTTCAAATAAGATGCATGAATTAGAGATCTTATCCAGTATATTAATTAACTATTTCAATTTTATACATTATCCCACAATTTAGTGGCTTGAAGAACTGTATATTACAGTTTTGGTGGGTCATCTGGGTCTCTGGCTACTGGCCAGTGATATATTCTTAATCTATTAAAACTTAGTTTAGTGTATATTTTGTGTGTGTGTGTGTGCGCACACTATAGTCAGGGTGTCACACAGCACTTCGTGATTCAACTGGATGTGGACCCTTTTCCAAGCTCACACACGTGCTTGTTGCTAGCATTGCTTTCCTCACTGACTGTTGCTCAGAGGTGCCTTTCAGTTCCTTTCTGTGTGGTTGTCCTCTTTTTAGGGCTTGTCACAGCATGGCAGCTGGCCTCATCAGAGAGAGCAAATGAGAGGGGAAATGAGAGTAAGATGGAAGATGCAATGTCTTTTATGACCTAGACTCGGAAGTCACACTCCATCTTATCTGCAGTATCCTAGTGGATACACAAATTAGCACAATTCATTGTGTAGGGGATGACTACAAGAGTGTGAATACAAGAAGGCCTGAATTATTGGTAGTCATTTTAGAAACTGCCTAATACACCTCATATCAAACTTTAATAATTTCAAGGAAAAAGGTAATCACAAGGTATATGTGAGGCAGGAAAGGTCTGGGACTTTCAACACAGTCGCACTGGTTTATATTCTTGCACTTCCAGGTGTGCTCTGGCCCAGACTAACCTCAAAGTCTGTGAGTGGTATGTGTGGCTTATCACTCACACAGATGGGCCCTTGGTAGACTCAATTATGAGGCTGACCGTGGTGACCTACCTCCTGAATCCATAGACTGTAAGTAAACCTGGTGCATCCTGTTAACAATATCTCAAAGTGAGGACCCTCGCACTAGCAAATTTTCAGTGTTTGTCCCCAAGGAGGCCTGTCACTAGTATGCTCATGAAGAGATTTGACTATTGCTTTTTATTTTTTTAAGCGAGGAAGACTTGTCACTTCTCCTGTACCCACACAGGGAATGCTTGAATTGTAGCTTAGCTACTTCTTAACACTCAATAAATATCTGAGTGAATAAATAAACAAACTCATTTAACCTTTAATATGTCCAAGCTGATTCAGGAAGTACCAAGGCTGGGATTATACTTCGGTCTTTCTGACTCTATAACTCATGTTCTTGCCAGCATGCCCAAAGCATATGGTATTTAAAAAATATATTATTATTATTATTATTATTATTATTTTTAATTTTAATTTTTTAAATTTTATTTTAATTGTTGTTCAAGTACAATTTTCTATCTTTTACTCCCATCCCAGCCCACCCACCCAGCCCTCCCCACCTCCCTCCCATTTCCACCCGCCCCTAGTTTTTGTCCGTGTGTCCTTTATACTTGTTCCTGTAACCCTTCCCCTTTACCCTTGAAATTCCCCTAAAATTCCCTTGAAATTCCCTCCCCTATTCTCTCTGAACACTGTCAGCCTGTTCTCTATTTCAGTGTCTTTATGATTTGCTTGTTTCTTTGATTTGTTGATTAGGTTCCTGTTAAAGGTGAGATCATATGGTATTTGTCTTTCACTGCCTGGCTTATTTCACTCAGCATAATGCTTTCCAGTTCCATCCATGCTGTTGCAAAGGGTAGGAGCTCCTTCTTTCTTTCTGCTGCATAGAGTTCCTTTGTGTAAATGTACCATCGGTTTTTGATCCATTCATTTACTGATGGGCACCTAGATTGCTTCCAACACTTGGCTATTGTAAATTGTGCTCCTATGAACATTGGGGTACTTTTTAACTGGTGTTTCAGGATTCTTAGGGTATAATCCCAGCAGTGGAATTGCTGGGTCAAAAGGCAGTTCCATTTTTAGTTTTCCGAGGAAATTCCATACTGTTTTCCACAGTGGCTGCACCAGTCTGCAATCCCACCAACAGTGTACTAGGGTCCCTTTTTCTCTGCAACCTCTCCAACACTTGTTGTTTGTTACTTTGTATTATTATTATTATTATTATTATTATTATTATTATTATTTTAAAAGGAGCAAGTTCCAGGAGTCTAGAAATCTTTATTGTTTGAGTAGCAGAACACAAAACCATACAGAAGTCTCCAAGGAGATGATGGCCAGTCTTACTGTTGTTTGCCCTGTGGTCCTTCATCTCCTTAGCACTTAACATATTTTCTTTTAAACGTATTAGTCATTTACTGTGATCACAAATGCAGTCCATGAGTGAATAAATAAATGGATTATCTTTTAAACCCCACCCCCAATGTTCCTTTAGAAAAAAGTGTCAAATGTCTCTTTGTAGCCTATTTGGCCATAGTTGTCTCAACTCTAGTTTTAAAAACAGTCTACAGCTTAATGTTTTGAGAGCCTTTCTTGAACTCTAGCTCACTCTGTTAGAGTAGTCTTCTGATACTGCTGATAGTCTCCAAAAGGTGACAATGGTAACTGGACTGAAGGCAAGTGGGAGAGGCCTTCAGCAAACTGAAGACCATTGGGAAATTGTACAGAGGCAAACCTTCAATTAAATCTAGAATAAAGCTAGAATAAATCTTCTCGCTCCTTCAATTAAAGCTAGAAGAATGCCACCCTTTGTGGCTGACCCAGCTATGGCCACTAGTCCATTTCTTGTCAGGATGGTTCCTGTTAAGGCTCCACTCGTGATAGAGTTCCAGAGGTCCTCCTTCCCTCTGACTCAAGCCATACTGCAGTTGATCATGGAAAACACGTCCCCAGACTGCAGAGCTGCCTTCCAACTGCAGAGCCCAGGTTTTATAGCTGTCAGTGTCCCTCGTAGTCTGTGATTTACTCCCACTGGAGAATAGCGAAAACTTTTTATTGCTTGAAAGACAATACCACCTATGGTGCCCACCACAGTCATTCACAGTTTGCCAGAGGCAGGGCTGTCACGCATACTCCTCCATCTGGACCCTAAGTGCCTGCTCCTCCCATGCAGGGATTTTAGATTGCATGAAAGTCAGGCACTTGGAGAAGTAAGGTAGGTCACTTTAATTTGCTGTCATTCATGATCATGCATTAGAATATATGCATTTTTTTCTTCTTTATTTGGACCTAAGAGAGACATACCCCATAGTTGATCAGACAGCTGTCAAAAGTCCAGAAACTTGGGTTTGGCTCTTGTCATCTTATGGCTAGGTAACCTTGGAAAAGTTATTAATCTCTTTAAGTCTCAGTTTCTCCTCCTGTAAAATGGGGTTAATTGTAGTTAACTCAGTATCCTGAAAGTGTAATTTTTGTTGGTATCAGTACTACTTTAAAATGGGTTTCTTTTTGTTTGAAATCTATTAAAAACTTAAATCTCAAAAATTTTTTTCTGGGGAAAGTCAGTCTTCTTTAATGATTTCCACTTTTGCCCTGGGAACACCATAAATCCCTGTTCTTAATCAGTTTTCTAGAAGCTTTCCATATAATGTATGCTAGCCAGTTTGGTTTCATTCCAATTATTTGATGATAAACTTCATTCGTCAAACTGTTGAGCCTATTGCAGTATACTTGTGTATGTTTCCAAGATCTTTGGCTGCAGTTGTATTTTCTTGTCTTTTTCTTTCTTAAACCTAGTGTAGAGTCTTTAGATATTCTGTGAGTCAGAGATACACTTTTTTCCTGGAATAAGTGTTCCTTTGTACCATGTTCCAGAAGAACAGAACAGCTGGGCTCTGATTCCTCTGAATGTTTGTCTACATGGCTGACTGCACTGTTCTCCCACAGTGGCAGGAACTCTTGGGGCTGTTTGCCATGGGTAAAGCTGAGACACAGGGACAATAGGAGGAACAGGGAGGGGAGAAAAGAAGAGCCGTGGAATACAGAATGTGACAAACAGTTGTCTCCATTTTTCTTCCTCTTGATCAGACTTGTACTGTGAACGGTGACTAGTGTATTAGTAGTTGCAGGAATAGAATTTTAGATCCTTAAGGACTTAGATTATATAATTTAAATTGTATAACTTATAAATAAAAATGCGGTATGTTGATGTGGATACCAGCCTGCAGTGTCCGTGGTGTTATGGATGAGATGAAATAAATTCACATGGACTTCCTAGTCCTGTGGAGGAAAAGGGATGGTGAGACGACTTTTTTTTTTTAAATGTATTTTATTGATTATGCTATTACAGTTGTCCCATTTCCCCCCTTCACTCCCCTTTACCCTGTACACCCTCTCTCACCCACTTCCCCCCCTTTAGTTCATGTCCATGTGTCATAATTATAAGTTCTTCAGCTTCTACATTTCTCATACTATTCTTACCCTCCCCCTGTCCTACCTACAATCTATGCTACTTACTCTCTGTACCTTTTCCCCCTCTCTCCTCCTCCCACTCCCCTGTTGCTAACCCTCCAGGTGATCTCCATTTCTGTGGGTCTGTTCCCTGTTCTAGTTGTTTGCTTAGTTTCTTTTGGTTTTGCTTTAGGTGTGGTTGTTAATAATTGTGAGTTTGCTGTCCTTTTACTATCCATGTTTTTTTTTAATCTTCTTTTCTTAGATAAGTCCCTTTAACATTTCATATAATAAGGGCTTGGTGATGATGAACTCCTTTAACTTGATGAACTCCTGGTGATGATGAACTCCTTTAAAGGAGTTAACTCCGTTAACTCATTTAACCTTATCTGAGAAGCACTTTATCTGCCCTTCCATTCTAAATGAAAGCTTTGCTAGAAAGAGTAATCTGGGATATACGTCCTTGTCTTTCATGACTTGGAATACTTCTTTCCAGCCCCTTCTTGCCTGTAAGGTCTCTTTTGAGAAGTCAGCTGACAGTCTGATGGGAACTCCTTTGTAGGTAACTCTCTGCCTTTCTCTTGCTGCTTCTAGGATTCTCTCCTTCATTTTTACCTTGGCTAATGTAATTATGATGTGCCTTGGTGTGTTTCTTCTTGGGTCCAATTTCTTTGGGACTCTCTGAGCTTCCTGGACTTCCTGGAAGTCTATTTCCTTTGCCAGAATAGGGAAGTTCTCCTTTATTATTTGTTCAAATAAGTTTCCACTTGTTTCTCTTCCCCTTCCCCTTCTGGTACCCCTATAATTCGGATGTTGGAACGTTTCAAGATGTCCTGGAGGTTCCTAAGCTTCTCCTCGTTTCTTTGAATGCTTATTTCTCCATTCTTTCCTGTTTGGTTGTTTTTTTCTTCCTTCTGGTCCACTCTATTGTTTTGAGTCCCAGTTTCCTTCCCATCACTATTAGTTTCCTGTTCATTTTCCCTCATTTCTTTTATGGTAACCTGTATTTTTTCATCTAATTTGTGACCAAAATTAACCAATTCTGTGAGCTTCCTGATCACCAGTGTTTTGAACTGTGCATCTGATAGGTTAGCTATTTCTTGGTCGCTCAAAAGGATAAGTTCTGGGGCACTGATTTATTCTTCTGTTTCGGCCATCTCTCTCTCTCTCTCTCTCTCTCTCTCTTTTTTTTTTTGGGTCTGGTCACTCTTGTTACAGTGAGGGGTGGAGCCTTAGGTGTTCACCAGGGCTGGGCACCCCAGTTGCTAGATTGTGACATTGTATGTGAGGGCGGGGTCGGGGGAGAACAATGGTAGTAGCTGTGTTCTTTGTGGGACCTCAGTCCCTTCTCTGGAATCCTGGGTTGCGCACTCTGCCCTGCTCCACACTTACCACCTCACTGGGTCTGCCAGCTGCCGCTTGTGTACTCAGGGTCCACCCGCTGCGATCTTGTGCGCCCCAGATGCCTTACACGCTCCTGTTTGCCTTATGTGCCCAATTCTCCCTGTTCTCCACGCATCACCCGTGCCCACTGCGCCTGGCTGCTTGTCTCCGCCCTTCCTACTGGTCTGGATGAACGGATCTATTTCAACTTCTTGGCTGTCCGACTTCCATTCCGATAAATTTTCTGTCAGTTCTGGGTGTTATTCTGCCTCTAAATTGTTATTGTTCCAATCTTGGTTGTTGCATGGAGGTACGGTGCATCCACCTATGCCTCCATCTTGGCTGGAAGTCAAGACTTCTCTCTCAAGGGGAGAACGCTGACCCTTGCCTTGAGAGGCTTTTATTGGATTCAATTTGCATAGGAATACAGGGTGTATATGCAAAGCTGATTAATCATCAGGCAGTAATGATCAAACAATAGATAACATACAAAGAACTCTGAGGGCCTATTTTGAGTCAGGGTCAGATAGCTAAAGGGCCATAAAACTTTGGGGAACAAACTCACTTTCTCCTTGGACCCCTATCATTTAATTGAGAGCATTCTAAACAAAGCAGGTTTCACAGGCTTTTACATACTCTTTCTTAGGCCTGATCACCATAGGGAACCCGCCCTTTCCAGCACAGGGCTGCACCCACCACCAGCATTGTTTCAGGTTTAAGGCATTGTTTCAGGTTTAAGCCAGGCAGGGGAAGTAAGGCAGCCAAGAGATTAGGAGACTTCTTGAAGACAAAATGAGGACTCAGGCTATGTCAAAGCCAAGGGAGGAGGGTCCATCACCCCTTTTCTGTAGCCCCTAAGTCCTTCCCTGGGGGCCCCCCATGAATGTGTCTGCCTTAGGTTGTTCCTCCCTTGAGGAATCTTACCCGTCATTGGCTAACTGATCAAGCATTGGCGGCCAGGCAAGGTGAAGTGAAAGGAGCAGAGGTGGTGCCCCTGCCAGGGAGATAAGCTCTGTCTCCTTAGTGGCTTATGGTCCGAAGGTCACTCACTGAGCCTTAGCCATGGGGGGGTTACAGCTCCTGAAACCAGGCAGGGCAGTTCTCAACAATATATAGTGATAAAATAACTCATTATCTAAGGTTATAAATAGTATAACTAGGATTTGAAATTAGTTCTTTTAATCCTAAATCCGGTATTTTATCTACTAATGCAGCTATTTTCAACCTTTTTCACCTCATGCCACACATAAATTAATTACTAAAATTCTGTGACACACAGAAAAAAATGTTTTTTTTTCTGATCTGATAAGAAAATAGGTATAATTTTGATTCATTCACACTGGATGGCTATTGTTGTGTTGGCTGTTGTCATTTTTTTATTTGACAATCTAAGGGAAAAGAGGTCAGTGCCTCTGGTTAAATAGTCAAGTATGTTTTAAAAATTCTTGTGACATACTGGCTAAAATTCACTGTAGTAATGCAACTCCTTGTGGTTCGTTTACATTTGTGTATGCATCAGATATTTAATGATGAGATTTTAGGTATAAATGGTATATATGTTAGGTATGGAAGGCTAATTTGTACATGTCTTCAAAGATAATGGTCAGAATAAGGAAATACACTAATTTGGTAGTACTAGGATGTGTTAATGAAGTAGGAAGGATAAAAACGATGTAGATTATTAAAAGCATATGAAGTTTTTTACTTATTTTTTTAAATAACTTTTAATTATAAAAGTAATGCTTATTCACTATGCACACTTTAGAAAATGGCAAAACAAATACCCAAATCCCACCACCTAGAATTTTTTTCATGTGCAATATGTTTGTGCATTTAAAAAAATATTAGAAAAATGGAATTATTTTCAATATACTCTTTTATAATTTGTAACCTGGAGAATCAAGCTTGGAGAACTGAGGGTGGCTTGGCAGTTGTGAACACTGCCAGATCATGCTACAGCAATAGAGGTATGAATGAGCAAAGTTAAAGGGCACTTAAAGATTCAGCTAGAATGGAGTTTGTTTTGCGGAATCTGAATTGAAGTAGTTGAGGATTAGTAGTCCTTGGGTAGATGGCAAACTGTTGCCAGAATGGCAAGGCTTTTTCTCATTTCTCTGGTCATACTTTGTTTGGAGGTTATTTCAGATGTAAGAATTACTATTGGGCTCCAAAAGCCAAAGGACTGGGTCTCCTATTTTAGCTAAAAATACTAGTGAGCTCTAGGATGTAGAGGCAGGTTTCCTGATAACAGACGATTGTGATCATTCTGTTGAGGGTCCTTCTTTCTGGAGGGAATCCTGGTATAGTTGAAATAAAGCAATGAATTGGAAATTAAAAGTCTCTGACACGTAGTGATTAATTCCCCTTTAACATCTCACTCCCTCTTCTTGAACTTTCCGGAACTTTATTTTTTATTTGTTTTCTCCATTGTTTGGATGCTTTTAAGTTTGGCAAATTAATATAAAATGAAGCTCTGTATAAATTCTAAAATGCTATGTAAATGTAACAAGGTATTAATACTGATGGTGAGGATGTGATTTTTGTTGTTTCAGATTCTGGGCTTTTTTATATGGTGCCTAGAATGTTTCTTAAAATAATTTCTCTAAATATATGGAGTTTTAAAATGTAGGTCATATAAAGTACATTTATTTCTCTTTCTACATATACTAAGCCTTGGGCTTTGGATATTGCTTTTGAAATCTAAAAGCTAGCTCATGGGTAAATAAACAGTTCTTGTAAGCATTAAAAAAAAGTGAAATGTGCTTATGCCTTCTTTTTCAAAAGGGCGTTTATTTTTGAAATAGAAGCTTACCTGGTGTTGGTGTGTTGGAGATAATTTGTGCTTCATTGTTTCTGGGAAAAGCTGTGTGTGATATAAAATAAATAAAATGGCTAGTGGACTTTTTATTAGATACTTGCCTTGTGTAGTTCATTTGGACATTTTTTCCCCATTTTCCTTTGGGAATCTTTTCTAAATTTCAGTATTGTGGTCTGTTTTAACCTCATATAGCCTCTGTGTGTGTGCACGTGTGTTCTGTTAGCTATAGTTTTAAAAGGTTTGGATATGGCCCTCTTGTGACTTAAATCATGACTCATTCTCCCAGATTCTTCCTGGGAGCATAAATGGGTAGATAAGATAGATATAGACTATTAGACTTATTATTCCAGCTTATGAGTCAGTCTGAAGATCAGAGACCTTGAGTGGATGCCTCTTTAATATCCCAGGGCTTTCTCTTCACTCTTTTGCCACAGTTCTGGTCCTATGTAGAGTGGGGGACTATTTATTTTCTCTCCATCTCTGAATTTGGATGTAAGGTGTTAAAAGTGTTGCTTATCTTTAACCCACTGATCTCCCTCCTTCCTGATTGTTCTTTGGGCCACACAAAATAAGTGTTCTTACTGATTTCACCTCAATTCTAGGTGCCTTGAGTGCATTTTAGTAAATGTACTGCATAGTGGTCTGTATTACCTGATCTCTGTCCTCTTTGATGCTGAACTGGTTCCTGGTGAAATCTTGGAGCCTCAGAAATTGTGATATCTCTTAGATATCTTGTCTGTTCAGGCTGTTGCCTCACTACTTCATATATTAATGATCTCTGCCTTCACAGTTAGTTTAGCCCGACAGTGCGTAGGGGGATGCCTTAAATTCATATTTCTTCATAGGAAATGAAGATGAAACATTTAGTCATACTAGTCTGTATTGAAATACAATGAGGAAGGCATTTGCTACTAGACTTTCAGTTATGAAGTCTACTTAGTAAAAGGAGTAAATACAGGATAGGACAAAAGTAGGTTTACAGTTGTTTATGTGGAAAAGTAATATCATAATAAATAATAATAGAAGAATAAACTGTGTTTCGTGCACTTACAAGTGTAAGTGCAAACCTACTTTGCCCCACCCTGTATATGTTCAGTCTTATTCTTCAGTACACATGCATTTAGAAAATCTAGAAAAAGCAAATAAGCATAAAGAAGACAAAACTTGACTTTCTCAACTGCTGCCTTTGCCCTTTAGAAAATTGACTCTATAATATTTGATAAATTCTAGTTGTTCTTTAGGTCTCAGCTCTTAGATAGAGGTCATTTCCTTTGAGTAGTTTTCTTGACTCCTAGCCTACATTCAGCAGAACTCTCCCTTATATATTCTCATAGCTTTCTGTATGTCTACTGTAATACACCATTTTACTGTTACTTGTTTTGATGTCTGTCTGTTGTAGAATGTAAGCTCTGTGACAGCCAGAAGTATGTCTGCTTTATTACTCTATTTCAGTGCTTGGAATATAGTGGCCCCTAAATTTTTTTAAAAATTTGTGAATTAACTTAAAACTTTTAACAGTTTTGACTTATTTCTTACTTTTCTATGTCTCTGTGTACAAATAAAGAGACACACACACTTTTAACTTCTGTCAAGGTATTACACGGGTGTTTTACCTCATCTGTAGAAGTGGAACAAAGTCAACACATGGGGTAAAAATTCCCCTTCCATCTTTATAGTGCAGAAGAATAAGTCAGCAAGTTTTTCCCTCCAGTGTTCAGTGATAAAATTCTGCTTACATACGGTGGTATTCATTCTCTCTCTACAGAGGCTTCCAAGGATTCTCCCAAACCAGACTCTAGGATACTTTTATAGTGATCTTTCCTGCTGTTTACTTGTATATACTGGCTTCAGTTTCTCCTATTGTTAGTTCTCAGTTTGCCTTGTATTTTCTGGTTTCTGCTTCTTTGTTCATGCCATTCTCCCCCTTTGGGATACCTTAGCTTTTTCCTTTTCCATTTTCAAGACTTACCTCAAATTCCATCTGCTATGTTTCTTTTTTCTCTGGTTAAACCCTAGTAGTCTCTTCACTTCTGAGCTCATGACATTTATTGCCTGTAGTTGTCCTTTGACACTCATTTACTATTTTGGGGCTTTTTCTTAAATCTCTTGCTTTTGTGTGTGCGTGTCTTTTCTAGTCAACTGTATTGTTAGATCACTGAAGACAAGGATATTCATCTTCTTTTTCTTCCTGTTCTTTGGTTTATCCCTGGCACAGTTTCTCAGTAAATAGTTTATTTGGTTAACTATAAAAACTTGCCCCTCTTATTTTATTAATGAACCCTGAAGAAAGTACTTTGAAATTACTTTTTGTGTCTTTAAAAAAATTTCTGCCCTGGCTGGCATAGCTCAGTGGATTGAGCGTGGGCTGTGAACCAAAGTGTCGCAGGTTCGATTCCCAGTCAGGCCACATACCTGGGTTGCAGGCCACAGCCCCCAGCAACCACACATTGATGTTCCTCTCTCTCTCTCTTTCTCCCTCCCTTCCCTCTCTAAAAATAAATAAATAAAATCTTTAAAAAATTTTCTACAAATACCCAGTTCCTTTGTGTCTTACTGCTTGATGTAATAGCTGACACTAAGGTATGAGGGAAATCTGTATTCACATAGCACAAGAAGCTTAAGTAACTGTGGGTGCCTTGTGGCTTGCTTATTTAGAAATTTCTAATGTACAGCATGAAATAAGATATTATTAGGTAAGGGAAAAGAAGTACATGGATTAGAGGCAAGCTTTTTTACTTGGGTAGAGATACATTTCTTATTAGTCAAGTTCCTAGAAAACTGACTAGGTTTCATTAATGTATTAGGTTTCATGTTTATTAAATGACTAACTTTATTACAGCACTCCAGTGCGGCGATTTTCAACTCTTTTTCATCACATCTCATACATAAACTAGTTGCTAAAATTCTGGAGCACACACAAATATATTTTTTGCCAATCTGACAAAAATATGGGCACAATTTTGATTCATTCACATTGGACATCTGCTATTGTGTTGGTTGTTATCATTTTTTTCTTTTTATTTGTGAGTCTAAGGGAAAAGAGGTCAGTGCCCCTGTCTGAATAGTCAGGTGCTGCATGTTTTAAAAATTTTTGTGGCACACTGGTGCACCATAGCCCACTAGGTGAAAATTGCTGTTCTAGTGGCTTGAATGAGAAATTGTCTCCTTGCTATAGGTAGAGAGCTATTTAAGAAATTCTGTTTAGGGGCAGTGACTCAGGTGAGCCTGTCTGGAGGCACATTTCTTATGGGGGCAGTGCACCAGCCACAAGAAATGAGTTTTCATGGACAAGCTAAATAGGCATTTAGGAGCAAGGCTCCTGGATTCAAGTTCAAGCTGGCGGAGCAGGAAGATCCTGAGCTCACCTCCTCTCATTGACACCAAAACTGCAACTACATATAGAACAACTCTTTCTGAGAACCACCTGAAGACTAGCAGAACAGATTTTCTACAACTACAAATATAAAGTAAAAGCCACATTGAAAGGGGTAGGAGGGGTAGAGACTAAGCCTAGTCAGGACCTACCCTACTCCTCATACAGTGACTCACAAGTGGGAGGATTATCACAACCGTAGAGGTTGTTGCCCCCAAAGAGCAAAGGGTCTGAGCCCTAGCCTGGTTGACCTGAACCAGGAAAACCAGTGAGGCTGTAGGAAACCCAGGTTGTGCTCTTTCCAAGTTCTGGCACAGAGGGAGCAGTTTGAATAGCGGCTAGGCCATATGTGAAGGTGATACATTGACTAATTTTAGGGTTTGTGCTAGAGGGACAGGGATCTTTTGGAACTTGTTTGTGTCACAGGTGTTGATGGGCACCATTTTTCCCCCTTTCTTTAACCTGGCTGGTCTGACACTGGCAGGTGCCACATCTGACACTTTCCATTAACCTTGCTAACACTGTGCCCCACCCTGGCATTTCCCTGAGGACTGCCCAGAGTAGCACCCCTCCAAAACACTTCCTGCCCTGCCGCATATAGTGGGCAATATCACTCAGCACCGGTACACAGCAGTGTGTCTGCAGCAGCGGGGGTGGACTTTGCAGCCAGCCACATGGAAGCCTTGTTCTGCACACCAGTGAGCCTGCAACAGTTGTGACCAGGCCTCACAGTCAGCAGGCCAGATACCAGCCTTGCTTGCTAGTGTGTCCATAGAAGTTGTGGCTCAGCCACAACAGGAGGCTACACTAGTTCACCCTCTAGAGCACTTGGCTCTGGTGACAAGGGGGACATCTTCTAAATAAGGGCTCCACAGGAAAATAAAGCCACTTTTTCAAGATCAAGAGATTTAGCTTACCCACTTAATATAAATACATTGAAACAAACAGACAGAATGAGGATAGAAAAGAATATGTTCCAAACAAAAAAAAACAGGACAAAACCCCAGGGAAAGAACTAAATGAAACTGAGGTAAGCTGTCTACTAGATGAAGAGTTCAAAGTGACAGTCATAAAGATGCTCATTCAACTCTCCAGACAAATGAAAAAACTCAAGTCAGAACTTCAGCAACTTGAACAAAGACATAAAAGTTCTAAGAAAGGACATAACAGAACTGAAGAATGTGACAGTTGAAATGAAAAATTCACTGGAGGGAAGCAATAGCAAATCAGATGACACAGAAAAATGGATCAGCAATCAGGAAAACAGGATAGTGGAAGTCACCCAACTGGAAGATCAAAAAGAAAAAAAGAATTAAAAAGAAGGAAGATAGCGTAAGGGACCTTTGGGACAGTACCAAGTGTGCTAACATTAGAATCATAGGGGCCCCAGAAGGAGAAGAGAGAGAAAGGGACAGAAAACCTATTTGAAGAAATAATGGCTGAAAACTTTCCTAACTTGGCAAAGGAAACACATCAAGTCCAGGAATCACAGAGAGTCCCAACACAAGATGAACCCAAAGAGACCCACACCAAGATACATTATAATCAAGTTGTTAAAAGTTAAAAAGAGGATCTTAAAAGCAGAAAGAGAAAAACAGCTAGTTACATACAAGGGTATTCCCATAAGACTGTCAGCTGACTTTTCAATAGAAACTTTGCATGCTGAATGATATATTCAACATGATGAAAGAAAAAACCTACAACCAAAAATACTCTATCCAGCAAGGTTATCATTCAGAATTGAAGGAGAGAGCAAAATTTTCTCAGACAAGCAACAGTTAAAGGAGTTCATCACCACAAAACCAGCATTACAAGAAATGTTAAAGGGAATTGTTTAAGGGGATAAGAAAAGGCCAAAACTAGAAATAAGAAAATATATGAAAAAATATGTCACTGGTAAAGGTAAACATATAGTAAAGATAGTGGACCAACCACTTATAAATCTAGTATGAAAACAATTAAAATGGCAATAAACACATACCTATCAATAATTACTTCAAATGAAGTTGACTAAGTGCTCCATTGCAAAAACAGGATGACTAAATGGTTTAAAAAAAATGAGACCACTACATATACTGCCTATTTGAGACTCCAGATTGAAAGATACACGGAGACTGAGAATAAAGGAATGGAAAAGATATTTCCTGAAAATGGAAATTAAAAAAAAAAAGAGAAGCTAGGATAGCAATCCTTAGTCAGACAAAAAGACTTTAAAACAAAGGCTATATAACAAGAGACAAAGAAGGACCCAGCAATTTTCTTCAGATAAGCCCTCAGAAGTGGAACAATTCAAAAATATATATGTACTTCTATGTTAACTGCAGCATTATTTACAATAGCCAAGTTATTGAAGCAACTTAGGTGTTCATCACTAGATCAATGGTTAAAGAAGTGGATGTGTGTGCACATAACACACTGGACTATTACTTAACCTTGAAAAAGAAATAGATCTTGCTATTTGTGTCAACATGGATTGACCTAGAGGGTATTATGCTAAGTGCAGTTAAGTCAGAGAAAGACAAATACTCTTTCACTTTACTTAGGTGTGGAATCTAAAAAACTAAAATGAACAAACAAAACAAACTGACCCATAGATACAGAAAAGCTGATAATTTCCAAGAGTTGGGCGGTGGGGACATGGGCAAAAAGGTTAAGGGGACTAAGAGGTACAAACTTATAAATAAGTCATGGAGATGTAAAGTACAACGTAGGGAATATTAATAATATCAATATCACAATAACTTTGTATGGTGACAGATGGGTAGTGGACTTTTTGTGGTGATCCCTTTCACTATGTTCTACACATGAAACTAATATAATATTGTATGTCATCTACTTTAATTCAGAAGAGCTTTGCAGTTCAGAATAAAAATTAAACATGAAAAAAAATTCTGTTTGATTTGTTTCTTAGGGTCCTAGCCTTCTATTATGGTATAGCCACAAAGTCAATAGGTATTATGAGTAGTGATGACAATTTTGAAAAGATATTTAGAGTCCCAGTTTTCTGTTGCCATAGGAGTTAAATGAAATGGTATTTCTACTGTTTACTAAATTAGGTGAACTTGCTTACATGTTGCCTATCATCAAACTGTTAAAATATAAAATGTAGATTGTATTGATGTGGAAGAGATTTTGTTTGCTTTTTTATTTAGGTATAAAGAGGATGGTGAAGCTTTATTAATTTTGCTTCCCTCAGAAGAAAAAGGGATGGTACAGCAGCTTCTCCAGAAGAAAGTGCCTGTGAAGGAAATCAAGTAGGAACTACTTTGTGTCATGATGTTATTGTTCAGATAATAAAGGCATGAAATTATTATGCTTAATTATGTATGCCTGATTCCCTCCTCCCTCTAATATGTTCTGTTTGGTTTGTAACTTTTTTGTTTGTTTTTTAACAAACAACAATCTTCTTTTTCAGAAGACTGTTGGTAGAGAAAATAAGATAAAGAATCGAACTTGTTGGCTTTAAGAGACATTGATGGTTGAAAGAACTAAACCTCCTGGATGAAAATTTTCAGGGTTATTTGTTCATTTCAGAGGATTGTATTCCCCTGTCATTGAAGATATTTAGATTGAGTGTTAGCAGAACTGAACAGAGGCTCACTTGTTTTGGGGTCTGTGAAATACCCTGGCATTTATTTGGGGGAAAATAATTGGGAAGGTTGTTTAATTAATTAGGGGTAGGTGTGGGAAGACTTTATATGAAACAACATTGGCTGTGAGGTGGTAATTGCCTGAGTGAAAGTTGTCTACCTTTGAATATTTTGAAATTTACTATAATTTACAAAAAAACCTAACTAAAACCACCTAATCTACCAGTGCCTGTCATGACTTCAGCCTTGTATGAACAAAGGGGTTCAGTCTAAAATCAGGAAAACAAGTGGGTTTCTTTTGTGATACCCATACCCTTGTAAGAATTTCATTTATTTCTGTAGCCTAACTGGGTAGAGTTAAGTAATGATTCTTTTATATTATGCCTAATATTCAGAAAAGGAAAATGATACTAATATCCCTTGGCCACTTGTTTATGTGAAGTTGGTTTTATGATATTTGACTGAAAATGGAAATATACAAATGACATTAGATTTCATTTATTCCATTTCATTGATGATTCATCTCCCACAAAAGGCTACTTTATAACTTTACAGACTTAAGTTACCAGTGCTAATTATGCTATTTATTAACCTTAGTATCTTTCACTCACTCAGCTTGGGTGTTTACAGATCTTTGATCTTTCATTTCTTTTTCCTGTATTATTAATAATATGCAAGATAGTTAAATTTCTGTCTAGTGTAATTTCAGTTTAATTTGGCTCATAGATGAGAAATAATGCTATAGGTATAAAAGTACTAAGGAAAACAGGAAAATTTTGTGTACTGATTTCAATTTCCAAAATTGAAATGTCTTACTTTAACTTTTATCTTTTTGTTACAAAGAATAAATCCAGAAAAACTTATAGATGTCCAGAAAAAACTGGAGTCGTTTTTAGCTCAAGATCAAGATTTAAAAGAAAGAGCTCAAAGGGTAAGTCATGTTTTGAATTAGATACCTTCATTGGAATGCAACTTATGTATAATAAAGTTAAATTTAATCATTTTCTTATACTTTTGGTTGCATGGTTATGCCTCAGATATTCAAGTAGTATAATTTTCAAGTAAGATTAGCTTATTTTTAACTTTTAAAAGAATTCTATATTTTATATATACAGGTTTTTAAAATTTTAAAAACATATATATAATATAAAAGAAATATATATATATTTTCTATAGTAACCTGGGAAAATATCTATTACTTGTTCATAGAAAGTCCACTTAAAGATGATTTTTAAGTGCATAGTGACCTGATTTCTAGTATACTTGAAAAGTTATGAACATTTGACTTCTTCTATGAAGTTTATAACTCCTGACTGAACTTTCCTGACTGTAAGATTAACATCTCTGCTTATATTAAGTTAAAATTCTAGAAAGCATAACACTTTTGCTAAATTGTCTTTAGAACTTTGAAATTCTCTTGATTGGCAAATGTAGAAAGAAGTGTTACTTTTAGTTAAACTTATTTTTTTAGTTCTAAGAGTACCCAGCAGTAGATTCTTTTGAAAAAGAAGATGTGAAATTAATTTGCATTATGAGTATAGCTGTCCAGTCTTTGAATTGACAAATATTTGAGTCCTTGTTATAAAGTTCTTCATTTTCACCACTCTTTTACTTATATCATAATCATGAGATCTGCATACCATGTGTACATCTGCACTTGCCATGATATATCAGCAGTGAGGGAGAGAGCAGGGATTGAGAGATTTGATTCTCTTTTACCGGATACAGTGGGAGAAAAAGAATAGAGGCGATATAGAAAGGGCATCCTAATAAAGAAGAGCTGAAGCCAAAAACCAGTCATAGTCAAGCTTTTATGTTATAGTTTAGAAACTGGGATATTTTCAGCAAGGAAGTTTTATTTAAAGAACAGATCTTTCTTATGCTTAAAAAAATTATGTTATATTTTATCAAATTATCATCACTGTGCTTCCAATAACATGATGAAAGCTAAAATTTGAATGCTTATTATGTGCCAGGTATTTAGCCATGACATGACTTTCATGTGACAGTTTGTGAATTGTTTTAATCTTCCCAAAAACCTGTGAGGTAGGTGATACTGATTCGATTTTATAGATGAGTGTATAGTATTTTCAGAAAATTAAAAATTGTCCAGGGCCACATGGTTATTAAGTGGCAGACTTCAGATTCCAATTTAGGCCTGCCTTTCTTGAGAACTTCATGATAACCTCAGGAAAAATTAACCCCACAATAGAAGAAAACCAAATAAAGAACTATTCAAAGATGGACTTCTATAACCTCATTTGACCTGAAATCTAATGAAAAGCCCTTTAAACACATTTTTTTTAGAGCTTTTGGACATTTATATGGGAATAGACATGTTTTGTCTAGTGGACACACTTTAAGTTAGGAGTTAAATCTTTCTTTTAAAAGCTTTGGAGATAGTATGCACATTTTAAAATAATATATATAAATTCTGATATGTTGTGACTTACCACATACCTAGGAGGTGATTCAGTTACGAATTGGGAAATGTGAAACACTGGAAGGATATTGTTTCACTGGTTTGTGCAAAACACAAAACAGGCCTGCCAGAGCAAAGATTATAGAATAGCATATTGAAATAAATGATGTGATTTATTGGGTTTCACGCATGGCTTAGCAGGATGGCTAATTGTACTCCCAGCAGCAGCAGCAGCAAGCTTTCTAGTTTCATAGAAGTGATTTTCTAGCTTTCGGTTTTAATCTGGGTAGGACAAAAGTGAACTTGGGTGATTTCTTCCAGGGGTGTCCAACCTTTTGGTGTCTCTGGGCCACACTGGAAGAAGAAGTGTCTTGGGCCACACATTAAATACACAAACGCTAATGAAAACAAAAAAATCTCAGTGTTTTAAGAAAATTTATAAGTTTGTCTTGGGTCACATTCATAGCCATCCTGGGCCACATGTGGCCTATAGGCAATGGGTTGGACACTCCTGTGGTGTTTTAGGGGAAAAATTATACTTGAACTGGAGCCATTCATGATCATGCCTGTGTAGACAGGGAGGATGGTATGAAGATTCATGTAAATGGTTTGAAGGAAGGATTAGTATAAAGTTAGAGAAAATGTGAAGTTTAGAAATGTACAATGAGAATTAAATATACTTTATAAAAATTAACTTTACTATCTAAAAACAAAAATGTCTACTTAGAGTGTTTTATAATCTTTGTTACCTACTTGTTTTACAAACTGGCCATGTTTAATTTTTGGTTTGTATAGTTCTTGGCATAAAGATAGTTAAAAAACAAACAAACAAGAATATATTGTATGAGGACAGATTACTTGAAATTATAATGATGAATTACTTGAAGTTATAATAGAAAAGGAATAAACTTTAAAAGTAAATTTGTTCCTGTCTTGATTTTATTAAATTGAATTTAATTAGATATTGAATTTAATTAGATATAAAATTGCATTTTGCTGGAAAACTTGCTGTTTGACTACTACAGTAATAATTATTACTAATAATGAGCACTTATTGATACTTTCTGTGTTCTGGAAGATAAGCCCTGGTATTGTACATGCATTTTCTTACTTAATTCTCATAAGAGAAAGTGCTATTATGTCTGTTTGATAGATGAGGGAACTGACAGAGAAATAAGAAACTTTCTCAGCAAGTAAAATATGGAGCTCAAATTATCATCCATATTATTCCAAAGCCTCTGTTTTTCCCCATTATATCATGTTGCAACTGAATGACAATAACTTCTAGAGTAGTTTTCCAAGAAGGTGATATTCTATGTTGAGTTGGCTTGATGAAATCAAATTTAAAGTCTTTTAAATATTACAGTTTTTAAACAGTAGGGTTTTTTTGTGGAATGAGGGGATATACTCAACTATTTTGAGGTTTTTCACTACTGTTAGATTTATGCCTTTGGTTAATTTTATCTTGCTTTAATTCATTTTTTATTTCTGACTACTATTTTGTCATATATTTAAACCTGTTTTACAGTGTTTTGTCTCCTATATACGTTCAGTATATCTAATGAAGGATAAAGAAATATTTGATGTGAACAAGTTACCTATACCTGAATATGCCTTGTAAGTATTCATGTTATAGTTCTAATTGTGAATCCTCAAAGTTAGAGGGAATTTCCTTGAAATCTGGTTCTCTGAGAGTTTTAGTTAAACTACTCTGCTTAAGGCTTGAGAGAATCTTTTAAAGTTCTGCAGAGAAAAAGATTCTGTAAACTGGAAAAGTAATTGAGCATTCAGTTCTTATCAGGAAGAAGTTTCTTTTAAGTATAAAGTCCTGAAAGTTACCCTGGCAACTTTCTATAGTTCAGTCTTAAAGGAGATGGAGAGCAATTGATAAGCATTCTTTGAAATCTTTAAATGTCTGCAGTACTCTTTATTCTCTGAAACGCTGGCCTGCATTACAACAGATAGTTCTTTTCATGCTTTGGATAAAAATCTCTTCGTCACTTCTCTTATTTTAAATTTGTATTTTATACTGTTTATTTGTGTCTTGGTGTTTTATACTGCTTATTTGTGTCTTGGTGTTTACAGGTACTCATAGGTAACTGTAGTTTCTTATAGGTAACTATTACCATGGGAAATGTCCCTGTTTAGTAACTTAGGTTACTGTTATGTGAAAATGGGACTTTTGGTCTTGTTTTGGCTTAGTATTTGCAGGATTATTTTCCTAACTTTTTCAGCAATAAAGGAGTGTCCATTTTCCAATGGGGATCTGCCTGTGGAAAAAGCATTGACAAAATCCAATGGAAGCACCCTTGAGGTTAATCATACTTTGAATTTCAGCATGAAATTTCTCAGGCTGGAATGAAATACTGTATGTACTTTCAAGGCAAAGTCTGTATAGTTGGCCTGCTCTCCAGGAATTTGAGTGTCTTTACCTTTAAATTGAGTCTAGTAAAAACTTGTATCTGGGTGAGATGCTGCTTTCTAGTCTTCATGTTAGATTGCAAGTATAATATAACAGGTGATTTGTCAGTTATAACATTTTAGAACCATTTAAATTGCTAGATAACAGAAGTAAGGCCACTGACTTTCTGGGTAAATGGATGGAAACAACATAATATAGATAATACGTTTTTATTTATCTGTTTATGTACAAGTTACTAATTTTACTGTTTCTGAGTACAAATCATGGTTTAGGTTATTAGCTATTTTTTTTTTTTTTTTGCTCCATAAGTTCTGTCCTGGTTTTCTAAATGACTTAGCTCAGAGATTAGCAAGCAGGAGAGATACAGATCTTAACACAGTGAGACCCTATGTAGGGGACATTTTATTGCCACAGATGCCAATTAATCTTATCTGTTTTCAGTTGAAGACCTGTGCTTTTTATTGATGATGCTTAGGGAAGGCAGAAAGTTAACTTGGGAGCCTAAATTATTGGTACAGTTTAATTTGTTGTTTTTAGTTAATTTTTGTGGATGTTTACTCATAGAGCTATAATTTTCTTGATCTATAATTTTTTTAGAAGACTTTGATACTTAAAGCAGTGCTATGTATGCAGGCTATAATAAAAATGTAAAATTATTTTACTACTCTGCAGAGCCACCTGCTAGGGTGGGTTTGCGCATGCAGAGAGTTCTGGCCAAGATGGAGATGCAGGTAGAAACCTTTTGCTTCCTATCACAACCAAAAGGAGGATAACAACCAATCTAAAAACAAAAAACAACTAGAAGTGCCAGAAAATCAAACTGCACCGAACTCCGACAATGAAGGAATTAAGGCAACATTTAGCCAGACTGGTAGGAAGGAGATGGGCAGCCAGGTGGGCGGAGGAGACCTGCAGCAAAGAGGTAGACCTAGCAAGCAGGGCTGGCTGAGAGGTCCCCCAGTGAGGCTGCTGACTGTGAGGGCAGGTCTGGCTGAAAGGACCCGTGGTGAGACGGCGGACTGCCCGAGTGAGGCAGGGCTGGCTGAATGGGAAACTAAGACCCAAAGCTAGCTGCAAACTAGGGTGGGGGTTGCTATGGCGGAAGAAACTCCCAATCTCACATGAGATTTCTTTGGAAAGTGGGGCTAGAGCCAAGTAAGCAAGGTGCATTGTTACCTTTCTGACCTCTCCCCCACAGACAGTGCCACAATGCAGCAGATAGGGTTGCCCTGCCCCATTACAACATAACAGGTGCACCAAGACAAAGAAATATGGCCCAGATGAAAGAACAGATCAGAACTCCAGAAAAAGCTAAACGATGAGAAGATAGATAGCCAACCTATCTGATGAAGAATTCAAAACCCTGGTAATCAAGATGCTCACAGAACTGATTGAGCTTGGTCACAAAATGGAAGAATGAATGAAGGCTACCCGGAGTGAAATAAAGCAACATATTCAGGGAACCAACAGTGAAGGGAAGGAAACCAGGACCCATATCAGTGATTTGGAACAGAAGGAAGAAATAAACATTCAACCAGGACAGAATGAAGAAACAAGAATTCAAAAAATTGAGGAGAGGCTTAGGAGCCTTTGGGACAGTTTTAAATATAACAATATCCAAATCATAGGGGTGCCAGAAGGAGAAGAACAAGAGCAAGAAGTTGAAAACTTAATTTGAATGAATAATGAAGGAAAACTTCCCCAATCTGGCAAAGGAAACAGACTTCCAGGAAGTCCAGGAAGCCTGGAGAGTCCCAAAGAAATTGGACCTGAAGGGGAACACACCAAGGCACATCATCATTAAGTTACCCAAGATTAAAGATAAAGAGAGAAT
Organism: Phyllostomus hastatus; assembly: GCF_019186645.2. NCBI lineage: Eukaryota > Metazoa > Chordata > Mammalia > Chiroptera > Phyllostomidae > Phyllostomus > Phyllostomus hastatus. The sequence goes on from NW_025333530.1 coordinate 4,399,794, forward strand.
CTTAAATCAGCAAGAGGAAAGGAGAGAGTTACCTACAAAGGAGTGCCCATTAGACTATCAGCTGATTTCTTGAAAGAAACCTTACAGGCAAGAAGGGTCTGGGAAGAAGTATTTGGAATCATGAAAGGCAGGGACCTACATCCAAGATTGCTCTATCCAGCGAAGCTTGAAAGGGCAGATGAAGTGCTTCCCAGATAAGGTCAAGTTAAAGGAGTTCATCATCACCAAGCCCTTATTATATGAAATGTCGAAGGGACTTATCTAAGAAATAGAAGATGATCAAAACCTATGAATAGTAAAATGACAACAAGCTCACAACGATCAACAACTGAACCTAAAAAAAAAAAAGAATGAAAAACAATGAAAACAAAAACTAAGAACAGGAGCAGAATCAGAATCAGAGAAATGGACATCACATGGAGGGTTATCAGTGGGGAAGAGGAGGGGAGGAAAAGTACAGGGAATAAGAAGCATAATTGGTAGGCATAAAATAGATGGGGAGAGGTTAAGAACGGTATAGGAAACAGACCTCAAAGAACTTATATGTACAACCCATGGACATGGACTAAGGGGTGGGGAATGCTGGAGGTTTTGGGGAGGAGAAGAGGGGGAATAAAGGAGGAAAAATTGGGAAAACTGTAATAGCATAATCAATAAAATATTTTAAAATAAAACTGTTTTACTAAAGAAACATGTTTTGAATGCTTATCATGTACAGTTTATTGTGCTAGCTGTTAAATCAAAGAGGTATGGTATATATTTCTACCTGAAGGGAACTCCAAGTTTTAGGAGCTGAGAGAGACATATAAATGTAACTGTAATACACTGAGAGAAATGATTTAATATGAGCTCGTGATCCTAATCCATAGCCCCTATAACAGTGATAATGACAAGCTCTCAGTAGTGGCAGTGTATATGTGAGGCACTATTTTAAGTGTATTGTATCTGTGGACATTTTATTCTTACAATAACCCTATGGTGTAGGTACTCTTATCACACCATGTTGCAAATCAGGGAACTGAAGTATAGACAAAGTAATGTCCTTTGATCACATGGTTAGTAAGTGACAGAGCCAAGATTTAAACCTTAACAGTCCTATTTATGAATCTATTACACATTATACCTCTCACTTTCTGTGAATCATGTCTTACAGGAAAAAGGCAGTGGATTCATGTTGTAATGTTAGGTGTTTTTTACAGCAGACTTTGCTTTAAGAGTTGATTTTTAATCTATCAGTGGGAAGGTGATCATGAACTGAATCTTGATATTATAGGGAGAAAATTTTTTTTTTGTGGTCTCTGGTTTAAGAATCTTTTTGATAGAGTGATTATGTCATATTAGGTTTCTAAGAAAGGAGGACGATTATATTGGAGTTTTTTCTTTGCAGAGAACTGTTTTGTGCTTTCATGGTCATGTATTTTCCAGCTTTACTATTTATATTTTATAAAGTGTTTTCATATGGTTAGTGTATCAGAGCTCCACAATAATTGTAAGGTAGATCTGGTAGGTATTGTTGTCCCATGTTTGAAGAAGCTGAGGCTGAAAGGGTTAAACTGGAAATAGATCTAGTACTTGAATTTTATTTTCTTTCTGATCTCATGCTCTTTATGACAAGTTAACCTCTTAATGAAAAAGGGGGTGTCTTTAATGTTTCATGATAGGTAGTCAGTATTTTCTGGCTTACCTGTTGGATCATTTAACCTGTCAAGATTTTGTATCTCAGAGGAACATTTTCTTTGGAAAAATGCTGTAAAAATAGATCTCAGCTCTTGAGAAACTGTTTCATAATAACCATAAACATGCCATCAGTTATTGAGATAACTGTTTTTACTTGCCCATATTTAAGGTCTCTTGGTCTTGCTGTGGCACCACGGGTAAGATTTCTTCAGAAAATGCAGAAACCACCTGCCAAAGAATTGGTAGTGAGCCAAGATAATAAAGGAAGTGAGCCAAGGGCTCCCTCCCTCACCAGTGATGAAGTGGAAGAATTTAGAGCCTACTTCAATGAGAAAATGTCCATCCTTCAGAAAGGTGGGAAAAGAACAGAAGGGACAGAGTTTGGACTGGCTAATGGCATTAGTGCTGAGGAAGAAGAAGAGAAAGAAGATGAAGAAGAAATAGAAGAGAAACTGAGAAAAGCTAAAGGGTATCATCCCGATTCTGTCCCTAGCACTGATGAATCACCAAAGAACAAGGAAGCTTTTTTGCAGTTCTTGACCAGAGATGGTGAGGAGGAGGAAGAGGAGGATGGACTTGATGCTGATTTCTTTACGGTGAAGCGGCACAATGTGTTTGGGTTGGACCTTAAAGAGAATAAAGCTTTACAGGTAAGTATACTCCCAGTGGAGGGTCTTCTATTAGTCCCCATTTCTTTTTATGTTGCTTTGTTGCTTTTGGGCAACTATGGGAAAGCAAGAACTAGGAGAAATTTGTAAAATGACTTTCTTTGCATTGTACTCTCCCTTTTTCTCTATATTTGGAGATAGGTGCCTAGGAATTCTCATTTTTTTAAAATTTGGGAACTCCTAAGAACTTTTAATCCTCTCATTTACTGGTATTCTCATGCACGTTGTTAAAGTATCTAGAATCATGATTATAACATCAAGGAGTATGATTGAGTTTCATGGTTTTTATGAGTGTGAGGATTACTTCATTGTGATTCTTATTATACTACTTCTCTTTTAAATAATTACAGATGTTCCTTACAACAGTTTAATCTCTGTAAACATGAATTTTACTCTTTAAGAAATCTTCACTTGAGGACATGCTTATAGAGGGAAAGGGAGGGAGAGAATGAGGGAGAGAAACATCAGTTGCATCTTGTACATGGCCTTGATGGGGGACCGAGCCTGCAACCTAGGTATGTGCCCTGACTGGGGATCAAACCTTCAGCCCTTTGGTTTGCAGGATGACACTCCAACCAAGTGACCCACACTGGTCAGGGCGTGAATTTGACTTTTAATGAGACATTTGCATTTGGGCATCAGTCTAGTGTCTTAAATGGAAAACAAACACCCCTTTTTAAAAGGCCACTTACAAGGGGGAACCCAAAAAACCCAGGATTTATATATAAAAAATTGTTTGTGTATTCTTACGTGTTTCAACTTCAGTCACCTTCAAGTACTCTCCATTTAATGTAATACACCTATCGAGATTATTTCCACTGATCAAAACAGTTTTTGAACTAGTTGATTTTGATACCTTTTAGTGTTTCTGCTGTTTTTTGTTTTATTTCTTCCACATCAGCAAAATGTTTCCCTTTGAGGACTTTTTTCATCCAGGGAAACAAACAAAAAAAAGTCTCTCTGGGTAAGATTGGGTGAATAGGGAGGATGGGGTATGGGGGTCATGCTGTGGTTGGTCAAGAACTGCTAAACACTCAGTGTGATGTGGGCAGGTAACCTACATCACCCATCATGAAATGGGCAAAGGACATTGAAAGAGTCTTCAAAAATCTTCACTGAAACTGAACATAGCCTCTCACAATGCCAGCTGGTACACTGATACAGATGGGTACCCAGCACACTCACCTAGTGGGGAAGGCCTGTATTACAAAGGGCCCACCCTCCAGAAGATAATTCCATTTTTTTAGTACCCCCTCATATCATTTCTGTGTATGTTTATCACTTATGATATTGGTCTCTTCCCTGTTGATTTCCAAGATGCCCTTAAACATTAGTATACTGTCCCTGGTTTTTAACTTGTTTTGTGGCCCTCATCACACAGAATTGTTCGTTTGCCTCCCTTCCCTACTGGATTCTAAAATACTTGAAATTAATGTCTTAAGGACCAGTGTGTTTTCAGGACCTGGTACAATGTCTAGCTCCTGTTGCAGATTCGTAAATGGTTTATGAATGAATGAGTCAATTACTAAATTTCTTATTCTTTTACTTTGATAATTTTGTGTGCTGTGAATTATAGAATTTATATATAGAATTATTCTTGGAAACCTGTATTTTGAAACTATGTCAGATGTATCTGATTGACTTACAATGAGTCAAAAGGTACTGTGGAAGTTTCTATAAACATGAGCTTAAACATCTCAATTTTTTGACTGAACGATATCCCTGTGAAGGCCAATCTTTACAATTTAGATAGTAAGTGAAAGTATCTAATAGTAATGATGTAAAAATCTTAAATAAGAATATGTTTGCAGGTATTAAAATGCCTGCATACTCTTTTTAAAAAATTGATTTTAGAGAGAGAGGAAGGGGTGGGGAGAAAGAGAGAGACATCACTTTGTTGTTCTGTTTATCAATGCATTTGTTGGTTGATTCTTGTATGTGCTCAAACTCACAACCTTGGCGCATCTGGATGGTGCTCTTACCAACTGAGTGACCTGTCCAGGGCATGCATGCTTTCTAAAAATATAATAAATTGGAAGTATTATGGCATATGTGTCAAATGTGAGGAACCTTTTGATGCAGTAAGTAAGATGTATTAGATGTATTGGCAAATATGTTCTCCAGTTCAGTGGGTTGTCTTTTTCTTTGTTGATGATTTCCTTTGCCATATAAAACCTTTTCAGCTTGATGTACTCCCATTTGTTTTATTTTTTCTTTTGTTTCCCTTGCCCAAGGACATATATCACAAAAAAATATTGGTATGAGCAAATCCAAGATTTTAATGTCATTTATTCTTGTGTGTGGAGTAAGAATGTGCTTTAGGTTCATCTTTCTGCCTGTTTCTGTCCAATTTTGCCAACACCATTTATTGAATAAACTATGTTTAGCCTATTGTATGTGCTTGTTTCCTCTGCCAAATATTAATTGACTATAAAGGTGTGTGTTCTTTTTCTGGGTTCTTTATTCTGTTCCATTGATCTGTGTGTCTGTTTTTATGCCAGAACCATGCTGTTTCAATTACTATGGGCGTATAGTATAGTTTGATACTAGGTAGTATGATGCCTTCAGCTTTGTTCTTTCTCAAGATCATTGTTGTTTGGGGGGCCTTTTGTGGTTCCATATAAAATTATGAAATATTTGTTTTAGTTCTGTGAAATACATCATTGGTATCTTGATAGAAATTATGGTGAATCTACAGATTGCTTTGGGTAATATGGACATTTTAATGATGTTAATTCTTCCTATTCATGAACATGGTATATTCTTCCACTTATTTGTATTTCTTCAGTTTCTTCGGTGTGTTGCAATTTTCTGAGTACGGGTCTTTTATTCAATACATATTTAGCTAAAATTATTCCTAGTTATTTTATTCTTTTTGAAGCAATTGTGAATGAGAACATTTTCTTAATTTCCCTTTCTGATAGATCATTGTTGACATATAAAAGTGCAATTGATTGCTGGGTATTTGTTTTGTATCCTGCTACTTTACTGAATTCTTCAGTTCTAGTAGTTTCCTGATGGAGTCTTTAGGGTTCTCATGTACACTATCATGTCATCTTCAAATAATGACAGTTTTACTTCTTCCTTTCTAATTGGATGCCTTTTATTTCTTCTTTTTGTCTGATTGCTATGGCTAGGACTTCTAGTACTATGTTGAATAAGAGAGATGAAAGCGGACATCCCTGCCTTGTCCCCGATCTGAAGGGGAACACTTGTGTTTTTTTGCACCTTGAGTATGATGCTGGCAGTGGGTTTTGTAGTACATGACTTTTTCTTATGTTTGAGTATGTTCCCTCTAATCCCATTTTGCTGAGAGTTTTTATCATAAATGGGTACTAGATTTTATCAAATGCTTTTCCTCCATCTGTTGATAAGATCATGTGGCTTTTATCCTTTATTTTGTTTCTGTGGTGAGTCTCATTTATTGATTTGCAGATGTTGTACCATCCTTGCATTCCCGGAATAAATCTTACGTGATCATAATATATTTTTGATGCATTTCTGTAATTGGTTTGCTAGTATTTTGTTGAGGATTTTAGCATCTATATTCATCAGAGATACTGGCCTTTAATTTACTTTCTTTACAGTGTCTTTATCTGGTTTTGGAATTAGGATGTTGGCCTTGGAAAGTGAGTGTGGGAGCCTTTCCTCCCCTTAATTTTATGAAATAGTTCAAGAAAGAGAGGTGTTCTCATAATGTTTGATAAAATTCACCTGTGAACCATTCGTCCAGGACTTTTGTTAGTTGATAGTTTTTTTTTTTTATTACTTCCTCAATTTCACTAATTGTAATCTGCCTATTCAGATTCTCTGATTCTTCCTGATTTCGTTTTGGAAGTGTCTGTTTCTAAGAATTTATCCATTTTGTCCAGGTTGTGTAGTTTGTTAGTGTATAATTGTTTATAATATTTTGTTACAATTCTTTGTATTTCTTTGGTGTCAGTTGTTATTTTTCTTCTTACATTTGTGATTTTATTTATTTGGGTCCTCTCTCTCTCTCTTTTTTGATGAGCCTGGTTAAAGGTTTGTCAGTCTTGTTTATGTTTTCAAAGAACTAGCACTTGGATTCATTGATCTTTTGTATTGTTTTTTTTTTAGACTCTTATTTCATTTATTTCTGCTCTGATCTTTATTATTTCCTTTCTTTTACTTACTTTGGGCTTTCTTGTTCTTTTTCACGTTCCTTTAAGTGTGAAGTTGGATTGTTTCTTTGAGGTTTTCCTTGTTATTTGAGATAGGCCTGTAATGCTATGAATTTCCCTCTTAGGATTGCTTTTCCAGTGTCCAGTGTATTATTTATTTCCCAGTGTCCCAGTAGGATTGTGGATTGTTGTGTCCTCATTTTCATTTGTTTCAAGGTATCTTTTGATTTCTTCCTTGATCTCATTGTTGACCCATTCATTATTTCTTAACATGTTATTTAGTTTCCATGTCTTTGAGTGTTTTTCATTGTTCTTCTTGTGATTGATTTCTAATTTCATGGCATTGTGGTCAGAGAAGATGCTTGATATAATTTCAGTCTTCTTAAATTTATTGTGACTTGTTTTGTGTCCTAACATGTGGTCTATGCTAGAAAATGTTCCACATGCATTTGAAAAGTATGTATATTCTGCTGCTTTGGTGTGAAATGCTCTGAAAATATCAGTTAAATCCATTTGATCTAGTGTGTTCTTTAAGGCTGCTGTGTTCTTTAAGGCTGCTGTCTCCTTGTTGATTTTCTGTCTGTAAGATCTATCCATTGTAGTCAATGGGGATGTTAAAATCCCCAACTATGACTATATTTCTGTCACTCTCTCTTTATGTTCATCAAGATTTGCTTTACGAGTTTAGGTGCTTCTATGTTGGGTGCATAAATATTTACTATGGTTATGTCTGTTTTGTCAGACATAAGTACTGTTGCATCAGCTTTTTTTCTCCTTACCATTTGCATGAAATATCTTTTTCCATCCATTTAGTTTTAGTCTGTCTGTGTCCTTCAATCTGAGATGGGTCTCTTGGAGGCAGCATATATATGGGTCTTGTTTACTTATTCATTTAGCTACCCTGTATCTTTTGGGTGGAGTATTTAAGCCATTCACATTTAAGGTGATTATTGAGAGATACAGATTTAGTGCCATTTTATTGTTTGAGTATTTCTAGTTTTTTTTTCTTTCTTCTTTTTTTTTTTTTTTAAAGCAAGCCCTTTAACATTTCTTGCAGTATCGGTTTGGTGTTAACAAATTCCTTTAACTTTTTCTTGTTTGGGAAACCCCTTATTTCTCCTTCAATTTTAAATGATAGCATCACTGGGTAAAGTAGCCTTGTTCATAGATCCTTTTCATCATCTTGACTATTTCATGCCCCTCTGGCCTGAAATGTTCCTGTTGAGTAATCAGATGCCAGTCTAATTGGTACTCCCTTGTAGGTAACTACCTGCTTTCCTCTTGCAGCTCTAAGGATTCTCTCCTTTTCTTTAAGCCTGGTCAATTTAATTATGATGTGTCTTGGTGTATGCCTCTTTGGCCCAACTTGTTTAGGACTCTCTGAGCTTCCCAGATTTGTACGTGTTTTTTTTTTTTTTACCAGATTAGGGAAGATTTCATTCAGTATTTCTTTGAATAGTTTCTCGATCCCTTTCTTTTTCTCTTCTCCTTCTGGTATTCCCATGATGTAGATGTTGTTACACTTCATGTTGTCCAAAATGTTTCTTAAGCTCTCTTCATTTGTCAATAATGTTTTTTGTTTCTGTTTCTCTGCTGGGGTGTTTTTTCTACCTTGTCTTCCAAGTCACTGATTCGATCCTCTGCTTCATGTAACCCATCTGTGGTGACAGGCAGAGATAAATCATGTTTGCTTTGATAAAAAGCTTTGTTCATTACCTTGAAAGTTTACATTTTAAGTGAATTGGAGACTTATTAAATGAAGGTTTCATGAGGTTTTTAGAAAAATTCACTCATTCAGCAAATAATTAATGAATGCTTGTTAAGTGCCAGGCATTGAGAACATTGTCACTATATCTTGTTCTCATGGAGCTTAAATTCTAGTTGGAAAAGATGGAAATGCGCTGTGAGAAAAATGAAGCAGGGAAGGCAGAATTCAGAGGGTGAAATGTTACGTTTCAAACAGAGTTGTCAGGCACTCTTCTATTATCATGGCTGGATTAAGACCTTTAGAAGTTTTAAGCACTGAAAAGATGGTGTTCCCTCCAGCCACTCATATGTAATTTGAAACAAAAAGAATACAATATTATTTAGTCCTGTTATCCCCCCGCCCCGCCCCGCCCTGTGATGGCTACCTTACTGCTTTTGTTGAAATATATTATTTCCAAAACATGTTTCTTAAAGTACTCCTGCTTTGCTGGTGCCCTGAGCGTGTGTGTGATTTGTGGGTTGGTTGAGTCGTGAGAGTTAGGCCAGGTAAGGGGAATGGAGAGAGAATTCAACCCTCCTGTGAGTCTGTGCTTGTAAGTTAATTGGCACTTCAGTAAAAGTTCAGTGGGAACAAGGATGCCTGCATCTTAGGAAAGGCCTATTTTTTTTTTTCAGTAAAACTAAAATCTAAGTATAAACCATATACTTATAAGATTAACATAACAATTTCATGATGGATTAAATTGTAAGTTGTTAGGGCAGTGCTTCTCAGGCTGTGTTTGCTGAAGGGTTAATGTGATGTAAAACATGTGAGGTCTATCCAAAAGGTATCCAGCCATGTAATATAAAAATATTGAAGAAGCTGCAAAATACAAGAAACATTGTACATAGGACATTGATGCCTCAGTCTCCTTCAAAGTAGCACCTTGGGACCACACACAGGTCTCCCAATCATCATCAGCTGCCCCATCATATTTTCTTGAATCTCACCGATGATCTGAAACTCTTCCCTTTCAAATGTGATTTTAGTTTTGGGAAAAGCCAGGAAGTTGCTGGGCACCAAATCTGGGCTGTAGAGGGACTGAGTCACCTGGGTGATTTGATGTTTTGCCAAAAAACTCTGCATAAGATGTGATGCATGAGTGGGCACATTGTCGTGATGAAGTCACCAACCACCAGTCCCCACACCTTCGACCTTCTGAATCATCTGAATAGTTTCTGTGGAGGAATGTTTAAGTTTAATACAAAATTTGATGCAGAGTCGTTTCTCTACTCAGTCATTTTGAATGTGACAGCCACGTAGAGCACATGCTCACACAATGGCGTCTACTGCCCCCACTGACTAGTACAGTGAAGTTGTTATTGTTCATGCATGAGCATTCTAGTCCCCCTCTCCTTGGCTGCCAGTTTACACTGATGTCTTGAAAACTGTTCTTGTTATATTAACAATGGCTGGACCTTATCTGGATACACCTCATATTAAAGAAAAATTACAAAGTGAAATGAACCCCTCTTTGTTTTTGGGCTCTTTTCTCTCTCTACCTTTTTTGTTGCCTTCTCTTTCTGTAGGTTGGATTGTTTTTCTCTTTTTACCTTTTAATCATAAAGCCTCCTCCTATATATATTTTTCCTATCTTTTTCTGTTTATGTGGCTGTAAGAGTACAGTGTTGTGCACTGTTTGAATATGTATATGTTTTTAATGAATGATGTTTAATGAATGGAATGTTGTTTGTCATTTATAAAATTGTGTAGTTTCTCTTTAATCCTTCTATAACTTTTGGGTTGTATTTGATGAATGGGATCTCAGTTGGGATGTGTGGGTTCTTTGAACTCTTTTGTTATTGGGTTCCTTATGTAAATTATGTATTTAACTCTCAAAAGAGGAAGGAAGGGGGGAAGAAAGATTAAGAGAAAAACTGGTAAATAGGTGTTTGGTGAGCACATTGACTATACAAAGAAATGTGTAGTAAGATGAATCTCCTTAAGAGCAGGTAACATAATGTACCTCCTCCTAAGCAAATCATGATTAGAAATATCTGTAGTAAAGTTTTAATAAACTGAATTTCTAAATTTTTACATATTTTTCAAGCCAGGAATGTTTTCCCACAGGACAAAATGTTTGTCTCTATTAAGTTGGTAGCGGACCATCAATCTCTGGACATTTTTTTTCCATCCAAAGGGCTGTTGCTGTTTTTGGTTTGTTTTCCTTTTTCTTTTTTCTTTCTTTTAGCTTGCCTGCTGGCTGTTAGAATAGAGGTGACAGACGGTCCTGATACACTGTTGGGCAGAGAATCTGCTAGTTTTTATATGGCATAATAAATGTAGAAAACAGTGATATTTAGTTACAATTCTAATATAGCCAACACAGTGGTGATTTCTTACTATGCATTGATCTTAAACTCTAGAAAGAAGCGTCTTAGTATGTTGGGCACTGTGAATGTCCCAGGAATACATGAAGAAAATCTTAACCATTAGGCATACATGAGATAGAGATCACATGTTGTAATTTTTATGAGAGCACATAAAGAATGTGGCTCAGAATTTCAGGGATAACCTGTCTTGATGCAATTTTCCATCTTGTTGGCCTGTTCCTGTCCCATGCCTTATTTTGGTGGAATAAGTGATTCAGTGGCAATCACTTAGAGACTGCCTCCAAATAATAATTCCTGAGTTTTTCTAAATTAAAAAGGCATATTTCCTATTACATCTTTTTTGAGTGCTCATGATTAGAATAATTCTTCCATTGGCATGCAGTTTCTATTTTCTGGTTTTTGTCAAAGGAGATAACAATAGAGGAATTTTCTTCTTTGCCGTCAAACCCAATTTTGGAAGGTACACTAATTTCAAAAAGTTGATGGAGGAAATGGTTTAATATTGCAGAAACTTAGTAAGAACCTGCTAAAGGCTCTCTCCTGTGGTTTGGTTCAGCATTGTTTTGTGTTTCTTGCATATTTTGATCTCTCTGGACTGTTTTTCTTACCTGATGACATTTCTGTAAAGCAGAACTTTACGAAATCAAAGAGTAGGTAAAATTCTATTATGTGCTCTATCTTTATTCTTTACCTAAATCTTCTGAGACTGAACTTTTTAAAAAGGAAAGTGCTTGAAAAGCTGGCTTTTAATGAATCTTATTTTTTTCTTTCTTTTTTTTAAAGTACATTTTATTGATTATGCTATTACAGTTTTCCCAATTTTTCCTCCTTTATCCCCCCTTTTCTCCTCCCCAAACCCTCCAGTATTCCCCACTCCTTAGTCCATGTCCATGGGTTGGACATATAAGTTCTTTGAATTCTCTGTTTCCTATACCATTTTTGACCTCTCCCCATCTATTTTATGCCTACTAATTATGCTTCTTATTCCCTGTACCTGTACCTTTGCTCCCCATTCTTCCTCCACTGAAAACCCTCCATGTGATGTCCATTTCTCTGATTCTGTTCCTGTTTTAGTTATTTGCTTAGTTTTTGTTTTCATTGTTTTTCTTTTTTTAGGTTCTTTTGTTGATAGTTGTGAGCTTGTTGTCATTTTACTGTTCAAAGTTTTTGATCTTCTTGAATTTCTTAGATAAGCCTCTTCAACATTCCATATAATAAGGGCTTGGTGATGATGAACTCCTTTAACTTGACTTTATCTGGGAAGTGCTTCATCTGCCCTTCCATTCTAAATGATAGCTTTGCTGTAGAGAGTAACCTTGGATGTAGATCCTTGCTTTTCATGACTTCAAATACTTCTTTCCAGTCCCTTCTTGCCTGTAAGGTTTCTTTCAAGAAATCAGCTGATAGTCTAATGGGCACTCCTTTGTAGGTAACTCTCTCCTTTCCTCTTGCTGATTTAAGATTCTCTCTTTATCTTTAATCTTGGGTAACTTAATGATGACGTGCCTTGGTGTGTTCCTCTTTGGGCCCAATTTCTTTGGGACTCTCCAGGCTTCCTGGACTTCTTGGAAGTCTATTTCCTTTTCCAGATTGGGGAAGTTCTCCTTTATTATTCATTCAAATTAAGTTTTCAACTTCTTGCTCTTGTTCTTTTCCTTCTGCTACCTCTATGATTTGGATATTGGAATGTTCAAAGTTTTCTCAGAGGCTCCTAAGCCTCCCTTCATTTTTTGAATTCTTGTTTCTTCATTCTGTTCTGGTTGGATGTTTATTTCTTCTGTTTGTTCCAAATCATTGCTTTGAGTCCTGGTTTCTTTCCTGTCACTGTTGGTTCCCTGAATATTTTGATTTATTTCACTTCAGGTAGCCTTCATTCATTCTTCCATTTTGTGACCAAGCTCAATCACTTCTGTGAGCAGTTTGATTACCAGGGCTTTGAACTCTTCATCATATAGGTTGGCTATGTCCTTATCGCTTAGTTCTCTTTCTGGAGTTCTGGTCTGTTCTTTCATCTGGGCCATATTGCTTTGTCTTGGCGCACCTGTTATGTTGTAAGGGGGCATGGTCTTAGGTATTCACTAGGGCAGGACAACCCTATTTGCTGCATTGTGGCACTGTCTGTGGGGGAAGGACCAGAGAGGGAACAATGCAGCTCACTTGCTGGGCTCTAGTCCTGCTTTCAGACGAATTCTTGTGTGAGACTGGGAGTTTCTCCCACTATGGCAACCCCTGCTGTAGTCCATAGTCAGCTCAGAGTCTCAGTTTCTGTTTTAGCCAGCTCCACCCTGGCAGTCCGCTGCCTTGCCGTAGCTTCTCTGTCCACCTGTCTGCCCCCTCTGCCTTGTTTCCTTCCTACCAGGTCTGGTTGGTTTGGTTGACTGTTTAATTCTTTGGTTATCAGAGTTCCATGTAGTTTGATTTTCTGGTTGTTTATTGATTTTAGATTGGTTGTTATCCTCCTTTTGGTTGTGGGAGGAAGTGAAGGGTTTCTACCTACACCTCCATCTTGGCCAGAACTCCACTATTTTCTATTAAGAGTTTTTAGATTGACTCAATTTCAAACACACTAGTAATATGTGTTTTAATAGCTATTGAGCCATTATATTTAATAATGTAAGCATTTTATTGGTTTTTTTAAATGGGTGTTTGCAGAGATAATACTCTATTTCTAATTCTCGTCCTCACAAAAAGGAGGAAGGAGGTATTTTATTTCCAACAATATTCTATCAGTGTCCTTGAGCCTGCCTATCTAGTTTTCAGCCTGTCTACTAACACCAGCCTAGCCAACCAGGTTTATAGTTACAGGATTAGATATGGTGTACTGGGTGACTCCTTCTGTTTCTAACCCCCTTCCATTAACTAGCCCTGTTCTGTGGTGGAAATTGCAGATTCATTTGGCTTTTCTTCTTCATTTACTGAAGAGAGAAAAACAAATTATTGGCTTTAAGAACTATGAAGAACCTGAGGTTCTACCCTATGTGCAGATTAATAAGTTAGCTTGCCATGTTCTGATAGATGTTGTTAGTCAATTCATGGCACAGCAGGTTGCATGAGCTTCAAGTTAGCACTGGTCCCCTGCCTCTCAAACTCCTCAGGGGCCATGTGAAGAAGGTGTGCCCAGGCTGGTGCCATCCACAGGGTAGGTTTGTGTCAGAGCTAAGAAACCCCCAGTTTTATGAGAGATCTGCTAGAAAATCTGCCCAACCTTCACTCAGAGGTAGAAATTATCTTTATTAACCTTGTCAGGAGCAAATCTGTTATCTGCCCCCAAGGGAGAAACTGTCTCTATCATCTGAAAGAGTAATTGATAGAAGTTGCACAGAAACATGAGACTGATGTATAATTATCTCCCATGGTAGGTAGCAGCAGCAGACTTCCCATCTATCTTTGTTTTGGTCAGCTTTTCCAAGATCTAGAAGGTAGAAAAACTATTTTAGTTTAAATGCCAACATGAATTCCAGAGACACAGGTTCTTCCATGTGAAAACTATTGCTTTTGTTTGATAAGGCCCTGCACTGTTGGGTAGTTTTGTTCGTTGGGACCAAGTCAGGTGCTCCAAAGTGTGCTTCATGAACAACCTGTGCTTACTGCCATCATGGCACTGAGCACACTGTACTGTCATATATTTTGTTTCCCCTACTATACTATATACCTTTATGGAGACAGGGAATGCATATTATTCATTTTTGTGTCCTTATATCTGTCAGGGTTCTTGGTAACTGTTTGTTGAATGAGATGAGTGAATGAATAAATAAGAACAGAAAGTCTTTACTTCAAATCTGGTTGATCTTTCATCTGTTTATTCAGATTCCTTATCCTACTTTGAGACTTGGCCATTTGATTGAAAATTGTACATAGAACATAAGGGACCAGAAAATATTTGTTGACTGAATGGGTTAATCTTAGATAGGACTCTTGTATGGGATTTGAAAAGCTGGGTTAGATACAGAGTGAACATCTTGTGTGAAATTGTTCCTAAACCTGAATTGACCTGTGCATCATCCTTTTCTTTTCATATTGATTGCTTTGATCTTTCAAGGTTTGTTTTCTTGATATGGTCCTCTGTGTTCTGTAGAAAAATAAAAATTGATTTGAAATTTTGAGTAACGTTTTAAAGTTGATTGAGAAATTTTTTAGAAAAACTATTTTATTGTGAGTTCACTTATAAAGCTCAATTTGACCCTAATTCTTTGTCATCAATGGTTTGTTTCATGTCCAAATGTATATATAGTTATGAACAGAGTTATGACACAGTATGTGTATATAAATCACTGTTGCCAGAAGACTTTGTAAAACTCTTGCCTACAGCTGTGTGTTCAGCTGAAGAGTTAACCTTGGCTCAGGCAGGGGCAGGGGCAAATGGAAATTGGCTTCCTCTTTCTTGGTGCCAGCACAAATGCTCCTTCCTGTGCAGTGCCTCTTGAGCTCTGTAGTCCCTACATTTAAGAAGCTTGGAGAAACAATCTAAAAACTACTATGTAGTACTTGCATTATTTCATAATTTTCAGACATGTATAAGCATGATAATTGAAATAACTTAATCACTTTAAACCAGAAATGAGAGAACTGTTTTGGAAAGTTTGTGTGTTCACATTTGTGTTGGGTTAATGTGTTTGCACTAAAATGTATTTAGTAGTATAAGGAGAAAAATGATTCACAAACTTTTTCTATATCAGACCTACAGCTCATTTATACTTATGTTTTCCTTAATATCATTAATTTGAATGGCTTTATATAGTTTTCTAGGAATTCCTCCAACCAGAAATTGAAGGAAATAGTAGTTTCATCACAGTTTGGGGTCATTTTTCAGTAGCGTCTGTGTGTTGAGTTGCATGCATTGTATGAGATATAAAGCCTTATCAGATGCTAAGAAGTGATTATAATTTTTTAAACTTTCATTTATTTATTTTTAGAAAGTGGGAAGGAAAGGGAAAAAAGGAAAGAGAAAAACATCGATGTGCGAGAGAAATGTCACTTGGTTGCCTCCTGGACACCCCTAATCAGGGGCCTGGCCTGCACTCCAGGCTTGTGTCCTGAACAGAAACCAAACCTTTTCAGTGACCTTTCAGTTTGCAAGATGATGCTCAACCCACTGGGCCCTACCAGTCAGGGCAAGAAGTGATTACTTAATGAAGCTCTTTATGTGTCTGGTTTTCTTAGCTCGAAACGTCCTTCTGGACTACTTAGAACACCAACTTCTTTCTTACTCTGTTGAGATCTCTATAAAAACACCCCCATCAACTTGAGGGACTCATTTATTCCTATTTTCACTGAAATAATTCATAGTGCCAAGACCTAAAAATCATTGGGGAGAGAATAAAAATATTGAGCCTTTAAGTGGAACAGGTTAGCCTGAACATTTGGGATCATATCGATTTATTTTAAATATCCTCTGCCATATTTTCCTCCCTGTAGTTAATCTAGTGTTTTCTTTTGTTTACTCCATACAGATATGTTACTGTGCCAAATATGAAACAATTAGACTTGTAAGCCCTCAGTGAGGTTAAATAGTTGCAGAGAAAGGATATTCATAGGGAAACATTAAGTGAGATAACAAGATAGAAATATAAAAAAGATAGTGTATATTATTTATCTGTAATAATAAAATGTTTTGAATTTGTGCTAGAACTTTGGGCCAGAATCCAGGAGCTCTTTGTAGAATAGGTGAGACTTGATTAGTATTCCGTTGGGTTTGATAAGTGGAGAAATAGGAAAGCTTATGAGCAGAAGTGGGGATAGTAGTTTGGGGAATCAGTTTTGGAAGAGTAGAAAAGCTCTGCAGAAAATGATGAGGAATAATGAAGCAAGTGAAGGATAATTTCTACTTCTATGTCTTTGTATTATCTAAGTTCACTACAGTGTCCACTTATTGCAGTTTAAATGAAAATCTGATCATAGTTTCAAGTAAAGTTGGTGCTGATCTGTCTTAAAATATGATTCCTGAACATGAAATCCTCCCTTTCACAATTTTTTGAATCTTAATTAATATATACTATAATTATCATTAATAGTTATATTTATCAGCAAGAGGAATTATTCAGATATTGAACTCTTTCAGACCTTGGAGGCCTGATAAAGAGTTAGATATATTGAAAATTAGTACATCAATTCAATTTCTTTCTTTCTTAGGAGAAGACTTTTAGCATGTGTCCCTTCCCATCCCCTCTTTTTGGATAACAGCTTTATTGATACTTATTTTACATACCATACAACATATTAATTATTTTAAAATCATTTTTTATTTTTCAATTGAAGTTGACATACAATATTATATTAGTTTCAGGTGTACATCCAAGTGGTTAGATTATATAGTTTAAGCGATCATCCTGATAAATCTTGTACCCATCTGAGACTACACATACTTATTAGAATATTATTGACTCTATTCCCAATGCTGTATTTACATCCTCATAACTGTTCTATAACAATCCATTTGTACTTTTGAGGGGGGTGTAGGCGAAGTGATTTTATGCATTCTCTTTTTGTTCAGTTTGCACAACTATTCAATACCTGTTGAAGGGGAAATATTGTTATTTAGGGAAAAGTGCACTCAGTCAGAAATAGGAGATCTAGATTAGTAGTCCCAGGTTTCCACACTTCCAAATGGGCAGCCCAAGGCTCAGGCAGTTAAATGTCTGTGTCATGGTAGAAGTAGGATTTGAAGCCCACTTTCTTTCACCTTAACATGCCAATTCATTGGCCTGGGAATAGGTCAGGATTCAATTTGTATTTTTTAATCCCTTCACTTTTTTTACCCATTCCCCCAACCCCTTCCTTCCGTATGGCAACTGTCAAAATGTTCTCTGTATCTATGAGTCTGTTTCGGTTCTGCTTGTTTTGATTTGTAGAGTCAATTGTTGGTAGATACATACTTATTGCCATTTTATTGTTCATATTTTTTATCTTTTTTCCCCTTCTTCTTAAAGAAGACCTTGTAACATTTTTATGTAATACTGGTTTAGTTGTGATGAACTCCTTTAGCTTTTTCTCGTCTGGAAAGCTCTTTTTGTGTCTTTTGATTCTAAATTATAACTTTGATAGGTGGAGTAATTTTGGTTATAGGTCCTTGCTTTTCATCATTTTAACTATTTTTTGCCACTCCTTTCTGGCACGCACAGTTTCCGTTGAGAAATCCGCTGACAGTCTTAGGGCAGCTCCCCTGTAGGTAACTCATGCTTTACTCTGATAGGAGCTGAGATCTTCATTCAGCCAGTCAGTCCTCAAAGGGCTTGTCCGAGGAGGTAGTTGAGCTCTACCACTGGGCAGAAGCTCTGTGGGCAGTGGATGGCAGCATTTTAGGCTGCTGCGGGGTCCAGTTCTTGGCAGGTGATGATGCCAAAGATCATCCTCTGCCTTTGGTCAGAGTGGCCACCTTGTTCCTGAAGGGGGAAGCTGTTTTGGTGTTGAACTTGTTCTACAGGGACCAGCAGGGGTCATAGTCCTCTTGAGACTCCAGGAACTGTCCGAACTTAGCATTCCCATCAGCTTTCATGTTCTCAAGTCAGTGCCCTCCCATTTGTGCACAGTGACAGTGCATGAAGCTGAGGTGCACTCTGAGCCCTGAGCATCCCAGGAAGATCCAGATATCGTCCGGGGTCACACTCACCCACTGAGGGCTGAACATGCCACAAGCAAAACAGACCTTTTTTCATCCTGCACCCTGACTTCCTTAAGAACTTTCCTGGTGTTTGGGCTGGCCATGATGCAGGCTTGATCCTGCGGGTTGTGATTGGGTAGGGTCTGGTGAGGTCGGACTGCATCCAGGCCTTGGTCCAGCTATGCTGCAAGCCTCACTGAGGATTCTCCCTGGCCACAACTTACCCATTTTAAGTATACAGTTCAGTAGTTTTAGTACATTTGCAGAACTGTCCAACCAGTACTGACTCAGACACTGGCCTGCAGTGTCCATGGAGTCATGGATGAGACAAGAGATAAATTCATATGGACTACCGAGTCCTGTGGAGGAAAAGGGACAGCATGACTACCCTCTCAAGGGGAGAGTGCCTTGGAGCGTCCTGGCCACTCTATCAAAGGAGAGTGCCCCGTGCCATTGCCTGAGCAGGCTTTTGTTAGGTAGTTTTGAGTAGGAATACAGATACAGCTTATTAACCATTGTCTGGCAGTGAGGATCAAACAAATAGATAATGTTCAAAGGGCTAAAAAGGGCTCATACTGAGTTGGGGTCTCATCACCTGAAAAACTAGAGAACTTAAAGGGCTAAATACATTTCCTGCCTAGGCCTTCATAATTTAAGAGCATCCTCAGCAAAGCAGGCTTCACAGGACTTTACATATCTTGCCTCAGGCCTAATTACCCTGGGAATCCCGCCATTTCTAGTGCAGGCTGTACCGCTCCTTGTCATTGTTACAGGCTTGAGTTGGGCAGAGGAGACAAAGCAGTGGAGAGGTTTGAAACTTCTCGCAGGCAGCATGAGGACTCAGGCTTTGTCAAAGCTGAGGGGTAAGGGTTGATCACCCCCATTTTCCACAGCCCCCCCAAGTCCTTCCCTGCGGGCCTTCCCATGTGATCGTGCCTATCTTAGGTCCATCTTCCCTTGAGGAATCTTACCTGTCATTGGCTAACTGACCAAGCAATGGGGGCCAGACAAGGAGCAGAAGTGGTGTTCCTGTCAGGGAGATAAGCTTGTCTCCTTAGTGTCTCCTGGTCCGGAGGTCTCTCACTCAGCCTTAGCCATGGGGGGGTTATAGCTTCCTGAAACCAGGCAGGGCGGTTCCCAACAAAGTACCACAAGTATAGAATGTGTCGTCACCTGCAAAAGGAAACCCCTAAATGTTTAGCTGTGTTTCTCCTAAATCCCCAATTTTACCTTAGCCATGAATAACTATTATTAATTTATCTATATAGTTTTGCTTATTTTAGATATTTCACATAATGGAATCATATGTTATCTTTTGTGATTGGCTTCTTCATGTTGTTCTGTGTATCAGTACTCCATTCCTTCTTATGGCCAAATAATCTTCTATTGTATGGATATGCCACATTTTGTTTATTCATCAGTTAAGGGATTTTTGAGTTGTTTCCATCTTTTGGTAATTATAAATGATGCTACTGTGAACATTTGTACAAACTTATGTATGAACATAAGTATTTATTTCTGTTGGATATATACCTAGGAGTATAATTACTAGCTCATGTGGTAACTCTAACTTTTTGAAGCATTGCAAGTCTGTTTTCCAGAGTGGTTGTACCATTTTGCAAGTCTACTGGCAGTGTATGAGGATTCCACTTTTTTTACATCTTTACCAGCACCCATTATCTGTCTGTTTGATTATCATCATCCTAAAGTGTGTGAAGTGGTATCTCATTGTGGATTTGATTTGCATTGTCTTGATGATCAATGAGGTGCTTATACTCATGTTTGTAGTTTGGTTGAGTTCAGAGAGCATAAGCATTAGACAATGAGTAATAATACCTGTTACCTTAGGTTGTTATAGAAATATTTTGGAGGGAGGTAGGACAAGTACCTGTGAGGGTAGGACTTGAATTAAACCTTGAAGAAAGAAATTTAGCCAAGAATTGTGATTGTAAGGACTTTTTAGCAAGGGAATAGGAAAAACAAAGTCTTGCAGATAGATAATGTATGTCATATGAAAAGGGACTGAGTGGAATTGCAAAAGTATATGCAAGGGAGTCATAACTAAATTTGGTTATGATTTAGATTATCATTTATTTTTGGTTATGATTATGATTTGGTTATGATTTAGTCATAACTAATTTTGGCTAGATTAAGAGGTCCAGTATATGAATTTGAACTTGTTGGCGTAAATAAGGGTCACTTAAATATTTTTGCTTAATATGATTATATATAACAGCAGTTTTGGTAGATCAGTCTGATCAAAATATGAATTCAGGATAACAGATAAGCTTCCTATTAAGTGCTAACTGATCAGTTGGTAGTAGTAGTCTGGACCTCTGTATTGAAAAGAATGATGAGTTTGGCTCAAGGAGCCAGAGTTCAGTGGTTGAATATGGATGCCCGCTTTAGTCTGGTATGGAAGAGTTTCAATATGATCGCTGCTTATTTCCCATTTCTGAAGGCTAGACTGAGCTGATTATGGTGACTATAAGAAACAGAGAGAGAAGAGTTAATGGCATAATTATGTTCAGGTTGCATATTTTGTCAGGTCAAAATTAAAAGTCCTCTTGATGCTTAAATATCAACTGATTCTCTTTTGTTATGCTTGAAAGAGAGAAACTATATAATTTTCTCGTTAAACACTTCCTTTAAATGCTTCTTTCCATATGCTTGTTGGAGGTGCCACTGCTGTAATTTTTTTGGTAAATGTCAGAATATGTAGAGTGTGTAAGACATAAACTGTGACTGAATCACATTTAATATGTAAAATTTTGTTAATAAAATTGAGTTAACATGACAGAAATCACATAAAACTAAGTGTTTAATGATCATTTAGAGTACAGAGTTTTAAGTAGAATTACTCTTACTTGCAAACAGATTATTAAAATAGTCATTTGCACTTTATTGTTACAAAGGTTTTTGTCATGTTGGTAAGAAAATTTGGTAAAACAAGTATTTAAGAACTGTATTTTACTGAAATTATACATTGAATTTATTAGCTGGTAATATGGGCAATCCTTTAAGTACTCTGGAAAGATAATTTTTATATTGAGCTTGTGATTTCTTTAAAGAAGTAAAATCTCATCTGTATGGTCAAAGCTAAAATAAAATCACACAATTTGCATGAAGTACAGCTGTTGCTTTGAATGTTTTAGTTGATAGAAATGAGAAGCCATATTAAGATTCTGTTATGAAAGATTCCACTTCAGAAATTGGCTGTTAGAGAATGTCATTGTTTTCTTTTTTGGGAAATCATCAGAAAAGCTAACTTCAAAGAAATCTTTTGTTTTAGTGTACTTAGCAGTGAATGATGTTAATAGTATGACCACCAGCTTGGTTTGTCCTTTTAGTACTGACTAAGCAAGTGTAACTGAGACTGAAAGTTGGTTAGATAGTTGGCTTAAATTTTCTTAAGGTTTACTTGCCAAATAGAAAATGGGAGACCTGAGTCTTAAGTTTTCTACTGATTTTACTACAGTAACAAGTTACAGGATATTGAACTATGGGCATATCTCAAAGATATTGTGAGTTTGGTTCCAGACCACCACAATGAAGTGAGTTGAATTTTTTTGCTGGTAGGGGGTCTTGCCTTCAATTTGTTAAAACACAACATCTATGAAATGCAATAAAGTGAAGCACAATAAAATGAGGTGTGTTTGCACTCACACGATGGTGCTGTAACCAATTTCCATATGTTGTGCAGGGATTTCTAGTACTTGCTGCCATTTTTACTCTCTCCTGTTTTGCCATGGGCCCTGTCACAGGCCATATATTTTAACATAAAAATTAAAACGTGTTGGGGTGGGGTTGGTATAAGATAGCTGAAGAATCACAGTAAATTGATTACTGTGAGGTAATGGATTTTTACATTAGTTAAGATATTTCATCACCATGGGAGACTTTCTATAATTTACAATTGTCAGCATAAGAAACATTCAAACCTGTAGAGAATTTTTGTGAATTTATTTGAGCCAAACTGGTGACAATTGCTGGGAAGCAAAATCTCCCTGGGAAGAGAAATGTTCTGGAGAATGGAAGTTTGGCACCTTATTTTATACATTACAATCAAAAGAGGAGGTGTAAGTGGGTTACATGAAATCCGTTGTCGATGGATTAGGGAGGTGAGAGACAGCAAAGTGGGAAAACCTCTGGGATTGGATAAAATGATAGACACTTACTTTTACACAGGTGGGTGCAGGATAGTCACAGTCAACAATGAACATGATAACAATACTGATGAGGGGATTTGAGGTCTCCCTCTGGTGTGGTGCTTGTGCTTTGAGGAGTCTAGAAAAAGGAAATTTGACATTCCAAAACTATGTTGTGTAAATGCACAAAGATGGCAGACAGGCTCAGTTGAGGTAAAGACTGACCTTCATTAGGGAAAAATACAAGCCTAGGACATGATTACCCACCACAAACTACTTTTAGTTAGAAAGTTTTAATTTCAGACCATCCTGGGTGGTTACTTTAGGTCTCTGAGTTTGTAAGGCTGCCTCACAGGCCCACCTGAGCTTGTCAGGATTCACATGTGGCCCTTTTTCTACCACAGAATCAAAGACTTTAAGAAATAGAAAAGTTATTCTGATTTAATTCCCTCTATAACATATCTCTTAATCTTCAGTGAATAGATGATAAAAATTGATGGGGGGGTGGTTCCATGAACTATGTACCGAGTAATCCTATGTATTTTATTTTATGCATCCAAAACACTAGTCTGAGAAGGGGACTATAAGCATTATCAAACTGCTAAAAGGGCCCTTTGCAGAAGAGGAGGAGGGCGAAACAAAAGGTCTTGTTTTTTATGGGACTTTAAAATGTAGTTAGGGAGACCTCTACATCTTAAAACAACAACACAAGGCTTAAAGAGATTAAGACACTGGTGAACACACACATTTTTTGAGCCCAACACATTTTTTGAACCTGGCTCTGCATCATACATATGTATTGCATACATATGTATTGATATAGTGAAGGGATTCCTCCCATCGAATTAACACATCCATCATCTCACATTTATATTTTGTGTGTGTATATGAACATTTAAGTTCTACTCTCTTAGGAAATTTTAGTTATATAGTACAGCATTATCAACTAGAGTCAACTGTAGTCACCATGTTATATGATAGATCCTCAGACCTTATTCATCTTATAACTGAAAGTTTGGACACTTTTACCAACTTCTCCCTATTTTCCTCACCTCCCAATTCCTGGCAGCCACTTTTCTACTCTTGTAGTGACTAGTTTTTATGTGGAGGTCTTAGAAATACTTTTGTTCAGGGTCTTCAAGTTTAATCTGAGATTAAAACTACAGAGTTGACTGACTTCTTACTTTTGACATGTACTTAACACAAGATAAGAGAAAACTAGTAGTGGTGTTCCAATATGCCTTTACCATGTCAGTGTTTTGGGTTACTGCCACATATTTCTATTGTTGTCTTTACTTTCTCTCCTGTGGGACAAATTGGATTGAGGTGGCTCACCAAGCAATTTAAGTAGATCTTTGACTAAATTCACAGCTGTCACTAGCTGATAGTATGAACATCCAGTGGTGTTTTATATAATAACTAGTGATGCAAGTTTTGCATCACTATTGTGGTTCCATCTTGATGTACTTATGAATGTTTGTTCTGAATAGGTAGCTGATGAATATTATGACTTACTGGAAACAGTTTTGTTGTTCTGGTCTACTAGCCAGATTGGATGACTTGTGGAATGATCACAGTGAAGAAAACTTGTGATACTTACTTGAAATGGTTTTGTATTTGTCGTATTCATATTATGTGTACTTTTAAAACAGAATTGGTAGAAAATTACAGGGTTTTCCAGAACTAAACTATAAATGTAGACTAACATTTTTGCTATTGTGAATAATAGTGTCTTAATTTTTGCATTCCCCAGGATATTCAGTATTATCTTTTAATGCTAGATTTTGAGTTACGACTAAGCAGTTAAAAAATGTCACAAAAGTTTCATTTTTCTCCCTTGGGGCCTGACACGTAGTAGGTGCTAAGTAAATTTTTGCTGAGTTGAATTCTGGTAGTCAAGCTATAATGCTGGAAAATATTCTTATCATAATCTAGATGTGTGTTTCTTATTTAATTACCAGTGATTATTGGTAGTCTTTGTTTCAGAAGGGAGAACTTTAATTTGTACAAAACAAATATGTTTAATTGTTTTCTACAGATGGACTAACAGCAGGACTTGTTGTGCTCATTAAAAATTTATGTCTTAATCATAAGGCACAAAACCTACATAATTACTTAAATTCTTACCCGTTGTTGGATAAAGACTATTTAAATAGAACCACTGTTTTAAATTTTTTATATGCTTACTTTTTTAGACTTAAAAAATAAGAGAAACTTAAAATATAGGTTGTTCACAAACATACAAACAAATCTACAAAATCGAGTTACCCCTCCAAAATGGGTAAACTTTACAAAAAGGAGTGGCAGCATTGTATTATGTACATATTGCCCTGACAAGGATTTATGAAGCAATGAAAAATATTTTGATAAGTGGCTAGCCATTCCCTGTCTGTCACATTTTCACTGGTTACCTTTTTTATATATTATGAATGGAAAGGATTCCCTATGCACTGATTCCTGTAACTACCTGGTTTAGAACCTATTTTGTTCTACTATAAGTTAGAGAAATCATTTAAGATGTATAGTTCGTATGGTGCATTGTCATTTAAAAATTGAAAAGCATAAAGAAAAATTAGAAGTAATGAATATGTGATGTAATGTGAGTAATGAAAAAAAGCAGAGGTATTTACCTAGAATTAATTTGCCAATTTTTAGTAAAGTTTCATATTCATGGGTTATCAAATGAGTGAGCTTAATTTTTAATTTAGTATTCTGAGCCACACAGTACTTGCTTTATAGGAGTATTAAGAGGCTTAAGGAATTAAAATATCTTTGGCTTTTTTTCAGATACCTTAGGAATGTAAAATGCTGAATACAGAGTGGTGTGTGTATGTGTGTATGTATAAAGTAACATATTTACATATTACATTTACTATTGGATGCCTTTTTCCTTTAAAAGATTCAACCTATTACATTAATTTCCCAGTTTATCTTTTTAGTTCATCATTGACAATTATTCTTACCCATTGAAGAATTTGTTTTTAACAGTGTTTTTTCTTTTTTAAAATATATTTTATTGATTATGCTATTACAGTTGTCCCATTTTCCCCCTTCACTCCCCTTTACCCTGTACACCCTCTCTCACCCACTTCCCCCCCTTTAGTTCATGTCCATGTGTCATACTTATAAATTCTTCAGCTTCTACATTTCTCATACTATTCTTGCCCTCCCCTGTCTATTTTCTACCTACCATCTATGCTACTTACTCTCTGTACCTTTTCCCCCTCTCTCCTCCTCCCACTCCCCTGTTGCTAGCCCTCCAGGTGATCTCCATTTCTGTGGGTCTGTTCCTGTTCTAGTTGTTTGCTTAGTTTCTTTTGGTTTTGTTTTAGGTGTGGTTGTTCATGATTGTGAGTTTGCTGTCCTTTTACTATACATGTTTTTTCTTTATCTTCTTTTCTTAGATAAGTCCCTTTAACATTTCATATAATAAGGGCTTGGTGATGATGAACTCCTTTAACTTGACCTTATCTGAGAAGCATTTTATCTGCCCTTCCATTCTAAATGAAAGCTTTGCTGGATAGAGCAATCTGGGATGTAGGTCCTTGCCTTTCATGACTTGGAATACTTCTTTCCAGCTTCTTCTTGCCTGTAAGTTCTCTTTGGAGAAGTCAGCTGACAGTCTTATGGGAACTCCTTTGTAGGTTACTGTCTCCTTATCTCTTGCTGCTTCTAGGATTCTCTCCTTCATTTTTACCTTGGCTAATGTAATTATGATGTGCCTTGGTGTGTTTCTTCTTGGGTCCAACTTCTTTGGGACTCTCTGAGCTTCCTAGACTTTCTGGAAGTCTATTTCCTTTGCCAGAATGGGGAAGTTCTTCTTTATTATTTGTTCAAATAAGTTTTCCACTTGTTGCTCTTCCTCTTCTCCTTCTGGTACCCCTATAATTTGGATGTTGGAACGTTTCAAGTTGTCCTGGAGGTTCCTAAGCCTCTCCTCATGTTTTTGAATTCTTGTTTCTTCAGTCTTTTCTCTGTGATTGTTGCTTTCTTCCTTCTGGTCCACTCCATTGATGTGAGACCCAGCTTTCTTTCCATCACTATTGGCTCCCTGTATATTTTTCTTCATTTTACTTATTGTAGCCTTCATTTTTTCATCTAATTTGTGACCAAAATCAACCAATTCTGTGAGCTTCCTGATCACCTGCGCTTTGAACTGTTCATCTGATAGGTTGGCTATCTCTTAGTCATTTAAAAGGATTGGTTCTGGGGCTTTCATTTAGTCTTGTGTTTGAGCCATCTCTCTCTCTCTCTTTTTTTTTGGTCTGGTTGCGCCTGTTAAAGATGAGGGGCTAAGCCTTAGGTCTTCACCAGGGCTGGGCACCCCAGTCACTGGGGTGTGACTTTGTATGTGGGGGCGGGGTCGAGAGGGAACAATGGTACTTGCTCCGCTCTCCGTCGGACCTCAGTCCCTTCCACCACTTCCCCTGAGCAAACTGGGCCCCTTTGGTGCCAGTTCCCATGTGGGTGGGCTTGTGTACCACGTGGGACTTTCCAAGGACCTGTCCTGTGAGGCTGGGTGTTTCTTCCTGTGCCTCAGCTCCCACAGGTGTTTTCAGTCGGTGTCCTGAGGCTCTGTTTCCCAGAGCTGGGATCCTGAGTTGCGCACAGTGCCTTTGCTTCACAATCGCCGCCTCACTGGGTCTGCCATTTGCCACCCTCGGCTGAGGTCTGCCAGCTGCCGCTTGCACGCTCAAGGTCCACACTCTGTGGTCTTGTGTGCCCCGGATGCCTTACATGCCCCAATGCCTTACACACTGGGTCCCAGTGCTCTCTGCGCCGCAACCCGTGCCTTGCTCCCTGACTCCGCCCCTCCTATTGGTCTGGATGAATGGGTCTATTTTAACTTCTTGGTTGTCTGACTTGCATTCAGATCAATTTTCTGTCAGTTCTAGTTGTTATTATGTTTCTAAATTGTTGTTGTCCCTATCTTAGTTGTGTGAGGAAGCACAGTGTGTCCACCTATGCCTCCATATTGAGCGGAAGTCACAAAGGTAGTTTTGATGCTGATTTATATTGTAGTGAAGCAATGGACTATAGTGACTATTTTGGGGTCAGATTTGATGCTGCTCTTTTTGCTGGATTATATTATATCACTGAATTATTTATTGTTCCCTGTACGTAATATGGCTTTAGAGGCCCAGCCTTGATATGACTTTCTCTGTATGCTTTCCCTGGTGGGTTGTCCAAACTGAATGAATCAAACTCTCATTGCTGTTTTCATAGTTTTTTTTTTTAAGATTTAATTTACTTATTTTTAGAGATAGGAGAAGGGACTGAAAGAGAAGGAGAGTAACATCAATATGTGGCTGCCTCTCATGTGCTGCCTACTGGGGACCTGGCCCACAACCCAGGCATGTGCCCCCACTGGGAATCAAACCAGCAATCCTTTAGCTCACAGGCCCTTGCTGAATCCACTGAGCTACACCAGCTGGAGTTCATAGTATCTCATACCTTAATATGTGTGAGTATAGCTTTCATTTTACAAGGGTGATTTTGGTAATGCCATGTTTGGAACCTATGTCAATAATCTAGTTTCCAGATGGAATGTGCTTGATGAATCATCAGGGTTATAGGAAGAAAATATTAGAACTTGTATTTGCTTATCCAATCTTTCATATTTTTTGTATATTTGATTTGATATATATACCACATATATTTATGCACAAATTTTCTCAACAAAAATGTATGTTGGGTACATATTTAAACTGTTTCTACTAAAAGGTGTGATTGAAAACATTTGGAAACCAAATAGATAATAGGTGGTAGGAGTCAAATTAGAGTGGTAGCATTAGGAATACAAGAGGAAGGGGAGTAATTTAAGATCAGTTGCACATTAGCTACAGGTGAGAGATAGAATAAGCATAAAGCTAGCAATAGAAGGATCAGAGAAGACACTATTTTCTTGTTCATGTTATCAGTTAGCCTGGGAGACTTGTAAGAACTGAGAGCAAATGTTCACCTTTCTGCTCCCTGTGCCTCACTTGGTGAGCAGCCAGAAGGATGACATAACACAGGTGGCAAACACAAGGCCCGTGGGCAGAATCCAGCCCTCCATCTTGTTTTATCCGGCCCAGTACCTGTTTCTACCTGGTGGCAGCACCAAGCTCTTGCTTAACTGTTAAGGGGTAGTTACGTTTATATAGTCCTAAAATTATATTCAGCCCTTTGAAGGCAACTGTGAGGCTGATGTGGCCACGGGTGAAAATGAGTTTGACACCCCTGACATATAAGAAGTAGGAAGTCTAGGATCAGAAAAGTTGAATTTTCAATTAGACTGTCCCCTACTTCCTTTCACCTCTAGTAATTGCCATTCGGTTGTCTGTATCTATAAGTTTGGTTTTTTGTTGTTGTTAGTTCATTTTTTACTTTTTTGTTTTACATTCCACATATGTGTGATACTTCAAATTGGTATATTTACATCTTTAATTTGCATACATTAAATCACGTGTGTTCCTTTATGCTTCCTGCCTTCACTGCTCTAGGAAATCTGATTTTGTGGGCTGCATACCATGACCACCACCCTAAAAGAATAGGTGCTGTTGAGAGGGAATAAATGTGGGCCAGGATTTAATGTAGGCTGCACAGCAGCACTGGTGTGGACTGCTGTGTCTTTGTAAAACCTGTTTTTGGCAGGAAGGTGTCCATGAGAGGCTTAAAAGAGAAAAGCTGCTGTTAACACTAAAACAATATGTTGTAATTAAAATAAAAATCTTTCTGCAAGTAAAACTGATTGCTCTTGAGAAGGCTTGTATGCAGATTGTTCTGTAATTGATTTATGTAGGTAGTCATGAGTTTTATGGTATACTGAGACTTTCTGCTTATGAGGTAGTCTGGGGTTGACAAACTATGGTCACTGAGACAAATCAGGCCTACCTGTTACCAGTATTTGCAAACAAAATTTTACTTTTTAAATAAAGTTTTATTGGAACATTGCTATGCTCATTTGTTGATTTATGGTTGCTTTCTTAGTGGAATTGAGTAGTTGTGACAGAGACCATGTGGACCATAAAGCCTAAAATATTTATTATCTGGCCCTTTACAGCAAAAGCTTAGCCTATCCCTGACTGAGGAAATTGCAGATATTTTATGAATAGCTTTTTTTTTCTTTCCCCGGCTAGATGGTTTTGTAGATGTTTACATGGGGAAGATTACCTTTATTGAGATGATACAGTGTAGTGGTTAACAAAATTGGTTCTGGAGTAAAACTTTGTGAGTTCAAATCTTTTTTTTTTTTTTAAGATTTTATTTATTTATTTTTAGAGAGGGAAGGGAGGGAGATAGAGAGAGAGAGAGAGAAACATCAGTGTGTGGTTGCTGGCGGTTATGGCCTGCAACCCAGGCATGTACCCTGGCTGGGAATTGAACCTGCGACACTTTGGTTCGCAGCCCGAGCTCAATCCACTGAGCTATGCCAGCCGGGAAAAAAAAAATGTGAGTTCAGATCTTACCTCTTCTGGTGGTCAATTAATTTTGTGACTTGGGGAATATTGTGTCTCTTCCCTTTAGTTTCCTTTCTTAACGGTAGGGCTAATAATAGTATTAGCTCAAAAGCTTGTTC
Organism: Phyllostomus hastatus; assembly: GCF_019186645.2. Lineage (NCBI taxonomy): Eukaryota > Metazoa > Chordata > Mammalia > Chiroptera > Phyllostomidae > Phyllostomus > Phyllostomus hastatus. The sequence goes on from NW_025333530.1 coordinate 4,429,667, forward strand.
TGAGAATTAAGCAAGAGGTGTGTTTAGTGTATTATAAGTGCTCAATAAACAAATATTAGCTGTTTTACATACACATTTTTTTTCTTTGAAAACTGAAGTACAGGAAAAGGTAAAAGGAACTGTTGGCAGTAAAATGGTACCAGTTATTGGTGCTTGGACCTTGATTCAGCTACCTTGGTTCTTGAGTTCTGCTAAGAGAAGAATTCAGAGCCAGTGAATTCAAATCGCAGCAAAAGTTTAGAAAGTCACAGAAGTAGGAAAAGTGAGCCAGCTTTTCCTACTGGATGTGGGCTCAGGAAAAAAGTTACAGAGGCAAAAGGGCCCTTGGAGCTTAGGCAAGAGGGGCAAGGAAAATGTGTCTGGGGGGACAGTGCTCCATAGAGAGAGCCGTTCGGGGTTCTCAATTTTGAGCCCTTTTATCTGGACATCTCAGGAGGATCTCAGTAGAATGTTAATCAGCTTTCCCTGTGTGTCCTTTCAGAGTTGTGGTCTCCACTGATTGGTCGCCAGGGCAGGGAGTCATTAGCTATATGCAGCTGGTCCTGATGTCAGCCATGGCATAGCTTCATCTGATTTTGCTGCTTTTCTCGGTGTAGAGCTGAAACACAACTGAGGCCTAGATGCTATGGCTAGCTTGGCCAGAACTCTGTCTCTGTAGTCAACAGACCCCAAGACTTTGCTCCCAAGAAGATTTGATGCTGATCAGAACCTCTTTGTACTGAGGACTTAATGCTTAAGGGACTGGTTGTACAAGGGAGTCGTGTTCTCTGGTCCCCCTCTTGTTCCTCCTCTAAGGGCATTTATCACGTGACCAGTGACATATCAGGGGAGGGTCCAAACTGCATGACCCAGCGATATGAAAGGTCTGGGGGTCTAAACCAACCAGCTGTTATGCTGGGGGAGAAAAGGTTACCCTGGGGCAAAGTCTTTGTTTTTCCAGTTTTGCCTGTTGCTAGGCACCCGGGGCTTTCCTCCCTGATGACATTCTGTACTGGTCCTGACATCCTTCTTCTGCTCATGCCTTTCTTAAGTGTCTGCCACATAACTATGCCAAAGCATGCATTATGTCTTACGTTTGCACCTTCCCTATACTTAGCCTCTGGCTACATTGATTTTGTCAGTGCTGCTACAGTTTTCTTTTTTAAAGGTGTTTGTTCAAACCACAGGAAGTTTAGTTTGCAGTAAACTTTATTGAATGTGATTCCATGTTTACTTTTTCTTACATCGATTTCATTGATTTAATGAAATTCAGTACAATGTTGTTTATTGGACTGGGTGATTTTTATATAGAAAATTTTCTATTGCCGTGAAACCTCATGCACCTAGATGCCAAGACTTGCTGAGATCAAATTGCAGTCTTCATCTGCTTTAATCAGATTGCAAGTATAATGAAGTTCAAATTTACAGTTGTTTTGAGAATAAGGTCACTGGATAAATCAGAGATAAATTGAAATTGACCCTATATTTTTACTCAAGTTAATTTACTTACTACGCTGAGCTCTTTATTTAGCTCAGCGTAGTAAGTAAAGTAAGTAAGTAAGTTAGGTGGCTGCATGTTATGGGACTTGTTTTTTGATTTAAGATACTGTGGACTTTACTTTTGTATCTTTGTTTACATAGAACTGAACTAGTAACTTTGTTCCCGTATAGTTCAGCTGTTAAAGCTGTGAATAATTTTGGGCTGACCTCAGGTTGGCTGCTTTTGGAAGTCCTTCATTGTGGCCTGCCTAAAACGAATACAGTAGTACAGAGTATCTAGTTGTGTTTTCTTTTCTTTAGATTTTATTTATTTTTAGAGCGAGGAAGGGAGCGAGAGACAGAGAGAAACATCAATGTGTTTTTTCCTCTCACACACCCCCTGGTGGAGACCTGGCCTGCACCTTAGGCATGTGCCCTGGCCAGGAATCCAACCTGGGTTCCTTTGGTTTGAAGGCTGGCATTCAATCCACTGAGCCACACTGGCCAGTGCTCCAGTTGTGTTTTCTTGATGGCTTATGATGGCCATTAGGCTTTTTTTTTGACTAGTGCTATAGTGAGAAAAATGCAGGTCTTACGTTTTAGTAAATTACAGTCAACATTTATGTATTCATATCGCGCTTTTAGATTCTTTTGGTTTTAATAGGAGAACAAGTTGTAAAGTCATTTGTTAAGTAGAATCATCTCTCTCATAATTTTTCAAGCATCCTGAGCTAGGAAGGGTGTGAGAAATAAATACAGCAAATTTGGAGCTTTTGATTTTAATCTGGGTCTATGTTAAAAATTTTAGTTAAATAGAGAATCTATTTTAGCTAAAATAGTAGCAGCAGATGAGGGTAAGAATGCAGAGGAAGCTGCTCTCTTGGGAAGCTGGATGACCTTTTGGAGCGGGTGGTCTGTGGCTTCAGTAGGTGAACTTGGGCATAATTTTAGCAACCCAGTCCCAGAACTCTCCCATCTCACCCTGCAAAGAATTTTCTAAGCCAAAACATCAGCCTGGCTGAGTTCACCTTCATCTCTATTTTTTTCATTTTTTCCTGTCTCTGTAGAAGTCATGTTTGTTCTCCTTTTTATGATTAATTTTGCATATCAAAATAATTTGATTTCTAAAATTCATTTGCCACCTCCTATGTACCTGTCTGTGTAACATAAGGTACACCTGTTAATTATAATTTTATGTAATTATCCAGTTAAAAATATTTGCTGGTAGCCATATTTTTATAGGTTTGAAGACTTTGTGGGATTTGGAAGCAGAAGTACGCACACATCACTCATTTTACTTATCATGATAAATTGCATTCTTACCAAAGCTCCTACATCTAAATAGTCAGCAGTTCTATGGCTAGAGTGGCCCCTCAAAGAGAGTCCTGAAAAAGGGCAGTTATCTTCCTTGAATCCTCTATCTTCAAGTTTCTCTTTATTTATTTATTTAATTTATTTATTTTTAGATTTTCTTTCTTTTTTTCAGTTGTCTCCATTTCCACCTCCATTACTCTTGACCCTGCCCTACCCACTCCTCACCTCCCACATTCAGTCCCCACTCCCCCACCGTTGTCTTTGTCCGTGGGTCCTTTATACATGTTTCTTGACCCTTCCACTTTTTTCCCCATTATCCCCTGCAACCGCCCCTCTGGTCACTGTCAGTTTGTTCTTTATATCCATGTCTCTGGTTCTATTTTGCTCTCTTGTATGTTTTGTTGATTAGGTTCCACTTTTAGATGAGATCATATCTTCTTTTTATTATCTGGTGACTTTTATACCTAGATTTGACCAAACTCTTTTGACTATTTATTTCCTTCTGAAACAACCTGTCAGTTTCTGTGTTGGAAACAAACCATTATACTCTCTGACCCTAATTTTTTAACCTTTCAGCCTTTATTATTATCCCCCTCTTTTTCTGGATGTCCCATAATCTCCAGTACCTCAGTCAGTTCATTTTTTTATGGTCTGTCAGCCTCTGCTGCATTTATTTCCTTCCTATCTACTGTCTAATTTGTGATCCATTTCTTCAGCCTTTTTCTTTGTTTTGTTCCTGTCAATACCTTTAATGCCATTTATACATTGCATTGTTGTCCTTCTACCTTATCTACCTGACAAACTTCACATGAGGATTCATCTGACTGTTCAATTTCCCCACACCTGAGTGCCACAGCGACCTCAGCTGGGCCCAGCTCTTTCTGCCTCCTCTTATTCATAGTGGCACCATCAAATCTTCACTGTTCCTAAGCCTTCTAACCAGTCATACCTCTTGCTCAGTTTTATCAAATGACTCCAGAGAGCAAATAGCTGCCATGTGACAGGAACCCTGATTCATAGTAGTGAGTGAGAGGTGAGTCTGTAACACACTTTTTGTATTCATAACATCTACTTGCAGGTTCTTGTGCATTGGGTATTCAGGATGTTTGACAGTGTTGTATCATTTCCTTAAAAATGTTTATACCACCTCAATCTATAAAGGCTTTAAATTTGCTTGCAGGAAATACATATTAAATAGTGAAACAAACTTAAAAATGAAACTTTTGGATTTTATAAAATGTGAGGACAGGGATATATAGTATCAGGAGGATGGGATAATAGAGGGATTGTACTAGTTTTCTGTGGCTGCTGCAACAAGTTACCGCAAACATAGTGGCTTAAAGCAGCACAGACTTGCTATCTTATAATTCTGTAGTTCAGAAGTCCTATATGAGTTTCACTAGACTAAATGCAAGGTGTCACCATGTCCATGTTCCTTTCTGGAGGCTCCAGGGGCAAGTCCATTTCCTTGAACTTTTTGGGTATCTTGAGGCTGCTTACACATTTCTTGGCTCCCGACCTTCTCTGTCTCTAAACCAGCAACAGTAGGTCCAGTTCTTCTTACATCACATCACTCTGACTTCATCGACTTTCTTCTTCTACTTTTAAAAAGTGGAAGCACCTGGGATTATATTGGATGCACCTGGATAATCCAGGATACTCTCCTACTTGAAGGTTACTGACCTTAATTTCCCTTTGCCTATGAACATATGTTCATAGGATGGAGGGATTAGCATATGGATGTATAGGGAGGGGCATTTCTTTGCTTTCCACAGGGGCTGACTATAAAGTCTTACTCAGTTCTAATTAAGTCTTAATTTTGTCTTTGAGATGCCATTATGGTAGTCAAAAGGAAAACAGGAAATACTGTTTGCTATATAGTTCTTTTTTGTCCATTCTAACAAGCGTGCCAGATCTAGTAATGCTATTAAAGTACAATCCATAGGACCATTTTAGATCTTCCCTGAGCCATGTTGAGTTCTGCACTATCAGAGGTTGGTATTAGTAAGGTTAATAAAAGTAATTAATAATCGATAATGCAATAATAACAGGCTTATCTTTTAGATGCTATCTTATTGCTTTCTTATTATAATCAAATAATTTCATATAAAACTGTCTAATTTCCTTATACTTAGATCTCTCATAAAACCAAAAGAAAAGAATAAAAAGCTAAAAACCAATAAACTTCAAATAGATAGCATTCATTTTATGAGGTGGATGACACTTTTTTTTTACTTTGCCTCTCTGGCACTGCAGTGGGCCATGTGGAGTCAGTGTTCTTACTCTCTCTGAACTTTCCTCCCTTTGCTCATGTAGTTCCAGCAGTTCTGCTCACTGCCAGTATGTTTGTCAGTAGTCCACTGAGCTCACTTGTTAAATATGGTTGTAGGATGGTCATCTGGTTAACTCAAAATGTAAACTAAGGTTTTTAGATTGTTACTAAACTGAAAATGCTACATTTTAAGTTCCTATAGTGAATTTACACTTCACAGAGATCTCTTGACTACCTTTGTCCCAGGGCTACTTTGAAGACTCCAAATTTAACAAATACTAAATCAGGCAGAACTTGTTTATTTCTCATCATCCTGCATCTTTTTTCTTCATAGGTAATAGCTCATGACCTAGATTTTCAATAAATTTCTTTAATCCAATAGCTCAGATTATGATGAGACAGTAAGATTTTTAAGATGCTGCCTGTCCTAGATGTCATATTTTATCTGGAATATTTAGTGTTATTACAAAATTACCAGATAATGAGGAAATTTGCGAGTGCCCACACTATGCCAAAAGGGAGATATTTTTTGTGTGGAGGGTGTTTTTCTTAGCCTGCTTCCACTTCACTGTGTTGCTGTATTCATCTATGAAGGCAACAGTTTTGATACATTTTAAAAAATTGCCTGTCCTGATTCATGCAAAAAATAAAACTGTAAGAGTTAAAGATAAACTATATGTGTGAGTGGAGGGTATGTTTGCTAATTCTTAGGTTTCTAACTGGTTGTTCTTTTTTTTGTTTGAATTTGGAACTTTCACTTTTTCCTTTTTGTGTTCTGTGTGGTATGTAAGTATGTTGGTTTTCCTAGGCATTAAGTAAAGTTTTGTTTAAACTTGAAGAATTGTTTTGTATATAAGACTGAATTTTGACTGGGATATTTTCTTTGTCTTCATGAAATGTATCTTTACAGAAAGTTGGCATTGCTCATTAGATTGTTTGGTTTGATGTGTGAACGGGGGTGGGGGTGGTTGTGGGTGAAGACTAAGGGAGAAACTTTGGAATGTCAAAATATTCCTACTTTTTTATATTTTTATATAGTTAAAAATAATCACTACATGTGATGTATTAAAAACCCAAACTTATTCATGTTCCTACATGCTTTTATATTAGTTCATATTAGAATATTCTTAAATTACCTTTTTGAATTACTGGTAACAAATTTATTTGGGCAGCTTAGGAGCTTTATCAGCTTGACAATATCTTCTTTCATATTGTTTTTTAAATGTACATGTAAATGAAGTTATATGAATGTTTTTTTTTTTTTTAAGATTTTATTCATTCACTTCTAGAGAGGGAAGGGAGGGAGAAAGAGAGAGAGAGAGAAACATCAATGTGCGGTTGCTGGGGGTTATGGCCTGCAACCCAGGTATGTACCCTGACTGGGAATCAAACCTGCAACACTTTGGTTTGCAGCCTGCACTCAGTCCACTGAGCTACGCCAGCCAGGGCTATGAATGTTTTTTACAAAAATCATTTATTTACTTATTTTTAGAGAAATGGGAAGGGAGGGAGAAAGACAGGGAGAGAGATATCAGTGTGTGGTTGCCTCTCACTCTCCCCCTACTGGGCACCTGGCCTGCCACCCAGGCATGTGCCCTGACTGGGAATTGAACCTGTGACCATTTGGTTTGCAGGTCGTTGCTTTATCCACTGAGCTGCACCAGCCAGGTTGAATATGTTTTTATTTGGACAACAATGAGATCATACTGGGATTTGATTTAGGACATATTTTTAGTGAAGTAGAACATTGCATTTTTGATTTAAAAGAATTGGTTTGGGGCCTGTAATAGGAAAGATGGTTACCATATCCTGTTTATATAGTGTAAACTCACAGATAAATGAATTGTTGAAGCAAGTCTAGAATTAAGTAATGAAAAGAACCTCCTGTTATGCTGTTCTCAAAAAGGAGTTGTAAGTTTGATTTTGGCTTTTGCCATGTATTCTTTCTCATGGATTATATTGATGATTATTTTCTCTCTATGACTGGCAGGGCTATTCACTTAAATCTTCTTTGAAATGATGTAAAAAAATTGGGGAGTAGAAGATTAAGTAATTCAGTCATATAAGCATATGCTGTTGGAATTTTAACTGTGTGACAAAACCTAATTCCTATGTAGTGCTTTCTTTACTAGGGCCTGTAGAAAAAAATGGTACAAATTAAAAGGCATAAAATGAAAAATTTCAAACTCTCATCACCTCAGATAGCTTTTATTTTGGAATGGGATAAGACATCCAAAGACCTGGTTGGTTTTTTGTTTACTCTTTCCTGAATGTGGCAACAGTAGGAGCATCCTTCAAGAGTGAGTCAGTGGATCATTTTTTAACTTTGTTGAATATTCAAAGCAGAAAAATGTACAGGAAGCTTGACTTCCATTTTGATTCTGTTATGAAAATAATTTTGTTTTGTACTTGTGCTTTTCTTCTTTCCTTTGGGGGAACAACAGGTGAGAGGTAGCACCTCTCTCTCTTTTTATTTTGTGGTCTCTGAGACTGTTTCTTTTTTTGGCTATGGCAGTAACTGTAGTGGGATTGAAGTCATGCTCATAGTCCTCTTTGATTCTGGACTTTCTTTCTAAATGGTGGCTGTCAGTGTTAACTTTTAAAGACCTTTTGGGTATCCAATCCCCTTTAGTATAAAACTTCCTCAATTTAGAATGCTGTCTGTTACTTCTGGCTTGGTAAGATTGCTGTTTTCCTATTACCATGTTTTTCATAGTGATCAAGAGATGAAGTTACAAGTTACAGTTACAGTTACAAGTTCTTTGTTAGAGATCTCAGAAAACATGTATGGACTACTTTGTAAGGGAGATGAGTATTTTAGAGAAAGGGCCAAGTATAAATCTAGGTCTTTTCTCATTTTAAGACATTCCAACAGTTGTAGTGTTGTTGTTTCTCTTCCAACTTGCGTATCTTTTGGCGTCTTCCATTTGGGGACAGAATCAGAAAGGACATCAGATAGAGGAAGTATCTTGTAGTAAGAAATAAAACTTACGTGGTAGTGTGGAAAGTTGTATATTGCAGAAAGTTTGAGTATAAATTATATGGGACCACAACATATTACTACCATGAGAGACGTATTGGAATGGAAATTAAGGTATAATGTGTAATAAATCATTAAACAAATATATGTAATATTTTCTGTAATAATATAAAAATGAAAAAATCAATGTTTGAATTATTGCTCTCATTAAGAATGAATATGATTGATGTTTATTATTCACTTATACTTCTCAGGTTCAATTCTGGTAATTGGATTAGAACAGTAATCCTTCTTTTGGATGGAAACTGCTGTTCATAATTTTCTTAAATTATTAAGAAAAGAAGGCCTGCATATATTTAAATGAAGAATTATGAGCAGGTCATAACCAGCAGTGTTTCTGGCTGTACCAATAGTATATGTGGGTAAAGGTTTATTTACTAAGTCTGATTCATTTACCAAATCTCTTTGTTGAGAATATTTTTAACATTAGAGCCTACCAGGTATAAATCAGAGGTAACCTTTCCTTAACTCCTTGTTCCAAACTTATTCAAGTTTGTGATATCATTTTATGGTGGGTTAATAAAACTTAAATAATAAAAGTTCTTTTACAGAAAAAACAAGTTGACCTTATTTTAAGTATTAGGTACATTAGGCCAAAGTTGCAAAAAGGGACATTTTGTGCATTTAAAAACATTTCTCTGTTGACTTCTTCTGTAACTTAAGTGCTATAGTAATAACAAAGTTTGTACCCAGTACACAATAAAAATCAATCTCAGTAACTTAAATATTTAATGCAAGGGACATTTTGCCTTTAACTGTGTCAAGTCTTGAGTCATTTAATTCTCTGTTAACACTTGCAAGAAAATATTAAAATGGACAACAAGTATTGATAACCTTGCTATTAAAATGCTCAAATATGTCAAAATAACAGTTAATTGCTATTAATTCTTAGCGATTTCTGTACTTTCACATAGTAACTTCTCAATTTCAACTGAACTAAGTTAAATAGTTAAGCATTTGGATTGATGCATCATTCTAGTACTTGCTATTTTCCAGGTATGAGCTATACATGGATTTCTTTTTCTTTTTTTAATAAGATTTTATTTATGTATGTTTAGAGAGAGTAAAGGAAGGGACAAAGAGAGGGAGAGAAACATCAATGTGTGGTTGCCTCTTGTGCTCCCCTTGGTTTGCAGCACAGGCGTGCACCCTGTCTAGGAGGGGATCCAACCTGGGACTCTTTGGTTGGCAGGCTGGTACTCGATCCACTGAGCCACATAAGCCAGGGCTGGATTTCTTTTCATTTGCCCCTCCTTCCCCTTACCATAGCCTCTCTTTACACCTTTCCATCTAAAAAAATGAAGTTAATTTTGACAGCATTGAGTTATATACTTGGCATTTATAGGGAATTGTAGGTGTGTTCATAGAGTCACTGAATAATACTTGGAGATTTATAAAGAAGTGCTAGAAATTAGAAGAATGGCATGTAGTGAATAGATTTTTTTTTAAGTTGAGGCAGATTTTGGCAGTGAAAATGGGCAACCTAGCCTTGATCTGTGATAAAACCTGTGGAACTTTTAAAAGAGATGAGTAACATAGAGAAGAAAATGGAATGAACACTAGAAGCCAGTCGGGATTATTCACTTTAAATCTACCTCATTTCATTTTCTGACTAGGATTGCTAGCTAGCTTGACAAATAGAGGGGATTCTTTAGATGTATAATGTGTTCTGCTTTTGATGGACATTTTAGAGTACCTTTGGTAGCAAGATAAAGGAACTGGGAATTCCCAAAGAAGCGCCTGTTTTGTTCCAAAGCAGTATTACTCAAAATATGGTCTGCAAACCAGTGTCAGTCCATATATTGTCATTGACCTTGATCAAATTGCTATTTAAGTTTCTAAACTGGACTCTTAATTTCTGTTTTTATGTCATAGAAGAAAGGAAAGGGTTGGACTAGATGATCTCTTAGCTCCTGTCCTTGCTCTAAACTTTTGATAGTTGGGGGTCTTCTTATTCCTAATTGCTCTGTTTGGCTCACTGGAATAAAATGCTCAAATATATAAAATAGATGTCTACTAGTAAGGTGGAACTATATGAGTAGTCCCTACCTATTTAGGTAAAAACTCAACAGAATGAGTAGTTATTCCTCTTTGAGCTATTTTCCCACTTAGGAGGGTTGTACTGTCAGGCAAGCAGTGTGGGTTTATTTATATTGTGCTTGTGAAAACAAATAAGCAAGCCCACAAGCCAGGGATTATGGAATAATAAATATGCTGGTTTCTGTTGCTTGTATCACTTTCATTGTGGGAATTGGGCACACTCAGTGTAGATTGGGAATCCAGGCTTGAAAACTGGGAGACCAAGATTAAAAACTTAAGTAGGAGTTCTTGAAAACAGTACATAACCTAATAGTCAAACTAGAGGTTTTCTTCTGGAGTAAGGGGAATGTGGGGCATAGATTCTCAAACTACCTTTATATTGGTCTCATTGGATGTGTGAGGCAGATCTTGTTGGAGGTAAATAAATAATCCTCATTAAAAGCTAGTGGAAAATAAAATATTGTGTAGATCAGTGGTCAGTTTTTCTGTCCTTTTTTTTGTGGAGGTGAGCATGTAAAGAAAAATTACGTACATTTCCCCCCTCATTTCATACATTGAATATTTTTATATTACAGCTGCCTGGAGAACACTGTCTGTTTGGCCAAGAGTGAATGTTCCTTCCCCGCCCCCTCTTTTTGGAACCATGTTGAAAATAGGCTCTCCTGACTTTCCTTCCTTGTTTATAGAATAATTTGATTTCTGTTAGAGTATCTTTTGAGTTTTTGTATCATGCTTCAAAGAAATAAATTCTAGTTACAAAGCAATTGTGGTGTATATGGATCCTCTTCTCTCTTACTGCTCCTTGTCTGTTTTCATTGGTTCTCAAATAGACTTCCACCATAGTGCATGCCTCCATGCAGAGCTGGAGCTGGCTTTTCTTGGTATAAATCACTTTGACTGTCAGAGTAGGTGCTCAGTTAACATTCAGAGAAGGGTGTGTTGCTGTTGTTGTTCTGCTTACAGCAGCAGTAGTATCAAAAAGTTGATAGCTCCTTTGGTGGAGGTGTCTGGCACTGATAAATAATTTCATAGGCCTTCCTCACTTGTGTCATCTTCACTTGGGCTTATTTTTTGCTTAGTCTCTGTCCTTTCGGTTTAAGAAGAAGTCATAGTAATGCAAAACATTTTTAAAAAGTATTGCAAAGCATTCTATTACTAGAAACAATGTGTTAATAACAAATAATTCTAAGTGATCAAATTGCCAGGTAAGATATCTATGGATAGAGATGAGGAGAATGGTTAACACTTAAGAATGCACATGTGTTAAGGAATTAATGTGTGCTTGAGTACCATGCTCTTTCCGGTATTGAATTTATTGGATTTCCTTTTGAAATGGGCTTGAAAGCTTTGTATTTCTGAAATGTTTTATAGTTGTGCTTTGATAGAAACAAAGTCATTTGGTGAAAGAACAGTGGACTTTTAAAATTGAATTTTTAAATTGAGTTTTGATTCATTGGATAGTAGGTTCTACTTTAATGGGGGAAATACATAAATGGCAAAGAAAATACTTCATTCTGCTCAAAATGTATGTATAGGAAAAAGCAAAGTGTTACTAGTCCCAATAAACATTTTTCTTACCTAGCAATACTGCATTAAACAGGTTTACAATTTTGTATTAAGAATCTTTGATATTTAAAGAGAGAATATGCTGTGTTCCAACAGTTTTTGAATTTGCAGAATATACAAATTGACAAACATTAACCATTCAAAATATGGAACTTTCAGTATTTTATTGGGCAAGTGAAAAAATGAACTGATAATTGTGAGAATTGTGGTGATAGACCAATGTTGTTTTGAAGGCAAAACTTATAAAACCTTTGGTAGGTTTTGAATTAAAAATCTTTGTATTTTAGCACATGTTTATAACCCCAGTCTCATGTTTAGATTACTCTTAGCAAAAACAAATAAAGTTTACCTCTTTCAGTTTTATGGAATAATCAAACATCACATCAAAGGAATATTGTAACTTCCAGGGAATTTTAGGTTTGGCAAAGTAGAACACAAGGTGAAGAATAAGAGAGATGCATTAGAGGGGTTGTTAATTAATTTTGGTGCAGGAGGGAAAAGAGAAGAGACATCTGGAAGTCGCTTTTAAAAATTAAAATTCATCACAACACAACTCAATTTCACTGTGTTTGCAAATAAATGTTATAAATAGGAGGGCATCCAAAGGGCAAAACAAAGCTTAAGAAAATAGAAGTTATCTTGATAACTATAAATACAAGAAAGCCTTATTTGAGATGGAATAAGATGGGGCATGGAATGCAATTCTTAACATCACTTTCCTTGACTTTGTTTTTTAAAAATTTGATAATGACTTTGAACACTGTGATAATAAATAATGAATAAGTACTTGGATAAAATGACTTTGGAAGTGTCATATCTATGGTGATTCTAGTGTAAATTACAACATAAAATAAAAACTTTATATTCACTCTATTAGTTTTGGAATAAAAAGTATTTCTTATATTAGGCAAGACATGCAAATGGAAATAAATCTACATGAATTACAATTTCAAATTTTATTATTTATTTTTTAAAGATTTTATTTATTTAGAGAGAGGGGAAAGGAGGGAGAAAGAAAGGAAGAAAAACACTGATGTGTGAGAGAAACATCTATTGGTTGCCTCTTGCACGCCCCCAGCTGGGGACCTAGCCCACAACCCAGGCATGTGCCCTGACCAGGAATAGAACCATGACCTTTTGGTTCACAGGCTGGCACTCAATCCACTGAGCCATACCAGCCAGGGCTCAAATTATATTTTTTTATTATTTGTTTTAACTAAGATACTAACTTCATGCAAGGTTTTAAATGACCTTTAAATTAAATAAAAATATACTATAGAAGGCAAGATTTCTTCAGAGACCTGAAAGAGACAGTTAAATCGACACTTAAAATACTCTGCCAGTTCCCCAAAGTGGACTTGTAACTTGACTCTGAGGCAAGGAATATAACAATCTACTATTTGCTAAAAATTGATTGGAGAGCCAACACAGCTGTAGTGGTGTTGCATTTAAAAAGTAGGCAGCTTCACGAGTTTTAGGCTACATCTTCATACAGTCTCTTCATTGAATTCTTTAACCTATACAATCTTAATCCTAGTATTTGAATATGAATAAGAAAAAATATTAACATTAAGTTTTACATACTGTGGTTTTAGAAAGTTACAACTCATTTAGCAATGGTACTTAGGACTAGATGACGAGGTGCTAAATTAGTAAATTAGGTACTCTGCCTTTAAATTTGGCCCAGAAAAGTATTTGTAGCTGTAGTTTCACTTCAGCTGCCAAAAGAAAACAAAATATTTTGACTGCAGTTTGAGAAATTTGACAACCTCATATTAAATCCAAGTGTTATTCTGTATTTAATACATGTCAGTTTACTTATGCATTGCAAAATATATTACTAACTGTATTTGTCATTTGTTCATGCACTTCATTGTTCATGTGAGCATCACAAAATGATTTCTGATGTGTGTCTAAATAGATGAGATTTTCTATTAAGTCAGCTCTGCTATTCAGTTACTCAGTTGCCCTCTGTGTACTTTGCACATTACGTGCAGTGAGAAGATATTGAAAGAAGTGGAAGGTTGGATTAAGAGGTGCTATACTGAACCTTACATTGTAGCTGATTTTGATCATGTCTTCAGGAAATTTACAAAGATTCTCATTAATATGTTGGAATATTGAATCATAGGTGTCTACAAAATCAAATCATCAGTGTGAGCCACAGTTGTACTTCTAATCCTAACTTCAGCAAAGCCTCATTTAAATATAATTGATGCTATATTATTTTTAAAAATGATTTTGAATTGGGTGTTTTCCCCAATATAATAATCCATGTGCCTCAATAATTGTAGTTCTTACTGTATTTTCTGCTATTTTTGTACCTGCTTTCTCTTCCACTAGATTATAAATTTATGAGGATAGAACTGTTTTGTTTTCCTTTGTAACCTCACAGATTCCAGCAGTTTTCCTCAGAGAGAAGTAAAATAATATGTAGCTATAGAATTATTTTGTACCATATACCAAATATTACATATTCCTGATTCTTCCTTTGTAATATTTTATCTATAATTTATATTTATGATAACAGTGAAAAGAGAAACAAAAGTAGTGTGGGTTTTTAAAAATCATTCAATTATATAATCTATCTAGATAAAAGTAGCTCTCTAACACATGTGACTTTGGACACTTTTGCTTGAAAACCACTACATGCTAATTACTTTTTTAAACTTTTTTAAGTGACCACAGTTGCTATTAGAGAACGTTTATTGAGTACCTACTATATAAGGAATGTACGAGATCTGTCCTGAAGGCATCCAGCCCTGTAATACAAAAAATAGAGACGTTTATTGAAGAAGAATCAAGAAACATTGTACATAGGACAGTGATTCCTCTGCCTCAGTCCCCTTCAAAGTAGGCAACTTTGGGACCTCACAGAGTTCTCCCAGTTGCCATCAGCTGCCCTGTCCTACTTTCCTGAATCTCATCAACAGTCTGAAATTGTTCCCTTTCAAAGGTGATTATAGTTTTTGGGAAAAGCCAAAAGTCGCAAGGCTGTAGGGGGCTGAGTCACCTGGGTGACCTGATATTTTACGAAAAAGCTCTGCATGAGATGTGATGTATGAGCAGGTCTATTGTGATGGAGCTGCTAGTCACCATTTGTCCATAGCTGCAGCCTTCTTAATCATCTGAATAGTTTCCTTGGGGGATGTTCAAGTCTAACGCTGAATTTGATGGAGATTTGTTGGTCTACTTGCTCAGTCATTTGGAATGTAATGGCTATATAGCACATGTGCTCACTCAACGGTGTCAACTGCTCCCAAGGACTAATACAGTGAAATCGTCATTGTTCACACGTGCGCATTCCAGTTCATTCTCCTAAGCTGCTGGGTTACATCAGTGTTGCACAAACCACTGTCATTATATTAACAATGGCTGAACTTTTCATGGACATACTGTGTTTGTTTTTTCAAATCCTCACCAAGGATATGTTTATTGATTTGAAAGAGAAAGGAAGGGAGGAATTAGGGGTGGAAAGAGAGATAGATTGCTTGCTTCCCATAGTGCCCTGACCAGGAATCAAACCTACAACCTAGGTATATGTGCCCTCACTGGGGATTGAGCCCCTAACCTTTTGGTGTATGGGACAGTGCTCCAACCAACTAAGTCACCCAGCCAGAGTGACATGTATGTTTTCTAATCCCAATTATTTAGATTTGTAGCAAACTTGTTACAGTAACTTTGGATGTGGGTCTTACTAGTATTACTCAGAATTTTAAACAAAGCAATATGAAAGGAATTTTAATTTAATGAAAATTGTGCTTCTCTAATAAGCTGGGAAAGTGCTGTGTCATATTGGGCAGGAACATTTATTTTTTAAGATTTTATTTATTCATTTTTAGAGAGGGGGAAGAGAAAGAGAGAGAGGGAGAGAAATATCAATGTGTGATCGCCTCTCATGTGCCCCATACTGGGGCTCTGGCCTGCAACCCAGGCACGTGCCCTGACTGGGAATCGAACTGGCGACCCTTTGGTTTGCAGCCCGGGCTCAATCCACTGAGCTACGCCAGTGAGGGCAGGAACATCTGTTTCTTCACAAGATGCCCAGCACCATTCACTGGTGCTTAGTTAACATTCACTGAGTATTTGAAGGACTGATGAATAAATGATAGACCAATTGAATATAGTTGTGGAATATTGGTAGAGAGTAATTAACTGTCCAGACTGGTGTGCAAACATTAGTACTTGAGTTGTTTATTGATTAGAAGCTATACAATTGATTTTGTACCATATACAAACTTATATGGAAAACTTTTATTACTTTGAGAACTCTTTATTAAGTAGTGGGTGCTAATTACCTGATGTCCATTAAATTGAAGCAAGGGAATCTTACTTCCACTTTTGGGGTGCTAGCTGTTTTGACTTTTGGTGAAAGAGAAAGCAATTTAGGCACTATATGATATGGACTTCATCATATAATATCATCAGTAGTCTTTGGCATGTATATATGGTTTCAGTAGGCAGTAAATGTTTTATCTTACTACTCATTGGAAGTCAGTATTGTAATTACTTGTTTTATATTGAAATACATGATCAGAAATGGCAGTGTAACAGTGCATCTGTGCAATATAAATTCATTCCATCCAATAAAGTAGAACTCAGATTTCATGTTGGGGCCAAACTGTAAAACCCTATGTTCCAATTTAGGCGGCTGAGACTTGATCACAGGCGGTGACTGTGGGACATGGGTTACTGTGAAGAGAGGAAGGTGGGACAGATTAGACTGGATGACTAGCGGTGCTATCTCCTACAATGGGGCTAGGATGTCTCCTCTAGCTTTTTAGGAGTGAATGCCACAGAGATGAGCTTGATGCCCAAATAGTTCAGAACTTCACATTTCAAAGTGTTTTTAGTTTTTCTGTGCAGACCACACTGTTTTATCCCTTTGGCCTTTGCTCATGCTGTTATATGTCTTTGGAACATTCGTAGCCCCTTCTTGGCCTAGTTAATTCATGGTTCATTTTGTCGAGGAGTATTTTATCTGGAGCACCTGTCTCTACTATATAATCCTGGGCATGTATCTTTATATTTGCAAAGGGAAGGGCAGGATGATACATTGAAATGCCAGAAGAGGATATTACATTTGTTTATTTATTTGGAGAGGAAAAACTCCAAACTTTTCCAATACATGAATTGATCTAGCACTCACATTGCATCATGTGTCAGTTGGACACTTGTTAAATATAATGTGAGAAGAGTGGGAGTTTGTGAAACACAGAGGGGTTTATGTCAGTATCCACACTTATTTGTTGGTGTTTAGCACACTGCACTATATTTAGTTTATGTGTTTCTGGTTATCTTAAACATTCAAACTTTTTGGTTACCCTTGATATTGTAAAAGTATACTTGATTTAACTAAGTCTAAAGTTAACCATTTCCTCGGCCCTCCTTTTGTGTAATGGAGACCCTTTGGGACACTTTAATTCTATATGCTTTTCCAACTCAAATGTTATTGTCCTCAGTATTTTATTTTCATATATTTTATGCCTCCTTAGTTGTTACCCTTCTCCTTGAGGAACAATGCTTATGATTTAAGAATACACTTGCACGTTTACTCAGGTGTTCAAGTCTTTCTTGTGACTCATTCTCTTCTTTTTTATTGTTTTCTTCTCAAAATAGCACTTTTAGTAGTTCTTTCAGTGAGGGTATGTTAATAGTAAATACTTTGTTTTTGTTTTAAAATGTTTCACTTAAATGTTAATTTTGATTGGATATGATGGTTACTTTTGTTAATCTAAAGATATTATCCCATGATCTTCCATCTTTTGCTGTTGTTGGTGTTAGTCTAATTCTTTAGTATGAGGTCTTTTATTTCTGATTTTCCTTCTGGGTTTACTGATTAGGATGCATACTTTATGTTTTCGTTTCAATTTGTTCTTTATGTCTTGTAATCTCCCTTTCATATTTCCATCCCTCTTTCTCTGGATGCCTTCTGTTTAGTTCCTCAGATTTATCTTCCAGTCAACCTCTACTCTCTTCATCTGTGTCTAATTTACTATCTAGCCAACAACTGAGGTTTAAATTTCAGTGCCTATTTTTCATTCCAGTAAGTTATACTTGATTCTTTTTTTATCTTCCCTTAAAAATACTCTTACTCATTCTCATTAAAATTTTTTTCTAACATGTTTAATAAATTTTAACTTCATTATTTGAGTTTCTGCTACCTAATTCTATTATCTAAATGTCTTGGGAACATAAAACACTGTGTGTTGTGTATGGCTACTCTTTTTTATAATGGGTTGTTGCCTTGTGTATTTTATGATTTTGGATTCTGAAGTTACCATCTGTCTGCCTTCCCCTGTGGAAATTCTGTGTCTCTAGCTTGTGAATATGTTCCTTCATACCTGTTTTGTACTGGAGGTGTCCCTGGTTTGATTTAGCTTAATTTCTTGGGCTGTGAGTTCTCATACCAACCAGTGTACGTGTTTGTGTATATACCTTTAGTTTCATATTATTGAGACCTGGAGACTTTCATTTAATCATTGGGAATTAAATTGGTAATTCAGTTGGGTTGTACCTGAAATTCTATGGAATAAGATTTGAAGATTCTGAATATAGATTCTTTGTCCTAGAAAGATATTGACAGGTGGACAGGAAAAGAAATGAGGTGGTTTTGAAAAGTAGGAATGGTTTATACTTTAATTCTCAAACTTTGTGGTTATGATAAGAAAGAACTCTTCATACTTCTAGGAATTATTTGAGAGCTCTGAAGAGCTTTTGTGTCTGTGTGTGTGTTTTTTAAATCTATTGATATTTACTGTATTAGAAATTACCACTGGCTGGTGTGGTTCAGTGGGTTGAGCGCTAGCCTGTGAACTGAAAGATTGCAGGTTCGGTTCCTAGTCAGGGCACATGCCTGGGTTGTGGGCCAGGTCCCCAGTTGGGGGCCTGCAATAGGCAACTGATAGATGTTTCTCTTGCACATGGGTATTTCTCTCTGTCTTTCTCCCTCCCTACCTCTCTCTCTAAAAAAGAAATTAAATCTTTTTTAAAAATCAGTAAAATTTATTTAAAAAAAGAAAAAAGAAATTGCCACTGGGAAATTTTTATAATAAATTAAAATATTAGCAGATTCATAAATTTTAACATAAAAGTTTTTTATGTTAAAAATCTATTTTCCAAAATTTAAAAAAAATTAGTGAGAAAGTGACACTGTTGTATTATTGCAAATCTCTTTAACAAATGGCTGAATAGAATTGAAGACAGCTGAATTCTCATACCTGCTTATGAGTATAATCTGCTTGCAGCATGGTTCTTTGAAGTAAATGTATGAAGCAAATCTGGCTTCTGAGATTCATACTGGGAAGGAGGACTGTTGTAATAGCTCTCTCTAATAATTGATACTATTCCAGATTTTAAATACTGATAATTTCTTAAAGATTAGAATGTAGAATGTGAAATGACATCAGTGACAATAAAATTCATTGACTTACCCTGCACTCTGAAAAGACCTTTTACCTATGGATTACTAAAAAAATTTTTTGTATTGTTAAGCAAGTCTTATGCTTTATTTGGAAAATACTTGTTCTCTGAGTTACATAGATCTTTCTAACATTAGGTTACCCACTTTATTTTATAATATCAAAACAAACTCCACCTTTGTTACTTTTGCCACTGTTCTCATTAGAGAATTCCTTAAATATTGAGAAATTTCCAATGCACAGTAGATACAAGTTTTCTAAAAATCTAGTTTCTCTCTTGAAAGATTGAATTTTATCATTGGCAAATTTGTCATATGTTTTCCTTAAAGTAAGAAGCTCACCACCAGGAACATAACCTGTAGTTGTACAAATTACTTGTGACAGAAACTCAGTTCAACCTTATGTTTCTCTTCTTCCCCATTAAGGTAATTGGCTGTTCTTTATGAGATTTTAACTATCAAGATAGCAGCACTTATTATTGATATCCTGTCTTTTAATGAGATCTACCTGCATTCTTTTTTTAAAGTATATTTTATTGATTATGCTACTATAGTTTTCCCAATTTTTCTCACTTTGTACCCCTTCATCTGGTACCCCCCTTTCCTCCATCATTACCCTCTCCCTTAGTTCATGTCCATGGGTTGCACATATAAGTTCTTTGGCTTCTCCATTTCCTAAACTATTCTTAAAATCCCCTTGTCTATTTTGTACCTACCACTTATGCTTCTTAATTCCTGTACTTTTTCCCCCTCTCCCTCCCTCCCTTCCCTCTCCCAGCTGAAACTCTCTGAATGATGTCCATGTCTATCGTTCTGTTCCTGTTCTAGTTGCTTGCTTTGTTTTTTAGATTTGGTTGTTGATAGTTGTGGGTTTGTCATCATTGTTCATAGTTTTGATCATCATCTTTTTCTTAGTAAGTCTGTTTAATATTTCATGTAATAATAGCTTAGTGATGATGAACTCCTTTAGCTTTAACTTGTCGAAAAGTATTTTGTCTGCCCTTCCATTCTAAATGATAGCTTTGCTGGATAGAGTGATCTTGGATGTAGGTCCTGGCCTTTCATGACTTTGAATACTTCTTTCCAGCCCCTTCTTGCCTGCAAGGTTCCTTTTGAGAAATCAGCTGACAGTCTTATGGGAACTCCTTTGTAGGTAACTCTCTGCCTTTCTCTTGCTGCTTTTAAGATTCTCTCTTTATCTTTAACCTTTGTCATTTTAATTATGATGTGTCTTGGTGTGTTCCTCTTTGGGTCCACTTGGTGTGTTCCTCTTTGGGACTCTTCTGTGCTTTCTGGACTTGTAATGTGTATTTTCTTTGCCAGATTTGGGAAGTTTTCTTTCATTATTTTTTGAAATAAGTTTTCAATTTCTTGCTCTTTCTCTTTTCCTTCTGGCACCCCTATGATTAGGATGTTGTGTGTTTAAAGTTGTCCCAGAAATTCCTTAGCCACTCCTCATTTTTCTGAATTCTTGTTTCTTCATTTTGTTCCAGTCAAATATTTATTTATTCTTTTTGTTCCAAATTGTTGATTTGAGTTCTGGTGTCATTTCCCTCACTGTTTGTTCCCTTTATATTTCTCTTTACTTCATTTTGTATAGCCTTCACTTCTTCCTTTGTTTTGGGGCTATACTCAATGATTTCTCTGAGTATCCTTATCACCAGTGTTTTGAACTGTGCATTTGATAGGTTGGCTTTCTCCTTGTTGCTTAGTTCTTTTTCTGGAGCTTTGGTCTGTTCTTTCATTTGGGCCATATTTCTTTTTGTCAACGCACCTGCTTCATTGTAAGGGGCTTAGCCTTAGGTATTTGCCAGATTGCTGTGTTGTGGCGCTGTCTGTGGAGAGGGGGTCAGAGAGGGAACAATGCCACTTGCTCAGCACTTGGCCGGCTTTCAGTCACTTCCCTTACTTCCTGCAAGTGAATGGCGTCCTTTCAGGTGCTTCCCTGATGCTGATTCCTAGGTGGGTAGGCTTGTATATGTTCTAGGCCCTGTTTACCCCTCGGATGCACTCTCCTGAGAGACTAGCAGTTTCTAGCAGTTGCGACCCACTGTTGCAAGCTCCATGGGTTTTTAGAGACAGAGGTTATGAGATTTTATTTCCAAGTGCTGGAACCCTGGGTTGTGCCATCTGCCCTGGGCTGAATTGCTTGTTCCCCAGTTCTTCCTGGTTTTTATCTGCACTCAAATGTAGGACCACCCAGCTACTAGCTGCTGCCTCACTGGGCATCTTCTCTGCCCCAGCTGCCCATCTTCACCTTCCTACCACCAGTCTACCAGTCTGGGATGAATGTTTCTTCTTTAACTCCTTGGTTGTTGGACTTCAGTACAGTTTGATTTTCTGGCAGTTTTTTAAAAAAGATTTTATTTATTTTTTGAGAGGGGAAGGGAGGGAGAAAGAGAGGGAGAGAAATATCAGTGTGTGGTTGTCTTTCACAAGGCCCCCACAGGGGACCTGGCCTGCAACCCAGGCATGTGCCCTGACTGGGAGTTGAACTGGTGACCCTTTGGTTTGCAGCCTGTACTCAATCCACTGAGCTACCCCAGCCAGGGCTGTTGTTGTTGTTGTTGTTGTTTTTAGATTGGTTGTTATCTTTTATTTTTTATCTGCAAGAAGGTAAAGCATATTGAACCTATGTCTCCATCTTGGCTGGATGTGTGACTCTTTGTATTTCTTTGGTGTCAGTTGTGACTTCTCTTTCATTTCTGATTTTTTTTAGTTGGGTCCTCTCTAATTTTTTCTTGATGAGTCTGGACAAAGTTTGTCAATCTTCTTTATCTTTTAAAAGAACCAGTTCTTGGTTTTATTAATTATGATTTTTTTTTTAGAAATGTTTCAAAACCTATTCCAAATTAAACATAGGCTCATTTAAATGGTTGGCATTGCCACACACATTCAATTCTGAAAGAAGTGTAATAAATGTGAAAGCTGTCTTTAGCTTATTAAGGAAGGAAACATTGTGAATATGAGGGTAAGCTGTCATGGGGAATGAAATGGAAATGAAAATTTTTAATAATCTGAAATTGGTTTTGCTGTGCATATCAATTTTTAAATGTGTCAGATTACACTGGCCTATGAGTGCATTTGTAAACTTTGATCTTCACAAGGAAGCACATGGTTCATTTGACAATTGAGTGTATGTATCAACAAATAAATGATTGACATATATCACCTGTTTAATTCAGGAATTGGTGGCAGTGAACTGAAAAGAGAAAAAGGAGGAATTTATGCTAAGCTTTCGTATCTGAGCTGAGTTGTGAAAACTGTCATCTATCCACTTAAGTCGATACCTCAAAGCAATCCCTAAGATTTTGGTTTGTTGTTAACCAGCTGTCCCGAGTTACTGGGCAACTCTTTTTTTTTTTTTTTTGACTTTCTGCCTAGATACTATTTAAAATTTATGTATATATAACTGTGACCACAAAGAAATTAACGTGATTTCACAATTACTTATATGCTATATTTTTGTTTCTGCCACTTTGTCAACGTACATAATTCTGCACACTTAGGGAGTTTTAGTAAAATATCATAAAGTTATTATACATTTTTGGAGGTATAATTTACATACAATATAGGCATAGATTTTAAACAAGTTTCCTATGCCTTTTTCCTGCCTTTCTGCCTCTACCCTGCCCTCCTGTAACCCAACCACTGTTTCATTCACCTAGCAGCTCTGTCGCTGTGCTTTTTAGCATATTTAGTAACTTTTAGCCTAAAGCTTGCAGTGTATAAAAACTGTTACAACATTTGCGGAGGGATTTCCCAGTAATTTCTCCTTCCTAAAGTGTGTAAAGAGAAATTTCATGCTGCTTACCCTATGATAATAATGTTGGCATCACCTATATTATCAACAGGATAACATTGGCATCATCTGCCTTACTCTGTGGATAATAATACGTGGCTCTTGAATTGTTGGCCAAAACTGCTTTTATTGCAAGGTTGTCTAAGTTCAATAAAACTGATAATCATATTCCAGGGTATTATTTTGCATATGGATATCATTGTTGCTTTCTAGAGTTACACTTTCAACTCATAAGCATAAATAAAAGAATTAAACACAATTATATAGCTATGGAATTATACTACCCATATATAATGCACATCCTTATTTTTTCTTCAAAAATTTGGGCAAAAATGTGTGCATCACACATAGCAAACTATAATTTCTTTTTGTGGTGAGAACATTTAGGATTTACCCTCTCAGCTACTTTCAAATACGTAATACAGTACTATCAACTGTAGTCACTATTCTTTACCAGATCCCCAGGACTTCATCATCTTAAAAGTGGAAGTTTGTAGCCCTGTCCTGTCCCTGTCTCTGGCAGCCACCAGTCTACTGTTTCTATGAGTTCAACTTTTTTAGGTTCTACATAAAAGTAAGACCATAGTTTTTGTTTTCTGTCTGACTTCCCACTTAGCATAATAACCCTCAGGTTTCATCCATGTTGTTGCAAATGTCAAGATTTTCCTTTTTATTGCTCAATAACAGTCCATTGCATATTTGTGTATTTCTTGGTTCAAAGCTATAATAATCAAAACATTATGATGCTGACATAGAAACAACTACATGGATGGATCAATGGAACAGATTCAAAAGCCAGGAAATAACCTCCTGCATATATGGTCAACTAATATTTGACAAGGGAGTCAAAAATACTCTGGGGGAAAGGATTGCCTCCTCAATAAATGGTGTTGGGAAAACTGGATATCCTCATGTAAAAGAATGAAACTGGACACCTAACTTATATCACCCACAAAAATTAATTTGAATGGATTAAAGATTTAAAAATCAAACCTGAAAAGCCCTGACTGGATAGGTGTGTTGGTTAGAGTGTCTTCCCAATGTGCCAAGGTTGTGGGTTTGATCCCAGGTCAGAGCACATATGGGAAGCAACCAGTGAATGCATAAATCAGTGGAACAACATAATAGTGTTTCTCTCTCTCTCTCAAGAAAAAGGAAAAAAAATAAATGAAAAAAAAACCAAAAGATCTCAAAAGCTCCTTGACATTGTCCTTGGCAGTGACTTTTTGGATATGACAGCATAAGCAACAAAAGCAAAAATACACAGGTGGGACTACATTAAACTAAAAAGCTTGTGCATGGGGTGGGGAAGGGAACATACATCATGGGAGAAATATTTGCAAAGCATATAACTGATAAGGGGTTAACATCCAAAATATTCAAGGGACATATACTCCTGAACAGCAGGCCAAACAAAGAAAGAAACAATGTGATTTAAAAATGGGCAGGGGACCTGAAAAGACAAAGAAGAATATGCAAATGGCCAGCAGGTACATGAAAAGGTGGTTGACATCACTAATCATCCAGGAAATGCAAATCAAAACCACAATGAGATATTACCTTACACCTGTTAGAATGGCTAGAATAAAGACAAGAGATGAGAATGCTAGCAAGGATGTGGGCAAAAGGGAACCTTTGTGACGTATTGTTGGGAGTGCAAATATGAAAAACAGTATGATGCTTTCTAAAAAAATGAAAAATGGGACTACCATATGATCCAATGATCCTATTTCTGGGTATATATCAAAGAAAATGAAATCACTATTTCAAAAAGATGTCTGCATTTTGGCATTGTGGCATTATTCACAATAGCCAAGGTATGGAAACATCTCTTTTGCATAAGCTACTGTTCAAATATTATGCCCATTGGGTGAAAAATGGATTGTGGGGTTCATAGAATGTGGTTAAATCCATTTTCAGAAATAGCTATTTCATATATTTTTCTTTTGGTCTGTGGTTTTTCTTTAATTTTTCTTAATGGTATATTTTGAAGTCTAGAAAAATTTAACTTTGTAGTCTAGTTTATCATCTTTTTGTCAGTGATTTTTTGCACCAAGAAGGCTTTGTTTATACCATGGTATCACTATGATACTCTTTTGTTATCATCCATAAACTTTATAGTTTTAAGTTTTATATTCTATTGGAATGGGCTTTTTTTCTCATTCTTTATTTTATTTTTTTATTTTAATCATTGTTCAAGTACAGTTTTAAAAGTCTTAAAAGAGTTTTGTGTTTCTTATAAGTATTGCATGCCTTGTTTTTAAGACTTTTTTAAGAAGAATTTTAGGTTCACAGCAGATTTTTGAGAGGAAGGTACAGAGATTTCCCATATACTCTCTGACCCCTCACACCTCTAGAATGATTCATTCGTTAAATAAAATTAATGAACTTACATTAACACAACATAATTGCCCAATGTCTATACTTTACATTAAGGTATATACATTCTTGGTATACATTCTGTGGGTTTGGACAAATGTATAATGACATGTATCCATTATTACAGTATCATACAGATTATTCTTACTGCCCTAAAAATTCTCTTTGCTTCACCTGATAAAAATTTCTTTTAAAGCATTTTATGATTTTTTGATGACATTAGATAACTTGAAGAAAACTATTTTTAAATTGTTGCTAGTACAATGTAGAATACAATTGATGTTTATATTTTGATTTTTGTATCCTGCAACATTGGTAAATTTACTTGTTAGTTCTATTAAGTTTTTTTTTTGGTAGATTCTTTGATTTTCCGCATGAATAGTCATGCCACCCAGAGCCTTTAGAGTGAGATATAATGTGAGTTCGCATTGTGATAATCTGTTTACTAGCTATGAGACTGTGGCAAGTTAACCTATTTGAGTCTCATTTTCATCTTATGTGGAAAGGTAAGAAAATCTATCCTTCATGGTTGCTTGAGGTTTAAATTATATGGTTTATAGAAAGCACTTCAAAAAGAGTGGAGATTTAATAGTAGATGAGGAGATGAATATTGTGACCAATGCTATTGATGTGTTTTGCTGTCTTGCTTTCCAAAAGTAAAATGCCAGTTTATAATGTGGACTGCTTCTTTTAATAAGTCTTCTATATAACTAGTAAAACAAAAAGGGACAACTACAAATAAAAGAGCACAGGACAGGGTACCTGAAGTTAAAGTTGAAAGAACAGACTTTTCAATACTACCATGTGCATATTTGATCCTGAGTCAAGACTCTGAAAGATATAATTGCCCTATTCTCCTGAGTTAGTGCATCAAAAGGAAATAAATCCTTGTGAGATGGCTTAGAGTAGTGGTTTCTGGACTCTTTCCCCCCTCATCCCTCTTTGTGTTTCCCTTTAGGTATAGTCCATTTGTGTATGCCAGCAAACTGTATCATCTGGTTTGTTTCCAGTATAGCTGCCATTTGAATAATTAGGAGTTCTAAAAAGCTTTGTACTGGAGGTCTTTATTAAGTGTTAATTGGATTTGTAATTTTCTAGGTTATCAGGTCTTCCATAAATATACTAGGCTTGTCTCTGTGTCCTCAGGGATGCTGTTTTATTACATTGAAATAATATATTCTTTGTATTCAACTCAAGGAATTTATTAATGTGGACTGGGAAATGTTTTTGTTACTGACAACTTGCTCTCTTTATTTAGATGGGGCAGTAAGTGTAGGTACTTAATTTACATAAGCCTATTAAATGAAATTCTCAAGAGGAAAGAAAATAATTTTAAATGCAATTTAAATTGTGGTGACAGTTGATCCACTTACAAAGAGGCTCCTTTAGTGGAGTTGGATTGAATGAAAAAACTTTAATTTTATAATATTGTTTTTGATACATACCAAATGTTATTTACAATATTGAGCTGAAAAAAGGGATTAGCTCCATTCCTATTGACCTTTCTGTTCTTTCTTCTTAACCCCAAGGGGTAAAAGAAGAGGGTTTTGTTTTGTTTTCCAAAATGTTTTTATTGGGTTGTAGTTGAAATGGCTTTCCTTTAAATGGGGGAGCAAAGAATCTAATTGGCAGTTACCAGAGGTTCTAAAACTGTAGTTAATGTTGCAGGTCAAAAAGTCATCTCCCGGCATTGTTTACTTTCTTGGGTGAACAATTTGCAGGCTCCCCCCCCCACCCCCCCAGAAATAAAATGAGCAAGAGAATATGAATAGGACAGCTGAATTGATCTATTTTTTGTTCCTCTTTAAAAGTTTTAAAAAGCTACCTCTCTAATTTTATAAGCATTGTTTCTCTTACCCTATGGGAGTTTAGAGCACCTCCCATCAGAAGAGATTATTCTCACTTCTCTTTGACCTCTAAAAAGGTACATTTTCTCCTAAGAAGGCCGCTGGCAAATTTAGCTAATGTAGAATGTGGAGTTTATTTGCTTAATGACTTGCAGCCTTAAGGCACAAACATGACATATCAGCCCTTCCAAATATTTTCTGACAAGCTCAGATGATGACTTTGATATATCAGAGTAAATATGATATGACTATGGGCCTTGGTTACCTTAGAAACCATCTTTTTCCCTTAGATTTCTGCTTAGGAATTGTGATTCTTACAGGCAATTCTGTAGAACGTATTCAGATTTGAATTTGGATATAGGACCCCACATTCTTTAGGGAAGGAAGAAACCTAGAATTTGTCTTTCATCAGTTCATCCTGCAATCATTTTTGGACACCTTCTGGATATGCTTAAAATTTATATAATTGGTTTTTCTCATCTGCAATTACATTTTAGTTAGTCTTTTTCTGAACCACTTTAGATTTTGCAGTTTCATTTTTCCAGGATCACTTTCTGCTTGCTTATGTTTAGTACATTTTATTTATCTGTTGGTACTGTGTCTTAGGCCACTATTCATGCACTGTATCCTCATAACTGCTGTTTTTTATATGTTAGTTTATACATTATTTTTAAAAGGTTTTATTTATTTATTTTTAGAGAAAGGGAAGGGAGGGAGAAAGAGAGGCAGAGACACACTGATGTGAGAGAGAAATATTGATGGGTTGCCTCTTGCATACCCCCAGCTGGGGACCTGGCCTGCAATCAAGACATATGCCCTGATGGAGAATTGAACCAGGAACCCTTCTGTTTGTGGGATGGTGCCCAACCCACTGAGCCACACCAGTCAGGGCTGTACATTATTTTTGTGAAAGCAATTGATTTGGAAAATCCTTTGGAGAGAACTGAGTATTCTTTTGCTCAACAGTGCCATCATTAAAGTTACAAATGAAAACTTTTCTTTACAGTGACCTGGTTTGCAGTCTCCTAGCCAGTCATAGGCTTGAATCAAATCTTCCTGAGAGCATTTAGAGCAGGAGGAGATGGGGGCAGACTCTTGGGAATAGAAAAAGAACCCAACAAAACAGAGAGATAAGAGGAAAACCAGAGAGGAAAGTATGGCTGTTTCTCCATAACCAAGGGTTCTGCATCCATGGATTCAACTGACTGTGGGTCAAAAGTTAAAAAATTAATTTACATTGTTCTAAATGTGTAGGGACTATGTAATTAGGCCTATGATAGTTGCGATATAGATTTTTTCCTTGTCATTTTTCCCTAAACACTAGAGTATCACAACTATTTACATACCATTTACACTGTATTAGGTATTATCAATATAAGTAATCTAGAGGTGATTTAGAGTATATGGGAGAATGTGTGTAGGTTATTTGCAAGTACTATGCCATTTTATACAAGGAACTTGAGTGTCTGTTCACTATGGTGTTCATGGGGATCCTGGAAACCAATCCCCCACAGATACCGAGGTGTGATTATATATTAAGAAAGGAAGAACACCTATTGATACCAAATTCTGCCTGACAGGCTAGTTAATTTCTCGTAGATCTATCCCCTCCTCCCTGCTCACTGCTGTGGCCTGAGTTTAGGTCATTTCTTTATTCTTTACATATATGTGCTCTGCCTGGAATATTCTTTTTCAGTGTCTATAACATTAGAAATTTCTGTTGAACCTGAAAAAGTGAGATTATTCATCACTTCTTTAAAAACTCCCAGCTCCCATTCCCAATGATTTTCCTCTGTTATGTATAGACTTTTGTAATTGTCTGTAGTATTAGAACTGTCTGTGTGACCATTTCTTCTGTTAGACTGCGAGCTTGGTAACATAGGGACTGTTTTTGTCATCTTTGGGCATCTAGTGCCTAACAAGCAACTTGGTACTAATGGAAGCTTAAAAATAATCAAGAGAAAAGTAAAAAGACCTAAAAGGGTCATTAATTTTAGTAAAGAGGCAATAATTAGTGACCTTTTCCAGAGCAATTTTAATTAAGTAGTGGAGGTGGAAGCCATATTGAAGCGGATTGATAGATGAGTGAAGAGGTAAGTGGCCACAGTTCACGAAGGTGGGCTGTAAAAGGCAGAGTGTGAGAGTAGAGGCTGTGGCTGACAGGAAAGGGAATATATGATGCAGAGTTTTATGTGGGGAGATGTGAACATGGTATAAAGGCCTAAGGGAAGGAGCCTCTGAACCTCAGTGAAGAGAGTAGGGACAATGAAGAGCAGCAGGTTCATGAGGGGTGGGAGGAATCAAAACCAAGATATGGGGAGAGGTGAGCTTGGAAGTAACAAGCTGTTCACATTTTTTTTTAATCTTCACCAGAGGGGATATACTTTGTTGATTTTAGAGAGAGAGAGGGGAATGAGGGAGGGGAGAGAGAGAGAAGAAGGGAGGGAGAGAGAAATAATCAAGTAGTTACCTCCCTTTTGTGCCTGGACTGAGGATTGAACTAGCAGACTTTTGAACCCTGTATGGAATGATGCTCCAACCAGCTGAGCCACCTGGCCAGGGCAAGTGTCCATATGCTTTGAAACCAAAGTGAAGAAGGTCTAAATTATTGACTTAGAATAGAATTTGGGGATGTAACCAAAACACAGGTTTGGCTGCTTGCTGCAACGAAAGCCAAACATGTGAGACAGGTACGGTGCAAAAGGAAAGAGGTTTGTTCAAGTGCTACAACTTGGGAGATTTGTGGACTTCTGTGTCAAAGACCATCCCCCTTCTGCTGAAGTTCTTATGGGGATAGGGAGAGGAGGGCTTTTTCCCATATCCAGTTATCTTTCTAGCTTTTGGTGTGCTTGGTGTAAGAACCTGCCCGTGGGCCATCTTGGCCAATGGGGGAGACTCCCTGGCACTTCCTGACTGTGATAACAGGCAGAATCCTTTATTTATTTTATAATTCACTTTATTTTTCTTGTATAAAAATACATGGTGGCCACAATTGGAGCCTGGGCCTTCAGCATGAAGACCCTGATGTGGGTCTTCATGAGATGGTCTGTGAATTTTTGATAGCTTGTTTGGAGGTTCTAGCAGGGGAGCGCAGCTACTTGTATACCCTTCACTGAAGACCAGTCCTCTCCTCTAGTTGGGAAGGTCATCCTCTTCGACTGAGCATGCAGCTTCGGAAGGGACACACATGGATCGGTGAGGGAGAAAGGGGACACCCGCCTAACCAGCCTGATCAGCAGAATCAACCTAGGTGATCAACGGGGTGACAGATGTTGCAGCCAGATTGCCCTTACATCTGGTCCATGAATTTTTGATAGCAAGACTTGTTGAACACCGTCTCTCTCCAGAACTTGAGGGTGAGATAGTTAACAGGTCTTGGAGATGGTATCAAAGGTGGCCTTGACAATGTTGCCCAGGGTGGTATTGCAGCCTCTGGCTGAAGTATAGCCCTCATTGATACTGGCATTTGGCAACAACTTCTTGAGCATGGCAGCCTGGATGATGCCAGTGCCCCTGGAGGCAGGGATGAAGTGCACCAGCGCAGAGCTGAAGCACCCAGTAACCTTGCAAGGGTTGATGTGGGACTTGCTGATCTTGTTCTCCCAGTAGCCTTACCTCACTGGGATGATAGAAAGCTTAGCTAGGATGGTGTCCTTGCAGATGGCGGTGTCTACAGCCTTTTTGGAGAACATAACACCTCCACTGACACGCCTGTTGTAATCTTTGATGGCAGATGCCTTGAACCTAGTCCACTAGCCAGCACAAATCTTCTTTTGTATGGGCATAATCTTTCAAACCTTACCCTTGAGCCATTAAATCACTTGTAAAAGATTATGTGCAACATGATACTGTCTTCTACACTACTGCAGCATTCAGTTTCAAAGAACCTTTAGTCATCTGGAGAGGTGATTGAGCAGACACATACCTATTTATTCAAATATTCGTATAATCTGTGGGGGAAGATCTTCTCATGTACAGCAAAACGACATCATTCTTTGCTGGCCCAGATAAAATTGTCTTGTCCTTTGTCAGCAGCATGACTGAAGTTCTGCTTCCTGTTTATAAAATGAAACTTTTACCCTGAAAGTTGTATTGCCAGGTTTAGCACGTAGGATACTTCTCACTGCTAGTAACAGAAAACGATCAGAGGTGGCTTAAAAAATGAGGAAAATTTGTCATTTTACATGATGAGATATTGGATGAAAGACAGTTCTAGAGTAGGTTCAGTAATGTCAAAATCAAGGTTCTGTCCTCTTTTCTGCTGACAGCCTTAGTTCCTATTGAGTTGACATTTGTCCTTAGACATATCCCCCAATAATTAAATGAAAATGGGGAGAGAGGGGATGTCCAGGCATTGGTCTTCTAAAAATGCCCAGTTGATTCTATTGTAGAGTTCCTTATGATTGGGAACACTGAGTTAAACCAATTATGATTCATCCTGTGAATTCTAAACCCAGGTCCCTTGAAGCACGTGGCCATTATTCAATAGTTGAAAAAAGCAGTTCTGTTTGCAAGGAAAAAGGGAGATTAACCCACCCATGGTGTCTGCCCTGCTACAGATGATTTAAAAAGTTTAAAAGGAACACTATGTTTTAAATTCATGCATGATCACTATTATCACTTAAAAAAGAGCTATATAAATTTTTCCTACCCCTTGCCTTAGAAACAAAGCTCCAGATAGGTAGTTTTATTAACCTAGTAAGAGAACATTTGGGCTAGGAAGGAAGCAGGGATATTAAAGCATACTTTTTAGTCCTTCTGTGTGCAGATAAATATTAATCTTTTAGGTAAATATAATCATCTATGTTTCCTTATCTCAGGATGTAGCCATCTCTTGATTAATCAGAATTGAGTTTCTTAATGGGTTATATAAAATGTGCTCTTTGTTATGGCTGTCTTCCTTGCTATTTTCGAATATATTCTGCCTTCGCCAGCATGTACTAAAGAGAATTTAGTACTGTCCCTCCTAAACTTTGTCTTTCTTAATGGCATCTCATTTACCAGATGGTCCAGGTTTACCCACGTGCATTAGTTGCCAAGACATTTCACTTTTATTCGTACAGGGTCTCTAGCAAGCCTGTTTCCTCAACATTCCTACTCACAGATGTACCACTTGAAGGCCTCTTGTGTGTTGACTCCTGAAATAACCACCTTAGTAGGTTCTTCT
Organism: Phyllostomus hastatus; assembly: GCF_019186645.2. Classification (NCBI taxonomy): domain Eukaryota; kingdom Metazoa; phylum Chordata; class Mammalia; order Chiroptera; family Phyllostomidae; genus Phyllostomus; species Phyllostomus hastatus. The sequence continues at coordinate 4,461,972 of NW_025333530.1, forward strand.
TCTCCATCCCTCTGCCTACACATATCTTTTTAGTTTATTCCTAATAGTGTTGCTGGAGTTATCATACTAAAATATACATGGGATTATATTGTTTTTGCATTGCCCTGATGACTCTCACTTACCTACTGAACAAAAATCCAATGTGCTAGATTATCTTTTGGAAAACAGTCAGAAAAAGATCTCCCATCTTGCACACTGTGCTTCATAATGTGACTTTGATACTCCTCCCATGAAGAGGTGGATTGTATGGTCCCTCCACCAGAATCTGGCGTGCTTGTGACTGTGGTGAAGGTCACTAATGTGACTTCCTAGACCAGGTCATGAAAAGTGATATGACTTCCTTTTTAAAAAATTTTAATTTACTGGTTTTAGAGATCAGTAAATATCTCTAATATTTACTGATATTAGAAGCAGGGGGCGGGGTGTGGGGAGAGAGAGAAAGAGATGGACGCTCATTTGTTGTTCCACTTATTGATGAATTTATTGATTGATTCTTGTATGTGCCCTTGAATGGGGATTGAACCCACAACCTTGGCGTTTAAGGATGATACTCTAACCAACTGAAATACCTGGCCAGGATGAAGTGATAGGGCTTCTTGTGGAACCAAAGCCACCATGCTTTGACAGGAAGCCCACCAAAACCTTTCCTGCAGCCCTAGCTAACCAAGACAATCAGCACCACCTTGCTGTCATGTGAGTAAGCTTAAAAATGGATCCTTCAGCCCCTAATCAGGCTGCCCCAGCTGATCTGCATGGAGCATAGATAAGTCATATCGGCCAAGTCCTGCCTAAATTGGAAAGTCATGAAAAAAACAAGATTATTTATATTTAAAGAGACTATGTTTTTTTCTTTTTAAAATCAGCTTTAATGAAATATAAGGTATATAAAATAAAGTTTAGTAGTGTTCAGTATATAATTCAGTGAATTTTGACAAATATTTGCTTGCAGTTTTTTTCACACTGACATACAAAATAGAACATTTTCCATATTTCTAAAAGTTTTCTTGTATATGTTTGCATTCAGTCCCGTCACTATCCTTAGCCCCTGATAACCAACTGCTGATTTGCTCTCTATTACTAGAGTTTTCCCTTTAACAGAACATTTGTTTCTGTACTACTTTTTTGTTATAAATAAACCTGTTATGAATGTTCAAGTACTGGTCTTTTTGTGAACATTGTTTTCCATTTATCTTGTTTACTAAAGTATTTAATAGTAGGGAGAAATTGCTAGGTTATGTGATAGTGTATGCTTAATTTTTAAAACTGTCATAATGTTTTCCAAAGTGGCTTACCCAGCAATGTATGAGACTTTGCTCTCTGGTTTTGACAGTTCTTGTTATTTCCATCTTAAAAAATTTTTTTTAGCCATTTTCCTACTTTAAAAGTCATTTCATTGCTGGTTTAACTTGTGTGTCTCTAGTGATTAATGGTGTTGACATCCTTCATGTGTTTATTTGCCATTTGTATGTCTTCTCGAGGAAATGTTTATTCATATCTTCTGCCATTAAAAAATGGGTTGTTTATCTGTATAGCACTCAGTTTTAAGATTCTTCATGTATTGGGGATATGTTTTCTATCTAATGCATGGTGTTAAATATTTTCTCCCATTTTGGGGGCTGTCTTTTCACTTTCTTGATGGTAATGAAGCACAGATTTCTCTTAATGGAAGTACAGTTTATCAGTGTCCTATTTTGTGGTTCATTTCTTTGGTGTTTTATCTTTAAAAAAAAAAAAAAACTTTGCCCAAAACAATGTCACGAAGATTTTCTCCTACGTTTTCTTCTGGAAGTTTTGTATGTTTAGTTTTTACATTAGGCAGATTCCCCATTTTGAGTTATTTTTTTGTACAGGGAATGTGTGGGGAAGGTTTAAAGTTCATTTGTTTGCATATGGATATCAAATTGTTTCAGCAATATTTGCTGAAAAGACAATCTTCTCCTCATTGAATTATCTTGGCAACTTTTTTGAAAATCAGTTGACCATATTTATATGGGTTTATTTCTGGAGTGTATTTTCTGTTCTCCCTTGATTGTCTCTCCTTGTGGCAGTATTACTCTCTTGATTACCATAGCTTTATAGTCAATCTTCAAATCCATATTAGTCCTCCAGCATTTGTTCATTTTTCAAAGTTCTAATTATTCCAGGCTCTTTGTATTTCCATATACATTTTATAATATTTTAATTACTATGGAAAAGATTACTAGAATTTTGATGAAGATTGTATTGAATCTATTGATCTATTTGCTGACAATAACATCTTGAGAATAGTATTTTTTATGATCCTGTGTATCCATTTATTTAGTTTTCTTTTATGCAGTGTTTAGTAGTTTTCAATGGACAAGTCTCGGACACATTTTATTCTTTGCATTAATGGTGGCAGGCTAGATAGGGTTCAATTACTGAGGAAGACTCAAAGCCTCCAGATGATGAGACTTACATATTTGTTGCAGGGAAGGGATTATGTATCCATATAACAATAGCATTAGAACATTATAAATAGGTATTGCAGCCAGAGGCTCCCTCATAGCAAGGGGTCTAGAGGGACTAGATATGTTGTCTGTCCTTTCTCTTGGTCATGTGGACACACTTTTTCTCAGATCAGTTGCCACTTAGGTGTGCACAGAACCATGGAGCCCTAACTGGAGTCTAGGCTGATAACCCTTATATGTACCCTGTTAGTCATGTTGGCATAGTCTCTCATGTAACCATCCCTACGGTAGAGCCCTCTGGGGTGTGTCCCTGTGACCATATACAAATCATCAGATCTCACTTATTAATAAACGTTGCTTACAGTTTGATACAAACTGCCCTAAAACTTACCTCAGAACCATCAATACAAAGCAATATTATCAAGCAGTGCATTTCATATCTTGACAGGGTGAGTGCCATGCAGTTACATCTTTACTTCAGCAAAATAGCTCAGGTTAATTCCAAACATGCTGGAATTAACCCACATCCCTATTTCTTTTGGTTCTGTTATAATTGGAATTAAATTTTTTTATATCCAGTTGCGTATTACTTTTGTATAGAAATAAAAATATGCCCTGGCTGGTGTGGCTCAGTGGGTTGAGTGCCAGCCTGTGAACCAAAGGGTCACTGGTTCGATTCCCAGTCAGGGCACATGCCTGGGTTGCAGACCAGGGCCCCGGTATGGGGTGCATGAGAGGTAACCACACATGGATGTTTCACTCCATCTTTCTCACTTCCTCTCCCTCTCTAACAAAATAAATAAAATGTTTTAAAAAAAGAAAAATATGATATTGACCTTGTGACCTTGCTAACTCATTTATTGCTTTTAGTAGCTTTTTAGTAGATTTCTTAAAAATTTTCACATTGAAAATCATGCAGTTATTGAATAAGGATAGTTTTTCTTCATTCTTACCAATCTGTACGCCTTTGATTTCTTTTTCTTGCCTTACTGCACTGGCTGAGAACTTTAGAACAGTGTTGACTAAAAGTGGTGACAGCCTTTTTTTCTGATCTTAGAGTCAAGCTTTCAGGATTACAGCATTAAGTGGGATATTGCTTCTAGGATTTTTGTAGTCGTTCTTTATCTATCAATTGAAGGAGATCATTTTCCTTCTGTTCCCAGTTTCTAAAATTTTGAATGGGTATTGAATTTCATCAAATGCCTTTTCTGGTTTCTTTAAGACAAACATTTGGTTTTGGGGGCTGGTGGTTAGTCTGTTAATATGGTAAACAGTATTGATTTTTGATTATTAATCTGGCTTTGTATTCCTTGGAATAGACATTCTGACTATGACTCTTTTTATATAATAGTTGGTTCTAGTTGGATATATTCGGTTAAGGATTTTCACTTCTGTGTTTATGAGACCTGTTGGTCGCTAATGTTTTTTTTGTAATGTCTTTCTGTGGTTTGGGTATCAGGGTAATGCTTGACTCACAAAATAATTTGGAGAATGTTCATTTAGAGTTTTGTACAAGTTGGTATAGTGCTATTATTTCTTAAATGTTTGGTACAATTCACCAGTGAAGCCATTTGTGCCTTGGAATGATCTTTGTTGGGTTTATTTTGATGGGTTCTTTCATTCCTGATACTAAGAATCTCATTTTTCCTGGGGGGAGAAAAAGCCTTTTAAATTGTATTGACCTTTCAGAGATCCATGTCTGGGTTTGCATGCTTTTTGTTTTGTGATTGGAAAACTATACTTGTTCCTCATGACCTTTATAGTAAAGCTCCCTTGTGTTCTTTTTCTTTTTTTCTTTGTGTTCTTACTGAATGTATACTTGCGTTTCACGCCTTCTCCTTCCAGTGGAAAGTATACTCTTGGGACAACACTTGTTATTCTTCTTTGCTGTTTTCACAGAGTCTTGAATTAAATTGGACTCACTAATCATAGATCTTGTAAGTTGGCATAAGTTGATTTATTATTCTGTTAAGTGTATCATATAGAACTCTATAGTAAGTTAAAACAAAAAGGCATAGAATTCTCATGATCTAGAATGTCAAACTTAGCCTTTTTTATGAAAATGTTTGTCTCTATAATGTGTCATCAATGTTTCAGTTTTATTGTTCATATTCTTAATACGCTTTCGATGATCCTGGCCTCATTTTCTTCTGGCATATAAAAAAGGAGAATGTTCTTTTAGTAACTTTATCTGATTTAGGGCTTTCTTTTAACTTCACACCAAGCCTTTCTCCCATGCTGCAGTGGAGATGAATGCAAAGAAATCTGCGGTAGGATACAACAAAGTATATAAATGATTTTCTGTGACAAAAAGATTTAAGAGATAGAGCTCTATCTGGTAAATATGGGCTTACCTAGTACATTTAACATGTGATTAGACTTAGCACAATTTTATTTCTGAAATCTTTCAGAATTGCATCTATTATGTAATTTGTAAGGAGAGCCATGTCATTATCACAGCCGCTCAAATTCCGGGGGTGTAAATACTCCTATTGTGCTTGGCCAACAGCCTGTAACAGAAGAGTAGTTATTTGCTGACCTTTTCACATCTTTTTAGATGAGGAAAGTATAAATAAATAAAACAGTTCTTTGATTCCTGATAAATGGCCCGATCTTTTAAGATGAGGAAAGGTATAAATAAATAAGTAATTCTCTGATTTCTGATAAATGGCCTAGAGGCTGAAAGGACCTCATTCTGCTTCTTATGCAGTTTACAGCCCCTTTATTTGCTTGCTCAGCCACTCTCTAATTATCTCCAGGGAGCAGGACTCAGGCTGCAGGCTTCCTCTTACCCATGCTAGAAACTTGAACAACTTCGTCATTGAACTGATCCCTTGAATTCTTACTTCTTTCAATATTTACAAACTGTTTCACTTGACTCCCTATTTCCTGCTCTCGCTTCCATGATATTAATCTTGCCAAAAAACGTTTACATTACAGTTGAATTATTGGTGTCATATTAATCTTAGCTAAAAACATTTCAGTTACAGTTGACCCTTGAACAGTGCAGCAGTTAGGTAGGGGCACCAGCTCCCTTCACAGTCAAAAATACGCATGTAATTCTTGATTTCCCAAAAATTTCACTACTAATAGCCTACTGTTGATGGGAAGTTTTACTGATAACATAGTCACTTAACACATATTTTGCATATGTATTGTCCACTGTGTTCTTAAAATAAGAAAAAGAATGTTATTAAGAAAATTAAAAGGAAGAGAAAATACTTACACAGTATTTACTGAAAAAAATGCATGTAAGTGGATGTGTGCACTTCAGACCTGTGTTGGTCAACTGTATATTGCTGTTGTGCCCCCCAGCTTTCAGTGCTTACTGAATACAAAACCCTTTAACTCTTCTTACTCTTCAGTAAAGGTTCTTCTGGTTTCACTGTCTTAGGACATGGGTTCATTCTCATTTATTCACCATTTCAGTCTTAATGAATGATCTTTTCAAAATTTTTATTATTTATTATGGTAAAACATACATAACGCAGAAAATCCCATCTTAATCATTTTCATTATGGTCAAGTATATTCACATTGCTGTGTAACCAATCTCCCTTTTTTCATCTTGCAAAGTTGAAACTATACTCATTGAACAATAACTACCCATTTTTCCTTCCATCCAGCCATTGGCAACCACCATTCTGTTTTGTTACTGTGAATTTGGCTACTCCAGATACCTCAGATAAGTAGAATCACTGTATTTTTTGGACCATAAGATGCACCTAGGTTTTAGAGGAGGAAAATAGTGAAAAAAAATTTTGAAGCAAAAAATGTGGTAAAATATTTAATAACATAAATAACATAATATTTCACCCATGTAAATGTAAAGAGAACTCAACAGCAGCATTAACAACCATCATTACTGACTTTAAGCTTTAAGTACAGAAACTCCTTTAATCATCAGGGAACTCCAAGAACTCCTCATCACTACTCTCCACATTTATGAAGCTCAATTCCTCAGAATCACTAGTATCACTGTCTTCACTCTGTTCATAGAGGATGTCATCTTCAGAGCCATCTAAAGCATTGCTGATGCCACATTTTTTGAAGGACCTCACAACGGTTTCATCCTTAACTGACTGCCATGAGCTTTTCACCCACTCACAAACTTGGGTAATAGTGGGCCTCTTCATTCATCCAGTTGGTGTCAGATCATGATTTCCAGCAGCCATCCATTTGTTCCATTCTTCTCTCATGAAAACTTTAAATGGCATGTTGATGGAAACACCCAAAGGTTGCAACTGGCTGGTAAGCCCCCCAGGAATTACGGCTAGATGGGTTTTCTCTTCTTTAAATATCTTTTTTGTGGCTTCAGTGATATGTGCCCTAAACTGGTCAAGCAGTAATAGGGCAGGCTTTTTCAGAAGCCCTCCAGGATGTTTGGACCACACTTTTTCTATCCATATCTTCATGCCATTTTCATCCATCCATCCTTTGTCATGAACATGAACTTCTCTTGGGAGTGCCTCTTTTGGCATGTTGTTTCTTTTGAAAATCAGCCTTGGTGGCAGTTTGGTGCCATCTGCACAGCAGGACAACACAACCCATGTAATGGGTTTTATCATGCCCTGAGGTTTTCACGGTTATGGTTTTGACACCTTTCACCTCAACAGTCTCTTTTGATGGAATATCAAAGGTTAATGGGACTTCATCCATATTCCCAGTCTGGCTTATTTCAAATCCATTTTTCTTTCTTCCATCCAGTACAAATTTGTGAACAGACACAATATTGGATTCATATTCTGTAGGCAGTATTTTCTGTGAAATAACTTTTTGGTGCACATAGCAAGGCCACATCTCTTCATAAATCTGTGGCACCATGATGGTGATCCAGTGAAGTCCTCAAGGCCTTTCTCTGCAGCAAGACGTTTGGCTTCATATATGACCATTTTTGTAGATACTTAAAGCCATTGTTCCTGTGACGTGTGATCCACTCTTTCATATCCACTTCTAACTGTGGCCATTTTGCAGCATGCCCACAAAAACATTCTTTAGTTCTGTCTGTTTTTTTGCAGTTGATGCTCCTGTTTCCTCCATTCCCATACCATTTTTTTGGTTGGAGGTGGTCCAAAGTGTCTCTCCACTGGTCTGTTCCCATGTTCTTTGGCATTCTTCACTACCTCCAGTTTAAAAGGGATTTTATATGAAATCCTTTTCTGCTTTGACATCTTTCCACAATTATGGTAGATTCAGCAGGAGGCTATCATATCTTTCTACAACAAAATACAGTAATGACAGAACTATCAGCACTGTGTCCTTCATGGTTATGGGGGCACTGCAGCCGAGAACATCAGTGGATGACGCACTGTTATGGGGGAGATCTGCTACTGACACTGTTATGGGGGAGATCTGCTGGTGGAGGACCACAGGTTGTGCAATACTCTTGTATGGGGACAGCAATGTTGCACAACCTGTGTGACTCTGCTGCTGTTGCCATATTACAGCTCCCATCATCCCAACCTGTCCAAGCATGATGGGAGTTGTAGTTTTGCAACAGCTGCAGGGCCACATTGACAGGTGACCCTGCAGTGGAATTTGCCTATGTTAATGTTAATGGGGGGCACACCAGTGATGGAGGCATGTACGGGCGCCACAAGCTTTCTTCTAACGTGCTGCACTGCCTGTACCCTCCTCCCTAGCACTATAGTATGCTGCAGCGGGGACTCTGCTCCTGCCTCCCCTGCCTTGCACTGCCGGGATACCCCCTCCTCCCAGCCTCGCACCTCCAGGACACCCCCTCCTTCCAGCCCAGGGCCGGCAGCATCACCCCACTCCTGCTGCTGCGGGCTTCCTGCAGTAGTGGCCCTGCTCCTGCCTCCTGTGACCCTGCTCCACTGGTGCACCCCCCCCACCCCTCAAGCCAAGCATGCTACATTCGGACTATAAGATGCATCCCCATTCCCTCCCAAATTTGGCGGGGGAGTGAATCTTATAGTTCAACAAATATGGTATACACTCTCTGTCTTTTGGAGACTGGCTTATTTCACTTAGCATAATGTCTTCAAGATTCATCTCTTTTGTAGCATATCAGAATTTCTTTTTTTAAGGATATCAGTTCTTGTTTTAAGAATAGGTTTTTTTCTGGGAAGAGGATTGAGTATGCTAAAAAATTGGAATGAGAATTACTATAATTATTAGGTAGGGTGGGGAAAAATACCCCAGATTCTGAGGCTTCTGGAGTTTCAACTTTGCTTTGCTTTGCTTTTGTGGGGTAGCAGAATATGCCACCCAAAATATGCCATTTTGGTATAAGGATTATTTTTGAATTAAAGGCACATAAAAAACAACAGATGCAAGGCAGCTAGCTAGTCTGCTTGTTCCTTTTTCTTCCGGAAAGCAAGAGATAAAACTTCTATATGAAAGGTACCCTATCTAGAGCAAGAGAAAGTAAGTCATTGCTATCACTAGAGAGGGGAAGTACAGGCTGAGAAAAATCTGTACAAACACACCTTGTTAAACTAACTATTCCACAATTTAACTACTCTAGCCAAACCCGTTGTCTTTCCTTGTTTTCACAATTTACTATAGCTTTCCATGGTTTCAGTTATCCACAGTCAGTTGTGGTCTGAAAATATTAAATGGAAAATTTTGGAGATAAACAGTTCATAAGTTTTAAATTTTGCATGCCTTTCTAAGTAGCATGATGAAATTTCACTCTGTCCTGCTCCATCTCACCTTGGACATGAATCATCCCTTTGTCCAGTGTATTATCCACCTTGTAAGAGCTGCCTGCCTGTTAATCACTGAGTAGTTGTTTTGGTTGTCAGATCAACTGTTATAGTATCACAGTGCAGGTAACCCTTATTTTATATCAGTAATGTCCCCAAAGTCATTTATATAACCTTTTACAGTATATTGTTATAATTCTAGTTTATTATTAGTTATTGTTAATCTCTTACAGTGACTAATTTATAAGTTAAACTTTATCATAGGTATGTATATGTAGGAAACAACATAGTATATTTAGGTTTCAGTGCTATCTGTGATTTCCAGCATCCACTGGGGAACTTGAAACATACCCCCATGGATAAGGGGGGGAGTAGTATTCTTTGTCCAATTTAATATATAAGTTTTTGGCGCTAACTACTTTAACCTTTATTTTCTCTGTGAAGACTCCCATATACATAAAAAATTACTAAGTAAAATTACTAAATACAATATTCTTTATTTTCCCTGTGAAAACTCCCATGTACATAAAAAATTACTAAGTAAATGTGTGTAAAGACTCCCATGTACATAAAAAAATTACTAAGTAGAAAATTACTAAGTTAATTTGTTTTATTAGTTTAATTCTTAGGCTCAGCTGGAGACCCTGAAATGGTGGAGGAGAAATTTTACCTCCCCAACATTTATTTCTCATTTACCGAGTTGCCTCTAAATAGTAGTAGTACCTGGATTATAATGTTTTTGTTTTAAGTTAAATTCCACCTCAGACCTGATTTGTTTCCAATTAATTAGCATACTGATTCAATAACTGTACCCACTCTCTTAGGAACATCCTTTTCTTTGCAGTCTTTATAATATATATGTTTTTTCACTGAAGAACTATTTAAATTGTAAAGTCTGTTGGGACTCAAGATAAACCAGATGATTTGAAAAATACTTACTTGGAGGTTTTTAAATCATTGATAGGAATATGGGTGACAAAGTGTACTTTTCTTATTTTATAGTAAAAATATTTTCAATATAAAGAAGTTCAGGCTTCAGTTTGGACAGAATGCTTTTCTTCTATTTACTTTATGGTAAACATGATACTCTCCTGAAAGGGTAAGTTCTTGGCCTCTGTGAACCAGAGCCATCCTAAGAAGCTCTTTGGGATCAGTCAGATCACTTTACACCTCCAGATTGTGCCGCTTTCCTTTCTTATGTGAGTTCTAAAGTCCTAGGCATACCAGATTAAGTGCTTTGTAGTCTAATGCAAAACTAAATTTTTGTCCTCTCTCTTGCCAGACTCTAATTCTCACCCTATCCCCTTATATCCCTGCCTTCATCTCCACCAAATGCCTTAGAATTCTCCAAATGTGTGGTACTCTGTCCTCGTCCAAGCAAATATGATTCTCCCTGCCTGGGATGCCTTTTTCTTGTTTCACTGGTATCTGAGGAAATCTCAGTGTTTGTGACTTCTGTCTGCTAGGGTTCCTTATCCAAACCTCAGACTGTTTGGAGTGACTGTTTGTTACTTTTCCCAAAGACGGTAAATGAATATTACTGTTCTAGATGTAATATTACTGTTCTAGTAATATTACTCATTACTTTCAATGGATGCTTTAGGGCATTAGAGATTAATTTTCTTTTGAGACCCCCATTGAGTAAAGTCTAGTCTGTTTCCTTCTGTTGCCCTTGAACAGATTTCACACTCCTCCAGAGCATTTGTCACATAATTATTTGTTTGCATAATCAACATCTCCTTTAGGCTGGGCTTCTAGAGAACAGATACAATGTCTGTCTTATACATCCCCACACCCAGGATTCTGTTACCTTTCCTTATATGGAGTTGCTGTTCAATAAATATTAGTAGAATAATATGTAGAAATACTGGTATTATATACTGACTTTTTAAAAGTAGTTTAGCTTCATTTTCTTCAGTAGTCCACATTGTTTTATTCTCTTTTCTAACTTTTTTTTTGCATGTGCTTTCTTCCTTAAAATCATTGCCTTAATATCAGTATTACAATATACCTGTTCTCCTGTTGGTTATCTATCATGCTTCAAGCATTTTCTTGTTCTTTGTACCTAAATAGAGCAAAATGCTCCTAATGGGATCCCATTGATACAGTTTTAGAACCTCTAGTATCAGATTTAAAAAATTAAATTTTTGTTGATTAATAGAAACTAATGGAAATGTGATGATGCTTTTGCCTAATCTTATTGAGGAAAATATGGATGAACCATTTTGAATAAAAGTGTTTTATAGTATTTATAGTTTGTTATCTATCCCATTTTCTCCATTGATAATTTTTACTATATGTCATAATTATCCTTTGAGTGTTGCTCTACAAGCTGATTTCTCATCTAGGTGAGAAAGGAATTTTTTTTGCATCCCTATTTGTTCAGTATGTAGAAATGAAAATGGATATTGGTTATTATTTGATGTCATTTTGTTAGATGCTTATGCTTCTAACACATATGCTTATGTTCAGAAAGAGTTAATTCTTTGAGGTGGTAGAACCATAGACAGTGCTGAAGTACCAGTGTACTTTCATATGTATAAAATATAAAGATGTATATATCTCTTAAATACCTTTTCCCAAGACTTTGCAGAGTAATTATAGTGTATCTTCATAGAAAAGATCCTGTAGCTGTTAGATTACATGTTTTGGAATGTCAGAATATGTACTTAGACTGCCAGGGTGTGATTATTTCAAATTTAAGGAAATATTAAACTAGATTGTAGTTCTCTAACAATATTATAATTAAAAAAATTTTTTATCTTTAGTTCTCCTTATCTGCCTCAACTATAAAGAGAAAGGACAGATTTATTATTTTGTAAACTGCTATAGAATCATCAGTAGGCTTTTATTCTTCTGGCATGTCTTTCCCCTCTCCTTAAAGCTTGAGATACGTGTATGTATTGAATGGTTTTAGAATCATGTTTTCAAAGTGTCTGAACGTGTAAAATGTTAAAGGATTCCAGGATTGGAAGTAACTTGGTGCGTGTTGAGAGAACTGCTGAACTAGATGTCAGAAACCAGTGAGTCCTGAAACTATGTTCTGTTTTCTGACCACAGGCAAGTTTCTTCTTATAGCCTCACTGTGCTGTTCAAATCAAGTAAAAGCAAAAAGGGAAATATTGATAGCCTGTATGGTACAAATGTGAAGTGGTGTAAGTTTCTGTGTTTGATTGCTCAGTATTATTAAATCAGTTCCCATTTTCTTCTGCATGAATACATTCTACGTGCATTTCTCACCCCTATATAGTGTACCTAGCTTCTAAAAGAAGTAGCCCCTTCCCAATTTCCTCATAAAAATTCAAGTAATTTTTTTCCTTTGTTTGTTTTGCTAGACACTGCTAAATAAAAACTAGTAACTAGCAAAGTTAGAATTCAGATCTAGGTACTTTTGCTCCAAGCTTGTGCCATTAACCAATATGAATGTTAATCAATTATCAATATTTTATTACCACCATTAACAGAATGGTGATCTTGTAGATCTTATTATTCAGAGAAACCTATTAATTAAAAGGGAGCTATGGGAAGTTTGAAAAAGAAAAATATAGAGATTCTCAACATGGCACTGTTTTAGTAGGTTGATTTGTAGTTGAAACCAAATATATGTTGTGTGTGTGTGTGTGTGTGTGTGTGTGTACACAGAGAGAGAGAATGAGAATTAGCGTGTTTTGAGTACAGTGTGACCTATTGCATGTGAATCAAGTGGAATGCATCGTCGCTCTATTCAGAAAACTTAATGTGTTAGTAAGTCTTGAACAGTTAGTTTAATAGTGTCTTTATGTGACTTAAAATGTACTTAAGCCAGTAATACTGTAACTCAAAAAATGCTAGTATGCTGTTTCTTTTTTTTAAACTGATTTTCAAAATATTTATTGGCCCTCTTGTTTATGAATAAGACAGGAGAAGCATCTGATTTGTTTCACAAAAGTTATGGTTACGAAATAGCAGCATATTGTTTCCCTTCTAGGGCTATATCATTCTGTCAGTCTGGTTTAGTCATACTTAGAATAAGTATTATTTTTTTTGTAATTTTTTGAAACTTTACTCTCTAGATTTTTTGAAGAGATAATTGAAACATCCCATGTAAAGTGCAGCATAGGGACTATAGTCAGTATTGTAATAACCATGTATACTTGAAATACCAGGTTATAACTTTATGAAATAAATGTATGTGATTATCTAACCACAGTGCTGTACACCTGAAACTAATATAAAATAATGCTGAAAGCCAACTGTAATTGAAAAAAACAAACAAAAAAAGATTCCTAAAGTTAGTTGCTTACATTGCATGGAGACACATGTACTTTTTAAATAGGCACACTTGAGTAAAAGGCCCCTCACCTGCTCCCTTAACAAAGGGAACTTTTGAATGATACTTGTCTCATGAATTTGTCTTTCCAGAGTTGAAATTGAACATATCAATCACTCAGGCTTGGATATAGATACAATACCTAAGTACTGTCAGCAGAAGCATGCTATGACATTAATGTCTGCACCTGCCATTTAAAAAAATAAATCCAACATAGGAAAAAAGGGAAAAAACAGTTCCCAGAAAAGGCCATCAGATTCTAATTTCTACTATAGACTTTACATTAGAAACACATGTTGTCTCCAGCAACTTTTTCTTTTTTTAATGTTTCTTTTTTTTTAAATTTAAATTATATTTTTCAACTATAGTTTACATTCAGTATTATTTTGTATTAGTTTCAGGTGTACAGCATTACTATGTTAGACAACCATATACTTTACCAAGTGTTCCCTCGATATTTCCAGTATCCACCTTATACATCGTTATTACAAAATTATTGACCATATTCCCTATGCTGTACTTTACCCCACCACTGACTATTTTGTAACTACAAATTTGTGCTTGTTAATTCCTTCACCTTTTTCACCCAGTCCCCTAAACGCCCCTCCTTTCTGGTAACCATAAGTCTGTTCTCTATATCTATGAGTTGGGCAACTTTTACTGTCTTTTGGTTGCTTATTTCAGTTTCCTCTGTTTTTTCCTTTTTCTTTCTTTCTTTTTTTTTTTTTTTTTTTACTTTTCAGACAAATGATTTTTTGCTAGCAGCATTCTTTGAATATATCAAACTTGGTTTAATATTGTAAGCTTTTGCTACCTTTGTTACTCAGGGTCATTTTCACCTGAATGAATAATATTACCTAGGAGCAGTATTTTAGAACCTTCAGGGGTTTTGTTTTTCTTTATCATTGCTGTTCTCCTTGTTAGTTGTTTGAGTAATGTATTCTGTAAATCAGAATTCTCTCTTGAGGTCATGTGAAATATACTTAATATGTGGTTTTATGTTTTCATTCTTTTGTATTTTTTGCTTTGTGTATTTGAATTATTTCATCACAATATTGTGATTTTTAATATTCTTTTGTTTTATAATTTCTAGATAACAAACTGAGAAAGCAAATGCTCATATGTTGGAGATATCTTTGTTTATTGCCCATGGGCTGTCGTTTCCTTTTGCTAACCTGTGAGGAATTACATAAAATAATCACATAAAATAAAATTTAATTACATAAAATAATTTGCAGGTTCTATTGCTTCTCATCCCCTTATAGAGTAAGGGACTGCTAATGGCTCTCTCTCTAAGACAATTTCCAGCTTCTCTTATTTGTCAGTTTTTTTTCTCTTTGTTATTATAGGATTGAAGTTTAAGTAGGCTAGAAAGATCAGATTCTCACAGTTAATTCAGTAAGCATTTATTGAGGGTGTCGTATATTGTGTTAGTCCAAGTACATCAAAGAAATAAAAATAAAATCGAACTAGAGAGCCATTCTAAGGCAGTGCATTAGTTTTCTATTGCTGCATAATAAATTTCCACAAACACAGCAGCTTAAATCAATACACATTTATTATCTCATGTTTTCTGTGGCTCAGGAGCCTGGGCACAGCTTAGCTGGGTCCTCTGCTAAGGGTCTCACAAGGGTGCAGCAATCAAGGTGTTGACCAGTCTGCATTCTCATCTAGGGACTTGAATGAAGAATAATCCCCGTTCAAGCTCATTCAAGTTGGCAGAATTTCTTTGGCAGCTGTGTGACTTAGGGCCACACTTTTTGCTGGTTGTTGGCTAGGGACCACCATTATCTTGTTCCTTGACAGTTGGGCTTCTCTAGTATGTCTGCTTATATCAGTAAGCCTGCAAAGTCTGTCTGTAGCTCTACTCTGTTAGTAAGATGGAATCTTACATAATGTGACCCAACAATGGGAATGATATCTCATTATCTTTTACACATCCAATTGGTTGGAAGAAAGTCACAGGTCCTATTTATACTGAAAGAGAGGGGATTACTACAGAGGCATGCATACTGGGAGCCACCTCCCGGTCATCCCGGGAGGTGGGATCATTGATGGTCATCTTGGGGTCTTTGTGCCACAGACAAGATGTAAAGAAACGGGTGATAAGTAAACTTTGAGTGGTTAAAAAATGGTACCTTTATTGCCTACATGTTATGCTCATGCCAGGACTAGATTAGACAGTGATGAAGCTGGACCATTACTGTGACTGGCAGTTTGTTGAAGCATGATCTCCACTTTGGCAGGACTCTATGCAAGCTAAGGATGAGGTCGCTTTCCTGAGACTGCAGTCTCTGTGCCCATATCCATATATGTTGAATTTCCACAGGGGAGGCCAGAATTGTTTTTCCCTCCACCTTATATTCATTAAGATTTCAGAATTGTCATCAAATGATTAATATACAGGCATAAGTGCAGACTACCACAATTAAGCGAGTATCACAGTAAAGTGAGTTGTAATCTTTTTGCTGGTGAAGAGTCTTGCCTTCAATTTGTAAAAGAAAAAAGAAAAAAAATTATAACAACTCTGAGGTACAATAAGATGAATGCAATAAAGTGAGGAATGCCTGTAACTGCTTTTAAGTAGCAAGCCATACAGACATCAAAGATAAGTTTCTTTTTGGCTTGAATAAAAGTCTCAGTAAAAGAATAGTTTGGTTATATATAGAAGATAATTGCTTTTAGGTTTATATTTTCTTAGAGAATAGCAGTATTATATTACTGTGTTTCACAGTACCATTAGTTTTTTTTACTTTAATTCATTCAGTTATTTAAATAGGTAATGAGCTTATTTCCATTAATATATAAGAGGTGTGTGTGTGTGTATATTTTCTTATCTTTCCCCTATGTAATACTAAGCTTTGTTTTACATTGTTGAGTTAATATCATGAATTAATGACTTAGAGCAGTGACTTTACTTTTGGATACAGATTAAAACCAAAGACATCAAATTTCCAAGTATCTTCCCTCTGTATCCTCAGTTTGTTTATGCCAATAAGAACTGATTTAAATTTAAGGACTTCTGATTGAATTCACATTTTACCCTGGCCTGGTTGCTTGGTTGGAGCAATGTCACCAAAAGTTTGTGGGTTCAATTCCTGGTCAGGGTGTGTGTGGGAGGCAGCCAGTCGATGTTTCTCTCTGTCTCTTCCTTCCTGTTTCTCTAAAATCAATAAAAACATATCCTTGGGTGAGGATTAAAATTTTTTTTAATTTTACATTTTAAATATACTTTTGTTATTGGGAAATATACATACAAATTTAATAGTGAAAGAAGAAAAACTTGATACTTGTAGATTTTTAAAAAGTTAAATTTGTGTAATAGACCATAGTCTTTTAAAGATAACTCTGTTTATACATCCAAAAAAATTCTAAGAAGAACAGGAACAAAACAAAATATGGGGTAGAAGGGACTTTAACCAGATATATCTTTTACCACAGAAGTGCTTTGACACAAGTAGAGACATGGGAGAGTGTGGTGTGTATGGGGAACTATATGACATTCGGATTGTCTGGTGCTTAGACTCTCCATCCAGTCAGCACTGAACTGTATTCAGGTTTTTTTGTTGTTGTTTTTTTTTTATTTTAAGCATTGTTCAAATACAGTTTTCTCCCGTTTACTCCCATTGTATTCAGTTTTATTCTTAAAAAGCAGCCTTCATGCTACCTCCTTTCTGAACTTTCTCTGATCTTATCCCATCCGTGAGGATTATTTTTTAAAAAGGAAACAAACTCAAAAAATTATTCACCATCTTCTACCATGATCTGGCCTATGGCACATAGTTAAATTTAAATGTTATTTTTGTAATGTAATTGTTTGTGGACTGTTTTTTTTCCCTCAAAGCAGAAAATGCATTGGGCATATTGATATTACCTTAGAAATATTTGTTAAAAAGGAAGCAGGCAGGGTGTTAGAAATGTTTGAGAAATAGAGGCAAGAGGAACTGGATGATCTGATAGAAGTGCTTTTATTTGATGCTGCACTTAGGGTGAACAGAGCCTGGACCGTCTGCAGCCCCCAGGGAAGCAGGAATGGGGTTTTTAAAAGGAAAATTGAGGGGTTTGTGAGGGGATAGGGGAGGAGTTAGGCTCTTGTTCTTCTGGGCAATTTCCTCAGAGTTTCTGGACGGGAGTCGGGATAACAGGTTAGGTAAAGGGCCAGGCTGTTCCCAGGCACAGAAAGCTCAGTCTGACCACTGGCCATTATGGCTCATGTCAGATGTCTATTGTGCGAGGTGGGAGAGAGCTTCCTGTAAGCCTTGGGCTATCAATGGAGTTGGAATAACTGAATCATGGGCAGTCCTGCAGGTTGGAAAACTGGCCTGACTGGGTCATGAGCTGGCAAACTGGGTCTAGTGGGCTGGCAAACTGTTCTGACCCTTTCAAAGGTGTGTATCCTCTTTCAGTGCAGAGAAAAGAATCCTCAGAGGACTAGTCTGGCTCTATTTAGTACCCCAGTTACATTTTATCATTAACCACCTACTAGCTTCCCATTGCCTTTATGCATTAGGAATGACAAATGATCCTACTGAATTTTAGTTTGCTAGCACAAATAGAGCAAGGGCTAGTTCTAAAAGGGAAATACAGAGAAGGAAAATTAACTATAAATATGACGAAGACAGAACTGAGTAATTAATAGGACTGACATTTTTTGTTACATATTTGCTGTGCTGTAATTGTATTCTTCTAATTCTACATATGCTACACTACCTGACATGCATAGGGCTCCTGGCTTTTGAGAAAAGGAAAAAAAAAAACCTTATTGGAAGGTTTGACTGGCAAGGAAACAGGAAGCAAGGCTCAAATCTCTCTCCCTGATCTAGGGTTGGGCTAAATTTAAAGGGCTAGGGCAGGGGTGTCAAACTCATTTTCACCAGGGGCCACATCAGCTCCATGGTTGCCTTCAAAGGGCCGAATGTAATTTTAGGACTGTATAAACATAACTACTCCTTAACAGTTAAGCGAGAGCTTGGTGCTGGGCTGGATAAAATAAGATGGAGGGTCAGATTCTGCTCATGGGCCTTGTGTTTGCCACCTGTGGGCTGTGGGGAGTAGGCTGGTATGCAGAAGTGCTGGTGGGGCAGGTTTTGATTGGAGATTTTTGGAACTTGGTCATTTATGGTAAGATATGTATGGTAAGGGCCTTCACCAGATCTTCCTGGCCAGCAGAACCTTTTTTTCTGGAAAGGATCTGGTGTTCAGGTTGTGGTCATATACCAGTCTTTTGGTTCCATGGGGCCAGGGGAGATTTTGGTTCTAGGTGTAAATTGGAGGTCAGAGTCTCTCCTGTGAAATCTTGGGCTGCATGACTTGCAGTTTTGGTTTGTTGTCTCTGAAATGTAACTCAGTGTCTTGTTAGAAACAGGATAGTACCATTTTGAGCTGGTTTTGCTTTTATATATGGCATGTAGAAGATCTTCATCTTTTTTGTTAATGTTCATTTATCCTAATTTTTTTAATACTGGTACTAATTAGATGTAAGCATGTATTCCTAAGAAAATTACTGATCATTTTGCATTAATGGTCTGCTACCAACCTGCTCATTGATTTCCCTGTTGCAAGAGGCTTTGCCTAAAGCACTGGATACTGTTATGGAATGGACAACATAGTTCATAAATAAGACATTTAAAAAAATGCAGGTATCTTTCAGGGTTTGTTAAGCAAATTATTAATACATTGATACTCTGCTTTTGAAATAAGCTTATTACTTTTGCCACATAGAATCAAGTCTTGCTGGGTTTGTTATATGTAGCCACTTAATTTGCCACCTTTGTTTTCAATTGATATTTTTCTTTTAACAGTAAACTTTCTGAATTTTCATTTTTATAGCATATCTCTGAAAAAGCTGTACTTAGAGTAGAATGTTAGTATTTCATAGATTTTGGATGAAATGGACATGACAGTTCATTATTGCATTGATTTATTAGTACATCTGTGTTATAATAGTCAACACTGAGTTTCATTTTTGTGATTCTTAGGTATTACCGCCCTTTATTTACTTGTATATGTTCTTCAGTAACTATTGACTAAATGGATTGTAGCCTGTGTGAATGAACATAAAATGAAGATTTCTGAAATTATAATAATAAAAAACAGTCATATAATGACATAAGCAATCATTTACTCTGTTTGATCTTTTCCAGTTAGTACTTAGGTGAGAAATGGTATCATTGTGAAGTTTTCATTTACATTTCCCATATTATGAATGAGCCATTTGTGTTGCCTGTTCCTGGGGACTGTCAATATCTTTTGCCCTATTGGGTTTTTTCTTTATTCTTTGTACCAGCTTTTTATATTGGGAAAGTTGGACCTTTGAGTTTGATCTGATGAATTGCAAGTAGTTTGCTTTTTATTTTCTGGATTGTCTTTTCTTTTACTGATTTTGGATCATGCTTTAAAATTTTTTATGTAGTTGAATTTACCACGTTGGTATTTTGTGAAATTCTTAGTTTCATGTCAAAGTTGAAAAGAACCTTCTCTCCTCTAAGGTTATAAAAGAACCTTTTCTAATTCTTTTTCTAATACCTTTATGCTTCATTCTAATGCTTTTATGGTCTAATCTTGTATATATGTTTTGATCCTCTTGGAATTTATTCTTTTGTAAGGCATGAAGTGTGGAAAAAAAAAACCTTTATTTTTTCTAGACAGCTATCCAGTTGTTCCAACCCTGTTTATTGAAGTCTATCTTTTGCTCTGATTTAATGGGCCACTTTCATTCTATTGGATTGGTCAAAAAGTTTGTCTGGTTTTTTCCTTAAGATGGCTCTAGCAGCACTTAGTTGTCTTTAACTTCATTCAAAACAATTTTGTTAGTGTGTGACAGCTGTCATATCAGCATGCATTTTTAAAAAAAAATCAAAATTGTTGACTTTTTGTGTAGCCATTTTAAGATTGAAGATGGAAGAAAATAGGCAACATTTTTGGCATAGTATGGTTTATTATTTGAAGAAAGGTAAAAATGCAATTGAAATGTAAAAAAAGATTTATACAGTGTATGGATAAGGTTCTGTGACTGATTGAATGTGTCAAAAGTGGTTTGCAAAGTATGCTGGAGATTTCTCACTGGGCAGTGCTCCATGGTGTATCGTTGAGAATAATCAACATTATGCCACATGGGTGATAGCAGACATACTCACAATATCCAAATCAATAAAGTTATTGGTAAAAATGAAAAATGTATCTTATTGTACAGAAAAAACTAAATGGACTTTTTGGTCAACCCATTATATATGAACACCTTTATATTTGGGTCTATTTTTTAATTTTCTGTTTCACTTCATTGATATGTATATATTTCTGTATATTGTTTAAATATTTCATAGATCTGTACATCCATTATTTTTTTTTCACAATTTTCCCAAATTCTGAACTTACATAATTTTTATGTTTATGTCTTAACTTTGAAATTTCTGCTGGTATAAATTTGGTTTTTAATTTTGTTCTGGGATTTTTTACTCATCTTCTTCCCCTTACCCTCTTTCTTCTACCTAGAACTCAAAGCCTGTGTTGAACTGACCTTCTTTGCTGTCTTTTTGGGCCATGCAGCATATTTTTTCTGGTCTGTTTTTCATGAAGGGTACAGCTCTCCAAGAGTTTTGTAGAAAGTTGATTGTTCCAATTCTCTGTATCTCTTCTACCCAGGTGTGAACGTAATACTCAGTCCCATAGCATTTATGGTATGTTCCTGGCTTGATAACACACTTCAGGACTACCCAATATCCTTTTCTGACTGTGGAGAGTCTTGCTAAATTAGCAATGTGTTAGTTATTAAAAAGTTCTTCTATTTTATCAAATTATAGATGTTTGTGAAAGGTTTCACCATGTTGCCAGAACTAGAAATCTCCAAAACCACATTTTCTATTGGCAGTGAATGAATAGTGATTTATGATTTTCTTTTATGCCTAGATTAAATAGTGGGTAGAAAGGTTGAACAAGTTTTTGCTTGTGTTTTTATACATATAATCATATTTTGGTTACATGTACTGGCTAAGCCAGGGTTTATAAAAAACAAAAATTATATGTTTGTCAATGTTTCTAAGTAAACATTAGACACAAATTATTTTCTCGAATATTACTCATGAATATTAGCAGTGGTTTATTTTCTAAGCTTGTAACTGTTTTATTTTGGGCCAGACTTTTGGTAGGTGATTTTCTGCTCAGGGAACTAACACTGACAATGGGGGCCAAGTCTGTCGTAGTTCAAGGAAGAGAGGTAGCAGGACACCACAGTGAAGCAGAATAAGTAACAGGTCAGTGGTCAGATCGTCCATGCTAGATTCCTCTTTCAGTAGGATGGTAGAAAGCAGATAGTAGGAGTAGAGTACGCAGGACGCATCTGTAATCAAAACTGGTTGATGACTTTTGGGGTTGTAGATTAGATGAGTAAAGATAAGGCTTCTGGAGCCCAGTCCCTTTCTCTGCTGGTCTCCACTACTCGAATTCTGGCTTATTCTGGCTTGTTCACTGCCTTGGTGGTGGTGACAAGATAGGAATCATTTATTGTGCTAGGCAGTTTGAAAAGCACTTCACTTATGTTTTCTAGTTAATCCTTAAAATAATCCTATTGAAAATATATTTATCTTTGGTATGGTACAGATGAGGAAATTAAAGACTGGAGGTGAAAATATCTTGAGCCAGTCAATGACAAAGCTAGGATTTGAACATAGCAGTAAGTAGTTCTAAAACTTGTGTGCGTCATCTCTGTATTATACTGACTTATTAATGATGCGAGTCTTTTGAGTTAATTTTCATCTTTTGTTAATTTGTGAGACTTAACTGTAGCAAATTTACACTCTTTTAACAAATTCATGCAAATGCTGGCTGGCTGGGTCTAGCCTCTGTCACATAATAAGGCAATTGTATAAAGTCTTTGTATAGGTCTTCTAGAGACTCTTACCTCCATCTATGCTTAGTAACAATAAAATATTATAAACCTTCCTTAAGTAGACAACTTCTTTTTAGCCCAGGATTTTCTTCATTGTATCTGGAAATTATTTTTTATTTTGATGATTTTAAAAAATATGACACTTTAATTAAAGGAAAACAAACTAGCTATCAAATATCAACTTCATAAATAACAAAACATTTATATTGTTTTCTTTTCATCGTCTGCCTACCCTACTAGATTTTTAGAGGCAAAATCTTTCAGTTTGACATTAGGAAGTTCTGTGACTAAGCATTAGATAAGTTTGTTTCCCTTATCTTGATTCTGGGAGGTAGGTTAACATAGTAGACAGGGTAAGTAGGGTGGAAGCTTACCATTATTTTTTGATAAACTAGATTTTAAAAATGAATGAATACTATTTAATAATGACCCAAAAGCTTTCTTAGTATGTTTAGAAGATCTAGATGTCCTATAAAATGGGCTTAATTGCTTTCATGCTTGTACAATTGGGACCATTAATCAAATGACTTTTTAAATAATTACATTTCTTTGGGCTCAGTTAATTTGTTCCCTTTTCTTATGAACTCAAATCAAGTAGTAGGGAACTGATGTTCATTTTCACAGCATAAAGATGAGATCAAAAGAAGTAAGTTGTTACATTTCACTTTAAAATTCTAAAATTTAATTTTATTTGCTTAGAGACTAAGTTTAAAATGAAACAACAGCATGCTTGGCTAATTAATTAAATTCTAGTGTCTTTAGAATTTTAGAATTTAATGTCTTTAAAATAACTTCTTAATATATTTCTATTTTTGAAGTTCCTTTGTTAATTAGGGATCTGTTCCTCAATTATCTGTGTTCTTTAGATCATTTCACACAAATTTAATAAAAATCTACTTTATTATCTTCTTCTAGACAGACACTTGGCATGAATTCTCTCTCTCTGAAAGCTTCATCAGAAAGTATAGAATAATACACGCACCAGAAAGGATATATTTCTCCAAGCTACTTAGGAGGATAGACATAGAATAAGTAATGGTGGCTTTGTCTTTGTATTGTAGATGAAACATGGCTTTGTCTAATTTTTAATTTTATTTTTATATAAACACTGTAATTTTATTTGAGGGCTAATCTAGAAAGTAAGTTTTTCTTTCCTTTGAATATTGGTCCCTATTGGTAAACATATCATGTGTTCAGTTTTTACTAATGAAATTTATGAAATGCTGGTTTTTAGAACCTAAGTCAAATGTGACTGTTACTTTATATCCTTATAACTTAATAAGCCCCAGTATAGGTAATTCACTCTTAGCTCCCTTCTCCAGTAGTTTAGGGTGGTGACAAGTCATCACATCATGGTCTGTACTTTTTATGCATGCATCTTAAATTACCATGTGATATTCAACTCAATCAAAGTATAAAATGGCTTTGTAAAAATACTAATATAGTATCACATTTTCTGATTCATAAAATAGAACTTTTCTAGAATACAAAAATCTCTCAAATTTTTGAATTAGATTTAAATACCAATTGAAAAGAAAAATGATTTTTTTGGTAGTAAATTACAAGTTAATATTTAGGAAGAAATTTGCAGTTTAGCAATAAGTTTGCTATATGAATAAGTGAAGCCAGCAAATGTTTACTGATTAGTTGGTTTCATTTATCACTACTTATTGAGTTTAGTGCCACTGGTTTTAGACAAACTGATTACTATAATATGGTCTCTGGGAGTATAGAGGAGAGCACCCCAACCAGCCTGTAGGAATGAAGAGGAAAAGGGGAATCAGGAAAAACCTTAAATGACATTACAGCTCACCTAGAAGGATAAGTAGTTTTGTTCTTTATTATTTTAGCATTTTCTAAGCAAATAGACATTATGACTAGTAATTTTTGCTACTCAGCTATTCTGCTGAAAATTTGAAAAATAAGGAAATTTATAACAAAGGAAACAAAAAATCAGCCATAATCCTGTCATGTACTTTGATAGAACCACTGTTACCCTTTTGGTTTGTGTACCTCTGGGTTTTTTTTTTCCCAGTGTATATGCATTCCTCCTCCCCCAATACATTTAAGGTTACAGACAGCTATGGTACTGTGTTCTGCTTTATAACCTTTTTCAAAATCCTCACCTTAGGACATGCTTATTAATTTTAGAGACAGAGAAAACATGGATGTGAGACAGAAATATTGATCAGTTACCTCTTGTACACATCCTGACTGAGGACTGAATCCACAACCTAGGCATGTGCCTTGACTGGGAATCAAACCTGTGACCTTTTCGTTTATGGGATGACACTCCAACCAACTGAGCCACACTGGCCTGATTTATAACTTTTTAAAAAAATCAATATTGAGAAAAGTTTCCATATTAGTACATATGTATATCATAATTTAATAGCTATATTTTGTCCCATTGTATACATGGATATATAACACATTTTACTTGTGTGATCCTTATAATGGTTTTTGTTTCCTTTGGATTTTGCCCCGATAAACACAATGTTATAACGAGACATCTTTATTTATAATCCTTTTGGGGGAAATGTAAAATTTGGTGACTAGGTATTTCAGTCTAATGTAATAAAAAAGTCACCCATTATGTATCTGAACACTAGTTCCACTGACACTAAAGTTGAATTCCAGACCCTTGCCATTTGAGAGGCAGGGGATGAGGAAGAGAATGCCTTGAAAGAGTAACCTGTATTTAGTGTTTTTACTAGCTAACTTCATATGTCCTCTTACACCTGTTCTAGTAAGATTTGTGTCCCTACACCTCTACTGCAAATTCTCTTGCTTGGGTGGGCAGCAGTCCCTATTTTGGCAAATTCAAGAGCCAATCATCAGGACTCATCTTAGTTAAAATCTCAGCAACATTTTCTTTTTTGGTTCAGTGTTCCTTTTTGGGATGTCTCCACTTGGCTCCTGGCACACCATGCTTTCCAGGCTTGCTCCTACCTTACATGGTTGTTCCCTCTTGATTTTCTGTGCTGGTTCCTCCTTCTTTCTCCATCTTTAAATGAGGGAAGATCCTGAAGCTGTTCTTAAACTAGTCTCCGTCTACATATGTTTCCTAGGTAAAAAGAAACATTGGATTTGCCAGTGAGTCCAAATAAATGTCCTAAACCCCTTTTGCTAACCTTAAATTCCTTTAATTAACTATTTTATGTCCCGTGAGTAGTTAACACCAATTATTCAGTCACTCAGTCCAAAACCCTAGGAGTTAATACTGAATTCTCTTCTACCTCCCACTTCTACTCTTCTTTTTTTTAATCTTTAAATTTTTATTGCATTTATTAGGGTGATACTGTGACAGGACATAGCTGAGCAGTAGCTATTCTTAGGTAGGAGCTGACCAGCAGCCATTCCCAGACTGCAGCCATTCCCAGACTGCAGCCATTCCCAGATAAGCAGTTATCTCAAGGTTGTACACTAACCCCCATGATAAACTTATGTGCTCTGTAAGCCCTATGATAACCTTCTGTGCTCTGTAGCTTCTGCAAAATCCTCCTGCACTTTGTTCCTTTGTTTCCCATATAAAGTAGCTAGGCTTAACTTCCCCATTTAGCTTCTGTAACCTCGCTTCACCAGGTAGGTAGGAAGCCTGGGGCTATTTAAACCCTGGGGGAATAAAGTTCGGGGCTCAGAATTTGGAGGTTCTCCTCTGAGCCTGCACATGTAATAAAGGATTGTGCTCCGCCATCTCTCCTGCATGTGAGTTATTTTCCGCAACAATACTATTTAGTAAAATTAGGTAGGTTTCAAGTGTACAGTTCTATAATACATCATCTGCACATTGTATTGTGTTCCCCATCTACTCAAGGCAAGTCTCCCATCACCATTCATCCCTCTTCTTCTGTCAAGTCTTGTCACTGTTCCTTCAGAATATATCCGGACTCTACCATGTTCTTCGCTTGCTACTCTGATTCAAACTATCATCTTGCATGTAGACTAATAGGTGAACGTTTTAGTTTGGTTTTTTTCCCCCCCTTACTTTACACATGCTAGTAATCTTATAGCGGGGCAAGAAAGTAAATGAAATCATGATACGTTTCTCAAAACTGGTATTCATTTTTGTCATATCTGGAGTAAAATCAAGTTCCTTGTTGTATCCCACAAGGCCTTCCATAATGTGAAATCTTCCTGTGTCTCTGACTTCCTCTCCTTTCACCCACCACATTGTTCACTCTTGTCTAGTCATTCTGAAATTCTTTTCTTGAAAACAACAAACTCATTTCCACTTTTGGGCTTTTGGTGCTTATTGTTTAACTGGAAGTTTCGTGCAGATAATTGATGATTGCCTTTTTCATATTATTTAGACCTCAGCTTTAGTGGACCTTCTTCAGGTAGGCCTTTTCTCACTATCTAAGTTTTCTTAATTCTAATCAGTCAATGCTTAGCCCCTTACCATGCCTTTATTTGTTTTGAACACTTAAAGCTCCTTCACATACAGTATTGTCTGTGTTGTGTGTGTGTGTGTGTGTGTGTGTGTGTGTGTTTCTACTAGAATGCAAGCTTCACAATATCCTCATTTCCTAGGATAGGATTAGAAGTATAGTAGCTATCCAGTGTTTGTGAAATAAATGACTGAACTTCCATTATTTGTTTTAATTATACTTGATCCCTTCTAATCCCACAAGGAATTTGAAGTAGCTTAAAAATACTTCTAAATGTGATATAATGGAAAATATCAGGCGTGCAAAATACAGATAAACTAGAAATGACTGGTGAGGAATTTAATATGTAGGTTATGCAAGGTTTTGGTTCTTAAATATGGAGCAGGAATTTAGCAGTTCTTAACTGCCAAAATGAAAGGAACACCTTTTCCATAAGGAGAAAACATTCTATTCCAAAGAAGCACAGCATTTTCTTGCAAGTCAACAACTGTCCCATAAGACATAAAACAATAAATTTTATATGGCAGTGGTTAATACCTATTTTTAAAGTAAATAGAGATGATGCCAGGATAAAGTTCAGGGAGAATGATTCTCTACAAACTGACTGATAAGACATTCATACTCACCTGTATTTCTTCCGTCTCTCTGCATCTCCCACCCTGAATGCCTGCATGCTTCTCTGAGTAATGTAGAGCTTTACTTTAACACGATTTTCAAGGTACATCTTTCTTCTGAAAGAACAGTGAAATATAGCTTACTCGTTATTCTTAAAATAGTATCATATTCCAAAGCAAGTGGAAAATTAGCCAAATACTGTGCCTTTAGTATTATTTTATCAGGTTACTCTGTGATCGTTTGTAGTTTTTATTAGGAAGTTTTGACATCCAGCATCTTGGGTTCAGAATTAATGAGGCAAATTATTAGTGAATTTCATAATATCATAACTCCAGAAATCTTAACATACAAAATGGAGAAATAAGTGCATTTTAATAGAGAGAATTCCCATCAGTTCAACCTGTGTAGTTGATTAGATTGGAACTGAGTGTGTTTAAAATTAGTTTGAGGTAAATCTTTTATTAGATTATCATTAAGTTATTTACTGCTTTCATTTATTAATTCATCCAAATCCTTTAAATTATTATATGCTTTATAATTCAAGTTTTTTTAAACAGCCTAGAATATGATGTAAATAATGTTTGTCAGGGATAACATGTGGAAATGACCCCACTGAGTTCTAAAGTTTCATTTTATGTTTGAATATATTCTTTTCTTTTGAATTTATTAGTTTTAGTCTTATATCTCAGGCACTTTTTTGGTGTTAAGGAAGAGAATATTTGGGAGACAGAAGATAATTATTATGTATCCTGTCAGTATCTGGTTAAGAAATTCTTAGTTTCCTGTTTTGAGTTTAATTGTTTTGTTTTCTGATTTAGTGTTAATTGGTTGGGTGCCTGTTGCAGGTAAAATGATTTAACAGTATGGTGCAATGTTTTTGCAACGCGTCACTAATGGTGAGAGGAATTCGTTTTCATAGTGTTTTTACTGAATACCTAGTTCCTTTCTTGTGATTTTGTTTTCAAATTGTCTCCTGTTATTACTGCAGTAATAACACGGCTATCCTTTCCCCTGTCTGTTCTGTTCTGTACATCCTGTCGTTTTTGCCCTGTAGTTTTCCCTGCAGCTTGTCACAGAACTCTTATTACCTCTCCAATCTCCTGATTTTATTTCACCTCTATCTGTAATTACTATTTCCTAGAGTGACATAAGAAAATACAATCTTTGTTTTCAGTACCAACATAGACCTCTCAAGGGTAAGCCTTGGAACCTTAAAAAAATACATTTAGATTGAGATTTTGACCAATGTGAATTGCTTATTTGGTTTGGAAACTGCATGAATTTTAAAGGATAATTTTCCTCATTGTTTTCTGTTGATCTAATTTATTCTTTAAAAAATATACAGGAAAGATAACAATAGGTGTCGTCATGCTGTATGTGTTTTCTTTATTTAGTGAATTCTTTCAAAGGA
Source organism: Phyllostomus hastatus (assembly GCF_019186645.2). NCBI lineage: Eukaryota > Metazoa > Chordata > Mammalia > Chiroptera > Phyllostomidae > Phyllostomus > Phyllostomus hastatus. The sequence goes on from NW_025333530.1 coordinate 4,490,681, forward strand.
TTTGTTCAGGTAGAAACTATATGTCTATATCTGAGGGAGCGTACAGGCTCCAGCATTTGAGGAGTAGACGGAACCTTCCTACAAACAGCTTTTTGAGAGAGAGAGGGGGGGAGAGAAAGAGGGAGAGAGAGAGAGAGAGAGAGAGAGAGAGAGAGAGAGAGAGAGAGAGATAGAGAGAGAGAGAAAGAGATACAGAGAGAGAGAGAGAGTGTGTTTTAATCAATGACATTGTGGAGTCCCAAGAAGAGCACACACTTTTAAATTTGAGAGTATAGATTTTGAAGTTTGATGAGCCTGTGTTTAGACTCTGTCTCTGTCCCTTTTAACTGCATAATTGTTTAACTTGTTTTATTGTCAGTTTTCATTACCATAAGGCTCAGGCAAGTACCTCAAAAGGGAGATTGTGAGGAGTAAATCAAATATTAAACATCTAGCATGGTGTCTGGCAGATGGCATCCCTAATTACTGTTCTGTAAACTCAAAGAAACATTTAATGACCTTTTATTTGCCAGGTGAATCCATCCGGATTGTAACTTGTCATGCATTGGAGTTTAGTACAAGTTTAACACTATTGTGACATCATGGGTTAGTGAAAAAGCTTTATTGGGAAAAGGTGGGTATTTTATGGGGCGAAGCCCCATAAAAGGATCAGTAAGACTTGAGTCATGAGTTCCAGTCTCCTTATTTTTCTACACAGAGGGATGCCAGATTTTGACAGTTTGCTCAATATATAGAACATAGATTTTCATTCCAGGGAAAGTATCCTGTCCCATATTATTCTGCCTTGTTATAGAACAAGCTGTAGGTTCAATCTTATCAGTGAGTAGTCATATAACCTAGTTGGGAACCAGACAGTATAGTGTAGTCATGTGAGAAATTCATCTGTCTGAATGTGGAAACGTGGGGCCCATGGGAAACTGTGTCTGCTAAGAGAAGACACCATGGTCCTGTCTGAAGTTGAGTGTGATAACAGCCTCTCCTGCTGGGAGAAAGGGGTGGAGGAGTGATTTCATTCAGCTCACTGATTCCTGACAGCATTTCAGACAGTTCTACTTCCTGCATCACACTTTGTTGCCCAGGGTCAGTGAATCTATTTTCTTAACAAATAAGTGTCAAATTAAATGTGAAATATCCTATGTTTGTTTATTTGTATGCTATTTCAGCGAGTTAATGTCTTTCAATGACCCTTAAGCAAGTTCAGAGTCTTTAAGTGAATATTCCCAATGAAAATTGGTCTTGATTTGCCTAGGCTCAGCTCAGCTTCACAAGTAATTATTGATTTGTTCAGGCAACAGTTTAGGTGCTTACTCTAGGAATGAAAGGGTAAGACAAAGGAGAAGACTTTCTTAAAAATAGAAGTAGAGTATAGAAGTACCACAAGAGATATCACTTAAATTGCTGAGGGTGAAAAGGTAGAAAAGGTCTCAAAAGATAGCCAGTGTTGAGTTTTAATCAACTTAAATTTGCCTTTTGAGGGAGAATGTCTAGTATATTGATAACTTCTGCATTTTCTAGTCTGTCAATGGGACAGTTAAAGAGAGTGATTTAAAAAAAAAGGTTTCATGGCTACATAGCTTACGGAGTTTGAAGCCTGGCAAAAATTTCTTTTTATTCTTTGGGAATTGTGGTTTATAGTAGTTTTTAAAAGTTGTAATTTGAAGCATTACATTTTGGTGGCACAGACTTACTAATGAAATAGCAGGGGCTCATTCTAAGGTAGAAGAAAAATAAATGAGCAGGAATCTGTCAACAGCTTCTAATGGTTGTCAATTTTTTTAAATGACTAAGTGCTAAGGAGGGCAGATGTAAATTGCATTAATCACTGCATGCTCACGGAATTTTAAAAAAAGACAAAGTAGTAGGGCATTGAAGGACAGAATACATTTTTCTGTATGTTATGCTTTTGAGAAATAAAATTAGAGGTAAGATTTAGTCATAGCCATATGATCCTTCTATGAATAAGGGACACTTTTAAAAGAAGTTTTTGAAGGCCCTGGAGGGTAGTTTAGTTGCTTAGAGCATCGTCCAATATGCCAAGGTTCAATCCCTGGTCAGGGCCCATGCAAGAATCAACAAATGAATGTATAAATAAGTGAACAACAAACTGATATCCCCCCCTCCCTTCTTCCCAAAATCAATAAATTAAAAAAAAAAAAGAATTCTTTGAGCGATTCTTTTCATTTTAAAAATATTTGCTATTGACCAGCTCTTGATTTCCATTTTATGGAGCCTCTTAGTGTTGCTCAGAAAAATTGTAGTTCTCAAAGGAAAGTGTAGTCTCTGAGGTGTTTCTGACTAAGATACTGTTGCTTTATGTGGTGTGAAGGACAGTATAGTCAGGTTTTTTGGGGAGGATTTAGAGTTCTATTTCTAACTTTGCTATGATCTTGAAATTCTCTTAACCTCTGCATGTGCATGTGCGTGAAATGTTAGTCCTGTAGGTGATCTTGCAGGGCTTTTTTACCCTTCTACATTCTGTACTTAATAATGCAATATTTTAATCACCTTATATGGTTTTGCAAACCACTATTTTATAAATGGTGTATTTTTTAAGAGTATCCACTTTTAAATGATTAAACATCATCCCAGCACATTTTGTTGAAATGTGGTACATATAGGCTGGCCAGTGACCTTTCATTCAATACTTTCTGCTGTGCTAACACTTTCTCATACAGTAGAAAGTGAGCTTGGAAACTTGACTACACATAGTTGTGAACATTGTTTGGACCGGACATGGTAGTGATGCTTGTCATTTCTCTTTCAGTTAAGATAAACCTCATGCATATCTTGTGGTACAGTAATGTCACAAAGTTAGAATGTCAGATGCTGGAACCTTGGATAACCAGTAGCAGTGATTACCCTGTCTTGAGGGGTTTGTGAGATTGGCATAAATATCTCTTAAATGTCTTAAAATAGATTGTCAAAAATGCCTTAACTAACCAGGTACCAAGTCTAGGTTGAGTTTAGTGTATTTCTTAGTTCTAGGATTATAATTCCCTGTGAAGGCTTTAAATCATATAGAGATGCTACTTTTATAATTTAGAGTACATACCCATGTTCATTTATTTGTGTGTTTGCATATAATTTTTTAAATTGGTTGACTGAATAACTAGTATTATGTTGGATTTCCTTATTAGACACTCATGATAAGTGAATTTTCAGAAACTCTGCTTTAGATCACACTAACCAGAGTGCCAAATAAGTAATTTGTTATTCTTTTAGGTGTTGGAGCCAGCTATGGAAATTTCAGTTTAACCTATAATCACATATTGTTGAATGTTACTTTGATGATCTCTCATTTTGGTTAGATGCATTCTGATTAAATTAACTACTGATACGTTACTGCTGAGTCTCTGGTATCACTTGGAAGGCAGGTAGGGGTGTAGATAGCTCAGATGCTCCCTTAAGAACATACCTGAGTGTCATATTGCTTACTGTAGTTTCAGAAATACTGCCCAGGTCTTGTAACTTTGTTTATTACAACCATATTGCCTCACTTATATAGTCAATCTCCCTTAACCCTAATAGCTCAATGGCCATGTGACACAGTTAGTTTTCCTTTTTATACTATTGTTTTGTTTAATATGTAGCTTGTAATATTTCTAAGTTATAGAAGAATTCTTTTTTTTTTTAATCTATCCTCACCTGAGAACATGCTTATTGATTTTTAGAGAGATGGAATGGGAAGGGGAGAGAAGCATCGATGTGAGAAACATTGATCAGTTGCTTCTCATACACGCCCTAACCAGGGACAGAACCTGCAACCTAGGTATGGGCCCTGAGTGGGAATCGAACCCACAACCTTCTGTTCACAGGACAACTCTCTGACCAGCTGAGCCACACCGACCAGGGCTAGAAGAATTCTAAAAGTCATAAGAGACAACAGAAATGGATGTCAAATAAATTTGGTAGCCAATTTGGACACAAGTTATAAATAAATCCATATTGTAATTTTTTGAAGTCTGGAGAGGCAAAGAAGTATGTATCAAGCTGCATTTCTCTAAATTGCTTCCAGCTGTCTGCTTCCTAATATAGAAATATTTATTTAAAATGACAGATTAAAAATTAGACTTCTAAGGTAAAATATGGTTGGTTCCATCATTTTGTTAAAAAACAGGAAATATCTGGCTTTTACTTTACTTTTTTTTGAGGGGCATGGTGGTGGAGCAAATAATGCATATTTTCTGGCTAGCCAAACAGAACAGTAAACAACCTAGACATTTTCAGTGAATTAAAGAAAATTTCCTAAGGTAGTAAATGAGGAATATGAAATTATCCTTTATGTGTCCCAATGCTTTAGAAGGTAACAGGAACCATTTAAGGTAACTAAAGACAAAGACATGGCCATGAAAAATCGGGAATGAGGTGAAAAGTAAGGAAATAAGCAAAGTATAAAATACAGCTTGGGCGGAGAAGACATTGAAATCTTATCTAGACCATTTGGGAGCAATTAAAGTTTTAAGAGTTAGACTGAAATGCTATAGATAGGCTTTTTAAAGGGAAATTTTTAACATAAAGGGAAATTTTATGTTAATTATGAAAAGAAGACAAATATGTTGGAAAAATAGGCATTTGAATGAGAATTTGGTAAGGGAAGTCATCTGAAAAATGAGAGAAGGAATTGAGGGAAATAAAAACTGTATTGGAGATCTGAAAGTTATTTTTCTGAAAGCGTTCAGTAGTTAAGGTAGCAGGTACAAACTGTCAGGAAGAGTTTATTAAATTAAAAAACAGCTTCTGGAAGGTATTCCAAGCTACGCCTGTGGATTCAGGCAACAGGAATCCTGACAGAGGAATCTAGCAATCAGAAGACATTGGGTAGATTGGTGGTGCCTTACGATTCTCTGGACAAAGCTGAGGTCATTGCATATCTATGCAGTTTTTGGTGGGGGTGGGGAAAGAAATAAATAATATTCAGTTGTCTGTATTCCCATTAATGTACTTACAAGATGATTTTTAAAAGAATCATGAATTAAGTATTGTAGTATGTGAACAACAAAGTCCAATGGACTATAGTTAAAATTGTGCAACCTTTGACAAATTGCTGGATTTTTGTAAGCTTTAGTTATTTAAATGATCGGGGACAAGATTTAACTCACAGTTGTCATGAACAGCAAATGAAGTAATGTCACTTCACTTCATTTTAGTCAAGTGAGAATTTATTCACTAATTCTTCTTTCAAGAAATACTTATTGAATGCTTCTTATATGCCAGCCTTTCTGTGATGCCCTGGGGATACAAATGTAATACAAATGCTCTTAACCCTCATGGAGATTACAGTTCATTAGGAAAAACAAAACAAGATTACAGGTGATTACTAGGGCTTACTATAATGGGAACAAGAGTGAAGGCAAAGTGTATTTTAAAGGTTAGTAATATCAGTGAACTCCATAGATAATGGTAACTGAGATGTGGGCAGGAGCTTCACTGGCTTTCATCATTCTCTTGCATTTTTTTATTCTGGATTTTATGAGTATGACCAAATTTATGCATATTACCAAAATTTATTATAGCTTGCCTTTTCTTAAACTTTAGACAGTTGGTAAATGTGGATATTTAAAGAAACCCTGTGGGATTTATTAGATCATTGTAAGATTATTTCTATAATTTATAGCTGATCAGCACTTTTACATCATACCACTTTAGTTTATCTGTATTCAGGGGTCTGTTTTGCCCTTCCCTTGTACTGCCCACCTGCTCCCCATGCTCCAGCTGCTTTGTTTGTAATGTTAGGATCCTTACTTTGTTTTAAGTTTACATTTGTGTAGGAATTTTGAAGAGACAAACTTTGTTTCTGTAGTAACATTTTAAACTGAGGTCCAGTTATATTCTAGGTGGCTCATAACTTTTATAAATTGTGGTAAAATACACACAACAGAATTTACCACTTGAGCATTTTGAGTTTAGTAGTGTTAAGTATATTCACATTGTTGTGCAGGCAGTACCAGACCTCTTCTCATTTTGCAAAACTAAAATTCTCTACCCTTTTAGGTGGCTCTTTATATTGTGACTATAGTTTTTGCAGAGAGTTTACAAACAAACTTTTTCTACTTTGCGGTGATGTTTCTTTTTTCCCCCAGCTTTATTGAGGAATAATTGGCATGTAATTATATATATTTAAAGTATACAATGTGATGTTTTTGTATACATATACAGTGGGAAATGATTACCATGCCAAGATCAAGATAATCAACACATCTGTCTCCTCATAGTCGAGTCTTTTTTTCCCTTTGTGGTAAGAATGCTTAAGATCTACTCTCAGCAAATTTCATGTGTATAATACTGTATTATTGACTGTATTCACCATGCCATACATTACATTTTCACAACTTACTCATCTTATAATTGAACGTTTGTACCCTTTGACGTACATCTTTTTATTTCTTCTTCTTCCCAGCCCTTGGCAGCCACTGTTTTATTTCTATGAAAAGGACCTTTATTTTTTATTTTTTATTTTTAAAAGATAGTATACAATCTGTGTTTTTTCTTTCTGATAGATTTCATTTAACATAATGCCTTCCAAGTTCATCCATGTTTTTGCACATGTCAGGATTTTCTTCTTTCTTATGGCTGAATAATATTCCATTTTTTATATGCACCACATTTTCCTCTCTCCGTTCTTTGATACTCAGGTATTTCCATATCTTGGCTGTTTTGATTAGTGCTACAGTGAACATGGGAGTGCAGATAGCCCTTCCAGATACTGGAAGTACCACAGATAGAAGTACCCCAAGAGATATCAGTTGCTGGATTGTTGCTGGATCATATGGTAGTTTCTGTTTTTAATTTTTCGAGAAGCCTCCATACTCTTTTCCAATGTGGCTGAACCAATTTGCATTCCCACAATAGTGTACAAGGGTTCTTTTTTTCTCTGAATCCACGCTAACATTTACCTCTTGCCATTTTGATAATAGCTGTCTTAACAGGTATGAAGTGACATCTCATTGTAGTTTTGATTTCATTTCTCTGTTAATTAAAACTCCTAGCAGAAAACATAGGGGGACAAGCTCCTCAATATCGGTCTTGGCAACGATCTTTTGGATATGACACCAAAAACACAGGCAACAGAAGCTACAATAAACAAAGTGACTACATTAAACTAAAACACAAAGCAACCCATGGAATGGGAGAAAATCTTTTTCAATGATATATCTGATAAGGGATTAATATCTGACATAATAGGGAGCTGATATAACTCAAAAGCAAAGAGATAACTAATCTGATTAAAAAGTGGGCATAGACCCTGACCAGCGTGGCTCAGTTGGTTGGTTGTATGTCAAAGTGAAAGGTTGCCAGTTCTATTCCCTGTCAAGGCACATGCCTCGGTTGTGGGTTTGAGGCAACTGATTAATGTTTCTCTCACATCTATGTTTCTTTCTCCCTCCCTTCCTCTCTCTCTAAAAATAGACACATAAAATCTTAACCTGAAGAGACATTTTTTTCCCTCAAAGAAGACATACAAATGACCAATATGTACATGAAAGGTGCTCAATACTACTATTCATCAGAAGGTTCTTTTTTTTTTTTTAAGATTTTATTTATTTTTAGAGAGGGGAAGGGAGGGAGAGAGAAACATCAATGTCTGATTGTCTCTCGAGTGTCCCCCACTGGAGACATGCAACCCAGGCGTGTGCCCTAACTGGAAATCGAACCAGTGACCTTTTTGGTTTGCAGGCCCGTACGCAGTCCACTGAAACGCACGAGCCAGGGCAGAAGGTTTTTTCTTAAGCAAAGATTTTGTAGATGGTTTTAAAATAAAATGTCAAGTAGTGCATCCTTAGTTTATACTGTAAAATTAGAAAGTGTACAATATTATAGTTCAGTACATTTAGGATGAAAGAAAAATATGCTTAGATAGCAGGAGACTTTGCCTTTTTTTTTAAAGAAATCAAATAAGGTCTAGTAGTGTTTGATTATTTAGGCAATGGAAATATCTAAAGTTAAGTACATTTGGACTTTTAGGCAACAGTGTTTATAAATGCTAAGAAATGTATTTATCTTTAACATAAGGATTTAGAGTATAATAGGTAATCTCTAAACTTACCACCAGGGTAGATATTTATTTTGATGGTTTCCTTCAGTTTTACCTATAGTTACTATTATAAACTTATTCATGATGTATATGGGAGCTACTTTCAGGAAACAAAAATCTGGTTTTTTTTTAGAGTATCCCTTTAATTTTAACTTTCAACTCCTTAGCTTTTTTTTCCTTTTTCTTTTGCAATATGATAACCACCCCTCCCCCAAGATATCTAGTAGTAATACTTATAGTAAGGTAGATTTTCTTAATTGATTGTATTTTAAATCTTTTTGTAGCCAATATAAACCAACATGATCCTTCTGATAGGAACCATTATTGTTTTTGCAATTGTTGTTCTTTATTTCCAAGTTATTTGTGGCAACTGTCTACAGCTATCACAGGACCTTGAGAATGATTTGCTGTTTTATCGATTTTGTATTTTATGATATTTTCTATTTAGTATTTTATTTTAAAGTGTAGCATACATGTTATGCAAGAAGTGCAAATAGAAATGGAAATTGCATTTGATGTTTTACATCTTGTCAGAATATCTTTCAGAATACTTTCTGGTTGCTGCAAATTTCATTTTTGTAGCAATAATATAAAGTCTTACAGTCAAAATACAACTCTTCCCTAACAATGGTTTATTTTATATTTTTTTGTGACTTCATGAATAGAAATGTAAAATTATTAGTGAGCACTTTTTCCCTTGTCCAAGAGCCAGTGTTGAGACTTTGAAGTGAAATACTCATTTTAAGGAGTTAAATTTATTTTTAAAAAGTCTTTTAGTTAGAAAAATATTTCAAGGTATGTCATAAATCTAGAAAATTTCATTACTTAAAAGGTGTATTACATAGCAGTTAAAAATATATGCTTGGCAAAAAAACAAACAAAACAAAACAAAACAAAATATTACGCCATACAGCAAAATCTAAAATGATGATGTGGGAGAAAATACTAACACATCTTTAACAAATAAAGAGATCCCACAAATTAATAAAGAAAATGTGAAAAAAATGCCAGGGATCATAAAATAAATACTGGTAAAGAATATATACAATGTACAAGAAAAAGTGTCTTTGTAAAAATACAAAGGCGCTTTTCCCTAGGATGATATTTTTTCACCTAGTTGACCAGCAAACATAGAGCCTAATAATATAGATTATATTCAAATAGATGTGGAGAACTAGTTCCTCTCAGATTTTGGCGAGAATAAATTTGTATAACTTCTCTGGAGGATTATTTGAAAATATTTTTTGAAGCCCTGGCTGGCGTAGCTCAGTGGATTGAGCACGGGCTGGGAACCAAAGTGTCCCAGGTTCGATTCCCAGCCAGGCTACATTCCTGGGTTGCAGGCCATAACCCCCAGCAACCGCACATTGATGTTTCTCTCTCTTTCTCTCTCCCTCTCCCTCCCTAAAAATAAATAAATAAAATCTTAAAAAAAAAAGAAAATATTTTTTGAAATTTAAGTGCACATAACTCTTTGAGTGCTTTATGTTTAGGACTTTTTATTAGATATATAAATGCACACATATGAAGGTTTATATGCAAGGCTGTTCATTGAGGGATAGCTCTTTTATGAGTTCTTGGTGTCCTTTGTACATAACTTGAATATGGGTAGGATGTCTCTGGAAGGCTACAGAAAAAGCTAGTCTAGTAATAGTGCTTACTTCTCAGAAAGTAAACTGAGGTGGCTGAAGAGGACGTGAATGGCAGCTTAACTGAATATCCTTTATAAAATAAATGAGTGTGTATTATCTGCTAACATTAATATTCAAAAGAATGATATTGAGCTAAGACTCTCTGGTAAGCCACATGTGAAATATGCCATTAGTGGACATACAGAAGGCAGTTTTCATCGCTGGTGTGCCAGTAAAGTAGTGTTTAGTTGTGTTTAGTAGTGTTTAGCTACTCAGTTCAAACATTTTTCCCTGAAAAGGAACTTTTTCTCAACTTCCTCTCCTTAGCTAGAGCAAGCACCTGTTATATTGATTCATTCATCCTCCTGTGTAGTTTTTGAGATTTACTACATTTGTGGTTAAATAATATTTTCCACTGGTTTATATTTTATTTTTTCACTAATAGAATTAGGCTCAATAAGTGTTGGGAGTCTACCTGTCTTTTTCACTACTGGGGCCCTGGTATGTACTATGATGTGTCTTGTGTGTTGAAGACACTTTGCGTATTTGAGTGAAGAATAGTTTTAGAGTATCAGAGCAAAGCTGGTGCCTGTTAGGAAAATGTAACAATGTACCTTTTCATCCATGTTGCCATTTCTGTTCCTTCTTTCAGTGGCTTCCCTTAAACAAAAAGAAAAATTTAATCTTTTTTTTTTTAGAGGAAGAGATTCTCTAAACAAAATAAGAGATCCAATTTAGAAACCATGACAAATCATGAAAGTGCACAGATGCAAATACCCCCAAGTTTTGTTACATAATTTCAGTGGTTTCATGGATTTCCCTAAAGCTCTTCCAGTAGACCTCCATAACTCCAACCTCCTACTACTCTTCAGGGTTGTTTTTTCTGACTAATCTGGATTCTGCTCTGACAGTTTTCTTGTTCTTAAGTCATAATATTATTTGGTATCTTTGCTTTGTGACTTTTTCTCTTGTTCCTGTGACTGAGCTTTTATTTTATTACAAACAATTTTAAACATACAGAAATGTTGAAAAAACTGTACTTTTGGGTATCAAAATACCCACCACTCGTATTCTACAATTAACCTTTTATTATATTACCTTTACATGCAATTCTGCTATTCGTTCATCATCCCTTTTTATTTAGTGCATTTCAGGGTAAGTTACCAACATCACTGTATTTTCTCCCATATATTGATAATTCAGCTTGCCTGGCATTAACTAAAGTTCAGTATATATTTGCTTACAGGACTCTCTGGAGGTACAAATTTACAAACAATGAAATATAGTAATCTTAGTATAACATTTGATGAGTTTTGGCAAATGTGTAGATCCATGTAACTCAGCTCCTATCAAGATACACAGCATTACTGTCCCCCTCAGAAAGTTTGCTCCTGTTGTTTGCCACTATTTTTTGTTTCAGTGATTATAACTTACTCCTGTGTAATTGTTATTTTTACATCATAGTGAGTCTCTCAGTGCACTGTTTCACTGGCTTTCTATGAGGTCTAATAACAGAATATCAGCCAACTCAGGATTCTTAAGAATTGACCTAACCATAAAGCCAAGACCCAGATCCAGTAGGAGTCATAGTAACATTGCCACCAATCCTGGTGGTCACATAGGTGGTGATCTTTTAACAAGAGTTTGTGGGGAGAAAGTTGTAGGACTAATGATTGGGAGGAAGGAAGTGAGAGGTCTTATTAAAATGCCTTCGTTGTGTTCGTAAGGTGTCATACTGGTAGCAACTTATTTCAGTTGACAAGCTTTCAGCCACCCTAGTTCCTTTTAATTTAGGAGTTTTACCATCACACTATGTACTCATTTCCTGTTAGAAGCCAGGTCAGGAAATGAGGTAATATTTCCTGAAGGAGAGTAGTAGTAGTGTATCTTAGAGCACAGTGGCGGGAAGGGGATTGTGTGGAAGGGGTACACCAGTTTAAGGCCATAAGCTATCAGATGTTAACATTCATGCAGTCACAGACCCTGGCAGGTGGAGAAGACAGGGTATTCCGTAGCAAGAAGAAATCTAAAACAAACTTAATCTCTGTAGAAATCCTGTCAAATATAGGTATAGAAATTGTAGTACATTGATACCTTCCTGTTGTAGTAAAAGTTAGCAACTTCAGAGGAGATTAATCTTTTCATAAGCATTTTATAGATTTAAAATCCTAGCAGGTTCTTAAGTTGTCTGATACTATAGTTTACCTGTACTAAGAACCAGAAATATAAATGTAGTCCTAGTAATACCCACATAACAAGACAGAACCATCAGTATCAAAATTTTCTTGTACTTGTCATAATATTTTTGTAGATGTGCTAGCTAATTTTCATAATAACTATTATCATTGTCTAGAAATATAATGTATCAATAACTTATCAGAAACCAATTTTAGTAAATTTGTTATTTTTAATTTCATGGTGTTATATTTTAAGCATTTTATATTCATTATTAATAATATTTAATTTGTTAAATTAATTGGGCATTTTTGGTGCATAATTATTACCATAATGTAACAGTGGTATTGATGTTCATCTCAAAGCTTCTGATAATTCTGTGTCCTAGATCAGTCCTCTTTTCATACTTTGCCTTAAGTGGTTCTCTATGGTACAGAGTTTAAAAAAAAAATCACCTAGGAAGCTCGAAGTCTGGGGTTTTGCAAATTAAGCATCTCTGCAGCTGGTATAATTTCTTTAGCATGAGATCAATATATAATAGTGATATTTGAGATTTTCCAAACACTTGTATTTTGTGTTTTACATTTATTAGTAAACTCTCCCAACAATCCTGTGTGATAGGTACTATCATTATCCTCAATTTATCTAAAGCCCAGAGGTTAAGTAACTTGTTCCTAAGTGGTAGACCTTGAATTCAATTCCATTTTCTTAACTATACCACTTTCTTAACTCCTGCTTATTCTTTCTACTCGTCTAATGGAGGCTGCCATGGATCAGTTTACTAATTACCACCACCAGTACTACTGGTTTTAATTTAAAGAAAATAATCCACATTCTTCTCAAAGGTGTTATTTCTTGTCAGTCATCAAAGTGAGCTATGGTGTGACCTGAAACTTCATATCTTAGATAGTTCACTCAGCATTCACTTAGCATAGATAAGCAGTGGCTTTATATTTTTAATGCCTTGCTCTAGTGGTTTTAGGACATTAGTGAAGTGTTTGCTGATCAGTGCATCCCTGTTTAAATACTCTTATGCCCTCTCACCTTTGGTCGAGCTTAGTTATCATAGGGTGTTTTCCAGCATTCATATAGAAAATTACTGTAATGGCAGGAAAAATGTTGAGTGGCAACATATTGCAATCATTTTGCTTTCCAAGTAAACATTTCTCTTCTAAAAGTTTGTTTGCACTTGGAAATTAGATCTTTTTATAAAATGTGCTGTTTTTTTAGCTGGAAGATAGCTTTATTTATCTTACTTGTCCATTTATCACATTATTGTATGGTTTCTGGTGCTTCAGCATTATCAGGATAGCATACTTTTAGTAATAGAATAAAATTTAAAGGTTATGTCAAACATTCATCTTATTTACACTTAAACCCCTTTAGCATGGGAGGAGTCATTAGTTATTAAGTCTAATAATTTTATTTCTGGACAGTATTTTTGGTGCTTCTCATTAGCCAATAAGTAGTAAATACACTTGATTTTGAAAAGTATATTGCCAGACTTCAATTATTAATATAAAGCAGCCATTTACTTAATCATCTCTTTTTTTATTCTCACACAGAAGAAAGAATCTTCTAAATCCAGAGTCAAGAAAAAAGTGACCAAGGTCGCAGAAGCAAAAAAAGTAATGAAGAGAAATTTTAAAGTGAATAAGAAAATAACATTTACTGATGAAGGAGAGGTAAGAGTCTTAAATGCTTTATTTCTGAGGTAGAGTTGATCCTCAAATAATGTCCTTTCATTATGATGTTGATGAGGTGGCGTAGGAACTTAGCGTTTGTTTCTATCAATTAGCCTTTGATACAATTGGTTTCATAATAGGTTAGTTTACTTAATTCCCCCGAACCTATTAAGGATGTTAAGTGAGAACTTAATGTATGTTCCAAGTATTATAAAGATTTTGACTGTCCTGCTGAGTTACCGTTCACTAATGAGAAAAAAAAACGTTTCTCTAAAATGTGCTAGGGAGTTTTTTTCATTGTTACTGCAGGCAGTCCGTCAACTGTACACCTGTAGGCAAGAATGTTTTCTTGACAATAAACTGAGATATATCTTGGTGATAACAACAGAGTTGGTTTTGAACTTCCTAAATTCTGCTTTTATAGATTAGATTTTCTTGTCGTGGTATCTATCAATGTGTTCTATGGGGACATGTACAAGGAGTAACACAACTACTTGCCACAGTTTTGTTTGCTGGGCTCCAAAAAGCCTCTGCTTTGCAATTCCTCAGTTTTAGATGCTGTATTGGCATGTTTCTTACTTGGTGGCTTGCTATGGGAAGCAATTCTCTGCTTTCAAATAATCTCAGACTCATAGATGCCTGATTTTCCACTCATCCAGGGGTGTGCAGCCTTTGGTGTCTCTGCGTAACACTGGAAGAAGAAGAGTTGTCTTGGGCCACACATTAAATACATTGTGACACATAATCACAGAAATATCTCATCATGTTTTAAGTAAATTTACAGTTTTGTGTTGGGCAGCATTCACAGCCATCCTGGGGGTTGGAAAGCCCTGCTTTCATCATTACCTGGTCTTAGTATAAGTATATACTCACAGAGTAGGGAAGGGTTACCACTCTCAGATTGTTCCTGAAAAGTCACTCCATTATATATTAACATCATCTCTGTTTTCAAAGATGAAGGACATCTAGAAAGTCCAGTGACTACCTAAGGAGTAATGGCTAAAGGTTAATAGGCCTTTGTAGGGTCTCATGAATATCATTTTTTGGTTTCACTCTCACCACCCTACAGGCTTTCCTGTTCATCCTGACACATCACACAGCCCTCCACACTTACTTACCATATCTCTTGTTCCTTGCCCTTTCTTTCCCCCATAGCACTTACTGCGTGATTTATTCTATATTTATTTGGTGGTTGTCCCTTTCTTCCATTGTGGAAGAAATGGAGAGATGGTATTTGTTGACTTTGCTCACTACTCTGTCCTCAGCACTTAGAATAGTATCTAACTTATAAACCCTCAAAAAAGGTTATTGAATGAATGAAGCATTGTCTGATACTCCAGTAAAGTAAAAGAGCTTTTTATACCCGCTGTACTCTATCACATCATATATATACAGACAGTAATGTAAGTATTGTCTGAGCAGTCTATATCCAGTGACATATATTTTCTTTTAATTTTGAAGTTAAAAAGATTTGGGTATTTCTTTGGAAAAGGAGGCTTTGCTTCAGAAGCCCAGATTTGCACTAGCAATATGGAGTGAAATGGTGAATAAACCATATGAAAACTAACAAAATAAGGTGCAATTCAAAGTTGTTGGTAGTTGTAGAGGAAGCCTATATAGTTGATAAGCAACACATCTTTATAAAATTCCTGAAAAGAGGTCAGCACCTGAGAAAGGCTAAACTAGAATATAGATGTATTACATCAGATGCTTACTGTAAAACAAGGTTAGTGCTGTTAGCATAATGAGGTTCCTTACTGTGATATTAAGTTTAACTGTACAGATTATATACTGGTTAGCTCCAAGGTGAATGTAAATCCTTAACTATAAAGTGTTTCCATGTAAACTTTTATAGTTAAACTTAAAAACTCTGATAAGAGCTCCATGTGGTGTGAGCCACATTGAAAATTGTGATCAAAATCTCCAAAAGAAGTGCTACTATTTGTTCAGTCCACAGAGGGATGGGCTTTTTTTCACTGTGGTAGAGAAAGAAGTGAAGGGTCAGAGCAATGGATGGCATTCTCCTTGCCACAGCTGGTCCTTCCTGCTGCTGCTTCATTCAGTGTCAGTGACTGCCACTATGGCTGCTTATGCTGGACATCAGTGAACCTCATTTGTTGCCAAAAGTTGAGACTGTGGGAATCTCATCTTGAAGAATGACTGGTGGCGACAAGAGGGAGAGGAGGCATTAATACGTGTGATGCGTGTGCCTACAACTTCCATTTGCCTGCCAGTTAATTAGCCCTTTTTCAAAAACAGTGGCAGCTACTTAAATACTTCTGGTAACCACTTATTAGGTAAAAATAAGAAAATTGTTTTTTTGTCTGAATTGTCTAGCTTTACAGTGTTAGGCCTGGAAGATCGTTGAGTCAAACAAACCGTGTTTTTCAAAGAAAGACACAGATGCCCAAAGCTTTATTTAGGATAATGCAGTAAGCTGGTGAAAAAGTCAGGATATTAAGCCAGGTCTTAATATTAACACAACTCCCAGATCAGTGCCCTGACTTCTGTGTTACCTCATACATGTTCATATACCATATGTGTACGATCATGTAGATTTGAGCAGGCCTGTGAAACCCAAGCTGATTTTCTTCTTTATGCTTAGTTATATCAGTTTTTATTTGTTACACCAGTTGATATGTGGTCCATTGATCAATTTTGAGCACCAAAAGTGTGCCAGATACTGGATTGGGCTCTGAGAATACATGAACAAGACATATGACTGCCTTCAAGGAAATCAATTCTAGTCAGAAAACCAGGAGAGTGCAGTGAGAGAAACATTGGAGGTACTCAGGTGCCATGGCAGCTGACGGGGAGGGAGCACTCTGGTCAGCCTGCCTGTGGCTCTGTGTACACCATCGGGAATCAGGTTGGTGGGATAGAGTATCTTAAGAACACTGTTTGAAATGATGCTGAAGCAACTGCCTTCTCCTCCAAATTAGTTTATGAAATTTTCCTTTAATCTTGTTTTCATTGGGTTATGGTAACATTACTTTTACTGGAATAGTCTTTTCTGTGGCTTGCTTACTTTAATTATGAAGTTTGTCAGAAAGTTTAAGAAATATAGCTAGTAAGACAGAAAATGTATATGCACCATTTCAAAGTCATTATACAAAGGGAAATGGTTTTATGTTGATGTTTTCTGCCTTCTATCCCATACTGAATCTTTTCCCTGTCTGCAGTTGGTTCAGCAGTGGCCACAAATGCAGAAATCTGTCTTGAAGGTTACTGAAGAAGAGGATGACACTGGTGGTATCAACTTAGATAAAGCAAAGGAAAGGCTTCAAGAAGAGGACAAATTTGACAAAGAAGAGTATAGAAAGAAAATAAAGGCAAAGCATCGGGTAAGCTTTTCCCATCATGAATTAATGCTGAGTGAAATTTAATGTTTTCCTATGCATACCTAGATATTCATTAATAATCATATTATTATTTTATTTTCTCTAGCACTTCTTTTTCTGTAGCTATTTTGTCATTTTATCGATTCCTTTTTCTTTCCATTGGTCGAAGGATTGTATATTGACTGGTTTCTGAGAATGTCACCTAAATCTGCTTTTGATTGCTGTGACCCAAATAATATTAGTGTGGTTTTTTTTTTATTAAAGTTTTAATTTTGGACCCTGGCTGGGATGTTCAGTTGGTTAGAATGTTGGCCCAATACACCAAGGTGTTGGGGGTTTGATCCCCAGTTAGACACATACAAGAATCAACCAATGAATGCATAAATAAATGGAACAAAAATTGATGTTTCTTTCTGTCTCTCCCCATCTCTCCTTTTTCTTACTCACATCTTTAAGAAACATTAAAATTTTAATTTTGAGATAATTGTAGTTGCACATGTAGTTATTAGCAATAATACAGAGAGATCCCATGTGCTCCATTTTTACAGTTTGTCACTTCAGGAATGTTACAGAAGTGAAACATTGTAGTATGTAGCCTTTTGGGATTGAGTTTTTTCACTCAGCGTAATTCTGTGTGTCAATTCATCCAAGTTGTTGTGTGTATCAGTACTTCATTCTTTCTTTTGCTGAGTAGTATTCCATGTTAGGCATGTACCACAGTTTGTTTTACCAGCCACCCATTTGAGTGACATTAGTGTTGTGTTAAGCTTCACCTTAATAGTTGCCTTTATTTCCTCTATAGCACAATTAGTTGATAGTGGATACAAAATCAAACTTAGCATTAAAAGGAAAAGGAAACCTTGTAAGAGAGAGTGCTTCTATATAATATGCATATGCCCCATTGGCCTTAAACTTGGAAGTTTTCTCTTATGATATTGCTATCTTTTCACACTACTTAATTTCCATAAAAGTAGATATTTTGCTAGATAAAATAAGTCAATTAATGAAATAAAACATATTACATTTTTAAAGAAGTTTCTGCAGCATACCCGTGACACAATGAATTATTTCAGGCCTCTACAACATCAAACCCAAGAATCACTGCTATAATATTAAGTTCTGTATTAAGAAACTTTTAAACTTTTCACTGAAGACATTATTAATTGTATCTTGAGAAGGATTCTTGGAGTTTTTGACTCCTTTTGACCTTGTAACTATTTAATGGCCTCATAAATTTTTTTTTAAGAGCAGCAATTCTCACTTTAAGATTTGATGCAGCTTCACAGTAACATTTGATGAATAAGAAAAAAGTAGGTATTGAAGGTAGCTTCAGGGTTAGAAATGAATTGTGAGAAAACATTTGCAGAAATAGGGAAAATTAATGAACCTGAAATACACTGGTTGCCATTGTTGAGTATTTATGTTATTGAGAAAACTAAACATTGCCTGCATTGCTGCTTTTAGTATAGTACTTTAAAAGGAACTAAAAATTTAAATAATATTAAGAGTGTCAGTAGCTTTTCTTGTGTCAGCTCACAGTATGCTTCAAGTATGTATACAGGGGAAGATTGAGCATAAGAACATTTTATTCTTTATTTTTAAATTGTACCCAGCAGTAGAAGAAATGTGAAGAATTTAATATTTTTCCCCTCTTGTCTTCCCTTTCACCCCTTTCCCCTCAATGTGTAAAAGTTTCTATTGTATCCAGGTGGTGGAATATTATTTCTGAATCTGTTGGAAACTTAGTTTCAAATTGACTAATCATACATTTATTACACATTTCTGTGCTAGACTGCGAAGATAGAATACTTAAAGTACATGTGTTTCTCTGTCCTCGGGAAAATTACAATTAAATTATACTTAACTATGGATTTTCTGTCACTGAACAAAAGGTTTTTGAAACCTCTTTTTAACAATAAATTTTTGGAATGAATAGTATATTAATATTGTTTCAAAATCAAGATCACAAAAAAGTCTTGCTTCTACCTGTACCTTATTCTTATTTATACCTCCACCCCATAGGTAACTATTTTTATTAATTATTAATGTACCTCCCACTTTATGTAAACAGGAGTAAAGAGAAATACCTATTGTTATTTTCTCTTTGTTACATGAAAGGTACTATACTGTGTATATATATATTGTTCTTCACGTTTGTATTTCCACTTATTTTTGAGCTTTCAAAGAATTCATTTTCTTTTTTTTTGGACCATTGTTAAAATGTAGCATATGATTTTTAAACTACCACTGTGATTTTCTCACAGCAAAGTTGAACAGAGCAGTTTTGGGTAGACGTAGCTGTGAGAAAAATTATAAGAACTTTATATACTGGTGGTTTCGAGTCAGTACCTCTGTAATTAGAAGACATTAGATCTTTTTAAAAACAAACGGAAGGTTGTTATTTTATATAAAATAAGAATACTCTGCACATTGTGACCTATGGCATATCTTCTATATTAGAGGTTGGAAAAAAAGCACAAGGAAGTAACTAAAAATAGTCTTCTCTTCAGTTTCGATGTAAATGCTTCTTGACACAAATATGATTAGTTTATTGGTATTTTTATTAGTAAAGTTATTATTACCCATATATAAGTATCTGTGTATTGAACTAGGGAAACTTTCATATTTGTGAGCACTTTGAAATTAGTATATTTATTACAGTAGAATACCTAAGACACAATACAGGTGCTCAAATCAGTGATGCACCAAGCAGCCATGGACTGGATTCCTGTGTTAAATGGCAAGTTTCAACATTTGGTGTAATGTTTGATGGGAAGAGTATGGTGGAGTACTTGCATTTGAATCCTGAGTTTGGCATTATTACCTAGTTCAACCTGGGATGACTAGTCACCAGTTTGGACTATATTTCCCTATTTTGAAAAACAAGGGAGTGGGACTTGGGGTTAATTGCAGGTGATCAGAGAGATTATCTGGTTTTGTGTTTGTTGGTAAGTCATGGGAATTAAATGTTTGAAAAATGGAATTTTAATTTATGATTTTCCTTAGCTGACAAATTGGGTTCCTTGCTTGGTGATAAGGCTTCTTTCTTGTTCACTTATTTTCCAAAAGTTACTAAACTTTTCCTTCAAAACTAAATATATTATTATCCTACACAGATTATTTTATCTTAATTGTTCTAACTGGATACATTATTGGTTTTGAAATTATATTTTTCTTTTTCTTCCTAATTGAGTATATTACTTCCTATAATGACAATTCTTAGTTATTCTAGCATAAGGTTTTACCCAGGGCAACTATAATTATGTTTCCCTTGAAGCTTCCACTTTGATTTTGTTATTTCTATGAAACCATATGAAGAAGAATTGTATGTCCCTAAAGAATACTTGTAATACTAACTTCAGGGTCTAAGGATAAGCTTTACTTCATAAGATAGAAAAAGGTAAATAAACTGTTGACACAAAAGTATGAATGAGGAATATGCCTGAAAGAATTTTATATATGAAAAGAAAACTCTGTAAAAATCTATAATTCTGTGTTTGACATATACTTTATTTTTTACAATGTATCAGTTCTAGAAGTTTTCATAAACTTAAGAGTATTCTTTCAGCATATCCAGAATATTTCATGATTATCTTTTTTGTTCTAAAAGGTTAAGATATTTAATATATAAGTGAATTTAGTCATAGTAATTCCATTTGGAGATAGTTATTTTGCTCTTGTGTTTAAAATTAACAGCTTTTCACCTTAGACTGAGTACTCAGTCTTTGTAGTGTAGGACTTAGCTATTCTTTTTTTCCCACCTCTTTTTCCTCCATGCTATTACATCTGTCCTTGACTCATATTTTCATCTGCCAAATTCTGAAAGCTCTGTAATTCGTACTGTGACTCCAGTAAATATCTTTCTCCTAAAGATTTAAAAAGTGAGCAGTAAAAATTTTAACTGGTTTATAGCAAATAAAAAATTTACAGCATCACTGGGAATAGAATTTTACTTGCCTGCTTGTTGGAACTCAGAGTTACACACCCGGAAGACTTTAGGGCCCTTGTATAACTGCTTTAGGTTACTTAGTTGGCAGCTTCATTTCTCTTCATGAGGCTTCAATATAGCCTTTAAACATCATTTTCTTTTGAGACCATTCTGGTCTTTAGTTTCTCCTGGCAATTCATAAGTAACTGTACTTAACTAGGCCTATTACTGTTTTCTCTACTGAGTCTCTCAAAACCATTCATCAGAAGTAGAAATACAGCACAAGCTATAATTTTTACATATAAAGTCATTGGTAAATTGTAAAGGCAAAAATACTACTTTTTCATGGAAACAATTTTTTATAATTCAATCAAAATTGTGGAAGATGGATCATGGAGCACGTTACTAAAAGGATTTTAATTTAATGGAGCAAAAGTCTGCTCTGTGGTGTGTCATCATTCTTAGTTCTGAAAGATTACTTGTATTTAGGGAGGTAATATCTGCTATGACATCTCGAAGTTGAGAGAAGCAATTCATTAGGAAGTTCCCTTTTATTCCTTTGAAATTTGCTTTGAGTGCTCTATCCATTTTGGATTGTGTTTTTAGGTAACAGTCATGGCTCAAGATATAAAACTCTGGAGTGCTTGCAGAGATGGCACAGCATTGCTCTGGGATCCACTTATTACTAACATGAACATTAGTAAGTTAGCTAAGAGTTAAAGGGACTTACTAGAAAATCTGTTTTGTTGTTGACATAGAATTAGTTGGCATGTAATTCAGGCATCTTAAACATAAATTTATACCGTAGCCAAGAAGGAGGGAAGCAGTAATCAGGCATCTTAGAAATAGTAAGAACAGAACATGAACAGTAACAAGTAGTAGCAGTGAGTTGGGCTCTGTACTAAACGCTTGACATATATTATATTAAATGCTAAAAATTAACTTCTGAAATAAATGAGCTACGTCACTTTACAGATGATAAAATTAAAACTTAGAAGGGTCAAGTAATTTGTATAAGGCCCTACAGCTTACTCATAGCAGCTTTGGGACTCATTACCAAGGCTTTTGTTACTGTATAGACTTTGATTTTAACTATTCAGAGGTGTTCCTACCTAATTCAAACCACCAGGCATTCTCTTACAACAGGGTAACTCTGAAACAATGAATAAAAAGGTGGAGGATGGTAACAAGAATGGAAGGTTTTGAAGAAGAAATAACAAATGATGGAAATTGTTCATGTTTCCAGAGCAAGGGATAAAAAAATTGGTAAAAATTTACAGTTTAGTACCCCATACTAAGGTTGCCTTTCCCTGAATCTTCATTGCATAGCTGTATAGTTACTAGTACCAAAATCCATTTTTAAGTAGTTGTGGCCCTTTAAGAGTCTAGGGCATTGTCAGAGACTGGTCTGGCTCATATGGTTTTAGGAAATTTCACTGATCAGAAATGTCATTGTGAGGTCAGGGGACTAAGCATCTAATGCTTAATTCTAAAATGGACTTTATGAATAAAGCTTATATACAGGGGAGGGAAAGACATCCTTTTCCTGTACAACCCTATCTCCCTTCCATTTTCAGTTCTTCCTATTTACTATCCATCACAACCAGGTTTATTATAAAAAAGGAGCTAGCCTGTTACTATAGAACCTTTGCCTATGATTTGAAGATGTCTACTTGGGAGGTTTCTGTTCTTATTCTTTTTTTTTTTTTTAAGATTTTATTTATTTATTTTTAGAGAGGGAAGGGAGGGAGAAAGAGAGAGAGAAACATTAATGTGCGGTTGCTGGGGGCCGTGGCCTGCAACCCAGGTATGTGGCCTGACTGGGAATTGAGCCTGCGGCACTTTGGTTCGCCATCTGCACTCAATCCACTGAGCTATGCCAGCCAGGGCTGTTCTTGTTCTTATCAGCTTGTAGCATCTGGTGACACTGTGTTGAACATCTTAGTACTTGAGCCCTTCTTCACGCCAGTTTCCAAAGTAAGACAAATACTCAAAATTGTAGAGATCTTACCAACTGCATCATCTTTGAGCTGTTTATTATATCTGTTTTTCTTCAGTTCTTTGTTTTGTGGATTTTTTTAAAATAGCTCATGGTGTTTGAGAGGTGTGGTGGTTGTTAAGTTGATGGTCAGTAGCTGGAGACTGTGTTTAAAAAGCAGGGGTAGAGTTTGGTACTAATGGAGTTAAAGGGTCTGACAAGGTTAGGTCATAGACTACAAAGACTGGGTTTATTTTGCGCATTTCGATATACCCAGAGCCTACCATGGGGCCTGGTGCATTGTAGCTCAGCAAGTATTTGAAAGAATTCATTAGTGAATCAGTGTTTCCATGTAAATTTTTCTCTTTATCTTCATATCCTTGTTGTAGTTGTTGCACATTTATATATTGAAGGCCAATTTTTTATGTTGTTTAAATGGAACTCTGTTGAATATCGGTAGTCCCCAACCTTTTTGGCATGGGGTGGTGTGGTGGTGGGGGGAGGATGGTTTCTGGATGATTCAAGTGCATTACATAAAGGCTCTCTTCCTGCTGTGTGGCCTGGTTTCTAACAGTCCTGGACTGGTACTAGTCTGCAGCCCAGAGGTTGGGGCCCCAGGAATAATAGCAAATTAACCCTGTGTTCCAAGTTTGTGGGAAGGTTTCAGGTTTATGAGGATTTTGTTCTTGGAGGGGAGAGGATATCTTCATGGCCAAAAGTCTTTGTAATCCTTCTTTTACACTTTGTTGACCAATTTTCTTTTGAAAAAGGTTTCTGAAATACTGCTATAAGGATTGACGTCCCCTCCCTTCCCTGTGTGACAGCCAGGAACCAAATTTCCTTACCACATTGACACAGTTGCCTGAGACTCATACAAATAGGCTGTGCTTCTACCATCTCCTGAATTATGAGTTGTATTTCCAAATCTACACATTTCCAAGATTGCCATAGAATGAAAATTGTTTAAATGCGTAGTCCTGACTGCTGATGAAATTCATATTTCATGGCACTGGCACTTTTTTCCCGGAAGCAAAGTACTATAGTGTGTGTGCGAGAAGCCAAAAGAAGTATAATAACGTAAACAAATAGAGTATTTTGTACCTTGAAATGTGATTTTCCTGTTCTTCTGTCCTATGTGAATTTGATTTTATTATTGAATTTCATGTTCTTCTTATATTTATCATTTGTAGCATGGCAGAACTAAAGACAAAATATTACCTTTTTTGTGTGTGGCATAAAATAAATAGCTTTTGGTACTAATCCTGAAAAATGAAATAGGAAAATAAAGGGTTTAAAGCATTTGGACCACATAAAATTAAGGTATGTGAAGGGGAACCGCAGTTACTGAATCTAATAAAATTCAATTATATTTTCCCCTCAAGTCATTGTACCACAACCTTTTATCGTTATCTTATTATTTAGAACATCTATAATCTATATACTTACTTTTTAAAATAATTTTTCCTGCTTTAATAAAGGAAAATAATCATACTTCCTTCCCTGTATCAATTTTCCAAAATACAGATTACCATAATTCTACTTTCTGTTCTCTGTTTAAAGACTAATTTATACTCTTGCCTTTTCAGATAAACTGTTAACATGGCTTTTTAAGATAATAATGAAAAGTTTTCTAATTTTGTTTCATCCAGTATTGAAAGTTTATTCTTTTTATTGTTCTTTAGTTTCATGTCCAAGTCATGTTCACTTCATATTGTAAAGGTTTTGGATATCTCTTATCCATCTGAGACTTACAGCAGAAATCTTGAAAGAATTATCCCACTTGCATGCCTATGTGAATTCTGATAGCCAGTTGAAATCTGAAATTTAAAATATCCTTCACTGACTATAGTACTGTAATTAATATTGGAGTTCAGTAGTAGTGGGAAATTGTCAATATAATTCTTTTGTGCTGTGATTAAATTGACTAGACGAAAAAATCTCAGAATAAAGGTTATGTTTACTTGTATAGAAATAGAAATGGTTTTTCTGATGTGAACATATCGAGGTTATTCTTTGGAACATTGAAGTACCATTTTCAAATATTCTAATGTTCTGGGAGGAGGACAGCTACTGGATAATTATAACAAAACTCTTTGTGAGTGTTAAATGTAGTTAATTATCTGTTAAGATGGGCAAAAATTAATTAAAGAATGTCCACAAAATGCTAGCAGAAAAAAAATGCTATCAGGATGAAAAGACCATTATGGTACCAGATCATTAGTAATAATAAAAGGAAATGCAGCATTTATCTGAAATGTATTGATAAGATGAAATCACTATCCATCTACAAAGCTAAACTTTCTAATGGAGGAGTGAGGGGTATAGAAGTATGCTAGAGATGAGGGAGGTGAGGACATGCACTCCGGAGACCCAGTTTCAGTCTCAGGTTCATCACTTACTGGCTTTGTGATGACAGACAAGTTACCGTATTTTTAGGACTGTAAGACGCACCAGACCATAAGTCGCACCTAGGTTTTAGAGGAGGAAAATAGGAAAAAAAATTTTGAAGCAAAAAAATGTGGTGAAATGTTTAATAACTGGTGACCCCGTTCCACGCTGCTCCCCCACAGTGAGCCAGGCAAGCTACATCATTCAGACTATAAGACGCACCCCCATACCCCCAAATTTGGGGGGTGCGTCTTATAGTCTGAAAAATACGGTACTTAATCCTTTGCTCTTCAATTTTTTATCTATAAAATGGGAAGAATAATACTTTAAAGTTTTGTTAATAGATTTAAAGAATATGTAAAATGCAAATACAGTTTCATTACTTTTTAGGTATTTGATGTTTTTTAGAAACTGCCATCCATTACCTTTTTTCCCTCCCACAAATTGAGGAAACATTGAGATTATTTTACTTTAGTGGCAGAAAAACTCTTAAAAAATCTTTACAGAACTAGTTCAGGGTTAAAGTGTGATAATAACTATTGCATTATTTGGCTGTTTGTTAAAATAATACGATGTCTTATTTTCTTTTGTTATTGAAGTCACATCTGTTAAAGTCTTTAAACCCTGACATTTTAA
The DNA here is from genome assembly GCF_019186645.2 of Phyllostomus hastatus. Lineage (NCBI taxonomy): Eukaryota > Metazoa > Chordata > Mammalia > Chiroptera > Phyllostomidae > Phyllostomus > Phyllostomus hastatus. The sequence goes on from NW_025333530.1 coordinate 4,516,475, forward strand.
TTTTTATTAGAAAATATTGGGAAAAGCACTAGATTTGGCATATAGAGACCCAAGTTTAGGATTAGTCTCTGTCACTTACTAAACTCTTTGAGCGAACAAGTCAAGTCCTGAGTTTTTGTTTCTTCATCTTCCTTTTTCCTTTAAATTTGGTCTTGCGACTTTCAAGTATCTTCAGAATGTTCTGTATAATTAATTGCATGTTGTTTAAGTTTTACCTACCCTTTTAGTTGTATCTTTTATTTGGAAGTCAAAGTATCACCCATTTTCTCCAAAACTAGAGTAGAGAAAAAATAATAATCACAGAAAGTCATAATTTAATATTACGCATTAGGGGTGTGGCACATTCATGGTTACAATTTGAATTTGAATTTTTATTAGTTTCACTTATAATTTAGCTTTTTACTGTGCAGTCTGAAGCTGTAGAAAGGAATCTCTGAGCTCAGTGAATTCCCTTCCTCTTTGAGACTTTCAACATTTATGTTCTCACTTTGTCATAAAGGAGTCTATAAACCCAGATAAGGGCGGTTAATAGCAATTACACGTCCTTTTCAATGCTGTAAGCAACAGAGCAACCTGAGGTCTGTTCACAGTGTATTAGAATTGGGTTTTGAATCTGGAGAAAGCCATGTATATACAATATAAAGTATAATGGTAATAATAGAGCACCCAGATTTAGAAAACTTGTTAATTCTCATGTTAGTGGGTGTTTTATGTAATAGTGATCATTGTTGCAGTTTCATATTACTGCATGAAAAGAAAATTTAAAAAAATATATAAATTGTTAGTTATGAACTTTGGATTGAGAATAACTTTTTATTATGTTAACACCTTATTCTTGAAGAGGAAAAGAGGGTGTCATTTAAAACAAAATTCTTTTCAACTTTAGGTGGATCACTTTGTTTTGGATTTTAATATTATACATATTTTTTCTTTAAAAAATGTTAGTGTTGCATTTTCTGGCTATTCTGTCATTAGAAAACAAATGAGGAACTTATAAAGTAATTGATAAAATAATTATGCTTTATAAGAATGGTCTTTTATTGTTTGAGAAAATATTGCCACTTTTCTAAGACCCCAAAGATGAAAGTTTCATATCCTTATAAATTCTGTTTTTAGACAAAGGAAAAGGGAAATAGTAAAGCTTGCATTTTTTCCTTCCTTTTATTCTAGTAGTCCGCATAGATTGTGTACCAGTCATATATCCCTAATTGTACTAAATCTTTGTTATTTTATATAATTCCTATACCAATTTTATGAAATATGTATTCCTAGTATCTTTATGTTTATATGAGAAAATGAGAGTCAGAGAATATAAATAAGTTGCTTAGAATTGCACAGCTTATAGTAAGCTTATAGAAATGAGTTTAATTCCAGATCTGTTTGACATATAGTTAATGATTATGAATATGTGTGTGAATCTCATAAATACTTATTCAGTGATGAATGAAAAATAAATGTCATATCTCAGTTGGCTTAAGAAAAATCTGTTATAAATGTGTAGTCTGGTTTATATCTAATAGACGGAAGTTTGCATGTTGCTGATTTTCTCCCTTTTCTTGTAGGAGAAAAGATTGAAAGAAAGGGAAGCCAGGAGAGAAGCCAGTAAGAAACATGCAAAGGTAAGGAAAGGTTTATATTTTAATAAGAAAGTGTTTGTAACACTGACTGGAATTTAAATACTTTTCTTTTGCATCTGCCTTTCATATTTATTTATACATCACGGCATTTGAATTGGATTTTAAGTCTGTGTGTGTCTGTCATTTACTTTCTCATATTAATTTGTTTTCTCTGTGATGCAGGATGAAAAATGCCTAAGATAATTTGTTTATTGGCCTTTGTCCTACTACTCCACAACCTTTTTCACTATATATTGCACATATTAAACACAGGAGATGGTTAACTCTGTGGGCCAGGCCTGATAGGGTTTTAAGCGATATCATCTTTAGACTTGGTAGGTCGTCTGTGTGAAACCAACCTGGTAACATAACTGGAAATATTGGTTGCTTCAATTCAACTCCTAGAATCTGGGGGAAAGCTCTCTGTGTCTCTCATTTTCACCACATATTCTGCAAAAAGTAATTTTCAGTAAATATAAATGTTCAGCTTTGCTGAAATATATATGTACAATAGTCAGCACCATTCATGTGCGGCAGTAATTTTTATCTGGTGTGTTTGACACCAAGAACGTTTCAGTTTCTGCATTCTAAGGACATTTAAGAGAAATGATTTTCTAAAACCAGGGCCAAGTAATGTATGTCATTTTTTATGCTGTATAGCTTTGTGCTGTGCCCGACTATCCACAATTTCTTCTTGGCAGTTAGCAAAGATCCAGCTCTCTTGAGTAATCCCATAATGTTCTTTGTCAATTTTTTCCTTGCCGGCCATAGCACTTAGAGAGCAATTCAGAGATGATAACTCATGTTATAGTTCTGAAGTGGGAAACAGTTACTCCACAGTACAAGATGAAAAGACTGCTTATATTCAGCATAAAATATCACTCTGCCTTCAAAGGTGCCTGAAATGAAGCTACATTGTTTGTAGCCTGACTGTTAAATCAGATGGTGGATTCTGCATATGCTTTTAAACTGCAGGTGGGAACTGTCATGGCGTGGAAATTAGATTTTAGGGCTGAAGTGGGAAAATTTAAATCTAAGAAGAAAATCTTAAATCTAATGAAAGCATTTGATATTTACAAATGAATATTGCATGTTCATATAAAAAATTCCTATTTATTTCACTAAGAAGCTCTCATTTCTGCATATAAAATTACAAAGTGAAAGTTATGATCTGAAGCCAAAAGAAAGCCCTGTTACTGTCTTTCCTTTGTGTGTGTTCATGCATATTTGTGTATTACTAAATACAGTTTATTTATTTTTTATAGTTGTTGATACTGTATGCTTTATCTTTCATGGTGTTTAAACTGTAAGAAATTGCTCTCACCCTTGAGCTTGCCTCTTGTGCCTCTTTTTTCCTCATAAATTTGTGTATGTTTTTGGTTTTGATACTGTGCCAGCTGGGAAATACACAGACAAAAGGCAGTAAAGGCCAGCAGAGCTCATGTTTTCCATCCGGACAGATCTCCAAAGTGAACTCCTCCAGCCAAGCCCATCCCTTTACCCTTCACTCCCTCCCATATTTGTCATCGGTGTTTGTTTTTTGACATTTAAGAAAAGAGGAGGAATTTGTTGTCAAGAAGACATCTCCTTTCTGTGTAACCACCAGCAATTATACTGGGAACAAATAGAAGAGACTCTGTAGTTGACGTGGCTTTGCTGCTCAGCCAGGAGCTTTCAGTGGCCAAAGGCTGTGTTTTAGTATCACTCTGAATAGTCGAGTTGCCTCCATTTCACAGCCTGGTCTGTGTGTTCAGAGGTGGCAGTGCTCTCGTAAGAGTGATTTTAGCAGCAGGACGAGTGGATGGGTTGTAGAAGGACTGTAACGCTCCTGGAGACACCAAGGACTGTAGCTGTGACAGATTCAGGCTAACTGACAGAGCTGACAGAATTAGCTCAAAATCAATCTTTATGTATCGAGCATTTTTTGAATGAAAGTGACAGGGATGGAGGCCCTCATGGCTTTTCAGGTGCCCCTTTGGAAACAGACACAGAAAATATTATTTGGAAGGATTCTGTAAAGCGGCAATGATCCAAAGTTCTGTGATGTCCAAGAAGGAATATAGAATATGAATGATCACGTTTCCTGTTGTCTGTGTGTATGTGCTTTAAATGATGGATGTGATAGTTTTAGAGTAAATTTTGTCCTCTTTAATATATTTCAACATAATCGTTGTGTGTTTTGGGGCTGTACCTTTTTTTTTTTTTAAGATTTTGTTTATTTTTAGAAAGAGAGGAAGGGAGGGAGAGAGAGAGGGAGACAAACATCAATATGTGGTTGCTGGTCATGTACCCCCTACAGGGAACCTGGCCCTCAACCCAGGCATGTGCCTTGACTGGCAACCCTTTGGTTCGCAGGCCAGCACTCAGTCCACTGAGCCACACCAGCCAGGGTTGAGGTTGTGCCTTCTGAGGCCCTTTGTCAGCTTCATTCTACTATATCCTTCAGTCACTGAAACTGTAAGATTTCCAAGTGGTGCTTTAGTGGTGGAAACAAAGTGATATGTGTAGACTTCTATACCAAGAAGTGTAGTTTTACCTATTTATAGCTATTTTAAGAAATCAGTTCGTAGGAACTGAAAGTATGAGAAAGGGACTCGCAATAGCTGTCTTTTTGCCCCATTTGTGCTTCTGTCAGCAAATACACTTATGAAGAACATAGAGGACACAGAATATTTTTTTTTTAATTGGAAAAAAGTGTTTGAATAAAAGTTAAAGGAATTATCTTTATTTTCAAGAAAAGAGATAATATTAATATGAGTTTTTTCAATATTCTGAATGATGGTTGGTGGTTATCTCTTCCCTGGCATAGAAAATAGTCCTAAGAAAATTGCTTTAAAGCCCGAGGACAGTAAAATAAAGTTGGAGTGGACCTCTTAGGAATTGATTATAACTTTTTGTTAAAAGATAGATCTAGGATCTGCCTAGAATATGTTACATGCAATGTGAGGAGTATGAGAGAAACATGAAATTGAAACTTTTAAGGTTTTCTGGATACCCAATATTTAGTGATTTGGGAGATAGAGGTTTTTCGATATCAAGACAGTAGTAGAGAAATATGTGAAATGCACAATGGACTTTTATTTTGCTTGACAGGGTATTGTATATACTTATAACTTAGAAATTTTAAACTAAGATCTGAAAAAATATTTTTAGCAGTGATCAGTAGACCACAATGCTTTTTGAGTTTAGGAAGGTTGCATAATCCTGTAAATACAGCTTCACCTCATTATCCAGCTAGATTTCCTCATGTTACTTTGATGGTCATAGTGTTTATACCAGCCCGTGGTGGCTGGAAGGATTTTGCAGAAACATAAAGAAGAAACAACAGTGCTGAAACTTGAGGAAATAGATCCCCAGAAATGTCTCAGTGCTATGCTACTTTTGAAAAGAAAGTAGAATTTATTTTTAAAATGTATGAGATTGATAAAACTGAACACTGAAGGTGAAGGAGCAAAACACTTAAACACTAGAAAATTAAGTACTGCTTTGAATATATTCCACATGTTGCTTATGATTCTTATTTTTTAGGTGTGGGCATATGATATTAAAATAATTAACATTATACCATACATTTTAAGGTTGAAGTTTAATGGTTGTACGTTTTAACTTGATTTCTTTTGGCCTGGTTTTTATTGCATTTTTATTTTGGTGACCCTGGGGCACTTTATTTATTAACAAACAGTAATTTTAGGACCACATAAGGTGGTCTCGATTCTTTCAGGATAGGAGATCCAAAGAAATAGAAATTATATAATTTTAGGGCATGAATGGGCCTGAGAGAGATGATCTGGGGTAGTTTACTAATGTACCAGTCTAAAATGTCCTTTTCTCTGGCCACCAGTAATTTCATACAGCAAAGCTAAATTTATTAATTTTGATAGAAACTTCTATTTTTTTTTGACTCTGGAATATCCTTTTATTTACAAAATAATGATTTCTAAAATAGTCATTGCTTGACAGAGTAAAAACTCAATCCTTTCAAATCAGTTTTTAAATTTTTCCTGGGTACATGAAATTTAAGATCTGTGGGGCCTCTACTGATCTACTCCTGTAGCTTTAAATAGTACTTTGAGTGGCTTAGGGGTTCTTCAGAAGTATTGGGGGCACCCCCGCTTCACCCTCCCTTCACCCTCCTAGGAGACAAGAGGGTTATTTGGGCAGGACTCTATGCTTCAATTTTGTTATTAATCAGAGAAGGGTTTTTTTTGCCCCATTATGTGTATTGAGCTTCCAGGGAAGATTTTATTTGAAATGATGTTTGTACTTAAATACATACACACATGCTTAATATTTTAAGAGTATCCAAATCAATGAATGCTAAAAGCAAGTAAATGACTTATCCTTTGTCCCTGGCTTCTGGTGGCACAACTGGTTTGTGTACTGGGCCTAACTGAATCCTCATTCCCTGTTACTGTTCTTGCCCTCTGCTGTTTCTGTATATAACATTTCACCTCTTTTTTTCCCCCTTATAAAGCACACCTGATCTATGGTACATGAGCTAACAACTATTCACAGAAAACTACTAATAGGAAATACATTGAGTACGGGAAGAACTCTGACCTGAGACTAGAAGCAGACTGGGTCTACATTGCTGGGTGACCCTGGGTATGTCATTTCTGTTTCTGAACTTCGAAGGGTATATATGACATAGTAATTTTTAATCATGTTTATATTGTTGCCCTCCATAATCTTGATCTGAGCTAAGATATGTAACAAAAAAGTAGAAATTGTACTCAATGCAACTCCCAGTATAGGTCCTTGGCCTTTCTCAACATTGTGGATAACTACTATTTTTTCCTTCACATCTTACTATTGGCTTTTCTGTTAAAGGATTCTCTCTCATTGTAAAGCTAAAAATAGACATTGATAAATGTTGGTAACAGTCCTTTCTAACTTTTCTGGATCTTAAGCCTTTGCATGTATTCCTTATTGGCATGTTTTATTGACTAACACCAAATTAAGATTCTTTTTTTCATTTTGGGAAGAAGTTTCTCTTCATTTTGTGTGTTTCACATAACACTTTTAACTCCCCTGGCTTTTTTCTCTTTTCTTTTTTTTTAGCATTTCATAATATTGAAATACCAGTTTATTTCTTTGTTCTTAATACAGTTAGAATTACAAGGGCTCTATAGGATCAGTTTATTTTAAACCAAACAGCTTTCAGTAAAATTACAAACAAGATAATAGAAACACAAGTTTGTTTATAGTCCCAGTTCCAGGAGAGCAAAGGCTCTCCCTAAAAGTAAATTGCTTTCCCATCCCATTTGAAGGGACTGAACTCTTCCAGGGGCACCATTTGCTGCCCTGATACAATCACTTACTTAATGGTGCTCTAAATGAGTCATTCAGTTTCTCTAAGCAGTCTGCTCCAATCTTACCTTGTTTTAGTACTAAGATAGGACCCATTATGCTGTCCTTGTACTTTTTAAATAAACAACGCTGAGTCTTTTAGATGATGTGCTTTTTACTCTTTAATATCTAAGCAGTGAAAACCCAAGTAGGTTTAACTTTTATTGTGATTCTAGTGTTGGTTTGGTTTGCTTGAAGATTAATGTAATGGTTTCCTTCTTTCCTTCACTCCTCCCCCTCATTCCCTTTATAATGAATTACTGGAAGATGGCTTAAAATGCACATATCTACCTCCCTCCATCCTCACCCTCCTTAGTATATCTGGGGAGGGAGGCTTATTTATATGCATTCATGCAATATATGTGTATATAATTAAGTACTTTCAACACCCTTTTAAAAGTCAGTGGTCTAAATGTATACGTGCACTTTGATACTTGCTTATAGCCCTAACGTTCTGAGCTCTTTCCATTTTTGGTTTGGCTTATGTTACTGTGGCAGAATGTCTACCAAGAATATATGAATAAATGCAAGCTCAGTCTCTAGAAATAGTTTGTAACTGGCATGACTAGCTCTAGTTCTCCCTCAGTGTGCCTGAGTGCATGCAGGTTGGCATTAGAGAAAGATCTCCTTTTGTTCTGGTTTTGAAACTTAAAAACAACCTTTAAACAAATGTGAATGGGATAAGATGAGAGTATGTTGCCCATACGCTTTTAAGTAAATGATAAGGACCACCAGGATTTGCTTCTCCGTGACATGTATACATGTAAGTCCTATGTTTGTGCGACTCAGTGTTGGGCGAATGAGAGCCCTATGAATGACCACACTGGTTTGTGAGTTGCAACAGTGCTGACCTCGAGAATCTAATAGCCTGGGGGCCTGGTTTCTATGCAGCCAGTAAATCACAGTGTACTGTGAGCAAATTTCTCAACTGCCTTAATGTGTCCTGGACTAGATGTTCTGTATGAGCCCTTTCAGCTCTATAATTCCGGTTTCCTATTTTATTCAAGAGCTGATACAATATTTTTAGCATTTTTACATCCTTTCTAACCTTCTATTCTTTGTAGTATCTTTACCAGTGATAGAAGGATACCAAGAGATTATCAATTTCAGTAAAGGGTTTGATTGGCATTCGTGGGGCTTTTGGAAAGCATACAGTTGAAGGAGACCATCAGTTTTTACTGGGATATAAGAAGAATGACAGTAGCTAAAGCCGGAGAAAGTTAGTGGGTTATAGAGGATCTTGAATGCCTACATAAAGATTGGGGCTGATTCAGGAGAGTGTGGGGAATGCAGTGAAGATTTTGAGGAGGGGTGCAGCATAAGTGGTAGAATGATCTATGTGTTTTTCCTCGTAATACCAAGATAGAATTAACCTGCTGTTGGGTACCTGTAAATCTAATGGAAAAAATTGTAAGTAGTACAGTGTAATGAATGAATACTGTGTTAGAGAAGTTTGTGAATTGTCAGTATATATAATGGTTGAAGCCAAAGGAAGGGCGTGGCGGGGGTGGGGGTGGCTGAAGCAGTCATACGGTACTATCCAAGTTTCAGATACTATTAAGTGCTTTCCGTGTTTTTTTAAAAAAATGTATTTTAGTGTATAAACATTAGTCCTTGAATAATAATATAATTCCCACTTAATAGATGAAGCAGTTTTATCATAGAAGGGTTGCATACTTCCTTGTCTGTAGGGGTTCAGGATTTCATTCTAGATAATTTGACTGCAGAGAATGGAAGAGAGAGACAGAGAGCCAGGCGAGCCAACAAGCCAGTCACAAATGCTGGGTAACAGCAACACTTAAGGGGTATTAAGCTAAAAGCATGACAGTTGAGTAGATACTATCAGAAAGATAGGAGGAGAGGAAGGAAAATGGGTATATTGGTCTAGGAAGTATGAAGAGAGAATTTAAAAGAGGACCTGATCAAGAGTGCTCAACGCCACAGAGGATGAAAAGGGATAAGAACTGAAAACAAACGTGGTTTGGTAATGGCTGTCATTATAATCTTACCAAGATTAATTTTGTTTACATTGTGTGGTTGGCTAGGACAACTAGGGAAATGAATTAAGAGACCGTTTCAGTACTTTATATGTTATAATGATGCCATGGGGTAGGACAGTGAGAATGAGAATAGTAGAGAAAAGATATTTTATTCAAGATATTGAAGAAATATAACTCAAAAGACTGGAGACAGAGGATAAGATGGCCCTGAGGTTTCCCACACTTGGCACCTATCATATGCTGACTACTTTATGGAGTACAGAGATCTAGGACAGAGGGCTTTTTTTTAGTAGTCAATATTAAACTGTTACCATACATTGTGATAACCCATGAGTGATAACAAGGTCCAGTCATTTCGGAAGTTGAAGAGGTTACTTTTGGCTTTTAGGATTCAAAAAGAGAGCATTCTAGGAAAGGAGGCCATTTGAGGCGGGCCCTAAAGCATAAATCACGATAAGTGTTCCTGAAAGTATTTAATTGTAATGGTCCATAGTAATATTATATTGATGGTAAGTGAGGTTGAATGTGTAAAGTTGACATCAAACAGAAGTTAGGGAGCATGAAGTCACAGGTTATTACCAGCAATTTTTTTCTGGAAGGTGGAGATTATCAAAGTGGATCGATACAAGTTGAGGCTAGAAATAGAAGGCCTTGAATATTTTAGTAAGTAGAATGTGCTTTATTAGTGGATGGTAGAAAGCCATGAAGAGTTGTGAGCAGAGAAGTAGGGATGTGTGTTTATGTACACAGCTCATATTTTAGTTTTGTTGTATCGACATGTATTGAGTAGTCTGAGTAGAAAGGCGGAACTTGGAAGAAAGGCCAAAATTTCATTTGATTCTTCATTATGGGAGATCTCAGTATAAAATTATGCAAATTATTGATTTAAAAATTAAAATTTAATGTTATCTTTGATACAATACTTCATTTATTTGAAAATTGACTGCCATAGTTAAGAACCAGGAAGTACACAAAAAACCTCTGACCAGTCAACATGTAGCTCACAACACTCCGGCACTGAGCACATGTGTCCTGCCTCTAGTAAGGTCTACACTCATTACACATTGATTTACATTTTAGTCACAGTCCTTACAAACATGATTTTGTGGGTTATGAAGTTACAGAAGATAAATAGCAAATTAGAATAGGCAGCTTGTTGGGAGGGGTGGGGAAAACAGACAACTGTAATTGATCAACAATAAAATAATTTTAAAAAATAATTTTTTAAAAGATTTTACTTATTTTTAGAGAGGGAAGGGAGGGAGATAGAGAGAGAGAGAGAGAAACATCAATGTGCGGTTGCTGGAGGTTATAGCCTGCAACCCAGGCATGTACCCTGGCTGGGAATCGAACCTGCGACACTTTGGTTCGCAGCCCTCGCTCAATCCACTGAGCTACACCAGCCAGGGCTAAAAAAATAAATTTTAAAAATTGAAAAAAAAAAAAAGAATAGGCAGCTTGTTAAAGGCCAGTTCCCTATCATCAGTGAAATGCACTAACTCACAGCAAGGAAAATTTATAGAAAAATATTAATAAAATAAACCTCATGGTTGAAAAACACAGTAGTACAGGGACAGAAAGCCCTCAGGATTCTCAATAGACCCAAGGGGCACTGTTTTGTTACAGTATTGATAGTTGTTAATTGTTGTCCTCAAACAGCAAGGGAATATTAAGTTGTAGTCTGTCTTCAGGGAGTGCCCCATATATGGTTTGACTTAAAGGCCTCTTTGATATGAATAGTAGTGTAGGACCCAAGGTAATAGGAAACTCCTGATTTTATAGCTATTATAGCTTGGTATCCACTTGGGTTCATTTTTCTTTTGCCTCTAGTGCTCAAGTCAACTGGCATTACTTTTTTGCCTTGTCATGGGTTTGCAGTTGGGAAAGAAGGAAGGGCAGAGAAAATCTCTTGGTGCCCCATCTCTTTTAACCTAATATACCTAATAACAAAGCACTTTGATATGCTGGTCATAGCAGCATGTGAGGTGGCTATTTGTGTTACCACCACTTTTCAGGTAAGGAAGGGTGACCCAGAAAGTTTAGGTAGAAGGGTAGTCGGGTGCAAGGAACATGATCAGTACAGCCAGAAGATTGAACGTCATGAGGGTGTGGTTGTAAAAGAGTGAGTAGTTCACTATAGGGTTTGCCATGGTTTGCCACACTTTTTTGCATGGATCCTAGAGTAAGAAACACGTTTTTACATTCCTTCCCAGTAATATGTATATACAACATAGAAAGAAATTTCACAAAACAATACTTATCCTTCCTGTGTTTCATATACTTAGAATTTTCTATTTCCTTTTTTAAAATGATCATCATAGCTCACTCAGTGACTTCTTAATTCACCAATGAGTTAAGATATACAATCAATAAACACTAGTCTAGTGTCACTTGAAAGTGGATTATTTTATGAGGAAGTAAAGCCTGAGGGGTATATATTATGGTTATATTACAGCTGTTCTCCAGTGCCATGCCAAGGAACTTGTTCTCATCTAATGGGCAACAAAAAATCCTTGAAGAATTTGTGTTACGGTCTTAACATGATTATGTCTTCGTGCCAGAATATGATGATAATACCCTAACAGTTACTTATAAATAAGTTTCACATACATTATTTAACTCATTTCCCGTAGTAACCTTGAGAGGTAGATAAGAGGAGATACTTACTGCCTTCACACAGGTTAAGAAACTGAAGTTTAAAGAGGTATAGCCCAGATGTCAAGTTTAAAGCCACAATTAGGAATTAAGCTCAATCTTGTGACTGCTAGATTAGCGTGTAGGAGGAAGAGTTTAGCTAAGTGGCCTTTTCAAAAATCTGACTAGAGGTGAGGATTGTGATGGAAATGGAAGGGAGGGGTCAGATGCTGAATTAAAGGAAAACCCAAATAGTTGCTTGAAAATGTAACTTTTAAATTGAAAACCATAGGCATGCACCCTAAACTCACTCACTCCCTTCCTTCCTTCCTTTTGTTTAAAGATAGTTTTTTGGTTATGTTGTAAAATTCCAGCCCATTTACCCGCAAGGCCAGGGTATAAAATTGCTATTATGCTCTGTCATGGCCTATGATAGTTTTCATCACTCATTTTCTCTTTGAAAGGAACTGAATTGAGAAAGCATTTTCCATTGTTTAATGTTCAAATCTTAAAATACTAATATTTAAACTTCAGACATATCATTTGGAATAAGACATGTCAGCAGGGCTTTTGTCAAGTGTGAATTATTTAGACATTATTACAGATGTCTATTCCTTTTTGTTATAGGTTATTGTGTATTTTCATTGATGAGCTTTCACTAACATCTGTTTTAAAAATTACTCTTCTGAAAGTCATTGAAAGAATGACTGCAGATCATCAGCATTAGTCTGAAATACAAGAGTGAAGAAAGGATGCTTAAATATATTTGTTTGTATACAGGTAAACTTTACAATGTCAATTTTGTGGGGTTTTTTGATCTCTTATAATATTGCCAAAAGAATTTCTCTTTCTTTTACCAAGTAAAGTTTGATATGTTTGATATATGTCCTGTGTTTTAAAAATAATCCTTTCTGCAAAATGTGTTATTTTTTTTAAGGTTATTACTGAAATTTTGACGGTTAGGATTTGTAGTTTCATTAGAGATAAGTGTGGCTATTAGTTAAGAGAAAGCTAAAACTGAAAAACTTTTCTAACATAATTTTCCTGATTTTTCTTACCTAGAAACCAGGGAGTCATTTTAGTTTCTTCCATACTCATCATATGCAATTGAATGTCAAGTTCTTGAAATTCTGCTTTTTAAACTCTTTCTCAAACTAATATGTAGTTTTCCTTGAAACCTGTGCTCATAAAACTAACTTCCTGTGGGACATTTCCATTTGGATTTTTAATAGGAGTTTCACTAACATATCCAAATTCAACTTGGTTTTCAAACATGGTCTTCCTCATCCCAGGAAATGACAACTGCATCCTTTCAGCTGCTCAGGTGAGACTGTAGAGAGGCCTTTGACTTGTTACTCTTATACTCCATCACAGTTCATCAGTACATCCAGTTTAACTTTGCCTTAAAAATGATCCAGAAAAATTGGTAAAGTCCAAATTAAGTTTAGAGTTCAGTTAATAGTAATATCCCAATGTAGGCTCTTAGTTGGGACAAATATACCATAAGATGTTAATAATTGGGGAAACCTGGGTGAGGGTGATATGGGAACTCTATTATCTTACCAAATTTTCTGTAAATCTAAAATTACTTTAAAATCAAAAACCTTTCTTAATAAATTTGGAATGCAACCATTTTTAACACCCCCACTACTATCATTTTGATCCAGGTAACCATCATCTCTAGCATGGATTACTGATTGTAATAGCTTTCTAATTGGTCAACTGTCTATCTTCTCTTATCCTTCCTGCTCATCCCCACCTCCCACTTCAGTTTATTCTTAATATAGTAGGGAAGAATTTGCCCTTAAATATAATTGACATTATATCTCTCCTATGCTCAGTACCCAACCCTCAAAGGCCTTCTCTATCTTGTAATTAAAACTATAAAGTCCTACATATGTGATCTAGCTCCCTGTCTCTGATCTGACTCATTCTGCCATTAACTCACTTAACATCAGTGCACTAAACTGATTCTGTACTTTGCCCTTCACAACCCAGACAGCTATGTGATTTGCTTCCTTACTCCCTTCTCCTCCTACCCTGCACTATATTACCCTGATGTATTTTTCTCCATAGTACTTACCTCTACCAGATGGTATATAAATATATATTAGTGCATTGTTGTATGTCTTACCCCCACCAGAATGAGAACTCCATGACAGGTATATCTAGTACCCAGCACTAAGTACTTAATGTGTAAGTGAATGAAGCAGTAACTTTTTAATTCATTTACTTATTTTCACTGTGACACTTCCAAGATAATGACACATCACAATTAGAGAATGCTATTTATTGGGAAATACAATAACTTTGGGGTATTCTGGGTCATTTCAGAGGAGGAAATATAAAACAAAGCAAAGTTTGAGGGGAGCGCACAGCACTGTTTCTGGGCCCAAGTAGGAATTATTAAGTATAAGCAGTTTCTAATTGTACATTTTATGTCTCCATGTTCAGTCATGAGCTGGAGCATGTTTTTTTCATAGAAAAGATGTTATATACTGTGGTTGATTTCCATTATTACTTAGAGTGCCCATACACATAGGCACTATACACATAGGTAATACTTTAGGGAGTAAAAATAGGTGGAATGAATAATTACACCTGGGCAGCTGGTCTCGGACAATCCTAAGACTATTCTTGGCAAACCCTGGTCATATGGTCACCCTCATTCTAACTCAAACATGCATTTATCCTAACCTGTGGGAAAAAACCTGAACTCTACTAGAGGCTTGGGAATCTTGAAACAAGCTTTTTCTGGTAGAAAATATGAGATGTGGTGTAATGCCACATTTTGTTTCATCTCTCCCTCTCCTCTGTCCAGCATACTGTACTGATCACCCTAGCACTGGTCATGGAAAGGGGGGAATCTTTTCCCTCTGCTGTTCTAGAATTTATAATAAATTTCAGCATCCCTTCCCTTATATCCATCTACTTGCCCACATCCAAACTCCATTCATCCTCCTTACCAGTCCCAAGACTTTTTTTTTTTGAAGATTGAACTCTTTTGATAGATGAATGTCTCTGTCTTGTTTATGTATACAGGAGTTTCAGTGAAGTGCTGAGAAATTTTAAGTTAACAAACGATTGCACTAATAAAGTGACTTACTAATATAACACCCATTGCAAAATTCTGAATTTATCCAGTGAGTTAACGATTTTGCAGTTATCTTGATTCTTTGTCTGTACAGTGTGTTCTTAAAAACTCACCTTGTCAAATGTTCCTCTGAATACCAAACACTGGTATAATGTTATATCAACGAGATAGATCACAAATACATAAAAGAGATTGATGACTAATTATAATCAAAGTCAATTTTATGTAATTGATTTGCCACTAGGTGGTTATTTGCATTAAATATCCTTTAAGATTATTGTATTCTATTTTAGTGTCTATAAAACAAGCATTTTCTGCACTATGTTCAGCTCTTTCAGAGACAAGTAAATTGATGCTTATACAAGCATAAGATACTTAAGAAAACATTATTTTCTTAAAATTAGCACTTCTGTAAGTCAGCATAGTGGGTAGAGGGCTGGGGGTGTAGCCTATTAAAAGTATTTGAGTTGCACAAAACCAGGGATGGTTTGAGATAATATTCCCTCCAGTTTTGGTAAGCTCTGGTTTACAGAACAACTTGTTTTGACAGCAGGAATACAAATCCATTTGATTCACTGTGCTAGCTTCTCAACTGAATTCTCTTCTTTCTGGCATTACTACCATTCTGTTTCTTTGAGAAGAACTTCTTTGTAGTACTCAGTGGTCTCTGGCAGGGTGTGTGTGTGTGAATGTTTGTGTATGAATTTGTGGAAATACTTGATAATATTTCACTTCAGCGGTGTTTCAAATATTGTGTTGTTTATCTCAACAGTGAGGATGCCAATTTCTCCTTTGTACTCCCCAACTCACCCATTTCTCTTTCTTAGTCATGTTTTCTGTTATTCTCCTTCCCATTCGATCTTTTACTCTCCCATCCTTAGTGCCCCATTATTTTAAAAGTTTCTGAAAACTAAGAATTGCCCTCATTAAATATGAGCTGTGATGTGATTAGAGACCAGGAGCCACTGCCCAAAAGAAGAGGTGGAATGAATTCTCTGAGTAAATGTAACGTAAGCATTCTGGGTGTAATTCATAGTTAAATCATCCTAAGGGTTCACATTATTCTTTATAACTGTCTCATGAATCATTGGAGGGTAGTCATGAGATTTGGCATTGTCATCTTGTGGTAGCATAATTATTATGGTATTTAATACAATGTTATGGTATTTTTTTCAGTTTGAAAATTGAGCTGTGGTGTATTGTTCTTCTTAGTAGCTACATAATGATGTCTTAATTGTCTGAAGGTCAAATTTGAGGAAAATTTGACACTCTGTTCCTGAATAGCCTGACAGTTTATCAGGATGAGTGTGTTGTGTCAATCTCCGTGGGAAAAGATTTACAGTCTCTTTCCCTTCCTCCTTTTCATTGTCAGCTTTAGATCTCCAAAGTCATGTCTGATAGTTTAGGCAGATACTTTTTTTCTTTTTTTAATCCTCAAGATTGACCAAACAACCCCATTTATAGAGGAGTAAATCACTGTAAGGCTGTTTTCTTCTCCTAGTCTGTGGTTGCCTTTGCTTTTATAACATTTTCCTGGGTGTTCCAACCAAGAAATTTTTTGTTTACCTAGGAATACCTTTTCAGCACAAACTCTCTTAGGGTCTGGATCTGCTTCTCTTTTTCCCTTTTTAAGAATCTTAAATTCCTTTCATAAAACTTCTTGGTTTATTGGCTGAGAAGAAGAGCTCAGAGTTAAAGTCCTATGCCGTCTACACTGCCTGTGCATTTTGTTTGACCCAGAGCATCCCTTTAATGTATTGTCCATGACACAAAGCTGCCTCATAAGAAAGTTTAGAGGTCATTATAGTTTTGTCAAAACAGATTATGTAGCATCAGACTCAAATAAGTTACTTTATTAGTCCTTTATTCTTCTTCGTATTGGACTTAGACTGGATCAAACAATGCTTGAACTGTATCATTCAGATAATTCCAAGGGATCTATTTGTTACATGTTGTAGTTACTTACTGTAGGTGGCCCTGCCTGACCTCATGGAAGAGGGCACATTCTATTTAATCTGCAAGGTTACGGAGAGGCTATTGCTTTGGTGATAGTATTGTGTTTTCACAGCAGCAGAATAAATTCCAGTGTTTTCCAGCTACAGGAAGTATAGCAAAATTAGTGATAATGCCAGGATGACAAGCTTATGAAAAAGAACAAATTAAAAAATACTGTGTGGTGAAGAATAAAAGTTGTCTTGTGGAAGAACTCAGGACAGTGAGAACTGCTGAGGAATGGAATGAGCTCTCTCATGAGGGGAAAGTGCTGTGCCCTCCACTTTTCAGACACCCTTCTCAATGAAACAGTGGACTCCTAGGCCCTCCATGTGAGTTTGAATGAGGCAGCTTCTGAGGCCTGTCAGAATATTCAGAATCTCATAATTCTGTTGATTCTATGTTGAGAATAGTCAGAGGAGGCAAACAACATGTTGTCTAGAAGAGAGCTATTAGAGTGGTAGTTGCTTTAAGAATAGATACTTTGAGCACTGGCTGGTGTGGCTCAGTGGATTTAGCATCCGCATGTGTGAACAGCAGGGTCGTGTTCAATTTCTGTTCTGGGCACATGCCTGGGTTGCCAGCCAGATCCCCGGTTGGGTGCGTGTGAGAGGCAACTGATCTCTTTTTCTCTGGCGCATTACATCGATATTTCTCTTCCTCTCCCTCCCTTTCCCTCTTTCTGAAAATAAATAAAATCTTAAAAACAAAAAATGAATAGGTACTTTGAGGTGATTGAAGGTACTTGAAGATAGTTTCCTCTGTTTAATAGCTCACATCATCCTAACGTCCTAACAAATCCAGTCTTCCCTGATAGTTCAACAGTTAATTTCAGTTGTACTTTTCTTTTAATGTCAGTGCCAAAGTGATGGGCTTAAATTAAAGAAATATTGCAGTTCTTCTCAGTTCCTTTATCATTAGCAGTAGAGCAAAGAGGGCTGGCTCTGCAACCAAGAGTGTCTGGGTTTGAATTCTTGGTAAAGTTATTGAAATCCTTAGAGTGATTTCCCCATTTCTAAAATGAAGTAACAGTAGTACCCATTTCACAGCACTGTTTGGGGGATTAAGTGAGGTAGAGCATGTAAAGTTACCACAACTAAAGTTAAACAATCAACAGAAAGTTGTTGTTGAGCCAGGAAGAAGTTTTACAGCAAATAGTTGTTGCTTATTTCAAAGAATAACTCTAATCCAAGAAAGGACAGAAAGTTTCTATGAAGACCTCATTACTAATCTACAATATTTTAATTGTTTTAAAGGAAAAGCTGTAGGCCAACAGCTAAACTTTTATTTAATATGTGTGTTTTTAAAATTAGACTTTTGAGTCATGGTTTGAAAGTGCAGGTTTTGGCATCAAATGAGGCTACTGACACCTAAATCCTAGGGGTATTGAGGAAAATAAGTAAGGTAATGTTTGTGATATACCTGTTAATGCTTGGCGGTAGAGCTTCTCCACAAATTAGTTCCCTTTCATACCCACTTCTTCTTCAGAAGAGAAAAAATGCATCCTTTTTTATTACTTTGGAAAGTCATATTGAAGATTATTTTATGGATATTAAAATGTGGCAGATTTTGTAGTAAATTTTTAGAGATTTCAATTACAGTGATACCACCACTGGTTGTATCCAAATAAAGTCAAAAGTTCACTTTGTTGTAGAGGAATCTTGGTTCAACAGTGGTTAGTCTAAATTGACCTCCAAAAACTTTCCAAACTCTCCAAAAAAGGTTTTAGGTTCTTTGACGAGAATCATAAGCATAGAGAATAAAAGATCAATACTTGTCACGTTGTTTTCATAAACCATCAAAATACTCTGAAACATTCAAAATTTTGATACATTTCCAAGATTGCCCCCCCCCCCCCACATAAAACTGGAGAATATCTAGCCCCCATTGTGGAAAACCTAAGTAGATGAAGTCCTTGTTGCCTTGTGACTATTTTTTTCTTTTCTATTGATTTTATTGGGATGACATTAATTAATAAAATTATATAGGTTTCAGGTGTACATTTCTAGAATACATCATCTGTACACTGTATTGTGTGTCCACCACCCCAAGTCAAGTTTCCTTCCATCACCATTTGTCTCCACTATACCCTCCTCTATCTCTCTCTCCAGCAATCACCATACTGTTGTCCTTGTCCATGAGTTTTCTTTCATTTTCTTTTTTGCTCAGTTCTTGTCCCCTAAATGCCCCCACCCCAGACTTCTGTCAGCCTGCTCTCTATCTATGAGTCTGTGTTTTGCTTGTTAGTTCAGTTTGTTCATTAGATTCAGTGTTTTCTAGGTTCATCCATGCTGTTGCAAATGGTAAGATTTCCTTCTTTTTTTATGACTGTGTAGTATTGCACCTTTATTTTTATGTACTGTATTTAACTTTCCAAAAGAATGTTCTCATATTAAAGCATGGTGCAAACTTGAATATAAATAATCTATGTGGTTGCTTTATTTTCATGATTCTTTGAAAGTCATCAGCACCATTTGTCTTTTTTATGATATAGTTGTTCTGGGGGGAAAAGTCTAGTAGGTTATATGTATTTATAGTTCTTATATTTATGTAATTCTTTTGGGTATAGACAGGACAGGTGAAATCTCACTTTAGTGACCTGATGAGATTTTACAAATGTTTTGTCATATCCAGATCTCAATCACATTTTGAAGCCTATTGTTATATTATTGCTGCTACAAAGAATGTTATTGAGTTTCTCAAATGTTTGTATAAAGTAAACTTGTGTTAGACACTAATTGTGTTACTAATGACTGAAAGGACGTGGTTATTCATGGTTTACTGTAGGAAGGGGGAGGTGCCTTCTGAATGTAAATTTATATTGTCCACATTTGGTATATAAAAAGTGTATGCTTGATAATAGAACTTTGTGGACCTAGGTAAACGTAAACTTTCCCATGGGAATCCTGTAGAAGATATGTGTATAGCTCCCTGGCCTGGAGAGTTTTGGCTTGATAACTGGAAAGTAGAAAAACAGATTCCCCATTTGATTTGTCATTTGTTGTAGCTTTACAAATTTAGCAGTTTGTCTCATCATTTGAAGTGAGATAATCTAGTGCAAGGAAAATTAACTTCACATCCAGGAAGCTTATTAAGGCACAACTGGATGATGCTAAGTAATGTTTATCCTTTGCTTCAATTTGTACCTTTTTTTTTAACTTCTTACCTCCTTCTTTCTTTTTCTTCCTTCCTTTCCTTTGTTCCTTTATTTCAGAAGAAGGGAAAATACTTAAAGGATGGCTTTTAAAATTTTACTTATTATTTGAAAATAGTATCCAGGACAAATTACCAAATTTGACTGTCTTTGAACCTCCCTGTTATTCAAAATTAGACCATTGGATTTGTATACAGGACAGGAATTTTTTTTTTTTTTGTTAGAGACAGTGTAATGACTTTTTCATCTCCAAATGTGAAAACATTTTAAAGTGAAGAAGAAAAGGGATTGGACAGAAATTTTTGTTTGCTTATCCTCCCCTTTTCTGGAAGAAAAGCCAACTAAGCTGAGATGCATTGAAACATCCTCTTCTAAAGGATGAGTTGTCTGCGTGAACTGTAGATTGCATGTCAAAAACTTCATATAAAATGCTTTTGTGGTTATAGATGTATATCACACTGTTGGTACAGAAAGTGTTTGTAGCTTTTTTAACCCTCATTTCTGGCCAGCTACTATTCTTTAACTGAAGCACCTGTGTGATCTCCACACTGGTTCTCTTTTCTTACCTTTCCCCCCTGGTATGACATTTTAGTTTTGCTTTTGGAATGAAATTATGATTACATGAAAATTAGTCTCCTTTTTTCCCCATAGTAGCCCATCAAGTCTTATGACAGAGCTTCCTATAATGTTTTGTTTCATTTGTTTCTGATGAAAGCCTTTATTTGAAATATTGCACTAATGAGATTCTTTATCTTGAGGACTTCTTGGGTTTATTCCAGGAAGAACTTTTGTAGACAAATACCCAGGTTTGAATTGCACAAGTCCACTTACATGTAGATTTATTTCCGTAAACATTTTTTCTTCCTTATTTTCTTAACATTTTATTTTCTTTAGTTACTTTATTGTAAGAATACAATATATAATACAGAATACATGTTAATTAGCTGTTATGTTACTGGTAAGTAGGCCATTAGTAGTTAAGTTTTTGGGAAGTCAAAAGTTATGTGGGGGACCTGGCTGGTGTGGCTCAGTGGATTAAGTGCCGGCTTGTGAACCAAAGGGTCACGGGTTTGATTCCCAGTCAGGGCACATGCCTGGGTTGCAGGCCAGGTCCCCAGTAGGGGGTGCATGAGAGAAAACCACACATGGATGCTTCTCTCCCTCTCTTTTTCTGCCCCTTTCCCACTCTCTGAAAACAAATAAATAAATAAATAAAATCTTTTTAAAAAGTTATATGGGGGATTTTGACTTTTGGGGGAGGGGTCAGTTGTTCAGGGGTCACTGTATAATCATCCCAAAATAGTAACTCTTCTGTATTACTTCTATCAGTGAAAGATCATGGAGTAAGAATAACAATAGGCTTCAGAAGAGTTTAGTAACGCATGGTTTTGTTATATTTGCTTGGGTGTTTTGATACAGATACATGCTAAAGTACAAAAAAAGACAAACAAAAATCCATTACTTTCACCTGTTTTTATGTTTGTTTGTTTAATTGCATTAATGGCAGTAAAATAGGTAACCATGCACCTACCCTGACCACTCTTGCCATCTCTGGATAGGCAACAGGCAGGAATAGATTGAGTCATTGCTATCTCTGTACATAGTACCTATTAATTTGAAAAAAAATGGATTTTTGCCTTATAATGGGGTCATTTTGACATGACTTCCTCAAATTACCCTTCTCAGAATGTCCCTTTTTTCAAGGTGTCCATATCATATCAAATGTTTTGTTGCTGCTAACACATATCACAACCAGGCTTTTATGGGTATAATCACATACTTTTCCAATTTTAAGATGTTGTTCAAAAGGTAGGTGATAATAATGGAAAAAAAATTTACTAATTTGTGAACCTTTTAAAGCTAGTTTTGAAAAACACTCCACTTGACATAATACTTTCTTAGCATTTGCAGTAGTCAGTTTAGGCTGCCATAACAAAATCCCAGACTGAGTGGTTTAAAGAACAAATTTGTTTTCTCAGTTCTAGAAGCTAGAAATCCCAGATCAAGGTGCTGTTAGGATTGGTTTCTAGTGAAGTCTTTCTTTTAGGTTTGGACACCTGCCCTCCTCACTGTGTCTTCACAGGGCCATACCTCCATGCAAACGTGTGCTAGAAGAGAGGTATCTGGTATGTGTTTCCTCATGTGAGGACACTGGTCCGATTCTATTAAGGCTCTGCCCTTATGACCTCATTTAACCTTAATTACCTCATTAAAGACCCTGTCTCTAAATACTGTCAGTTAGGGCTTTACAGTATGAATTTGGGAGGGGGAAATGTAGTCCATAACAGCATTGCATTAAGTATTGGATATGTTAACACTCTTTGATGTGGAAGCTCAATATATAAAAAAATTTATCAAAGTATAATCTAATAAATATGGTAGCAGATAAATATTCAAGTGAAAATATCATCATAGGCTTTGCTTGAACAAAGAAAATACAGGCATTTGGGGGAAAGGAAGTAATATCACATTTCAGGGTTGACCTATAGTTAATAGTGAACCCTGTAGAGTGTTAAATTGGAAAGTGACGTAATCTCACTTATATTTTATAAAGATAACACTGGTCATCTGGCCCACTCTTCAGACAGATGTAGAATTCCCTAATTCTTTAAACACTTAATCAAAGCTGTTCCTAAGTAGTACTTCTCACTATATATCTGGAAAGATCTTTCTTCTACCATGCTATTTAGGAGTCTTTTCTAATGTTGACCTTGTTTTCCTTATGTAGCTTAAAACATTTTTACATTGCTTTCTTCTTTGACCTTAAAAAAAACTTTATTTTTATCACTGCCACTATATTTATAGATAGATTCTTAGGCACCTTTTTGCTTTTTGTGAACTAAGCCATTTTTATCGTGTCCAAAATTTCCCCTTAATCATTTTTGAAGTACTCTTTAAACTCTCACTTTTTTGATGTACCACATGAATTGTGAGCACAAATGCATGTGGTGTAGCATCAAAAAGGATTCAGTATTTTTATCCTATAGAAAGCTCTGTGAATAGTCAAACTGGTAGCTTTGTGGTAGTTTTTCCCTTCTCCTACAAGATAGAAAGGCTGTTAGGTTTCATTACTGTTTTCCATAGGAAGATTGACTTTGTGGAAAGTGTTTGTTTGTTTTTTTAATAGATTGATTTGGTGATGTGAAAACCTAAGATATGAAATAGATGAGTAAGCACAGTGTGATTGTAATGGCAAACCTAATAATGGGGAAATATACCTTATAAAACTTGATTTTTTTTCCTCTGAGAAGATATAACTTATAAAACAAAGTTAAAGGAATTAATAGTGTCTAGCCTAGAGCAGAAAATACCTTGAGAATATTTAAAAACAATCAGATATTAATATAAAAGCATGTTTTCCAGATGACATGATAACTTCATTTTCTTTTATTATAGGACAAAAGTATGTCAGCCTAAACTGTTGTCAGAAGGAATTAGGTTAGACACCTTGAAATGGCTTACCATGAGAGCTGCGAAGTCTGGAAATTTCAAGGGAAAGAGGCAGGTTGGGCACCATCTTTTCTGGGAAAGGGTTAAACAGATGCGTTTTTAAGAGACCTTTAAAGGTTGTGTGTGTGATATTTTAAGATATTGTGGGTGTTACAGAATCATAATTTATATTGTCAATAAAACCTGTGCTTGATGGAAAGGTTGTTTTTGCTCTTAGAGAGCAGAACTATAAATAATTAGCTTTTTGTCACAGCTTTTTTATATCTGTTTTTAGGCAGGGTCATTTTTGATGATAGTTTAAAAACTGTCTCTATCTTAACCATTAATTATAAACATGTTAGAATCACCAACAAATAATTTTTTTAACAATTGCCTGTTAGAAATAACAAGGATTTCATGGGTTACTTTCAGGTATAGAGAACATTCCACTAGTTTTACTCTTAAGGAATTAGTCAAAACCACCATCTTTCTTTCTTAAGTATATTGGACATTTCCTTTTCAGTCATCTTTCCCATTTATATCCATGTCAGCTTGACATTTCTGTTGCATAAAACTGCTACAAAAATTTCCTATTTGGTTTCAAACTCTTAGAATTATTTACCAGGGGGTATAATTCACATACAACATGATGCAAGTGATGCCTTTTGGAATTGTGCAACTTGAGGTAGCCCCGTGCTGCCCCTTCACCCTTCTGCACAGTTCTATAAAATTAATCCTACAGAGCGCAGTTCTTGTGGTGTTAGTCTGTTGTTTAACAATCTTCATATTTTCCTTCTGTTTATTAGATATAATTAAACTGCCTGTTTAGAAATCTGGCTACATTTCTTATGGAATATTCTCATTTTACTTTGTGCATCCCTACCCTAATCTGAAGGCTGCTTATTTTTCTCAACATGTCAGACCCCAAACTTTATTTCCGAAGATCTGTCTGGTCTGTAAAGATCTTGCTTTACACACACACACACACACACACACACACACACACACACACACACACACACGGTGAGGAAGGGGGAGGAGAACAGGAAGTAAAATGTGTGTACTGTATGGGCCAGGGGCTCCCTATATACCAGCAGCCCCCAACCTTTTTGGCACCAGGGACTGGTTTCATGGAAGACAATTTTTCCACAGACCAGAGTGTGGGGGATAGTTTCAGGATGATTGAAGGGAATTTCATTCAGGCTCACCTCCTGCTGTGCCACCTGTTTCCTAACAAACCTATACTGGTTACTGGTCTGTGCATGGGAGGCTGGGGACTTCTCTTGTATACCATCTCAAATGTGTGGCATCCTGGGTAACATCCCCGTTTGACAGAGGAGGAAATAGCTTCAGGTACATTAAATCATTTAACAGCAACTATGCAACTATGAGAGTTGGGACTTGAAGTTGGGTTTGTCTAATTCCAGAACTTCTCTATTTATCTTTTAGCCCTTACTATATTAGTTGTTATTTAGCAATATGTCAGGTTATATTTTCTCCAGTTTTATTTAGGTTATAAGAAAATGTGGTCTAAGGCAGCTCCCAAACAAAACGCTTTCAGCTTTCTCATTTAGGTTATTGACAACATTTCTCTTCTCTATCTTTGTCTCTGTCTCACAACAAGGTTACCATTTGAATAGTGTTAACCATTTCAGTTCAGTATGATAAAGAAGTCCTTTTGTACTAATAAGAAATGTATTTAGATATATAAAATTTATGTAGAATTACCAAGTATCATTTTATCCTGTGGTAGAATATCCTTCAAGAAAAAACCATTAGGAGAGTCACTAACAAGTTGTCGAAATTGTTATGTCTAAAATATTTGTTTTTATTAACTTTGTTTCCTTCTTGGTGGAGAACTGAACATCTTGAGGGTTGCCTAACCCTGGCGTAATTATGAATTGTGGGGTGAAAAGAAAACCAAAAGCATCTTGCCCTCGCTAAACCAAATGAAATAGTCCAGATTACTCAAGAGTTCTCTGAAGTCATTTTCTGACTTTTTTATATGTGCTTTGTGAAGAAATGTTTGCCCCAAATCAGTTCCCTCCTGTTTTTGAAAATCGGGGGACAGGCATAAATGGTTCCAAATTTTTTGTGCTAATTTTAAAAGATAATTCTCAACCATTATGATCTCTTGGTGTTCCATTC
Organism: Phyllostomus hastatus; assembly: GCF_019186645.2. Classification (NCBI taxonomy): domain Eukaryota; kingdom Metazoa; phylum Chordata; class Mammalia; order Chiroptera; family Phyllostomidae; genus Phyllostomus; species Phyllostomus hastatus. The sequence continues at coordinate 4,541,891 of NW_025333530.1, forward strand.
ATGTTCTAATTCCTCGTCAGACTCAGAAATGGAGGTAGTGGTTAGAAAAGAGCAGGCCCCTAGTCCAGCGCAGTCAGGGTAAAACAAGGAGCTTAGCAATCTGTTTGACTAGACTGTGTTTGATTCCACATGTGAAGAAACATTTTAAAACCTCATTATAAATGTGATGCAAGCAAGCAGTTAATCCTCAATTATGTAAGTAATAAGATAATTTGAAACACTCCCTAAAGCTACTATGTAGTTGAAGTGTAAAATTTGTGGCTTTACATTGATGGATGGGCGGTCAGATTTTTTTTGTGTCTTTGTTAGCCTTGGTTTCCAGTTCTCTTAGTACTTTAGGAAATTACAGGAAATTTGTTTAGTTAATATTGTACAAATGTATTCTAGTAAAAAAGAATTTGGAGCAGTAGGCTGGAATTAGGGTACCATGATGCTTGTTTTTTCTGGCCAGTGACATGAACTTTAACAAATCATTTAAAAATCTCTAAGCCTTTAACATTTCTTCATTTAATTTTAAAATGTTGCTTTCACATTTAAAATTCTGTGTTTCATTTACCGTTTAAAGTGATTATCATTAAAATCTTTAAACACCAACTTTGAAAACCATGAGTGGATATATTGTGTGTGTGTGTTTTCCTGACATACACTCTGTTCAAGGACACTTGTACTAGTTCATTAAAACTTGAGTTTTAGCTCAGCATAATTAGCTTGCTAATTATGTTTGGTTGGAATACCAAAGAAAATTGAAGATACCCTTTTACCTAAGGGCACTGACCATATTTCAGGTATTTTTCTTTGTACTAGTAATTATAAAATTCATGGAAAAATAATGGGGTTTTTTTTTGCCTTCAGACCAGTCTGTAATGGAATGAAATTTCTGATATCACGCATTCTGTTTTCTTCTTTACTTTCAGGACATATATAGACTTGGAGGTAACATGGTATGAATAATTTTGCAGTTTTTCACCTCTGTAGTAATATGTACAGATCGCACCTTCAATACTGAGGCTTGCTTTATTTTAACAAGTGTTGTGTAGAAGAGCAAGCACTGAAGAAGTACATATTCCAACTCTGTAGTGGAGAGCTGTGTTACTGTGACCTTAGGGAAGATCCCCACCCCTCAATTCTTTGACTACCTCTGAACCAGAAGGAGGCTGAACTACATTATTTTTGGTAACAATCAAATTTGGTAATATTTCTTGAGTACTTGCACACATGTGCACCTGATGAGGCAATTCTGCTATCACCCTACCCCATTTAAAGATGAAGAGACTGAGGTCTAACAGATTGAATGGTTATCCTCATAATGAGTTGTGGGGATGGTATTCAACCAGCACACACCCACGCTTACCGCCTGCCTCTGAAACTCATGATTTGACCACTTCAGTTACACTGCCTTCCAACTTAAACAGTCCATGATCTTGTGAATTTCTAATTCAGGAGTATCCATCTTAAATAACATTTCAAATTTCAAGATGCTGCTCATATCAGTTGCTAAGTATTTCTGTGTTAATTTTCTACAACCCGCACCCTGTGTCTCTTTGTGACCCTCTTGTTTGTAAATAACTTTAAAATAGTTTGTGCTTGCATTCTCAACTAGAGATGCTTGCATTCTTAACTAGAGAACAGACAGAAAGACACAGATGCAAAAAGGAATATTATAACATACAAAAATAATCTCTTGTATTACTGTTTTCTCCATAGTAATCTGTGAGATTCTTTCAGTAACTGATGATCAGGCAATCATGGAAGGTATATTACCTGCTGAAAACTGGACCAGCCAGGAAGTGGGTTCCAGAAAGTTTAGTTCACCACCGAAATCCACCAGCCAAATCTACTTTCTCATCTGTTACCATGAATAAATTGTCTCAGTTTCCATCCAAGGCCAGTGTTCTCTACTTGGGCTCTGGATCCCACCCTTCTATTTAGGAACTTTGCTCTTGAGTTTTCCCTGTCTCTTCTGTAACTCAGTTTCTTCTTCTTTACAAGATCATTCTTATTAGCATGCAAATAGGTTGTATCTTTTAGAATAAAGGCAGAAAATTCCTTCCTAGCTTCTGCATTCTCCCTTAGTTTTGTGACGTTTATCAATTTGTTATAGCAAAACTCCACCGAATTTTTTCTCCATTTCTGTTACTACTCCCTCATACCTCATCTCTTCAGGCTATTTGCCTCAGATGTTCTACTTCTACTTTACTGAAATCTTTCTTTGCACAATCATCAGCATTTAATCAAGTGGCCAGTTCCCAGTCATCATTTTACTGGACTTGACCTAATTGTTCATTCTTTTCTACTTGGAACCTTTCAGAACATTAAGTTTTGAGAAATCTCCCTGGAAACCTCTCCATCTCTTTTACTGACTGCTCTTCTACTTCTAGGCTTCTAATTGTTGTAATGCTTCAGGACTCAATCCTTGGCCCTTTTGTCTTCTCTGTCTTCACTCATACCCAGGTGATCTCATCTATTCTCAGCACTTTATATATCGTTCCAATGTTGATGAATCCTTAATTTATATCTTTAGCCTTCATCTCTCTCCTGAGCTCTTGCTTCATATATTTAACTGCCTGCTTAATATTTTCACTTGGGGGGCTGTTAGGCATTTCAAATTTATCATGCCAAGCAAGGAAATTGATAATGCTTTTAAGATCAACGAGCCAAAGGGAATACTAAGAATTTAAATAATCTCTATTCTTGGGAAAGCACAAGTGGATGTTATATAATGGGTATCTTGTCAATTCATCTTCATTTATGGGCAATTCCTAAGGTATTCTGTCTATTCTCTCCTGCATGGTTGATGAGTCATTTTCAAAACAGACTCAATGACAGGATTCTTTCTCCCTAACAATTTAGAAACGTACTGTACCTTGCAATAATTTAACCCATACCACTCATTGCAGTTAGATGAGAAACTGGAAAGGCGCAACGCATTTGGAGTTGAAAATGCAAGCTAAACTAACAGTTGTTTTACAAATCCCTGTCCCCATCTCTGCTAAATCTGCACCTCTCCAAGTCTTCCGCATCGTAGTTTATGGCATTGTTTACTCATCTTATTGGGCGAAAATTATAGCTCCTTGCAAGCACCAAGCTCATTGCTACCTCTGGGACTTTTCACTTGATGGTCTCTCTACTGAGAATGCTCTTTCCCCAGATCCACATATAGTTTTTCCTTTCTTATCTGTCCCGCTCTCCCTTCCCTTTTTTTCCCTTCCCATTTCTTCTCTTTTTTTCCCTACTCTTCCTCCTCTCTTTTCTCTCCCTTCCCTCTTCTTCCTCCCTTCCCTCTTCTTGCTCCTTCCCCCTTCCTTCATATCCTTTCTCCCTGTGTCTCCCTGACACTCTCCTCTTTATCTTTCTTCTTCCTGTTCTAGTGATGCACCCCCTGAAAAATTATACAAAAATTCTTAAAAACAAATTTATTCTTTATTGCCAGGTTTTTGGTGAAAAGGCTCCATCTACCTTCTGAAAATCTGGGTTCTTCTAAAAGGATGGCTAAATTTTGCCAAGGAAAATCCATTCTCATTTGAATGCTCCTTATAGCATTGCTTTGCATCCTTTGATGTCTAAAAATATCAATGATATCAGGATATCAGACACCAAAAACAAAGTAGCTTTTAGCTATTTGTGATGAAACAAATCCAACCACAAGATAGTAGTTAAGAGATATGTTTCTTCAGGACGAATCAAACAAACATTTTCAGTTGTGTGTTTTTTTTTAAGATTTTATTTATTTTTTATTTTTAGAGAGGGGAGGGAGGGGGGAGAGAGAGGGGGAGAGAGAGAGAGAGAGAGAGACAGACAGACAGACAGACATCAATGTGCGGTTGCTGGGGGTCATGGCCTGCAACTCAGGCATGTACCCTGGCTGGGAATAGAACCTGCGACACTTTGGTTCGCAGCCCGAGCTCAATCCACTGAGCTACGCCAGCCAGGGCACATTTTCAGTTGTTTAACCACCAAGTTATTAAGATGATCTTTCTTTGAATATTTGTTCTTGTTTTTGTAGTTTACTAGCAAACATCCCATTAGCCACATAAAACTATCTCAGTGGATGAAAATGTACAACCTCTCCTGGACATTTGAAGGCTATCCACTTTGCTATCACTGTTTTAGTTTAATGCAACATTTCCTTTTTTTGTTTTGTTGGCTACCCTTAATCACCATTTTCCTTTCTTCTTTCATTGAATATATAACTTGAAAAATAATATATTGCCTAGAAGCATGAGAAATAGAATAACTAAGTAGTTATTTACAAGTGTTACAGTTTTGGAAAATCTACATATTAGCAAATTTTTATATTCATAGCAAAATGAAAAGCTAATTTATTTTCTGTGATTTTAAGCTTCTCAATGTAGGAATACTTTACTGTCATATTATACATAGTCAACATAGGTATCATATACTGTATTGCTTTACCCAATACAAAAGTGAATGCTGTCAATCACCAAAAGAACTAATTGACCTTTAGAATTCAGTACTTATTTTCCAAACAGAAAAATGTCAAAGAATTTCTTAAAATCTTAAAGATATTTGAAAAAATGAGATGCTTGGAAAAAAAATATTCTTATTTTTGTTTTGTTCTGGTTTTGTTGTTTTTGTCCCCCTTCCCCCAAGAAAAACTGGTGCAGGAAGTTTGTAAGGGTCTGAGCAGATCACTAGGGAATTCTCTTGATGCAGAGAATGAACTCATATCTGAAATTACCTGAAAATGATAGTTTGCTAATGATATTGGTTAGAAACATTAAAGGTTTTTCTTCCTTTTTAGTTACTAAATTTTTCAATCAGAGGAAATGTATATTGCATTTTCTGAGATACTGTTTTTAGTGCTTATGAGCCTTATTTTTAAGATGAGTCATGGATTTTAATAGCCCTGTCAGTCACTTCATAAACATATCTTCTCAGCAGAGGAATAATGATTAGAATGAAAATAAAGATACCAGATCATTTATGTTACAGACGTTGAACTGTAAAAATCATCTGTATAAAATGCCAAATGAAATTCAAGTATGGGGTGATAATACCATCAGGATAATGGGATTTTTAAAGTATATTTTATTGGTTATGTTATTACAGTTGTCCCATTACCCCCCTTCATTCCCCTCTACCCTGCACACCTTCTCCCACCCATATTCCCCCCTTTAGTTCATGTCCATGTGTCATACTTATAAGTTCTAAAGTTTTCCACTTGTTGCTTTTCCTCTTCCCCTTCTGGTACCCCTTATAATTCAGATGTTGGAACATTTCAAGATGTCCTGAAGGTTCCTAAGCTTCTCCTCATTTTTTTGAATTCTCATTTCTCCATTCTTTTGTGTTTGGTTGTTTCTTTCTTCCTTCTGGTCCACTCTATTGTTTTGAGTCCCAGTTTCCTTCCCATCACTATTGGTTCTCTGTGAATTTTCCTTTATTTCTCTTATTGTAGCCTGCATTTGTTCATCTAATTTGCGAACTAAATCAATCAAATCTGTGAGCTTCCTGATCACCAGTGCTTTGAACTGTGCATCTGATAGGTTGGCTGTCTCTTGGTCGCTTAAAAGTTGTGACATTGTATGTGAGGGTGAGGCTGAAGAGGGAACAGTGGCGCTTGAGCAAACTCCCAGTGGAGCAAAAAGTGGTGCCACTCAGTTGGCACCACTGAGCAAACTCTAACCCTTCTGGTGCCGATTCCTGTGTGGGTGGGCTTGTGTACCCTGTGGAACTTTCCAAGGACCCCTCCTGTGAGGCTGGGAGTCTCTCCCTGCACATCAACCCCCACAGGTGTTTTCAATGGTGTCCTGAGGCTCTATTTCCCAGCGCTGGGATCCTGCCTTGCGTGCAGTGCCTTGCTTCACAGTTCCCGCCTCGCTGGGTGTGCTGGTTGCCACCCCTCGGCTGAGTCTGCCAGCTGCTGCTTGCATGCTCAGGGTCTACCTGCTGTGGTCTTGCATGCCCCGGATGCCTTACATGCCCGGTCCCAACACACTGCTCTCTGCGCTGTGACCTGCACCCAGCTGCCCAACTTCGCCCCTCTTACTGGTCTGGATGAACGGGTCTATTTTACTTGGTTGTCCAACTTACATACAGTTCGATTTTCTGTCAGTTCTGGTTGTTATTCTGTTTCTAAATTGTTGTTGTCCCTATCTTGGTTGTGCAAGGAGGCACAGTGTGTCTACCTATGCCTCCATCTTGGCCAGAAGTATAGGATAATGGGATTTTATTGATATCTGCAAACATCATGCTTGGCTTCAATTATCTTAAAATATTTACATGTATTCAATATATATGCCTCTGTCCTTTTAGGATTGTAGTTATGTTGGTCAAAGAAGCCAATGGACTCCTTTTTTAAAAATATATTTTATTGACTATGCTATTAGAGTTGTCTCAATTTTTGCCCATTGCCCCCCTCCACTCAGCACCCCCAATTCCCTCTGGCAATGCCCCCTTAGTTCATGTCCATGGGTTGTGCATGTAAGTTCTTTAGCTACTCTATTTTTTAAAATATATTTTATTGATTATGCTATTACAGTTGTCCCATTTCCCCCCCTTCACTCCCCTCCACCCTGTATACCCTCTCCCACCCATATCCCCCCCTTTAGTCATGTCCATGTGTCATACTTACAAGTTCTTTAGATTCTACATTTCCAATACTATTCTTACCCTCCCCCTATCTATTTTCAACCTACAATCTATGCTACTTATTCTCTGTACCTTTTCCCCCTCTCTCCTCCTCCCACTCCCCTGTTGCTAACCCTCCATGTGATCTTCATTTCTGTGGTTCTGGTCCTGTTCTAGTTGTTTGCTTAGTTTCTTTTGGTTTTGCTTTAGGTGTGGTTGTTAATAATTGTGAGTTTGCTGTCCTTTTACTATACATGTTTTTTTTTTAATCTTTTTTTCTTAGATAAGTCCCTTTAACATTTCATAAAATAAGGACTTGGTGATGATGAACTCCTTTAACTTGACCTTATCTGAGAAGCACTTTACCTGCCCTTCCATTCTAAATGAAAGCTTTGCTGGATAGAGCAATCCTGGATGTAGGTCCTTGCCTTTCCTGACTTGGAATACTTCTTTCCAGCCCCTTCTTGCCTGTAAGGTCTCTTTTGAGAAATCAGCTGACAGTCTGATGGGAACTCCTTTGTAGGTGACTGTCCCTTATCTCTTGCTGCTTCTAGGATTCTCTCCTTCATTTTTACCTTGGTTAATGTAATTATGATGTGCCTTGGTGTGTTTCTTCTTGGGTCCAACTTCTTTAGGGCTCTCTGAGCTTCTTGGATTTCTTGGAAGACTGTTCCCTTTGCCAGAATGGGGAAGTTCTCCTTTATTATTTGTTCAAATAAGTTTTCCACTTGTTGCTCTTCCTCTTCTCTTTCTGGTACCCCTATAATTCGGATGTTGGAATGTTTAAAGATGTCTTGGAGGTTCCTAAGCTTCTCCTCGTTTTTTTTGAATTCTTATTTCTTCATTCTTTCCTTTTTGGTTGTTTTTTTCTTCCTTCTGGTCCACTCTATTGTTTTGAGTCCCAGTTTCCTTCCCATCACTATTGGTTCTCCGTGCATCTTCCTTCATCTCTTTTATGGTAACCTGCATTTTTTTCATCTAATTTGCGCCCAAAATCAACCAATTCTGTGAGCTTCCTGATCACCAGTGTTTTGAACTGAGATAGCCAAGAGATTGGCTATCTCTTAGTCACTCAAAAGGATGAACCCTGGGGCATTGATCTGTTTTTCTGTTTGAAACATGTCTCTCTCTCTCTCTCTCTCTTTTCTGTTTTTTTTTTTCTTGGTCTGGTCGCTCCTGTTACGATGAGGGGTGGAGCCTTAGGTGTTCACCGGGGCTGGGCACCCCAGTCGCTAGATTGTGACGTTGTATGTGGGGGCAGGGGGGGCAGGGAGGAATAATGGCGGTAGCTCTGTTCTCCTGGGAACTCAGTCCCTTCCCTGGGATCCTGGGTTGCATGCTCTGACCTGGTCCATAGTCGCCACCTCACTGGGTCCGCCAGCTGCCGCTTGTGAACTCAGGGTCCACCCGCTGCAATCTTGCGCCCCCCAGATGCCTTACGTGCTCCCGGTTACCTGATGTGCCCAGTTCTCCCTGTTCTCCGAGTGCCATGTCCCACGCCCGGCTGCTCCTCTCCGCCCCTCCTACTGGTCTGGATGAACGGGTCTACTTCAACTTCTTGGCTGTCCGACTTCCATTCAGATCAATTCTCTGTTCAGTTCTGGGTTTTATTCTGCCTCTGAATTGTTGTTGTTCTAATCTTGGTTGTGCGTGGAGGTACAGTTCGTCCACCTATGCCTCCATCTTGCTGGAAGTCCTCGCTACTCCACTTCTTATACTGTTCTTAACATCCACATCCATTCTCTGCCTACCAATTTGTACTTCTTAATCCCTGAACCTTTTCCTCCATTTTTCCCCTTCCCCCTCTAAGTTGATAACCCTCCAGATCAGTGGTCCCTGGCCTTTTTAGCACCAGGGACGAGTTTCATGGAAGACAATTTTTCCACGGTCCTGAATGTGGAGGGAGACAGGATGTGGAACTCAAGTGGTAATGCAAGAGAAGCTTTGCTCGCTGTCCCACTGCTTACCTCCTGCTGTGTGGCCCAATTCCTAACAGGCCATGGCTGATGGTTAGGGACTCCTGCTCCAAGTCATCTCCATACCTATGATTCTGTTCGTGTTCTACTTGTTTGCTTCGTTTGTTTTTTAGATTCAATTGATGGCAGTCATATATTTATTGTCATTTTAATGTTCATAGTTTTGAACTACTTTTTTTTAAATAAGTCCCTTTAACAATTCATATCATAATGGCTTGGTGATAATGAACTCCTTTAGCTTTACCTTGCCCAGGAAGCACTTTATCTGCCCTTCAATTCTAAATGATAGCTTTGTAGGGTAATTTTGATTGTAGATCTTTGCTTTTAACCACTTTGAGTACTTCTTGCCTGTCCCTTATAACCTGCAAAGTTTCTTTTGAGAAATCAGCTGATATTCTTACTGCAACTCTTTTACAGGTAACTATCTGCTTTCCTCTTGCTGCTTTTAGGGTTCTCTTTTTATTTTTAACCTTTGTCATTTTAATTATGATGTGTCATGGTGTGGTCCTCTTCAGGTCCAACTTGTTTGGGACTCCCTGTGTTTCTTGGACTTAATATGTCTATTTCCTTCACCACAGTAGGGAAGTTTTCTTTCATTATTTTTTCAAGTAAGTTTTCAGTTCTTTGCTCTTTCTGTTCTCTTTCCAGCCCCTGTGATTCAAACATTGGTGTATTTGAAGTTGTCCCGGAGGCTCCTTAGCCTTTCCTTGTTTGTTTGTTTTTTTCATTCTTTTTTGTTTTTGTTGTTCGATTGCTTGTTTTTTTTCCTTCTTTACATTCCACATCATTAATTTGATTGTCTGCGTCATCCACTCCAATGTTAATTTCATGTAAATTTTTCTTTATTTCACTTTGTGCAACTTTCATTTCTGCCTGGATCTTTTTTATGCTGTTGAAGTACACAATGAGTTCCTTGAGTATCCTAATACCAGTGTTTTGAACTCTGCATTTGTTAGATTGTTTTTCTCCATTTTGTTTAATTCTTCTTCTGAAGTTTTGTTCTTTGCTTTCATTTGGCCCATATTTGTTTGTCTTCTCATTTTGGCAGATGTCCTGTGTTTGTTTCTATGTATTAGGTAGAGCTGCTTTGACTCCCTGTCTTAGTAACATGGCCTGTTGTAGAAAAGTGCACCAGTAAGTTGGATGTGGCAGAGCCTTAAGTAATCACCTCGGTGGGGCAACCTGTGTGAACTGTGTTGATGGAGTCTCTGCTCTTTGGCTCTGTGTGGGGGAGGACTCAGAAAGGGGACAATGCCGCTTCCTGGCCCCTGGCATTTGCCCAGATGTCAGTCACTTCAGTTTCTCCCCATATGCCACATGTGCCCTTTAAGCTGCTGCCCTGGTGCTGAAGCCCAGACGAAGTAAGTCTGTGTAAGTTCTAAGTCTCTTGGGGGTCCCTTAAGAAGAGACTCCTGAAAATCCCGCAGTTTCTTCCACTGCCCCAACCCCCACTGGTTTTTACTGCCTGAAGTTATGGGGACTTATCCTGGGCTGGGTGGTCTGGTGTGGAGCAGGGATTCCTTTCTCCCAAATTATTCCTCCCGATTTTTATCCATCATATGTGAGCGTAGGACTTCCCATTCTGCATCTCTGTGTCTCTGCCTCTCCTACCTGTCTGGATGAATGGGAATTCTTTAATTTCTTGGTCATTCGACTTCCATACAGCTCAGTTTTTTGACAGTTCTGGGTGATAGTTGTTTTGTAGTCTAGTTGTAATTTTTGCTGTGGTTGTATGAGGAGGTGAGCTGTGTTTTTACCTATGACTCCATCTTGACCCAAAGTCCAAAAAAGTGAAATCTTTTTTTTAATAAAAAAATCCAGTGATGATCTAAATAAGTAAAATATACCATATTCTGGTTGTAAAGGTCATATGTCATTTTCTGTAGTCAAATACAGTTATTAATTTTACCATGTCTTCACTATTTCTGTATACTCTCCACAGAACTGCAGTCTGCACACACAGATTTCTAGGAGACTGTATAGCTGTAACTTTACCCTTGACCAGGGTTTATGCTGCAAAGTCCCTGTTTACCAATTTGGTGAAATTTGCTTAAACCAAAGCATTTTACCAGGGAAGTTGGACATGCTGTACTTGTAATATACTAGAAATGAGATGTAGATGTTGATATATCTGACAAGTTTACCATATCCAACCCCAAAATTTTTACTTTGAACCCTAGCCAGATTTTCTTCTTCATCTCTGTGGTTAAAAATCTAGTTTTCTGCAACATAAGATTTTGTGACTTAGTAATACAAACATAGAGTTTACAGTTAGAAGACCCAATTCCAGTACACACCCTACCATTTACCAACATTGTGGCTGTGGGCCAACATATTTAAGATTTATCTCTCTCTCTCTCTTTGTTTTTTGGTATATATATATATAAAAGGCCCATGAAGTAGATTTGAGAATTAAGAGTCAACATAGTAAAAAATGTGCTTTGTACACTATTTTGGTTATACAAATATCAAAATTCTTATAGGTAATACTTTTTCTTAATAATGTAGTATCCTAGAGTGTTTCCAAGTTATCTTCATCGGCTTCTATAATGTTACATAATTTGTAGATGTCAGAATGACAGGGAATAGAGCTGAATCTGTATGATCCATACCATAAAGTGCTTTTTTCACTAAAAGTTCATTGTTCTCCAAGTTTTACTTAATTGAAGATCATAGTTGTGTTTGATTAATGGAGGTTTTTGGCTTTTATGACCTTAAAGTACTTACAGGTTATAAAACTTGAGCCAGAGCCCACTTAACCATACAAAAGATGCTGAATTCTGTATCTCATATTAGACTAACCTGAATTATAGTGAAACATAAAGAAATCTTCAACAGGTTATTTAGTTATAGCAGTAGTAATTTACTATATACTTTTATAGTTGCTGTGAAACAAGTAAACCAGAGTTGAAGAGCAACTCACAATTTCAGCAGTGCCAAAATGAAAAGAAAGAAAAGCCCAAGAAAGAAGAATGTTGTTTCTTAGAAGTTTGGTTTGAGTAACCACATCAGAAATATAAGTGATTGTTCTGACACTTTGAGGCATTATAAGGAATATTTAATGCATAACATAGCAAGTCTTTAATAAATGTTTTAATTATTAATAAATAACCTATTTAATAATTAAATAGGTTAATGAATAGCAATTTTATTTCTTCTGTAGCACAGATTTCCAAAAAGATAAGAATCTATGACACTTGACATAGGATTAGATATTACAGAATAGACAAATAGTTCGTAGGTACTTAATAACATGTAGGTACATGGCTGCCTTAGAATCCTTTGAGAATTTCACTACTCTTAGTAGTAGTTCATAATTCTTTTACAAGGCTAAATATAATTTGATATAAATAATCAATTTACTATAAGAAAGAGGAAAGAATAATACTTATATGGTACTCACATTCTGTGCTTAGAAGATAATAGCCTATAAATAGGCCATCAGGTTAGGAACTATCAGTCCATACTACTATGATGAATTGCAGCTGAGAGAGACTTGTTTTCTGCCTAGTAGGAGCTTGTTGGGAATGACAAGTGGAGCCTGTGTAGGATCTACAGGCAATATGTACATTATGGGGCAAATGTCCTCAGCTGTTCTAGAGCTGCTGCTTTGTTCTCAGTGTCTTCTGATGGTCACCTGGTACCTATAGTGCTGCAGCACCCTAACAGACTTCTGCTTTTTTTAAAAAATTAAACCACCACTTCAGCATGGTGCTTACTGCCAGAATGAATTTTTCAAATATTTTTTAATGTCACTTCCCTGCCTAAGAACCTGTGTAGGCCTCCTCATTCATTAAACTCCTTTTTTTTTTTCAATACTCTGGGTCCTCCATAATCTGCATCACCCTAGGATCCCTCCACAAATGTGTGTACTTGTTTATCAGACCAAGTATCATTCCACAGAGGATTGGGGGATCCCATGAGAACACTAGCCATAAAATAATGCAATAATATATTTAGAAATGAGGGAAGAACCATGGAAATACAGAATTAAAGAGCAAAAGATTGAGACTAGAAAAGAAAACTTCGATGTACAGATTATACTTGCTATAACTGAGATTAAGGTTTAGCTCTGAACTGCTAGATATTACCTGTTCTATCCGCTCCAACACACATCTCCTCTAGCATAAACTTTTCCCCACTATGCATGTTCGGCAGCATTTCGGTGTGTGTGTGCACACACGTTTGTTTACTTACCATGTTTCCATATGCCACCTGTTATTCAAAGTTCATCTCATATATTTCTCACTTCCCAGGAAGCCCTCCTTGTGTGTCCTGCCCTCTTGGAACTCCTCCTTTGACTTTCACAGCATCTGTAGTCACTGCACAGTAGTGTCACCTTTTGTGACCCAGCTTTTGTAGTGGTAGGAATTATGTTTTGGGCAAGCTTTCCCAAGTAGATTTTAAGTATTCAAAGAGATTTATGTATATCTAAACTTGACTGTTGGTGGCTTCCTTTGTTTGCATCAACATCCTGTAGTGGAGCCTGTGTCACCATCATTCCTCCAGGCCTTTAGGAGATTGTGTTTTCCTCTCCTGTATCCTTCATTGGAGCCTGCAGAGCTGACATTATAACATAGCCAATGAAGTCAGGATTGACTGGCAGGTAGTTAAGTCTGTCTTTCCAGTCAATGCGTGTATAGGCAAAAAGCATGGCTTTAATATAATTGGGGCCTTCCAATGTGGACCTTTTCAGATATACAGCTATGTGGGTAGCTTAACCACTCTCTCAAGAGAAAGTAGACCATAGAAAAGTGTTACAGTTCTGCACTTTTTTGCCTTAAAGTGCAATTGTGAACCAGTCCCCCTCATAATGTCATTACTCCTGACTTTATATTCATGCTGTGGTTCTGGAATGAACCTTGGATAGCCCCAAAACCCATCTGCTAAAACATTTTTTTTTCAGATTCATTTTGTTTATTCATTGAATAAATTTTTGTTACTGAGGGTGCAGGCATTGTGCAAGATGCTAAAGATACAGTAGTGAACAAAATGGACTGCCCCTGAACTCAAGCTGTTACTCTTGTCCTGATTACAAATAATTCACATTGCTGATTAGTGCACACCCCTCAGTCCTTGCCTTACTTGACCTCTCAACAACAGTTGACACTATTTTCTACTCCTTTCTCCCGGAAACACTCTCCTGTTTTCCTTCTTTTTTTTTTTTTTTTAATTGTTGTTCAAGTACAGTTTTCTGCCTTTTACTCCCCTCTCAGCCCTCCCCACCTCCCTCCTGTTTCCACCCCGGCCCTTGTTTTTGTCCATGTGTCCTTTATATTTGTTCCTGTAAACCCTTCCCCTTTTTTCCTGAAATTCCCTCCCCTCTCCCTTCTGGTCACTGTCAGCCTGTTCTCTTTTTCAGTGTCTTTGATTATATTTTGCTGTTTGTTTGTTTTGTTGTTTAGGTTCCTGTTAAAGGTGAGATCATATGGTATTTGTCTTTCACCACTTGGTTTATTTTGCTTAGCATAATGCTTTCCAGTTCCATCCGTGCTGTCACAAAGGGTAGGAGCTCCTTCTTTCTTTCTACTGAGTAGAATTCCATTGTGTAAATGTATGATCGTTTTTTGATCCATTCATTTACTGATGGGCACCTAGGTTGCTTCCAATACTTGGCTACTGTAAATTGTGCTGCTATGAACATTGGGGTGCATAGGTTCTTTTGGATTGGTGTTTCAGGGTTCTTAGGATATAATCCTAGCCATGGAATTGCTGGATCAAAAGGCAGATCCAATTTTAGTTTTCTGAGAAAATTCCCTGTTTTCCACAGTGGTTGTACCAGTCTGCAGTCTCACCAACAGTGCACTAGGGTTCCCTTTTCTCCACAACCTCTCCAGCACTTGTTGTTTGTTGCTTTGTTTATGATGGCTATTCTGACTGGTGTGAAGTGGTATCTCATTGTGGTTTTAATTTGCATCTCTTTGATAGCTCGCAATACTGGGCATCTTTTCATGTGTCTCTGGACCCTCCGTATGTCCTCCTTGGAGAAGTGTCTATTCAAGTCCATTTTTTAATTGGGTTGCTTGTCTTCTTAGAGTGGAGTCCTGTGAGTTCTTTATATATTTTGGAGATTAAATCTTTGTTTTGCTAAAACATTTTTAGCTATATTGAATTTTCACTCACAAAATGTTCTAGTAATTTACACTCGGGATTGTGCTACTAGTTGCTTGAATTTGGTGAGCAACAAAAATCTCCAGAACACTTTTTGGAGAGGGCATGGGGCAAAGAGGTGAAGAGGTACCAGGACAATACGAAAACTCATGTGAAATTAGCAAAGATGAGTTTCGCACACCTGGCGTTATCCACAATCTGTTTAAGGGCTATCGGTACTTCTGTATGTCTCGAGACAGACCTTTGGCAGACCTGGCAGGCCTGCACCCATATCTGGGAAGATGCTACACTGTCTTGTACTTTCTGTAGTACTCAGAACAGATGTGGTTCCATATCTTTGACATTGAAGAAATTTTTATATCTTTAACCTCATCTGTTGGTGCCCTTGTTCATTCATATCATCATCCTTTAGTAATGCTTGTGCAACGACCATTTTTAAAAAACACACCTCAACTAAAAAGACTGAACTGAAGAATTCTCATACATACATACTACAGGCATTACCTCATTTGATTGTGTTTCACTCTACTGGACTGCACACACACTGTGTTCTTTTACACACTGAAAGTCAGACCTCCACTGGTGAAAAGATTACAACTGTTTTATTGCATAGCAGCTTCATTTTGGTCATCTGGAACTGAACCTGCAGAGTCTCCTAGGTATGCCTAAACTAACTTGAGAATATGTTGTTGCTATTAGAATTAGTAAAAATATACATCTAAAAAGGCTCTCTAAATTTATAGTAATTTTTGTTACTACATGTGGTCTTAAAGATGACAAAAGTACAATTTCATTTGAGGGGAAATGAGGATGGAGGGATTGGCACAATTTCTTTTTTATGATAAAAGAAGTCCTTGTTTTTACATACCTTTGGGTTCTAGAATTTATTCCAAATTTCTTTAACATACCTTCAAGGGCCTTCCCAAACTAGCACTTGTGTACTCCTCTAGCATGGGCTCCCACTTTCCTATCCTTCATTGTGCTGAAAACCCCTTCTTTTTGCCTCTCTACATTTCCTGTTGCCCTATACATCATAACTCATCCCCAAAACTGTTTTGAATCTTATCTGTGAAGTCAGCAGTTCTCTTAGATTTCTTGTGTGTGTGCGTGTATGCCTGCACTAATAAAGTAATCCTATTAGTAGGTGTTTTGTGATACTTACATTTACAAGGTTTATCAATACTTATACTATGTTATCAATACTTACACTGAGTTATCAATAAATACTTGCTGAAGAAAGGAAGGAAAAGATGATGTGCATGTGACAGTTTATAAATTTATATTTATGGGTAGCTTCTGGGTATTGTGATTGTTTAGGATTTATATTGATATATAAAGATTATTGTTAACATCATTGACATAGTGGTTTCTATTATGGATGAAGGTGAGTAATTATGTTTTGTGTTAATTTGTTTTTAAACTGAAAAATTTAGATTTTAGCCCTATCACTAACTATAGTTAAAGTCACTAATCCTATTTCCTTACCTCTAAAATATGAAATTCTAACACATTTTCATTCATTTGTACATTTGTGCATTAAACAAGTATTTATGTTCTAGGCATTATTATTTTTATATTTAAATTTTAGTTTTAAATAATTATATTGATCTTTCTACTTATTGCCTAAACCTTTAGAAAATTCATCAAAATGTTTATTTTCCTGTTAGCTTAATTGTCTACCTTTGTCTTTTGAAAAATTGCACAAAATAGTCTTTCAAATATATGGTCGGTCACTAGGGATTGTAGTTTCAGCTCTTTATCTTTAAATAATTATATATGGACAGATAATTTAATCTTAGCCCAACACCTGAATGATATACAGAAATTGCTTTTTGTCTATCCCTTACTAGGGAAACATTGGTTGCCAAATAGAGTATTAAAGAGATTGATATGCTAGCTTAGCTATTTTTTTCCCAAATAGAGAAAGTAATAGAAGATAAGAAATTTCATGTAAATGTATGCAGTGGGTGAGTTAGCTATAATTTCCAGGTGCCATCTTCTCAAAATGTTTCTCCTTTGTAAATAAAACATTTTCTTTGCTTTTATCTTGGTTGCCTTAATTGTACCTTTATTCAAACCCAGTTATAAATGACTGTGTGGCAAACTGAAAAGAGATAGACAGGTTTAGCATTTGAAGGTTTTTCGTGCACAAGGGAATTTTATGAATCTAACTTGAATATTAAAATCATGAACTAGTTCATTGATTTCTTGGTAAAAATAAAGAAAAAGGAAAGCTTGTAAGTGAGAGCAGGAGGATGATACTCTTTGACTGCACATGTCGTGTTTCAGCAGAGGTGGTGCTGGGTCAGTGCCGAGTGTTCTAGATTGCAGGAAGAGTGAAAATTATAAGGTGAAGATGGTAAAATGTAGGAAACTGATGGTAACTGAGATTTTCATCCTTTCTATAACCCATTTCATTTAAGATGGAGATTCTTAGGGAGAATTTTAGATGTATTTATACAATTTAAAAGTATAGTGGTCGATCATTTTTCATAATCAGCTGTTGCTTATTATGTGGTACAGCTCATGATTTTTCTAATTTTAATTTGTAATTCATGTTAACTAAACTTGAAAATAGAAGGCTAAAACAAATAATGTAGCAGATTTAAGAAAATATCATAGCTCACCTTAAAGATGATTTATTAAATTTTGTAAATATAAACTTAATTTTGCTGCTATCGTCATGGGGTGAAATAACAAAGTTAATCATTCAAAATGTACCACTTCTTAGAAAGTGGTATTTTCTCATTTAGGTATAGTCTTTTATAAAATATTTTGTCTTTAAAAATGTAAAACTTCCAATCAAGAACAACTATGTGACTTTTCAAGTAAATAATTATTGTAAAACTCAAGGGAACTCAGGGGCAATTTAGGCTTTATTTTCATTTTGAAGAACAAAAGGTCTTCAGTTACTGCTATAAAGACTATTGAGTAATTGCTTCTATCCTTCTCTTTACTTTTATTTTACTTTATTTTACTTTCTTTTTTTTTTTGGTGGAAGTTTTTCAACCCATGTAGAAACTTTAGAAAGTTGGATTTGTAGTTGGCCTTTATGTTGTGGCCTATTTGAGATCATGACTATTTGGGGCAATTTCAAAATAAGAAAAACATGGAATTTTAGGTAATTTGTAATTTAAGTTTAGTGAGGTTTAGAGAATCTACTCTGATTAATAGAAGCAAGCTTTGACCAGGGTAATTGAAAAGAGTGCATACTGGGAACAGTCTTGTTACAGAACAAAAGGGGGGGCAAGGGCAATATACTATTACCGAAAGGAACCTCCCAGGTTCGTTATGTCTGCCACCTTATAGGAAAGATGTCTCTCAATGCCAGAGATTCATGAAAAGGAAAGGAAATGTTTATTTAATGCTATACAGACTTGTAGTGACCTAATGTCTTCATCAAAATCCCAAAGTCCCTTAAAACACTCACAAACACACACAGTCCTTCCTTCTCCCCTTTGCCCAGTCTGGGTTACCATATCTCAGGAAAAGAAATAGAAGTCCATGGCTCCGGCAGCCCCTTGGTTCTTCCCAGTAATCTGTCTCAGCTGGGAGGCCTCCCTTGGTCCCCGGCACTATCTGCTGTATTGCTGGGATCTCTGCTAAAGCTGGGTGGTGGTTCCCCCTTCTAAAGTCGCAGGGGTCCCCACTCTGGCAAAGCTGAGTGGTTCTCCTTTCAATGGCCACAGCTGAGTGTTCCTCTCTGCACAAGGGCCCCAGGAGTCCCCATTCTGGCAAAGCCACATGGTTCTCTCTCCACTGTCCCAGCTGCGTGGTCCTCTCTCCACAATGGCCATGGGAATATCCACTCTGGCAAAGCCGCATGGTTCTCCCTCTGCCAGAAGTGGAAAGTGTGTGGCTCTCTCCTTTCTATTGCCACAGCCACATGGTTCTCTCTCTGCAATGGCTGCGAGGAGAGGAGGGTCACCACTCTGCCAAAGCCAAGTGGTGATCCTCTGCTAAAGTTGCATGGTGATTCTCTTTCACAGAGCTGCGGGAGTCCCCTTTCTGGCAAAGCTGTGTGGTCCTCTGTCCACTGCCCCAGCTGCATGGTCCTCTCCCCAATAGTTGCCATGTCTGGGTTTAAATCCCCAAGCCAGTCTTCCTCTGCAACCCCATTTCCGACTCCTCCCACAATTGGCCACACTTGCCAGCACTCTCTTATCCTTCCAGCTTTACTGGGCTGCCATAGTGAGTCTGGACAGGCATGGCCCCATGTCATGGAGCCAGTCTTCTCCAAGCTCCCATGCAGGCGCTGTAACTCCGGGGACCTGCCCCCAGTTATGTTTTGGTGGAGAAGTTACTTCCATTCCCCTGGCTCAGGGCATGGCCAGAGCAATTTAACATATCTATGTAACCTGTTAAAGGTTATAGACATGCTAAATGACCACACCAGAGGTTAGCTGCAAAGCTGTTGCTATGCAAAACAGCTCTCAATGGCCCTGCTCCATTTGTCCCTTCCCCCAACCCACACTTGTGGGGGGTGGGGGTGAGGACATCCTAATCCCCCCCCCAACACCTTGAGTTCTGGACCCCATTCCAAATCCCTATTTGGGGTCCCCCCTCTTGGCTGCACCCTGTAACGGTCTTACAAATGCTTGAACAGTAAAATTACCTCTATTTTCAAAGGTTTAAAGAGTTTTTGTCAGCCAATGGAGTACTCTTTAGAAAAAACTTTTAAGAGTATTGAGTACCATCATTGGAGGTTTTTTGCTTGGTGTACAAGCCATGACTTTCTATTTATTAGTCCCATTATATTATATTTAAGTCTTATATGCTCACCTTTGAATATAAACTCAGTAAAGTCAGAAAACTTTTCTTTAGTCTCTTGTTAAGTGATTTTCCCCCAAAATCTAAATATTATTTTTAATAAGTAGGTACTAAGAATTCACTATTTTTAATAATATTGTTAAAAATCTAGGATGTAATAATTATCACAAAAAATAAGAGATTAGAATTTTAGCCAAATATCTAGTCATTCTGATTAATATAGAGGTAATAGCTGAGAAAAGATCTAAGTCCTGTTGTAATAGAATAGATAACTCAGACACTAAATGTACATGATGCCACTATTTCAGCATTTGTATATACCATGCATCCAAATTTCATGTTCAGAGGAAGTGAGTCAAAAATTTAAGAGGCACGTTAATTGAAAAGGACTTTAACAGAAGATCCATTTTGTTGTGATTATATTATTAATGTTGGATCATATACATAAGAAAATAGCTACTAAGAGGAACTGTTAAAGAGCAGTTGTTGCTAGTTGTTTATGTGTTTTAAAGAGTATTGATAATGGCCACACCTGTACTTTTAAAAAGCAAAACAAATGAGCAAATTTAACAATGAACACAAAATTAAAGATATCCACAGCCTCTTGATGGTTTTTAGAACTAGTGATTTATGGAGCAGTATTCATTTACATTTTTACATTTTTTTCTTCCTGACAAAGCATGTTTTCATTTTTCTCTTGCTAGGCCCCGTTTGGAAAGGAGTTGGTTTGCTCTTATGTGTAATGATAAATGCATGCATTGGTATCTGTCTAGCCACCAGTCTCCTTTTTCCTAAAATGCTAACCCATACACGTTTCAGAGTTCTCTGATTCATACTGAGGTAGAAAACAGAGTCTCGTTTATTTCTAAAACAGCATCATAGCTGGTCTTTATCAGAATTGTCGCTGAATTCTATTTCTAAATCACACCAGCTCTATAACTCAGAAGAGCCCATCAGTTTAATATTAGAAATTCCTCTTGATATCTTGTCTTACTGGCCTTTCTCTTGGACAGGAAAGATAATTTTATTCACTGCCTGTCTCTTGCTTCAAATAATTTGTGCATATGTAATCCTCACCTGAGAGTGGCATTGTGTGGTCTTGACTGGAAGACTGAAAAACTAAAGATCTGCCACTAACTTGTTCCATGCTCTTAGGAAATTTGCTTAAACTCCGTTGGCTAGCCTGTGTGTATTTGCTTATGTTTACTTGTAATCTGTGAAGAAAGAGCTAATCCTCTTTTTTAATTGTGATAAAATACACAACACAAAATTTACCATTGTAAACACTTTAGGTGTACACTATAGTAGTGTTAACCGTACACACACCATTACGCAACTGATCTATAGAACTTTTTTATTTTGTAAAACTGATATGCTATACCCATTGAGCAACTCTTTCCCTCTGCCTCCAGCCCCTTGGCAATTACCATTTTAGTTTCTAAGAGGTTGGCTGCTTTAGATACTTCACATGACTGGAATCATACAGTATTTGTTTTTTTATGACTGGCTTATTTTCAATTAGCGTAATGTCCTCAAGATTCATCCATACATGTGTCTGAATTTCCTTCCTTTTAAAGGTTGAATAATATTCTATTGTATGTATATACTACACTTTGTTTATGCATTCATCCCTCTGAGGATATGTAGGTTTGGTCCCACCTCTTGTCTATTACAAATAATGCTACAATGAACATAAGTGTCCAAATGTCTCTTTGAAATCCTTTGCTAATTTTTAATGTAACTTGCAGTTTTGATCAGGAGAAGCAATGGTTCCAAACTGTTTTGTTCTAATCTTAACCACTGCCTTACTTGTAATCACCTGTGATAACAAAGAATTGGAGTGGATCAAAATAACAAGAAGTTCCAACAGTATGTCTTTGTTTTTGTGGAGTTTTCTTTGTTATAATAATCTGTATAACAACATTATATTACAGTAAGGATACAGAATGCAAAGTACAGAAAAAGATATTAAGGTGACAGTATATGAAATATCTCATAAGTGAAGAACATGAGCTTACACATGATTTGTATGCCATATAAAGTTAAAAATACCATGTCTTGATGGTACATGGCAAGTTATTTTTAAAAGTGCAGATTCTTACACATGGAATATCATCAGTAGTATGACACTGTAGTATAAGAAAATTGAGAAAACCCCAAGCTTGTAATTTAGTGTAATTATTTAAAAAGTGATGTGCCTCAAATATTCAAACATGTCATTTCTGAATAATTAATGAACAAATTCAACTGATAATAAAACTAAAGTAATGAAGTTTCATAATTGAAGAAAAATAACAATTTAAAATTATAGACAGCGTAAGACAAGAGGGTGTTATTAAAATGACCTTTAAATTTTGAGTGCCTGATTTTAGTAATACCTAATAATTTAGGTGACAGGTTCATAGTAAGTCACTTTTATTGCTATGTAAAAAAAATGAAAAGTCCAGGGAATTATTCATTATTCTCCTTAAATAACAACAAAAAATCTTGTGGTTTTATGATGAGTTTGTAACCAATCTTGGCTCAGTAGCAAACTGTGGACCATAAATGCTTTGAGAATTGTATTTCTAAGATAGCAGTTCTCTCTCCATGTACATGAACTCTTCAGGGGTATGCTGCCCACTTAATGATAGTTATGATAGTTATACATAATTCACTTTCCCTTTCAACTGTAATATATACATTACTATAGCAGTGGCTGACAGATAGTTGAACAGAGTTAGTCCATGTATTGTGGATTAAAAAGGCATTACTTGCTGCAATTGAGAGTCACAGGGTGAAGTCACCAGTGCCTAAGTGAATCACATGTTAGCTGGAACACTGAAAAGCTTCACGAGTATATAAGCCATTATACCCTCATAGCAGTCATTCCAGCCAAACCTGACCCAGTGCCAAAGAGTGATGTAGTTGAATGAAATAATTATAAATAACTTGTAGGTGAAACACAATACTTCACATTTTTATAAATGAAGTGTGAGGTATGGCCCTGTAGGATTAATTATGTAGCATAGTGAACATTTTTTAAATGTCATTAAAATATTATTGGAGCCTTGGCTGGGTGGCTCAGTTGGTTGGAGTACTGTACTAAGCACTAAAAGGTTGTGGGTTCAAGTCCCAGTCAGGGCACATACCCAGGTTGGGGGTTCAATATCCAGTTGGGGCACTTATGGGAAGCAACTGATCAAAGTTTCTGTCACATGCTTGCTTGCTCTCTCTCGCTCTCTGTCCCCCCGCTTCTCTCTCTAAAATTGATAAACATATCCTCAGGTGAGGACTTTAAAAAAATTCTTGGAGGGGGTCCTTTATTTATGAACTTACATATAGTAAAATTCATTATCTGTGATATTCATTTCTGTCGATTTGACAAATACATAGTTTTGTATCTGCCACCATTAGTGGTTGGTGCCACCATTAAAGGTTCCACCAACTCAAATATTTATTTCTTTTTTTAAAATTTAATCTTTACTCTAATTTTTTCCATTACCACTTGGTCCCCTTTTCCCTCACTGCCCCCAGCAATTACCATGTACATGAATCCTTTATCCTCTTTGCTCAATCCCTCCACCCCCTGACCATTCCTCCCCCCACCCCCTGCTAGATGTCATCTGCTCTTCATATGAGTCTGTCTTGGTTTTGCTTGTTACCGTATTTTGCCATGCATAATGTGCTCCTGTGTATAATACGTACTAACTTTTTTGGCTGAAACTTTCAGTAAAAATATCTTTTGTTTTAACTTTTTTTTTTAAAGATTTTATTTATTTATTTATTTTAGGGAGGGAAGGGAGAGGGGGGAGATCGAGAGAGAGAGACAGAGACAGAGAGACAGAGAGACAGAGAGACATCAATGTATGGTTGCTGGGGGTTATGGCCTGCAACCCAGGAATGTACCCTGGCTGGGAATCGAACCTGGGACACTTTGGTTCCCAGCCCGCGCTCAATCCACTGAGCTACACCAGCCAGGGTGTTTTAACTTTTTAATTCAAATTTTTATTCATTTATATTTAGATACTTGTATTTTATATTATAAAAGAATTTTAGGATTTATTTTTGAATATATGCTACAAGAAATTTTATGTAATAAGTAATTACAAAACACAAGAACAGATACAAGGTATTTCATGTACTACGTGTGTCTAATGCTCATCTTTATTTTTCCCTCAAAGATTTGGGCAGGAAAGTGTGCATTATACACAGCAGAATATGGTAGTTCAATTTGTTTGATCCCAAATATGAGTGAAATCATATAGTATTTATTTTTCTCTGACTGGCTTATTTCACTTAGCATAATGTTCTCCGGGTCCATCCATACTGTCCCAAGGATAAATGTTTCCTTTTTTTTTTTACGGCCAAGTAGAATTCCATTATGTAACTGTCTCAAGGTTGTTTTATCCACTCATCTACTGATGGACACTTGGGTTGCTTCTGTATCTTGGTGATTGTAAATAATGTGGTGGCGAACATAGGGGTACATGTGGTCTTTTGAATTAGAGTTAGGTTCCTTTGGATATATTCCCAGAAATGGGATCACTGGGTCAAAAGACAAATCCATTTTTAATATTTTGAGATATATCCTTACTGCTTTCCACACTGGTTGCACCAGTCTGCGTTCCCACGAACAGTGCAAAAGAGTTCCCCTTTCTCCACATCCTAGCCAGTGCTTGTTTGTTGATTTATTGATGAAGGCCAATCTGACAGGTGTGAGATGGTATCTCATTGTGGTTTTAATTTGTATTTCTCTGATGATTAGTGATACTGATGATCTTTTCTTATCCCTATTGGCCATCTGTATATCCTCTTTGGAGAAGTCTCTATTCGGTCCTTTGCCCATTTTTTCATTGGACTGTTTGTTTTTTGGGTGTTGAGTTTTGTAAGTACTTTATAACTTTTGGATATTAACGCCTTATCAGATGTATTGGCTAATATGTTCTCCCATTCTGTGGGTTGTCTTTTTATTTTGTGGATGTTTTCTGTCTCTTTTTTTTTTAAATTGTTGTTCAAGTACAGTTGTCTCCATTTTCCTGCCACTACTTTCCCCTGCCCCACACACTCTCACCTCCCACTTGTTTATGATTTCCTTTGCTGTGCAAAAACTTTTTGGTTTGATATAGTCTCATTTATTTATTTTTTCTCTTGTTTCCCTTACCTGGGAAGATATATCCAATAAAAAAATGGGTACAAGCAGTGTCCGAGATTTTGCTGTCTATATTTTCTTCTAGGATTTTTATGGTTTTGAGTCTAACATTTAACTCTTTGATCCATTTTAAATTTATTCTTGTGTGTGGTGTAAGAAGGTGGTCTAGTTTAATTTTTCTGCACATATCTGTCTAATTTTCCCAGTACCATTTATTGAATAAACAATCCTTAGTCCCTTGTATGTACTTGCTTCCTCTGTCAAATATTAATTGACTGTAATGGTATAGGTATATTTCTTGGCTGTCTATTCTGTTCCATTGATCTATGTATCTGTTTTTATGCCAGTACCAGGCTGCTCATGAAATTGTTCATAGTATTTTCTTATAATCCTTTGTCCTTCTACTCACTTTGGGCTTTGTTTGTTGTTCTTTTTCAAGTTCCTTTAAGTGTGAAATTAGATTGGGCTTTGGGCTTTGTTTGTTGTTCTTTTTCAGGTTCCTTTAAGTGTGAAGTTAGATTGTTTATTTGAGCTTTTTCTTGTTTTTTGAGATAGTTTTATGACGTTATGAATTTCTCCATTAGGATTGCTGTCCCAGTGTCCCATAGATTGTGGATTGTTGTGTGATATTTTCATTTCTTTCAAACTGTCTTCTGATTTTTTCCTTGATCTTATTGTTGACCCGTTCATTGTTTACTAACATGTTTTTTAACTTCCATGTCTTTGCATGCTTTTCAGTATTCTTACTGTGATTGATTTCTAATTTGATAGCCTTGTGGTCAGAGAAGATGCTTACTATGATTTCAGTCTTAAATTTATTGAGAGTTGTTTTTTTTTTAAGATTTTATTTACTTATTTTTTAGAGAGGGAAGGGAGGGAGAAAGAAAGAGAAACATTAATGTGCGGTTACTGGGGTTCATGGCCTGCAACCCAGGCATGTACCCTGACTGGGAATCGAACCTGCGACACTTTGGTTCGCAGCCCACGCTCAATCCACTGAGCTACGCCAGCCAGGGGGAGAGTTGTTTTGTGTCCCAATATGTGGTCTATCCTAGAAAACGTTCCACATGAACTTGAAAAGTATTTATATTCTGCTTTGACGTGAACTGCTCCAAACATAACAATTAAATCCATTTGACCTAGTATGTCATTTCAGGCTGTTGTCTCTGTTGATTTTCAGTCTGGAAGATCTATCTACTGAAGTCAGTGGGGTGTTAAAATCTCCAACTATGACTATTTCTGTTGATCTCTCCCTTATGTCTATCAAGATTTGCTTTACATGTTTAGGTGCTCCTGTGTTGGGTGCATGTATGTTTACTAGGGTTATATCCTCTTGTTGGATTGTTCCCTTTATCATTAAGTACTGTCCTTCTTTGTCTTTCACTATAGTTGGTTTTAAAATCTGTTTTGTCAGATATAAGTACCGCCAGCCCAACTTTTATTTTTCTTTTTGTTTTACATGAAATATCTCTTTCCATTCCTTTACATTTTTTTAATAAATAAATCTTTTCTTTTTTTTAAGATTTGATTTATTTATTTTTAGAGAGGGAAGGGAGGGAGATAGAGAGAGAGAGAAACATCAATGTGCGGTTGCTGGGGGTCATGGCCTGCAACCCAGGCATGTACCCTGACTGGGAATTGAACTTGCGACACTTTGGTTCACAGCCCATGCTCAATCCACTGAGCTACGCCAGCCAGGGCTCATTCCTTTACTTTTAATCTGTGTGTATTTTTTTATTTGAGATGAGTCTCTTGGAAGTAGCATATGTATGGGTCTAGTTTTCTTATCCATTCAGCTACCCTGTGTCTTTTGGTTGAAGCATTTAAGCCATTTACATTTAAGGTGATTATTGATAGATACATATTTAGTGCCATCTTATTGTTAATCTGTTTTCCTCTCCTCCTTCTCTTCCTCTTCTTCTTCTTCCTCCTCCTTTCTTTTCTTTCCCTCCTCCTTCCCTCCTCCTCATCTTCCTCCTCCTCTTCTTCCTCCTTTTCCTCCTCCTCCTCCTCCTTCTTCTTCTTCTTCTTCTTCTTCTTCTTCTTCTTCTTCTTCTTCTTCATCATCATCATCATCATCATCATCAAGTAGGCCCTTTAACATTTGTTGCAGTACTGGTTTGGTGTTAACAAACTCCTTTAGCTTTTTCTTGTTTGGGAGCCTTCTTATTTTTTATTTGATTTGAAATGATAGCCTTGCTGGGTAAAGTAGCCTTGGTTGTAGGCCCTTGCTTTCCATCACCTTGAATATATCACACCACTCCCTTCTGGCCTGAAATGTTTCTGTTGAGCACTCAGATGCCAGTCTAATTGGTGCTTCCTTGTAGGTATTTACCTGCTTTTCTCTTCCAGCTTTTAGATTTCTCTCCTTGTCTTTAAGCTTTGTCATTTTAATTATTATGAGTCTCAGTGTAGGCCTCTTTGGGTCCAACATGGTTAAGACTGAGCTTCCTGGACTTGTGAGACTTTTACCATTACCACACTAGGGAAGTTTTCAGTCATTATTTCTTCAAAGAGGTTCTCGATCCCTTGCTTTTTTTCCTTCTAGTGTTCCCATGATGTGGATGTTGTTACATTTCATGTTGTCCAAAATGTTTTTTAAGCTATTCTCATTTTTTTTAATTCATTTTCTTTTTGTTGTTCTGCCTGGGTGTTTTTCTGTCCTCTGCTTCACATAAACTACTGCTTATTGCTTCCAGTGTATTATTTATCTCAGATATTGCATTTTTTATTTTTATTTTTTACTTTTTTTATTGTCGTTCAAGTACAGTTTTCTGCCTTTTTCCCCCACCACTCCCCACCACCCCAACAGTCTCCATCTCCCTCCCCTGTTTCCATTCCCCCTTTTCTATTGTCCATGTGTCCTTTATACTTATTCTTGTAAACCCTTCACCCTTTTACCCCATTATCCTCACCCTTCTCCCCTCTGGTCACTGTCAGCCTGTTCTCTATTTCAGTTTCTTTGGTTATATTTTGCTTGCTTGTTTATTTTGTTGATTAGGTTCCTGTTAAAGGTGAGATCATATGGTATTTGTCTTTCACCACCTGGCCTATTTCACTTAGCATAATGCTGTCCAGTTCCATCCATGCTGTCACAAAGTGTAGGAGCTTCTTCTTTTTTTCTGCTGAGTAGAATTCCATTGTGTAAATGTATGATCGTTTTTTGATCCATTTATTTACTGATGGGCACCTAGGTTGCTTCCAGCACTTGGCTGTTGTAAATTGTGCTGCTATGAACATTGGGGTGCATAGGTTCTTTTGGATTGGTGTTTCAGGGTTCCTAGGATATAATCCTTGCAGTGGAATTGCTGGATCAAAAGGCAGTTCCATTTTTAGTTTTCTGAGAAGATTCCCTACTGTTTTCCATAGTGGTTGCACCAGTCTGCAATCCCACCAACAGTGCCCTAAGGTTTTCTTTTCTCCACAACCTCTCCAACGCTTATTTGTTGCTTTGTTTATGATGGCCATTCTGACTGGTGTGAAGTGGTATCTCATTGTGGTTTTAATTTTCATCTCTCTGATGGCTAGTGATGCTGAGCATCTTTTCATATGTCTCTGGGCCCTCTGTATGTCTTCCTTGGGGACGTGTCTGTTAAAGTCCCTTGCCCATTTTTTAACTGGGTTGTTTGTCTTCTCAGAGTAGACTCATGTGAGTTTGTTATATATTTGTTATATATTTTGGAAATCAAACCCTTGTCTAAAGTATCATTGGCAAATATGTTTTTCCATATATTGGTTCTCTTTTCATTTTAATGCCGTTTTCTTTTGCTGTTCAAAAGCTTTTTATTTTGATGAGATCCTATTTGTTTATTCTTTTCTTTTATGTCCCTTGCTCTAGGGGACATATCAGTGAAAAGATTGCTGCATAGAATATCTGAGATTTTTCTGCCTATGTTCTCCTCTGAGACTTTTATGGTGTCACAATTTATATTTAAGTCTTTTATCCACCTTGAATTTATTTTTATGTATGGTGTAAGTTGATGGTCAAGTCTCATTTTTTTTGCATGTAGCTGTCTAGCTCTCCCAACACCATTTGTTGAACAGGCTATTTTTACTCCAGTTTATGCTTCTTTCCCCTTTGTCAAATATTAATTGACCATGCAGACTTGGGTTTTTTTCTAGGCTTTCTATTCTGTTCCATTGGCCCATGTGTCTGTTTTTATGCCAGTACCGGGCTGTTTTGATTACAGTGGCATTGTAGTATACTTGATATCAGGTATCGTGATCCTTCCTACTTTGTTCTTCTTTCTCAAGATGGCTGAGGCTATTTGGGATGGTTTTTGGTTCCACATACATGTTGAAATATTTGTTCTGTATCTGTGAAATGTGCCATTGATACTTTAATAGGTATTGTGTTGGATCTATAAATTGCTTTGGGTAGTATGGACATTTTGATGATGTTAATTCTTCTGATCCACGGTATATGTTTCCATTTGTTTGTGCCTGCCTTAATTTCTTTCTTCCTTCAGTGTTGCATTTTTTTTATTTCTGACTAGTCCTTTTTATGGTTTTCATGTTTTTTTTCATGCTATCGAGTATCCTTATGATCATTACTCTAAATTCTCTATCTGATAAATTGCTTGCCTCGATTTCATCTAGATCTTCTTCTGGAGAATTCTCTTGTTCTTTCATTTGGGGTGTGTTTCTTAGTCTTCCCATTTTGGCTGCTGCTTTGTATTTTCCACCTTAGTTATTAAACTTATCAGCTGTAGTCAGCGGCCTGGCTGAAGCTCCACAAGGTAGGGCAGAGTAATTCCTTTGGGCAGGGCTATTGTTTCCCCTCAGGCTGATGTCTTTTGGGGAGGAGTGCTCTGAGAGAGATGGCTCCTGCTGTATGGGGAATGACTCAGCACAGGGATCTTGGTATCTGTTCCTTCAGTTTTATCCTCAGAATCACCAGCCCCAGGCTCTCCTCAAGCATCTCTACTCCACTCTGCCCCTCCTCTGCTGGAGCCCAAGGTAAATGGCTGCAAATGAAATTTTGTGCATTGACCAATTAAGAGGCTCTCTGCATCTCTCTCTTTGTCTCCCTGGCAGACAGAAGCCCTGTGTTTTTCACAGCTGGATGTTATTTGGGTTCCTTTCCAGGTTTGGTGTTGTAGGCTAGGTAGCCCAGCTTGGTGTTTAGACCTTGCAGTTCTCAGGGGGGTCTTCCCGGCGCTGAAATATCCCCCCAGAACTTTAGCTGCTGCCCTTGGGAGTACAGCCAGCCCTCTTGCGTCTCCTCCATACTCCCTACCAGTCACATTGTGGTGAAGTGTTTTCTTCCTTCTGTTCGTGGTTATGAGGCTTCTCTCCAGCTGGTGGAGTTATTCAGGATGATTTCTCTACAGTTTAGTTGTAAATCCAGATTGCTCTTAGGAAGAGGTTAGTGTAGCTTCCACTTACTTCTCTACCACATTTGGATCATTTCAAATATTTATGTCTTGCTGTCTCCTCCCAACCTTAGCTCATGACAATCACTGATCTCTTTTCTGCCCCATATAGGTTTCCTTTTTCCATATTTTATATAAATAGGACAATTGAATATGGAGCCTTTGGGGGGGTGTTCTTTTTTAATTAGTAAGGTGTGTTTGTGATTCTTTCATCATGTTGTTATTGTTGAGTAATACTCCATCAGACTATTTAGTAGTTTGTTCACGAAGTAGTCCTTTTATTTATGCTTGAGCCACCCTCCACAAGTACTCTGGTCCATTTTTACATTGATACTTTCACCTGTTTAATGTTAAGTATTGTTATAATTTCAGTTATATTCTATTTTGTTATGTTTTATGTTCACCTAATATGAATGCACAAAGGAGATTTAAATCTATTGCACATTTCTGCCCAAGTGAGAATTTGGTTTGGAGAAGGCAGGAGTGTACTTAAGAAGGATAAGGCCACCAAACTGCTAGAATGTCTTTTCCCAGTTTGCCCATTTCTGTTAATGATGATAAAAATTAGTGTAGACTTCTTCACATGCTTTTCTCATTTAGTGCTCACAACAGCACTGACTGGTAGATGGCAGTGTTTAAATTTTATACAGATAAGGGAAACAGAGGCTCCCTGAGTTAGTAAATTGTCTAGTAAATTCACACAGCTAGCCACTGGTGGAATGATTAATTCAGGGCCTTGTCACTTATTAAAATTTTCATTATTGTGAGAAGAGTGGCAGAGTGGGCTTGTAATTTGTATTTTATTTAATATTTAGTGTAACTTTCCTCTGGAAAGAAGAGAAAGACGACCAACAATGGAATGCAGTGTTGTTAAAAGGGTGTTATGATATTGTAGCATTCTCAGTATTCTGTTGGGATCTGTGCAATATTCATGTATCAAATAAACAAATGAATAATCAATTTAGGAAGAATAATGAATTTTGTGCAAGGCAGTTGTAGAAGAAATTCTATTTTGCTAAAAGTCTTGTTAATGTTAAAATGCTGAGTCATAGTCTCCTCTGCCATGCTGTTATTACATTCTTCTATAGCAGTGCTCAGCACACAGCAATTGTGCAGTCAACAGTCATTGGATAAACATTCCAAATTCTGAAGATCCTTCCAAATTTGGCACTTGCTGTTTGAGTCTTTGAATATTCATGTGCCTTTATTTTTTCCAGCCCTTTTGTGTGCCATGCTTAACTGTATTCACTTCATGTGTTATTTATATTGCCTCTTCATAGTCCTTCAATCAAATATTCGTATTGTTTTGGGATGCCTGGAAAAAATAAAGAAGGCACTGACTGAAATTCAGTTAAACTATATTAGATTTAAGAGGAAATTCTATAAACAGATGTCCTTTGTCTAAACTCTCCTACTTTTCCCCTGGATATTGCTTTTAGCATTCCCAATATCCTACATTACTACTGTCTTCTCAGATTCTTTTATGGTTGGGCGGCCAGAGCTAAAATGTGTTGCCTTCTTCTCATTCACTATGCCTATTTTTATAAATGCTGAGTGTTAGGAAGGACACAGATATTTCTGAATAGAATCCCCACAGTTGAAGAGTCCTGGACCCTTGATCAAAGTTAAGGTTTTCAGTGGCAATTCAGCCAGTATGTATTAGAAGTACACAAAATACACTCTGGCCAGATACCAAACAACTAAGTATATAAATCACCATTAGGTCCAACATCACCATTATGGAATAAGTTTCTAGAAAACAAATAAACTGAAAATAATCTAAGATATTTCAGTTAGTATTACAATATTATTAGCAGGAGCAGTGATTTCTCAGCAGTGTCAGCTGCTTTCCTATGTTTACTGTTCTGCACATTTGCTTTAGAAGATAGATGTTCACTTTTAAACAGGCACATTTAATAATATCATGAACCTTTTTGTGCTTATAATTCAGAAAATAACTTTCAGTAATTTTTTCTCTATGTACCTTTGTACCTGGGATTTATAGCTTAGGTAAATCTTAAAAGTCAGTCTAACTCTAACTATTGAACATGGTTGGCTGTTGAAAGTAATTGAACTTTTACTTTAAATTTGAAAGCTATTAAGTATTCTCAATGCTTTCTTCACAGTCTTTACATTGTTTGTCAGGGTCAGAAAGAATTGATCATGCATTTTGAAATGTTTCCTCCTCATGAAATTTTTCGGTGTCAAAGTTGATTTCCTGCTTCTTAATTCATACAGTATGGGAAGACTTCTGTTTTAAAATTCTAAATGGAATTAAATTACTAAAATCTAAATAAAATTCATAAGATTATTTATTTTTATGAAATCTATGTAGTATACAGGAAGGTAATAAAGATATTCTCTATATTCAGACTTTGAATGGATCTTTTCATAATAATCACCGACTGACCAGCAAGCACAGCCATTCACTCCTTCATCCATTGCATGGAATATGGCTTCCACCTCTGCTCTCTACTACAGTGACTGGAATTGTCTCCTTTCCTTTTATTTTATAAATGTTAAGGTCCTTGGCCTAATAAAATATACTGTGGTATAAGTGATCATCTCTTACTTTCTGTACAGTACAAGAAAATACTCTCTTTCACCTCCATATCAACCCTCCTCTATCATTTCTCAGAAATGATATAGAGTTATATGTATTTTTTTCTTTTTTTTTAAGATTTCTTAAAGATTTTATTTATTTTTAAAGAAGGAAGGGAGGGGGGAGAGAGAGATGGAGAGGGAGAGGGAGAGGGGAAGAGAGGAAGAGAGCAACATCAATGTGCGGTTGCTGGGGGCTGTGGCCTGCAACCCAGGCATGTGCCCTGACTGGGAATTGAACCTATAATGCTTTGGTTCTCAGCCTGTGCTCAATCCACTGAGCTACGCCAGCCAGGGCTATATAACTTTTTCTTTCAATAAGGCCTCAAGTGTGTTAACATTTCTTATCAAGACATTTTTTACTGTCTCAATTTTAACATAGGATTTCAGTTTTGTTTTGCTTTTGCTATGGTTGTGAATGTCTCAGAAAGAAAAAGAAGTAAAGAAAATACAGCATATATTATGACCTAGTGAACTGAAGTAGACTGGGTATGGTATAATAAAAAATACATTTGCTCTTTGTCTATGGTTCCTGACACTGTACTCCTAAAACCCTTGGAATTTCCTAAGTGATAGGAGTATATTACTCTTAAAGAGCCTGTCCAGCACACTTGTGTTTATGCCAAAGAAGTGACTGACTCAGGCTGGGGTCTCTAGATAGCATCAGAATGGGAGATGGTCACCAGAAAGACTAAACACATTAGAGGATGGAAATATTTAGTCCTACCACCATACCTCTTGGGAGGAAGTTGAAAATTGAGTTACAAGAGCTCTTGAGCAATAAAATTCCAAGGACTTCTGTGTTGGGGAATGCCTTGATGGCCTGGGAAGGTGGCTCACATGGAGAGGCCATGGAGGCCCTGTACCTATCCCCACTCCATACCTTCTCCTATTCATCTCTTGTGTTGGGTTGTTCCTGAGTTGCATCCTTTAATAATTAAACTGGTAGTCATAACTATAGCACTTTCATGAGTTCTGTGAGTCATTCCCAAGAATTATCAAATCTGAGGAGGGGGCATGAGAATCTCTGAATTTGTAGTCAGCCAGGCAGAAATGCAGGTAGTGTGGAGGTCCTATTTACAGGTGGTATCTGAAGTATGAGTATTCTTTTGGAACTGAGCCTTTATACCCATGGGTTATATGTTAACTGTTGTGTGAATTGAATTGAATCGAATCAAATCAAATCGAATCGAATCGAATCGAATCAAATCGTTAGATACTCATTCGTTGCTGGAGAATTAATGTCAAAAACATACCACGTGTTTGGTCTCAAGAAAACACTACAGACTAAGCAAGAGGAAGCAGAGGAGGATTCCAGTAGAGAAACAGCAGGTGTGAAGACTCCGAGGTGGCAAGGGGCTTGACTTGTTCCAGCACCTGAAAGAGAATGTGGCTTAAAAGGTTGGAAGCAGGTGATAGACACAATTAGAATCGAAACTTATTTTAAAAATACAAAATCACCATTCTAATTACAATAGAGAATTGGAGTGATCAGAAGGAGGTAAAGAGTGGTTACAGGGAGCCTCATGAGGAAGCTGGTGCAATGTTCACATGAGAGAGAATAGAAGCTTGGGAGACCAGGGAGTGAAAATGTTTTATGATATTTATAAATATTATTGATTCTGATATAGGAGAAGATGTAGCATATATCCAGGTTAAGTTATGATCTTGGTTATTTAATCATCTAAATCACAGCTTCTCAGTTTCGAAAATGGTAACAATAGTTCTTTTTCTTCCTATTTCATAGGGTTTGAAAATCAAGTCAGATTAGGTATGTCAGAGTACTTTGTAAATTTGTTATAGAATGCTACTTATCATCTGTTTTCTTCCCATTGTCAAAACTGAAAACAAAGTAAAAACTAGCTAGGTTACATTTCTTTTTCAGGTATTTATTTTCATCTACCCTGCTTATAATTGAATCTTCCAAATAATTGTTTTAGGAAAGTTCATTTCTATTTTAGGTGAGATATTTTCCTCAGAAATCCTGAAACTGTATTTCAGAAACAACCAGTTCATAGAGTTGACCCTGATCTCTTTCCAGCCTACTTTTCTTTTGGTATGTGGCCTACTTTTTCTTTTATTTCTCAGGACCTCAATAGAGGTGTGTCAGTGTGACAGGAGGGGCTCTTGGTTCTTGTTTCAAGCTGGGCAGATAGAGAGAGATGGGAGACTGACTCCTCAGAGAGAAGTGGTTGCAGCCTCCAACTTGGAAATACCTGAAGAGAAAGAGCATACTGATAGGGAGGCTCCATAATCAGCTACATATTAGGGGATCCAGAAGTTGAAGAAGGTTCTATCAGGTGTTAGGCATTTAGCAGGGCCATGGAGTCAGTTCACTCTTATTTGGCTATTCCTCAGTAATAGCAGAATCCACGTGGCTTTCATTTTAGTGCTTATATGGGGAGCTCTCCTAGAACAGTTGATATCAGCAGGGCAGGAACATTGTCTTGTTTACTGCTGCATCTCCAGAACCTAGTAGTGTGTCTGGCACATATAATAGCTCCTTGTTGAATAATGGTATTTTTGTAAGGCATCTTCACAGTATTTACTAAGATGCTTTCTTAGACCATATTTAATATGTACAATTATCCTTCTGTCCATATTGATTCTCTGGAATATATTATGTTCACATGTACTCCACATAGTCTAGTTGGTTCTTCTTCCTTAACATCTCTTGAACCTGCCCCTACCTCCATCTCCACTCCCACATTCTTCATTGAATCCCCTGTCTCACCTGGATTTTTGTGTTCTTAAACTGATGCCTTACCTTCAAATCTTATTTCCTTAATCAGCCTTCCCATTGCTGCCAGGGACTCAGCATCTCTAAGTCACAAATTAATTACTGTCCTGCTAAAACACTTAAATGGTTTCCTTTTATAGCTGTGAGTTCCCAGCGATGGTGCCCTGACACAATGAGGTGTTGGAATCAGTTGGGAGGCAATAGGTATATCAGAGCATTGGTGCTGTCCCTCATGAAAATGAGTCCAGAAGCTCTGTCAAGTCCTTTATACTTGTTAAGTGTAAAGGTTACCTGAGACCAAAAATCTTAAGAATCATTTTTGAGTCTGCTATGTCTCCACCTTCAGACAGTAAATTCCTTTCAGAGCATCTGACTGGAAAATTATAAATATCTTGTAATCAGATTAGTGTTTGTGAGAATTTGATGACATTCAATTTTTGTTGATATCCTTGATTATTTTCAAGAAGACCATGGAGTGTGCTGTCAAGTTTGCTGCTACTGCTTCTGAAGGCAGCCTTTTCCTGCCTCTGGTGTTTGTTTCCAGACCTTTTATTTTTAGGAAGGAGCTTTACCAGAAAAGCAATACAAGACTTAAGCAGTGGTGACTAATCCTTATTTTCTTCGCATCTTTTTTCTTTTGTTATGTTTAGAGGTTATCAAAGGAGAGCTGTTCAAAAAGTGTGGATGACTTCTGTAGAGGCCTGCATAGTCAGTTGCTATGCTCTTTTGAGTTTTTAGTTTCTGGGAAAGAGCATTTGAAAACAAAGAATCATTGAAGTTGGTTTTGTCTCATACGGTGTGAAAAAGAATTTCAAAAATGGCAGCTGAGAGAAACTCATCCAGATTTTTTTAGTCATAATCTTTTGAATGCATGTGGAAATGCTTATTTGTGTTTCTTATCAACTAGATGACAAAACCAGTGTGCCAAAAATAAATTTGTGGTAAGGGATGTTTATTCCATAAATTTGTAATTAGTTTATTTTAACATTGTATTCCTTTGTTCTTTGGCAAAAATAAACTACCATAAAACCGGAGCAAAAGAAGCCCATCTTCCTACCTACTTGTATGAAAGTAGATAGTTCCCAGGTTCCTCCATGTGTTAGTGTTTTTCTTATCCTGCTATTTCTTTCCTTTTCCCATTGTTCTTAGTGACTTTATACTTATAGTTGAATTTCAAAGACCCTGTACTGTTAATGAGTTTGTACATATCTGATTGTTATTTTAAAATAGATTATGGTGGCTATAAAGTGATCGGTCATCAGGCAAAAAGGGTGTCTGTACTCTTTCTTCTGGCCTTTTATATTTTGAAATTTACATGTGTGTGGACAGGAGCACTGAACCAGTTTATTTTATACGTTATTCTTTGATAGTTGAGTTATATGGAAGTAATAAAACTCACAATTTTCCCCCATAGCACATTTGAGAGACAATAGTGATTTTACCTTCAGGGCCTTATTTTATTTTATTTTATTTTATTTTATTTTACTTTATTTTATTTTATTTTATATTTTATTTTATTTTATTCTATTATTTTATTTTATTTTATTTTATATTTTATTTTATTTATTTTATTTTATTTATTTTATTTTTTATTTTTTATTTTTGAAATGACCAGCTTCTTTCTCTTTGCAAATGATTACGGTTCTTAAAGTCATATATATGCTTTCACCAGAATAGAAAGCTTCCAATTTGAGGATCTCAATTAGAGGAGCATTTATTTTTGTCTAGAAGTAAGACCTGATTGTTCATCAGTTGTTTCTTAACCCACAATATCCCTTGTGTTTTCTTAGGCCAAAGATGAAGAAGAGGCCTTTCTGGATTGGAGTAATGATGATGATGATGATGATGGGTTTGATCCGAGCACACTTCCAGATCCAGATAAGCACAGAAGCTCTGAAGAATCAGATAGTGAAGATGTGGAAAATAAAATTAGGTATGTTTTACCATTGGTGGCAGTTAGTATATGAATCTCCTTTTAATTCTAAAGATGTTGTAGAGACAAATGTCTCATGCTTTTTTCATCATGTTAAGGGCCCTCTCATTGTTTCAGTAATCCCTGTTAACAGATACAAGTATAAAAGTTATATTTTCTTTTTCTTTCTTTCTTCTTTTTTTCTTCCTATCTCTTTTTTTGTGAATCCTTTATGGTTAAGTATTTGATGCACTGGGGTATATTTAATGCAAACAGGGGCAGGATTTTATTTTGATTCACTGTCAAAGGACTCTATTGAGAATGTTGTTAAGAATTGTCTCTGAATTTTAGAAAGGGGGCATTATACTTTCACATTTTATGATATAAAGTTAAGTAATAAATGCATAAAATAAGGGAAAGCTCATACATAAATGGCCCTTGAAAAATTCTTTCAGTTTAAAATGTGTTCATTTGTAGTCTACATGTGAAATTTCTGTTTATACTCTTAATTTCTTTTCCCTTCTTTCTTAAAATCTCCTCAATGGCAGTGAATAAAGATATATGTAAACTAAATCCAAACTTGTTTTAGGAAAGTGAAAGCATTCATAAGTAAATTCATACAAACTAGAATTTTGACAGTAGTAATTGCTGCTGTTACTGCTAATTATAATAATAACACCAGTACAGTTTTTCTGTATTGTTTCAGTTTGGCTATATCTTTTTTTTTTTTTAAGATTCATTCATTTATTTATTTATTTATTTATTTAGAGGGGAAGGGAGGGGGAGAGAGAGGGAGACATCAATGTGTGATTGCCTCTCACATGGCAGCATGGTCCCCACTGGGGACCTGGACCACAACCCAGCCATGTGCCCTGACTGGGAATTGAACCAGCGACCATTCGGTTCGTAGCCCGAACTCAATCCACTGAGCTATGCCAGCCAGGGCTGACTACATCTTTATTCTTTGCCTCTCAAGAATGACTGGATGCTAAGATTTTACGATGTTGCCTTTAGAGGTCCTCCTGGTATGTTCACAGGTATTTGCTGCCT
The DNA here is from genome assembly GCF_019186645.2 of Phyllostomus hastatus. Lineage (NCBI taxonomy): Eukaryota > Metazoa > Chordata > Mammalia > Chiroptera > Phyllostomidae > Phyllostomus > Phyllostomus hastatus. Next base: position 4,580,145 of record NW_025333530.1, read on the forward strand.
TGTTTCTAGCCTCCACTCAATAATGATAGGAACAGTTAGTGATCCAGCCTTTTGGTCGTCGTCCTGTCTCATCCAGTAGGTTATTCTCTGGGTATTAACTTTGCATTTTCAGAAATGAATTTACTCTTAAGAGACTAGATACACCAATTAGAAAAAGGGTATTACCAAAGTAACAGCATGAGCTAGTTTATTTAGAAGTTTTCTCTGAATATTTGTTTTTCTTTCACATTAGTTGACATCCATAAATATTCAATATGGGTAACACTTCTGTCTTTCTACATGGAAACACACTTAGTCAGTAGAAAATATACAGAAGAAAGCCAGACTTAATGGAGAATGACTAGGTCTGGGGTCAATAATTTCTCAGGGAGGTCTGATAGGGTTTTAAAGAGTTTGTACCTCTCCCCTCAGTTCAGTGCACAGCCACAGTAGATTTAAAACATCCTCCATCCTCTGTAGGTTATCAGAATGGTCATCTCTAACTCTGAGATTCAAAAGGATTCTGATGTGCAAGATTCAAGTCCTCTACAGTTAAGATGACAAAAAGAGACCTCTTGCTTATAATATGGTCCCAGGGACAATGAAAGTAATGTGACTTTGAATTCCTTTGAAGGAGCTTTAAGAATGTTGCCATTATAGCTCTATTTATTCTCATTTATAAAGCTGTGAATATAGGGAGCAGGTAATCTACCTGTAGTACAGAGGGGTGTCAGCTGGTTAGTCAGCAGCAGATGCTCTAACTCAGTGGGAGGCTCTAAACTTTGTGTGTGTGCTGTTTTGCAGAACAAGTATAGAAAGTAAGCGTTTGCTTTGATGCTCTCTTGTTTCTTTCCCTGTTTTCTTTCATGTTATAAATTCGTCCAGGATGTGTTTTACTCTGTGCCTTTCACTTCTGGGTCCTGTTTTGAAATTAGCATAGATAGAAGTAATACAAGATGTTAGGATTTGTTGTTGTTATTAAAACAAAGACAAAATAATTTGTTAGGAAACCTAGCTCTTTGTTGCAGTGGACTTTGTGACACCATAGAATTCTGTGGTCTGCTAGGAACTACACAGAATTATGTATTCTTGTCTCCACTGAGTTTTCATAGAGATTTTATACCTTCTGAGGGAAAAAAAGCCTCAAATATTGCAATGGTCTTTTTGCTCACGAATGACTGACTTTTCATCTCTCTGTCTTCCAAATACTCTGTATAATGTTGTTATATGGATTTCACAATAAAAACACTTAGACAAGTTTTTATATGTGGTGCCAAGAATTGTAGTAAGAATCTTTAATATTATTTAAATCACATTCTACTTAAGAGTTAAAAATACCCACTTGATCTGTTAGTCCTTAGCTTGTAATATTTCCTCCATCCATTCTTTCAGTTAGGAATTTGTTTTTAATAGCTGTCATGTGCCAGGTATAGTGAGTACAGATATGGAGGATCAAAATTAAGCAAGAAAAATAACCTTTCCTGCTTTCACAGTTTTATTTCAGTGGTGGACATAGATAGCTAAGCACAAAATTACAAAACAATGTGATGGGCAAGCACTATGATTTTTGCCATGAGGGAGGCAGTAGGGAGGGCACATAAGTGGTGGGCATAGCCTGGGCTTGATGAATCAGGTAGAGCTTCCTAAAGGGAGGTGGCATCAAAGCTAAGCCTGAAGTAGGTTTAAGTCTTACTGAGCAGGGAGAAGGTATAAGTTACCCTTCTGAAGAGTGTGGCCTTTGAAGTGAGACAAGAGTGTCTTTAAACATATTCCAGTTAAAGTCTTCTTTCAATAAAATTGTTCCTTTTAGCTGTGCCTCACAAGCTGAGAGATTTGGTTCTGAGCATGTAATGTAAGATTAATTTTTGTATATCTAGTAGCATTCATCATGTTTGGTTTATAGCCATCTTCATGTGAATTGCTAATGATGTAAAAATTTGCAGAGTATTGAATTTGATGAAAAAGAAGCAGCTGGATGTTTCAGATATTCATTATCCAGTCAAATTGAGTTTTTAATATTTATAATCTTAACCTTTTTCTAACAAAAAAAGAAAAAGGTGGTTAGATGCTTATTGACTTACATCAATCTTTTCATAGACTGTGGTCTCTGGCTAAGGTTGCTTCATAAAGAATTGTTTTATTGTGGGGTGTTTGGTAGGTGGCATAAGAACAATTAATTACATCTGTAATTTGGACTGAGACTAGTGGCATAATTTAGTCATGATAAATTCTGTATGGATTGATACCTTTTCCTGTTCAGAGTAAACATTTTACATCTAATATATTTAGCTGTTCTTTTTGCCTAGTCTGTCTGACACAGCTCTGAATCAAAAGACTAATCAAGGATTTTTGTCTTTTCTTTTTTTATTTGCCTGGGGGTTTTGTTTTGTTTTTAAAAATCTGTTCCATGAGTTTTCTGGTTTTGAGTCAACTTGCCTATTTTTAAAAGGTACCTGTACCATGAAGGAGATGAACCACCTTAATCTCTGTGGTTTCTCCTAATGTTAATGTAAATTTTTGCCCAATAACTACTTTTCCAAGACTTTGCAGTCAACATTTTAATATACAAAAGGCTTTTCAACTGGAAAAGAAATGTGTATAAGTCAAAGATGAATAAATTTCTGGGGAAAGAAATTAATAAAAATCATTTTCATTTCATTTTTAACTATTTGGGGGCTGCGTATTTGATGTTATATATTTTATATTAATTTTAGGGAATTATTGGTGCCAAATATAGAGAATGGCTTTTAAAGGGATTTTTCTCATTCAAAGTCTAAGTAATTATTAAAGGCAAAACCCTTATAGTTGGCTATAGTTTCCACTTACTTGAATCCCTGCTCTCCTGAACCTAGCTTTGGGTGGCTAATGTTGAAAGAAGTTGGCTCAGCTTAGTGATATATTGACCTTATTGTGTGCCTGCTTCCTTTCCTTTTACCCTTTTTAACTTCAGGAAATTTATCCCTGATTCCAAAAGTCTTAGCAACTTTTAAGAGAAAAATCTTCATCACTCTTCTTATTTGTGAAATACAAATTTCCATGAACTGTCAAATTTCATAGAACTTTTATCAGAACTTAACATGAATTGTGGGTACTGAAGAAGTTAATTTACTTGACTCTTGAAATTGTTCTTTTTGTGTTTCTCCCTTTTGCTATTGCCCTGAAAATAAAACAAAACAATATCCTGTGTGACATATAGTATGAATGGAGAAACTTCCAAGGAAGATTGTGGAAGATTGGGTGGGAGTAGGGAAAGACAGTATTTTTTTATGTCTTCAGACTTTTAGGAGAAAGGTTGCTACCCATCAAGGAAGGAAGGTGTTATTTCCTGGGGTGAGGTCAGGAAGGAGAAATTGTATTTTAAGAAATTGGGGTTTCAGAAGCTCTCAGCTTGGCATTACTTGTAATCTCAGTTTTTGCCCCTGCTTTGTATCCCTCTGTCATTAAGTGACCACTGAATGACTGTCACTTGTTGACAGTTATTAGTTTGTTATGTTTCAGAAGTGCTAGGATCTCTAAAAAGATAGATGAATGGCTTGGATGCCATGAAGCCAAAGTGAACCATCTAGCAGGGGTGGTGAACAACCTAGTGGGGTTCTCTCGGCAGCTGTCCTGATTCTGGTGCATGGCAACTTTGTTTTTACTGAAAGGACTGTTGAGGAAGACACTCTCATAGGACCACCCTTTTTTCATTTCACTGTCCTTTGTATAGAATGTATTCATACCAAATGACCATGTAACATTCCACCATTGGTTACACCATAATTTCCTTATCCACTCCTTTTAGAATTTTAGTTTATATCCAAGTTTATGTTTTGGGTACTGTTTGGTTTAGGTTTTGCCATTAGAAGTAATTTAATGGACAGCTTTGTTGAAGATTGGGTTATCTCTTTTAAAATCATCTGAAGGACTAATAAACAGTAAGACTAAAGTGTAAAACTTAGTTTTTCCAGAAAACTGGAATATTGAGGACATGCTTGGGTGGGTGATGATCTTACATGCTGAAAAATAATCAGTGAAAGTAGTTGAGAAAAACTGATGTGCTGCTGGGAGGACAAAACGTTTTACTTACAGATTAGTAACAAGAAAAATATGTAATACATTCCAACTTGTATGGATTGTTTACATGTGGTTTTTTTTTAATTTGGGAGAAGTGAAATAATTATGTATGATTTCTACATGGTGCAGAGCAGGGATTCTTGACCTTGAGTCTGGATGAGCTTCAGGGGGGTCTCAAATATCTTGAAATTGTTCCCAAAGTGGTGTCATGGGTGTGCCTGCAGCATAGATGCTCCTGTGCAATTATCTGGCCAAGAGTCATGAATTTTCATCTAATTCTCAATTGTGTTTATGAACATCCCCAAAATCACCAGAAAGATTAGGGACCAAAACTTGTTAATTCCAAATGACATGTGTGAATTTTATAGAAAGAAACATGTACATGTATCAGTAGTGTAATTACAGTTCTCTGACTTCTGTTTCATTCTTACCACCCCAGTGTTCTCTGATTATTAAAATTCTGATCTAATAGGACATCTTCTGCTCTTGCAGTTACGTTTGTAATGAACTCTGAGCCAATAAATCTTTTCTTTGAATAAATTGTTTTTTAGTACTGAGCTGCTAGAAAGGAGATGGTAAAGGATGTTGATGCATTTTCAGTTCCGTTTCTGTATGCAGTAGCTTTCACCATCAGAAGGAATCTGGGCATATTTTATGAAATGTGCTGCAGTAATTAATCTTCATTAGGACTGTTGCCATAGCCTTGTAAATTAAAATTTGGGATGAGGGAAAAGTCTTTGGCACAACATTGAATACCAGAATACCAATACTTAAGGATAGGTATAAAGATTTCTGAAAATGTTTTAATGGTTTCAGCTCATTTATTATTAGCTAAAAATTCTCTAGGAAGAAGTCTAAGCTGCATTTATTGATATGACTGCAAGAGGGAGAATTTTATACAACTGGGGCGTAAACTGGACATTCAGGTACTATGCTCTTGGTAGCTTTCACACACAATTTGGCAGCATGTTGTAAAAGGACACCCAGGGGTTTCCATGTGAGTGAACATTCACTGTTCTCCACTTCAGTCCTCAACTAGATTGCAGCTAGATCATTCTGCAGCTTCATCTGCTACCTTTTCTTTGCCTTCCAAGAAAAGGAGGGAAAAGGAAAGGTTGAAAAGCTGCACAGACACTACAGTAAAGGGACTGTACCCCCTTGTCCTGGCATCTGTTAGATTTCTGAACAGGGTTGTACAGGATCTTGCTCCTGTGTTTGTGGTGTGACACAACATAGACTCGCAGACCTCTAATCATACAGGAATAAACGCAGCTGCTGCAGAAGTTAAGCGCTCTGACACAAGGCGTCATGACACTCCTGGCTGCACAGTCTCTTTTGTGGTATCAGGCTTACAGAATCCCCAGTGATTTCCACTGCCATTTTAGAAGTTAATTATTGGAACTGCTTGTCCCAGTGTCCTTGGAAGTTTAGTGCTCACTCTCCTTTACTGTGTTTCTGTAAAGCTCTGCATACACCAGGAAAGAAGTTGGTAGGTTTTCCCAGCAGGCCCTTTTCTTTCGTGGTGCCTTGACCACAATCATCTGACAGCACTTAGAACATCCTTGAGGCTTGAAGTAATAGTTCTAAGTGCAGAATTCTTGCAACCCAGAGAATGTGATTTCCAGGTTACGGAGCTGTTCTGATCTCTTTGTTGGAGTTAACTCACACATTATTTATTTAAACTATGTTGTTTATCAGTGAGCCATATTCCTATTCACAGCAGGTACTAATGATTACGCTTTTTTTGGTGTAATGTATCATTTGTCCCATCTCTTTTCATGTCTGTAAGTCTATTGGGTAAAGCTTCCTAGGGACCAGAGAGAAATTTTTAAAAATCAAGTGGAGTAAGACCTAGTGGTTTTCTCTATATGGAAAAATATGATATATCAGTGAATTAGTGTCTCTTCTTTGCCTTCCTGTATCTATACATAGGAATTTAAACTGTGTCTGCTCCTGGCAGAATGACCTCAGGTGCATCTGTGTATACAAAAATAGTTGCTATAGCAGGTGTAAGATATGAGTTACATGAGCTTTTATGAGCAACAGACTGAATGCCTTGCCCACATGCACCACTGCATGTAGTTTGGAAATACTGATCTATAAGCCATGTTATCATAAGCTTTTCAATATGAGTAGAAGCAGAAGTTTTGGGAAATTACATCTGTTTTAGAACAAAGGCAGGCTACTTGGCCCCGTGGGAAGACTTTGGCTTTTGGGGTCAGATAAACAGAGCTGAATCTTAAGACCTGAATGTTTTCTAAGAAAATAATCTTTCTTTTATAGTTGTGAACCATGAACAAGTTACTTAATCTCTTGACCCACAGTTTTAATCATCAGTCAAATGAAGATGAAATTCTTATTGCAAGGTTATCATAAAGATTTAATAATGGTAAAAAAAAGAGTATAATACTAATACGGTTGCTGATCTATGGTAATCATTTTAATTACTAAAGCAAAGCAGTGTTAGGAGTTTTTAAATGAGTATATACATTTACAAGAATAGAATTGAATGTCCTTTAAGAAATCTACTTTCCTTTTTTTACCTCATCAAAACCATTCATTAAGCCCCAGATATACAACATGGTCAGGCTTCTATTCAAAATAGCCTACAAAAATACCTTATACACTTATACACTCAAAAAGGATGGATGATACAATAAAAATAATGTCATGTAATATGTTCTACTCAACATATGGGTAGAGTCAATATCACCAAATTATCATGTGGGAGATGCCTTTACTTGTCAGTTCTCCTTCAACAGCACAGTCCTGTTATTCAGGCATTCAGTAAACTGAAAGGTTTACTATGTGCCTGGCATAGAGCAGTAAACAAGAGAGACTAGATCCCAGCCCTCTTAGAGCTTACACTCTGGGGAGGGAGATGGGCTAAATAGAAACAGAAAAGAGATGGTGATAAGGGCCATGAAAATGCTAAGTGTGGGATAATGGGAGGAATTGGGAGCATTCACTTCATATGAGGCATTCAAGAAAAATCTCTCTGAGGTGAGACCTGAAAAATTATTGAAAGGTTTCTTTTTAAGTAAAGAAGGAATAATTTATCCTAATGCTCTAACTGTGAATCCCTTTGATATTTATTAAAATTTACACATGGACAAAAACTAGGGGGCGTAGAAATGGGAGGGAGGTGGGGAAGGAGGGGTGGGTGGGCTGGGATGGGAGTAAAGGACAGAAAACTGTACTTGAACAATGATTAAAATAAAATTAGAAAAGAAAAAAAATTTAAATATCTACACCAACAGTATAATCATGACTATACAATTATGTGTATTCCTGCCAGAGGTGCTTTCTCCATTCTTTTACTTTTTAAAAATTTTTTTTAAAGATTTTATTTATTTATTTATTTTTAGAGAGGGGGAAGGGAGGGAGAAAGAGAAGGAGAGAAACATCAATGTGTGGTTGCCTCTCACACGCACTGGGGACCTGGCCTGCAACCCAGGCATATGCCCTGACTGGGAATTGAACTGGTGACCCTTTAGTTCGCAGGCCAGCACTCAATCCACTGAGCTATACCAGGCAGGGCTTGGCTCTTTTTCATCCCATCATTCTTCAACCATGTGTTTATCCAAGGGTGATGCTAGTTGGCTTCATGGAAGGAGATGAGGGTAAGAAATAGCTACTATTCTAGTCTACAAGTGGCAACTCATTGGAGAGGCATATGTTATGAAGTTTATAAGAAAAGGTGAGTGAAGTTGAAATAGTCTGAGTATTCCAGTTGAAGGCTGGAAACATAATTCAGGTTATGAATTAAAGTAGCATGGCATTCTTTGGGGTAAGAGGAAAAACCTCTAACGTGTTTAATAATTTGTTATACTTTGTTGATAGTAAATCAACTCTTTTAAACTATGTAAATTTTTTGTTAATAGACTTTAATAGCAATTTTAGTTTTTACAGTAAAAATTGAATGAAAAATAGAGTTTGCATCTACCCTTTGCCCCCGCCCATCTTTCTTATTTTCAGCATTTTGCTACCTACACTGACATATAGTTATCATTCAAAGTCTATAGTTTATATTAGGGTCCATTCTTTGTATTGTACATTTTAAAAGTTTTGACAAATGTATAATATATATCTGTCAATACAGTATCATACAGAATAGTTTCAGTGCCCTAAACAAATCTGTGATCTACCTATTTGTTCCTCCCCATTTTTTCTCCCCACCTTTGCCTCTCCCTGCCACCCAGCACCTGGTAACCACTGGTCTCCCTACTGTATTCATAGTTTTGCTCTTCTAGAATGTGAAATGGTTGGGATTATATAATATGTATCCTTTTCAGTTGGCTTCTTTCACTTAGCAATATGCTTTCAACGTTTCTCATACTTTTTGTTACAGAACCCTACCAATGCTGTTCTGGAACAGCTATGGGGTTTGATTGCCTGCCACCAAGAAGTGTGACTCCCAATGCAAGAGTTTGGTGAAAAAGGAAAGGGGTTGTTTGTTTAAAGGTTGTACAGATTTAGAATAATGGCAGATTTCTGCCCTTAAGTCCTGCTCCCTTTAAAACACCCCAAAACACATAGTTCTGCCTCTCTTTGGAAAACCAGGTCAGTTTCAGAATATGCCAGTCTAAGGTACCATCTTTCAGAAAAGCAGAAATGTGAAGAAGATGAGCATTCCCAGTCTCCATGCAGCTCCATCAGCTCTGCTGCTGTCTTCTCCAGGCAGGCTGAAATCTGGGAGGTTGGGCAGGTCCCCACCGCATAGCCAGCTCTGGTAACTCTGAACCTCTAACTTTCAGGCCTCCTCTCTCCAGACTGTGTGGCTCTCTCACTCTGCTCTCCTGGCAGATGTCCTTTGTTATACTCCAGACCTCTTGGGGGACCTCCTTCTCTTTCAGCCCATTCTCATTTAAATTCTCAGCCCAGAACTTCCTGCATGACCTCATATCGGACCACTCCTATGGTGTGTTAATGTCTTCCATTTTTGCCAGTCTCTCTGTCTCTTTTACCTTCTTTTGGCTGCCATCTTTAGTCAGGGCAGCAGTTCCCAGCAACACATGGACATCTGGGGTAGGCATCCACCCCGTCTCTTACGCAAGTGCTATAATCCCAGCTATGTCATCAGTTCCTGAGTGTCCTCACAGTCATTACACAATTCTCCCTGAACGGCAACCCTTGTCCCTTCTGGAGGGCATGGCTATTGATTTGCCATTGTTAAACAGTGTATCTCAAATGTTGTATCATCCACTTCCTCATACCCCCAATCAAGGATTGTAGGTAGGGGTTATGTTCTCCTATTTTCCAGGAACTCTCAACTCTGCATCCTGTTACATTTTATGACCTAAAAGCTCATTTCTTTTATCACTGAATAATATTTCATTGTATGAATGTGCTACAGTTCGTTTATCCATTCATCTGTTGAAAGACATCTTAATTGATTCTAAGTTCTGGCAATTATGAACAAAGCTGCCATAAACATGTGCAGGTTTTTGTGTGGATATAAGTTTTCAGCTTATTTTGGTAAATACCAAGGATTGTGATTGCTGAATTTCATGAAAAGAATGTGTAACAAATTTCCAAAATGTTTTCCAAAGTGGCTATACCATGTTGCATCCCACCAGCAATGAATGAGAGTTCCTTTTGTTCCACATGCTTGCTAGTATTGGGTGTTGTCAATGTTTTAGATTTTAGCCATTCTGTAAGAATTTTTTATAGTTTAAAGAAAGCTGGTTTTAATTTTTAAAATACAGTAAACCCTGACAATCAAATAGTTTGTTTTTAAATATTCAGTATATATGCAGTGAAATCCTATTCCACCAAATGTGAAATTCCAATTTAGCAGTCTTTACTTATAAATGGGACTGACATTTGAGGAACTTTCTTCCCAACTTGCCAGAGCTAAGATTCCTTATCTGAGATAAGACTAATAATAATACATTCAATTTTAATGAAAGCACCAATGATTATTGTTGCTGAGAACCTACATATACCAGAGCTTTTGTAAATTATATAAATATAAGAGCTGGTTGAATATGCTAATCTGGTGGTGAGGAAAAGAACTCTAGGCTAAAGATGCCTGTTTTAAAAGTCATTAGCATTATGGAAGATGCTTGAAATTCTGAGTATGTGAATACTCAGAATGAATATGTAAGATGAGATTAGTAGAAGGCCAAGGATGCAACCTAGAAACATGGACATTTAAGTAATGGACAGAAGGGGAAACTAAGAAGATACAACCAAAGGGGTAGTAGCCATCATTTAGTTACTTAAAATTTAGATGACTTTTCATTACATCTCATATGGAAGCTATAGTAATGGTAAAATTGTAACTCTCCACTGGTTAGGTATTAATTCAGTACAAGTCATTTGTTTGGAAAAAATGAGTACTTAATTTAGCCATAATATAATTATTTACATAATTTTGAAAAACATATGCAAAACCAAAATTTAGGAACTTATGCTGTTAAAGTCAGGATTGGTTAGCAGGCAGAAGTCTGTGCACTCACACAGGCCACACTGAGTGCTCTGGGTAATGTTCTCTGTGACTGTGTTGGAAATCAAATTGGAAGCATAGTCTGTTGAAACATTGCCTTCTTTGTTGCAGTGGCAGTAGTTCTTAGGGCTTAGAACAACCCCAACAAAGGTTGCGATTGCTACCATTCAGATGAGTAGACATTTATGGAATGACTTTATTCAGGTTATCTGTATAGATGAAAGTGACAAACAGCCCCAGATTTCAAAAAGCTAAGGCTTTAGTAGGCACAAGGAAAGGATCTGTTCTGAAGTATCATTCAGGATGAGTGCCATGGGAGGGTCACAAATAGTGTGTAAAGTGGTGGAAGTATGTAAGATGGAACCTTTGAGGATGAGGTAACATTTGAACTAGGTTTTGAGGGTTAAGGAGGTTTTAGGTAGTCGTAAAATAGAAAAGGAATTCCAAATGTTGACAAAAGAAGTTGAGAATCTAAAGCATGTTTAGGCACTACCAAGTAGTCCAAAAGAACAGAGTGTGTATAGTGCAGAATAGGTTATAGAAGCAGGACTATACTGGATCATGAGAGTCCTTAAAAATTATAATATATCATGGTAGAAGCAATCACTGGAATGTTAATGAAGAATTACAAGAGCCAAGGTGATCTTTATGAATAATCTTCCTTTCAGCATGTGTAGGGTTCCGGGGAATGGGAGGAATGTTTCAACAAGGACCTTAATTTAAGACGACTAGTTTTTAACTTTTTTTTTCTTGGTGGATAGAGGGCATGGAAACCAGTATTGAATAACTTCTTAGAAACCTATGTAAAACTGAAAAATAAAACTATCCAAAACTTACACAAATTTCTCCATGTAGTCTGTGGAGCACAGTTCTCAAGTCTAGAAAAAAGACTTCTTCATCACAGAATTTTTGGTTTCAACCCTAATGAATCCCATATTTTGATAGATTTTTGTCCTTCAAGAAAGTTAATACTAGCCCTGGCTGGCGTAGCTCAGTGGATTGAGTGCAGGCTGTGAACCAAAGTGTCGCAGGTTTAATTCCCAGTCAGGGTACATGCCTGGGTTGCAGGCCATGACCCCCAGCAACCGCACATTGATGTTTCTCTCTCTAGCTCTCTCTCCCCCTCCCTTCCCTCTCTAAAAATAAATAAATTTTAAAAATCTTAAAAAAAAAAGAAAGTTAATACTTAATTTTTTACATTTGTTTTATTAAACAAGACACAATTTCCAATTCATTCAAATGATTGACGTGTCACATATTACAAAGCTCAGTTAATATAATTCTGGCCAAAAGAAAAGAAATACCAGAATTTGGCCTGTGGCACATCTTTGTAAGTGTTTTGAAATACTGAAAATAACCCATGACCCATCTGTCCTGACCTAAGAAGTATTACCTTTCCCCATACTTCTGTGGATCCAAGTTGATACTTATGTAGAACGCCTACTCTCTATTTTTCTAAAGCTTGTGGAATTATGAGGAATAATTGACATATACCTAGCTGCCCAGAACTACTTTTTCCTTCAAATGTATTTATTTTTTATCGCACAGAGCAGTACAAGCATATTACAGAAAACCCAGAAGATACATATACCAACAGAAGAACATTTCAAAAAAACCTTCCAAATCTTTTTTTCTATGCAAATATACATGCAGCCTTATTTAAACAAAGACTCTAATTCTATATTGGTTTTATTACTGTTTTCAGTGTCAGTAAAGAAATTCCTACAACATTGTTTTCAATAACTGCATCATATTTCATTTGAAATTTTATAACTTATTCAACAAATTAATCCCTTATGATTGGATATTTCAGTTTCCAACTTTCTGAAATTACAAACAGCTTTGCCTTGAATATCCAGTATCTAAATCTTTATGCACATCCGTATTTATTTCTTGGGGTTACATTCCCAGAAGAGAAATTGCTGGGCACGCATACTTGAGTGGCTTTTGAAAGATGGTTGTACATTCTTTCCCAGTAATATACATTCTCACCCAGGAATTTACATTCTAATTAGGAGTAAAGATGCATACAGGTGGGGGGAAAATCACTAGTTTTAGGAAGTAGCAATGCTAGGTGCAAAATGACTAATAAACAGATCTGTAGGAATTGAGAGAAAAGAAATCACTATAATATGGAGTGAAGCAGGGAGAACCCAGAGGGAGGGAGGAAATACCATGCTTACAGGGGGGCATAGTGGGAACACACAAGTGTCTCTGATCTCATGAGTGAGAGCCACCTGTGAGGACTGAGTGTCTAGGAGGAGGCCAGGAGAAAGGCTGACCCTAGTGCCTTAACTCCAGGTGTTACTCCTTTTTTGGCTTCTCATAAATGTAACAGACTACATTCTTATTCTGGGTAACTAGGAAACTACAGGTACCTGAAAAAATAAAATGTTGAAACCAGAAAATCAAACTTACTGAAAAATCAGTTTAATTTCTGAGAGAATTTTGAGGCTTGGGTTCAGAGATTTTAGAAAGTAAGAAAGTTACAAGTATTTTACTTAAAACTCAATTCTTAATATATTAAGAGTTTAAAATTGAAATCACATTCAAATGTTATGTTCTTTTTTTCTTAATGGAAATGAATGGATTGGCTCAAGTGTTTACTTTGGCTATGGTGATGCTTTTATACACTCGTTTCTACTAAAATTTCAAAGTCTTGGAGGTAGAATTTTCTGTTGGTTTAGATTACATATTACATTATGATCTTTTTCTTTGCGTTTTGTTATATGATTAGGTCTTTAAATGACACAGGATGTCATTAATTAAATCTCTTTGTTATTTGGATTATTAGAAGATTAGTAGCTCTGAATCATTTTGCTTTTGGTGGTTTTGTTTTTACAGTGGTAGTGGGGCTTTGGGTCTCTGAGCCATGCTTTTGCTTTTTAAGTTGAGTTTTTTTGTTTTTTTAAATTATGCTTTATTGATTATGCTATTACAGTTGTCATGCTTTTTCCCCATTTGCTCCCCTCTACCCAGCACCCCTCACTCCCTTAGGCAGTCCCCTCACCATTGTTTGTCCGTGGGTCATGTTTTTAAGTTCTTGCACTACTCCATTTCCTATGCTAGACTTTATATCCACATGGCTATTCTGTAACTACCTATTTGTACTTCTTAATCTCCTCAACTCTTCATCCATTCTCCCACAACCACCTCCCATCTGGCAACCATCTCATAACTAACTACTTTTCTCTTACTGTTTTTAAGATTCTCTATGTAGCCCTGGCTGGTGTGACTCAGTGGATTGAGTGCTGGCCTAGGACTCAACAGGTCGCTGGTTCAATTCCCAGTCAGGGCACATGCCTGGGTTGTGGGTCAGGTCCCCAGTAGGAAGTGCACTAAAGACAACCACACATTGATGTTTCTATCACTCTCTTTCTGTCCCTTCTCCTCTCTCTAAAAATAAATAGATAAAGTCTTCTTTGAAAAGCTTCTCTCTTTATCTTTAATGTTTGACATTTTAATTATGGCATGTCTTAGAGTGGGCCTCCTTGCTTCCATCTTGTTTAGGACTCTCTCTGCTTCCTGGACTTGCATGTTGTATTTTTTTCACCAAATTAGAGAAATTGTCTTTTACAGTTTTTTCGGATAGATTTCCAATTTCTTGAGTTTTCTATTTCTGGCACCCCTGTGCTGCGAATGTTGGAACTCTTGAAGTTGTCTCAGGGGCTGCTTTACACTATCCTCATTTTTTTATTCTTTTTTTGTCTTGTTGTTCTATATGTTTTTTTTTCTTCCTTATGTTCCAAATCATTGATTTGATTCTCAGCTTCATCTACTTTACTGTTGTTTCCATGTAAATTGTTCTTTATTTCAATTAGTGTATCCTTCATTTCTGACTGGATCTTTTTTATGCTGTTAAGGTCCAGACTGAGTTCCTTGAGTATCCTTATATTCAGTGTTTTGAACTCTGCATCTGATAGATTGCTTATCTACACTTTGTTGAGCCCCTTTTCTGAAGTTTTGGTCTGTTCTTTCATTTGGGCCATGTTTCTTTGTTTCCTCATTTTGGCAACCTCTCTGTGTTTGTTTCTATGTATTTGGTAGAGCTACTTTGACTGTGTGTCTTGGTAGTGTGGCCTAATGTAGTAGGTGTACTGTAGGGTCCAGTGGCACAGCCTCCCCTATCACCCAATCTGGATACTCAAGGTGTGCCCTTCGTGTGGGCTGAGTACACTCTCCTCTTGTAGTTGAGCATTAGTTGCTGTTGGCAGATCAATGACAGGGATTTACCCAGGCCAGTCAGTTGCAAAGATTGGCTGTGACCACTGTCCACCTACCTCCTCTGTGGAGAATCAGCTGTGCAGGGGCAGGGTGGTGGTGCTCCTATGTGGTCTGTAGCTGTTCACTGGGTGTTGTGGTCCTGGGGTTACCCAGGTGGTGCAGGCCAAGATCAGCCCCCACCTGTGTTTTGCCCGGGGCACTCTGCCTAAGCTGTAAAGCAATCTGAGATGGCTGCTACTTGTGCTGGGCTTGGAGATTCCTAGGCGAAGCCAAGCTGTGATTCTAATCTGGCTGCTGCTAGTGCTGATCTTGGGGCTCAATGAAGCCAGCTGCTGCTTGTTTGATAGGTTTTAGAAAGTTGTGAAGCATAAGCTAAGACCAGCCATTCATAATGAAAAGAAGCTTGGGTGGGCCCTTGAGTTTGGTGGGGCAGAGTCTCTGGGGATCTCCAAGGTGGGTCAAACAGTGTTAGCCAGGTTGATGGAGTCTCAGATATGTCACCAAACCTACTGGCTCTGTGGAGGAGGGTTTAACAAAGGGACAATGGCCTCTGCTCACCCTGGTGTCAGACACTTCAGTTTCTCCTGCTGTACCACTGGTTACCTTTCGAGCTGCTACCCTGGATATGGAACTCAGAGGGAGTGAGTCTGAGTTGGTGAGTCCGTGTGTGGGTTCTTTAAGAGGAACTACCTGGGGCTCCAGAAGTTTCTTCCTGTGACACAATTCCCACTGGTTTTTGCAGCCAGAAGTTGTAGGGACTTACTTTCTTAGCACAGGAATCCTAGGCTGGGGGACCTGGTGTGGGCCTGGGACTCCTTGCTCCTGAGACCTCCTTCCCAAATTTTTATCCACCACATATGGGTGTGGGACCAGTCCATTCTGCATCTGCACTCTCTTACCAGTCTGGATGGATGTAGTTTCTTTAATTCTATAGTTGTCAGACTTCTATTCAACTCTATTTTTTAGTTGTCAGACTTCACTCAACTTGATTTCTGATGGTTCTGAGTGATAGTTGTTCTGTATGTCAGTTGTAATTTTGAGGTGGTTGTGTGAAGAGGTGAGCCATGTGTGCCCTGCTGCCTTCTTGACTGGAAGTCCCAAGTTGAGTCTTATCAACCAATGTGCTGTGCTCTCTTAATGCTGAGCCAGTCATTGAAGAGACTGTCTTTTTCCCCACTGAATGTTCTTGGCTCTCTTGTCAAATGTATATTTGACTCATATGCCAGAATTTCTTTCTTTGCTCTCAGTTCTGTTCTTTTGGTCTATTTGTCTGTTTTTTATACCAGCATCATATTGTTTTTGTTAATATAACTATAATGTAGTCTAAAATCTGGATGTGTGATACCTTCAGCTTTGTTCTTCTTTCTCAGGATCACTTTGGTTATTTAGGGTCTTTTGTGGCTCCATATAAATTTTAGGATTTTAAAAAAATATCTCTTTGCAAATGCCAGTGGAATCTATAGATGACTTTGGGTAGTATGGTCATTTTAACAATATTAATTCTTCTGATCCATGAACACAGGATATCTTCTTACTTATTTATTGTCTTCTTCAGTTTCTTTCATCAAAGCATTAATAGTTTTCAGATACAGATCTTTCAGCTCCTTGGTTAAATTAATTCTTGAGGATTGTATTGTTTTTAATGCTTTGTGAATGGGATACTTAATTTCTTTTTTAGATATTTCACTATTAGAAACACTATTAATTTAACTCTTGCAATTTTCCTGAATTTATGTATTAGTTCTAACAGATTTTGGTGGAGTCTTCAGAATGTACTATATATAAGATCATATTATCAGCAAACAATGACAGTTTTACCTCCTCCTTTCTGATGTGAATGCCTTTTATTTCTTTTTGTTGCATAATTCTCTGACTGGGACATCTAGTACTGTGCTGAATGTGGGAGTATCTTGTCTTGCCCCTGATCATTAGTGCCACCTTGGGGGAGGGGTGATGTGAGTAAATTCAAACTGCTCCTCTTACTCTCTCCTATGAATCCAAACTCGTATTTTTTGCTCCAGTTGTGTACTAGAACTTCACTGGAAACCAGGACTTCCACAAGGTTCCCTTGTCTGTGGGTGATTGTCTAAGACAGTGTTTTCCCACAGTCAAGAGGGACAGGAGCAAGTTCATGGAACATTGCAAGCCTCACAGTTGGGACCAAGAATTGTATGTTCATTACCCAACACACAGTTGGGTGCGACTTGGAAAAATACAGAACACTGAAGAAGGAATTTAAGGAAGTTACAAGTAAATAGAAGCATATACTTGACGCGATCACCGGCCTACAGTGAGTGCGGAACGCTGCGGATGGCTCGTCAAAACGAGAGAAAGACATACACAGAGACAAGCAGTTTCTGTGGGGAAGTAGGAATGGAATGGCCACTCTCTGGTGGAGAGAGGGCCCTGTTCCCCCTCTGGAGAAACTTTTTATTGGTTTTGTTTGTATAGGAATTCAGGTAAAGCTCATTAAACATTGCCGGGAAGTAAGGATCAAACAATAGATAGCAAGGAAGTCTGAGGGCCTATTTTGAGTCAGGATCAAAGAGCTGTAAAACTTTAAAGAACAAACTTACTTCTTCCTTGGACCCTTATCATTCAACTGAGAGCATTCTAAACAAAGCAGGTTTCATAGGATTACATATTCTTTCTTAGGCCTGATCACCCAGGGAACCCGCCCTTTTCAGCACAGGGCTGCACCACCCTGTCATTGTTTCAGGCTTAGGTGGAGCAAGGGAAGTAAGGCAGCCAAGGGATAAGGAGATTTTCTCCCAGATGAGGAGGACTCAGGCTCTATCACAGCTGAGGAGCCAGGGTCCATCACCCCCTTTTGCTATAGCCCCCAAAGTCCTTTCTTGGGGGCCTCCCACGTGATCGTGCCTGCCTTAGGTCATTCCCCCTTTGGGGAATCTTACCTGTCATTGGCTAACCGACCAAGCATTAGGGTTCAGTTATGAATGAAGCAGCAGAAGCAGCGCTCCTGCCAGGGAGATAAGCTATTGTCTCCTTGCTGGCTTAAGGTCCAAGGCCACTCCCTCAGCCTTAGCCTTGGAGGGGGTTACAGCTTCTGATACCAGGCAGGGCAGTCCCCAACATATGCTGTGTTCATAGATTAGAAGAATTAACATCATTAAAATGTCCATAGTACCCAAAGCAATCTATAGATTCAACACAATCCCTATTAAAGTACCAATGGCATATTTCACAGATATAGAACAAATATTTCAAACATGTATGTGGAACCAAAAACCACCCCAAATAGCCTCAGCAATCTTGAGAAAAAAAGAACAAAGTAGGAGGGATCATAATACTTGGTGTCAAGTATACTACAAGGCTCCACTGTAATCAAAACAGCCTGGTACTGGCATAAGAACAGACACATGGACCAATGGAACAGATTAGAGAGCCCAGAAATAAACCCAAGTCTGGGTGGTCAATTAATATTTGACAAAGGGAGCAGAAGCATAAAATGGAGTAAAAATAGCCTCTTCAATAAATGGTTCTGGGAGAACTGGATAGGGACATGCAAAAAGTTGAAACTAGACAACCGATTTATACCACACACCAGAATAAACTGAAGTTGGATAAAAGGCCCTGGCTGGTGTGAGTTAATGGATTGATCGTGGGCCTGTGAACCAAAGCGTCACTGGTTCAATTGGTCACTGGTTCAATTCCCAGTCAGGGCACTTTCCTGAGTGGTGGGCCAGGTCTCCTGTGGGGGGCACACAAAAGGCAACCACACATTGATGTTTCTGTCCCTCTATTTCTCCCTCCATTCCTGTCTGTCTAAAAATAAATAAAATCTTTTAAAAAAATAAGATGGATACAAGACTTAAAATAAGTTGTGACACCATAAAAGTACTAGAGGAAAACATTGGCAGGAAAATTTCAGATATCTCATGTGGCAACATTTTTGCCCATATATCTCCTAGGGCAAGGGAAATAAAAGAAAAAAAGAAATAAATGGGATTACATCAAATTAAAAAGCTTCTGCACAACTAAAGAAACCTTCATGAAAATGAAAAGAGAAACTGTATCGGAAAACATATTCATCAGTGATACCTCGCACAAGGGTTTCATCTCCAATATATATAAAGAACTCATATGACTCAACACCAGGAAGATAAACAGTCAAATTAAAAAATGGGCAACGGATCCGAATAGACAATTCTCCAGGAGGACACACAGTTGGCCCATAGACATATTAAAAAATGTTCAACATCATTAGTCATCAGAGAGATTCAGACTAAAACCACTATGAGATGTCACCTCACACTGGTCAGAATGGCCATCGTCAACAAATCAACAAACAACAAGTGCTGGCGAGGATGTGGAGAAAAGGGAACCCTAGAGCACTGTTGGTGGGAATCCACAGTGGTGGAAAACAGTATAGAATTTCCTTAAAAAACTAAAAATGGAACTAACTGCCTTTTGACCCAGAGATTTCTCTGCTGGGATTATACCCTAAGCATCCTGAAACACCAATTCAAAAGAACCTATGTACCCTAATGTTCATAGCAGCACAATTTATAATAGGCAAGTGCTGGAAGCAACCTAAGTGCCCATTAGTAAATGAATGGATCAAAAAACTGTTGTATGTTTACACGATGGAATTATACGCTACAGAAAGAAAGGAGCTTCTGCCCTTCAAAACAGTATGGATGCAACTGGAGAATATTATGCTAAGTGAAATAAGCCAGGTGGTGAAAGGCAAATACCATATGATCTCACCTGTAAGAGGAACCTAATGAATAAAAAAAATGAGCAAAATGAACCAGGGATATGTAAACAAGGAACAAACAGTGAACTGATGGGGGTGGGGGATGAGTGGAAAGAAGGGGAAGGGATTAGTCAAGGAACATGTATGAATGACCTATGGACATGGATAACAGGGTAGGGATTGTCTGTGGGAGTGGGGGTTGGGTTGGGGTGGGCAGATGAGTGCAAAGGGGAAAAAATGGGACAACTGTAGTAGAATAACAATATAATATTTTTTTAAAAGATTCACAACTTCTTTGATTTAGGACCCTTTCCTTGCTGACTGAATTCCGATCATATGGGAACTCTTTCATGGTCGTCTTTCCAGGCATTACTTAAATATGCAGTTATTTGCAGATAACCTCGTAATGTTGTCTAGTTTGTTCTTCCATTAGTAAGGAGAAAGGCTGCTGAGTCGGAGCATTGGGCATTTCTGGGAGGTAAATAGGGAAGTTATTAACAGTTTTGCTTCATATGCTTTTTAGGCTCATTCACTTTGATATCCAAGCTATCTTCTAAGGAGTAATGGAGTCCACTGAAACTTAAGCACTTTGTTCTCTTTTTGAATACATCATATGCTTGGGTTATAATGTAATTTCTGTGATTTTTTTTTGTTTATTATATAACATCAATGTAAGCATTTATTTGAAAAGGGAGTAGTTCATTGGCAGTTAACATGTCATGAGCACTACTATGTTCTTGCAGTTGCATAATTTTATTTAATTCTTACAGCAGTACTACTAAGTAAATTATATAATCCCCATCTTTCAGATAAGGAAATTGAGGGTTAGAAGTGTTAGTTGATTGGCCATGGACTGTGTCAGTGTCAGACCAATGCTCTTTCCACAGCCAGTTCTTCCTACTGCTGTCCTGCAAATGTTGACTAAAGCAAGTCAACTCAGATTGCTTTCAGTTGCCTGGCTTTGGGATGAATTTAGAGTCACTGAGATATGGGTGTAAATCCCATGTGTATAACATGGGTCCGATCATTTAACCTCTCTAACCTCATTGTAGAATGAGGCCACTGCTTCTCACACCAAGGATTTTCATGAGGATAAATGTAATCTGTGTAAAATATGTAGCACAGTGCCAAACCCTTAGCAAGCTTTTAATAAGTGGTTGCTACTGCCATTGCTGATAGGTGGGGTTTTTATTTTGTTTTAATTCTATATCCAATAATTGGGTCATCTTTGAACATGATGATGGTGCCTTGAAATGCTTTGAGATGTTTTGCTTTTTAAATGTTTAATGTATCAAGTGATTGCTTCTGTCTTCAGAACTTAGCATTCTTTTTATGCTCTATGCCTCAGGTGTGTTCACAATATGACAGTAATGTTTATGCTTTCTTAGGACTATGTGTGAGCCTCAGATACAGATTTTAAATGAGAAAATATATTTGATGTCTTAATTAATTTGTATGTTAACATTTCAGGTTCTGTTATACTCATGATCTACATATCATAACTTAATCCAACAGATAATAGAATTAGCACCTGATATCTGTTAGCCCACAGACTGCTACCTAAAGGATACTTTAACTTTTCTTTTTCTTTAAAGATTGTATTTATTTTTATTTTTATAAAGAGGGGAAACAAGGGAGAAAGAGGGAGAGAAACATCAATGTGTGGGTTGCCTCTCACGTGGTCCTCACTCTGGAACTGGCCTGCAACCCAGGCATGTGCCCTGCCTGGGAATTGAGCCAGTGACCCTTTGGTTCACAGGCTACCACTTACTCCACTGAGCCACACCATCCAGGGCAGGATAACCTAGCTTTAAATTGAGATAAGTTGATGAGGCAGCACAGCACAGATTGGAGTTCATTTAGAGCCAAACTGTGGATCTCTCAGTGTCCTCAAATTGTGAATAATACATCTGTAGTTTTCTAGAATTATTGTGAGAATCAGATGGGACAGTGTATACAAAGTCCCCTGCACAGTGCCCAGGATGTATGGGCCCCTGCTTTGCATCCATTAATGGGAAGGTACTTATTTGTGACACAGATATCCTGAAGTTGTTACATTTTCTTTCTCTTTTGAATAATGTCACTTTACCAACTATCTGTTATTGGCATTTTTGTCCCATTTTAAGTGTTTGATTTTATAATAATGAATTTAATTATTTATTTATAAAGTAAATCATTGGATTTGTTCTCACCAGTGATACCAAGAAGAAGCAGGGAATGAGGAAAAGGAACAACAGTGAAGTGGAAGACACAGGACTCACAAATAGTAACAAAAAGAAGGCCAAGTGGGAAATCATAGAGCCGTTGGATACGGGCCTGTCTTTAGCAGAGGATGAAGAGCTGGTGCTACATCTGCTCAGAAGTCAAAGCTAAATACTTCCTGCTGCTGTCATCTCCTTAAAACCTCTGGTCACGGTTATGTGGACAAAAAGTTGAAAAAGCAGTAGGCTTTGGGGAACTTAGATAACGTGAGTCCCAAAATATCTGTAGTCTTCTTTCACAGGATGTGCTTGTGCCATCCCAGTGCAAACTCAGAGTGAGGGTGGATTATAAAATTTCTTGTTCCCATTTTTCAGCTGTGCTGTTTTAAATTTTTATCCTTGGGTTCCTACATCTTGACATTAGAAGTGCTTTCTTTGTTTTAATAGTAAGTTCTAGAGACCATGTTTCATTGCTAGGAATTTCTTGCTTATGTTACATAAGTATATGTGTGCTATTAAGTGAAATTGCTCACAATTTTGTTTATTTAATGTCTTTAAAGAGAGAATATGATGGACCAGCCCTAAGAAAGAATATTTTTGAATTGAGATGATTAATAATAAACATTTTCTATAAAATTACTGTTTTCATTGTGTTCATTGATATTAAAGCCCTCTCAAGGGAAGGTTCTTAAGATTGAAATGCTTGGCCAATTCCTGAAATAGTCAATTTTCCATATTCTTAAATTAGCCTTCTCAAAGATATAACTTTCACTTGGCAGATTTGCTCACTGTCATTTACAAAATCTATAGAAGTCCTGGATCTAAAAAACTCTGTGACCTAAAACCTGATCTCTTAGCACATGGTAGCTTGTAGGCCTCTTGCAAGTGCCTGCAAGTGCCTGCCCGGCCACTTCTCCAGCAAACGGCAGACCCCTCTGAGAGTTGGGGGAGCATAAGGCCAACGCATGGAGATGAGGAGAGTGAAGGGCTGGAGAGAAACCCTGATGGCATTGTACTTCCCAGTTATGTCATGGGTGAGAACGTTTTTTTCTTAATTAAAAACTTAATTTTTGTTTTTACATTTTTCCTTTGTTTTGCTTCCAAAAGGAAAGGAGAATGTGGCTCTGTTGCTTGTTCACTTTGTACAGCCACAGCCCTAGGGCCTGGGCAGTTCTGGCACCGTTGCCTCCAGTTGTGTAAGACGGCCTGGGGCTTGGGGGTGGTGCTGTGGCATTCACATGTGGCCACCAGAGCTGGAGTGTAAATTTCCTTTTTGCATAAACTACTTTCAGTTGTATTATTCCTGAAACTGAATGGATCTTCACCTTATTATATACATTGTAGGGGATTTTAGGTTGCTGACTTTGAAAACAAATGAAAATATCAGAATAATGTTGTGAGAAAGCTCAGCTAACAATAAATGGTAAATTATATTGTTGTTTACCAAATACTCACTCCAGCCCCGTCCCTCCCTTTGGGAAGCATACTTTTTACTCATCAGTGGTATTGGATTTGGCTGTGTAACTTTAGCCCTTGGAATGTGTCCTTGTATAAGCAGAGGATTAAGATGCATTGATGTTTCCATCAGTTCTCTTCCAATTTTGTTTTCCATCATGAGACCAGCATGGACCAAAGAGAGGCCACTGCTGTTACAGGGAGATCTAATGACTTTGCTGGAGAGTGGGCAGGGAGCCCCCCTACCCTCTGTGGTACAAGGGCCTGCTCAGTCCCCAGAGAAGGGAGGGGTCGGGAAGTGCTGGAGGTGGTAGGACTGAAACTGCAGTCTGCCAGTGGGAGACCCCCAGGTAAAGGGTAAGCAATTGGTAGACAAACCTGCTGATGATGCCCCACCCTGCAGAGATGCTGCACCTGGGTTTCTAAAAACCCTCCTACCCCCTCAGGGATCATGGTGGCAGGGGAGGGACAGAGACCCTGCACAGACTGATGATCAGGATGGACACTAGCCTGGATTGGCTAGGAAGTTGGGTGCTTTCACTTCATGGAATTTTGGGGTTGAGGATTTAAATGGAGGGCATGAGGGGGGACCTTCTGTGCCCCCTCACTCACCTGGTCAGGAGCTGGCTGGCAGGGGTCAAGTCCTGTGCCCTGGGCATGCCCGTTGGTGGCCTGCAGACACCAAGGCTGCATGCCACATGGGTCCCTAACTATGCTCCTTCTCGCTCTAAGATCAGATGCACAGTATGAAACGCCTGCTAGCTGGGGAGTGTGAACAGTCTCGGGTACAGGACAGATCCTTCCTGCACAACTGGCTGCAGTGGTCTGACAGTGGCCCCAGGCCCCAGGAGAGGGAAGAAGCTGCAGCAGGGCAATGCCAGCACTGGCTCCACAAGTGTGCACTCCAGGGAGGGAGCCTGAAGCCGGGGAGTCGTTCACATAACAGCCTCGGGGGCCCCAGGAAGACATAAGAATGGAACAGATTTCTGGACATTGTCTCTGGTCCTGGGTGCAGCTGGAATCTTTCTGTGTTTTGCAGAAAAGAGGAGCCCAGAGCCAGCAGGTCCCCACTCCCCCAAATTGGGCAACATTTTAATAAAGATCTTTTTCCTTCCCCACCAATCTCTGTTTTATGCCTGTGTTCCGCAATAGGTGGCCAAATCCCACTGTTCAGTAACAGTGCTTCAGTCCAGGCACAGGTTAAAAGGCATGTGGAACACCTGCAGCCACCACAGTCACCTCTCAAACCTGTGGAGCAAGAAATCCACTGAGACTTGGGGAATTATCACAGAAAAACCTGATTAGTACACAAGGTGAGAGAGACACATAATCAGTGATCAAGAGCATTCTTTTATCCAATAAATGCTAGTAAATTTAGCAGCTCCCATATGCCAGGCCCTGTCTCTTCAAGAAGTAAACAGTTCTCTCTCCTGCTAACATACAGTGAGGAAGAGAGAAAAGGAATTTCATCATTTTAGTGTCGTATGAAGAGGCAAAAAGAAGAAGACTGTTGTCTGAGTAAGAAAGCTGTTGCTGGGATGCAGGAAGGAGGGAGGACGTAAGTAGTTGCTTGCTCTGTGACCCAGAGATGAATTCTTGCCTGATAGTATCTGAGGCCATCCATCAGATCCACTTGTGTAAGGTGATCTCTAAAATTGCCTGTGTCCCCGAGAGCAGATACACCCAGCAACAGAACCCTCTGGAGGACTGCCATCTCACAAGCTTAACATGGCATTTTCGATTTGTTTGGAGCTATAAAAAATGGGTATGTTTAATTAAATGTAATTAATTTTGTTACACAACATTTGGAATACCCTGAACATAGCGAGTCATCTCCATGACTCTTGGAGTCTGCCAGAGGAAGCAGATGTTCCCGGGAAGTGTAAGGAGGATGGGAGGTGGCAGCAGAGGTAAAGGGGAAAGAAACTACAGCCAAGATTTGAAAACCTTATTTCACATCTTTTAGACCATTTTAACTAGATGTGTAATCATAGCATGATTTTCTCCCATAGCCCCTGCTAATCTGATGGCCCAGGGCAGACATGTTTTATACCATATTAACCAGTGCCTGCTGAATCAAGAATTGGCAGCTAACCTAAAGGCTAGCCATTAGCCTTGGAGAGAGGCTGGTGCAAAAAGCTGTGCCCGAACAGGGACAAATTGGGCAAATTATGTTCTTACTCTCAAAAACTGAAATTTAGGTAGTCAGCAAAATAAGGTTTTGAGATAGACCAGGGAGCACACAATAGGCAAAAAAGTGAGTTCAGATTCAGAGTTAGGCAGAGCTCTCAGTGAACAGTGAGCATAAAGATAAAAGTAAATGGTGAGAGATCCAATTGGTCACGGAACGTGAAACAAACACATAGGGTAATGAATACGGGGCAGAGCCACAAAGACTTGCAGATACCCTTGTTGAGGTCGCAGACCCATACTCGCCCTGTAGGCCCTGTCTCCATGAGGCTCCCCCTCAGTTCTATTTTTAGATTCTCTGTGCAAGTTGGTCTCCTTCACCACCTGAGGATTAAGACCCCGTTGCCTGAGCTAGTCGAGTGAGTCCTTTGGTTTTTTGCACCCAAAAGAGCTTCAGTAAAACTCAATACTCTAACAATGTACTCCAACCAAGCCTTCAACTTGAATCATTTGGTTTGAGATGGGTCCTGGGATTCTGCATTTTCTTACAAGCTTTCAGGTGATAGCATGCTACTGGCCCCTGGCCACATTTCAATAACAAGGCACTAATGGAATTCAGAGAGTTATTAAAATCATTATTTACAGATAGGAATTATGTCAGAGTACCAGCTGGAAACAGATGATACACACAAATTAGGATCATTTTAAGAGGATTTAATACAAAGATTGTTTTCACAGGCCAGGACAAGGTAAGGAAACCACAAAGGTCTTACCTGAGGCTAGCTGCAGACATGTAACCACTCCTCACACTGAGAGGGTGAGGGTAGATAGCAAAGGAGGGACTAGCAATTTTTGACCTTCAATTGACCTGCAGTCAGCCTGAGGTGACCACAGGGAGTCACCTTAGAGAATAGATGCTGTTACCTCATTCCTGCTGCTCTAGACTCCTGCCAGTGGTCCCCATTGGCCCCAACCACAGCCAGAAAGCAAACTGTCCGGAGATGTAATTTATACAGTCTCCCAGGACACAGAACAAGGTAGAGAAGTGTAAGGGGCCAAGAGAAGACATTGGGATAGAAACGTAGGGCATGAATAGATGGAATCTTTTTGTGGGTGAAGAGGAGAGGCTCTCAGACTTTGTTTCAGGTCTGCTGTGTGCTAGGCACTGTTCTAAGAACCAGATACACAGCAAGGAAGGACAAGCAGCATGCCAGCACACTAAGCACTATCAGGTAGGGAGACATGTTCTGGGGAGTAGGGGAGGGAGGAGCAGGGAGGGGAAGTGGGGAGCAGAGGCTCTTTCAATGAGGGCCAGCAGCACGTAGTGGCAGGATACGGATGAAGGACCCGGTCTCCAAAAGAACTGTTTCACACGTTTTCCTCTCATCTCAAATCTCCAAAACCTCTTCCCCTTCTTCGTTCTTGGCAGAGGACCTTACTTTTGAATTTACTGAGAAAATAGAAATAATTGAAAGAGACCTTCCCCAAACTCCTGTGCCCACCCACATAGCTGCCTCTGTCCCCTCGCACTGTCTTCCTCCTCCGCTGCAGAGGAACGGCCCGCACTGGGTCCCATCTCCTCTGGGAGGTGACCACAGGGAGTCACCTTAGAGAATGGATGCTGATACCCACTCGGGTATCACTCCCGCAGTTGTTCCCTCTCTTTGCAGTGCGAGCAGATTTCTCTTCAGATTAAGGTGTTCCTGTTAGTGAACAAGCATGCTGTAATGTCTCCCATCTTAAAACAAAACCTTGTCCCCCCAGTTTGTTTTTTCCCTTTACAGTATAACTCTGTAAAAGGGTTGTCTATACTTTCTTCCCTCTTAGTATTTCCCTTTCTTCCCAGTACTTTTCTTAAATACTTTATTGAAGTATAATTGATATTGAGTAAACTATACATGTTTAAAGTTACAATCTGCTAAATGCTGACAGTCTGCTAAATGTATCCATGATACCATCACTACAATCAATACTGAACATATCCATCACCCCTAGAAGTTTTCTCATGTAGCTTTGTAATCCCTGCCTTCCTTCCAGCCCTTCCCCATGTCCCAGCCAATCACCAATCTGTTTTCTGTCACTATAGATTGTTCACATTTCCTGGAACTTCATATAAATGGGATCATACAGTGTGTATTCATTTTTACCTGGCTGCTTGCACTCAGCATTGTTATCTTGAGAGTCATCCATGTTGCAGCACGTATCAATAGTTCATTCCTTTTCATTGCTGAGTAATAACCATTGAGTGGATCATACCACAGTTTGTTTATCCATTTACCATTAACCAACAGGTAAGAAAGACTTCCCGTTTTTAACAATCACAAATAAAACTGCTATGCACCTTCCTGTACAAGTCTTTGTATGGTCATATGCTTTCATTTCTCTTGGGTAAATACTTGGGAGTGGGAACAGTTGACTCATATGGCAGTTGTGTATTAAACTTTTTAAGAAACTGCCAAATGGTCTTCTTCTGTGGCTGTACCAGGTTACGTTTCTACCAGTAATGTGTGAGAATTCAGCTTCTCCACATACTCAACTAACACTTGACATGATCAGTCTTTTTATTTTTATTTGTTTTTGAGGTATAATTGGCATGTATTAGTTTCAGGTGTACAACAAATGATTCAATATTTGTGTATATTGTGAAATGATGACCACAATAAGTCTTATTAACATTTGTCACCATACATAGTTACAAAAAATTTTTTTCTTGTGTTGAGAACTTTTTTTTTTTTATGCAGAGGGAAGGGAGGGAGAAAGAGAGAGAGAAACATCAATGTGTGGGTGCTGGGGGCCGTGGCCTGCAACCCAAGCATGTGCTCTGACTGGGAATCGAACCTGCAATGCTTTGGTTCACAGCCCAAGCTCAATCCACTGAGCTATGCCAGCCAGGGCTTGTGTTGAGAACTTTTAAGATCTAGTCTCTCAGCAACTTTGAGCTATGCAATACAGTATTAACTAAAGTCACCATGTGGTATATCACATCCCCAAACTTACTTACTGTATAACTGGAAGCTTGTACCTTTTGATCCTCTTAACCTACTACTGCCTTAGATAACAACCAATCTGTTGTCTATGACAACATTTTTTTTTCAGTCTTTTAAATTTTTGCTGTTTTAATGGGTGTGTGGTGGTATCTCATTATGATTTTAATTTGCATTCTCCTAATGGCTGAAGATATTGAGTATCTTTTCATGTGCTTATTTGCCATCCATATAGCTTCATCAATGAAGTGTCTGCACTTCAATTATGAATATTGAATATTTTGCACATTTTTTAAAACTTGGGAGGGGCGGGAAGATGGTGGCATTGCTGGAGGGAGCATAATCCCCTTCCCCTATGCACCGGAGAGAAACTCGTGGATCTGTGGAGGAACAGAGCAAGGAGCCAACGATATTGCAACATGTATGAAAACAGGACATCAAAAATTATAGGGGACATTGAAAAACCAGACAATAAGGAGACTGCTTCAGGATAGTAAGGGCCCAAGGATCAGCGCAGGGACCAGGGAGGTTGCAGCCTCCAGGCTCGGTGCTTCTGGGTCTGCCTCAGGGCACCCAGGAGAATGGAGTCACTGCTCCCTCCCCGGACAACAAGGATTGAGCAGCACCCAGGAGGCCTTGTTGTTTGAAGGCACAGAGAGGGGAGTGAGACTGAGAGAAAACCACACAGGGGCTTCGAGCACCCACTCATAGCCCTGGGAAGGCTGAGCACCCCCAGGCTGTGCGACCAAGGGAGGCCTGGCAGTGAGCCCACACCCCCAACCCGGTGAGAGTGTGGTTCTGTGGAAGACCCAGACCCCACAGACCTGAGCAAGGAAAGGGCATGGGTGTTCGCAGGTTTTTGGAGCCTGCGGTGGTGAACTCGGGGAAGCGCACACCCCTTCGGGATTCCCAACTCTCACACTGTGAACCCGGAAAAGATGCAGGTCGCTTTGTGGGTTCTTGGAGCCCACAGGGGGGAAATTGGGGGAAGGGCACACCCCTTCATGATCCCCAGAGCTCACACCATGAACCCGGAAAAGATGTGGGCGCTCTGTGGGGCCCGGGAGACCGAGGCAGTGAGCCCCAGAGGGCGTGTTTGGGAGCTCCCATACCCACACCCAGAGTCTTTTGGGAAGACATCAGGTCGGCTCTGGTGAGAGCGTGCTGCTAGCCCTAGGGACAGTACTCAAGAGACTGACTGAGTTCTGACTGGGAAGAGTGAAAAGCATTCCAATCACCCCTCAGCCTGCTGAAGCCAGCAAAACCAGAAAAACTGGTTTGGCCAGTTAGAAATCAACAAGAGGGTTTTTTTTTTTTTTTTTGGCGGTTGTGGTAGTTTGATTGTTTGATTTTATCTTGTTTTTTAAGTAACTTTAGTTTTTAATTCTTATTATTTTTATATCTCTCAATTCCTTATGTTTCTCTTCCTTTCATCCTAGTGTTATTCCTTCCACTCCAAATTTGTATCTCCTGCATTCCATCTTCTGCTTTTTTGTTCTTTTTGGGGGGGGCCTGCAAGTTATTGCAAATTTGTATTATCTTTTTCTCACTTTTCTGACATTTTTTATTTTAATAGTATTTTGGTATTCTTTTTCTTTCTGTATAATCTTCTTTGCTTGGCTGGTTATACTGTTGTTTGATAGGTTCCCCCTGTTATCTCATTCACAGTGTGTTGATAATTTACTGTCCTTCATTTGTGTTCCATTAGTACACCACTCAAGGTTCTATACTCCTTATTCTTGTCATCTAGATCCCACAGATTCTGCCACATGACTGTTGCTTTAATATTACTGTAAATAAGACCTAGTTCATACAATTGTAAATACTACACAACACTCCTTCCAGGTCTCAGCCCACTTTGCAATTTCCTGAATTCTATTATTGTGGGGGTTGTCTCTATTCTTTTACACACTACTCCTATTTACTAATCTTTATTCCCACCCTACCTCAGAATCTGACCTTCCACAGCCTCACAGCTTTCTAGATCCAACTAACAATCCTTTCCTCCCCAATAAGAGAGTCTTATCTTCTTTCCGTCCTTTCTAAAACATGGCTAGTGGGGTGGAAGATCACGATTAACACTATACATAGCCAAAGGATCTCCCATCTCTTTTCTACTGCCTGCTACTGTAAATATCATAGAATACTGTCTTGCTGTCTTAAACCACTTTTCCTTACTCCTCCAACTGATCACAAAAAAAGAGTAGGGGGAAGCTGTGAACGCCAGGATACACGAAGGAGACTGCACCACTGAATCTCACAGGTATTCTTCCACAGAAGTTCACACCATAAACACAGGGAACCAGAACAGATCAATTTAAGAAACAGAAGCTAACAAGAAGAGTCTCATGAACAATGAGAAGACAAATAAACAATCCCCAAATGAAGGGAAAGGAGGAAGCTTCAGAAAGAATGCTAAATGAAATAGAGGCAACTCAACTATCAGATATTGAGTTCAAAATAATGATTATCAGGAAGCTCAATGAGCTCACAATGAGCTACCAGAAACTACAGGAAAGCTACAACGATCTCACTGCAAACTATACCAACATGAAAAACGAAATAGAAACTATCAACAAAAGGAAAGAAGAAATGAAAAATACAATTTCTGAACTGAAGAACACAGTAGAAGGAGTGAAAAGCAGGATTGATGAAGCAGAAGACCAGATCAGCGAATTAGAGCACAAAATAGAAAAGAACACCCAGAGAGAGCAAGAAAAGGAAAAGAGGCTCAGAAAGAATGAAGAGGGATTAGGAGAAATGCAAGACAAGACAAAACATGATAATATCGGTATAATAGGGATACTAGAAGGAGAAGAAGAAGAAGAGCAAGGGATAAAAAACCTATTTGAAAAAGTAATGATGGAAAACTCCCTTAATTTGATGGGAGAAAAAGTCACACAAATCCAGGAAACACAGAGAGTCCCAATCAAGAGGAACCCAAAGAGGCCCACCTCAAGACACATCATAATTGAAATGGCAAATTTTCAAGACAGAGGGAGAATATTAAAGGCAGCAAGGGAGAAACAGGAAGTAACATACAAGGGAGCCCCAGTTAGGCTAACAGCTGACTTCTCAATGGAAAAGCTCCAAACCAGAAGAGAATCGCAAAAAATATTCCAAGTAATGAGAACCAGAGGTCTGCAATCAAGGCCACATTACCCAGCAAGGCTCTCAGTCAAGATAGAAGGCCAAATAAGAAGCCTCTCAGACAGAAGAAGTCTGAAAGAATACACTGCACCAAACCAGCTCTGCAAGAGATGCTAGAGGGGCTGCTTTAAGGAAAGGAAGGAAAAGAGAGAGAGAGAGGAACACACATACATAAAAGGCAATGAATAAGTACCTATCAATAATAACTTTAAACATAAATGGATTAAATGCTCCAATCAAAAGACAGAGAATAGCTGAATGGATAAGAAAACATGGCCTACACATATGCTGCCTACAAGAGACCCACCTCAGGATAAAAGACCTACACAGGCTGAAAGTGAAGGGCTGGAAACAAATTTTCCAAGCAAATGGACAGGGAAAAAAAAGTGGGGGTAGCAATACTCCTATCAGACAAAATAGACTTCCAAAAAAGGTCCATAAAGAGAGACCCAGAAGGTCACTTCATAATACTCAAGGGAAGAATCCACCAAGAAGACATAAATATTGTAAATATATATGCACCTAACATAGGAGCACCCAAATACATAAAGAAAATCTTAGAGGACTTCAAGAAAGATATTGACAGCAACACAATTATAGTGGGGGATTTTAACACCCCACTGTCAAAAATGGACAGATCTTCCAAACAAAATATCAACAAAGATATTGTGACATTGAACAATACCCTAGATGAAATGGACTTAACTGATATATACAGAGCCCTCCATCCCAAAGAAGCTAAATACACATTCTTTTCAAATGTACACGGAATATTTTCAGAGATAGACCACATGATATGACACAAAGCAAGCGTCAACAAATTCAAGAAAATTGAAATCATACCAAGCATTTTCTCGGATCACAAGGGACTGAAACTAGAAACCAACCCCAAGGAAAAAACCCAAAACATTCAAAATCATGGAGATTAAATAGCATGCTATTAAACAATGAATGGGTCAAGAATGAAATTAGGGACGAAATCAAAACGTTTCTGGAAACAAAGGAAAACAAACTCACAACAAACCAAAACTTATGGGACACAGTGAAGGCAGTCCTGAGAGGGAAGTTCATAGTGATACAGGCATACCTAAAAAAGAGAAATATTTCAAACAAACAGCCTAACACTATGTCTACAAAAACTCGAGGAACAACAACAAAGACAGCCCAGAGCAAGTGGAAGGAAGGAAATAACCAAGATCAGAGCAGAATTAAATGACATAGAGACTAAAAGCACAATTCTAAGGATCAATGAATCCAGGAGCTGGTTCTTTGAAAAGATAAACAAAATCGACAAGCCTTTAAGCAGACTCATCAAGAAAAAAAAGAGAGAAGACCCAAATAAATACAATCAGAAATGAAAGAGGAGAGATTACAACAGATACCACAGAAATACAAAGGATTGTAAGAAATTACTACGAAGAACTGTGTGGCAACAAATTTGAAAACCCAGGTGAAATGGACAAATTTCTAGAAAAATGTAATCTTCCAAAACTCAATGAAAAAGAAGCAGAAAGCCTGAACAGACCAATAACAGCAAAAAGAAATTGAAGCAGTAATCAAAACACTCCCAACACACAAAAGCCCTGGACCAGATGGTTTCACAGGAGAATTCTACAAAGCATTTAAGGAAGAGCTAAACCCTATTCTTCACAGACTATTCCAAAAAATCCAAAATGATGGAAGACTCCCAACTCTTTTTATGAGGCCAACATCATCCTAATTCCAAAACCAGATAAAGACACAACAAAGAAAGAAAACTTTAGGCCAATATCACTGATGAACATAGACGCTAAAATCCTCAACAAAACATTGGCAAACCACATCCAACAATACATTAAAAAGATCATACACTATGACCAAATGGGATTCATCCCAGGGATGCAAGGATGGTTCCATATTTGCAAATCAGTAAATGTAATACACCACATAAACAAAAGCAAAGACAAAAATCACATGATCACATCAATAGATGTGGAAAAAGCACTTGATACGGTACAGCACCCATTTATGATAAAAACACTCTACAAAATGGGAATAGATGGAACATTCCTCAACATAATAAAGGCCATATATGAGAGACCTACAGCCAACATCATACTCAATGGGCAAAAGTTAAAATATTTTCCACAAAGATCAGGAACAAGACAAGGCTGTCCACTTTCACCACTTCTATTCAATATAGTACTGAAAGTTTTAGCCACAGTGATCAGACAAGAAAAGGAAATAAAAGGCATCCAAATCGGAAAGGAGGAAACAAAACTGTCACTGTTTGCAGATGACATGATAATGTACATAGAAAATCCTATAGACTCAGGTGAAAAGTTGATTGACCTAATAAATGAATTTGGCAAAACAGCAGGATACAAAGTCAATATCCAGAAATCAAAGGCATTTCTGTATATCAACAATGAAACAGCAGAAGCAGAAATCAGGAAAGAAATCCCATTTGATATAGCAAAAAGAAAAATAAAATATCTAGGAATAAACCTAACCAAAGAGGTAAAAGACCTGTATTCAGAAAACTCCATAACACTGAGGAAAGAAATCAAGGAAGACACAAACAAATGGAAACATATACCGTGTTCATGGATTGGAAGAATTAATATCATCAAAATGTCCATACTACCCAAAGCAATTTACACATTCAATGTAATACCTATTAAAGTACCAATGGCTTATTTCACAGACATAGAACAAACATTTCAAAAATTTATATGGGACCATAAATGACCCCAAATAGCTGCTGCAATTTTGAGAAAGAAGAGTAAAATAGGAGGGATCACAATACCTGAAACGAAACTATACTACAAGGCCACTGTAATAAAAACATCCTGGTACTGGCATAAAAACAGGCACATGGACCAATGGAACAGAATAGAAAGCCCAGAAATAAACCCAAGTCTCTATGGTCAATTAATATTTGACAAAGGAGGCAGCAACATAAAATGGAGTAAAAATAGCCTCTTCAACAAATGGTGTTGGGAGAACTGGACAGCTACGTGCAAAAAAATGAAACTCGAGCACCAACTTACACCTTATACAAAAATAAATTCGAGGTGGATGAAAGACTTAAATATAAACCATGATACCATTAAAGTCCTAGAGGAAAACATAGACAGGAAAATCTCAGATATTTCACACAGAAACATTTTTACTGACATGTCTCCTAGAGCAAGGGACATAAAGGAAAGAATAAACAAATGGGACCTCATCAAAATAAAAAGCTTCTGCACAGCTAAAGAAAACATCAGTAAAATGAAAAGAGAACCAAGTGTATGGGAAAGACATATTTGTCAATGATACCTCAGACAAGGGTTTAATCTCCAAAATATATAAAGAACTTACACGACTCCACTCTAAGAAGACAAGCAACCCGATTGAAAAATGGGCAAAGGACTTGAACAGACAGTTCTCCAAGGAGAACATACAGAGGATCCAAAAACACATGAAATGATGTTCAATATTGCTAGCTATCAGAGAAATGCAAATTAGAACCACAATGAGATACCACTTCACACCAGTCAGAATGGCCAGCATAAACAAAGCAACAAACGACAAGTGTTGGAGAGGTTGTGGAGAAAAGGGGACCCTAGTGCACTTTTGGTGGGACTGCAGACTGGTACAACCACTATGGAAAACAGTATGGAACATCCTCAGAAAACTAAAAATGGATCTGCCTTTTGACCCAGCAATTCCACGGCTGGGACTATATCCTAAGAACCCTGAAACGCCAGTACAAAAGAACATTTGCACCCCAATGTTCACAGCAGCACAATTTACAATAGCTAAGTGCTGGAAGCAACCTAGATGCCCATCAGTAAATGAATGGATCAAAAAACTATGGTACATTTACACAATGGAATTCTATGCAGCAGAAAGAAAGAAGGAGCTCCTATCCTTTGCAACAGCATGGATGGAGCTGGAAAGCATTATGCTCAGCGAAATAAGCCAGGCAGTGAAAGACAAATACCATATGATCTCACCTTTAACAGGAACCTAAACAACAAAACAAAGAAACAAGCAAAATATAACCAAAGACACTGAAATAGAGGACAGGCCGACAGTGTCCAGAGGGGAGAGAAGAGGGAATTTCAGGGGAGAATGGGGGAAGGGTTTACAGGAACAAATTTAAAGGACACATGGACAAAAACTAGGGGGAGAGTGGTAATGGGAGGAAAGTGGGGAGGGATGGATGGGCAGGCTGGAATGGGAGTAAAAGGGAGAAAACTATACTTCAACAATGACTAAAATTAAAAAAAATTTTGGTTGCTGGTTTTCTTATTGAAATGTATCAATTCTTCTGATGTTCTGCATGCAAGTCCTTTATCAGATACATGATTTACAAATATTTTCTCCTGATCTCTGGATTGTGTCTTTCTTCTCTTGTCTCCTGGTTGTCTTTGAAGAGTAAAGCTTTAATTTTGATGATGTTTAATTTATATTTTCTTTTACTGATTTTTTTATTGATGTCTAAGAAATCTTTGCCTATTGCAAGGTCACAAAGATGTTCCCCTATGTTTCATCAAAGTTTTGTAGTTTTAGGTTTTTCCTTCAGATTATGCTCCATTTGAATTAGTCATTGTATTTGATGCAAGTTGTGGGTTGAACTTCCTTTTTTTGCATGTAAATATCCGTATTAATCCAGCATCATTTGTTAAGAAGACTGTTCTTTTCCCACTGAATGGCCTTTTCAGGTTTTTTAAAAACACAAGATCACCAAAATCTCTTATGACATTCAGCCAATGCACTCGTGCCTTAGCCTGACAGACTGACTGCCCACCTTGGCAGAGTTTTTGAGCACTGTCTCACGCATAGCTCTTCTCTTGGAAGTGCTTTCTTGTGTCTTCAGGCCACTCTTTTAATCATTGCGATGGGCTGCTCCCTGAAGCAAGGCTCATAGCTAGCACCATTTATCTGTTCTTTTCCAGTGTAACTGATCATCTTCTTCACTGGAGTGGCGAAAGCCTTTCAGTGCTCTTCTTTGCAGAACCTGCTTTGGATGTGTTCTCCAATGCAAACAGTAATTTCAGCACATCTGAGTATTACACCACCAGGTTGCAGTGGGTAGGTGGGTGTTGGCAGCTCTCTCATTCTTTTTAAAACCATTCTAATTAAGCTTTTGTTGTTACTTTACCAAAACAGCTGTTGTCAAGTCACACTAACCTCCATGTTGTACCCAAGATAATTCTTGGGGCTCATCTTAATCAACCTTTCAGATGAATTTGACTTTCCCACCTTCTTGAATCACTTTTTTGCTTAGCACTCAGGGAACCTTTTCTCTCCTTCTCTTGGTCTCCTTGTGGACTACTAAGTTTTAGCTTCCTTTTCCAGGTGCTCCTCATGTTCTTGACTTCTAAGCATGAGACCTTCAGGGCTCAACTCTTGGATTTTTCTATCTGTACTCATTCCCCAATTGATTTCATCCAGTCTCGGGGCATAAAATACCATCTATACACTGATGTCTCTCAAAACTTATGTCTGTATTCCAACTTCTCTTTATTCCAGACTCATATCCAGTTGCACTCAACATCCTACCTAGATGTCTAATAAGCATCTCAAACTTAGTATATCCCAAGGTGAACTCAGTTTCTTCCAAACCTTACTCTTTTTTTTTTTCTAGCTCAGTAAATACCATATGTGTTGTTCTGGTTTCTCAGGCCAAACCCCATGGAGACATTCTTGACCTGCCTCTCCCAAATCTCACATCCCACATCCAATTCATTAGTAAATAAAACCAACTTTTCTTTTGAAAAGTATCCAAAAGGCAAGCTCTTACTGCCCTCTGCACTGCAATGTCCACTCTAGTCCAAGACATTACTGGCAGGGATATTGGAATAACCTCTTAACTTGTCTCCTTACTTTTATCCTTTCCCTCACACAGCAGCTAAAGTAATCCTTTCAAATCACAAACCAGATCGTGTGATTTGTTTGCTTAAAATAAAATCTATTGTCTTTTCCATGGTTTCTAAGACTCCATATTTTTTCCTATTTCTGACCTCGTCTATAAATAGCTCTCCCTCCTACTACTGGTTAATTGGTCTCTGCTACTTAGCTGGTGAATGTGAACATAACATTTGTCCCTGCTGAGCCTGATATTAATCCACTGTAAAGTATAATATTCATGCTCACCTCCAGCAGCTCTTTAGAGTATTTAATGAGACATTACATATGGGACATAGTAAGTACTCAAGAAAAAAGTATCACTAATAAAACCAAAGACTATTCTTGAGATCTAGCTAGGGAACTGAGTCATGAGAGACCACATGGAGAAAGAAGCTCAGCCACTGTCAGCCATCCCAGCCATCCCAGCTGAGGCTCTAACATGGGAAGGAAGCCATCTAGGATGGCCCAGACCCTGCCAGCCCCCAGTGGAACGTAGCCAGCTGAGTAATCCTGGTCAGCAATACATGGAACTGAAGAACCACCCAGGTGAACACATCAAACCCACAAAGTTGTGAGAAATAATATTATTTTGTAAGTCTTTAAGTTTTGTCATAATTTGTCATGTAGCAATAGAAAACTTTAAAAAAGCATAATTACACCTCAATTTGTTTATCCATTTTCTTGTGGATGGACATTTGAATTTTTTCCAGGTTGAGGCTATTAATAATAGAGATACCCATAAACATTCTTCTATGGCTAAATAGATGTACTATAAATAAACAACAGATACATAAATTATACTAACTATTACATAAACTCTTCCAAGAGAGCTAATTCTATAAATTATCAAAAAGTGAGCCATTAATTAGAGAACTTGCTTCCTCTTCAGTGTAGGCATATGTTAGTTGATTTGGTGTAACTAATAGGAACAATGGAATATCCAGTGTGACTTTTTAAAAAGATTTTATTTATTTATTTTTAGACAGAGGAGAAGGGAGGGAGAAAGAGAGAAACATCAATGTGTGGTTGCCTCTTGTGCACTCCTAATGGGGACCTGGCCTGCAACCCAGGCTTGTGCCCAGACTGGGAATTGAACTGATGACCTTTTGGTTCAAAGGTCAATGTTCAATCCACTAGGCCATACCTGCCAGGGCTCTCATGTGACTTTTAATGTCACTGTTGTATCATTCTGCATCAAGAAGATGTCTGTGGGCATGGATCCTGGGGAAGCACTTTAAAGACCTTCTATCTTAATTCTACAGAAAACTGGATTATTTCCAGCTCTTTCAAAGAACAGTGTAGCCTCGCGGGACTGACTATATAAGTTCAGAATGTTTCTCTGCAGGCGCAGTGCTGCTCATTGCCTTTGGTCTTTGATGTTTGTAGGAGCCAGAGGAGCACAAGTGGCAGCACTGAGGGGAGCCCTGTGCCCAGCCAGTGATGGATCACTTCACATTTGTGCTGCCAATCAATGGCAAGTTTTTATTTTTCATGTGAATGATTTGGGTTCGATGGACTTTAGCATTTTGCAATTTTTAAAAATCTGGACATTTTAATTTAAACAAACACATAAATTTTGCTTTTTACAATTTGGTACTATTATTATTTTTCATTTATTTGAGGTAGGAACATTGCACCCCACAATTTTTTTGGTGCTAAGTGCTGTCAAAGGTCTTAACTCAGTTTTACTCATTCGGTGTGAACATTCTGCTCCAGGCCTGCACTCGATCACAGCCATAAAGCTCCGTGTGGGGGCCCTGGTAAGGATGACACCGGTGCCGCAGGGCAAGGCCAGACGGAATCTTCTGACTTCAGACTCTACTACGGCTCTGTCAGCAAGTGCCCCACGACGCTCTGTCTCTTGTGCATGGGAACTTCACAGGCTCATCATCCCCATGTTATCAGTGAATAAATGTTTGTTGTAGAAACGTTAAAACAATAGTTGTGCAAAATGAAAAAGTAAAAATTACCTAGCACTGAATGTTCAGAGATGATTATTGTTAATATTTTAGTGTATTTTCTTCCATATGTATGAAAGAATCTGTGGGCCCATACTGTTTTCATAAATCACATTTTTCTCTTGATATTTAAAAGACATTAAATATCCTTTTACAACAATTTTTAATGATGCATTAAAATTTCATCGAACACCCTGGCAGCAATGAATGCACTTAGCACCCATGTCTTGGCTTCTACGAGGAGCCAGGGCTCCTGGGAGAAATGGCTGATTCTAGGACTGGGGCAAAAAAATGTGTAAATATCTTGTTGTGCCAGGAAGTAAGAAAATACTCAGAAAAAAAAGAAATAAAGAAAAGAGAAGAAAACCCCACAATGTGAGGGGTATGCCAAAGGGATACAGGAGCCAATTGAAAGAGTCCACAGTAGTCAAAGCTGAACATCTGAGCAAGAAAATAAAGTTGTATTGAATTATAACCTAGTATATATAATAAGTATCAGTTAGTCCATTTTTTTTTAATATTTTATTATTTTTAGAGAAGGCAAGGAAGGGAAAAAGAGAAACATTGATGTGAGAAAGAAATATTGATCAGTTGCCTCTTGTACATGCCCTGACTGGGGACCTAACCCACAACCTGGGCACGTGCCCTGACCAGGAATCAAATAGGTGGCCTTTTGTTTTGCAGAATGATGCCCAACCAACTGAGCCATACCTGTCAGGGCTCCATTAGTCCATGTTGATATAAATAACTGATTGAATGAATAAATAAATGTGGGAGAAGAGACAAACTTCATGTGCAGAAGAATCCAAAATAATTCATGTAGACACTCTGCCCTCAAGGAGGTGGAACATAACTCCCTGTTCCTTCAGTGCTGAGTGACTTTTTTCAAAGAGGACAGTCTGAAAGAGAGGGGGAAAGTGATTTTACTGTGAAAAAGCCTGAGGAACACTACCTCAGCCAGGTGATCAAGGTCAATATCGCCAGTGGTAGTCATGGTGTATCCTCTTAATATTCACAAATGCAAATAACGCTTAACCTCCATGATCTTCCTCCCCCAAAGGTGTCACCACAGTCTATTAATGTGAAAAACAGGTGAACCCAAGTTGAGAGGTATTCTACAACATACCTGACCAGCACTTCTCAGAACTGTCAAGGTCACAGGATAAAAGAGAGTCTGAGAAATAGTCACAGCCAAGGGAAGCTTAAGGAGCCATCAAGACGAAATATAATGTGGTGTCCTAGATGGGATCCTAGAAGAGAAATTGAACAAGAGGTGAAAAATAAGGAAATTTGAATAGAGCATGGGGTGTAGTTA
Organism: Phyllostomus hastatus; assembly: GCF_019186645.2. Classification (NCBI taxonomy): domain Eukaryota; kingdom Metazoa; phylum Chordata; class Mammalia; order Chiroptera; family Phyllostomidae; genus Phyllostomus; species Phyllostomus hastatus. Next base: position 4,620,651 of record NW_025333530.1, read on the forward strand.
GTTTACTAGTATTGGTTCATTCGGTGTGAGAAATGTACTGTAATAATGGAGCTATCAGTAATAGGGTAACTGCATGCAGGGCGTATGGAAACACTCTGCACTACCTTAACAATGACTCTGTCAGTTCAACTGTTTGAAATGAAAAGCTTATTTCAAAAATGACAACAGGTGCAACATATTTAATCTTTTATAATTGGATATTTAAGTAGTTTCTAAACTTTTGCTTTTGAACACAGTTATAATAAACATCCTTACAATTAAATCTTTGCCCACGTCTGTTATTATTTCCTGTAAACTAAGTTTGTAGAAGTGAAGTAATTGTGGGATAATGGCTGTGCGTGTCACAGTACAAAAGTATTTTGTACAATAGACACATATAAAAGTATTAAGGGTTTTGATACGAGATACCTATGAGACACTCTCAGTTGAAGCATGTTAACTCCAAATAATGGTCCATGGTGTGGGCTGGTCACATTTGGGAAGGACTGTGGGATATTTTTCCTGTTTGAACCAGTCACATGACGTACCCTGATAGTCTTATCAACTCCCTGAGAAAGTCCCTTGCCAACATCAGGCCTGTGTTCAGGTGTGCACTTTTGTTTTTGCTTTTTTTTTTATTTTGAAAACTAGGCTCTTAATAACTGCTTTCATCACCAGGTTAAGTAATACAGTTACAAAGTAGTTAGAAGTTTCTGAAAGGATATTGTTAACAAAAACAAAAAAGCTCATTCTCACATGAATAATATCTAGCACTTCGCTGGGACACTGTGTTCAAAAGGCCCTGGCAAAGTACACCCCTCAGCCCTAGGCTGTCTTTGGCCGCTGTTACTGAAGCTGTGAGCAGAGCGTGAGGCCCCTGGGAGAGGGGATGGAGTCAGGGCGCCTGGGGGGGTCAGGGTGCCTGGGGCGGATACTGGCAGTGCTTGGAGCTGCCAGGCCAGACTCCATTCAGAGAGGGAGCCCAAGTGGTTTCTTCCTGGGACACTGTATTTGAATTATTGTTTAATCAGTCAGCACAACAAATTTTCAAAAGAGAAGAATAATTAATTAACATGATATGGTTTGCTGCATTCTTTGGACTATATGTCATAATTACGGTTAGTAAATCCAACAATCTTAACAAAAATAGCCTCCACCATTTGCTATTGAATACTATGTGTGAAGATAACTCTTCATTGAGTTTTTAGTTTTGCTGGACAACAATATGCAATTGATAAGCTATAAATTATACTGTTTGTTGTTATAAAAATACTAGCTTTTTCATTTATTTTGTTTATAGGTATTCATTCACTGCTTGAACCAAGGTTAGGCTTAGTAAGTGATTAAAGGCAATTTTATTACAGCAGCATGTTCTTATTTTATTCTAAAAGAATAAAATACATAAAGAGAAATAGCTTTTATTTTGTTTGCAATCTATAAAATTGAGTTCTTCTGCTGATTTTTTAAATTTTATTTTAATTGTTGTTCAAGTACAATTTTCTATATTTTACCCCCATCCCAGCCCACCCACCCAGCCCTCCCCACCTTCCTCCCGTTTTCACCTCCCCTCCCTAGTTTTTTGCCCATGTGTCCTTTATACTTGTTCCTGTAAACCCTTCCCCTTTTCCCCTGAAATTCCCCTGAAATTAAATACCAATAACTCACTTGAGGACCATGCTATCTCCTGAAAATGCCACACACCTGCTTCTTAAAGGTGACAAAGTTATAGCACATCTCAGACTTGCCCCAGAGCTGAAGCAATGAGCCTCTGCCTGGTCCTGGCAGCAGGTGCTTCTCCGGCTGCAGCTCTGGATGCGGGGAAGCAGCCGTGGAGCAAGCCAGGCAGCGGACAGGAGGGACTTTTTATTTAAAGGCAAAATATTCAGGGTGCATCCTGCACTGCATGTCTGCAGTCTGTGTAACAGATAAATGAGCCTGTGAATGCCTTAGCCTGTCAGAAGACTTCACTTCTTCATGCTTTTTGACCAGCCCAGTATAAAAAAAAAAGAATGAAAACCAGAAAAGAAATGCATATCTGCAGATACCCAGAGGACCTGAACAGAGCCTTCTGGGTTTTATCAGGCAATCAGACTAAGAAGAATATTGTACATCAGAGGTTCTCAAAGTGAGATCCCTGGGACCAGCAGCATCAGCATCTCCTGGGAACTTGTCAGAAATGCAGATTCTTAGCTCTGCCTGAGACCCACTGAATCTGCAACTCGGGAGTTGGGGCCTAACAAAACATGGGGTATTTTTTTTGAGAAGTATATATACTTTTAAAATGTAACAATTTTATTAATTTACATACCATACAATTCACCCATTTAAAGTATACAAGTCAATAGTTTTTAGTATGTTCACAGATTTTTGCCACCATCACCCAATCAATTTTAAACTATTTTTATTCAAAAAGTAACCTTATTCCTTTTAGCTACCACCTCCTACACACCCCACACTCAACCGTACACTTCTACTAATCTACTCCCTGTCTCATAGGTTTGCCTCTTCATATAAATGAAAGCACATAATGTGTAGTCTTTTCTGTCAGGCTTCCTTCACTTAGCATCACATTTTCAAGGTCACCCATGTTGTATAGCACGGGTCAGAACCACATTTTGTTTATGTATTCATGAGCTGATGCTCATTTGCATTATTTCCACCTTATAGTTAGTGTAAGTAGTGTTTTCACAAGCCCTGCAGTTGATTCCAGTGCACACTACAGTTTGAGGACCTCTCTCACAGACAAGGAGGGACAAGAGCTAATAGAAGACAGTTTTTAAAAAATAAGTAGAGAGCACCATTTATCATAGGGCAAAGGAAGAACCGAGAAAAGGAAGAAACCAGGCAGTGAGGTGTGATGGTGTGTGGCCCTTGGGCTGATATTCCTGTCATTAGAGATCCGGGGATAGGTCGGGCCGAGACGGAGGAAGGAATGGAAGCCCCGTTGCAATGGAATGGCTCACTCTGGCCACCAGGCTGCCCCTCACTACTTTACCAACGTGTCATTGTGTTCCGAAGGTCACCTGGGCTCTTCAGTGGCTGAGCTTCTCTTCAGAAGGAATGACCCATCAGTACCTTGTGTCCATATTTCTCGAAATTTTGTAAAGCTTTTCTCTCTGCACTTTACCTTCCCACTATCGACATCCCCCAGTACAGCCGAGTGTCTTCAATTTAGAGATAAGGCCACTGAGGCCCAGCGAGAGTGAGTGAGCTGCCTGGTCACACAGCCAGATGTGAGAAACTGGGGAGTCAGTTTCAGGTCACCTGCCCCAAACCTCGCTCACACAGTGGTTCTCAGTCCTGCATATTAAAATCATCTGGGGACGGAGCTGTTAAAAATTATTGATATTCAGGCTCTATACCCAGAGATTTGATTTATTCTCTCTGAGGTAGGACACAGGCATTGGTATTTTTAAAAGATATCTTGGGAGATTTAGTTTTTCCAATTACTTTTTTTTCTTAATTTTTTTAACTTTTCCTTTTGAAATGATTTCAGACTTACAAAAAAGCTGCAAAATAGTACAAAATAGTACTGTATGTCCTTCCCCAGCTTTCCCAAATGTTAACATCTTATATAATCACCATGTAATTGTCAAAGCCAGGATACACACACACACACACACATATATCTTTTAAAGATATTTATTGATTTTAGAGAGAGAGAAACAAAGATGTGAGAGAGAAACATCGATTGGTTACCTCCCATATGCGCCCTGACCAGAGATGGAACCTGCAACCTAGGTATGTGTCCTTACCAGGAATCAAATCTCCAACTTCCGGTGTACGGGACAATGCTCTGACCAACTGAACCAACCAGTTGGCCAGAGAAAAACCAGGATATTAATATTGATACAATACTATTCACTAATCCACAAACATTATTCAAATTTCATCCATTATAAGTTGGGGTAATTTTGGTTGCCCCATCTCCTTGGTGCCCTTTAATGTTTTCCCAGTGATTTTGAGGTGCATCGGGGTAGGAGGTGCTGGGTGCACTCTACATGCAGATTTAAGTGGCTATGCAGTGCATCTCCCCTGTTCTTTGACATAAAAGTTGCTCTCAAAAGCCAGTGTGTTTCTAAGCTATTGTTATACTGCAGCTGGAATGAATCAGTTGAAGATTTCTGACTATTTTTTATGAAGTGTCAGTTGTTATATCTGCCAGGAGGACAAATGAGGCTAGTTATATTCATAGCAAAGTTACTGGCACCCGGGTGAGAACGGAAAATGGTACATTAGGGAAGGAAGAGTTAAGGGGCTTTCAAATATCAACTTACAATTCAGTCGTCTCAGCCTTTGTTGAACAGAATGGCATTCTTTGGATGTGAATGTCCTGAATGCAATTTAGATTTTAATCAGAGACGTGCTGGACCTTAATGTGGAAGTATTTATATGGAGAGGCCAAAGATACTAAACTGAAACCCTTGCATTTTCACAGATGGTGTATTAAATTAAAAAGTGTCTCATTCTCTAGGTGTGACCCTGCCACTGCAAAGATGAGTCATTGTTTCAGTCTGCCCATCAGTGTCAGTCCCTGTGAGTGATGGGCTCAGGGCTCCAGCTCCGTGTGTCACCCTGCAACCCGTTGAGCCTGGGAATTCACAAGGGCTTTTTAAAAATGTTTCTCCTTCAGTCAAACTGCCTTTATCCATTGGAATGTTCATCCTCATCTATTTATTATCTAATGCTCTGAATAAAAGCAAACTTGTGTGTCTCTGCTGTGTGTAAATTAGCCTGGCTCTGATGGCCCCAGTTCATAGCAGAAACCCATCCACCAATAAGTAAAAATGTTATTACGTTTGAAAGCTCATCCCCATCACCAGCACTGGATTCCTTTAAGCCACAGATGTTCACTGTCTGCAGGGCACCAGCTTAGAAGCTTTGACTCTAATAGCATTACATGTGTGTTTGTATCAGAAAGCATATGCACAGATACATCAGTGGCTTCCAGCTTCACGGAGCAACGAGCTGGCTTCGATGGTGTTAGGCAGCTGCCAGGGCTCGTGGCCATGTGGATCCTCTGCACAGCAGACTCTTGTTGCCCTGGGGTTTAAATATGCTGCTCCCTCTGCCTAGAATGTGCCCTTTTCCCCCACCAGTCCTCACCCCTTCTTTTCCTGGCTCACTGCTGCCACCTCCTTTCTGAAGCTTTCCTTGATTTCCTCCCCCAACCTGAGTTAGAAGTCCTCTCTGTGTATTTGCAGAGCACCAAGTGCTTACATGTGCTGCAGTGTAAGTAATTGTTTGTGATTATTTATATCCTAGCACATAGACCAGTGCTACATAGTAAGTGCCTAAGACAGGGTCACATGTTGGAATGGATGAATGATAAATAAGTGCTACTTACTCAGCCTGTGTGCTGTGCACTATGCCAAGCCACTTGCATCCATTATCTCCTTTAATCCAGGCAGCAAACCTGAGAGGAGTGGACTGTTTTTCCCATTCTACAGATAAGGAAATTGGCGAAGAGGTTAAGTGACTGCCTTCCACATCACACAGAGCCAAAATTTGAACATGGCCTATCAAGTTCCAAAGCCGGGCGTCTTCACAACCGTGCTGCAGTGCCTCAGCTGAATGTTGGCATGACCGGCCGAGCAGCCGACTGCCTTCCTGCACTGGGAGCGGGAGGGCCCACACAGGGCACTGAGCTGTGGGACTCCCAGGGCTAGGTCTGGGTCTTGGTTTACCTCCCAAGGATTAATGCTGGATGGGCAGTGCTGCTGGCCCTGTGCGCACAGTGCTCTCCTTGCCAATGACAGAGACCATAACTCAGTTTGCGCTACTTGGTGGGAGGATGGACTGGGGTGTCCACAGTACCAGACAGCCACCTGGCCATGGGCCTTCCACCTGAGAGCTGTTTGCCACAGCTTGGCCTCATTAACGATGTGCTGAGGCCTGGAGCTGACAATCTGGCTTCTCAGCCAGGACTTTGAGGCACAATTTCTGACTGATTCCTTAAGCTTTGCAGCCAGTTCATTCTTTCAGAAGTCCTGGTAAGTAAGGTAAGTGCAAGTGCAGGCTGCCTCAGCCCAGCCATGGGGAGGGAGGGCGGCTGACCCTCTGGCAAAGAATGTACCAAAGGGAAGAGGGAGAGGAGGACTGGGTTTCAGGCTGCCTCCCCAAGAGCAGGCACTCCTGTGGGGTGTCCTGGGGCGGTGAAAGCCCTGACGTCAGCTGCCCACGCACCTCACCAACCAGCTCTCCAGGTGAGTCATGTCTGATCACCCTCCTCCCAGGCACACACCTCCAGATGTTCTGGAAGGCAGCACAGGAGACAGGTGAGAGGAGGGACCCCTTTGTGTCTGGAGATTCCCAGTAGGGAGCCTGCTCTTGCTGTCTGGCTTTTTATATGAATAGGTAATTCACTGTGGAAATAGTCTGAACGCTTGAAGTTTTCAAAGACTTGAGATTGGAGTTTCTTACTGGGGGAGGCTCTTGTTTCCTTAAAACCCTTTTCCTTCTCCACCTTCTCTTTTTCTGCCTCCTACACCTGACAACCAGAACCTGTGTGGGATGGTTCAGGCTTCAGCATGGCTGTCTGGGTTATTCAAATTTCCTTTCCTCTCTTCCCTTTTAGAAGATTAATCCATATGTGGAGGGCTTCCTGGCACCACAAGCACCATCCTCACAGAGCCCTCTAATGAGAGACGCGTCCACTTCCATGTTATGTGAAAGGTTTGGCCATGCAGGGACCTCTGCTCCCTTCTACTTATTGACCCCAGCTGACCAGACCAAGGGCGAGGTCTGGCCTCAGGCCAGCAAAACCCTGACGTGGTTGATGTGAGAGAGAAAATCAATGACCTGGGTCACCACAGTGTCTTTCAGGGGAATTTAAATTAGGAGCCACAGACTGTGGCAGTGGAACTGGGAGTGGTGGCCGAAGCCAGAAGTCTGTGATGTGGAGTGGAGCAGCCACAGCAGGCCACATTGGGCTGGGGCTGTGAGGAGCTACCCAAACACTCAGCCCAGGAGGAGACACATGACAACTGGGTGCCTTTCTCCTACAAGATCGAATCTTGTCTGAAGTCCTACACTGTAAGAATCAAATTTTCCCTTTCAGTTTTTTCTTCGAATCTAAAAATATTTAAGTTGCTGTCCCCAGGATAATGTCTGTGTGCCTCCGAGGCCTGTGGCAATGTCTGGGTCTTACCAACAAGCTCGTCTCTTCTCATGTATTCCCTCAGCTGAATGAAGTGAATGCTTTTCAACATTATGGAGGCAGCTCCAAAGATCTGCTGGAAATGACTCTCTCATTCGAGATTCGCTGCAGTGCTTGTATTTGTGGTATACCCGTGGGTACACAAGACAGAGGCTCAGGGGGCCTAGGAAATGAGCCAGTGGGGGAGCATATTCCATGCTGTTGGAGTATTGTGGCCCTTCTGAGCAGCCCCCAAACAACGGCCACCACAGACCTGAAGAACGGCTTCCATAGAGGAAGTAAAAAGAATCTATGGGCCTACCATTAAAAGCAGGTTAGGAAAAGAAGGATGAGCCAGTTCCAAGAGTAACATTTTTTTTGAAACAATTTTTTAAAAATCTTTTTTCTTGAAACATTTAATTTAAAAAATCTCCAACAGTAAACTTAATATTCAAAACTGTGATCTCTGGGCTTCAGAATGATTGCAAAGATCAAATGCAAACACAAAATCTTCACTATTGTGTCTTAAGTGAGGAGACCCATTAACATTCATTATAGAGTGTTTTTTATTCAACTTTGTAACTACATGAGCAACTTTGTGCGGGGGGGGGGGGGGAGCCAAGGAACACTGTCACAGGGGGGCCTCCTCTGTGCATTTGGAGAGGCAATTGTTTCACTGCTTCGTGGGAGGAAAATGCGTGTGTGGTGGGTGGTTAAGCTGTTGAAGTAGTTTCAGATCTTGCTTCTGCTGTGTAGTTATTTCTCTGCAGAGATCTGAAGAGACCCCCTCAGGAATTTGTATTTTGGTTTGATTTTTGTTCTCTGTGTTGGAGAGGGTTACTGAGTTCTCAGAAAATGGAAATTAGTCCTGTTTAGAGATTCTTGAGAAGCTGCCTTTAAGATATAACAGGACTTAGGGTTTTTTCCTGCTTTCCCAATTTTTATACCAGGATGACCAGCTGCATTAGTGGGATTGCTGCCTGGGCACCCGGAATGGGATGCTAGCACCTGCCCAAGGATGTGTTATAGCTTAAACCATGGTGAGGGGTGTGTGGGGCTGGGGATTATTTCATGTACTCAGTACCATATAGTATAGCAGTAATTAGAAAACCAACCTCCCTTAAATTCATTTGCTATTTCTAGAGGACAAGTTGGCAATATATAGCAAAATCTCTGAAGTGTGTGTTTCTTTTACCCAACAGTTGCGCTTTCAGCCATTTACGCCAAGGAAATAACGAAGCACATGGAAGGATCTTCATTTCAGCTTTGTTCCTGCCACCCCCAATCCATTACCCACTCCACAGCCAGAGTCCTTCTAAAACACTGCTTTCCAGTATTCTTAACATAAGGCTAAAACTTTTGTCTTAATTCACAATGTGGCCTTTGCTCCTTGCTGTTTTCCAGCCACACTGCTTGTATCAACTTCTGAGTATAAAGAACCTTTCTCTCCCACCCCAGGGCCTTTGCACCTGTTGTTCTCTCTGCCTAGAGCACTCTTCTTCTCACTCTTCTTGACAGCTCCTTCTCTTCCTTCAAGTACTTTGGGTGAATCTCACTTTCTCACAGGGACTTTCCTGTCTCCCCAGATCAGTTAACACACTCATAATCATTCTTGTACCCCTATGCACACTCAACCCTCCTATAAAACATGTAACTACTTATGTAATAATAGCTTCCTTACCCAACAAAGTGAACCCCAAGGACAATGTTCAGACCAGTCTGTCTTGTTAGACTTCATGTTAAATGGGGTGAATCAATAAAGCATTTGGATCCTTTGGTCATGGTGTAGTCGTTTCTAATGAAGCAATTCAGAACCAGGGTGAGTTACCTTGGGGAAAGGCCATCAGCCTAAGGAGAAAGGTATCCATTCCATGAAGAATGTTAAAGGGTGAGCAAAGCATTCACTGACCTTGAGGGAGAAACCTGAGTTCAGATATTAAAGAAGATGAAATAAGTATGAATCAGATATTTTAGAAGATGCAAAAAATAAATGTGTCTGACCTTGTCTTCAGGGCATTCCTGGCCTCTGGGATGTGTTTGTATGCAGCTGTCCTTTCCTATTTATAAATCAGCAGGAGGGGTTGTGGGCAGGCAGGTGGACTGAAGGACAATGGTGAGTCTATGTGGGGTTGAGAGAGAAAAAAGAATGAAAAAAACTGTTTACCATTCAGTATTTTGTATGTCCACTTAACAAATAGTTTTTGGCAACTTGCCAATGTGCCAGGTACAGTGCTGGAAACTTTCAGAGATGGGAGGAGCAGGTCCTAGGGAGACAGGGGATTGAAAGCTCAAGGCCTATAGGAACACAGAGGAGAAGACAATAATTTGCCAAAGCCAGGTGACAGAAGGTGTCACCACCAAGAGGGTGAATTTGAGCTGGGCTTTGAAGAAAAATTGGAATTTTCCTGTCAAAAAGAGGAAAGAGGATAGACAAATGGGAATAACATGAGCTTGAAAAATCCCAGAGTGTTTGGGCAATAGTGAGAAAGTAGAGTGCAGTACGCATTAGCAACCCGGGCTGGAAAGCAGTGATAATAATGATATTAACAGTCTACATTTAGCAGACCCCTCTTTTGTGCCACACACTGACTGCTTAAGTGGGTTACCCACATCACCTCAGCTTGTCAGTGGCAGAGCCAAGGTTTTGAGACAAGAAGACTATCTGACCTCCAGAGCCCATGCTTGTAAGCACAGGGCTGTTCCACATTGTCAAGGAGACTGAATGCCATGCTACTCCGGAGATGGGATGAAGGCTGTTTGGGAAAGACTATCAGTTGGAAATGACCCATTCAGACTGCTTCAGAAAGTCTGTTCTCATGTGCAAGCTGTTGTGAGAGGCAGAAAACGAGATACTGCCCCGTCATCAGGGCATGTGGAGTCTCCTTAACAAGCAAAATTCATGAGTCAATCAATGAAATGTTAGAGCTGTTGCCGAGATGGAAACACCAGTGAGTTCAGTTCTAGAAGAGTTTAGTGACCGTAGAGCTAACCTGGTTGAACAAATGCATCTGTTTTAACCTGATAGGTTTAGCTGATGTGTCCAAATGTAGATTTTCCTGGCCTTTTTGCAATGATATAATCCTGTTTTTGTCTCCAGATATACTGCTTTGTGTTCCCATAAATATGCTAACCACAGAGTGTGACCTTATTTGGGAATGAAGTCTTACAGATGTATTTAGTTAAGATGAGACCATTCTGCAGTCCCCTGGGCCATAAATGCAATATGACTGGAATCCTTATAATAAGAGGAAAATTAACACAAGACACATGAACAGAGCACATAGAAACATGGGAAGAAGACCCTATGAAGGTAGTGGCAAAGACTGGAGTGAGGCATCTATAAGCCAAAGAATGCAGAGGATTGCTGATAACCACCAGAAACAGAAAGAGGCAAGGAAAGCTTCTTCCCTACGAGCTTCAGAGGGAAGTTCCTGCCTGCCAATACCTTGATTTAGGACTTTCAGCCTCCAGATCTGTGAGAGAATACATTTCTATTATCTTAAGCCACCCAATTTGTGGTAATTTTTATGGCAGCCCTGAGAAACCCATATACCAAGGAAGCTAAGAAACCAGAAGCCAAGGTCCTCTCCACTTACCTGATTTTATGGCCAGAGTCCTCAGCCATGTGTTGAGGTTAACTAGGCTGAAGAGAAGTCCCAGACTCTGGATTTCAAGTTCCCTCTCCACTTCTTACTCACTGGGCAACCTTAGGCAAGTTACTCAATTGCCATGTGCCTTAGATTTACTCACCTGTGATATGTGGTTAATACTAGTCCCTATTGTATAGGGTTGTTTGAATGATAAATTGAGTTACTACACGTTAGCATTTAGAGCAGTGGTTGCCATTACCATTGTTGTCACTGAAGGCATCATTCCCTTGGGTTTGAGATGGGGAACCAGATGCCCTAGCCCTCCACTGCTTATACCCCTGCTCTAACTGCGCATGCCACACCTCTGTGCCCTGCATACTCAGTGCTCTACTTCTATGCTGCTATGCACATGACCTTGGTGATGAGGGCTATTTGGGGGAGGGGGATTCAAGCACAGATAAACCAAGCCTCAGCCTGATTAAATACCTGTGTGCACCTCAGATTCAAGTTTGCATTCACCACTGCAGGGCTCATTTGTCTGAGAGCCATCTGTGATTTAGACGGTGTGGTGTCCCAAGGGCCTTCACACCAGGCCTATTGCCAGGTTGTTTGCTTCAGAAAAGGTGGTGCAAGTTGCCAAGCAATGCAGCAGGGGCTGCAGCTGCTGTATCCCAGAGTTCACACCTCCTTGATCCCACAAGGCCTGTTTCAAACATAAGAGTCTGGGAAGAGCTCCAAAAGCATCATCTGGAGCCTCTCTTTCCCAGGCCTGGCTTATCCCACAGGTCGCAGGAAGGCAACTGCTGAGCACACCAATGCTGAGTTTCAAGTGGGCAGCAGAAAAGAGTTGAGAAGACATAAAAGTGTTCTCTGGGCTCCTCACCCTCTTAACCTGCCCTGGTTGCCTAGGACTTTTGGCTTCTAATTCCAGGCTCTTCTAGGTCTAGGGAGGCAATCATCCATTTGACTCTTCAGGGTTCTGGCTCATAGAATATAAACACAAAGAATCAAGCCAAGTGGGGTCCACATGTTGCCTTTATTTCTCAAAGTAAGGGCTCCCCAGTAGACTGTGTAGGCTTGAGGTCAAAAACAGGAATTTTTGCCTTTCCCCCCACCTTAAATTTGATCTCCCCATTGTGGTAGATAAACACAGCTGCAAATCCTTTGACACTCCTCTCATTGCAAGTAGGATCTATTGCCCCTATTCATAAATTTGGTTAGAATCTTTGATCAATAGAATATGGGCAGAAGTGACACTCTGCCAGTTTCTGAGGCACTCTTGTGTGGCCTCACTCTTAGAACCCTGAGTGCCATGTGAGATGGCCAACTGCTCTTCCGGAGAGAGTAGCAAGGCCCTGAGACTCCATGGAAAAGGAGTATTAGTTGAGCCCAGCCTTCCAGCCTCCCTGCTTTGGTGCCAGGCATATGAGTGAAGCTGTCTGGGAACCCCCAAGCCAGCCGATGCACCAACCAAATACAATGAAGTTAACTCCCGCCTGGGCCAGGTAGAGCAGAATTGCCCAAATTCCTGGTCTGCAAAATTGTGATACACAACAGCTGTTGTTTTAAGCCAATACATTTTGGAATAGTTTGTTACTCAGCAATAGCTCATTGGAATATTCACCCATTCCTAGATGGAGATGCTGAGACACTGAGAGCAGACATTGGGCTTGGCAGCACAGGCAGGCACTTTCTGATTGCACTGACAAAGAAGGCTGAAAGCCCAAGGAGAGCCCAGGGTGCATGATCCAGGGGCCAGCTGAGCAATGACCCATGACCCTCTATAGTGCACAGACCTGCCCCTAGGACACAGGCCCAGCAGTGGCAGCTTCCTCACCACATTCAATAATCAGATAAACCTCTCTCTGCATGACTTCTTGAGATGGTGGAAGTGTGTGCAGAAGTTTCTTCTTCTGTGAAAACGTGGGGGTAGAAGAGTAAATATCATCCCAAATGAGAAAACCAGAAATGGATTCTCTGATTTGACTTTGCAAGGCAAAGACATACTTGAACTTGTAAGCTAGAAACTGGCAAAAGATTAGATTTTCCTTTCTCAACTTGTCTGTAATCCACGGCAGACCAGGTCCCATGATATACTCTATCGGCATTTTTTTTTAATTTCTCCCATGGAGCCCTTTCCACAATTATACCTACTTGTTCATACCTAACACCTGTGCATTCCTGCCATGAAAACTCCACGATGACAGGGAGTCTTTCTTCACTGAGTCCTCAGGGCCAGCTGAGCCCTGCTCTTCACAGATGTCCAGTGTGTGCTTACTGAGTGGATACATAGGCAGACAAGGCGTCCCTAACATTGGACTTGTGGAGCCTGATCTCACCTACAGCTCAGGCCTCATCCTATGAGGCAGCACCTCAACCCTGCCAGTCATCACCTCCACATGGGGGCCTTTCAGTTGGGGCCCCACTCTTGGCCTTGCTGTGGGACATCCGCTTCTCCTCAGTTTGCACTCAGTTGAGCTGTGTCAGCATGAGGAGAGAACTTGAAGCACCAGGAAGCAGACTTTCCCATCCCACCTTCTCTTGCCAAGCTGGGTGTGTGACCCTAAGCAAGCCCCCTAACAGATTGGACCCAGTTTTCTGTAAATAAGCATAATCTTCTCTGCTGCACCAACCTCACGTGGTAGTTGGGGGAATTCAAAATGAGGCCAAGACATTTTTTAAAGCTCCTCTCCAGACCATTAGTGGTGTTGTGAGTACATTCATAGAACAAAAATTATACACAACTTGGTCATGGCTCAGAATTAAAAAAAAAAAAGCTTTATTGACATATAGTACAGGTATCATACAATTCATCACTTTAAAGTTATAATTCAGTGATTTTTAGCATGTTTACAGAGTTGTGTAACCATTATCACAATCTGTTTTTGAATTTTTTCATTTTCCCAAAAAGAAACCGCATACTCTAACTTTCCCAGCCCTAGGGAACCACTAATCAATCTACTTTCTGTCTCTATAACTTTGCCTGTTCTGCACACTTTATATAAATGGAATCATACAATATGTGACCTTTCGTGTGTGACTTCTTTTACTTAGCACATTGTCTTCAAGGTTGATCTGCATTGTGGCATGTGTCTGTACTCCATTTGGTTTCATTACCTAACAAGATTCCATGGTACAAATATGCCACATTTGGTTTATCCACTAGTCATTTGTTGGAAATTTGAGTTGTGGCCACTTTTCAGCTGTTATGAATAATGTTGCTATGAACATTCATTCATCTACAAGTGTTGGTGTGGACATATGTTTTAATTTCTTTCGAGGATGGACCTAGGAGTGAAAATGCCGGGTCATGTTTAACATCATGGCTGGGGAATTTGCTGCTTTAAGAATAGAAAAGTGAAGCTGTTCCAAGTGGCAGATATGTATGTACACATTTGTGTGTGTGTGTGTGTGTGTTACACACAGATGTGTGCAGGAACAGTGCTACTGAGGGAGGAGCCACTTTGGAATACCAGTTTGCATTCAAAATGATACTGGGCCAATCGATTCCTGAGGTTTCTTCCTGTCTGCTCCTTTGTCTGAATGCCCTCCCTGTGGGGCCATGATCCTCAAATAGTAACTCCATCAGTTAGAGGACTTTGGCAAAAATCCACAGGAAGCACTTAGTTATATGGCATTTACAGTAAAGGTCATTGTAAATGTTATTATTAGTTGTCACTACTATGTTATTATTATTATTAATTTTTATTTTTTTATTATTGTTCAAGTACAGTTGTCTCCATTTTCCTGCCACCATTCTTCCACCACCCAGCCATCCCCAACTCCCACTCTCAATCCTACCCCTCTTTGGCTTTGTCCGTGTGTCCTTTATACATGTTCCTTGACAACCCTTCTCCCTGTTCTCCTTTTTATCCCTTTGGTTACTGTCAGTTTGTTCTTAATTTCATTGTCTCTGGTTATATTTTGCTTGCTTGTTTGTTTTGTTGATTAGGTTCCACTTATAGGTGAGATCGTATGTTATTAGTTGTCACTTATATGTTATGCACCTTTTAGATCCATAAGATTTATAATCAGTGTGTGGACATATACATGTGCACACACTTTTGTCACCAAAGAGCTATCGTTAATTGAATATGCACCAGTGTACACAGCCAGTAAGTATCTGAGGGGAGGCTTTGGCAGAGGGTGGGGACAGAGAGGGGAGGTGTGTTTTTAAACTTTCAGGAGAAGGCCAGGTAATTACCTGCCAGTTACAGACTGTAATCCTTTCAGACCTGTGTGTGCCCTGCCCCTCTGTAGCAATCCCTGACACCCCGTTTTAGGGCTTGCTGATTTTGTACTTGAATTTGCCCCAATAACTCTGTATCCTGTTCCCTCTTAAGAGAGGTCCAGTTAAGTCACCTCCTGCTTATACTCTGGCCTGAGCGCAGGAGAGGGAAGACCTGATTTCCTGTCCTGGAACCCCAAGGCCTCGTCCTGTAAGGTATCCATGACAAACACATGTCAGGATGGCCCCAGGGTGCTTCTCTGTTGGTACACTTGGCCCTTTGGGGAAAAGTGATCTCTGGACAGACATCTGAAGGAGACTAGAGTTCCCACACTGCATGGCACAGAGTTTCCTTGAATTGCCTTTTATAACAGGAGCAGAAGCCAAAAGTCTGCTGACATCCCTGGAATCAGCTGCTGTCAGGTCTGGAGTAGGTGCCTCCTGACTTGAGGAATGTTAATTCCCAATTGATAACAGTCTCTGAAAATCCTCTTAGCATTTTCTTCCCAAGCCATTTTCCTAGGGCTGATTCAGCACTGTGTGACCTGGTGGAGTTTTTGGTTTTTTGGTTGTTAGGTTGGATGGTTGGTGTGTTTTTTGTTTTTTTGTTTTTTTGTTTTTTTGTAAGGAAGGGCTGAGACCTCAATTCACCTATTTATTTTTCATTTAAACAAGTGTGCTCATGGAGGGGCTCTGGTGCAATGGTATTTCTGCCTGGCCTAGCCGGGCCTCTGGCTCCCTGGTAGGTGTGCTCTTCTCTGTCCTTGCCTGCCACCTGCCTCCAAGACATACCTGTCAGTCAGCCACCTATCCAACCCAGAGGGAGTTATGGCCTTTGGTCTGAAAGACCACAGGGGACCAGAGTGTTGGGCAAGGTGTAGGTGGGGGAGAGAAGCCATGTGGCTTCTCTCTGATCCCAGTGTGTTAGGCCAGAGTTGCTCAAGAAACCAGATGGACACAGTGAGCTAAGGAGAAGGGTTTATTAGCAGGGAATAAGAGGGAAAGTGCAGCCAACCAAGGGAGGTTGGGACTTTGAAAGTGGAGAAAGTGGAGCCAACCAAGGGAGGTTAAAACTTGCTTAGTTGCTCCTAGGGCAGGGTTTTTTTTTTTTTTACTATCTTTTTTTTTTTTTATTGGTCATATACAGTTTTCTCCTTTTTACTCCCAATCAAGTCCCCCCCTCCCACCCTCCCCACTTCCCTCCCATTACCACCCTCCCCTTAGTCTATGACCATGTGTCCTTTAAGTTTGTTCCTGTGAACCCTTCCCACTGTCCCCTTAAATTCCCTCTTCTCTCCCCTCCGGTCACCATCAGCCTGTCCTCTATTTCAGTGTCTTTGGTTACATTTTGCTTGTTTCTTTGTTTTGTTATTTAGGTTCCTGTTAAAGGTGAGATCATATGGTATTTGTCTTTCACTGCCTGGCTTGTTTCTCTAAGCATAATGTTTTCCAGCTCCATCCACGCTGTTGCAAAGGGTAGGAGCTCCTTCTTTCTTTCTGCTGCATAGAATTCCATTGTGTAAATGTACCATAGTTTTTTGATCCCATTCATTTACTGATGGGCATCTTGGTTGCTTCCAGCATCTAGCTATTGTAAATTGTGCTGCTATGAACATTGGGATGCATAGGTTCTTTTGAATTGGTGTTTTAGTATTCTTAGGATAGAGTCCCAGCAGTGGAATTGCAGGGTCAAAAGGCAGATCCATTTTTAGTTTTCTGAGGAAGTTCCATATTGCTTTCCATAGTGGTTGTACCAGTCTGCAGTCCCACCAACAGTGCACTAGGGTCCCCTTTTCTCCACAACCTCTCCAACACTTGTTGTTTGTTGCTTTGTTTATGATGGCCATTCTGTCTGGTGTGAAGTGGTATCTCATTGTGGTTTTAATTTGCATCTCTCTGATAGCTAGCGATATTGAACATCGTTTCATGTGTCTTTGGATATTCTGTATGTCCTCCTTGGAGAAGTGTCTGTTCAAGTCCTTTGCCCACTTTTTAATTGGATTCCTTGTCTTCTTAGAGTGCAGTCGTGTAAGTTCTCTATATATTTTGGAGATTAGACCCTTGTCTGAGGTGTCATTGGCAGAACTGGACAGCCACGTGCAAAAAAATGAAACTTGAGCACCAACTTACACCATATACAAAAATAAATTCAAGGTGGATAAAAGACTTAAATATAAAACATGACACCATTAAAGTCCTAGAGGAGAACGTAGGTAGGAAAATCTCAGATATTTCATGAAGAGACTTTTTTAATGACGTGTCCCCTAGAGCAAGGGACATAAAGGAAAGAATAAACAAATGGGACCTCATCAAAATTAAAAGCTTCTGCAGAGCTAAAGAAAACAGTATGAAAATTAAAAGAGAACCAACTGTAAGGGCAGGGTTTTTAAGCTCAAAAACCTGCGAAGGGTAACTGGTTTGGGTGTCAGTGTGATTGGCTAGAGCTGGTTCCTGGGTGCCATTCTGCTGACCATTGTTTTTGATACATCTCATCAGGCTCAAGTTAAAGCTGCATCCTGTTATGCCGGATAGGCTGACCCCAGACCCCAATCTTAGCCTGGCATCTGTTTGTCCTGGGTAGGGTCGGCAGGCAGTTTCCCAGGCAGGCATTTTCCCAGGCTACAGTTTCCCACAGTACAGTTTTCCCACCTGGTGATTTTCCATTCCTCCTAGGCCTACCTAGGTCTGTCACCCAGGCTTGATAGTGAATGCTCATTCTGCTTCCAGCTTCCCAGAGCTTTCACAGCACTGTGTGGGGTCACTGGATTCCTGGAAGAATAAAGGCCTCTTGAGATGGGGATTGCTTTCTAGTCTAAGTCCTCTGTGGCACCACAGGTGGGTCTGGTGTGGAAATGTCTAATCCATGGAGACTGAAGTCTCACAGGGGCAGTTTTGAGAGTGAGAACCCTACTACTAAAGGTATAAAGATTTCTGCAGAACCAGTAAGTTTCACCTAATGATTAGTGCCATTTTGAAAATTGGCATATTGATTCCTTTGTTAGGGAAGTAAATAGGTCAGGTGCTCACATCATGCCATCGGATCAGTTTTGCTGCACCTGAGGGCATTCATCGGACAGTGTGTTAAAACCCTAATTCATATATTTTTAATTGCTTTGGGGATAACAATTTATTTTTTATTGTCAAAAGGATATACGGTATTTCCCAAAAGTGATGAGAATTGAGACACGTGTGAGGTCAACTGGGAAATACCTCCAAAAGAAACAGCCCCTGATCAGTGTTGTTCCTGTGCAGCTCACGTGGGAGTAAGCATCTCACAGGCACATGGGGAAGGCCCAGCAAATATGAAGCACTCATAGGTTATAACTATGATTGGTTTATTACTGTTGAGTTACAATGACTTAGACTCTGGTCCAGTTTCCTATGCACAGTTACCAAACACTGAATCACCCCTTTCTCTGGCTAATTTGCTTACCCAGTGTCACTGGGGAAACTTGGTGCTTTCTAGGATGCTGGAAACTAGGGCAGACCCATTTCCCCTGGAGGCTCATCTCCAAACAGTACAAGCAGTACTCACCCTGCCCCAGAAGTGAAATGTAAGGCTGGCTTACCTTAACCTCTCTCCCAGCCCTTCGTACTGATGCCACTCAAACCTTGACTAAATATTTGCAGGCACATTCCAATCCTGAACAAATAATTGCCCACAGAGTTAAATTGTTTGTAGAGTTTAATATTCTGTGCTGCTAGCTTCTCTTACAGATTTTATGATTTTTTAGCACAACCAGCTGCAAGCACATTTGGGAGGGTGCCCACAGCAGAGAAGCAGCATGAGTGTGAGTAGAACTTTTGGTCTATTCCAGCCCCACCCTCCTCCTCTCCACCCCAGCACCTGAGGTGATTATTCCATGCTAAAAATAGGATTGTTACCAGAGCCCTTCTGCAGTTGGAAGCTTTGTAGAAAGAGATTATCTTTGTTTTTTCCGCCTCCCTTCCAGATGGGTAACGGGTGCAGGGTGAGCTGGGGAGGTGTGAGCAGCACCCCGCTTGCACCCGCAGTCGGAGGCCAGGCCAGGTGGAAGGGCTTCCATAGCTCTCCCACTCCCATGATCTTCTCAAAAGGTAGGATTAAAAACAGTACTTATGTGTAAAAAAATGATCTTAGAAAACTGCTGAATTTTGGTTCTTTGATTGCCATACTTAAGATTATACTTAGGAAAAAAAGAGGATTAGGGAATATTAGACATGAATGTGAGAAGAATAAATTCTTAAATATTTATTCAATCCCTACTCAGTACAAAGCAAGAAAGGTTTCCCCAGCTATGACTACTGGAGCCACATCATAATGAGGCATTTTTGGTGACATCAAGGAGTTTACAGTTGAGTCCAGGAGTCAAAGTATAAATATAAAGGGTACAGTAACATAAGTAGCATGCAATAACAACTATTTAGCATATATAAGATTTTCTTTTATTTTTTTCTGGAATAACTCTCTTAGTTATGCTGGCACATACTGGAATAACTCAGGGAAGTAGCTGGAGCAGTTATGCAAATATACCTAACCCACCCAATAGCCCCTGTTCTGGGAAGAATGGATGATGAGAGAGAGGGGGTGGGGGAGTTGGGTAAGGAAGTGAGATACAGGGCAGTTGGATTTTCCAGGAAGCAAAAAAGTAAGCCTTAACAACTCTACCCCTGTATTCCACCCAGGTGCAGCAGTGAAGAATGCACTGGGAACACTTGGAAGCAAGCACTGTAGAGAGCTACTGGGGGAATTTAGCCCCAGCATACTGTCATTTGTCCTGACTACACAGCCACAGGCTTGATGACATATCTGTGCTGGAGGGGATATGTCTGTGCCTAAAACAGTGTCAGGCTCTTAGGCTTAAGGTAGGCTAAATTGCTGTAACTAACAAATAAATGCCCCACATCAACTCACGTAACAGTCCAAAGTCCCTCCCTTCCACGTAGTCATTCAGGAGCCTAGACTGGTGGCTTACTCCACAAGGGTGGGAATCTTAGCCTGGGTTTTTCTGTTGGAAAGCAGAGGCCGAGACTAGGGCTTGGTGTGGGGGCTTTATTTGGGGACATAATTTTGGGATCCAAGGGACTATGAGAACGTTGCAGAAAAAACTGAAATAGGGATTGGGGTGAGTGTGATGCCAGAGAAGTCTATTGAGCTGGTCCCACTGGGGGAAATGAGGTGCCATCTCAGTGGGACATTTGGAGGTAAATGCACGTTTCCTAGAACGGGTACACAAAACACCGTAAATGGGTGGCTTAAATAACAAATGTATTGTCTCACATTTCTGAAGGCTGCAGTCTGAGATCAAGGTGTCGCCAGGGTTGGTTCTTTCTGACGGCTGTGAGCAAGAATTGATTCTAGGCCTCTCTCCCAGCTTTCAGTGCATTACTGGCCATCTTTAATGTCCTTCCGCTTGTAAAAGCATCACCCAGTCCCTGATTTTATGTTCACATCGTGTTCTGTGTGTGTGTGTGTGTGTGTGTGTGTCTGCCTCTGGGGCCAAATCTTCTCATTTTATGAGGACACCAGTCATATTGTATTGGATTAGGGCTCACTCCAATGATTTGATCTTAACACAATGATCTGCAAAGGCTGTTTTGAAATAAAGTCACATTCACAGGTACTAGAAGTTAGGACTTTACCACCTTTTTGGAGGACACAATTTAACCCATATTATGTCTTAGTAGGACTTATTTATAACAAGACTTAATTGTCTGCCCAATGGGCCAAAGAGGGAAGCATTGACTCCTAACTGCCATTGTCAAAGCTCCATGGAGTTTTCAACCGATGGTCATTGGTGCCAATTCCATGCCAATAGAAATCCCCAATTTGGGGTATGTTGAAGAAGGAAATTATACTCAGTGAGGAACAGTTCAACTGTGATACAGCATGGCTGTGAAAACAGTTCTAGCACCAGGCCCCTCTCTGGCTAGACAGCTCTGTTCCCTGCTGGTCTGCTTTGCACTGTGCTCAGTCTGCTCCACTCTGCTCTGGCAAGATTGAGCAGTTTTTTTACTAAAAAGGGAAACTGCACTCTCTGAGCCAGAGAGGAGCTGTCTTATATGGATAGAAGTCCCAGCTCCTGGTTCCTGATTGGCCCATCCTCATGCAAATGAGGACTCCAAGTCCTTGAAGTTTGATTGGTCCAAAAGGCACTGTCCTGATTGGTCAGGATACAGCTGCTCTGATTGGGTGGAGCTGTGCAGCTCTGATTAGATGGGGAAAGCCTCAGTCCTAATGGTAGAAATAAAATTCCAAAAACTTCTTTATAAGGGCTGGCTCAGATGGCAGAAACACAGTGCAGGCAGGCAGGTCAGTGCAGAAGCAGGCAGTGCAGCACCACCTTCTCTGTGAAGTGCAGTTTGTGTGAGAAGCCCCTGTACAGACGTGGCTGCTAGGCTCTATTTTTTAAAGTTTTAGCCCAGTTAGCCACCAGGAACCTTATTTAGTAGGTGTCTCTTTTTCCTCAGTGTTCACGGGGTGTAAACTCTTCTGTTCTTCCAGATTATACCTGTGCTAGTGTCCCGTGGACCCTGTTGACATCACACACAGCAGCCGCAGACTATCTCCAGGACAGAAAGTGAGAGATACGTCAAGCAGCTGTCATGGTACAGCTGTGGGAAACTGCCAGGGAAAAAGCTGGGCTTAGAGGATATGAGATGAGGCCAAGCTGTATCTGACATGGTGAGTGAGATGTTCCTGCTTGTCTGCCTCCCTCCCTAGTCTGGGACTTGTGAGGACAAGTCTATGTTGGTCTTTTCCACTGTTGTATTGCTCTTGCACAGCAGAATGCCTGGTACATTAAAGCAATTAATTTATACCTAAAGAATAAAGGGATGTGGAGATTTGTGTCTAGTCTAACACCTCTGTCACTGCTGGATGTTTTGGAGACTTGGGGTAGCTACAGTAGGTTGCTTAAGTGAGTTGGAGAAATAGGATTCTCTCTCTTGTCCCTCTTCCACGTACAGTTAAACCATGGAGATGTTCACAAAGCATCATCTGCTTCCTCCTCTCCCCACCCTGCTGCCCCACCCCCAACTTCTGAGGAATGGAGGTAGAGCAAGGCATTTAATTTTTTTAAAAAAATTGTATCTCAATTGTCTTTTGGTGAAACCACCTTATAATGCATCTTTTAGTTATTTATTGACCAAATCCTTTTGGACAGGACCTAGTATGGAGCCTCAGTTGAACAAATAGTGCTATAACAAGGTTGCTGCATATTACTATTATCATCATCTTCTTTATTTCAACATGGACTTGCAGAGAGAGCAGAGAGGTCATGTGTAAAATCCTAATTTAAAAGTAATTTCTAAGCATCTGTCTGCACTGAACACCACATTAGGTTCTAAGTGTATAGAGTGTATTCATTTGGGATCCTAATAAGGTCATGCCGAAGCACTTACCCAATTGGCTTAGACTCTGTGGGTAGGGACACTGTGACCTGCCACTGGGAGTCAAATAAAACAGAAAAATAATAGTTTTGTTTTGACCTCAAAGCACTTGTCAGGCTTCTGCACCTGCAACCTGGGCCAGATGCATGCTCATGGGGGCTTGTGTCCCTAACCCCCTTCTCCACAGGCACATCACTGGTGCCTGTTTACCCTCTGGTTGTCTCAGCAATAATCTATACAGCCTGGGGCTGAATGGCCTGCTGCAGGACTTGCGAAGACCTGGCTGGCCATGTGCCACTTCTCCTCATGACTTAGAAATCAGGGGATGTTTATGTAAAGCATCACATGGAGTTAGCAAGGTCCATCCCATGGACAAGTAAGGTTCCATGCCTCTTCCCCTCTCCTCTCTCAAGCAGCTGATGATCTGTAGGGCATCTACGGATGGGGGTAGGATGGGGCAGGATGGCTGGGTATTGTTGAAACAGTTACTAGGTCTTACTCTGCTCCTTAGATGTTTGGAAATCAGGGAGCAAGGATCACCAAAATGTGAGGAGGAAGGCTCATTTGTGAATTAGCAAGGAGAAGGTTGCAAGGGTGTGGTGGACGAGTGATTGTGGTGGCAAGTGCAACATCACTGGACAGTGCCCATCTCCGCGACACCCGCACTCACCATGATGACCTCCTGAGGAAAAGTGGAGTGAAGGCTTTTGACTTAAAGAGAGTAGCCTCCTTAGGACCAGTTCTTCCTGCTGCTCAATGCAGGAAAAGAACCAGAAGCCTCATCAGAGGTTTGCAGAAGGCATATTGTAGTGGCTCTGCTCTTGGGTTTGGGGACAGATAGACCTGACTGAATTCTAGCTCTGTCCCTATTATATGGGATGCCTGTTCAAATGACTGAACCACACCAAGACTCTGTTCCTTTCTGTGTAAAATGGGAATAATAGTAGAACCTACCTCAGAAAGTTATCATGAGAATTACATTTAAAGCTGCTTTTCACCAGATCTGAGAACAAAACCAGATTTTAATAATCAGTTATTATTAATACTATCTATTACACGAGGAATTCTACTCTACAACTTTTGTCTCCCTTGGCCTTCCTTATCACCTCACCATAGTTATTAGCTGAGGAGAAGAGACTGCTGTTTCAGCACAGACCTGAGAAGCAGGTCACCTGGCCAGCCATGCTGAGGAGATGTTGCATTGAGCAGAGGGCCTCTGGTGCTCTCTAGTGAGGAGCTGGGGAGGCCTCTCAGTAGCTATCCCTGAGGGACTTTGGACAGAATTCTGCTCCTTTTCTTCTCAGACTCCTACTAGGCTCAAACCCAACCTGGAAACCATGCTGTCCTGGAAATCTGTTTTGCTTGCTAATTCAGACGATGTCCTGACCTGATTGTCCTTGCAGCTCGGGTGACTTCTGACAGGAAGGGTGGACCCAGAACAGTTTCTGAAAGGCCAGAACCTACTTGCATCAATACTAACACTCGATTAGCCAGTGCTCCTGAAGTCAGTAATGAGAAGATCTTAAAAAACAAATAGGTTTGCAAGTTTTTGGGAAAAATGCACAGTGAATAAATTCTCTCTCTGTGATATTGACTTCAGGAAAATCCCAGAGGCTAATAAGGCTCACCCATATTTGAGTTCATTTCTTGCCCAGTCAGTGGCTGGACTGTAGTTCCCAGTCTCCATTGCTATTAGGCAGGTAGGTGGGTTGGTGGGGGTAGGGCACATAACTGAGTTCAAGCCAATGGAATGTGGGTAATATGGTCCCTAAACACTTACCACTTATAATCTCCTCTCTCCCTGTTCACCAGTGGACTGGAGAAGAATTTGAGGAGTTCAAGGAGGACATAATCACAAGAGGGAAGGAGTTTGGGTTCCTACGTGACTGCACAGCCCGTCTCATGAAATTATGATGTAAGGAAGAAATAAACCAGCGCTGCATTGTGTCTTTGAGATTTGTGGATTATCGTTATAGATGCTAGCTTTCTTTACCAAAGTTTATTTAAGATCATACTTTTCTCACATGCTGTAAGATTGATGTCCTAATTCTAGGTAGAGCATGTAGGTGAGCATGATGGCATCTTGTGTTTGAATGTGTACTCTTGCTTCCTTTGGCCATGGCCACTGATGGTGGTTTGTTTGGCTGTAATAAGGCTTTAAACATCATTTATTTTAAAAGTGTGTTTCCCCACCCATCTGCTCTATTTTCACTCCTCCTCCCATGCCCTACTACCATCAAAATGGCATTGTGTTTGTGTGTCAAAGAAAAACCTACAGAATCTGAGACTTGTAAGCTATGGGAATTTTTTTAAATTTGATAATTAAAACTGAAGATTAGTAACCCTAAAACATAGTTCTCTCTTGAATTTATATTTTCAGTTTCTTTTTAGTAACTGACAAACATACTCTATATAACCAGTTATTCATGAATGCTCACTAGAATTTGAGAGATTTTTACATGAGAGTCACTTTTAAATATTTCTAATTCTTGGAGGGGCCCTATGGAATGGGAATTTGTCTTCCCATTTTTAAATGGAGTAACTGAGGTTCAAAGAGATTAAATTATTTATCTAAGATGATACAGTACTGATGGGGTTTAAACCCATGCCTGCTCTGACCCCGATCTTGTCTGTTATATTACAGTAACCTATAGTACATTTTCTCTATTCTGGGAGTAACAATTTTGCGGGCCTCCAGCTAGAGCCCTTGACCCTAGGGATGGTGGCCCTCTCTTCTAAAGACTTGCTTAACAAAAAGGTACAAGGCCCTCCAGACCAGCATGGTCTTTTTAAAAAAGTATATTTTATTGGGTGTGCTATTACAGTTGTCCCCTTTTTCTCTCCCCTTTATTCCCCTCCACCCTGAATTCCCCCGCCCACCAGCATTCCCTCATCTTAGTTCATGTCCATGGGTCGTACATATAAGTTCTTTGGCTTTTCCATTCAGCACGCTCTTTATAGATCTCTATGAGAGACCTCAAACCAGTCCCAAAGGCCTTTGTACCCATTGATCTCATCTATGCCTTATCTACCCTCAGGACCCGTAAGCTCCCATGTCTTTCCTTTCAGAACCCTGGCCCTGAGAAGAGCTCTGTTAGACAAGGGCAGTGGTCTACTTGGGATAGGAAAATGAAGGGGTCTCTTAGGCCAGCAGTAAGTATGTGGAGGGAGAGAATAGAAAAATGGCTAAAGGGTGGAATAGACAAGGTATGTTGGTCACTGTTTGGGTGAGATAGGTGAGGGGAAAGGAGACGTCAAGGGTGTTCTCAGGTTTTTGCCTTGGGCTAGTTAGTGGGTAGGCAGCATGTGCAGGGAGGGACCAGCCGTAAGGGACAGTAATGAAGGAAGCTTGAAGGAAGCATATACACCACCCTCTCTTGAGGTGTTATACAACTTCATGGAGGCTTTTCTGACCCATATCATTGGGAGACAGTTTATAATAGCCCTCAGGACAGTTTACTAAATTTTAACTAATTATAATGTAAAAACTAAAGGATGGTTTGGTTCATTTCTCCATCACACAATGTATCTGTGTTTTCTGAAGCTCATTTTTAGCAATGTGTAACTTTGCTAAATTCCATGGGTGTTTTCCTTATGTGAATATTGTTTCCTTACATGTTTATATTTATTTTATCACATTTATACATGACATTCTCTAAAATAGATCTTAAAAAGGGAACTTAGAGACACAATTTGAAATGAATTTGAGATGAATTTATTTTAGCTTTTGTTCTGAGATTTTGTTTTTGTATTTGAGCATCTCAGGACTAACTAATTTTTCTTGTGCTCTGATTGTTTAAGCAAGTAGTTTCCATATACAACTGCTCACTGAGATTACTTGAGATGCTCTCAAAGCTACAGCTTCTTACCATAGCCCTGTCCTCCAGGAGGCTCAGACTCATGGGGGGGAAGCAGCTGCATTTTAAGTTCATCAGAGAATTCTGATGAACATTGAGGTGTGGTAGTCAACCACCTGACTCACATTTTCCAGATTTATAACCCAGCTTTGGTTACATCGGCATTATATTTTCTTTGAAGAAAAGATAGGCACTTTAGGATAGAAGTAAGCAATGTTTTATTAACAAAAACTAACATTTAAGTTACTGACTACTTGCTATTGCCAGACACTGGGATAGGGACTTATTAAGAATTATTGGATTTAACTTAGCGTAGTCCTCACTGTATGAGTCACAGAACATCCTCATATTCTAAGGTCAAGGAAAATGAAACGAAAGAGGTTGAAGAAATTATTTGAGTAACTAGTTCAAGTGAGGAATACAGTTAGGACCCAAGTGGAAGGAAGCCTATCTCTATACCATTACCCCCACTTGCCAGCTTATGAGATTAGTGTTGCTTCCTGAATTTCTCAGCTACTTTTTGCCTTTTGGAGATAAGACTTATTCTATTGTTATTCGTGGGAGGGCAATAAGTCAAAGCTGACACATCCCATAAATGCTGAGCACTCTTAGTGAAGACAAATCTTGTTATTTCTCTGCCAAAAGAACTAGAGAGAAGGCACCCTTTGGGAAAACAAACAAACAAACAAAAACAGAGAAGACTACCAACACAAAAAAAACAGTGTTTTCTTAAATATTTGAACTATTTAAGATCTTTTATTCTAGTCTTTTTTGAAGAGTTGGAATTGATTTACATTTATTACTTAGAAATAGTATCTTCTATTGCAGTTAATGTAGCCAGTTAACTCCACCCATACAGTACTGCTTCTGTTTGTGCTGTCATAAGTCACTGAGAGACTGTTAATAGTAATGCTGGCTTAATCACTCTGATGCCTCTTGTTGCTAATGGGGATTATAAAAATAGATGGCAGTGTGAAGAAATGTGTTTTCTGAAACTTTCCAGGCTTGAAGAGAGCAGAAGCAGGGGCCTAAAAAGGGAAGCCATAAAAGCCTTTGGGATTATGATGGTAACCATAACCTTGCTTTCGCATGGCCTGCCTTTCCTTATTGGAGAGCCCTGGGAGGTAGACAGTTTGGCCTCTACCTTCAGGTGAGGACACCTGGGCAGCTTCCTAGTCCAGAACTTTCTCCTCCCATCACAGCCTCTCTCCGAATCCAGATGGACATGGGCCTGCCATTGGCCCATTCACACTTGTTTCTTGCAGCCCGACCACTGATAATGCTTCCCAAGACCTTTGGAGCCTGTGATTTTCTCATGTGCTGGATTTGAAGTGAAGTAGGCTGAGATTCGGGACCATCTTCAGGCTGCACAAATATACTTCAATTGTGGGTAAAAAGGGAGCAGAGATGCTGAATGGTCATTAGGCTCCTAGGAGGGGAGTTTTGCCACAAATTCTCAGCCTTTCCAATATCACCGAGCCATTGATATTTTTCTTCATTTACTAACTTAGTGCTTGTACAATGATTATTGCTTTGTAATATTTAGTTTTCTTGACAATACAGCTAAATTAAATGAAGACCAGAGGGAGCTGGAAGGGAGGGAAGGGGAAGCATCTCCCCTCCTTCGGATCTACCTCTTGGCCCAGTTTCCTGTACTTAATGAGCACAGTGGCGAACAGAAGAATTGACCCACATGCTGTGGGCCTCCACAGAATCAGGGCAGGCCTTGCAGAAATGAAGGAAAATATCCTCTAAAGTATCTCTGAAATTAGATTGCTCTTTTTATTTATTTTTTTTTTCCAGCAGGCCTGTGTAGCAGGCACTCATGTGATTTGGACTTAGGCTGAGGGGAGAAAGAGAGACATATGATGAATTTTTTTTTAGGATTTTGCGTTTTATTAACCCATGAGTAGGTTAATTTCATTGCATTCCCTGTTTCAATTTATCTGCTTCCCTGGGTCTAAATGGCCACTGGAGTCAAAAGTGCTGGGTTCAGGTGGGGCTGTAGTCTGTGTAGAAGGGGAGAACTCTGGCAGGAAGTTAACATCAGAACTAGACACAGGTTTGGCAAGAGTTCTGGGGCAACCATTGGCGTTCAATGGAGATGGGAAAGTGTTCGGTTCTGCAAAGGGCCTGGCCCGCTGAAACCTCTGTACCAACCACAAAGATGAAGGATGACACCATCCTGTGGGTACTTCTCATTCCCCTTGGTGCTTAAGAGGCCAGTAAGGAGCCAAAGGGGTGGGCCTTTCTCTTCTGCTGCTGATGGGGTAGGTGTTGGGCACTTTGCTCCTACAGCCTCAGTGGGACAAGGCTGTACTGTCAGCCTTGGAGAAAGAGACCATTTCTTGTCCACCACCAACCAGGCCTGACCCCTCTGAACAAATAGAGACAGAGAGCATGCAGGTGGGAGATCCCTGCAGCTATGTTACCAAGCACAAGGGGGGCAAGGGGGGCCAAGGGCAATATACTATTACCCGAAAGGAACCCCCCAGGTCTGTTATGCCTGCCGCCAGAGGAAAGACGTCTCTCAATGCCATAGATTCATGAAAAGGAAAGAAAATGTTTATTTAATGCTATACAAACTTGAAGTAGTGACCTAATGTCTTCACCAAAATCTCAAAGTCCCTTAAAACACCCACAAACATACACAGTCCTTCCTTCCTCCCTTTGCCCAGTCTGGGGTACTGTATCTCAGGAAAAGAAATAGAAGTTCATGACTCAGGCAGCCCCTGGTTCTTCCCAGTAATCCGTGTTGGCTGGTAGGCCTCCCTTGGTTCCCGGCATCATTAACTGTGTTGCCGGGATCTCTGCTAAAGCCGGGTGGTGGTTCCCTCTTCTAAAGCTGTGGAGGTCCCCACTCTCACAAAGCCAAGTGACTCCCCTTCATTGCCCCAGCCGTGTGGTCCTCTTGGCACAATGGCCGTGGGAGTCCCTGCTCTGGCAAAGACCAAGTGGTTCTCCCTCCAATGGCTACGAGGAGGGGGATCGCCACTCTGCCAAAGCCGCATGGTGGTTCTCTCTCCCAGGACCTCGGGGGTCCCCACTCTGCCAAAACTGCATGCTTCTCCCTCCAATGGCTGCCAAGTCTGGTTTTAAATCCCCACGCCAATTTTTCTCTGCAGCCCCATTTCCGATTCCTCCCACCATTGACCACATGTGCCAGCACTCCCATATCCTTCCAGCTTCACTGGGCTGCCATAGTGAGTCTGGGCAGGCATGGCCCCATGTCATGGAGCCAGTCTTCTCCAAGCTCCCATGCAGGCGCTGTAACTCGAGGAACCTGCCCCCCAGTTATATCTCGGGGGAGAAGTTACTTCCATTCCCCTGGCTCAGAGCATGGCCACAGCTATTTAACATATCTATGTAACCAGTTAAAGGTTATAGATATGTTAAATGACCACACCAGAGGTTAGCTGCAAAGCTGTTGCTATGCAAAACAGCTTTCAATGGCCCTGCTCCATTTGTCTCTTCCCCCAACCACACCTGTGGAGAACGGGGAATGAGGACATCCTAATATTTCCTGGACACCCTGAGTTCTGGATCCCATTCCAAATCACTGTTTGGGGCCTCCCTCTTGGCTGCACCCTGTTATAGCTAGAGAGAGAGATGAGTCAGAACCAGAAGAACACAATCTTAGCAAAACAGAGCTGCTGGAGGAAATAGGCAGAAATGTAACAAGAAAACCTAAAGAGATATAAGTGCAATACAAAAAGAACTTCTAAAGGGAAAAATTCATCATTAATCAATTCATCAGATGTAACTGAAAGTGTTAACAGTCACTACTGAGGCCCACATCAGTGGCTTGGATGACCAAAGCACAAAGAGCAAAATCACAAGAAGATGAAGGTCATAGGTGGGGGCGGGGTGGGGAGGTGGTGAAGAGTGAGAAGATAAAAGCAGGAGATCTAACCTGTAAGAAATGGAATTTACAGAAGGGAAAAAGGAACAGCTAAAGATGAAGTAATAATTAAACATATAGAAGAAAATTTTCTGGAAAGACCTCACTCTATTGAAGGGATGAACTGAGTTCTCAGTCAGATTAATGAGGAAAGTGAGACCCCACATATTCTGGTAAAAATTCCTGAATGCTAAGAATAAAATCTTGTAAGTTTTAAACGAGACAATCAAGTTACTTACAAGGCAATACCATCAGTAAGACTGGCATCAGACTTCTCATCTGGAAGCTACAGCAGGTTGGAACAAAATGTACAGCACAAGAACCCTATTCCCAGCCAAGATATCATTTACCTGTCAAGGCAAGGGAAAAAAGGTGATTTGAAGCTCTGTAATACTCTGGAATATTTCACTCACATTGCCTGATCTCAGCAAAAAACTCAAAAGGAACTCAAAACAAAGAAAGAATGAACTAAGCCAGAAGAAGACAAAGTGGAAACAGTATTAAGCACAAAGAACCCTGCTCTCTCTTTTTGTAGGTCCTGAGAGGTGAAGTGTTCTCCAGCCCTGGGGCCAGCAGTGTAAAGAACAGAGAAGAAAGAAAGACTTGGTGAGAGAATTCCTGTGAAATCAGGCTCCATGACTAAATGGGCTCATGATTCAGGTTAACCCAATATTTAAAGAAAGATCCTTGCAGTGTTATTTAAAGTCATATTGGCCATAGAAAAATACAAAAAAGAGTTGAACTCACTTAATGGGGCCAACCTAATTTTAATGCTCTAATAAAGGAGGTATAATTAGAAAACTATAATTATAAACCAATCTAAGTTATGAATATTGATGCAAAAAATAAAATAAAATAAGTAGCAAGTAGAATCTAATGAAGTTTTAATATACTACACTGTTACCTAGTAAGATTCATTTTAGGGATGGCAAGAATAGCTAGAAACAAGAATATCTATTAATATAACTCATTACATCAGCAAGTTAAAACAGAAAATCATATTGTTAGGTAGTAGATTTTAAAAATGTATTGTGTAAAATTTTTACAAGTGAAAACTAAGTAATAGAAATAGAAGTAAACAATTTAAATATAATAAAGACCACTCACCACAACCTACCAGCAAACATAACCCCATGTGGTAAAACACTAAATCAGGAACTAAAAGGAATACCTCCATTCTCATTATACAACATTGTATTGTTTTTAGTGAATAAAATATGTTACAAAAACAAAAAACTAATACTAAAATGATTTCTTTTTACTAATGAGATATGCTTTTTAACCTTTCAAATCTCAATCTCTACTCTTAGGTGTTAAAAAAATACTCAAGTTAAAAAGATAATTTTATAAGCAGTCAGAAATGGAAATTAAAAAATTCATTTCATAGCTTTAAATACTATGATATATTTATAATTAAGTATCAGTATATTAAGAAAATGTAGAACCTATATGAATAAAACTATAAAACTTTATTGAGGGAGACACAATAATCTCTGTACATTTGGAAAGACTAAGAATATTTTAATACAAAAAGGT
Source organism: Phyllostomus hastatus (assembly GCF_019186645.2). NCBI lineage: Eukaryota > Metazoa > Chordata > Mammalia > Chiroptera > Phyllostomidae > Phyllostomus > Phyllostomus hastatus. The sequence continues at coordinate 4,652,251 of NW_025333530.1, forward strand.
AATTTATTTAAAATTAATATAAAATTTTAGAAAGTTCTGTCAGTATTCTAACAAGGAGTGTTTGTCTTGGAAATTAAAGAAAATAGTCTTACAGTATGCAGTGTCTCTGTATCATATGTGTTTATACATAATTAGAAGAGCATAGGGAAGAGTAAAGAAGGACACGTATTAGGCTGTTACCAGGAGATTACTGTTTGGGGAAAGAGGTTGTGACAGGGGTGGAGCCATGAGGGAGAAAGGAAGCAAGGTTGCAAAACAAAACAAAATAACCAACATGGTAGATATGATACACTTATGTATTTAATTATAAATGTTTCTTATTGTATAAGCTAAAAAGTAAATATGAAAAAAGGAAGAAAAATCCTGGCAGATGGGGCAGCTAGAGGCTTTGCAGATCTAGCATAATTGACATGACAGAGTTGATGCTGGTCAGTATTGCATCTCCATGGCACCCACTTGACCAGTTCCATCACCGGTGGTTCTGTTCATTATATAAGAGAATCCATTTGACAATTTGGGCTTCACCAAAATCATACACTATTTTGGGGTCAAATTTTTTTAATCCAGTTATGTGCCCCAACTGGGAATTGAACCCAAAACCTTTCAGTGTGGGGTGTGATGCTTCAACCAACTGAGCCACACTGGCCAGGGCTGGGGTCAGCTTTGAAGCTAAATACAAGTTGGATATTCCGGATGTCAATAGGTCAGACTGGCACACTAGAGGACTCTGTATTAAATTTTAAAGCAATCGAGGTACTGATAGAGTAGGTCTGAAAACCTTTGTGAATGTTTATGAAAACTAAAAAGGCCTAGAAAGTTCCTCTTCTTCCACACCTCAGACTACAATACTCATCCCTGAATTGTTCCAGTGTTAACATTAACTTACATTTAGAGAGCACTCAGTTATGATGGGCATGTGCAGAGAGTGTAACTTACATTTAAAAGTGCCTTGAAGATGTCTTCTGTTTAAGCACCATACAACTCTTACACAATGCTAACCTTTTCTTGGTGAATAAAAAGGAATGTGGCGTGTCTATTGCACCTTTATGACTTTGGAATCCCAGAACAGATTTATTTTTCTTTCTTTTTTTCTCTCTCTCTATGTCTTTTAAAAATTATTGTTATTCTATTACAGTTTTTCCAATTTTTCCCCCTTTGCCTTCCTCAACCGAGGCTACCCCCCTCCTATAGTCAATCCCTACATCGATGTCCATGTTCATGGGTCATTCATACATGTTCTTTGATCCCTTTCCTTCTTTCCACCGTTATCTCCCTCCCCACCTCCAATTCTATGTTTATTTATAGAAAGAAAATACATCTCTTTGTCTCTGTTATGCCTGTTGCACATTGCTGCACTCAGTGTGAATTGTTGCCTTGGTTAGTCAGAAGAGGGTGTACATTGGCCCTTCCAACAACTACCTGCTGCCCATCCTGAGCACTTGCGGGGTGGGCTGGTGTAGTGGAGGTTGCTGGGAAAAAGAGAAGTCTGAAGCAGAGCTCAAGTGGCTTCTGCTACATTGTTAGTGAATGGCTCCAGCCTTCTATAGCACAAAAGGCTGTCTGTATAGTATGGGGTGAGCATGTTGCAATGGCTGAATTGCCTCTTTGGCCTCTGATGAAGAGGTAGTGGCAGGAAGATGTCTGAATGGGCATCACTCACACCCCGTCTGCCTCAAGAGAACACTGTGTTTCCTCAAGGTAAATTTCCTGCTTTGCTTTTGCCAAGTACCTTAGTGTAAACTGTGGTTGATTTTCTCCCCCATGGAGATCTTGTTCCTATCATGAAACATAAAAGGGTTTCTTAAATCTCTTCTGTCCTACATGTACAAAAAAAAAAAGTGAAACTAAACCACCTTCTTACACCACATACAAGAATAAACTTAATATGCATTAAAGACTTTGTAAGAAACCATAAAAAATCCTAGATGAAAATATAGGTAGTAAAATCTCAGACATCTTGCATTGCAATATGTTTTGATATATCTCCTTGGGCAAAGGAAGCAAAAAAAAAATGAAACTACCTCAAAATAAAACATTTTTGCACAAAATGGAGTTCTGGCCAAAATGGAGGCATAGTTAGAAACCCTTTGCTTCCTCTCACAACCAAAAGGAGGATAACAACCAATATAAAATCAATAAACAACCAGAAGTGCCAGAAAATCAAACTACATGGAACTCCAACAACCCAGGAATTAAATAAACAGTCAACCAGACTGGTAAGCTGGCAGACAGAGAACCCGTGGTGAGGTGGTGGACCTGCCGCTGGGGCTGGGTGGGGCTGACTGGGGTGAGGCTGTGGACTGAGTGGGCAGGGCTCACTGAATGGGAAACTGAGATTCAGAGCTGGCTGTGGACTATGGCAGACAGTTACCATGGTGGGAGAAACTCCCAGTCTCACTTGAGAGTTTGTTGGAAAGTGGGCTAGAAATGGGCAGGCAAGCTGCACTGTTCTCTCTCTGGCCCCTCCCACACAGGCAACACCACAGGCAGTAAAGAGGGTTGCCCTGCCCTGGTGAATACCTAAGGCCCCGCCCCCTTACAACTTAATAGGTGTCCCAAGACAAAGAGATAGGGCCCAAATGAAAGAACAGAGCAAAACTTCAGAAAGAGAGCTAAGCAATGAGGAGATAGCCTACCTATCTTATGCAGATTTAAAGCCCTGGTAATCAAAATGCTCAAGAACTGATTGAGCTTGGTCAAAAAATGAAAGAAATGAAAGATATCCAAAGTGAAATAAAGCAAAATATTCAGGGAACCAACAGTGACAGGAAGGAAACCAGGAGTCAAAGCAATGATTTTGGAACAAAATGAAGAGATAAACATCCAACTGGATCAGAACGAAGAAATGATAACCCCCCAAAATGAAGAGAGACTTAGGAACCTCTGGGGCAACTTGAAACATTCCAATATCTGAATCATAGGGGTGCCAGAAGGAGAATAACAACAGCAAGAAATTGAAAACTTATTTCAACAAATAATGAAGGAAGTCTTCCCCAATCTGGCAAAGGAAATAGACTTTTGGGAAGTCCAGGAAGCTCAGAGAGTCCCAAAGAAGTTGGAGCCAAAGAGGAACACACCAAGACACATCATCATTAAGTTACCCAAGATTAAAGATAAAGAGAGAATCTTAAAAGCAGCAACAGGAAAGGAGAGAGTTACCCACAAAGGGGTGCCCATAAGACTATCAGCTGATTTCTCAAAAGAAATCTTGCAGGCAAGAAGGGGCTGGAAAGAAGTATTGGAAGCCATGGAAGGCAAGGACCTACATCCAAGATTACTCTATCCAGCAAAGCTATCATTTAGAATGGAAGGGCAGATAAAGTGCTTCCCAGATAAGGTCAAGTTAAAGGAGTTCATCATCACCAAGCCCTTATTATATGAAATGTTAAAGGGACTTATCTAAGAAAAAGAAGATAAAAACTATGAAGAGTAAAATGACAACAAACTCACAACTATCAACAAATGAACCTTAAAAAAAGAAATAAAAAAACAGTGAAAACAAAAACAACTAAAATAGGAACAGAATCAGAGAAATGTACATCACATGGAAGGATTTCAGTGGGGAGGGGGAAGGGAGGAAAGGGGGAAGGTACAGTGAAGAAGTGTAATCGGTAGGCATAAAATAGACAGGGAGAAGTAAAAAATGGTATAGGAAACACAGAACTCAAAAAACTTATATGTACAACTCATGGATATGAACTAAGGGGTGGGGAATGCTAGAGGGTTGGGGGTGCAGGGTGGAGGGGAGATAAAAGGGAAAAATTGGGGAAATTGTAATAGCATAATCAATAAAATATACTTAAAAAAGTTTTTGCACAAAATGAAAAGACAACCCACTGAATGGGAGAACATATTCACCAATGATACATATGATAAAGGGTTGATATCCAAAATTTATGAAAACTTGTACAACTCAACACTAAAAACAAACAAACAAATAATCCAATTAGAAATGGGCAAAGCATATGGAGACAGTTCTCAAAAGAGGACATAAAATAGTCATATGAAAACATGCTCAAAGTCACTAATCCTCAGAGAAATGCAAATTAAAACCATAATGAGATATCACTTCAACATTGTCAGAATGGTTATCATCAATAAATCAACAAACAGTAAGTGCTGGAGAGGATGTGGAGAATGAAGAATCCTCTTGCACTCTTTTTGGGAATGCAGGTTGGTGTAGCCACTGTGGAAAACAGTATGGAGTTACCTCAAGAAATTAAAAATGGAACTGCCTTATGACCCAGCAATTCCACTTCTGGGAATTTATCCAAAGAAACATTGAAAATGAATTTATGTTCATTGCAGCATTATTTATAATTGCCAAGATTTGAAAGCAGCCTGTGCCCATTAGTAGATGAGTGGATAAAACAACTATGGTACATTTACACCGTGGAATACTACACGGCTGTAAATAGAAAAATTTACCCTTTGCAACAGTATGGATGGACCTAAAGAACATTATGCTAAGTGAAAAAAGCCAGTCAGGGAAAGATAAGTACTATATGATTTTACTTATATGTGAAATCTAATGAACAAAACAAAATAGAAACAGACTCATTGATACAGAGAATAGATTAACAGCTGTCAGAGGGGAGGGTGATTGGAGGGCTGGGTAAAAAAGTGAATGGATTAAGAAAAAAAATAAAAACCTCATAGACACAGACAACAGTATAGTGACTACCAGAAGGAAGGGATGTAGGGGCAAGTGGAAGAGGGTAAAGCGGGACTAAATGGTGTCAAAACTTGACTTTGGGTGAACACACAGTACAATATATAGATAATGTATTATAGAATTGTATAGTTGAAGCCTATACATTTTTGTTAACCAATGTCACCCAATAAATTCAATAACAAAAATCTCTTCTAAGATAAACTTCATCACTAGTTTCTTTTTCCCTTTTTCATCTTGCATCTTCATGTTCCAGTCTTCTCCTTCTCTCCTCACACTGCAATCTTTGTTTTTTATTTTCATAAATTTTTTATATTTTTATTCTTCTACAGTTGTCCCAATTTTTCCCTTTGTCCTACTCTGCCCAGCCCAGCCCCTTCTCCCATAGTCAATCATCACACCATTGCCCATGTCCATGGGTCATTCATACATGTTCTTTGACCAGTCCCTTCCCCTTCTTTCTATCATTATCCTCCTGTCCTTTCCCTCTGGTTGCTGTCAGGCTATTCCTTCCATGATTCTGGTTCTATTTTGTTTGTTAGTTTATTTTGCTCATTAGATTCCTCTTGTAAGTGAGATCATATGGTATTTGTCTTTCATCACCTGGCTTATTGCACTCCAGTTCCATCCATGCTGTCGTGAAAGATAGGAGTTTCTTCTTTCTTTCTGCTGTGTAGTATTCCATTGTGTAAATGTACTACAGTTTGTTGATCCACTCATCTACTGATGGGCACTTAGGTTATTTCCAACACTTGGCTATTGTAAATAGTACTGCTAGGAATATAGGGGTGCATAAGTTCTTTTGAATTGGTATTTCAGGGTTCTTAGGGTATTTTTCCAGGAGTAGAATCACTGGTCAAAAGGCAGTTCCATTTTTAATTTTTTGAAGAAATTCCATACTGTTTTCCACAGTGGCTGCACCAGTTTCCATTCCCACCAACAGTGAAATAGGGTTTCCCTTTCTCCATATACTTGCATGCACTTGTTTGCTGATTTATTAATGATAGTTGTTCTGACTGCTGTGAGGTGATATCTCATTGTAACATTAATTTTCATCTCTCTGATGGCTAGTGATGTTGAGCATTTGTTCAAATGTCCATGGGCTCTCTGTATGTCCTCCTTGGAGAAGTGTCTATTCAGGTCCTTCTCCCATTTTTTATTGGATTGTTTGTCATCTTTACAGTGAATCATATGAGTTCTTTATATATTTTGAAGATCAAACCCTTGTCCAGTGTATCATTGGCAAATATGTTCTCCCATACAGTGAGAGGCCTTTTCATTCTGATGCTGGTTTCTTTAGCCATGTAGAAGTGTTTTAATTTGTAGTTCCATTTGTTTGTTTTTTCCTTTACTTCCCTTGCCCTAGGAGATATGTCAACAAAAATATTGTCACATGGGATATCTGAAATTTTACTGCCTATGTTTTTCTAGGACTTTTATGGTATCATGACATATTTAAGTCTTTTATCCATTTTGACTTTATTCTGGTGTATAGTGTAAGTTGGTGGTCTAGTTTCCTCCTCTCTCTCTCTCTCTCTCTCTCTCTCTCTCTCTTCTTCTCCTCTCTCTCTCTCTCTTCTTTCTCTCCTCCTTCTCCTCCTCCTTCTTCTTCCCTCCTTCTCCTTCTTCCTTCTTCTTCTTCTCTCTCTTTATTCTTCTTTCTCTCTCTCTCTTCTCTCCCTCCATCCCTCCCCCCTCCCTCTTTTGGCGTGTACCAGTCCAGTTCTCCCAACATCATTTATTAAAGACACTATTTTTACTATATTGTATGCTCATGCCCCTTTTGTCAAATATTAATTGACCATAGAGACATGGGTTTATTTCTGGGCTCTCAATTCTGTTCCAATGGTCTATGTGTTCGTTCTTATGCCAGTACCAGACTGTTTTGATTACAGTGGCCTTGTAGTATAGTTTGATATCAGATGTTGTGATCCTTCCAACTTTGTACATCTTTCTCAAGATTGCTGAGGCTGTTTGAGGTCTTTCTTGGTTCCATATACATTTTTTGAAATATTTGTTCTAGGTCTGTGAAATATGCCATTGGTTTTTTAATAGAAATTGTGTTGAGTCTATAGATTTCTTTGGGTAGTATGGACATTTTAATGACACCAATTTTTCCAATTTTTGAACATGGTATATACTCCCATTTATTTGTGTCTTCATCAATTTCTTTCTTCAGTGTTCTATATTTTTCTGATACAGGTCTTTTACTTCCTAGGTTAGGTTTATTCCTAAGTACTTTAGTTTTCTTGTTGCAGTAATAAATGGGACTTTTTCCTATTTTCCCTTTTTAATAGTTCATTGTTGGTGTACAAAAATGCCATAGATTTCTGAATATTAACTTTGTATCCCACTATTTTGTCAAATTGACTTTATAGATCAAGTAGGTTTTTGGTGGAACAAATAAGGTTTTCTATGTACACTATTATGTCTGCAAATAATGACAGTTTTACTTCCTCCTTTCCAATTTGGGTGCCTTTTTATTCTTTTTCCTGTCTGATCATTGTGGCTAGAACTTCCAGTACAATGTTGAATAAGATTGGTGAAAGCAGACACCCTTGTGTTGCCCCTGATCTTAAGGTGAAAGCTTTTAGTTTTAGCCCATTGAGTATGATGTTAGTAGGTTTTTAATATATGGCCTATATTATGTTAAGTATGCTCCCTCTCTTTCCACTTTGCAGAGTGTTTTTTATAAAAAATGAATGCTGGATTTTATCAAATACTTTGTTAGCATATATTGATATGATTGTGTGATCTTTGTCCTTTATTTTGCTTATGTGGTGTATTACATTTAAAGATTTTTGAGTATTGCACCATCCTTGCATCCCTTGGATGAATGCCACTTGATCATGGTATATGATCTTTTTAATGTATTGCTGGACACAGATTGCCAATATTTTTTGAGGGTTTTGGCATCTATGTTCATTAGAGATATTCGCTTGTAGTTTTCTTTCTTTGTTGTATCTTTACCTGGTTTTGGAGTTAGGATAATATTGGCCTCCTAAAAAGAGTTTGGGAGTCTTCTCTCTTCTTGAGGTTTTTGGAATAGTCTGAGAAGGGTAAGAGTTAGTTCTTTCAATGTTTGGTAAGCCATACCATCCAGGCCTATTGTATGCCAGGAATTTTTGATTATTGCTTCAATTTCACAAGTTGTTGTGCTATTCTGACTTTCTGTTTCTTCTTGACTCAATTTTGAAAGATTGCATGATTCTAGAAATTTGTACATTTCACCCAGATTGTCCAATTTCTTGGCATATAGTTTTTCATAGTAATTTCTTGCAATCTTTTGTATTTCTGTGATATCAGTTGAAACTTCTCTTTCTTTTCTGAATTATTTATTTGGGGCTTCTCTCTCTTTTTCTTGATGAGTTTGGTTAAAAGTTTGTCAATTTTGGTTATATTTTCAGAGAACCACTCCTGGATTCATTGATCATTTGAATGTTTTTTTTTTTTTTAAAAACAATTCTATATCATTTAATTTGATCTGATATTGATTATTTCCTTCCTTCTAGTCACTCTTGGCTTTGTTGGTTGTTTTTTCTCTAGTTCTTGTATATCTAGGGTTAAGTTGTTTATTTGAGATTTTTCTATCTTTTTTAGGTAGGCCTGTATAACTATGAACTTCCCTCTCCTTACTGCCTTTGCTGTGTCCCATAGGTTAGGGGCTGTTGTGTGCTCATTTTCATTTGTTTCCAGATACTTTTTGATTTCTTCCTTGATCTCATTGTTAACCTATTCATTTTTTAATAACATATTATTCAACCTCCATGTATTTGAATGGTTTTGAATTTTTTTTCTTGAGGTTGGTTTCTAGTTTCAAGTCATTGTGATTTGAGAAGATGCTTGATGTGATTTCAGTTTTCTTGAATTAATTGAGGCTTGTTTTGTGTCCTACCATGTTGTCTATCTTTGAAAATTATCCATGTGCACTTGAAAAGAAGGTATATTTTGCTTCTTTGGGGTGAAATGCTCTTTAAATATCATTAAGTCCATTTGACCTAGAGTGTCATTCAATGCCACAATATCCTTGTTGATTTTTTGTTTGTAAGTCCTATCCATTGCTGACAGTAGGGTGTTAAAATCCCTACAATGAATGTGTTGCTTTTGATATCTTTCTTGAAGTCCTCCACATCTTTCCTTATATACTTAGGTACTCCTATATTAGGTGGGTATATGTTCACTAGTGTTATATCCTCTTGTTGGACTATTCCTTTCAGTATTATGTAGTAGCCTTCTTTGTCTCTTGTTATGGCCTTTGTTTTGAAGTCTATTTTGTCTGATATAAATTTTGCTACCCCAGCCTTTTTTTTCATGCCCATTTGCTTGCAATATTTTTTTCTCATCCTTTTACTTTCATCTTGTGTAGCTCTTTTGTTCTGAGGTGTGTCTCTTGTAGACAGCATATATGCAGGTCATGTTTTCTTACCCATTCAGCTACCCTATGTCTTTTGATTGGAGCATTTAATCCATTTAAATTTAAGGTTATTATTGATAGGTATTTATTCAAGGTCATTTTTTCCTTTTGTACTTGTGTCCCTCTCTCTCCTTAAAGCAGTTCCTTTAGCATCTCTTGCAATACTGGATTGATAGAGATGTACTCTTTTACCTTTTTTTTTTTTTTTTGGTCTGGGAAGCTCCTTATGTCACTTTCCATTTTAAGTGAGAGCCTTGCTGGGTAATCTTGGTTGCATTCTTTGATTTTCATTACTTGGAATATTTCATTCCATTCCATTCTGGTTTGTAGTTTTCCTGTTGAGAAGTCATCTGGTAGCCTTATCGGAGCTCCCTTGTATATTACTACCTCTTTCTCCATGCTGCCTTTAAGATTTTCTCTTTTCTTTTTTTGCCCTTTTACTTATGATGTATCTGGAGTGGGCCTCTTTGGGTTCATCTTGATAGGAGCCCTCTGTTTTTCCAGGACTTGTGTGGCTTTTTCCCTCACTAAGTTAGGGAAGTTTTCTGTCATTACTTTTCCACACAGGGTTTCTACCCCTCTCTTCTTTTCTTCTCTTTCTGGTATCCCTTTGATGTGAATATTGTTGCATGTCATGTTGTCCTGCAGCTCCCTTAAACTATTTTTATTATTCTTGAGGTTTTTTTTTCTTTTGTTGCTCTAAATAACTGGTTTTTTTCTTCCTTGTCTTCCAATTCTGATACTATCCTCTGCTTCATCTAGCCTGCTTTTAATTCCTTCTAGTGTATTCTTCATTTCAGATATTTTATTCTTCATTTTCTCCTGGTTCTTATTCATACTTACGATGCCCTTTTTCATGCTGATGTAGTTCCCACTAAGTTTCTTGTAGCTCACATAAAATTCTTTGTAGTTCTCACTGAATTCCTTAACCACTAAACTCAATGTCTGATAGACTGCTTGCCTCACTTTTATTTAGCATTCTTTCTCTGGATTCCTTTTTTCCTTTCAGTTGGGGTTGATTCTTTTTATCCACATTTTAGGTGACTGTTTTTATTTGTTTCTGCATATTAGATTGTTCTGCTTTGACTCCCATCTTCATGGGGTGGCCTTCTATGGTAGGATACCAGTGGAACTCAGTTGTGCAGTCTCCTTGATCTCCTAAACTGGATGCTCTTGGGATGCCCTTTATGCTGTTTATGTGGGCTCTCTGGTTGTAACTGGACTTTGGTTTTAGTTGGATTGTTTTTTGTTGGGTTCTTCCCTTTGGCTGGCTGAGTTACACCATTCACCACATCTTGTATGCTGTTGTATAGGTGCGGATGGTGCAAAGCATCCTCTGTCCTCTTTGGCTTCAAAAATTCACATCAGCTCAAATTCTGTTGAATGTTCAGGTCACTTGTCAGAAGATCAGCTGAGAATCTGTGCTAGGGACACAAGCAGGTGGGCTCAGTTTCCACCTATTTGGCTGCCTTTTTCTCTCCCCACATTGCAATGTTTGGCATTGCTAGATAGGACATTTATTTAACTTTTTAGGAGGCATTTATTCTCTATCACAAATAGACATCTTAGACTGACTCCTGGGGACAAAATAAATTCTCACAGTTTTTAAGTGTTATTGATTAGTATTTGAAGGAATTTTTGGTCTAAAACCAAATTGGGGTGTTGGGCATTACACATTTTATTTGAAGAAATGCAGGCCATTTTAGTAGCCTGTGTAAAAGAAGAGAGCCAGACAGGGCTCATGAGAACATAGAGGACAAATTATGGTAGGTCCAGCCCTTAGAATATACAGTTCTTTAGGCTACAAATTGGAACACATAGTCTGGCAAATATATTTGTAACAGTGGAGGCAATAAGGCAGATGGTTTTATGTTTGACTGTCCCAGAATTTAAAAGATGATAGGAATTCATCTCAGTGTATAAAACCAGGGAAGCAGAGAAAACTATGACATTTAGATCTCAAGGGAAAAAAATTTTAGTTTAATTTTGCCTCTGAAATCCCATTGGTCCTAGAGGATTTCAGAGGTCAGAGCTTCACTCTGTTGAATAATTAATTAGGGCAGTCACATCATGGTGTAATGTCTGACTACTTTTCAAGTAAATGATTAAATAATGATATAGAACAATTTCTGGCCAGTTTTATGGATGAAGCCTCCAGACTGCTAATGTTTGAAGGATCCTGGGAAAGAAGTAATTAAGGACATTTACTATAGGTTTCTGTGTTGAATCTTGCTTCTGGGCACATTCTTCACTTGAAAGTGAAATTGGAATTTAAAAAAACAATCAACAGCTCTATTTTTTTATAGCTTCTTTTTAACCCCTAGGTGTCTGTCTTTGGTAGTTTTGAAAATGAAAATGGATCTTTTCGTTAATTATGGCTCCAAGTGGTTGCTCATGTTGCCACTGATAGAATGATAATTGCTCTAACAGAACAGAATATGTCACCAGGATTTTTCAAGAAAAGTGGTAAATTATTATTAATGTAAGATATCAAAATCACTCATAATGGACTGAAACAATCTATTTTGAATTTGGAATCTGGGAAGCAATTGTTTTAATAGATTGAATTTCAATGTCTTCTGACAATATTTTTGTTGAGTTTGGTTCTTTCAAAAATTTGGAGTAAATCACTTTTAGGTGTATATGCAGGGTAAGTCATTCATATAGTTGTGAGTATGCAAAACACAGAGTTCATTCTTATGTTATTATTTATTAATTATTTTATTTTTCATATGAACAACTGTAAACCTATTTTTGCTCCCCCCTACATCTCATGGTTAAAAAAATAGGCACTAATTTCTCATCTCTAATGAGAGGGCATTTCATTAACAACATGAAGTCCTAGAGCTGGAGGGAACCCAGTAACAATGTTACTCATCTCCTTTATTTTATTTTTAGTATTAAAAATTTATTTTATATTTTTAGAATTAAACATTTTTTTAAAAAAATATTTATTTATTTTTAGAGAGGGAAGGAAGGGAGAAAGAGAGAGAGAGCGAAACATGAATGTATGGTTGCTGGGGGCCATGGCCTGCAACCCTGGCATGTGCCCTGGCTGGGAATCGAACGTGCGATACTTTGGTTCGCAGCCCGCTCTCAATCCACTGAGCTATGCCAGCCAGGGCTAGAATTAAACATTTTTTAATTTAAATAATTGTTTTAGTTTTCAGTTACAGTTAATAGATAATATTATATTAGTTTCATATATACACTCCAGTGACTCAACATTATATAACTTATTAAGTGATTATCCCAATAAATCTCACACCCATTTGACACCATACATAATTATTACAATATCATTGACTATATTCCCTATAATGTGCTTTACTTCCCCCTGACCATTCTGTAACCACCAATTTGTACTTTTAATCTCTTCATCTTTTTCACCCAGCCCCTAACCCCCCTCCCATCTGGCAAATGTCAAAATGTTCTCTGTATCTATGAGTCTGTTTCTGTTCTGCTTGTTTATTTTATTTTATATTTTTATATTTTAAAATATATTTTATTAATTATGCTATTACAGTTGTCCCATTTTTTTTCTCCCCTTTATTCCCCTCCATCCTGTAACCCTCCTCCCACCAGAATACCTCCACCCTTAGTTCAGGTCCATGGGTCATACATGTAAGTTTTTTGGCTTCTCCAATTCCTATACTATTCTTAATCTCCCCCTATCTATTTTCTACCAACCATTTATGCTACTTATTCCCTGTACCTTTTCTCCTATTCTTCCCCCTCCCCCTCCTTGCTGATAACCCTCCATGTGATCTCCATTTCTGTGATTCTGTTCCTGTTCTAGTTGTTTGCTTAGTTTTTGTTTTTAGATCAGTTGTTGATAGTTGTGAGTTTGTTGTCATTTTACTCTTCATAATTTTGGTCTTCTTTTTCTTAGATAAGTCCCTTTAACATTTCATGTAATAAGGGTTTGGTGATGATGAACTCCTTTAGCTTTACCTTATCTGGGAAGCACTTTATCTTCTCTTCCATTCTAAGTGATAGCTTTGCTGGATAAAGTAATCTAGGTTGTAGGTCTTTGCCTTTCATGACTTTGAATACTTCCTCCCAGCCCCTTCTTGTCTGCAAGGTTTCTTTGGAGAAATCAACTGAGAGTCTTATGGGAACTCCTTTGTAGTAACTCTCCCCTTTTCTCTTGCTGCTTTTAAGATTCTCTCCTTATCTTTCATCTTGGGTAATGTAATTTTGATGTGCCTTGGTGTGTGCTTCCTTGGGTCCAACTTCTTTGGGACTCTCTGAGCTTCCTGGACTTCCTGAAAATCTATTTCCTTTGCCAGATTAGGGAAATTCTCCTTCATTGTGTGTTCAAATAAGTTTTCAGATTCTTGCTCTTCCTATTCTCTTTCTGGTATCCCTGTGATTCAGATGTTGGAACATTTCAAGTTGTCCCAGAGGTTCCTAAGCCTCTCTTCATTTATTTGAATCCTCATTTCTTCATTCTGTTCTGGTTGAATGTTTATTTCTTCCTTTTGTTTGAAAAAGTTGATTTGAGTCCCAGTTTCCTTTCCTTCACTGTTGGTTCCCCTGTATATTTTTCTTTATTTCACTTTTCATAGCCTTCATTTCTTCCTCTATTTTGAAACCATACTCAATCATTTTTGTGAGCATCCTGATTACCAGTGTTTTGAACTCTGCATCTGAGAGGTTGGCTATCTCTTCATTGCTTAGTTCCATTTTTGGAGCTTTGATCTGTTCTTTCATTTGGGCCATACAGTCATCCCTTGCTATGTTGCAGTTCACTTATTGTGGCTTCACTGTATTGCGGGTTTTTAAAAATATATATATCTAATTCTGTATTGCAGAGTTTTCACTATATCATGGGATTTTGCAGTATATAGGTATTTATATAATATTTATGATTTTAATTAGTTTTGCCTAAAATTTAAAACAACATAAAAATGTTAATTCAAACATATTAAAAGAATATTAAATCTCAAGAAAATACAGTATGTATTTCATCAGTGGATGAATACCATACTGTACACAATGGAAATGCAGTACGCCACTACTGCTTGCATAAGTTTGCCAATGTGAGATTGCTGGCACACTATTGACTGATGGAATGGAAGGCGACCATCCACAACACTGTGTTCTGTATCCTGGGTGCTGATTGGCTCAGTGACTATAGCATTGATCTGTTTGTTCTCCGGCACTGTGCCTTTACATTCAGCATCTCTCTTTGTCTACTTCACATTGACGTCTGATCGCTGTGTGTAGTGTTGCTCTGCAGTGTTGTGTTTTTGTGAAATTTTCATAAAAGTTTGAATTTATTTCAAGCCCTATGATGTCACCCAAATGTTCTGTGCCTTCTAAGGCTTCTGGCAGTGAACCTAAGAGCCAGAGGAATATGCTTACCATCAAAGAAACGGTGGAACTTATCGACATGTTAAAGGAAGACAAAAGCTATGCGGCTGTAGGCCACCATTACAGGATCAACAAATCTACTGTTTGCTACATAAAGAAAGACAAGAAGAATATTAGGTCTACAGCAACAATAACTTTTAACAAGACTGCAAAAAAGGTGGTCACTTCCTGCAATAAGGCGATTGTGAGGATGGAGTCTGCATTGGCCCCATGGATAAACAACTGCAGGAAGAAGAATATCTCACTGGATACTAAGACCACCCAGACAAAGGCCAAGAAACTTTATGATAGTTTTGTGGAAAGCGCAGACGTTCATGATGGTGATGAGGATGAATATGAGGATGACAACACAGAAGCAGGACTGTCAAGTGCTTCTCCCACCAGACCAACCCCACTCAGTGCCAGCAAGGGCTGGTTTGACAAATTTCAGAGATGCTTTGGACTCAAGAGCATTTCTCTTCATGGAGAAGCTGCCTCTGTGGTAGCTAAGGCCATGAAGCTGGCAAAACTACTGGAAGGAGATGGCTTCAATGATATGACTCCTGATGATGTGAATGACCTGATCAATGTCCACTCACAACCGTTGATGGACGAAGACCTGACGGAGATTATGAAGTCAGCAAGTAAAGAAGAGGATGAGGAACAAGATGAACTACGTGTTGGAGAAGCAGAGGAGGCTGGCCTAACACCTGATCGTCTTGCAACCATGGTCAGAATAGACAAAGAACTTCAGCGAGTAGCTGAAGAATGGGACTCCCAGATGCTTCATTCATTGCACTTTGTAAATACAATTGAGAGTGGCATGTCAGTTTATGAAAACCTTCTCACTCAGAAGAAAAAGCAGCACCAGCAACTCCCCATAACTATGTTCATCACTTGGACGAAGAGATAAGTTATGCCTAGGCCTTTAGTGGAAATAGAAATTATGGCCCAGGGTGAAGATACTGCACCACCTGATGAAGCACCTGATGAAGTGGTGCCTTCAGAAGAGCTGTAATGCTCTTCTTGGCTGTGCAGTACATTCATCTCATCATCATCACCTTCATTGCCATCAGTACTACACAGCTACATAATTCATGATCTTCATCATTCAAGTTGTAGTATACTTCACTGGTGAGTACCCATATAGAATTTTATATGTTGTTAAAATTACATGGGTTTAAGAATGTAGAAAGTGTTTAAGAGAATATGAAGTGTTTACAAGAGTGTGGGAAAAGATTAATAAGAGAGTGGGAAAGGTTTATAGGAGTGTGGGAAGGGTTTATAAAGCCTTAAATATATATATAAATAATAAAATAAATATAACACTACTACTTTGCAGATTTTCACCTATTGTGGGGGTCTCTGGAATGTAACTCATGTGATAGGTGAGGGATCACCTATTTCTTTGTGTTTCTTTGTCTGGGAGGGCCTATTATGTTGTAAGGGGAGGAGCCTCAAGTATCCATCAAGGTGAGGTAATCCTGCATTGTAGTGCTGTATGTAGGGGAGGGGTCAGAGAGAGAACAATGCTGCTTGCTGGGCTCGGCTTTCAGTCATTTCTCCTGCTACCCACAAGCAAATTGTGCCCTTCTGGTGCTGATTCCTGGATGGGTGGTTTTGTTTACATTCTAGAATGCTGTGGGTCTCTTCAACTAACTCTCCTGTGAGGCTGGGAGTTTCTTCCACTGCCACACCCCCCACAGGTTTTTATAGTCAGAGGTTTTGAGGCTTTATTTCCCTGCACTGGATTGTGTGGTCTGTCTTGCTCCCCAGCTGTTCCTTCCTGTTTATCAGCATGCAAATGTGGGGCTGCCTGGTCCAGCTGCCACCTTGCCATGTGGTCTCTCTGCCCTGGTCTCCCCTCTCCACCCCTCCTACCAGTCTGAATGAATGTTTCTTCTGTAACTCCTTGGTTGTCAGACTTCCATACAGTTCAATTTTCTGGCAGTTCTGGTTATTTTTTTGTTTTTAAATTTGTTGTTGTCCCTTTTTTGGTTGTGCAGGAGGCAAAGTGTATCTACCTACACCTCCATCTTGGCCAGAAGTCCATTTTGTTTTTTAGATCCAATTGTTGATAGATACGTTTTTATTGCCATTTTATTGTTCATATTTTTGTTGTTGCTGTTGTTGTTGTTGCTCTTCTTCCTGTTCTCCTTCTTCTCCTCCACCTCCTCCCCCTTCTTCTTCAAGAAGACCCTTTAACATTTCATGTAATACTGGTTTGGTGGTGATGAAGTCCTTTAGCTTTTTCTTGTCTGTGAAGCTCTTCCTTTCTAAATGATAGCTTTGCTGGTTAGAGTAATCTTGGTTGTGGATCTTTGCTTTTCCTCACTTTGAATATTTCTTGCAAATCTCTTCTGACCCACCAAGTTTCTGTTAAGAAATTAGTTGACAGTCATATGGGGGTTCCCCTCTAGGTAATTAACTAATTTTCTCTTGCTGCTTGTAAGATTCTCTTTTCGTCTTTAACCTTTGGCATTTTAGTTATGTGTTTTGGTGTGGGTCTCTTTGGGTCTATCTTGTTTGGGATTTTCTTTGCTTCCTGGGCTTGTATGTCTAATTCCTTCACCAAGTTAGGGAATTTTCTGTCATTATTTTTTTCAAATAAGTTTTTAATTTCTTGCTTTCTCTCTTCTTCTTCTAGCACCTCCATGATGCAAATGTTGGTATGCTTAAAGTTGTCCCAGAGGCTCCTTACATTACCCTCATTGTTTTGGATTCATTTTGCTTTTCTGATTGTGTATTTTTGCTTTCTTATAATCTGAATCACTGATTTGATTCTTGGCTTCATCTACTCTACTGTTGTTTCCTTTAAAATTATTCTTTATTTCAGTTAGTGTATTGTTCCTTTCTGACTGGTTCTTTTTTATGGTTTTCACAGCCTTTTTTATGCTGTTGAAGTTCTCACCAAGTTTATCGAGCATCCTTATAAGCAGCATTTTGAACTCTGCATTTAATAGATTGCTTGTATCTATTTTGTTAATTTTTTTCTTTTGTTCTCTTCTTTCATTTGTGACATGTTTCTTTGTCCCCTCATTTTGGCAGCCTCCCTGTATTTGTTTCTATGTATTAGGTAGAGCTGCTACATCTCCTGGACTTGGTAGTGTGGTCTAATGTAGTCAATGTTCTCTAGGGTCCATTGACATAGACTCCCTGATCACCGGAGCTGGTTACTTCAGGTGCATTCCGCCTTCCTGCCTCCCCTCTCATGTGGACTGTGTACATCTTCCTGTTATAGTTGAGTCTGTTGGTATCAGTGGGAGGGATTTACTCCCAGGCTAATTGGATTCAAGGACTGGCTTCAACCACTAGCACTGTGGAGGATCTGCTGTGCATGGGTCCATCCCACAGAGCAGGACTTATACTTCAGCTGTAGTGCCCACTGAGTCCACCCCTTGAATTTTTTGCATGCAGAGGTGGTTGGGTGTGGCCTTGACGTGGTTTGAAGCTGTTCACTGGTTGCATTGGTTCTGGGCCCTCCTGGGAGGTATAGTCCAAGGTGAGTTGCCACCTGTGTTCTGCTCAAGGCCATTTGGCATGAGCTACAAAGTGATCTGCCAATGGCTTCCACTAGTGCTGGGCTTAGAGGTGCCCAGGTGAGGCCAGGCTGTGACCTAATGCTAACTGCTGCTAGTGCCAGGCCTGGGGCCACTTAATAAAAGGTAGAGGGCACACTGAGTCCAGATGCTGCTAGTTTGAAAGACTTTAGGAAAGTCTGGGGCACGATGCAAGGCAGGCTGTTTATATGGAAAAGTTACTGAAAACAGCTTGGGTGGGTTTACATGTTCAGTGGGGTGGGTTCTCAGAGAATTACCAGGGCAGGTGAATAGTGTGAGCCAGATTGGTGGAGACTCAGATATGGCACTTATCTGCCTGCCTTATTGAGGGAGGATCTCAGAAAAGGAACAATGGTCTCTGCCAGCACATTTGTCTGGCAGAAAGCTACCCCTCCAGCATTCACCATGATGCTAGACAACTCAGTTCCTCCCTACATGTCCCTGGTGTCTTTGAAGCTGCTGCCCCAGCACAGGAGTTCAGAGGGAGTGGGTCCCATTATGTCTGTGCATGGGCCCTTTAAGAGGAAAAGCCCATTTAAGAGGGACTCTAGAAGCTTTTCATCTCACTCAGCCACAATCCCCACTAGTTTTTACAGCTTGACTTTATGAGGACTTCTCTACCTGGCACTGGAATTCTGGGTTGGGGAGACTGGTGTGGGGCTGGGACTCCTTGCTCCTCAGGGGGACACCTCCACAGCCAAGATATCCTTTCTTATTATTATCTGCCACACATGGGTGTGGGACCAGCCCTATTCCATGTCTCTGCCCCCCCCACCCCTTACCTGTTTCAGTGTGGCTCCTTTATATCCTTAGTTGTAGGACTTCCATTTAGCTAGATTTTAGGTGGTTCTGAATGCTAGTTATTATGTAGTATAATTGTAATTTTGATGTGGTTGTGGGAAAATGTGAGAACTGCATTTCATTAACTCCTTTATTTTATAGATGAGTGCATATTAAATGTTCAGAGAGATTGTGCTGGGCCCAGGTCTCACAGCTAGTTAAAGGGTATTCAAGACTAGCACATCAGTTTCCTTATTGTCTGGTACTCTTTACACTTTGCTGTACTACACTTAAGAGCACATTAACCAATCCTATTCCTTACCTTGAAGACTATGTTTTTCAGTGTAGTCAGGAGCTACTGTGGCCATGCTTCATTGGTGCAACCTTCCAAGGACTTTACATACATCACTCTGTTTATGTTTCTTTGTCTATAAAAATGTCATTGCTTCTGTATGTAAATTCCAATTGAATCAGTCACAGATTGAACTAGAATTGTTGTTGGTAGTACCTTAGGTATCATCCAGACAAACTTCTCAATGTAGTCTCACTGCAAGTAGAATGATTCTTCTCTTTCCCTCTGGGGTCAGTCTTGCCTGAAATAAACATGATCAGGTACTTTCTTTCTGACAAAATAATCAATGAGCCCAAGCCACATGAATATTTCTGTTGGAGGAAAGGACCAAAAATGCACCAAATGGGAACACAGGTATTTGTTTCCATGCTTTCTTAATGGCTCTAGGAAACACTGAGCAGAGATCTTGAGGTGGGGGTATCTTGTAGATAGCTTTCTTTTAGCAGCTGGGTTAGGTTTTTTGCTGTTCATCAATTAGGTTTTTTGCTGGTCATCAAGATAACCTGGATTAAAAAAAAATCCTTCACCTGAGGATATGTTTATTGATTTTAGAGAGAGAGAGAGGTGGGGTAGGGAGAGAGGGAGGGAGAAAGAAAGAGACATTGACGTGACAGAGAACCATTGATTGGTTGCTTTCTCTAAGTGCCCAGACTGTGGACTGAACTCACAACCTAGGAATGCACCCTGACTGGGGATTAAACTTTCAGTCTTTGGTGTACAGAATGATGCTCCAACAAACGAAGCCGCCCAACCAGGACTGACCTGGATTTTCTTTTTCTTCTATGATGATATAGAGTTAGGTAGTTGCTCTGTGGATTTGGAATAGGAATTAGTCAATGGACCCTTTCATTCACTTTTCTTTCCTTTGGGATTTCTCCTAGGGAATCTATACACACAAAAGACAAGGGCCAACCACATGGGAAACACATTACCAGCATTAGTAGTAGTAATATAGCTTGTTAAAGATATAATTACCAGCCACTGTTCCCCACCTGAACCCTGGGCGGGACTTCTCTAGTAGAACTGGGTTGGGAAGGCCATGCGCCTTAAACTTAAGCTGAAATGCCACCTTCTGGTTCCTTTCCTCTGAATATCTGCTTATTTTCATCCCACCCCCACCCCACCCAACCAAAAGGGGATCTTTGAATTGTGAATCAAGGATAAGCTAATCCAAAGCACACCAGTTTATGGCAGAAGAAAAGGAGTTAAGCATTAACAAAGGACATATTTGTTGCCATTTTGTGGCCCAAAGTGGGTTTGGCTCAGGGCCAGGTCAGAAACCCAAGTCAAACTGCTCAGTGGGGAAGGAGAGGAGACAGATGGGCATTTTCACAGGTAGCAAACTGACGAGCAGTAGGGAGTTCAAAAGACAGTAAGCTGAACCTACTGCTCATGGTGCAGGAGGTAAAAATATAAATAAGTAGTATTGTTCCTGTTCATGGCAGAGTAACACACCATCTGGCAAAATGTGGTGTAATGAACATTAGGTTCTGACCAATTAGAGAGACAATTCCTTCTCTTGAGAAGAGGGCTAAAAAGTAAGTGGAGAGAAGGCCAGAGTATGAACAAAAAAATCTTTTTTTTTTTGTACAATGGGCCAAGGCCAAAATGTGGGGAAATAAACTGAGAATTCCTTTCTTAACATTCATACAATAAAGGTTTTTGGGTTCACAGGTTAATTATGGAGAAAATTCATATAAGTTAATGTGAAGCCTAAAGAAGAAAAATAAATTAATGTCATTTTATTATTTTCAAATACAACAAGAAGTAGTAGACTAATAACTATCATTTTGTTTAGTGAATTTCTGCATTTCTTCACTATACTATCAAGAAGAGATATGTGACCTTAGGCAATTACAGTACTTCATCTCCCTAGAACTAATTTTCCTCAGCTACAAAGTGAAAGTTTTGAATTGGATGCTATTCTTTATGAAGATAAGATTTTGTGACTCTGACTTGGAATTATTTACAGTTGGAAAAAAATCAGGGTGAGTTAAGAGGATTCACTCCATTTTTCACTCTAGTTCTCTGGAGGAGTACATACATGGACTGCTTTTGTGTGAAAAGGAGACAGGGAGACTTAGGAGACTCTTTAGGAGAGGAGTGGGATAAGGTGGCACTGGGAAGAGATGAGAGGCATTTCTACTTCAGGTTCAAACAGATTTAGAAGAACATTTCAGCAACTATCTAGAGATCAATGGATCAAACATTAGATAGAAGTAGATTTCAAGCCAACCAATGCATCAAAAATTCCAAGCTAGGGACAAAGGAGGGCTTTCACATTTATCCCCTTTCCAAAAGGAGATACTAAAGGACATTAGAAGTATTGAGATTTGGCAACATTCTGTCTTCATATGTAAAAAAGTAGACTATATATTATTATGTACATAAAGATACTACTATATATTTTTTTCAATTAACCCATTTTCTGTACCCTTTTAATAAGAGTATTTTCAAGTAAGGGAAGGAGGAAAAATATTATCTTTTAATGGGGTGTGTTTTTTCAGATGTATGGAAATAGATCTAACCTTATTTTCAGTTTCAAAAAAGGGGAAGCAGGACTCTTGCAAACTTGTGACCAGGTATAATCTACAGTAGCATGTAAAACATTTTTAAGTTCTGGCTTTTAAAACCCTCAAGACTTAAAAATAGCATTAGGAAGCTTTTTCTTGGCACAATTGAATTTATAACAACAATTTGCTAGGAAACTATGTTTTTATGGACAAAGAGCAAAGGTAAACATGGCAAAGTTTACATTAATGAAGTCTGAATACATGAGCTTTCTTTCTGGTCAATATCACCCATTATTTTCCACTTCATTTCAGGCCAGGTTATAAGTGATGTTTAAACTCTTCTAACCAAACTTGGATTATAGCACTGAAATTGTCACATGAGAAACACATTCTGGTAGGGAGCTTTAATTTGTCTACATATAATTTCCAATTTGTGTTGTGCTATTTCAGCGTGAGAATAATGACATGAAGTAGAAATTGTCCCTTAATAGACAGATGAAGGTAATTACAGTGATTTTAATAGATGCTGGCAGATACTGTAATACATTGACTAATTTAGTTCACATTCTAGAAACTACCAAAACTGAAGCATTAAACTGTAAGATGCAATATTTTTTTAAAAGCACATAGCACAAATACCTTTGACTTGGCAATTTTATAGAAAACATCGCTATCTTTATCGACCTAAATTCATGACGCTTGTTCATAAAATCAATACCATCTAAAACTTAGAGCCCAACAACATGTTCTTCTTTGCAGTTTTTTTTCTGTTCTCTCCTCTGCTGTCTCCTGTCCTTTTATTCTTCCTTCCCTTTTTTCCTTATTTTTTTCTCCCTTTACCCCTTTCTTCTTTCCTGAGACCTTCAAGAGTTTGTCTCTCTCTCCCTGGAGATTTACAGCTGAGAAGTTGTATGCCTAAACCCTTTGCCTTGACAGGGGTAGAGGCATGAAGAAATGGCCGCATAATTAGAGGCCAGAGAATAAGAAGGAAGAAAATTTCATTTTCAAAACATCTTGGTCCATAAATCTTCTGATGTTGTTCTGCTTCTGGGGATGAAAGGCATTGGATAATACTGTGGATAAAAAAGACAACATTATCAGAGGTGGGGTTATCCTGTCCACTTTGATAGCTACTTTTTAACTCACAGGATTGCCTTCTGGCTGTGTCTATTTGGAAAGATTTCATTTTCAAGGTTGACTGGACACTGCTTTAATCTGGAGAGCTCGGCCTGTTCAGCCTTTACTCTCACTTCCTAGTTCCTTCTCAGAATTGATGCTACTTTTCAGCAACCCTTGCAAATGCTTTTTCTAAAAATGTTCTCAGCAAAATCGGAATCCTAATTATCTCTTCTGAAGCAGATGGCCTAGTGCCACCTGCTCCCCCTCTCCTCTTCTCTTCCAAAATAAATTTTCCTCTTGACCAGACTCCCTTGATTTTGCATTGGCATTTTATAGCATTGTACAAATTATGCAGCACTTAAATCACACCTAATTACCATCCCTGCTAGCAGGGCTTGCTACCCAGAATGAAATGGGAGAGCCCAAAGAAACCAGAAAAGAATCAGCCATTTGAAAGGAGAATCAAGTATGTGCAGTTTGCTGTCTTCTGCTAGAAAGACTGGGAATTCAAGACTATCAGATCTTGACACTTGCCCCTATCTGCCCCAGCCAGGTGAATAATTAAAAAAGCCTTATTCTGACTGGGTTGTTGAAGTAGTACCATGTGATTATACATGAAGATCTGACAGAAAGAGCTCTCCAGTTCTTTGAAAAGATTCTTGGAAAAGAAGAATGTGTATATCTATGGAAGAAGCTTTGGGCAAGAAAGGCTACAGCCAAGGTCTTGCAGAGCCACCTCTTTTCACAGAGGAAGCTGATAATTTAATTCCAGAGAATGTCTGATGACCTGGATTTTTCTTATCCCTTTATTTAAAAAATTCCCAACCCTGGGTTAGTTTGCTTTTATTCTTTACTGGTTCTGAGCCAGTTTTTTTCCTTTAGTTTGCAGAATGCTCAGATGTACAATGATTTTTAACATTAATCAAAATAAAATATAATTATTTATTGTCTTGCAGAGTAAATTTTAAATAATTTTTAATATAACCTGTGCATCTGCAGTTCTAGCTGCTGAAGTCCCACCATTAAGGGTGGGTGGATACACTGATGAAATTCTCAAAATTCCCAGCATGCTGAAGGTACTTCTCTCATTCCCATGCTATACAATTTTCTCATTTTAATGGGATTTAAAGGCAGTTTAGCAATTAAATGCATCTATTTAATATGCCATTTAGTACTACCACAATGATATGTACATCTTTGTACATGCTGTCTCTTTTCCCTGAAATGTCTTTTTTTCCCACCTGTAGAAGTTTTTTCTAGTTCACCATTCACCTCCCTCCCTACCTGTGTTGCTTTGATATTGTGCACTTCTGTTTACTTGTCAACATGAAAAGGTGAGTTCCTGGAGATCAGCAGCTGTGTCTTTTTTTATCTTAGTTTTCACTGTATCCTCAGTGCCTACCACAATGCTGGCACCAAATAGTAGATGCCACATAGATGTCCTAAATTGGGGAGAATAGCAAGCATATTCTTTAGTTTGCCTGTTTACCTTTCATGGCTTCATTGGAAGAAAGCATCACCCTGCAACAGTGTTGAGCTATTAGGAGCAGTGCTTTTATGCATAGATGTTGCACTGGCTGTCTTCAGGGTCATCCTGGCCATTTGGACTGGAAAACAATCTTTTAAAGGTATCTGGAGGGTCTGATGTAGAGAGTGACATCCATTTTCTCGTAAGTGGGAAAAGGATTGAGCATGTTACCATTGCACTTCAAGCTAACACCCATTGTTCCCTATCTGAAAGAAAAAAAATGGTTGTTGAAATATTTAGGAAAGGCAGCAAAAGAAGTAAAATTTTGTAAAAAGTAAAAAATAAAATAGTTGAAATTAACTTGTCACTAAAGACCAATAAAACTGAAAAAATTAATTATTCTATATTCTACAATATTTAATACAGAAAATATATAACACATGTTATAAAACATTAACAAAGTAAACACTGTGAAGTCACAACCCAAATATTAAAATATTAAAGATTAAAATATTAAAAATATGCAGTTGATTCTTAAACAAGAACAGTTATTAGTGGTACCCACCAAGTTGAAAATCTGCGTTTAAGTTCAGCCTTTTGAATCTGCAGATATAACCAACCACAGGTTGAAAACACTGTTTTGGGCTGGGAAACTGTGGTTGGGAACTCAAAAATGCTATTTTTGATTTGCAGCATGTTGAACCTATTGAACCTGTGGATGCAAGACCCATGAAAGGAAGGGCCCACTGGATTTATTGAAAAAAATTTGCTTATACTTATATACATGGCTTCCAGCAGCTCTAAACCCTTGCTGTTCATGGGTCAACTGTAGTTTCATTAATGGGCCCTTTCTCCATCCCAAGCCTAGTCTCTTGCCTCCGAGGTAAGTGGTCTCTTGAGTTTTGGAATTGTTGTTGCTATTTCAGATAATAGGGAGGCAGAAATGCCATAATAAGGATTGACATTATTTCTACAAATCTTCAGTTGAACTTGCCTCATAAGCAGTTGTTTCTATAGCTCATTAATCCATCCACTCATTCATTTCATAAATACTTGCTTGATTTCCATGGGCTAGACATATACTCAGTTTGGGGCAGAACCGGGAACAAGCTATAGTTCCAGCCCTCACAGAGCTCATAATCTAGTGGAGGATGCAGCACACAGAGTGATGAGTGGTACAGAATGGCACCTTGAGGAAGCTCCTGGGGGAGTGCTGCCAGTCAGCCTGGAGGTCAGACAAGGTGAAAAACAGGGCATTATTTAAGCTGGTTCAGGGGAAATCAGTGTGGCAAAGACCTGGGAGCACATAAAATCTGGAGCATTTGGGGGAACTGTGTGTAGTGCAGTAGAAGTAAACTGTAAAGAGCAAGTCTGGGCGTGGGAGTGATGAGTCTGAAAAGGAAAACAGGACTAAGTCATAGAGACTCTATACTCATAGGACTGAGTATAGAGAACCTTGTATGACATTATTAACCAGCATATGTTTTTTGAGCATATCCTATGTGCAAAGCACTGGACTTGTCAATAGGGACACAAAAAGTTAAAAGAAATTGTTGCCCTTAAGGAATTTAAAATCTTGTGAGATAGAACATATATATGGGTTTGTGCACATACCCAAAGGGCACAAAAATGCATCAACAACACAGAGATGGCTAGGTTCTAAATAATTGTCTGTTTACCAAGGGCTATGCAAAACCTTGAAGAAATATTTGAGACTGAAGATGTCAATAACATGGTCTAAATCAGGTCCTCAGAATGGTCAGGTGTTTTGTTGGCAAAGGCAAAAATAATGAATTGTACATTAAATAAATTATCAGATGCTTCTGATTTCTAACTCCCCTTTGCTTTGTTTCAAACCTGCCCCAAACCCACCAGCTATCCTGAATAATATAATATTCTCTAAGATGGAACTGTCTAATAGAAATTTTTGTAGTGATGGAAATATTCTAGGAAGACTTTCAATAGCCAGTGTGCAGGCAAAGCCTGCAATGGAAATGAGGATGGGAGCTGGTGTTAAATGAGAAAGGTAGATGAGCGTGGTCTCCATGTGCATGTGCAGTAAGACCCCTCTCCATAGGTGAAGCAATTCCACTGAGGTGGTTTTTGTGGGTCCCAGTCTCTTCCCTCACCACTCCCTGCACTGTCCCTAATGATATTATTTTGTTACCTCAAGCATTTTAATGGCCCTATCCCTTTTGCTTACCCGATTTACTCTGCTATGAAGGTCTTCATCTGCATTTTGCTACCTGTCTACCCATTCTTCAAATCCCACCTCAGTGGAGCCTTCCTCCACCACCGGTCACAAATATAGCCTCCTCTGTGGTCTCAAGAAGTGTGGTTACAATTCTTCCATCATTTATCACATCTACACTCAGCTCCCTTAAAGGGCTTGCTTGTTCATTGTACATTTTCTTCATTTTCTCCTCTGAGCAGAGATATGTGATAGTAGTTTAAGGAAAATGTTTGTTGATTCTAAGAGGGCACTTTACTTCTGTGATGGTGCAGTTCCTGTAAAGCTGGAAACCCAGCACCCTCAACTGATGAACACCCAGCATGTCAGAGCAAAATGTGGCTTGTCTTTATATATTCCTCCTTGTCATGAATTCACAGCAGAACTAGGGTCTGCTTTGATGAGCAAACCAATTAATAATACGCAAAACTAAATGGGCTTGGAGAAGAGTCACTTGAACACTTTTATCTCCCAAGGATTAGCTTAAGCCTTTCTTTATAATCTTCAGTGAGAACAAGAAAAACAAAGGGAAAAATTCATTGCCTTCTAATTCAACCTGTACAAAGGGATATAGAAGTAGATGCAAACTCACTTAATACATGCAAACAGATGCCTTAAATACTCAAGGGCCTAAGTAAAAGAGGAAACTGGCCTAGGCTTCTGTAGGTGAATGGATATTTGTTCCCTAATTTGTGGCTGATGGGCTGTGGTCAGACTCACTATAGGTTGAAGAGTACCCTCAATTAGTGTCCCTTGGAGGCACCTTCAATGTTGTTTTGGGTAGATCCAATGGATCCCCACCCAGGCTGGGTCAGTAATCAGCTAGGGTTCCTAGTGGTTCAATTAATAATAATAATCACTAATATTTACTAAGAATTTTCTTTGTGCCAGATGCTGTTCTAAACTTTGTACCTGTGTGAATCCATTTGTCATGGCAACCCTATGTCATAGGACTATTATAATCATCTTTATTTTGCATCCAAGGAACTGTGGCTCAGAGAGGACAAGTAACTAAATAAGGTCTCATAGCTTGTGTCTGGGTATGCAGTGGTGGGATCCAGGCTTTCTGTTTAGAGTTTGCACATGTAAGAACAGCGCTAGTCTGACCCTCCAACAGGGTCAGAGAGGTTTGACAGAAATATGCACACTCCCAGCTTGTTCTGTGGATGGTGTTATGGGCTGAATTGTGCCCCCTTAAATCCATGGGTTGAAGCCCTAAACCTTGGTTCCTCAGAATGTGACTGCATTTGGAGTTAGGGCCTTTGAAGAGCTGATTAAATGAAAATGAGGTCGTTAGGGTAGGTCGTAATCCAATGTGACAGTGTCCTTATCAGAAGAGCAGATTTGGACTCACACATACTGAGGGAATACCGTGTGAGGGAAAGGACAGCCATCTATAAGACAAGAGAAACCTCAGAGGGAACCAACCCTGCCAGCACCTTGGTCTTGGACTTCTAGCCTCCAGTGTTGTGCAAAAATAAAATTTTGTTTTTTAAGCCACACAGGCTGTGGTACTTTTTATGGCAGCCCTAACAAACTAATACAGATGGTCAGAGTGTTGTGCCCACCTTTGTTTTCCAAGACAGTACTGCTGAGGAGCTGGGTGTCCCTGGACATCGGGTCTGGGCAGATGGTCAGGGATTCCTGTGGGGATGTGCTGGGTGGCTGGTGGTGAGCAAAGCTCTCTGCCCTTCCAGTGTGCAGCCACTGACCTCTGGCTGCTTGCTATTGGATTTGTAGATCCTTGTCAAATCATCCTCAAGTGCAACATAATAAACTGCAGGGAGTGCTCTGAAGGGGTTGTTTTGCTGAAAGCCTTCGGCTTTTCTTTCATAATATATGGTTCCTTGGAAACCGAAACAAAAGTCTTGGACAGGTACCTACTGATGGCTGGGAAATTCCCTTAGGTGATCCAAATTCACACTAAATAACTCCTGACCTTAACTCCCCAATGCAGAACAACCCAAAGAGAAGACAGTTCTGGGATCATCTTGATAGAGTCTGTATCTTAAACACTGATGATTTCCCTCCAAGCTCATTAAAATATCGGGAAGATTAGAAAATCCAATTAAAAACAAGATCCCAAATGGTGTTCTTTTACTATGTCTGAGCTTGGTATCAGGTAGGTCTGAGGAGATGGAATCTAAATTTTATTCTGTTTGCATTCTTATGCAAACATCATTGCTTTATTTCACAGACCAATATATCTTTCTGATAGGCTTTCAGCATGGAAAACTGTGAGCTGTTACAGTGGAGGTGATTTCTAGTCTTTCATCTTTTCCCTTTGGCCAATGAGGGGAAAATTCCCATGTGCTTGGGTGTATGCATGTACATAAATGCACAGAGTATTTTGAGTTCCACTTATATTATCTTTTTAAACCACACAAGAGTTTAAAACCCACCCTGACTTGTGATTCTGATTCTGGAGCAGAACTGTTTCTTTGGCTTTGGCACTTGAAAGCTAGTTTACGTCATGTAATTAGCTTGTGTTAAAGGCTGACTTTTCTCTCAGGCAATCAGAAAATAGGTATTCAAAACCTCTGATATGCTCTGCTGAAGAAGATATAAAAAAAGAGAGAAGGAAGGCTAGTCCCCGTCCTCATCCTGACTTGGCAGACAAGACTCAATGACTTGAAATAAAAGCTACTGGGCGCTCACACGTGGGATCCTAACTGCAGACAAGCGGCCCTGGGGCCAAAGGAGCGGCAGAGGGGACTGGCAGAGGACACTCCTTGGAAGGGTCTACTTTGCTCTTGGCAGCACCCCAGTTCTGCGAACCATACCTCCATCCAAGGGGGCACAAGGTGATTCCACAAGTGTACCCTGGAACTCACATGCCAGCCCTCACTGTAACAACAAGAGTGGATGCCTGAGCCTAATTAAGCCAACTGGTTTTTCTTCAACTAGCCTGTGGGATTGGCCCTAAGGCTGTGAGTTTGGGGCTGCCTTCTGCTGTGGGGTAGAGAAACAGAGAGAGCCAATCTGTGGGGACACAGGAATGAAGCAAGTGCCTGAGTAGAAGCTGCCTATGGCCTTTCTCAGTCTTGTACTTGTGAGAGACACCTTTTCTCTTTTCAATAAACTCACTTTTTACATATGCTTCTCCATCTGGTTTCTGTAATGAGCAAATAGTGTTCTAACCAAGGCACCTGGTTCATTAGACAAGAAGGTACCTTAGGACTGGAGTGGGTGTGTGGGGTGGTCCATGGAGAACAACATCAAATGAAAACTCAATTCTTGAGGGCAAGAGAAAATTGTCTACATTCCCCCAGTGTGAAGGGATCCAGAGTCTAGAAAATTTTCATACTGGATTTGTGAGGAAGGACTCATTTTTTGTGAATGGCCAGTGGGGAATAGTAGTTATTATTCTTGGCTTACCATAATCCCTGCCTTTTCTGTGAACTTTAGGTAGAAATATTACTTTTATAAGAGCCTGAGACACATTCTTTAGTTTATTCTGTAGATCCACAAACAAAATGTGGCATTTTCCCCTATTGCAAGTGGAAAAACAGAAAACTGGAAATATACAGAAAAGCATAAGAAGAAAAAAATCACCTGAAATTCTACCATATGAAGGCAGCCATTTTAAACATTTCCTTAATTTAAAAAATCTAGCCATAGCTATCTGTCTAGAAATTCTATGTATCTAAGTATCTAGCTAATTTAGCAAATTATCCAGCTGACTACCTCTATCTAGCTGTGTAACTAGTTGACTGTATTTATATTATATGCTTTCTTAAAAATAAGATCACATGGTACTTTTTTGGTGATCTATCTTTTCTCTCTATGCAACATATCATTAATATTTTTAATATATTTTATTGATTATGCTATTACAGTTGTCCCATTTCCCTCCTCCATTCCCCTCCACCCTGCACACCCTCTCCAACCCACATTCCCCCCCTTTAGTTCATGTCCATATGTCATAAGTTCTTTAGCTTCTACATTTCCCATACTATTCTTACCCTCTCCCTGTCTATTTTCTACCTACCATCTATGCTACTTATTCTCTGTACCTTTTCCCCTCTCTCCTCCTCCCACTCCCCTGTTGCTAACCCTCCTTGTGATCTCGATTTCTGTTGTTCTGTTCCTGTTCTACTTGTTTGCTAAGTTTCTTTTTGTTTTTGTTTTAGGTGTGGTTGTTAATGATTGTGAGTTTGCTGTCATTTTACTATACACGTTTCTTTGTCTTCTTTTTCTTAGATAAATTCCTTTAACATTTCATAAAATAAGGGCTTGGTGATGATGAACTCCTTTAACTTGACCTTATCTGAGAAGCACTTTAACTGCCCTTCCATGCTAACTGAAAGCTTTGCTGGATAGAGCAATCTGGGATGTAGGTCCTTGTCTGTCATGACTTGGAATACTTCTTTCCAGCCCCTTCTTGCCTGCAAGATTTCTTTTGAGAAATCAGCTGACAGTCTTATGGGAACTCCTTTGTAAGTTACTGTCTTCTCGTCTCTTGCTGCTTCTAGGATTCTCTCCTTCATTTTTACCTTGGCTAATGCAATTATGATGTGCCTTGGTGTGTTTCTTCTTGGGTCCAACTTCTTTGGGACTTTCTGAGCTTCCTAGACTTCCTGGAAGTCTATTTCCTTTGCCAGAATGGGGAAGTTCTTCTTTATTATTTGTTCAAATAAGTTTTCTATTGGTTGCTCTTCATCTTCTCCTTCTGGTACCTCTATAATTCGGATGCTGGAACGTTTGAAGATGTCCTGGAAGTTCCTAAGCCTCTCCTCATTTTTTTGAATTCTTATTTCTTCATTCTTTTATGTTTGTTTTTTTTCTTCCTTCTGGTCCACTCCATTGATGTGAGACCCAGCTTTCATTCCATCACTATTGGTTCCCTGTGCATTTTTCTTCATTTCACTTATTGTAGCCTTCATTTTTCCATCTAATTTGCAACCAGCATCACCCAATTCTGTGAGCATCCTGATTACCAGTGCTTTGAACTGTGCATCTGATAGGTTGGCTATCTCTCAGTCGCTTAAAGAAACTGATCCTGGGGCTTTCAATGCTATTCGAGGCATTGTTTTTGTTGTTGTTGTTGTTGTTGTTTTGTTTTGTTTTTTTCCTTTGGTCTGGTTGTGCCTATTATGTATGAGGGGCAGAGCCTTAGGTGTTCACCAGGTTGGGGCACCCAGTCACTGGGTTGTGACATTGTATGTGGGGGCTGGGTCCAAGAGGGAACAATGGTGCTTGCTCTGCTCTCTGTGGGACCTCAGTCCCTTCTGCTGCTTCCCCTAAGCAAACTGGGCCTCTCTGATCCCAATTCCAGTGTGGGTGGGCTTGTGCACGCTGTGGAACCCTCCAAGGACTTCTCCTGAGAGGCTGGGAGTCCCTCCCTGCTCCTCAATCCCCACAGGTGTCCTCAATCAGTGCCCCAAGGCTCTATTTCCCAACATTGTGATCCTGGGTTGCACACAGTGCCTTGCTTCACAATGGCCACCTGGCTGGGTTTGCCGGTTGCCACCCCTTGGCTGGGGTCTGCTAGCTGCTGCTTGCCTGTTCAGGGTCCACCCACTGTTGTTTTGCATGCCTCACTCACTCAGTCCCAATGCTCTCTGCTCTCTGCACCGCTACCCACGGGTGGCTGCCCCACTCTGCCCCTCCTATTAGTCTGGATGAATGAGTGTATTTTCTTGGTTGTCCGACTTCCATTCAGATCAATTTTCTGTCAGTTTTGGTTGTTATTCTATTTCTAAATTGTTGTTTTCTCTATCTTAGTTGTGCAAGGAGGCACAGTGTATCTGCCTATGCCTCATCTTGGCCGGAAGTCCTCATTAACATATTTTATGTCATAAAAGTGTTTTACTATAACATCATTTTTAATGACTGCATTGTGTTTCTGTTTGAAGATAAACCATTAGCTATTGCTCCAGTGCAAATAATAAATAGTGGTCATTAAACATCTTTTTAGAAGAATCTTTGTTCATACTGATTTCACAGGAAATAATATGTTTGAAAAACTATGTCAGCCAGTGGTAAACCACAAAAGCCAATGACATTGCTAAATTGCATTCCACAATGGTAATTGCATTTAACTTTCCACCAGTGTACAGGAGTGCCTGTTTTCCCAAACTCTTGCCAATACTGGGTATAGGCTTTTGTGCAAAAAGACCTATTTCTATAATTTACTAGTTGTTAAGTTAGCTAAGTTTCTTAGTTCCTCTTAGTTTCAGTTTGGTGGGACTAGTTTTTTTAGACTGTAAAATGGAAAAAAGAAAAATGAATCTTTTCTAGGGCTATTATAAGGGTCAGATAAGATAATCAATGGACACACTTAGCTCTGTACTTGAAAAATAGAAAACATTTAATAAATGTTTAGTCTTCTGCAGAAGACATGAAGATGAAATAGTCAAGAGCACAGTTTTGTAAACCAAGTGTCTGAATTAAAAATCTGTCTTTAGCATTATCTAATTGTATGACCCTGGGTAAGTTAACCTCTCTACGCCTTACTCCCTTGTCTGTAAAAGGTAGGGTATACGAACAGTAACTTCCTCCAGGCCTGCTGTGAAAATTAAATGAATGAGTTCATGTAAAGTACTTAGAAGAGACTCAGGATCATAGCAAATAATAAATATTAGCTATTGTTAATTTGTTTCATCTTTGCTCAGTTCATATATTTAAAAAGTTGTTTAATTTAATTTTCATTTATTTGATTAATAGTTTTATGTATATTAGTCACTTTTATTTCTTTTGCAAAATGTGCATTCATGTTCAATAACCATATTTCTATTGGGGTGTTTTATTTATTTTGTGTTTTTTTAAAGGCATATACCCTCTTATTTTATGGTAGCCTAAAAGCTCATGAAGTTATTGTAGGAACACAGAAGAGTTTGTGGCACAGATTTTGGTAAAGAGCAAAATGGTCACTGGAAAAAAATTAGTTATTAACTAAATAACTTGGGAGTTTGATCCCACACAGCAAAATTTTAATTTTGCAAGTACTTGCAGTCATTAATTATGTATACTTGTTTTATTTATAGTTTGTCATGTTTCAAGATACTAAAAGCAATTCTAATGATTGTTATTTAACAAAAAAATTTTTAAACTCACCTTAAATCCACTGACCCCTTTCATTCAATGGCAATATTCAATGTTAAAGGGAACATAAAAACAAACGTGCACACAATTGCACAGTTTTCATGAAAGTCTATTTCATTTTTGGTTGGTAGCACATTTAACAGTGAAATGCATTTAAATAATGTGTAGGGACTGCAGGCTGGCAGCACTGGTGACTGGACAGATAACCAAGTCAACCGAAACTAGCTAACAAGTAACTGTCTAAAAAGTTAAATCACAGCTCTTGTTTAGCTTATCCTTTGTTTGGATCATCGTCTTGGAGAGAAAAAAGCCTGTTGGTCACAGTGGAAATATAGTAAGGCCAAATCTTCTGATATCCATCCCCAGAGGTTTCTTTCATCTGGCTTAAGCCTCCAACTCCAGGGCAAGTTGTGGCCTCCAGCATTAATGCTCTTCCCATCTACCAGAGCAGACAACGTAAGCTTCACACCAGTCCTGAGTCTGAGTGTAGCCCACTCCAATTAAACCAGAGTTGTTGACTTTTGCAGAATGGAAGCAGTCGGATCCAACTGATATTTAGCTGCAGTGCCAAAGTGAGTGCAGTTGGTACCTGGTGTCCAAGCAAAGTTCACTGAAGTGTCAAGATCTCCACATACTTTTTGATGAATTGAGACTCCAAGTTCTGTCCCATCATTGACATTAGTGTGTAGCTGGAAGTCCCCAGTCCTGTAGCCCCCAGCAAAGTCATTCCTTGTCAGCTTTGATTTGGCCCAGTCAGAGGTCATCTGGTATCCAGCAAGCCAGCCCTTGTGACCAAAGGCAGCTGAACCATGGATGGCAGGTCCAGCAAATAAAAGTCAACATTGCAACCAAGGTTTATACATTCTCTCTTGTAAGAAAACTTGATTTTACCACTTTTCTTCCCTATGTTTGATGAAAAGGTGGTATCAAATGTCATTTTCAAATCTTGACAAATCTGTGTTTCAATTGCGACTTCAGTTCCCAGAGTGTTGTCTATGTTCCATTTCTCCGTGACATTTAATACCTAGTCTCCAAGGTCTCAGTAACTTTGCCAGTCTCTGTATTACAGGAACCAGATGTTGAGAATTCAGTGCCACTTCATGACTTTATTTTCACATCCAGTTTCACGAACCCAAAACCAAATATTTTGTTGAAAATACTTCTGGCAACTTTGCCAGGGTCAGCATGTGATGGAGAGATATGTATTGGCAGTACATAACTGTCCATAGATCACCATGGCAAGGCCACAGGTAGAGGTGATTGCTCCAGAAGGGCCACGGGGGCCAACAGCATGCTCTCCTCCTGGGTGGGCTGCCTCGGTCCTTATTTTGGATTTATGAGAACTCTATAGAAAATGTACATAAGAACTACTTGTCATATATTCTACAAATATTTTTCTTTATCCTTACCCAAGGATATTTTTTCTTTGCTTTTAGAGAGAGAGGAAGGGAGAGAGAGCAACATCTATGTGAGAGAAATATCATTTGGTTGCCTACCATACATGCTTGCAAGCACTGGACCTGCAGCCTGGCCATGTGTCCTGACTGGGAATCCAAAGCAACCCTTCAGCTACAGAAACTTTGTCCAACCAGCTGAGCCACACTGGCCAGATATCAAGCAATATCTTGATTTATCACTTGCCTTTTTTTTTCCAAAGTTTATTTTATTCTTATTCAAAAGAGAGGGGAAGGGAGAGAGAAAGAGAGAGATAGAGAGAAACATTGATGCAAGAAACACCAATTGGCTGCCTTCTGCATGTGCTATAACCAGGTATCAAGCCTGCAACCCTGGGCACATGGCCTGACCAGAAATTGAGACAGTGGCCATTAAATTATGGGATGACACTCCAAGAAACTGGACCACATAGGCCAGGGCTATCTCTTGCCTTTTATTTTTCTATCCTGCTAAGGAACTGAGACATGGCATGACTCAATAGAAGAAGATAAAGAATTCCATCTGCAACATTTCCATCAAAGAAATGACAGTTTAATAGAGAAAATCAGTTATATACAAATGCAAATACAGTAAGTAATGAGAGGCAACAGAATAAATACAAAGTGGTATCAACAATAATGGTCAGAATTGTCTACTTTGCAAGTAGCTTTTTCCATTGTTGTGTAGATCAGATGAGCTATTTTTGCATGTTGAGTTGGTGAGCAGTATTTACTGTGAAGTGTCCGTTATGAAGTGATCTTTACAGTGAAGGTGGTGTGAGGGTTGGATTAAAAGATGATTTGAAACCATGAGACCATCCAGGAGAATGGTTGCTATATCTGGGAATGAATTGTTGAACTGGGTTAGGATATAACCTTGGAACTGTAATTGCAATGTTAGTCTGGAAAATGTGGTTCCCAGTCTTGTAACCCTGTGAGGCAAGTGCGACTGAGAGGGAGGAATTGCTTACAGTCTAATACAGCTGCTCTTTAGGATAGGGTGGTGAAAACAGTCCTTTCGGAGGAATTGGGTCCTGTAATACCCCCAGATTCTGTTCACATCTTTCCATCCCCTTAGCATATGAGTATTGTTATTCTTTATCATCATTTTTGAAACAGCCAATTTGAAGGTTTCTTTCTCCAATCTTGCACTCCTAAAATTCATTCCCCACTCTGCATAAAGAGTGATCTTTCTAAAATATAAATCTAATTATTACTATTACAGGGGTCTTCAAGACCAAGTCCTAAGCCATTGCATGGCATTGAGGTGTTGAGGTATTGCATATCCCAGATCTGCCTGCCTTTCCCGCCACACCTCCCATAGCCCCTTCTGATTCCTCTAGCTCCACTTGACAATTCCCAAACAACCATGCACTCCTGTATGTCGTACCTCATATAAGTGACTCCTTCTGCATTTATTGTTCTCCCTTCTCTACTTCCTGACTCTTTGCCAAACTCTTGTCTTTTCTGTCCTACTAAACCACTCAACTTCCTCATCTTCCTTGCAGCTAGTGGTGGCCATGGCATACTCTTCTGAACAAAATGTTTTTGGCAGAAGTCACTGCAGAGGGCACCCATTCCCAAATAAACAGGCCGAGTTTGTCCAGGGAATCTTTTGTTTATTCACTCTTGTCTGTTTCTGCTTTCTAGAAAATGTAAAGGAGACCTGGAAACACTGTAGCCACCTTGAAACTCTGAGGTAAGACTATGGAAGTGAAAGATAACATGTGAAGGTGATGAGGCAGAAAGGTGGAAAAGAGCCTGGGTCTTTGATGACATGGGGGAGTTGCCATGCCAACCCTCACTTACCTCTCCTGGGTTTCTGATTGAACTTGAGAGGTAAGTTGTATCTGGTGAAATTATTGATCAGTTTTCTTTGTTTGTATAGAACATATTTCTTTTTTTAAAATTCAATCTTTATTTTATTTTCCCATTATCATTTAGTCCCGTTATACTCCCCTTCCCCAGCAATCACCACACTGTTGTCTATGTCCTCGAGTCATTTTTCCTTTTAGCGCAACCTCCCCCACCCCACTAGCTGTCATCTGCTCTCACTCTATGAGTCTCTCTCTGTTTTGTAGAACATATTAACTGACACAGACCAAGTTCAGGTGTCACCCCTTCTAGGAATATCCCTGTCTTTTATCTGTTATCCTACATAAACCTGTATTTATTCCTGTAGTTACTGCCTAGAATTTATCTTCATCTGTCTGTTTTTCATCCTGGAAATCTGAACTCCTTAAGAATGGAAGTTACCATTTCTCTTTGTCTCTCCAGCATCAAACATAGTACCTGTTTCATAGTGGTACTTAATAACTACTGAGTACACATCAGTCCTTCCAGAAGTGCTGATTTAGCATAGGGAGACTATAATGTGTGTGGATATAGTGCAAGGAGCTACGCAGTGGAGGGAGGAATGGAGGGGGAGATTGGACTGGAGACAAAATAAGGTGCTGGAGGAGATAAGAGTGAATGGGATCAAGAGTAGGAGGAAGTGTTAGTCTTGGCAAAGAAGCAGGACACTTCTCAAATAAGAAAGTAAAGGAAGTTCGGAAGATATTTTAAGGAGAGAATGGGATAACTGAGGGAATTAAGTCACATTAAGTTGTTATAATCTTCCCAGTAGAAGTAAAATTGTCTATAGAAACTGAGGTGGCACATTTGGAAATGAGGCTAAAGGAAAAGGGGGAGCGGCTGTTATGAAAAGTAAGGAAGAGAGCTGAGAACTGAGTGAAAAGTATTCTCAGCAGAAATAAGAACCCTGCTGGAACTGGTAGCATATGTTTGATTTTACCTGGAAAAGGGTTGAGGGTCATTATATTAATCTATCCCTACTTTTCAGCCTGCTAGTATATTCTTGAGAAAGTCTTGGGAAAGAGGGGGTTGCCTAGCTGTGGAAGGGCTGCAGGTAGATGGCAAATGGGATCCTAGAATGGAAGTGAGTACATGGTTGAAGTGACTACCTATGGGGTATGGGTGGATAAACCCTGGAAGGGCCTGATGGACTGGGAAGCTAATATAAGTAAGGAAATGGAGATTACAAGAGGCTAGAGAGTGAAAGTTAAGGATCAGAAAAGGGGACAGTAGGTTTATAGACAAGATGTGATGCTTTGCAGCTGTTAGGAAGGATATAATATATCTATGTAATTCTTACGTCCCTGGAGGTTCCTGTGGTTGAGCAGAGGTGGAGGTCACTAGCTTTCTAAAGACACTTAGAGGCTAAGGAATTAAGATTTTCAACAGGGGTGTTGGAAACTTTGAGGATGAGAACAGAAGACATCACAGAGGATGGTAGGCTACGAGGAAGTCCAGAGGAAATGTACAGGCTGACAGCCTTGACATCATCTGTTGAGGGAGGGAAGTCTAAGTTGAGCCAACATGGAGAAAGAATGGGATACTGGGGTGCCCATCATCTATGTCTGGGCATGAGGAGAAGTCTGTTGAGGGGGCTCTGCCCACAGGGCCCCCCTGGCTGCCACAGATGAGAGTAAGTCTACCAAGACATGATCTGCTGGGGGAGGAAAGATGGCCCATCTCTCAAAGGAGAAGGGCCAAGAGCCTTTTCTTCAATGGGGTTTTATTGGGTTCATTTGCACAAGAATACAGGTAAAGCTCATTAATCATTGTTAGGCAGTAAGGATCAAACAATAGATAACATACAAAGAACTCTGAGGGCCTGTTTTTAGTCAGGGTCAGATAGCTAAAGGACCATAAAACTTTGGGGAACAAGATCACTTCCTGCTTGGACCCTTATCATTTAATTGAGAGCATTCTAAACAAAGCAGGTTTCACAGGATTTTACATATTCTTTCTTAGGCTTGATTGCCCGCCCTTTCCAGCACAGGGCTGCACTCACCAATGGCATTGTTTTAGGCTTAAGTCAGGCAGGGGAAGTAAGGCAGACAAGAGATTAGGAGACTTCTCGAAGACAGAATGAGGACTCAGGCTTTGTGAAAGCCGAGGGATGAGGGTCCATCACCCCCTTTCTCCATAGCCCCCAAATCCTTCCCTGAGGGTCCCCTCATGACCATGCCTGCCTTAGGTCGTCCCTCCCTTGAGGAACCTTACCCATCATTGGCTAACCAGTCAGGCTCAGGGCCAAGCAGGGTAAAGTAAAGGGGGCAGAGGCAGCACCCTTGCCAGGGAGATAAGCTTTGTCTCCTTAGTGGCATTTGGTCTGAAGGTCGCCCACTCAGCCTTAGCCACGGAGGGTTCAGAAGCCACAGCTTCTGAAACAAGGCAGGGTGGTTTCCAAAACTGAGGGTCCAGGGTTCAAGTCCTTGTTCAGGCACCAGATTATGTCTTGGTAGACTTATTCTCATCTGTGCGGGCAAAGGGGCAGGGGTCCTGTGGGCAGAGCTCCCCCACAGAAGTCCTTGCACCAAACAGGAATGGGAGGGAAGTAGAGTCAGAAGAAGAGCATTTCAATGATGAGAACTTTGAGAGTAGAGTGGAACATGGACTGAAGTGAGACTGATCTGTTTTGAATTCTGACTTCTGTAAATAATACTACCTGGGAATTCAGACTCCTAGGCCTTAATTTTCTAATTTGAAAAATGGGAATACTGGGTTTTGACTTATAACTTAAGTCAAAAGTCTATAATGAGAATTCTATGAGAAAATATATGAAAATGCCTGGCGTATAGGTTCAATAGTGATATGACATGTGCTATTGTTTTTCCCCAAGGGAATTTTATAACAAAATGATGGTGCTGATGAGTGAGGGCAGAAACCATGGGCTGTCATTGGAAACTGGCCCATCTGGACACATATGTGAGCACAGGCAGAGGATTCAGGGAAGAGATGTATGGTCTCTGTGGTGGTTGTCAGTGGCAAGGGTTGGGAGGAAGGATAGGGAGACATTGCCAAAAGAAGGACCAGCATCTTCTGGCAGCTCTTAGAGACACTGGGAAGGGAGGCACAGGGTGGGCACTAGGCTGGTGTGCATGGAAGCCTTCTGTGAGACAGCTGCAAATACAACACTGTGGAAGGAGAAGGGGCCTGGGGCTGACTTGGGTTGCACCTTCCACTTGGACCAACCACAAAACTGTGTGACCTTGAGGAAGCCATAAGAAGAGGCATGCAAAAATGGGAGCAATAGGGGACAGCTATGGGTCTGTGTCAGACATAGAGCATCTCAGGCTAACACACTAATGAGTTTGGTGACTCTAACTTTGGCTTCTTCTTCTTCTTCTTTTTTTTTTTAGGAATAGATTTACTTGTAAATAAACATTATTTTTAGAGTAATTTTATGTTCACAACAAAATTGAGGGGAAAACACAGAGATTTCCCATACACTTGCTGCCCTCACTCATGTACAACCTCCCTCATTATCCATGTCCCTCACCAGAGTGGTACATTTGTTACAATCAGTAAACCTCCACTGGCCCATCTTTTCTACTCCAAGTCCATAGTTTATGTGAGAACTCAGTCTTGGTGTTGTATATTCCATGGGTTTGCACACATGTATAATGACATGTATCTATTACTACAGTATCTTACAGCATAGTTTCACTGCTGTTATAATCCTCTGTGTTCACCCCTCCCTTCCCCCAACTCCTGACAGCCACTGATCTTTTTACTATCTATAATTTTGCATTTTTCAGAATGTTATATAGCTGGAATGATACAGTAGATAGTGGCCTTGGTTTTTAGAACTTGCAGAGGACCATCATAATTACAGCTACCCTGTGAAGCAGGTATTATTATTCTCATTTTATAGCCAAGACACTGAGGCTCAGAGAGTGTCAGGTGGTTTCAGGAGGCCACACAGAAGGTGACGGTGTTCCCAGGTCTTTGATGCTCTTCCCACAATGGGGCCTCTGTGGTGAAGGAGGGATAGTGCTCTGATAATGATGACTCATTGTTGACCTGTTTTACTAGGCTTTTCTCTATCCTTTCTTTTCAAGGATTCTCTCTTCTTTTAGGGGAAAACATTTCATATATGCAGTTTTTCTGCATCTGTTCCAGCCAGAGAGCTGATTTTTTATTTGCTCTATAGCTCCCATTGAAATATCACTGTCTTCTTTTCTGGTAAATCATCCCTGAAAGACACACTCCTGCCTCATTGATCTCCTCACATCTCCCTTGGGTCAATCACTCTCTGCTTGTCCCCATCTCATCTCTGTCAGTGATGGATTCTCCTTTCAGCCACAGCACACAGCCTTTCTCAGGAAAGTAACATCCCTTGCCCTTCCATTACTTACATTTCTGTCTGAATACCCAGCTCTCACCCCCACCCCTGTTAGATGTGTCATTTGTGATTCATTACATTTAGCCAGGCTGTTTCATAAATGAATTCTCTAATGGGACAGATGAGTTTTATAACCCCCACCCCCACCATTCCATTCTGTAACCATGTGTTGTTGATGGAGGTGCAGGGATATGTGGTGGTCTGAGCTGGAGATCTGGGAGGAGAGCATCCATGTTGTAAGCTAGCCTGGATACAAAAGAGCAGAAGGTACGTACTTGGGAGCTGGGCTTCTTTTCAGACTCGGTGACCCACTAGGTGAGGAGTCATCAGGGCCTGCCTTCAGCAAATAGAGGGTGGATATTTGCTGTGGCAAGCACTAGGTGTATGCACCAATGACCAGAGTCCAGGAGGAGCCTCCTTATGTATCAGTTTTGCAGAAGACCCTGGGATGTTTGCACAACCCACCAAACAAACCCCTCAACTGAGATCAATTTTTTGTCACCATTTTTTAAAAAAACCATTTTATTTATTCATTTTTTAGAGAGAGGGGAAGGGAGGGAGAAAAAGAAGGAGAGAAAGATCAATTTGTGGTTGCCTTTTATGTGGCCGCCTCTGGGGACCTGGCCTGCAACCCAGGCATGTGCCATGAGTAGGAATTGAACTGGCGACCTTTTGGTTTGCAGCCAGGGCTCAATCCACTGAGTTACACCAGTCAGGGCTCTGTTACCATTTTGAAGGGAGCCTCAGGATTGGATTTAAATTGACTTAAAAACTCCATGCAGAAATGAGATATTCTTGCATATCTGAGGTTGTAGATTAACACACCTTCCCTTGCCCCAGGACCTGGGCCAGTCTCATCCCTCGACACTCTCTCTTCCAGCCCTACTTGCCAATGCAGGCAAACAGTCTGCAGTTCTAAGTAGAACCACTTTTCTACCTCAGTGTCTTTGCTTGAGCACTGAGCAGAAGCTTCTGAACAAAGCCATTTATGTGTAGGTTTATGTGTAGTGTGCTTTATCTATGTGACCCCACCACTCTGCATGCAGGTAACTTAACCAGGAACAGGCGTCTGGCACACAGACAGCACTGACAAGCAGCCTGAAGGTGACCTAGCACAACACTCTGCTCAGGAGGGCTGCTTGTTACTGTATATTGATAGGTGGCCATTGGAGACCCCCTCTTGGTAAGTTTGAATGCAAAGAACAGAAAATCAGCAGACACTAGCATGGGAAGAAGTCAAGAGGAAGGTGGTAGACAAGCTCAGTGGCAGGAGAGAGAGAGAGAGACAGGGAGAGAGAGAGAGAGACAGGGAGAGGCAGAGACACTTAATCACCAGAGTAAGAGGCAATGGATATGCTTCTGAGAGAACACAGGACAACTAAATGAGCACTAAGATTTGTGTTGATTCTTAAATGTTCCCAGTGAGGTCTGACTCTTATTATAGATATGGTTTCATGTCTCTTACTTCTCTGTGTACTCTTTATATTAAATTCCCACTAACTGAAGCAACATTTTAGTCTTTCGATCTGGAAAATTTAACACAGTTCTGAGGTCCCCCTTGCCTTGATTGCCTTTCCCCCATCTTCTCCCCTGGCTGACTTCTATTCTTACTTTAAAATTCTGTCAGGTGGCCCTCCCCTGTTTGTCTTCACCTTCTCTCCCCTCAGGCCCCATCCTTCCTGCCCCTAAGACTGCGAATGCCTCCATCACTGGGTTTGCTCCCTGTGTGATAATCATCTATTTATTGTCCCTATTAGATGTCAGTCTCTTGATGGCAGGGATTATATTTTACTCATTTTTTAATCCAACTAGTAACTGCCAGAACTTGAACTTAAACTCAAACTCACGCTTTACCACTGAACTCTGCTGCTGCTTCATCCTGTCTCCCAGTAGAATTTTTTCCAGCAAGAGGTTTATCCTAATGTTTAAATTCAAAGAAGTATAGGCCTATTTATTTGCTGAAACCTGTAGACACCTCAGAGTAAAACACAGTTATTCATTACTCTCAGGTTTGCTTGCTAATTTCTTAGTTGAAAGCTTAATATACAGTGATTTATTTCTTACTAAAGAGTGGTAAGGTTGCTAATTTTATTGTTAAACAAACCTTTAAGATCTATTCTCAGGTCCTAACTTTGCCAAAATATACCAACCACAATAGTGGAAAAAAGGGCTCAGAGATTTATAGAGAGGGCTATGAATAAATTGAAGGAACAGATTCTGGAAGCTTGGTGATAGAAAACAAAACATAGGAGGAGAACAAGGGACTACCAACAGGGAGAGGAACCAAACGACAGACGAGGCAAGTGAGGTGCTTTGGGTTGGAAATTAAAGGAGGCATCACTCTTGAGGTGATCCATGAGAACCTGAGAGTGACACCTCCTCTGATTTTGTACCCTCAGTTCCTTACCTTTCTCACCCTAGTCTTGGCTTTGCCCAGGGATTTGTTGTTTCAGAATCTTATGTTTTTATGTCTTCATGACCAGGAGGTTTTGAGAGATGGGCTGCCTGTCTTGTTTCCTGCTATATTGTCAACACCCGGTGCAGTTCTGGCACACTGTCAGCACCTAATGAGTGTTAGTTGAATGAATTGCTTAGCAGGATCTGGGAAAACCAAAGCAGAGTGAGCAATAAGCAGTGCCTGCCATGCCTTTCAGAGCAGACAAGAAGAAAGAATTGACAAGCATCTTAGAATTGATAACTTATGTTAGATGAGAGACAAGTCATTGTATCTCCAGAGCAGGGATAATTTCCACCTCTTTTCTTCTCTAGTGGATTTATTTTTTACAAAGAAAACAGTAACATTTACATGAACTAGTTTGGGCTACTGATGAGATAGACTTTGGAAGAACCTCCAGATTCTTATTGTTATTATTCATGAAGCC
Organism: Phyllostomus hastatus; assembly: GCF_019186645.2. Lineage (NCBI taxonomy): Eukaryota > Metazoa > Chordata > Mammalia > Chiroptera > Phyllostomidae > Phyllostomus > Phyllostomus hastatus. The sequence goes on from NW_025333530.1 coordinate 4,696,272, forward strand.
AGTAATCATTTATTCTTCCAGTAGTTATTTATGGATATCTATTTCACATCATAATTGATGTAGCCTAACTGCTGTGGCCTAATTGAAGGTTTATATGTAATTAGAAAAGCCCTCTTGACCTAGCTATAGGAATTTGGTGGAGCTGGTGGTCTTATCTGAGGGGGAGGTCAGCTGCTGCTGGGTAGGATCCAGCACCACACTACAGGTACAAACCTTACAGGTACAGATCCTACACATTCAGGAGCAGCAGTTGACTGGTTGACTGAAAAAGTGATTAAATTGAGGAGGTATACAATATGATTCATAAGTTCCCTAGAAATGTATAAATGTGAATTTGCTGATATATTGGCACAAAACCACAGCCTTTGAGTATGAGTTCTTCATTCTGGAGTTAAACTCTATCTTTCTTGCTTAACCACACCCATGGTGCATCCTCTATGACTTTGAATTTCAATTTCTGTTTTTTAAAAACAGTTTTTACTGTTTATTCTATTACAGTTGTCCCATTTTTTTCCTCTTTGCCTCCCTCCAATCACCCTCCCTCCCTCAGTCAATCCCCAACCCATTTTCATAGGTCATTCATACATGTTCTTTGACCAGTCCCTTCCCCTTCCTTCCCTCATTTCCCCCCTCCATCCTCTCCTCTTATAGCTGTCAGTCTGTTCTATGTTTACATGTCTCTAGTTCTATTTTGCCTGTTAGTTTATTTTGTTCATTTGATTCCAGTTATAAGTGAGATCATATGCTGTTTATCTTTCAGACTGGCTTATTTCACTCAGCATAATAGTCTCCAGTTTCATCCAAGCTGTCACAAAAGGTAGGAACTCCTTTCTTTCTGCTGCATAGAATTCCATTGTGTAAATGCACCACAGTATTTTGATCCACTCATTTACTGATGGGCACTTAGGCTTTTTCCAACATTTGGCTATTGTAAATGGTGCTGCTATGAACACAGAGATACATAGGTTCTTTTGAATTGGTGTTTCAGGATTCTTACAGTATCATTTCAGCAGTAAAATCATTGGATTATGAGGTAGTTTCATTTTTAATTTTTTGAGGAAATTCCATACTGTTTTCCACAGTGGTTGCATCAGTCTGCATTCCTACCAACAATTCACTAGGGTTCCCTTTTTTCCACATCTTTGCCAGGACTTGTTGTTTGTTGATTTATTGACAGCGATTCTGACTGTTATGAGGTGATATCTCATTGTGGTTTTAATTTTCTGGGATTTAATTAATCCCATCAAATTAATTAATCCCATTAAATTAATCCCATCATGAGCTCTGATGGCTCATGATGCTGAGCAACCTTTCACATATCTGTGTGCCATCTGTATGTCCTCTTTGGAGAAGTGTCTGTCAGGTCATTTGCCCCTTTTTAGTTGGATTTTGTTTTCCTGGTGTTGATTTACGTAAGCTCTTTTTATATTTAGGAGATTAAACCCTTGTCTGATGTGTCATTGGCAAGTATGCTCTCCCATACAGTGGGTTCCCTTTTCATTTTGATGATGGTATCTTTAGCTGTGCAGAAGCTTTTTAAGTTGATGCAGCCCCATTTATTAGTTTTTTTTCTTTTATTTCCCTTGCTTAAGGAGATTTACTGGCAAAAACATTGCTCTTTGGAATATCTGAAATTGTACTGCCTATGTTTTCTGCTAGGATTTTTATTGCATCATGACTTACTAAGTTTTTTATCCATTTTGAGTTTATTCTAGTGTATAGTGTAAGTTGATGTTCTAGTTTTTTGATTTTTTTTTTTTTGCAAGTACTATTCCAGTTCTCCCAACACCATTTATTAAAGAGAGTGTTTTTACTCTATTGTATACTTGGCCCCTTTTGTCAAATATTAATTGACCATAGAGACATGGGTTTATTTCTGGGCTCTCTATTCTGTTCCATTGATCTATGTGTCTGTTCTTCTGCCAGTATCAGACTATTTTGATTATAGTGGCCTTGCAGTATAATTTGATATCATGTATTTTGACTCCCTCCAACTTTGTTCTTCTTTCTCAAGATTGCTGTGGCTATTCAGGGTCTTGAATTTTTGAAATATTTGTTTTAGATCTGTGAAATATACCATTGATATTTTAATAGGAATGGTGTTGAATCTATAGATTGCTTTTGTTCATATGGACATGTTAATGATGTTAATTCTTCCAATCCATGAAAAGGGTATATGCTTCCATTTATTTGTATCTTCCTCAATTTCTTTCTTTAGTGCTCTGCAGTTTTCTGCATACAGGTCTTTCACCTCATTGGTTAAATTTATTTGTAGGTACTTTATTTTTCTTGTTGCTATAGTAAATGAATGAAAAAAGAATTTAACACTTGGAGGCAGTCTGTGTGTAGAACACTTCTAGATTTCTATAATCTCCCTCCAACCTTAAAAAAATTTCTCATTCATGTCCAATTCACCAGTGATTTTTAATGGCTCAGCTTTATGAAGTCTTTCTAAAACATTTGACTTCATTTTAAGGAACTAATTTTTTTGTTTTTATATTCATATTTAATCAGTTTATAGTATAAAAGTGTACTCGTAGTATATATATGCTTATAAAGAAGTATATAAATAGTGTTTAACTGAAATGCATGATTATAATAGGTAGGCAGTTGCTTATGTTTTATGCAAAACATAGTCATGTAGTTCAGCTGGGAGGTTCTGTTAATGAAACTGTGCTACTAGCTTCAGTCACGCATATTTCAGTATGCTGTGGCCAGCACCTGTATGTTATATGGAAGGACTGGTGCACACTGGTTCTGTTAACTTAGTCAGTAGAAACAGGTTAAGGAAATAATTACTAAATCTACATTGTATAACCATTTTTTTTTCAGAATTTGACCTTCCACTTTGGAAGGCCAGAAAATCACTTTTGGTAGGGACAAAGGGAATCAGACTTAAGATATTAGCTCAGACTAATGAATTCACTGAAGCCTAATATCTACATCATTTTATTAACAATTCATTTACGACAAAGGATTATTGCCCAAGGACCCAGGCTATCAGGAGTCTACATGATGAGCGTATTCTCTCTCTGTTACCTCAGCTCCTCTTGTTTTTTATTCTTTCATAAAATAACCAGTCAAAATCTGTAATTATTTTAATGCTGGCTTATCTGGTAATTGAAATTGAGGGTTCAATGAAGGTTTTAAAAATAGTTTCAATTAGGCTTTATTTTTTAAAGCAATTTTAGGTTCATAGTAGAATCGAGGGGAAGGTACAGAGATTTCCCATATACCCCCCTGCTACCCCATAAGCCCCTCCTCCATCATCAACATCCCCCACCTGACTGATGTATTTGTTATTTGATGAATCTATACTCTATGAGTTTGGATAAATGCATGATGACAAGCATCCAGTATGGTAGTATCATACAGAGTGGTTTAATTGTCCTAAAAATCCACTATGCTCTGCCTATTCATCTCTTCCTCTCCCCTAGCCCCTGGAAATCACCGATGTTTTCACTGTTTCCATAGCTTTGCCTTCTTCATAATGTTATATAGTTGGAATCATACAGTATATACCCTTTTAAGACTGGCTTCTTTTTCTTCTTAGTAATATGCATTCAAAGTTCCTTCCTGTCTTTTCATGAATTGATAGCTCATTTCATTTTAGCACTGAATAATATTTCATTGTCTAGATGTCTCATAGTGTATTAATCCACCAACCTACTGAAGGACATTTGGTTGCTTCCAAGTTTTGGCAATTATGAATAAAGCAGCCATTAACATCCACATGTAGGTTTTTGTGTGGACAGGTTTTCAACGTATTTGGGTAAATAATAAGGTGAAGGGGATTTTTTGTTGGTTTGACTGTGTTATTATTTTTTTAATGAAGAAAGAGACTTGATGAGATTATAGGCCACTGGGATAAACCCATTAGAATATGAGAACCTGAAGTTTCAAGAATGTTACAGATAATGGAGATACTGAGCTCCTGAGTGAGGGGCCAGGACTTAGTGCAGTGATTATTTTCAGAAGAAGTGGTATTTCTAACTGGTTGTAACTGGAGGGAAGGAGGAAATGGAAGGTATGGATATAGAAAGGAGGGTTAGTAAGTTGAGAAAGTTCTTAGTAGTCCTGAGGGTTCCAGAAGACTGGTGGTGGTGGGGTGGGGGTCTCGGAAGAGCAGTTCCAGAGAAGAGCCTTCTTAGCAGGGAAATATTCAAGCTGGCTGGCTTTTTGGGCCTGATTGGGGCTGGAAGCCATGACTGGTTGTGGCCTTGGTTTCTGATAGCCTTCAGAGCTCAGAGGTATAGGTATGAGAAAGTAGAAGTTGTATTTTTCCAGTGGAGCTTATAATATTGACAAGAATGTGGTTGAAGGGATGGCTTTTCTGAGGCCTTCTTTGCCCACTTTCTGGCTTTTTGACACTGTCTACAATAGGCCACTGGCTGGGTGAATGAAGAGAGGCTAGTGACAAGCTAGTACATTCCTGAAAGTGTCTTAGGGACAGTTTGTTGAACTTTCCTTATACTGAAGTGCTCTAAAAATGCTGGTAATGCAGTTTAGAATTTGTCACTTTAATGGTTAAATAAATAAACACTGAGTTTTTTGTGGGTCAGAGCTAGTGCTTAGAAATATAAAAGTGAATATTAAAAGACTCCTATGTTCCAGGAGTTTACACTGTAGTGGGAGAGAGAAATAAGTCATTACATGGAAAACATTATAATATGTTAAGTCTGAAGATAAAGACATTTACAGTGGGGGGTGGGTGACTGCTGGAGGGAGGTTTATGCTAACTCAGTCATTTCCCCACCGCTGCAATCACAGTAGGCAGAAGACCTCAGCTGGGACTCTCTGGGCAGAAGGGACACTTAGAAAGCAGCAGGTCTGGGTGGGCTGCAGCACTGGCCTCCTGTGTAGAAGTTGTGCCAAGCTTTCAGGACAGTGTCCCTTTGGGACTGCAGTTCTAATAAGGGTGAAGCTTCCTTGGCTGACCTTCCCCAGGCACCTCTGCTGGCCCCTTCAGCACCAAAGTGTGGATTTTCCATGGCTGAGAGTCCAGCAGCAGCAACGTTATGCTTTGGAAGATTGTAATGGGCAGCAGGGCACAGGGATTTACTGTAAAACCGCACTGAGCAAGGGATCTGATGGGGCAATGTTGGCCAGGAAGGGGCTTCTGGATGCTAGTTTTAACTGTAAAGCTTTGGACTGATCCTCATGTCTCGATAGATCCTTCAGAGGTGTGTGACTGCTGTGCAATGCACACCCAGGTGAGGCTGGGAGGCAGCTCATGGTAAGGCTTTCTGTGGGGTTCACTCTTGCCATCTCATTAGGGAATGGGTATTTTTCTCCTTTGTCTGTGTGTTTTTTGTAAATAACATTTTTTTAGAGCAATCTTAGGTTCACAGAAAAATTAAAGGAAAGGTAGTGAGATTTCCCATATACCTCCCAACCCACACATGTATGTCCTTTCCCCCATTATCTGCATCTGATTCGGACCCCGGCTTGTGGGGTCCACCACATTGTGGGTGAGACACGAGACATTCACATGGACTATTGAGTCCTGTGGAGGAAAATGATGAGCATGGCTTTTTCTCACAAGGGGAGCAAAAGCTGCAGCCTCCTCCATGACAGTCCTTTATTTCTTTTCTGGGCACATTACAGGAAGGTCCTCATTTACGATGCACAGGTTTGCTTTAGGTGGTTACCTTTTGCAGAAAACAAAGGAGCAGATGCCGCTCAGCACATCACAGAAGAGGGATATTTGCAAATGAAAAGGGAAAAGTGTAACGGGGAAAAGACACCGAAAAGATACCTGGCGTTTGTGCTGCCTGTCACTACCAAATCCAATAAGCAATGACAGTGATTGAATCTTTTATAGGCGCTTATTCTGATGGCCAGCGATCTGAGAAGATGGCAGGTTCATACCCTAACAAACCATCTTGCCTTCTCTTTCCTGGCCAGATCTTTTATAAGGGGGATGGGGGAGGACAAAGGGTTCAGCAAAAGCCTTGAAATTCCAAGGGGAGGGGTAGTCACCTGGTAGGGATGTCTCCAGGTGGCACCCCAGAAGGTCAGCCACTTTTTTTCTCAGGTGCCAGATGGGCCTTATCTGTAGTTTCTGAAACAAAAAGCTTAACATACACGTTACTTGCTAGATGTATGGCTATTTACCTTAAGCTAAAATTTTCCAAGTTTTGAGTCCCCTATCAAAAGTAGTTGAACCGGTTATACTCATCCTTGGAAGGTTTAGCATGAATTTTAGGAAGTTACAGTAAGCACTTGTTGTCTCAATTCAGAGTGAGGAAGCTTTAGCAAAAGCAAGTCTCAAAGCGGCCTAGGTACACTGCAGGCCTGATTCCCCTTGGCAGAACCTATCCTGTGCATCTCCAAGTGGGAGCTGGGCCCATGCCACACAGAATGGTCTCCTACATGCATCATTCAACAGAGCGATGCATTTGTTACAATTGATGAACCTACCTTAACATGTCATAATTACCCAAAGTCCATAGTTTACATTATAGTTCACTCTTAGTGTTGTACATTTTTTTTGATTTTGGACAAATGTATAATGACATGTATCCATCATTATGGATTCATACAGAATATTTTCCCTGCCCTAAGAGTCCTCTGTGCTCTACCTATTCATCCCTTTCCTGCCCTCCCCAATCCCTGACAAGCATTGATCTTTTTACTGTCTCCATAGTTTTGCCTTTTCCAGAACGTTATGTAGTTGGGATTGTACAGCATGTAGTCTTTTCAGGTTGGCTACTTTCACCTAGCAACATTCATTGAAAGCTTCTTTTGTCTTTCACAGATTGATAGCTTTGTCTTCTTAGTGCTCAATAATATTACATTATCTGGATTTACCACAGTTTATGTATATATTTGCTTACTATAGGATATCTTGGTTTTCCCCAGATTTTGACAGTTGGGAATAAAGATTCTAACAAACATTTGTATGCAGATTTTTGTGTGGACATGTGTTTTCACCTCCTTTCAGTAAACATCAAAGAGTATAATTGCTGGGCCATATGAAAAGAGTGTGTTTGATTTTGTAAGAAACTGCCAAACTGTCTTCCAAAGTGGCTGCACCATTTTGCATTTTCACCGGCAGTGAATGAAAGCTCCTGTTTCTCCATATTCTCATCAGCATTTCATGTTATCCATGTTTTGGATTTTGGCCATTCTAAGAGCTGTGTAATGGTATCTTATTGTTGATTTAATTTGCATCTCCGTAGTGACATATGATATGAAGCATCTTTTTTTTTTAAGATTTTATTTATTTATTTAGAGAGAGGGGAAGGGAGGGAGAAAGAGAGAGAGGGAAACATCAATGTATAAGAGAAACATCTGTCAGTGGCCTCCCACACACCATCACTGGCTATTTGGCTGGCAACCCAGGCCTGTGCCCTGACTGGGAATCTAATCAGTGACCTTTCAGTTTGTAGGACTGTGCTTAACCCACTGACCCTCACCAGCCCAGGCATGAGGCATCTTTTCATATGCATAATTGCCATGTGCATAACTTCTTTGGTGAGGTGTTTGTTAAGGTCTTAGGTCTATTTTTAAGTAAAGTCAATCATTGGCACCTGACCAATGGAGATAGTGAGGTCCTGAGAAACAACAGCACTTTTCTGAGGTCACATAGCCAATAGGAGCTCAGACTCAAATCTATATTCTCAGTTGGGTATCCAAAATGGGCAAGTGAGTGTGTAAAAAGGGAGATTTATTTATTGAATATATTGCAGTGAAGTTGGTTAATAAAATTTAATAGGTTTCACATGTAGAATTCCACAATACATCATCTGTATATTGTATTGTGTGTTCATCACCCAAGTCAAGTCTCCTTTCATCACCATTCATCCCCCCTTTACCCTCTTCCACCTTCCCCCACCTGCCTGAGAGGGAGAATTTTTGTACCAGTGCATCTCTGCTTCCCATCTGGTCCACAGAGATCACATGGCTTATTATTTAGCTGATTAAGATCCCAAAGCTATAATTTGGAGCCTGATTCTTTATGGACCAAAGTGGCCTTGCAGGCTAAGATACCAGGTCAGTTATCTGGTCATCACAGCAAATGCTGGTGTTTCTTATGCCAGAATTCAGCTTTTGCAAGGTGTTAGTGATTTTTTTTATTGGTCAAAGGACAAAAGAAAACTAGTTGAGTCTCTAATTTCCCTAAGGTGAGCTATTTTATAAATCTTCAGAAAGTCAGGTAGGAAAAGATCACAGCCAAGATCAATAACTGCTTCCTGGACTAAGAGCAGAAGATGCTTTATTTATGTGCCCGGGATATCATTGAATGTGTGCTCAATGTCCAGGTCTTTGGTCACATGGGCATAGATAACACCACACAGTGAATTATTAAAGCCAAGAGATTTATCTGATTCACATCTTTTCCTGTATGGATGCTGCAAAGAGCAACTTCTACTTTCTTGAAATAACTCCCAGTACTGTTATTTGGAATTACTTTTGCCAAAGATCTTAAGTTCAATATTGGTCAAACTCATCAAATGCCATAACTATATTCCTAGGAGTGTGTGTCTAAGTGCTGTTTGGGAAAATCACATCATGGTTTTTTTTTTAAAGATTTTATTTATTTATTTTTAGAGAGGGAAGGGAGGGAGAAAGAGAGAGAGAGAAACATCAATGTGCGGTTGCTGGGGGTCATGGCCTGCAACCCAGGCATGTGCCCTGACTGAGAATTGAACCTGTGACACTAAAAATCACATCATGTTTTAATTGCACTGGAGAAGCAGGCAAGTTAAAAGAACCTTGAAGTCCAATCCTTTGCAGAGATTGTGGTGCTATTTGTAATGCTAATAAACTCTACCCTACATATCTGTTTAGTGAGCTGGTGTTTCTCCAAGGAGGGTCAGTATACTTCCATAGTGTGAATGGGTAGAGGGACATTGGGACATTTGTTTTCCTGTATCTTGGTACATGATGCCCAAGAAGCAGACGAAAGGCTGAAAATATATCAGGAGCTACTTTAGTGACTTCCAGCTTGATTAAGGAGACTCAGAAGAACATGCTGGAAAATTAATATTTATGTGGAGAATGGAGGGTGCATATATGTAAATTCCCATGAATGTGCATATGGACATTGTGATCCTATGGTCAGATAACACAGAATGTCCTGCACAGACAAACTTTGTGTGTTTCTGGGCCTGTAATCGCTGCATCTCATTGTAAATGAACAAAAGCTGTCCTAGTTTGGTGTATCAGTCTCTCTTCAGTTTGATATCCACTCTTTCTGTGATGATTGGCCTTTCAACTTTTTCTACTTTTACTTTATTAGTCCCCAAAGTCTATGTAGTACAGGACCCTGGAAGGTTTTTATTTATACCACTTTGCCAGAGGGAACTTAAACCCTTCTCTTAGGTTTTTTGGCCATGATTCCTAAGCATGGACAATTCCTCTAGAAATTCCTACATTTGGGAATGTAGGAAATAAGTCTATTTCCATTGTAAGTGGTTCCTTTTTTCTTATTTTTTTCCCTAATATCTCAAGACCCTGTGCCTTTGTCTAAGCTAATGGAGAACCATATTCCTTCTCCCTGTTCTTCAAGCAGACAAGCCTTTTGGACCTCAGAGCTTTTGTTCATGCTAACCCTCTGTCTGGAATTGTCCCAAACCAACTCTTAGTGACATTGGATAAAATGCTTTGGATTTTAAATATCAGAAGCCAAGAAAAGCTGGCTTAAATAAAAAAGAGAAAATTTACTAAAACAGCAAATGGGAAACTCAAAGAACAAAAGGTGGTAACATAACTGGGCCTCGGGAACTGGGACGCCATAGAAATTCAGGTAGTATTTCCCATCTTGCATTTCTCCTTGGTGCTCATCTCTGTTTATTCTTTGCTCTTTGTTGATTGGCTTTTCTGCTCTCTGTTCACAGAGTGGAAGACATGGCCTCTTCCCTGACCCAACTCCCAGGTTTTATAAGCTATAGACTCATGTACTCAGAGAGGCTAATGCTCTCTTTCTTTCTGGATCCCAATCTGAAGTCCAAGGAAGGTATTCTGATTGGTCCAATTGTGCCAATGACCCATTCCTGGACCAATTACTTATGCCTAGGGCCCAGGTTCAGGTAGTAGAAATGTAATATACTGTTAATACAATGCCTATGGGCCAGATGGGCAGATTCCACAGAACAGAGGTGGGTGAGTCAAAGGATGTCTGGTGTACTCCTCCATGCCTGTGAAATAGACTTCCTTCCTTCCTCCTTCCCTTCCCTCTCCTCTCCTCTCCTCTCGTCTCCTCTCCTCTCCTTTCTTCTTTTTTTCACACATTTAGTACATGTCTAAGACAAAATGCTAGTTGCTAGAAATATAGCTCTGAACAAAACCTGATTCCTATCTCAGAGGTTTTATGGATAAGCAGAGACTACAAATATAAGAAAACTCCTTTTTATCCTTTATAACTGTTCAAATATCACTAACATTAGTGGAAAAGTCCCTCTCCCTGTTTCCAACTGTCACAACTTGGTTGGTATTACCCTCTTTCTCTCTCTATTCCCTGTGACTCCATGTATCTACCTCTATTGTAGTAATCACATTTCATTTCCATGCTGTCTCAGTGCTCTGTAAATTCCTAGAGAAAAAGATGGCCTTTGGATTTAGAGGAGCTGGCCCAAGGTATGTGCTCAGTGAATGTTTGCTGATTGAAAGAACTGCTCTCTTTTGGAAAAGTGAGGCTCATTGGCCTCTATTTCCTCTGAAATATAAGTTTGATGAGAGGACACTGTGTAGCTACATGTAGTAGAGTACATGGCTTGGCTTCTCTTGGGAGGACAGGGCTACCACGGACACACAAACTATTAATTTTGAACAGGAGTTGGAGGGATTAGCTTGCTGCCCATGAAAGCAGTAATTGATAGCCCTCAGTAGTCCCAGTGGGAAATTCTTCACAGCTGTTTTATTACACAAAAAATAGATTAGACCATTAGTTTGATGGCTTTGTTGAAATCTTGGGTTTTTCTTTCTAAAATAGAGGCTCAGGAAAGAGTTATCCCTCTTCTGATTATACAATTACTAATTATTTCCCTTCCTTATGAAGCCCTTATCTGTGTGTCAAGCTCCAAATGATGGAATCAAGATTCTTAGTTTATTGAGAGGGAAAAGAAGTACAATAAAATTTGACTAAAGTACAGTTTGAGTGAGTCACAGAGCAATAAACAGTACCCAGGTTTAATTTAAATGATAATTTTTTCAAATTAGAAAGTTAAAAAATTTTTTTAGCCAGGGCTTGTTATACTTGTAGAACTGACTCATGGTTCTTTTGCATTTTTGAGTGAATGCCATTGTTAGTTTTTAGTTTTCAGCAATACGTAATTGGCACCAAGAGCTCCACATGTTTCCTTTTTTCCATGAGTCAGTTGTGAGTGGCAGGAACATTTCTCCTGGGTCTGTGCTTCCATTCTCCTGACAAGTCTGATAATATGCTGGTTGCTCATTCTTTGCCATCTTCACTGGGTTATACACTCTGATGTACTAGATGCTTAGAACATTTGGTGAGGGAAGTTTCTATTGTATTTGCTCAGGCATTATTCTCCTTTATGTTTTCTCCTTTTTCACATTTTTAGGAGAAAATCAGTGGAAATAATTCCTTTATAAATAATTCTCTTCTTTTCCCCCCACTCCACCATTTTGGGGGGGATAGGGAGAGGATGCTTCAAACAATGACCATGCTAGTTATCAGATTTTTTCTAATCCAGATGCCTTAATTTCCTCCTCTGCAAAATGAATTTAATAGTAGAACATACTTCATAAGGTTGTTGTGAGGAATAAGTATAAAAATAAATAAGAAAATATATGTAAAGCACTTAGAATACTGTGTGACTTAATAAGAGCTCAGTAAATGTTAGCTATTATTAATTTTTCTAAGCCTCTCCAGACACCATTATCTCTATATGGCAAATGAGCAAACAAGTCAGTATTCATTCTTCTACCCCTGCTGGCTCTCTCATGTCACTGTACTCCATGGCACTCAGGACCCTGTGGGAAGTTGCCAGCAACAGCTAGGACACCTTTGCTGTCTGGTCTCCCATCCTCCTGGCTAAGAGTGCTCATATCCCACACTCGATATGTAGAAAAAAGTGGAAACCTTTCATACATATGTGATATTAGTCTGCTGCCAGTGGGTTTTTGCTTCATTTTTTTCTTACACAAAGTGATCTTTCAAGTTAAACAGTGAGCAATTACTGAAGAACTATTAAGAAATCTGGATTTAAATTAACTTTATCTCTAATTGTAATGTAGCTCTAAGTCATTGTTTTCATAAACAAGGGTAAGAACTACAAAGATCAATAAAGGTTATCAAATCTGGGAAAGAACAAAACTGAAAATTTCCATAATGATATCTTATGAATCCAATACTTTGCTTCATTTGATGGCATAAAGGCTGGCAAAGTTGAACAGTTATTTATGTTTTGATATGTAAGAAAACTGAGATACAGCAGAACAGAGTCTCACATAGCTCTCACATGGTCTGATAGTCCTTCCCTGTGCTCACCCCTTTTTTGCTCTGTAATGTAATTTGTTTTTTTTTCATGTCCTTATCCCACCAAAACAAAATCTTCTTGAGGATAAAACCCCATCTTGAAATAAATTCATGGGTAAGAAATGCATGGGGAGAGAGGAGGATGAAGAAGTGCTTCCCCTGCTCCTTTAGGTTTAATCACATTGAATAAACCTAGAAGTAACAAATGGTGTTTGGAGCATCATTTTCTTGAAGTTCCTGTGATGATGCATTATTTTGATCTCTAAGGAGAGAGGATCATTAAATAGGAAGATTATCTGCTTATTTGGAATGACAAATCTATCCTAATCATGGCTGCAGATACTTGGGAGCCTGATTTTAAGCACATTTTCTTAATCCTTGCAAAGATTAATGAATGATAATTACTTCATTCAATGGCAAAAACTTTGGTTTTGAGTACATGTCAAATTAACAATTTCAGCTATTCATATTCTAAAACAAATCTACATAATGCATTATTTATAATCTCCGTGTTTTCCCCCCTCCCTTCAGATTGACTAGTGGACTCCCTTTATTTTACAGTATAAAGTAATTAGACTATTTTATGACTGTCAGTTACTGCTTTGAAAAAAATCACACTTTTGATTTTGGATCTCTGGTGAACTAAGGCTGTTACTCAGTATTTGTCGACATTGTGGCTGCAGGAGCCTTTGTTTCAGTCTAGTCAAATGAACTCCATTTCAGTATTGAGGTTTTGGGAACACCAAAAGAGCTGTTCCGATATTGCACAGTGGATGCTCTTAATTGCAATGTATGACCTGGAGATAATTGCGGAGTTGCAAATTAATAAAATCTTTCTGAAATGGAAAGGTCATATTCAAAGAGATCATAGGATTTAAGCTATAAAAACCTGGGAAGGCATCTACATTTGCACAGGAAAAAAATTATCCCAATGCAGCCCTGACGATTAGTGAGGAATAAAAACAAGAGTGTTTTGCACACCCAAGACAAGGTTAGCTCTAAGAGAGATAGATGGTGGAGGTGTCCAGCAGAAATGTGGGCGAAGAACTACATGCCATATTTGTCCCATTTCTTTCCTCTATGCCTCAGGGTGACAGAGACAGGAGAACTTCATTTCACGATAACTGTGAATTTCTCTAACCTCAATTCTCAGCAGAAAAACCATAGAGGCCATGGAGAGAGAACTGGGTTTCCTGTTCAACCTCTCAATCCCTCTCAGTTCTTTTTTATAATAGCTACAAAAGTCACATTACTTCCTGGAAGTAAAACTCACTTCTGCAGATTTTACAAAAGATATTATTCAAGATACTTATGTAGAATAGGTTCTTATAGCTCTTTCCCACAGGTAAGTAACCCCTGGTTTCCCATCCTGAATTCCAGCTTGCATCCCCCTTCAGGGTCTTGGCCCATGGCACCTTTAAGTTTCCACTGTTTTTCATCTTGGCTTTTCCATTTTTCTACAGTGATTTACTTCAGCATTTCTGCTTCACAGACTCATTGTGGCAGGATCATTAATCGTCTTTCTTTTTATTTTTCTTGTTACAAGGACCCAGAAATACTTCCTTCCTAACAGCCCTTTACTCATATTACCTGCTTCGATGATCTTAGCTTTCTGACTCTGGAATATTTCATTTTGGGAGTTGGGACATAGCCTCTGGCAAGTGTGGCCTTTTTAGCAGGTGACTAGAGATCTTGTCCTTATCTCCCTAAGAAACCAAGACAGTTCTCTTATCTCTCAACATTTTTGTATCTCAAAGGAGAGGAGCCTGGGCTTTTAGCTTAATATATTTACAACCCAGTTTTCCCATTTTTATCCTAAAAACAGACACCTGCTCATTCGTCCTCTCATCAGTTGTATGCATTGTACCCAGCACTTTTTCAGCTTTGAGGTAAAATTCAGTTTCTTGATTGGTTTCCACAAGAAATTCAAGTGGGTTTACTAAATATCTGTGGGGTCACGGAGAGAGTGCCCCTCACAAATCACACAGACAGCATTTCTCTCCTCTTTCATCTTCCCTCTGTCCTACACAATTAGCCAGAGATTCTGCTTTTCCATTGACACTTACCCTGTACAAAGCTCTGCTGTTTTGACTTCATTCTTCCCAATTATTTTTGGCATCCACTGTTTCCTGTATTTATATGTAAAATAGCTCTTTGCTCCTTAAGGAAATATAGTGCCCAATCCAGTACCCTGCCTGGAAGGCTGATACTTCTAGACATGAATGTGTCAACAGCTTTTCAACAAAGGTAGCTTTCTCCTCATGCAAGGATTCTCTGACCAGCTGCTGTTAACAAAAAGATAAACATTTCTGCATATCTTTACTCATAAAATGGGGTTATTAATACTTCACAAGGTTGCTGAGAGGATGAAAGGAAATAGTGAATGCAGAGGATTGAGCACCAAATAGTTTGTCATCATCATCATTGAATGGAATCAGATTATGCAGTTTTTACCTCCTCTCTCTGGGTCTGTGTGGTTTCCTCCATCCAACACTTACAGCTGAGTTGTCTGAGGTTGCTCCTAGCTTTCAGTTCTTCTGGGCAAGCACTTCATCTGATACACTTTTGTATCTCCAGCACCTGCTGCAGTAGCCATGGCAGAGTGATGTACAGTAAATGTTTGTTGAACAATTGAATCTCTTTGGCCCGGGGAGTTTCTGGTGTATTCTAAAAAAGCACTATGTGTAGAGAAAAAGACAGATTGGAGGAGAAATGAAAGCTATGAAAGGGTCATTGTTGAAATCAAACACTGGAAGTATTTCACAGGGAGGGGAAGGGAGTGTTGGTGTTTGCTCATTGTGGACCCCACAGTCTAGCACCATGGTGCACATAGAGGAGATGCCAGAGCTCCCCACTGATGATAGACTTCTCACATTCATTCTATTTTTTAGCAGCTTGATGTTTAATATTTTAAACTCAGTAAATTACTTATGTTTTTATAAGTAACCTTAAATGTCAATGAATGAGGTTGTTAACTGTATGAACTATGCATCATAAGTCACTCAAAGCAAAATAGAAAAAATGTAACCCAAAGAACTCCAAGCTTTTACCACATTCTCACTGTGCTTTGCAGGCTAGTTCTCTTTCCACTGTTCGAGAAGTCTCATGGCTAACAGAATGGAAGGAGGAAGAAATCTCCTTGGCTGCCTGGAGTAGAATTTTGTGCAATTCCTTCCCTTACACTCTGCTTCTCCCAGACCCAAGAGTAGTGTATGAGTGGTGGGTAAGGGCTGGGCTAAAACATGGGAGTGCCCCAAAATATGCTTATAATTTGATGTTCTATCAATCTGATCTTCTTAAACATTTTTTATCAGAGGCCAAGGACCTATGTCATGGGGAAAGATGCAGGTTATAGCTCTAAGCAATTTATATTAGCCCCAAACTTATGTACCCAACTTAGAAAAGGGAACTCTCTGCATGACCCAATCAAGGCAACTCGTGAATGTGCCATCTCATATTACCTGAACATGTTTCTGGGGTGGTGGGTCGGGGACTCATTCAACCCCAAGTGATTTAAAAAATATTTCTTCCAACTACATAGACAAATACCCTGACAAAAAGCCTTTATAAACTATATTATTTCATCTCATGAAATTTCCAGTGTCTTAGCATCCATTATTGATTGACACCCCAGCTAATGTCACCTTTATACTGAACCATGTTTAGCTTCACCATGTCACAGTCTAATAAGTACAAAATGCACTCCTTTTCCCTCTGTATTCTCCTGGCATTTCCACAGGGTGTTTGTGAAATGAGTTGGATTTATATCAAATCCTCCAGCTTGGGAAGTAGTTAAACTCTAGCCCAAGAAATGTATCTTAAAAATATGTGGTTCTCCTTATTACACATAATTTGGATCTTGTTAGCACTTATTAATTTTGATCTCTACAGGCATTTGGTATATGGTATTGGTTTTATTATTCTAGCAGTTGATGACTGTTAACTATGGTGTTCTGAAATGCTCTTCAACCAAAGTAGCCCTGGCAACCATGGTCTATCTGAATAAACACATGGCCAGAAAAGTACTTCAGTGGTGAAAGATGTTTTTATTTTGGACTCTCATACCTTGAACTGCTGCTCAGATTTACACAACTATAAAATGGGAATAATGATTGCTACCATGTTTCTTTTTTTTAATTTTTTAAAATATATTTCATTGATTATGCTATTACAGTTGTCCCATTTCCCCCCTTCACTCACCTCCACCCTGTACATCCTCTACCCCCCATTCCCCCCTTTAGTTCATGTCCATGTGTCATACTTATTCAGCTTCTACATTTGTCATACTATTCTTACCCCCGCCCCCGTCCATTTCCTAATTACAGTCTATGCTACTTATTCTCTGTACCTTTTCCCCGTCTCTCCTCCTCCCACCCTCCTGTTGCTAACCCTCCATGTGATCTCCATTTCTGTGGGTCTGTTCCTGTTCTAGTTGTTTGCTTAGTTTCTTTTGGTTTTGCTTTAGGTGTGGTTGTTAATAATTGTGAGTTTGCTGTCCTTTTACTATACATGTTTTTTTTAATCTTCTTTTCTTAGATAAGTCCCTTTAACATTTCATAAAATAAGGGCTTGGTGATGATGAACTCCTTTAACTTGACCTTATCTGAGAAGCACTTTATCTGCCCTTCCATTCTAAATGATAGCTTTGCTGGATAGAGTAATCTGGGATATAGGTCCTTGTCTTTCCTGACTTGGAATACTTCTTTCCAGCCCCTTCTTGCCTGTAAGGTCTCTTTGGAGAAATCAGCTGACAGTCTGATGGGAACTCCTTTGTAGGTCACTGTCCCCTTATCTCTTGCTGCTTCTAGGATTCTCTCCTTCATTTTTACCTTGGTTAATGTAATTATGATGTGCCTTTGTGTGTTTCTTCTTGGGTCCAACTTCTTTGGGGCTCTCTGAGCTTCTTGGATTTCTTGGAAGACTGTTCCCTTTGCTAGAATGGGGAAGTTCTCCTTTATTATTTGTTCAAATACGTGCTCAATTTGTTGTTTTTTCCCTTCCCATTCTGTTACCCCTATAATTTGGATGTTGGAATGTTTAAAGGTGTCCTGGATGCTCTTAAGCTTTTCCTCGATTTTTTGAATTCTTATTTCATCATGCTTTCCTGCTTGGTTGATTCTATCTTCCTTCTGGTCCACTGTATTGTTTTGAGACTCAGATTCCTTCCTTTCACTATTGGCTCTCCTCCGTGTATCTTCCTGCATCTCTTTCATGGTAACCTGCATCCTTTCATCTAAATTGCGCCCCAAATCAACTAATTCTGTGAGCTTTCTGATCACCAGTGTTTTGAACTGCGCATCTGATAGACTGGCTATTTCTTGGTCGCTCAAAAGGATGAGTCCTGGGGGACTAATCTGTTCTGTTGGAAACATGTCTTTCCCTGTCTCTCCTTTTTTTTTTTTTCCGGTATGGACGCTCTTGTTACGGTGGGGGGCGGAGCCTTAGGTGTTCACCGGGGCTGGGCACCCCAGTCACTAGATTGTGACGTTATATGTGGGGGCGGGGGCGGGAGTGGGGACGGGAGGGAACAATGGCGGTAGTTCCGTTCTCCTGGGCTCAGACCCTTCTCTGGGATCCTGGGCTGCAAGCTCTGCCCTCGTCCACGATCGCTGCCTCACTGGGTCTGCCAGCCACAGCTTGCATATTCAGGGATCACTGCTGCATTCTTGGGCCCCAGATGGCTGTTGCGCCGATTTCATGCCAAATTTTCCCTGACCTCCGTGCGCCGCCGACCCGCACCAGCCCCGTGCCTGCCCAGCTCGTCTTCTCCTACCAGTCTGGATATATGGGTCCACTTCAACTTCTTGGCTGTCCGACTTCCATTCAGATAAATCCTCTATCAGTTCTGAGTGTTATTCTATCTGTAAATTACTGTTGTTCTAATCTTGGTTGTGCGAGGAGGTACGGTGCATCCACCTATTCCTCCATCTTGCCGGAAGTCCCTCGCTACCATGTTTCTTAATAATAGGTGAACTCATTTGATAACCCACCTCATTCTTCTATGTAGAACACAAAATTTTGATGCTGGAAAAAAACCATAGATGCACCTGATGTCTATGCCAAGCACTTCCTTTTACAGAAGAAGCACTTGAAACCAGAGGTTAGAAGACTTGCCTAGAGGCTCTTTCTGTGTATCTTGTGATGGCTCCTGTTACTATTCACCATTATCAACATTTTGTCAGGTTTCCTCCAAATCACCACATCTGAGAATTCTACCCACATGGTGTGTTTTAAGCTATCTCAAGCTTAAATTTCTTTGTGTGCCTGTCTTTGTGTGATATAGCTAGCCATTGAGGGCTAGGAAAGTTAATAAAATCTAATCTCTCATAGGAAATTAGCAAACTGATGAACTCATTGGCTGTAGGGGTATTTTGAGATCCAGATGAACACCTGACAGAATTACCTCAAATTTTTATAGAGGCAATTAGTTCCCTCCACTTAGGGCCACTCAGTTGTAAACTAACAATTAAATCCCAGCCTATAACATTAAAATGTGATTAGCCTTTTCATAATAATATGTAAAAACCATGAAGGTGATTATGAGGGAGGAGTGGGAAAGTCTGAAGTACAAGAGGATTAATTTTCAGAATATTTGTTCAGCATTCACTCTCCAATGGATGAGATGGCAGAATTTCTTTGGTGAGACCCATAGGCCCTTTCTTTTGTTGATGAGAATAGGGAGTTCTGTATTTCCTATCCATCTTTCATTTCTGTCAAGTAATTTTCTAAAATATAATGGCTGTTCTGATTTAGATACCAGTCAAAAAAGACTTTCTAAGCAATGCTTGAAAAGGTTGAAACAACTGGGACTATTCAGCCTGAAAAAGAGACAGCTGGAGTTCATGAGAGTTTTCTACTACATGTTATCTTTCTAGATAAGCCAGTAATAAGCTGTTCTTTACTTTTACTAAAGCCAGACAAGAAACTAGGTTAAATTTTAGTAAATTATGGGTTAAAAATAAATTACCATTAATTGAGAACAATGTTATTCAGAATTCTATCATGTAATTCACAACAGCAGCATGTATGAGCATGTATGTACATGTACTTGTTTGAATACCTGTTTTTAATTCTTTTGGGGACATACCTTGGAATGAAATTGCAGGATAATATGGCAACTCTATTTTAGCTTTTTGAGAAACCACCAAACTAATTTCCACAGTGGCTAAACCATTTTACATTTTCACTAGTAATATATGAAGGTCCAATTTCCTTTACACCCTCACCAACACTTGTCATTTCCCCCACCCTTTAGAAAAATGATAGTTATCCTAGTGGGTGTGAAGTGGCACCTCACTGTGGTTTTGATTTGCATTTCCCTGATGGCTAATGGTGTTGAATACATTTTCATATGCTTGTTAGCGATTTGTGTACTTACTTTGGAGAAATGCATCCTTTCTCTTGTAGGGGATACATCCTCCTTCAGGTTTTCACCATGGTAGGGTAACCAATCAACTCAATTTGCCTGGGTGTTAGGGTTATCCTGAGATTCAGGACTTTCAGACTTAAAACCAAGAAAGTTGAGTTGGTCACCCAAGTGGTGGGAAAGATGGCTCCTGGAGTCTTGGGATTCTTTGGCTTTATGGTTTAGATATCAAAGCAAGAAATGTCATAACTTTCCCATAACCCTAGAATAGTCATGGTGACCATTTAGCCATTCTGATTGGCCTGACATGAAACACATGTCCATCCTGGATTTTCTGTGGCTAGAAAGATGAATTACTTTGATGTGTGTAAGCACGTGTTCACCTTGAGTTGAAAGATTATTTAAAAAAATAGGATTGGACTAGGATTACTATGGAATTGGGGAGGTTTTTGCTCTAATTTTATCACAAGTATCTGTATGAACCAGCTATTGTGCTTGCACATAGATTATTTCATTTAGTCCTCAAAATAATCCTACTGCATATTTACTGATTCCCAGTAGTAGACATAACAAAACTGAGCCTTAGAAAAGTTAAGTTACTATGCTCAAAGTCACATAATAAGTAAGTGCTGGAGACACAATAGGTAATTTAAAAAAATTGAGATATAATTGACATATAATATTGTATAATATTAGTTTTAGATGTTCAACATAATGATTTGATGCATAATAAATATGAAATATATCAAGTATATATAAATTATTTAGGTTAATTTTTAATATGACATCGTATAAAAAAGAATTTTCTTGCAGCAAGGGGAATTGAACTTCAAAAAGAGATTAAAGAAGCTTCTCTTAGGATTCAGTATCAGTCAGGGCCCATTCAGGATAATGAGCCATACCAGTTATTTGAATAGAGAATTTAATAAAAGGAATTTGTTAAACAGGTGCTTAAAAAGTTAAAGGCAAAAGGGAACACTGAGGCAACGTAAGTTGAGTACCTTCAGATAGAAACTACTATCTCTACAGCTGAAAGAACAGAGGCAAGAGGTTGGGTTATTAAAATCTGGAATCAAGGAGAAGATGCCCCAGACAGCTGCCTGGTGCTGGTATCTCTGAAGAGATGCAGTGATGCTGGTTCTGGAATTTTGAATAACATTTGAAACTGGAACCTACTATAGTATTGCTGTAGGTACAGAAAGCATAAAAGGGCACAGAATCACTCCTGCAGCCTTCCAACTTCCCTCTGGCATCCTCTGTTGTCAGAGCCTAATAGGGTACTGGCTGGAAAAACGGAAATACTGTTTGTGGGGTCCCAGCTTCAGCATCACAAGGCAAATTATAGCAGGTGGGTTGGGAGCTAAGAGGCAATAGCTTGATCACCAACACTACTGCTTTCATTTATTTATTTAGAATTGAAATAATAGTTTACTTTTTTTTAATTTACTGAATTTATTGGGGTGACACTGGTAAATAAAATCATATAGGTTTCAAGTGTACAGTTCTATAATATGTCATCTGTATAGTGTTCACTATCCAAAGTCAAGTTTTTTTCTGTCATCATTTTATCCTACCTTTCTCCTCTTCTACCTCCCTCACCCTCCTTTCTCTCTGGTAATCACCATACCGTTGTCTGTGTCTATGATTTTTTTTTTCTTTTTGCTTAGTCCCTTTACCTTTTGGACCCATCTGACAGCTGTCAGTCTGTGTTCTGTATCTATGAGTCTGTTTCAATTTTGTTTGTTTTATTCATTAGATTCTACATATAAATGAAATCACATGGTATCTGTCTTTCTCTGCCTGGCTTATTTCATTTAGCATACTAATAGTGTATTTCACAGAACTAGAACAAATATTCCAAATATTTATATGGAACCACAAAAGACCCAAAATAGCAACAACAATTTGTTCTTTGTTCTTGAGAAAGAAGAACAGAGTTCTGTTTTTTGTTGAGGAACAAAGTTGGAGGACTCATGATACCCAGTATCAAACTATACTCTAAGGCCATAGTAATCAAAACAGCATGGTACTGGCATAAAACAGACACATAGATCAATGGAACATAACAGAGAGGCCAGAAATAAACCCATGTCTTTACAGTCAATTAATATTTGACAAAGGAGGCAAGTACATATGAAGACAGTTTATTCAATAAATGGTGTTGGGAAAATTGGATAGATACATGCCAAAAAAAAATAAGGAAAGAAATTAGACCACCTTCTTATACCACATAGAAAGATAAAATCAAAATGGATTAAAGGCTTGAATGTAAGACTTGAAAGACTGCTGCCTTTAAAGGTGGCAAGCTCTCATCTTTCAGAGTTCACAGTAAGACTATTCATACATAAATAGAAAGATGTTAGATGCTTTTTATTTTTTAATCCTAGAATCTTTTTACTTTCTGAACTTAAACTTACTTTTCTAGATTTAAGGAATTAGCATCATTACCGTCTGCCTTCATTTGTACAAATGATTGCCAGGCCTCTCCCAAGTCCTACCCTAGATTACATCATTTCTAAAACTTTCAGACCATCTCAAATTAATTTCCGTCCTGTAATTTATTCATTGAAGTATTGTTAGGAGTTTATGTGGAGAGACAAGATCTATGAAATCAGAAAGGTGTAGAATTAATCTTGCCTCTGCCACTTTGCTTGTGGTTTAACCTTGGGCAAGTTAGTCTTACTCTTCTCATCTTTTAAAGGGGCATGAATAATGCATATCAATATCATAGAGTTTTTATAAGGCTTATAAGAAATAATGTATAAAAAACAACTTGCATGCTGTCTTAATAACACAATGAAGCTTAATAAAACAAATCCCATTCCTGTTGCTTTTACTCAACCCTTCTACTTTACAATCAAACTATGAGCTTCAGATAGATTACCTCTCAGAATGCAGGGTCCTACTTTTGCAGCAGCAAGCAAACATTAGACAGGCAGTAGTGTCCCCCAATAATTTCCATTATTTCTCTCTTAAAGCACCCCCAAATCATCCAATGGCATAAGCAACATAGTATGATCACTTGTGAAATCACAGCCCAAGACAAGTTCTCTCCAACTAGATGGCCATCCTTGGATTCTTCCTCTGTAAAAAGTTTGGACCTCAAAACTGGTTGTTGTTTCCTTGTTCTGCTGAACTGCCCCAAAATTTCTTTATTGAAAACTGGGCAAAGACCCATCTTTAAACTTGGCAGGGTGGAATTGGGTAAACTGTTGTACATTCCAAGCATGCACTTCCATCATTTGAGAGATGGTATTTCTGAATTAACACAAGCTTTTTTTTTCTTTGGGAATGTGGATTAGTGGTAATACTGCTAGCAAAAGTGCCAGACATTCATTCCTCAGGCCATTTTATAATGAAATTATAATTGGATAAATAGTTACATATGTACAGAAGTCTTAGG
Organism: Phyllostomus hastatus; assembly: GCF_019186645.2. NCBI lineage: Eukaryota > Metazoa > Chordata > Mammalia > Chiroptera > Phyllostomidae > Phyllostomus > Phyllostomus hastatus. The sequence goes on from NW_025333530.1 coordinate 4,719,489, forward strand.
TGTCTTCCTCAAAATATGCTCTAAAGGAAAAGAGACATAGTTGCTTCATTTTAAGGAAATGAGTAATTGGATCATAATTTGCCTTTACCTTATCAGAGAGTATAAGCTTACTGAGCATCTCCTGTGCCCTCCCTACATTTTACTTAACCAGCAAAGATTTGTTATGTGTCCCTGCGAGTTTTTCTAAATGCAGTCCTTGGTGGGGGACATTGCTCCCCTGAGGACCCTGTGGAGCAGGGTTAACACATGCTGCTACTACAGCTTTTCCAATTGGGAAACACATCATGGAGTGACATGCACTGGGCTTCTGTGTCCTCAGAGGCCTCTCTGCACATGGGAATTAATAACCTGTGAAAACTAGTTTTCTTTTTAAACAACCTGTTTCCTTTTTATCTTTTCTATTTGTTTGTTTCATCTTAACTTTTTATCCTTTTTTGAATCAAAGCTCTTCCTGGACTGCAAGCTTACTATGCTGCTTTTCAGCCTTGATTGAATTTTTACAGCAAGTCATAAACTCTCGGAAATAGGATTTATAATGGAAACACTGATACAGGCCTAGCTAGTGTAGCCAGAGAAGTGTTCTAATAATATTGGAGACTAATATTCTCTAAATCTAATACTCTGTAGATTTTTTTCCCTTGCTATGATTCATATAACCCAACTCTTTCTCCACTTCTTCAGCGCCAGAGCCTGTGGTCTGCCATGACTGTCAAAGTCAACTGTACTTTGGGCATGTCTGGGTTACATAGGTATCTGGTGGAACATGACACAGTTAATTCTTACAGTTAAGTCTTGCAGACTTAGAGTGGGGAGAGTTCTGGAAAGGAGACCAGATCCCTGGAGTGAGGCAGGCTTGGGATGGAAGGGATGGCACAGCTGGTCCAGTGGACAGAACTTCAGTGATGGGGAGCCAGGAAGCATTCATAGGAATCAAGGCAGGTGACTCCTTTAAGGGAAGTCAAACTATGGCAGGTAGCATAGTTTCAGTCCTTGGCTCTGATTCCTGGGGGGCCCAGGTATAATTAAAACAAAATACACACACACACACACACACACACACACACACACACACACACACACACATTTTCTTGGCCCCAGTTCCTGGCACAGAGCTTCAGAAATCCTTGGAATTTCCTGAGTGATGGGAGTGTCTTTTGTTATTAATAAGGATAACTTTTCTACCATACTGAGCTTATGCTAATGAGATGACTCAAGGTAGCCCCTCCGATAGTTGTAAGGGAAGGACTGGCTACACACTGCCATGGGAGTTGGAACTTTCATTCCACTCTTCAATTTCTGGGGAGTGGAGGAGGGCTGAGGATTGAGTTCAATCACCAATGACCAATGACAAATCAATCTTGCCTATGTAATTCTTGTCTCAATTAAAAACTTTTGAACAAGGTTGGGGGAGCTTCCAAGTTTGTGATCCTCTTGACGTATTGGAATAGTGGTTTGCCCACAGAAATTAATGGAAGTTCTGCACTCCCCCACTCCCCATACCCTGCCCTACATGACTCTTCCATTTGGCTGTTCCTGAGTTGTATCTTTTATAATAAAACTGAAATCATATGTGTAGAGCTTTCCTGAGTTCCAGAGTCATTTTAGTGAATTATCAAACCTGAGGATGAGACATGGGAACTCCTGAATTTATGATTGTCTGGGAAAAACATGCAGGTATCCTGAGGACCCCATTTATAGTTGGTCTTTGTGGGACCAAGTCCTTAATCTGGGGGGTGTCAACTCTGATACTTAGTGAAAGAATTATATTGAATTGTAGGATACCCCATCAAAAAATTAGAGAATTGGTTGCTGTTTGGAAAATGATGAAGGAGTCAAAGGGAGGAGTATATTGGCAGGACACAAATCTCAGAAAAAAGGATGGCCCAGAATCAAATACTGATTCTGCTATTACTAGATTGAGGACAGCAAACAAGTGCTTTCACCTCTCAATTTCTGTTTTCCCATCTGTAGTATGGGCATAATAACATTGTTAATTGGCTGCATTCTCTCTTTTTTATGACTGATAGGTAGTAATCAAAAATATTTATGCAATGAATGAGTGAAGGGCTGTGTAATTAGTAGATCATCTACACAGTGACTCAGATCCAGGGGACAAGTGAGAAATTTAGCTCTGTATCTGGGTTATGCTCTCATGGTTGGAACCACAGGGAAGGATTTCTTGGTCCTATGTATGTAGGTAGATCCCTTTACCACCTTTTGTCTGAGAGGAGGATTTGTTCTTGATTCTTGGAAGCCTGCAGTTAGGAGACCCCAATTACGGTGTGGGAGTCCCAGCTGTGGAAGCTGGAACATGAGAAAGGTCGGCTTACCCAATGTGATAGAGGAGTAGCGAGTTCAGGTTCTGTCCTCAAACTGTGTTGGTTCTAATCCCAATTCTGCCCACTACTGTGTGACATCAGGCAAATTGACTGTCCTTTCACTTTCATCTTTGATAAAGTGAGATTAGGAGCAGTTTGACCTCATAGGCTACTGTGAAGATAATTGTTGGTTGACAACTTGGGAGCTTCCCAGGTGAAATCTGAAATTGGCCCCTTACACAGAGGGTGGAGAGAGACCGAAATAAGAGTCAGGCCACTCCAGATTAGTAGGTGGTATGTTTAACAACCACCGGAACTTACATAGGAGGCTTGTCTTCAGCAGCTGCAAGATGACTAGATCTCTGCATGGGCACTACAAAACCTTTAAAGTTTACACAGAGACCTTAATTGGGTTCAGTCATGCATACAATCCAGGTGGGATTGACAGCAGCTGTCTCAAGTGTGCATCCTTGAAATGGCTCCAGCTGCAGGAAGTGAACTTACATTCCAATGAGACAGGGGAGGAATGAAGAACTTCCAATTGCCCCAGTTCAGCTCTCCAGTTAACTAGTGATCATGTCCTCCAATAATAACTCGAGAGTATACCAGACACATGTCTGGAACATAAGAACTGATTGATAAGTATTATTATATAATATTGGTACCTTTATTATTACTTTGTATGAGACAGTGAGTTTAATAGTTTGGGGTGGCACTGTCACAGACAAAGCAGGGGTAGGGTGGGATTCCATGAGCATCCTTAGAAACTTCCAGAAAAACAAGAGGCCAGGAAGGAAGATGAAAGAACAGACACCTTGGTGGAATAGCTTCCATTCATCCCAGACTGAATGGAAGATGTAAAATGTAGGGCATGAAACACCTGAAAGCTTTCCATTGTTTCTCATTTCTTTTTTTAATACTTTTTTTATTGTCGTTATTGTCGTTGTATCCATTTTCTCCCCCAACACTTCTCCCCTGTCCCACCCATCCTCATCTCCCACCCTCGAATCTTCGGCTTTGTCCATGTGTCCTTTATACATGTCCTTTGATGGCTCTTCCCCTAATTTTCCCCATTATTCCTCTTGTCCCTCCCCTCTGGTTACTGTCAGTTTGTTCTTCAATGTCTCTGGTTGTACTTTTTAAAATATATTTCATTGATTATGCTATTACAGTTGTCCCATTTCCCCCCTTCACTCACCTCCACCCTGTACATCCTCTACCCCCCATTCCCCCCTTTAGTTCATGTCCATGTGTCATACTTATTCAGCTTCTACATTTGTCATACTATTCTTAACCCCCCCCCCCGTCCATTTCCTAATTACAGTCTATGCTACTTATTCTCTGTACCTTTTCCCCTGTCTCTCCTCCTCCCACCCTCCTGTTGCTAACCCTCCATGTGATCTCCATTTCTGTGGGTCTGTTCCTGTTCTAGTTGTTTGCTTAGTTTCTTTTGGTTTTGCTTTAGGTGTGGTTGTTAATAATTGTGAGTTTGCTGTCCTTTTTACTATACATGTTTTTTTTTAATCTTCTTTTCTTAGATAAGTCCCTTTAACATTTCATAAAATAAGGGCTTGGTGATGATGAACTCCTTTAACTTGACCTTATCTGAGAAGCACTTTATCTGCCCTTCCATTCTAAATGATAGCTTTGCTGGATAGAGTAATCTGGGATATAGGTCCTTGTCTTTCCTGACTTGGAATACTTCTTTCCAGCCCCTTCTTGCCTGTAAGGTCTCTTTGGAGAAATCAGCTGACAGTCTGATGGGAACTCCTTTGTAGGTTACTGTCCCCTTATCTCTTGCTGCTTCTAGGATTCTCTCCTTCATTTTTACCTTGGCTAATGTAATTATGATGTGCCTTTGTGTGTTTCTTCTTGGGTCCAACTTCTTTGGGACTCTCTGAGCTTCCTGGACTTCCTGGAAGTCTATTTCCTTTGCCAGAATGGGGAAGTTCTCCTTTATTACTTGTTCAAATACATTTTCAATCTGTTGCTCTACCTCTTCTCCTTCTGGTCCCTCTATAATTCGGATGTTGGAATGTTTGAAGGTGTCCTGGAGGTTCCTAAGCTTCTCCTCATTTCTTTGAATTCTTATTTCTTCATTCTTTCCTGTTTGGTTGTTTTTTTCTTCCTTCTGGTCCACTCTATTGTTTTGAGTCCCAGTTTCCTTCCCATCATATTGGTTCCCTGTGCATTTTCCTTCATCTCTTTTATGGTAAACTGCATTTGTTCATCTAATTTGCACCCAAAATCAACCAATTCTGTGAGCTTCCTGATCACCAATGTTTTGAACTGTGCATCTGATAGGTTAGCTATCTCTTGGTTGCTCAAAAGGATGAGTTCTGGGGCACTGATTTGTTCTTCTGTTTGAGCCATCTCTCTCTCTCTCTGGTCTGGTCACTCCTCTTATGGTGAGGGGTGGAGCCTTAGGTGTTCACCAGGGCAGGGCATCCCAGTCGTTAGATTGTGACGTTGTACATGAGGGCGGGGTCGAGAGGGAACAATGGCGGTAGCTCTGTTCTCCGTGGGATCTCTGTCCCTTTCCTGGGATCCTTGGTTGTGCTCTCTCCCCTGCTCCACAATTGCCACCTCATTGGGTCTGCCAGCTGCCGCTTGCATACCCAGGGTCCACCCGCTGCGATCTTGCACACCCCAGATGCCTTACGTGCTCCTGGTTGCCTTATGCGCCCAATTCTCCCTGTTCTCTGAGCCGCCACCCGCGCCTGACCTGCGCCCAGCTACTTGTCTCCGCCTCTCCTACCGTTCTGGATAAACGGGTCTATTTCAACTTCTTGGCTGTCCGACTTCTATTCAGATAAATTTTCTGTCAGTTCTGGGTGTTATTCTGCCTCTAAATTGTTGTTCCAATCTTGGTTGTGCGTGGAGGTACGGTGTGTCCACCTATGCCTCCATCTTGCTGGAAGTCCCCTCTGGTTGTATTTTGATTGTTTCTTTGTTTTGTTGATTAGGTTCCACTTAAAGGTGTGATCATATAGTATTTGTCTTTCACCACCTGGCTTATTTCACTTAGCATAATGCTCTCCAGTTCCTTCCATGCCGTTGTGAAGGGTAGTAGCTCCTTCTTTCTGTTGTGTAGTATTCCATTGTGTAAATCTACCATAGTTTTTGACCCACTCATTTACTGATGTGCACTTAGGTTGCCTCCAGCACTTGGCTATTGTAAATTGTGCTGTTATGAACATTGGGGTACATATTCTTTTGAATAGGTGTTTCAAGATTTTTTAAAAAATACATTTTATTGATTATGCTATTACAGTTGTTCCATCTTTCCTGCTTTATTCCCCTCTGCCCTGCACACCCCCTCCCACCTGCACTCCCCCCTTTAGTTCATGTCCAGGGGTAGTACATATATATAAGTTCTTTGGCTTCTATATTTCCTATGCTATTCTTAACCTCCCTCTATTTTCTACCTACCATTTATACTATTTATTCCCTATACCTTTTCTCCCTCTATCCTCTTCCTACTCTCCCACTGATAACTCTCCATGTGACCTCCATTTCTGTGATTCTGTTCTTGTTCTAGTTGTGTGCTTAGTTCATTTTTGTTTTTTTGTGTGTTTTTTTTTTTTAGGTTCAGTTAATAGTTGTGAGTTTGTTGCCATTTTACTGTTCATATTTTTTATCTTTTTTTTTTTCCTAGATAGGTCCCTTTAACATTTCATATAGTAATGGCTTGGTGAGGATAAACTCCTTTAACTTGACCTTATCTGGGAAGCACTTTATCTGCCTTTCCATTCTAAATGGTAGCTTTGCTGGGTAGAGTACTCTTGGATTTAGGTCCTTGCATATCATGACTTTGCATACATCTTTCCAGCCCCTTCTTGCCTCTTTTGGCAAGGTCTCTTTTGAGAAATCAGCTGACAGTCTTATGGACACTCCTTTGTAAGTCTCTCCTTTTGTCTTGCTGCTTTTAAGATTCTCTCCTCTTTAATCTTGGGTAATGTAATTATGATGTGCTTGGTATGTGCTTCCTTGAGTCCAACTTCTTTGAGATTCTCTGGGCTTCCTGGACTTTCTGGAAGTCTATTTCCTTTGCCAGATTGGGGAAGTTCTCCATTATTTTTTCTAATATATTTTCAATTTCTTGCTCTTCCTTTTCTCCTTTTGGCACTCCTATGATTCAGATGTTGGAATGTTTAAAGTCGTCCTGGAGGTTCCTCAGCTTCTCCTCATTTTTTTGAATTCTTGTTTCTTCATTCAGTTCTGGTTGAATGTTTCTTTCTTCCTTCTGCTCCAAACCATTGATTTGAGTCTTGGTTGCCTTCAGGTCACTGTTGGTTCCTTGTACATTTTCCTTTATTTCACTTTTCATAGCCTTCATTTTTTCCTCTATTTTGTGACCATACTCAACCAATTCTGTGAGCTTCCTGATTACCAGTGTTTTGAACTGTGCATCTGATGGTTGGCTGTCTCTTCGTCACTTAGTTGTATTTTGTCTGGAGCTTTGATCTGTTCTTTCATTTGGGTCATTTTATTTTTATTTTTGTTTTTGTCTCTGTGTGCCTGTTATGTAGTGAGAGGCAGGACCTTAGGTGTTCACCAGGGCAGGGCAACCCAAGTCGCTGTGTTGTGTCACTGTCAGAGGGGTTAGAGAGGGAACAGTGCCAGTTGATCTGCTCTCTGCTGGCTTTCAGCTGTGCCTGGGGACACCATTCCTGGGTGGGTGGGTCTGTGTACATTCTAGGAACCTATGGGTCTCTCCAACAAGTTCCTGTGTGGCTGGGAGTTTCTCCTGACACCACAAACCTCACAGGTTTTTTCAGTCAGAGGTTTTGAGGCTTTATTTTTCCACACTGGGACCCTGGGTTATGCAGTCTGTCTCGCCCCCTAGTTGTTCCTCTTGGTTTATTTGCATGCAAAGGTGGACCACCTGCTCCTCCAGCCACTGCCTCACCACAAGTCCTCTGCACCCTGGCTGCACGTCTCCACCCTATGTGCTGGTCTGGGTGAATGTTTCTTGTTTATCTCCTTGGTTGTTGGACTTTCATATAGTTTGATTTTCTGGCAGTTCTGGTTGTTTTTTTGTTTTTAAATTTGTTGTTGTTCTTTTGGTTTTGTGAGGAGGCACAATATGTCGACCTACACCTCCATCTTGGCCAGAAGTCAGCTCTATGTTTCAGGATTTTTAGGGTATAATTCCAGTAGTGGTATTGCTGGGTCAAAAGGCAGTTCCATTTTTAGTTTTCTGAGGAAATTCCATACTGTTTTTCATAGAGGCTGCACCAGCCTTCATTTCTACCAACAGTGCACTAGGGTTCCCTTTTCTCTACAACCTCTCCAGAACTTATTGTTTGTTGATTTGTTAATGATGGTCATTCTGACTGGTGAGAAATGGTATGCCACTGTGGTTTTAATTTGCATCTCTCTGACATCTGGTGATCCTGAGCATCCTTTTATATGTCTCTGAGCCCTCTGTATGTCCTCCTTGGAGAAGTGCCTGTTCAGGTACTTTGCCCACTTTTTAATTGGGTTGTTTGTCTTCCTGGAGTGGAGTCATGTGAGTTCTTTATATATTTTGGAGAACAAACCCTTGTCCAAGGTATCATTTGCAAATATATTTTCCCATATTGTTAGTTCTCTTTTCATTTTACTACTGTTTCCTTTAGCTGTGCAGAAGGTTTTTATTTTGATGAAGTCCCATTTGTTTATTTTTTTTCCTTTATGTCCCCTGCTCTAGTAGATGTATCAGTGAAAATATTGCTGCTTGGAATATCTGAAATTTTCCTACCTATGTTCTCCTCTAGGACTTTTATGGTGTCACAACTTATATTTAAGTCTTATCCACCTTGTTTCTCATTTCTTCTCAGAACCTGAAAGTACAATTTCTCCTGCTGTGGTTTTGTCTATTTTCCTCTTGGCAAGCTGTGGTTGGCCTTGATCCCAGGTGGAAGTCCTAGTGAAGTGTCCTTGAGCCTTTTAACTCCTGTTTGAACACATGGGTGGTGGTGGTATTATTACCACAATGCCAGGGTAAGTTGTGGTGAAGCGAGAAGCAGCATCTTCTTTGCTTGCCTGTTTTTGGAGAATATCACAGAGAGGTCTCACTGGACAAGGCAAAGGGAAGAACAAATTGCTTCAGCCTAAAGATTCTCACAGATTAATAGACAATAGAATTACCTTTTTGCATGCAGTTTGGTGCCTGAGGCTTAGCAAAGGACACAGAAGGTGGTCTTTATGAAGAAATGCTAAAGGAAATGATGTAAAAAGCAGGTACCTGGATTTCTTTGCATTTTACTTGTCTCTGCAGAGCTGCTGCTTCTTTTTTTAAAAAAAATATTTTATTGTTGTCTATTATAGTTTTCCCAATTTCTCACCCTTTGCCCTCCTCCAACCCATCCGCCCCCTACTCCCACAGTCAGTCCCTACATTATTGTCCATGGGTCATTCATACATGCTCTTTGACTAGACCCTTCCCCTTCCTTCCATGCTTATCCCCCTCCCAGCTCCACTCTGGTTGCTGTCAGACTGTTCCATGTTTCCATGCCTCTGGCTCTATTGTGCTCATTAATTTGTTTTTGTTCATTAGGTTCCTTTTACAGGTGAGATCATATGGTATTTGTCTTTTACAACTTGGCTTATTTCACTTAGCATAATACTCTCTAGTTCCATCCATGCTGTCATGGAAGATAGGACTTCCTGCTTTCTTTCTGTTGTGTAGAATTCCACTGTGTAAATGTACTACAGATTTTTGATCCACTCACTTACTGGTGGGCACTTAGGCAGTTTCTAGCACTTGGCTATTATAAATAACTCTGCTAGGAGCATAGAGGTATATAGGTTCTTTTGACTTGGTGTTTCAGGATTCTTAGGATATAATCCCAGCAGTGGGATCACTGGTTCAAAAGGCAGTTCCATTTTAGTTTTCTGAGGAAATTCCATACTGTTTCCCCAGGGGCTGTACCAATCTGCATTCCCACCAACAGTGCACTAGGGTTCTCTTATCTCTACATCCTCACTAGCACTTGTTTGTTGATTTGTTAATTATGGTCATTCTGATTGATGTGAGGTGGTATCTCATTGTGATTTTAACTTGCATCTCTCTGACGGCTGGTGATATTGAGCATCCTTTCATATGTCTGTGGGCTCTCTGTGTGTCCTCCTTGGAGAAGTAACTGTTCAGGTCCTTTGCCCATTTTTTAATTGAATTAATTGTTTGTCTTTCTAGTGTTTAGTCATATGAGTTCTTTATAAAATTTGGAGATCAAACCCTGTCTGATATCATTGGCACAAATGTATTCCCATATGGTTGGATCCCTTTTCATGTAGATGATGTTTCCTTTAGATGTGCAGAAGCTTGTTTCTTTGATGTAGTCCCACTCGTTTATTTTTTCCTTTATTTTTTATTTTTTGCCCTAGGAGATATATCAGTGAAAATATTGCTGTGTAGGATATCTGAAAATTTCCTGCCTATGTTCTTCTCTAGGACTTTAATGTTGTCATGACATATTTGTCTTTTACCCATCTTGAGTTTATTCTGGTGTATGGTATAAGGTGGTGGTCTACTTTCTTTCTTTCTTTTTTGCATGTACCTCTCTAGATCTTCCACAATCATTATTGAAGAGGCTCTTTTTACTCCATCTTATACTCCCACCCCCTTTGTCAAATATTAATTGACCACAGAGACATGGGTTTATTTCAGGGCTCTCTATCTGTTCCATTGATCTATGTGTCTGTGCTTGTTCCAGTACCATACTGTTTTAATTACAGTGGCCTTGTTATATAATTTGATATCAGGCATTTTGATCCTTCTTTGTTCTTCTTTCTCAAGACTGCTAAGGCTATTTGGGGTCTTTCTTGGTTCCATATACATTTCTGAAATATTTGTTCTTGATCTGTGAAAAATGCCATTGGTGTTTTAATAGGGATTGCATTGAATCTATAGATTGTTTTAGGTAGTATGGATATATTAGTGATGTTAATTCTTCCAATCTATGAACACGGTTATACTTCCATTTATGTGTATCTTCCTCAGTTTCTTTCTTTAGTGTTCTGTAATTCTCTGAGTACAGGTCTTTTGCCTCCTTGGTTAAGTTTATTCTTAGGTAACTTATTTTTCTTATTGCTAGAGTAAATGGGATTATTTTCCTAGTTTTTGTTTCTGATATTTCAATGTTGATTCACAAAAATGCCTTTGATTTCTGAATGTTGAGTTTGTTTCCTGCTATTTTGTCAAATTCACTTAAGTCGAGTATTTTTTTTTTGGTGGAATCTATAGGGTTTTCTATGTATACTATCACATCTCTTGCAAACAATAACAGTTTTACTTTCTCCTTTCCAATTTGGATGCCTTTTATTTCTTTTTCTTATCTGATCACTGTGGCTGGAACTTCCAATATTATATTGAATAGAAGTGATGAAAGCAGACACTCTTGTCTGGTTCCTGATGTTAGGGGAAAACTTGCATTTTTTGCCCATTGAGTATGATGTTAGTTGTAGGTTTCTCATATATTACTTTTATTATGTAGAGGTATGCTCCCATTAGTCCCACTTTGCTGAGTGTTTTTATCATAAATAGGTGCTGGACTTTATAAAATGCTTTTTTTTTGGCATCTATAGTTATGATCATGTGAGTTTTGTCTTTCATTTTATTTATATGGTGTATTATGTATATCGATTTGCAAGTATCATGCCATATTTGCATCCTTGGGGTGAATCCCACTTGATCATGGTATATAATCTTTTTAATGTATTTCTGGATACAGAATGCCAATATTTATTGAGGGTTTTATCATCTATGTTCATCAGAGATATTTGCTTATAGTTTCCTTTCTTTGTTGTATCTTTACCTGGTCTTAGAATTAGGTTGAAACTGGCCTTGTAAAAAGAGTTTGGGAGTCATCCCTCTTCCTGTATTTTCTGAAATAGTTTGAGAAGGATAGGAGTTAGTTCTTATTTAAATGTTTAGTATAATTCTTTTGTGAAGCTGTCCAGTCCAGGGCTTTTGTATGCCAGGAGTTTTTTTATTACTGCTTCAATATCACTAGTTGTTGTCTGTGTATTCAAGCTTTCTGCTTCTTTTTGATTCAGTTTTGGAAGACTGTATATTTCTAGAAATTTGTTCATTTTGCCCAGGTTGTCCAATTTTTGACATGTAGTTTTTCATAGTAATTTCTTACAGTCCTTTGTACTTCTGTGATATCAGTTGTAATTTCTCTTTCATTTCTGATGTTTTTAATTATTTGAGTCCTCTCTTTTTTTTCTTGATGAGTTTGGTTAAGGCTTCTCAATTTTGTTTATCTTTTCAAAGAACCAGTTCCTGGGATTCATTGATACTTCCAATTTTTTTTTTATGTCTGTGTCATTTAATTGTGCTCTGATCTTTATTATTTCCTTCCTTCTAATTGCTCTGGGCTTTGTTTGTTTTTGTTTCTCTAGTTCTTGTAGATGTAGGGTTAGGTTCTTTATTTGAAATGTTTTTATCATTTTTAGGTAAGCTTGTATTGCCATGAACTTCCCTTTCAGGACTGCCTTTGCTGTGTCCCATAGGTTTGGGGCTATTGTGTGCTCATTTTCATTTGTTTCCAGAAACTTTTTGATTTCTTCCTTAATGTCATTGTTAACCCATTTATCATTTCATAGCATGTTATTTGGTATTCATGTATTTGCATGTTTTTTAGTTCTTTCCTTGAGGCTGGTTTCTAGTTTCTAGCCATTGTGATCCTGGAAGATGCTTGATATGATTTCAATTTTCTTGAATTAGTTGAGGCTTGTTTTGTATCCTATCACGTGGTCTATCTTTGAAAATGTTCCAAGTGCATTTGAAAATAGTGTATATTTTGCTTGCTTGGGTGAAAGGTTTTGTAAATATCAATTAAGTCCTTTTGATCAAAGGGTCATTCAATGCCACAACATGCTTTTTGATTCTTTGTTTAGAAGATCTATCCATTGTTGACAGTGAGGTGTTAAAATTCCCTATGATGAGTGTGTTGCCAATGATATCTTTTCTTGAAGTCCTCCAAGATTTTCCTTATATATTTAGGTGCTCCTATGTTGGGTATATATATATTTACAAGGGTTATATTTTCTTGATGGATTAGTCCCTTATGTATTATATAGTGTGCTTCTTTGTCTCTTTTTATGGCCTTTGTTTTGAAATTTATTTTGTCTGATATAAGTGTTGGTACCCCAGCTTTTTTTATGTTTATTTGCCTGGAATATTTTTTTCCATCCCTTCACTTTCAGCCTGTGTAGATCTTTTATTCTGAGGTGGGTCTTTTGTAAACAGCATATATGCATGTCATGTTTTCTTATCCATTTAGCTACACTATGTCTTTTGATTGGAACATTTAATTAATTTATATTTAAGGTTATTATTGGTAGGTACTTATTCAAGTTCATTGTTTCCTCTTTGTACCTGTATTCCTCCCCCCACCCCCCTCTCTTTTGCAGAGCTTCTTAGGAAACACTATAGGGTCTTGCTTTAGTCAAATAAGAACAATGAGAGGCTTTGTAGAGTTTATCCTAGGAAAGTTGCTGAAAGAACTGTGGAGTCAGATGCAGAATGTAGCATTAGAGCTAAAAGGAATATTAGGTAGTACCAAGTCTAGTCCTCCAATCTTCAGGTGAAGAACCTGAGGCCCAGAGGAAAGTGACTTGTCCATGTTCACCTGGCTAATTAATGCTAGTTTGCAACACAGATGGGAAAATTCACCTGCTGACACAGTTGTTTTACATAGACTTTTAATGACAATTTTGCTGACATTGTTTTTTAACAAATAGATCACAGCTGGTCTTCTGTGGGCAGGAAATAGACAAATGGCAAATGCAATGGGGTGACCAGTTGCTAGGTGGGAGCTCAGTGGCCTCCTGGAAAACAGGCAGAAATTGTGGACTCTTTGGCAAGTGGCTTTCTCAGGTATAATTTAGGAGAGGGCACAGCTACCTCTGATGGAGGTCCATTCCTCCTATAGACCTTTCTAGGATTTGGTGAAAAAACTTTTTTATTTTTCCTATTAGTCTTTGGTTTTTCTTCTGATTCACTTTAAAATCAACAGTCATAATTGAATGCTGGATGTTTTTCTCCTTGTTTGGCCTGAAGGCCATGTGCAGTTTTGGCAGTTAACCTCATAAATTAAGGCCTTTGAAGAACATGCTTGCTTTTGTCAAACTTGACAAGTCTTGAGATTCACCATTTTCCTAGGTGGGCTTTGCTGAGGGTAGAGTGAGAGAAACTGAGGTCTTGGAGCACTCTATGTCTTATCCTTGTGGCAATTTATTTTCGTCTGTCTCCACAGGACTTGGACTCCCATACATGGCATAGCATCCAGGCTGTGCACTGCACAATTCAAAGGTCGCCATCCTAAGATGTGATTGAAACCCCAGTGCTGGGACTCTGGTCCTGATTGTCACTGAGATGCTGCAGTTTTAGAAGTGCTTGATGTTCACTACTGACTAAGCTGTCTCTGGTTTGTTTGGAGTTTTAGCTCCAGCTTTGCCTCCTCTCATGTAGGCTCATATTGTCTTCTGGCTTTCAAGGAGACCCAAACCAGGGTTCTCCCATTCTGGGTAACAACCATGAGCTACACACTCTTCTCTACCCCTTTGTCTTATCAGATGTTCTTGTTTTAGATGTGGCATACCTACCAGGACTGTTGGCATTGGTAAGAATATATGTAGAGAGAAAATAATAGCCTGAAGGAAAAATTTTCCATGCTATTGAGCATTTTGGGATCAGAGGGCCTTTTGTAGGAAGCCCTTGAACTATCCCAATTATGATTGCCCTCTCAGCTCTCTCCTTCCCTATCCCCCACAGGTGAATTAGTTGCCCAATTAGTCCCCAAACATCCTTTTTTGTTTTTGCATTCTCCCACTTGAGGTCAGGGTCTCTCCTTTAATTATCCTTGATACCACCTAACTCTGGGTTAGGGCCCCGCTCTTGGAAGCTGAGCTTGGACACAGATCCCTTCCATTTTCACCCTTCAGAACAGCTGGGAAAGGATGGCTTTTCAAAAAGAATTTTTGTGGTGTTTATGCTGGTGAGCCTTTAACAAAGGACACAGGAACCCTATATTTTTTTTCCTAAAAATTTTCTAAATGGACAAAAATTTAAAAATCCAGGAATGAATAGGACTAATGAGGTAGGTTAAAGAGAAAAGTTACAATACTTAGAAAATATTAGCGAAAACAAACAACTAAAAAGAAACTTAAAGTTAAATATTGAGTTTTCTATGTCAGATCAAAAGAGAAGGCATCATGACTATGTAACTATAATTGAAGGGAGAAAATGCATTTGTTTGGAGAGAAATTCTTCCCCTAAAATTCCATGGATTTTTCCAATGTATGGAAAAATCATACATTTATTGGGGTATATTTTTTCAAACTATGTTTTGCCTCTCTGAGTTCATGATTTTCTCCTCAGGTAAGGATATCCATCTGCCTATAGGTATGATAGAAATGTTATAGATGGAATGAAAAGAGAAGCTATAGAATAATATTCAGTTTCTGGCATGCAAAATAGAATTCAGTAAGACAATAGGCTTGAAAACCAAGCATTTTAGAATGACAAAGGATTTACTAAATTAATCTTGGTGCTATTTAACAAATCAAGGGCTAAGCCTGTAAGAGTCATCATGGAGATCTCCTGTTATGCAGAGAAAGCACCCTTATTCAGGAGAGGATTCAGATCACAGAGTTCTTTCAATGTGTAGAAAACAATCCCTTTGTTTGCAATGATATTTAGCCACAAGTTTGGAGGGGAAGAATGACTTATAGTTCATACTGGTTATAGTTATACTGGTTCACAAAGTACAGTCCCCAGATCAGCAATACCAGCATCATTTGGAAACTTGTTAGAAATGCAAATTCCCTGATCCCAGCTCAGATTTACTGTACATAGGGCTCAGCAATTATTTTTTTTTAACAAGCCCTCTGGGCATATCTGGTGCACACCTAAGATTTGAGAAGCACTGATGGAGAGAAGATTTCATCCTTTTCAACTCAGGGCATTTGACAGGATGGAGGAAAGAGGCATGAGAGATGTATGTTTCTATTGTTCTCTTATTTAAGCTTCAGCCCAGAAATGGGATGAGTTTTAGAGATGTGAGAATGATACCAAAGGCACAGGGTTCTCTCACTCATGCTCCTATTTGCAACTGAGTGTGGTGGCCATCTCTTAGTTTGGCCTATACCAACTGAGGATGCCACCAAACAGGAAGAGAATTTGGTGTTGCTCTATGGTTAAGATGAGATGCTTTGAATTTTTTCCCTAAGCATTGCATAAGTCCCATGTGGCATAGATAGATCCCAGACTTAGCTGAGAATCCAGCTAGGGGGCTTGTCCATAGTAGTGGGTCTATTAAAAGGTGAAGTGGCTTTGAGCAAGCATTGCAAAGTCAAGGCAATGGGAGTCACAGTCCTACCTCAGAAGATTCTTTATAATCAGAAAGGTTCCTGCTTAACTAGGTTGGTACAGGGCTCTCCCTTGCCAAGCTAAGAGACAGTGACACCAGCCACAGGGTGGACAAGTGTCATTGCTCAAAGGTCCAAAACCAAGTCACCCTTCTTTTTCCCCATTACATGAATTAATACATTCCCTTTTTACTCTAGTTAGTTTGAGTGGGTTTCTGTCACTTGCAATGGAAAAATGTCTGGAAAATTTGCATCCTAAACTCACTAATGAAAAATGAAACTCTTCTTTCCCTAGACCGGTCCTGCTCTGTATTCCATTTCCATTAATGATACCATCTTTGATCTCATTATCTAAGCTAAATACCTGGGTTTCATCACTGGCACTTTTATCTCCCTTCCCCTCTCCCCCATTTTCTCTTGGATCTGATCATCTTTCTTTATTCTACCCTAGTTCAGGCTGCCATAATCTCCCTGGATTATTGCATTGGCTTCCTAACTAGAGTACCTGCCATGATTTTGCCTCTTCCATTCTCCACAGTCCAGCAAGAGTGATTTTTCTGAGGTGAAATTTCATCATGTGACTTCTGTTCCAGAAACCTGGCCTTAGTTATGCATTGTGAGTCTCTAGGAGGCTTTATAAGACACAGCATTTTCCTAATAGATTTGACCATAAACCTTTTATTCATGAAATATTGCATGGGGATAATATTCTGCTAAACACAATTAGGGAAACAATATTCTGGAAGAATTGAAAATCAAGAGTTATAAATTCTTGCCTCCACTATTAAAAGACTCTATATTGTATTCTTATAAAATATGTCATTTTAATAATAGTAATAGCTGACATTTATTAAATTCTTATTACAGATAGACAATGCTAAGTATTTTACATGCATAAACTTATGTAACTTCCAAAACAGCCTTTGAGGTTGCTATTATTGGCATTTTATAGTTGAAGAATTCATATATAGAAGCTTTGGTTAATTTGCTTAAATTGACATTGTTGATAAATGGGAAATTTGGGATTTGGAAGTAGGATTTCTTGATTCTGAGGGTTTTATGTTTAAACACTAGCCAGTATTTTTGAATCATTTTATATATAGCCCTGGGGTTCTACAGTTATGCCTCAGAAGCAGCTTCAAAAGAAGGAACAGGAGAGAAGGTGATGAGGGGGAGATGAACTGTGAAATGGTGGATTCCTGAGGGCCACTTCAACCAGAACATCTATGCCTTTATCACTTTTATAAATGAAAGCTGTAAGCAAAACTCTTTTGTGCAAGTGGTTGGAACATGTTGGAAACTACTGGGTTACTTGATATTGATATTCAAGGGAAATTTTCTCTGTCAAGAATCCTCTCTTTCCCATTTCTTATGATTCTTGAGGCTGCATTGCCATGAAGACATTGAAGGAGCATTTGATTGACATCTGGAGTTAGTTGGTTCAACTTGTATCATTGATAGTTCCTGCCTACGAAATCAAAGACTGCACAAAGTTTCCTTAGCTGTCTTCTGAATTAAATGAGATAGAGTTGGGTGGGCATTATAGAATACTTCATTTAAGCCTGCCTGCTCTTTATCTCAGTTATTAGATTTAGGGAGTTGCAATTTATTCTAGTGGAAAGCTGGCATAGAATATTGAGGGATATTCAGGAGACTGATGAGTCTGAGTAACTGGAAAAGATAAAAGAAAAACAAAGTGAAGCAAAGAAAAGCAATACAAACCGAGGAGAAGAGTTTTCAAAGGGTATGTTCCTTAAGCATCTCAATACAATTAGCTGGGAGTGTGATTCAGCATGAAATTCCTTTCATCTCAGGTATTAATTCTTGAGCTATAGAGTGATTGGCATAGATCTCCACCATCTGGCTTGATTTCTTCCCTTCTTATCCTGCTTCACTTAGACACCATCCTCACTTAGTGTCCTCTTCACTTAGACACCATCTTGTTTCCTGCCAGTCAGGAGCAATCTGCCTGAACATGTATTTATGTACTGGTTTCAGCACCTTTCCCCCACAGATGTAAAACTCCTGCACTTCTGGGATTTCTTCTTTATTTCTACTTCCTGACTGGGGATTGGGCCTAAACCAGACTCATTTCCCTAATCAGGGTAGTTAAGGCTACTAGGCTTCAGTAAAGACTCAGACCTTCCTAGCTTGGGTCATCCTGGTACAGTAGTCTCCCCTTACCTATGGTTTCACTTTCTGTGGTGTCAATTACTCATGATGCAAAAATATTAAATGGAACAATCATGAAATAAATATTTTATATGTTTTAAACTGCATATTCTGAGTAGCATGATGATATTACATGCTATCCAACATGGTCCTGCCTCAGATGTGAATCATCTCTTTGTCCAGAGTATCCACACTGTATCTGCTACCCGCCCATAAGTCACTTAGTAGCCATCTCAGTTATAAGACTGGTTACCAAAGGGAAAGAGATCACATTCACATAACTTTTATTACAGTATATTGTTATAACTGTTCTATTTTATTACTAGATTATGTTGTTAGTCACTTAGAGTGCCTAATTTATAAACTAAACTTTATAATATGCATGTATAGAAAAGAACATAATACATGAAGGTTTGATACCACTTCAGGTTTCAGGTATCTACTGGGGGTCTTAGAAGGTATTCCCCAAGGATAAGGGAGGACTACTGCTTAAGTTCTGTTAAAGGATCTGTTCTTTAGTAATATGCTTTTTAATTGTGGCCTTTGGGAAGCCACTTTGATCTGTTATTTTTAATTGGTCATTAAATTAATTTATGCACCTTATGAAGTAGATGTGCTTGATTGGAAGTGTTTTGTACACAAGTCCCCTTGATGTGGGGTTAATTATATAGTAGATTCAAATCTCAGGAAGAAGATATTAGGTGACTTCCTAGGTCTTTTTATCTATTCATTTATTTTGCAACTCTTGATCTATTCAGTTCTTCACTTTAAGCCACATAGGTGGGCCAACATTGGTATCAGTACCTTTCAATTCATAGCCAGCATGTTAAGGGAGACAAACACAGAATTATATCTAATCATAGCTACAAATATGGATGCCAGTTAAAAACAGATTAAGGGAGGATATGGGGACATGGTGGATGAGAGGTGTTGCTAGGTTAACCCCCTCCCATGTGCTTGTGCATGGAGTGATTTATATTACCGTGATGTCTTAGCTATTTGGGTATGGCACAGAGGTAAAAAGTATTGTAGATGGAAATTGCTTATTATTATTGTTATCCTCTTCATTTAGATACTTTTGTAAAAAATAGTTTTTCAAAAGCTCTGTGAGGATCTGAGGACCAAGCATGTCTAGTGAGTGATGGTAGCATCTGTAAACTTTGTGCCTTTCCTGGTTAAAATAAAATTAAAGAATGTCATATATCCAAAAGTATGATACAAAATTAATGAAACTTAGCAGCTCTTTTCCTCAGTAATTCCTAAGTCCTAAATCTCAGTCTTTTAAAAATTCCTGAAAAGATCATATGGGATAAAAATGGTCATATTATAACCCATGGTAGAGTATTAATTTAAATTATGATGATATGACCTATTAAAGAGATGCACTTTTGTTTCCCACCAGGCCAAGCTAACATCAGTCAATTTTTGTTAATTTTCTGAGAAAAAAATCAAAGTTACTTACACTAATGGTCAGAAATTAAAAATAAGTGAAATTAGCTACTTTTCTCTTTAACACTTTTTACACAGGGAATGATCATTTCTGCTATTTTACCAAGCTTCCTGCACTTCTTAACTAAGCCCCCACTTGGGTGGAAAATGGTTAAAATCATTATAAATTCAGAGAATTGCCAAGTAGATTCCTGCCCACAGCAGGAAGAACAGATAGAACTTGATGCAGGTGTTCCTGTTACCTAAAACACCATTTACAAAGGAACATAGCCCCCATAACACCCCTCCCATCTTGCCTTTAAGTTCAATAGGCAGACAAAGACAGGATATTTTAAGTAAGGAACTTATGTCCAGAGTTGGAGTAGCTTTATCTAGTCTGCTGAACAAAATTTTAAGATATCAAAAATCTGGGTAGAATTTGAAGGAAAAAAAACCCTTTAAGTTGGAGGTAGATGCTGGAGAAAGAATAAATGAATGCATCTCAAAAGGTGTTAAGATCACAGAGATGATGTCTTAGAAATAATCTATGACACCTTAAGGATATAATTAATATATCGAAGAGCCTTGACTAGTTGGTGTAAAAATGCAAAAATGTTTTGCTTTTAATGTTGCAGTCAGCTAAACTCTAAACTTCCTTTTCATTCACTCATTCATTCTACAAATATTTATTGAGAGCTTATTATATTGTCAAGGACTATTCTAGATGCTGGGGATACAGTGATAAATAAAGTAAAATCCTTGCCCTCATGGATCTTGTACTCTTTAAATAATAATTTCTTTTATTGTAGTTTGATTCACACTTTTTCAGATACTTTGGTTTATTTTAAAACCACTGAGCTCTATTAAAGATCTCTTTGTTTTGGGTTGTTCTGTGCTATTCTTAATGCTAGAACAATGCATAAAGTACAAGTCAGTCAATACTGGTACAAATAGATATAGAGGTAAATTTTTGTCTTTGGAATGTTGGCAGCAGGTCAAACAACTATGACAGAGACTGGGTGTAGGATAAGCAGTACAAAAAGACCAGATAAAAAGCACTTGATAATAGGTTAGCAGTGATTTGGGGTGAGTGCTAGAAACTGGTAGTTGGAACTAAGTGAGACATTTAGAGTTGGTGTGGGGAGAGGCTTGATACTGAAGGCCCATGAAGAAATCCCTGAACCAGAATTGAGTAAGGAAGCAGAAGAGGCATAAATAATGGATGAAACTCGGGTGTGTGTGTCAGCAGCAAGTATAAATAAACAACAGGGCATAGAACAAGGTCAGGTGTCCTGGAAAAACAGCCAGAGATTAGGATCAACTGAAAGATATGAGTAAAGCCAATAATGGGCCAGAGGTACTGGATTGTATCTGGGAGTGTGGATCAGATGGTCTGGGCAAGTGAGATGACACTTACAGGGACAGGCAATAAATACAGGAAGAGGGTGCAACCAGGAAGGCAGGAAAACCTAAGGTGGAACTGATGAGTGCTTATGTAAACATTAAGTATTAAGCCTGAGAAATCTAAAGCAAAGACAGAACATTGTGGGGTTGGAAGGAAGGTGAGACTGTGGGTTTAGATGTGGACAGGAAGTTTAGGGGTCTCTTAACAGGAAGAGAAGGCTACTTTGAGGAAGGCTGGTGAACTGGGTATCATGGGGTTGGACAACCTTAGTTGAGAATGGGAAGTTAACAAGCAAGAACAGTTTTGGGGGGCATCCTGAGCATATGGAGTCTCCTCACTGGGGGACAGTCATCCTTGCAAAGGACCAAGTTCCTGAGAAAGGAAGCTAACATTTATGAGCACTGCTGTGCATCAGGCTGTATTAAAGATGTTGCATATATAAATAATGATGATGGATATTTTTAATATAGAGTTTGCTGCTTCTACTCTGTTCCTATTCTCCACACAGCAGGGAAAAGAATCACTTAAAATATGAGTCAGAGCTCTTTCCTGTCACAGGGTGCATGGAGTTGGTTTGTGGGTCTTTGAGACCCAAAAGTTGAAAGCTTCTTTGCATGTGGGGGACTATACCCTCTGCTAGCTGCTGTAACCATGCCACAAAATGAGTATATTGAGTTACACTGCAAGTTCTATGGATATCATTTGGATTACCATGAAAAAAAGAGAAAGGAGGAAGTTTGAGAGGCTCATGAATGTTCAAAGAAGGCAAAAAAGATGATTGGTCTGAAGGCTAAGCTCTACCATAAATAGCACCATGCTGAGAAAATACAACTGAAAAAGACTATCAAGATGCATGAAAAGAGAAACACCAAACAAAAGAATGATGAAAAGACTACACAAAGAGCAGCACCTGCATATCTACTGGACAGAGAGGGACAGATCAGAGCTAAAGTACTTTCTAATATGATTAAACAAAAGCAAAAAGAGAAAGTGGGAAATTGGGAAGTCCCTCTGCCCAAAGTTTGTACCTAGGGAGAAACAGAGGTATTAAAAGTTATTCAAACAGGGAAGAAAAGGAAAAAAACATGGACGAGGATGGTTACTAAAATCCGCTTTGTTGGAGATGGATTTACTCAAAAACCACCTAAATATGAAAGATTCATTAGGCCAATGTGCTTATGTTTCAAGAAGGCCCACATAACACATCCTGAACTGAATGCCACCTTTTTCCTACTGATACTTGGTGTAAAGGAGAATCCCTCATCCCCACTTTATACAATTTCACGTTATTACCAATGAAATGATACTGTTACTGAGGTGAACATGAGCAAGTTGGGCCTTGTAACACAAGGAGGCAAGGTTATTTGGGGAAAATATGACCAGGTTACCAATAATTCTGAAAATGATGCATGTATAAATGCAGTCTTACTGGTTTGACAGCAGTTTCATACAAGTAACTTCTGGTAATTATTGAAGACTATACACCAATCAGGAGAACCTGACTGTGATGTTTCTGCATACTACAATATTACAATGGCTTACATGTCTGCAACCATCAAGAGAACTATTTATTTTATTGTAAAGAACATTAAAATGGCCCAGTTTTACAAAAAAAAAATATGAGTCATAGTTGGGACCTCTGGAATGTTGGTATGAGGAGTTTGGTGGACCCTTTCCCCAGCAAAATAATCATTTAGCTGATGAAAATCACTCATATAAAAGTGATTTAAAGCCTCTGGAAATTGTCCACAGAACATACATCTAATGGAGAAACATTTATTCAAGAAAATTTAGCAAATCTCAGTAAGAAAAATGAGTCTGTGGCACTTGAACAGGAGCTTACCCCCATCTCTCCCTCCCCAAGCTCCATGTGACAGAGCTCTAATATGGTGACTCTACTTTGAGCAGTATAGCCAAGAAGAAGGGGGCTTTCTCTCCTGCCAGCATCTAGAACTAGTGTTTCATTCTAGTAGGGGCAGGCCAGTGTCTCTTATATACCTCCACCCCTCTCGGTCTGTGCCAAAAAAGCACTTTTCCAGGCAGGTACAGCTGAGAGAATTGGCACTCTGTTTTCTTCCATTTGTATGGCAAGGGCTGTCACTGCACCCAGTTCCTGTGAAGTGAGTACAGAGGTGTTTCTCAGGTGAAGATTTAGGCTTTAAAGACCTACAATATATCCAAAGGATCTTGAAACACCAATTAAAATATACATATATGCATTCCTATGTTCATAGCAGCACTATTACAAAAGCCAAGATTTGGAAACAGCCTAAGTGTCCATCAGTAGATGAATGCATAAAAAAGCTGTGGTACATTTATGCAATGGAATACTATGCAGTAGTAAAAAGAAGGAATTCCTACCTTTTGAGACAGTATGGATGGAACCAGAGACTATTATGCTAAGTGAAATAAGGTGGTGAAAGATAAATACCATATGATCTCATTTGTCACTGGAATCTAAGGAACAAAATAAATGAACGAGCAAAATAGAATCAGAGGCACAGAAGCAAGGAACAAATTGACAGCTGTAAGAGGGGAGGGTGAGGGTGGGACTGGTTGAAAGAAGGTGGAAGGATTAGACAAAGAACATATATGCATGACTCATGGATATGACAATGGTGCAGGGATTAACTGTGGGAAGGGGGAGGCTGGTGGCAGGGGGAAAAGGGGGAAAACTGAGACAACTGTAATAGCATAAACAATTAAAAGATTAAAAATACAATAACTCCACAACCTTACTTGAGGGAGCTGAATTTATTTGTAGCAGAATATGGAGAAGTTTATGATTAGGGTTTTGTTGAAAACAATATATACCTGGTAGTTTCATGATACTAATAGGAAAGAAATAGGAAAGGAGACCCAAGGAGAGCCCTCCTGAGTCCCTGGGGATCCAGAAGGCTGGGTATATGTACTTGCAACTACTCAGAAACTATCAAATCAGAGTGTTGGGTAGACTTGAAAGCATGACCTAAGCCACATACAAATCCTTTAGTAAAATATGGAAGCCTTCTGGCTCAAGGGAAGTAAGCACAATCTTTGTCTAAACACTGGATGAACAAGCTACTCTGAACCAGGGGTGATTCTTAGAAAGCCAAGCTTCAGAATAAAATTCCACTCTTCCCTGGTAGTCTGTAAGACTGTATGTATACCCAAGCCTGTATATGGTGAATGGTAAGGAAAATTGGGCTATTAGCCCAAGTCTAAATATGGAACAAAACAGTAAACTCCCTGAACTATGAAAGCAGTCTCTAAGCATACAAGTATAATGGTAAGAGTGTATATCTAAATTGCTGCGGGAGCTTCTGCACAAATGTTGACCAAAAAGTGGTTCATACAGATCCAAAGGTGACCCCTAGAAGCCAGGAAGATAGAAAATAGCAAGCAAGGGAGAAAAATGGAAGCAAACCATGCACTGTGGAGGAAATAGGATTCAAGAATTAGGCCCATCAAGTCACTAAAAAAATAAACACATAATAAAACAAACAGGTTCCCAAACACTTCCCA
Organism: Phyllostomus hastatus; assembly: GCF_019186645.2. NCBI lineage: Eukaryota > Metazoa > Chordata > Mammalia > Chiroptera > Phyllostomidae > Phyllostomus > Phyllostomus hastatus. Next base: position 4,743,681 of record NW_025333530.1, read on the forward strand.
AAGAGGAAGGGATCAATATTGGGTTGTCATATTATCTAAAACATACAGATTTAAACAAAAAAAAATGTATGAAGCATGTAAAGAAACAGGAAAGTGTTATACATACATAGGACAAAAGAGCACATGATAGAAAATATCTTTGAAGAGCCCCAGATGATAGATTTAGCTAACTGAAACTGCAAGGCAGCTATTATAAATATGTTCAAAGAACTAAAGGAAACCAAAAATTGAGAGGAAGGTATAACAGTGACTCATCAAATACAGATAATAAAAACAGAGAGAAATATAAAAAATGAATGTAAATTCTGGAGTTGAAAAGTGTAATAACTGAAAGGAGACTTCCAGCTAAGATGTAGGTTTAGGTAGATACACTTTGCCTCCTTGCATAATCAAAAGGACAACAACAAATTTAAAAACAAAAAATAACCAGAACTCCCAGAAACTTGAACTGTATGGAAGTTCAGCAACTAAGGAGTTAAAGAAACATTCATCCAGACTGGGAGGAGGGGTGGAGATGGGCAGCCAGGGCAGAGAGGACTCAAAGCAAGGTGGTGGCTGGAGGATGGAGTTGGGTGAGGCAGTAGCTGGTGGACTGGGTGGTTCCACATTTGCATGTGGATAAACTGGAAGGGATAACTGGGGAGCAAAACAGACTGTGTAACCTAGGGATCCAATGTGAGGAAATAAAGCCTCAAAACCTCTGACTGGAAAAACCTACGGGGGTTGTGGCAGCAGGAGAAACTCCCAGGAGAGTTAGTTGGAGAGACCCATAGGGTCCTACAATGTACACAAACCCACCTACCTGGGCATCAGCACCAGAAAGGCCAAATTTGCTTGTGGGAAGTGGGGGAAGTGATTGAAAGCCAGCCAAGAGCTGAACCAGCGGCACTGTTTCCTCTTGGACCTCTCCTCCACATACAGCACCACAACACAGCATCATGCATTGCCTTTCTCTGGAAAATACCTAAGACTCTGTTCCTTACTATGTAATAGACACAGAGACAAAAAATATGTCCAAAATGAAAGAACAGATGAAAGCTCCAAAAATAGGACTAAGCAATGAAGATAGCCAACCTATCAGATGCAGAGTTCAAAACATTGGTGGTAATCAGAGTGCTCACAGTAATGGTTGAGTATGGTATCAAAATAGAGAAAAACATGAAGGTTATGCACAGTGAAATAAAGAAAAATATGCAGGGAACCAACAGTGATGGGAAGGAAACTGGGACTCAAATCAATGGTTTGGAGCAGAAGAAAGAAAGACACATCCATTCAGAAAAGAATGAAGAAACAAGAATTTAAAAAATGAGGAGAGGCTTAGGAACCTCTGGGACAGCCTTAAACATTCCAACATCCAAATCATAGTGGTGCCAGAAGGAGAAGAGGAAGAGTAAGAAATTGAAAACTTATTTGAAAACATAATGAAGGAGAACTTCCCTAATCTGCAAAAGAAATAGACTTCCAGGAAGCTCAGAGAGTGCCAAAGAAGTTGGACCTAAGGAAGCATACACCAAGGCACATCATAATTACATTATCCAAGATGAAAGTTAGAGAATCTTAAAAGCAGAAAGAGAAAGGGAGACAGTTACCTACAAAGGAGTTCCCATGAGACTCAGCTAATTTCTCAAAAGAAACCTTGCAGGCAATAAAGGGCTGGAAAGAAGTATTTGAAGTCAAGAAAGGCAAGGACCTACATCCAAGATTGCTCTATCCAGCAAAGCTATCATTTAGAATGGGAAGGCAGATAAAGTGCTTCCCAGATAAGGTCAAGTTAAAGGAGTTCATCATCACCAAGCCCTTATTATATGAAATGTTAAAGTGACTTATGTAAGAAAAAGAAGATAATAAAACTATGAACATTAAAATGACAACAAACTCACAACAATCAACAAATGAACCTAAAACAAACAAACAAACAAACAAACAAACAAACAAACAAACTAGAACAGGAACAGAATCACAGAAATGGAGATTGCATGGAGGGTTATCAGCAGGGAGTGGGAGGTCGAGAGGAGAGGATCAGGGAAAAAGTACAGGGAATAAGGAACATAAATATTAGGTACAAAATAGACAGGAGGAGGTTAAGAATAGTATAGGAAATGGAGAAATGAAAGAACTTACATGTATGACCCATAGAAATGAACTAAGGTGGGGGAATACTGGTGGGGGGGGCTACAAGGTGGAGGGGAATAAAGGAGAGGAGAAAAATGAACAACTGTAATAGCACAGTCAATAAAATATATAAAAGAAAAGCATAATAACTGAAAGGAAATATTTACTAAAGGAACTCAAGAGTACATTTGATTAGGCAAGAAAAAATCAGAGAACATGAAAACTGATGAACAGAGATTATACAGTCTGAAGAACAAAAAAGTAAGAAGAATAAAGAAAAATGAGGAGGATCTCAGGTAAATGTGAAATACCATTTCATGTGCCAATGTACAGGTAATGGTAGAACCAGAAAAAGAAGAGAGAAAGGTGTAGAAAAAATATAAAGAAATTGTGACTGCTCTAGCCCCAAACCAGTGTATCTAAATATTATAAAGTATCATCCTTCCTCAGAAATGGGGCAGAGCCATTTCTTTTTTTTAATTTTTAATTTTTCTATTTCTTTCTTTTTTAAAAATTTTAATTGTTTCAGTACAATTTTCTATCTTTTACTCCCATCCCAACCCACCCACCCAGCCCTCCCCTCCTCCCTCCCATTTCCACCCACCCCTAGTTTTTTATCCATGTGTCCTTTATACTTGTTCCTGTAAACCCTTCCCCTTTTCCCCTGAAATTCCCCTGAAATTCCCTCTCCTCTCCCCTCTGAACTCTGTCAGTCTGTTCTCTATTTCAGTGTCTTTGGTTATATTTTTCTTGTTTCTTTTTTTTGTTGATTAGGTTCCTGTTAAAGGTGAGATCATATGGTATTTGTCTCGTTTAAGATTAAAAAATGTTTAAAAAATTGATAATGCTAGTTGCTGGCAACGATGCATGAAAACAAGCATTTTTACACATTGCTAAGATATTGTAAACTGTAACTACTACAAAAGTCAATTCACCAGAATAATAAAGTTGAAGATGCTTGTATCTCAAAAAAAAAGAAAGAAATTGTGACTGAAAACTTTCCATATTTAGTGAAAAACAGTAATATACACATCTAAGCAGCTGAACAGTAAACACAAATAGATCCACACTCAAAAACATCATTCTCAAAATGTCGAAATCCAAAGTTAAAGAGAAATATCTGGAATGTAGTATGAGAAAAATGACTCATCACAACAAGTTTAATAGCTTATTTCACATCAAAAGAAATGGAGATCAGAAGGCAGTGTGACAACATATTCAAAGTTCCAAATAAAACTCCCCCCCACAAAACTATCAACTGAGAATCCTATATTCAATAAATTTCTTTTCATAAATGAAATTGAAATAAAAGTAAAATAAAGAGTCTCAAATAAATAAAAAATGGAGAAAATTTTGGAAGGCTATAAAGAACACTAAAGGAAATTCTTTAGGTTGAAAGTGTGACAGTACATAGCTGAACAGCAGCCATTCTCAGACAGCAGCCCATCCCAGATAAGCAGTTATCTCAAGGTCATACGCTAACCCCTGCTTTCTGCTTCTGTATGCCCGTTTTCAGCAGCTGCACTCCTTCCCCCTCCTCCTTCTGCCTTTGTAACAAGAATATAAGCAAGCCCCTGCCTGAGCTCGGAGCCCAAAATTTGGAGACGTTCTCCTCTGGGTCTGCATGCATGAGTAAAACTCCACTTTGCAAACCCTGAAGCCATTTGATTCGTCTTTTCTGTAACAAAAGGAAATGACAACAGACAGTAATTTCAACCTACATAAAAAACATAGAGTGATAAAAATAATTCTAGGTAATGGTAAAAGATGGTATCATTACATATTTTTTATAATTTAAAATAAACAATAGCTATTAAATTGTATTATTGGACATATAATGTATAGAAATGTAACATACTTGATAATAATACCATAAGAGAGAGAGTGGGAATGAAACTATATTGACCTGAGGAAGTGATACCAGATGCTACTTAAATCCATAGGAAGAGATAAAGATAACCACAATGGGTAAATAAGAAAATTAACATAGTTAAAAATACTGTATATTTATTCTCTCATTTCTCTTAGCTTACATAAAAGACAATATTATAAAAAGGAGTAATTGCAACAATGTATTTTTGGTTTTGTAACATATCTAGGCATTCATATGTATAACAACAATAGCACATAAGAGGGAGAGGGAATGGAACAATATATGGATACGTTTTAAAGTCTTACTGGAACTAAAAGTATATAAATCTGAAGTAGATTCTAATAGGTTAAGATGTACATTGTTTTCTGCAGAGTGACCACTAAGAAATGAATTTAAAAAGTAGTTAAAAAATCACTGAAGGCATTTAAGTGGCATACTAGGAAATATCCACTTAAGTCACAGGGGGTAGAAAAGGAGGAATATGTGAACAACACAGCTATGAGACATATAGAAAACTAAAGCAGAATGGTAATTGACTTTTTAACCATATCAATAATATTAAATGTTACTGTAGTAAACAATCCAATCAAAAGAGGGGGTTGTCAAGTGGATTAAAAGAAAAAAACAAACTTGCTCCCACTATGTGTTGTCTACAGGGAACAATTTATATTCAAAGATACAAATAGGTTGAAGGCAAAAGAATGGAAAAAAGATATGCTGTAAACAGCAGCCATAAGAGTACAGACTGATAGGATATTAGATAAATAGACTATAAGAGCTAATATCAGATAAAATAGACTACAAGATTGAACACAGATCATGCCACTCCTTTGGTCAGAATTTTCTAGTTACTTTCTAATTATGAGAATAAAATCTAAATGTTTAAACTGGGACCTACTTCTTACCTCCCAATATTACGCCATCCTTCCCTGAAAATGTCTACTTTATCCTACATTTTTTAAAAATATATTTTATTGATTATGTTATTACAGTTGCCCCATTTTCCCCCTTCACTCCCCTCTACCCTGCAACCCCCTCTCACCCACATTCATGTCCATGTGTCATACTTAGAGGTTCTTTAGCTTCTACATTTCCCATACTATTCTTACCCTCCACCTGTCTATTTTCTACCTACCATCTATGCTACTTATTCTCTGTACCTGCCCCCCCGAACTCCTTCCACTCCCCTGTTGCTAACCCTCCATGTGATCTCCATTTCTGTGGTTCTGTTCCTGTTCTAGTTGTTTGCTTAGTTTGTTTTTGTTTTAGGTGTGGTTGTTAATAATTGTGAGTTTGCTGTCCTTTTACTATACATGTTTTTTATCTTCTTTTTCTTAGTTAAGTCTTTTTAATGTTTCATAAAATAAGGGCTTGGTGATGATCAACTTCTTCAACTTGACCTTACCTGAGAAGCACTTTATCTGCCCTTCCATTCTAAATGAAAGCTTTGCTGGATAGAGCAATCTTGGATGTGGGTCCTTGCCTGTCATGACTTGGAATACTTCTTTCCAGCCCTTTCTTGCCTGCAAGGTGTCTTTCGAGAAATCAGCTGACAGTCTGATGGGAACTCTTTTGTAGGTAACTCTCTCCTTTTCTCTTGCTGCTTTTAAGATTCTTTCCTCTTTAATCTTGGGTAATGTAATTATGATGTGCTTGGTGTGTGCTTCCTTGAGTCCAACTTATTTGGGATTCTCTGGGCTTCCTGTACTTTCTGGAAGTCTATTTCCTTTGCCAGATTGGGGAAGTTCTCCTTTATTATTTGTTCAAATAACTTTTCCACTTGTTGCTCTTCCTCTTCTTCTGGTACCCCTATAATTCAGATGCTGGAACATTTAAAGATGTCCTGGGGGTTCCTAAGCCTCTCCTCATTTTTTGAATTCGTATTTCTTCATTCTTTTCTGATTGGATATTTCTTTCTTCTTTAATATCCACTCCATTTATATGAGTTCCAGTTTCCTTCCCATCAATACTGGTTCCCTGTACATTTTCCTTTATTTCACTTAGCATAGCTTTCATTTTTTCATGTAATTTGTGACCAAATTCAACCATTTCTGTGGGCATCCTGATTACCAGTGTTTTGAACTGTGCATCTGATAGGTTGGCTATCTCTTTGTTGCTTAGTTGTATTTTTTCTGGAGCTTTGATCTGTTCTTTCATTTGGGCCATTTTTTTTTGTCTCAGTGCACCTGTTACATTTAGGGGTGAAGCCTTAGGTGTTCACCTGGGTGGGGTAGCCCAGTTGCTGGGTTGTGACTCTGTATGTGGGGAAGGGATCTGAGAGGGAGCAATGCTACTTGCTCCACTCTCTACTGGATTTCAGTCACTTCCCCCGCTTCCCTCAAGCAAACTGGGCCCATCTGGTTCTGATTCTCTTGTGGGTGGGTTTGTGTATGTTCTAGGACTCTGTGGGTCTCTCCAATGAACTTTCCTGTGAGGCTGGGAGTTTCTCCCATTGGCGCCTCAACCCCCACAGGTGTTTTCAATTGGTGTTTTGAGGGTTTATTTCCCTGCGCTGGGACCCTGGTTTGTGTGGTATGTCTTGCTCCCCAGTTTTGCCTGGTTTATCTGAGAGTGAATGTGGGACCACCCATTCTGCCAGCCACCTTGTGCACTGTGTGCCTCCACATTCTGCTGCCTCACTTGGTCTACCAGCTACGGCCTTGCATGCTCAGGGTCCACCAGCCACTGCCTTGCCGAGAGTCCTCTCCACCTGGCTGCTGGATTCCACCCCTCCTACCAGTCTGGATGAATGCTTCTTTTTTAACTCCTTGGTTGTTGGACTTCCATACAGTTCAATTTCCTGTCAGTCCTGGTTGTTTTTTGTTTCTAAATTGTTGTTGTCCTTATTTTGGTTGTGCGAGGAGGCACAGTGTATCTACCTATGCCTCCATCTTGGCCGGAAGACTTATCCTACATTTTGATTTTGGTTTGGATACATTTAGAATTCTTGATTGGAAGTAATTTTTCCTCAGAATTTTGAAAGCACTGTTCAATTTTGCCTTTGGGAGCATTATGGATATTTCTCTTCAATTCCAGTGCTCTGAAATGTCATAAAAATGTGCCTCCTAAGTATGGGTCACTTTTCTTTCATTTTGCTGGACACTCAATGGACCCTTTTGATTTGGAAATTTGTATGTGCATTTGTGTGTATGTATGTATGTATGTATGTATGTGTGAGATTTCTCTTCCTCCTCCTGTTTGCTCCTTTCTTTCTAGGAGAACATACTTAGCAACTTCTTCCCATGGTGGGCCACTTCTCTGCATGACTGTCACACCCCTCATGTGTTGAGTTTTATTAGTTTTGGTCTTAGAATATTTTCAAGTCCTCTGCCAAAGTCTGGGAGGAACTTACTGCAACTCCGAGTGTACTAAGGCTATTCTCTTGCTCATGATATGGTATAGAACTTTGCTGAATAACTATCATCTACCAAAGTGAAATCAGTTATCAGGAATGACTATAAGACAAACTAAAATTTGATGGGTTATTGGTCAGTTGGAAGGCCCTGCATCCCCTCATCCTTTCTCCATTTTTTTGTTCTTGTTGGCTTTTGTGAGCTCCTGACTCTGATTCCCATAGATCTGGCATTCATTTCACTTGGTGTCTTCATACCAAGTGAATACCACCCTTATTCACCAATTCTCCCAACTCTCTCCACCAAAGTCCTTGGAACTCTGTCTGGTTTTAGAGTCATGCACTTAACCATTCAGGTCTTCAGTTCTAAAAATTTCTGAAATTTATAACACCCAAAATAATGTTAGTTTCTATTTATTGAACAAAGTTAGATATCATGATCCCTATTTTTCATATGAGGCAACTGAAGCTTGCCTGGGTGAAAGATTGAGGCTTTCAATCCAGGTCTGATTCCAAGGCTTCAAGCTTTCTTCCATGCTGCCTCTCAGTCCATACAATTATTGTCATAAGGATTGAATGAGGCAAGCAATATTAGAATCTGCAGACCTTGGTTATGTTAATTCAAATGCAAATTCTCTCCAATGTTTTCTCATTTTAAAAGGCGATTTCTGGGGAGGGTGGGAGAAGTGGGCTGGATTATCAGGAGAAGGAAGGCCTTTTGGCATTATATTTAAAGAACCTCACCCAGGCACCACTTGGACAAGCAGAGCTAGGTGATAACAGCTGAGCTTTTGTTGGCATTACTTCTTCCACAGATGACAAAGCCCAAGGACAGTATGTTCCAGCTTCAGGAGGGAAGCAAGCTGTGTGTTAGGAGGTGAATCTATGGATTGCAAAAGATTGAATTAGGCGCTCCTTAAAAAAATTCACCAGTTGACTAAATTTAGAGTGGTGATCACCATCAGGTCAAGAATATTATTTGGTATTGGGTCCATACCATTTTCATTTGACTGTGAATTAAATACACTTCATTTCCTCTAAGGTTTTCTCTTGACTCTCAGTACCTTTGTTTTTGGAGGCAGGAGACCATATGCTGATAGTTGGGTGGAGCCCTGTGGTTGTGACTAATGTCCCTGTTGATAATGACAGTTTTTGGGGGATACATTTTCCATGAGTGGTTGGGTGCACACTGATGTTTTAATATAATTTTGTTTTAGTATTCATCAATCTAGAGGAGCTTTTCATGACATTTCTCTGCTTTTCCTTCTCTTCTGTGATTTGAAACTATTTTCAAAGACAAGAAGATCTTTGGTGACATGAGCCCTTTGCTGTGTACAGATAAGGGTCTAAATGCCTGTTCATTTGCTTATTGATTCAGTGCTACCACTTAGCTTGCTGGGATGCTAGGTAGCAAGATGCCCAGCTTCCTAGCCTTCATTTTGCTAACCTAAAAATAAACATCCAAATTCATCATATTTGAGAAGCAATGAAAGCAAAGAAGTGTGGACTCTGGAGTCAGCAGGTCCAATTGCCAGTATCAATGTGAATATTTACTGGACCCATTATTTGCTTCTCTGAGCATTGGTTTTCTTATCTTGTGATAATACTTACCTTGTAAGCTTTTACTTGGTTTAAAGGGGATGCACACAGGTGCTCTGTAAGTGGCTACTTCTTGGCCTCTTTTCTTATAAGGAACAGCTGGTTTAGCCTTGTTAATCTTTCCTCTGCCCTCTGGCATTGCCTATTTAGCAGCATCAATCTCTGGCTCAGCCACATAGTTAATTCATTGTGAATTCTAGGGAGATTACCCAGTTTTCACACTGAGGAACTTTCACATTCATTTTACCAGGTATATTGATTTGTCCCCAGTAGACCTGATTAATTTTTTTTATTACAACTATTAATATGGTTCAGATTCATTCATTCATTGAACAAATATTTGAGCACATCTACATGCCAATACTGTGTTAAGTGCTAGAGATATAGTCTCTGTCTGCAAGGAACACAGAATTTTGTGGAGATGATAGACAAGTTGACATACAATTGCAATAGGGCCAGCTAATATTAAGATACGTGAAGATGCACATAGAAAGGGTACCTAAGCCAACCTTGGGGGTTGATTAAGGGCTTCTTGGGGAAGAGGACATTTATATTGAGATCTAGGGATGAGTCAGAGTTAGTCAGGCAGAAGCGGTAGGGGTAGAGTGGGTACAGATGGTGGTGAAAGTGAAGACATTCATGTCTGTACAGTGTAAAATGGCCTGGGTCTTGGGAGACATTGAGCCAAACTTGGTAATGTCTACCTACAAGCTCCTGAGAGGCTGTGGGCCTGAAGGTATTTCAGAGAGGCAGAGGGTCATTAAGGATGACTAGTGAGAACTGTATGTTTATAAAGTATTTTAGAAGATACTTTATTATTCACAGATGCTATTCTGAAATAGTCCCAGTGTGATATTTTTCTTGGTTAATGGATAGTTGTTGTGTACATTTATGTGTGAGCAGTACAAGGTGTAAGGGAAAGTTACTTCTTTCTGAAGTTTTATGGTATGCTGTTAAATGGGTGTCTTATAAAGTTGTTTATTCTTTAAGCCCAAGAAGTTTGAAGAACTTGCTGTGACTCCTTCAGCCAAGCCAGATTCTCACCCCACCTGAGTTTCTCATGAAACTCTCATAGACCCTCAATGATATGCTGCTGCCTTAGACACAGTGTAGGCTGGCTGATGGAGAAGAGTCACACATAATACCAGAAACAGGGCTAGGGACACCTGCCCAAACATGAGGTGCATAGAAGTGCATGTGTGTGTGTATGTGTTTGTGTGTGTTGAAAGTTGGTAAGAGGCCAGCACACTTCCAAAGCCAGTGCCTCCTTTTATTTGCCTTCTCTGATGTTTCTACCCTGCCTATCTATTGCATGTGGGGAACATTTATGAGCTCTATTATAGAGTCTGACCTGGATTAGCCAGCTAGGATCAATGTGGCTGAGTAGTTTCAAGTCTGTTTTGGTAGGGTAGGAGGCACTTTCATCTGATACTTGCAGTCATGATTTCACAGGAGGATGATTTTTTTTTTCCTGCTCTCTCACTTTCCTACCTCCACCCCAACTACCTTTGAGTAAAATACAGGGTAGTTCTGTTTGATTCAAAATCTTTAGATCCTGAGATAGCAATTACAACCCAATTTAGTAATTCCGGGGGGCCCCAAGGCTGATGTCTCCCAGTAAGCCTAGATATGATACTTTTTCCCTAGCACTTCTGTCTATTCCCATTTTTGAATCATAATTCCCGTGTTATTAGAGGTTATATAGTACAGTTTTCATGTGATAAAGCTGATGTATCAGGAAGTGAGGTGACTTATCCAAAGTCACAGAGCTAGATGGTGTGAGAACCAGGTAGCTAATTCTTAGCCTCGTACTCTTTCCTCTAAAGATCAACAGCTTTAACTGCCTTCCATATATACAGTTCTGAACACTGGTTTCAGAAGTGAGAGAACCAACATGTGGTAAACATTGAGGTAAGAGACTTGCACAGATTTACCTCATTGACCTGTCATGGTTGCCTTTCAGATAGGGCCATTAACACTGACAGCAAAAGAAGGGAACTAACTCAATGAATGAAGCAGCTTAGCCAGATGGAGTTGGGGTTTGGAACAAGGTCCAAAGACATGTTCTTTTTCCCAGACAATTTTATCTCAAATTACAGCACTTCAGCCTATGAGTTGATAGGCTTTGGACTGGGGTTAGGAGTTATTGTCTTTTACTATTAACACTATGCAGAAATTCTAACTTCGGTCTGTCTGCCTCTGCATTTTTCCTGCTTAGTCTCTCCCATGGGACAACCTTTACCACGGTCCTGACTGAGTCAAATGTCTGCCCTAACTATCACTTGGGGAGTATGTTATTTTCTCACTCAGCCATATTGATTCTACCCAGATTTACTCTTTACTTTTGGATTGGTTAAAAAATATTTGCTGACTTTGGAAGGAATAGCTTCAAAATGCAAAGCTCACTAACATCAGAGATGGATCTCAAATTTTTTTCCAGCAACTTTTCATAATGCCCTACTGAAAAGACCTCTGGACTTGTAGGCTTGTAGGTAACACATTTGATTGACAACTGGAGTTTATATTTATATTACTAGCAGAGGCACTTGGAAAAGGTGGTTATGACTAAAATTGTGGTTTGTCTTTATTTACATATAAAAAGTTCTATGTCCAGTTTCTGATTTAGAATTTTGTAGCCATGCATTCCATTTCTTTAATATGCATTGAGAATCCATAGGATGCAGGTCACCACAATGAAGACAGGCTGGGTTATCTCAACTTGTTTTTGACTCTTAGAAGCTGGAAAATTGATTGGAATATAAAATTTAAAGGGGCCAAGATGGAGTTTGATGGAATATTTGTTGTCCTAGATTTAAGTTATTTAAGTCAGGCTTTGGCCCTCTTCATGAGTTCTGAGTTTGATGTGCCAGGGTGTTCTCTCATGGCTCTACAATATTTCTGGTTGTCCTGAAGTCATCACACATTTCTTCAACATGTTTCTTCTTCACTTCCAGTCTCAGCTCCTTCCTCTTTTCATGTCAGCATTTTGAGGAAATCCCAAAATCTGTAGCACCTTTCCTTCTTGGTACATGGAGCATATGACAAGGCTCCACCTCAAGGATGTAGTCCTGCAGGTGCCCAGTGTGTTTTCTTCTTTGCTCATGCACATATGCCTCTGTCATTCCCCAGCCAAGAGCTCTCTGGCTTTTGCAACTCTTCTGAAACTCTCTCGGTTATGGAACACTGTAAGAGGCTATGTACATATGAGCAAAAGAAGAGTTAAAGGGACTTTTAGTGTGTAAGCATGCCAAGGTAGACCTGAACTTTGTACTTTTCTTCATGGAAGTATCTATCTAGCCTCCTACCCCCAACACCTTTTGTTTCTTTCCCTCACTTTGTTAGCTTTATCTAGTGCCCCTTCCTCATTTCTGTCTTATTTGAAAACTTACCTCTATCTGAAACTGGTTGGATTCTCAGAACAATGTGTCCTATGATGATTTTCAGCTGTAGGCTTCAGTATGCTTGTGACGATCCTATTCCTGAGTGTCTGAGGACATAAGAAGTAGAAGTCATCTTGGTCTGGGGATTAAATTAAACCTCTATGTGTAGCTGGCTTATTTTAAAGGTTACAAATGCCCCAAAGGAATTGTGGCGGCTTATGTCTGTGTAGTAATGCCCAATATATTGCAGTGTATTGTGTGACTGGTTCTTTGAGGGTCTTTGTTATTTGTCTTATACATGTAGGCAAACACTGGCCTGGTACAAAATGCCGAGAATGGAGTGAGATGTCCCTGGGGTGAAGTGACAGAGGAGGTTGTCTCTCTCTGATGGCATTTGGCCTAAATTATTTGGATGGAAAGGCTAGTAGGGAAACTAGGCAATCTCTCTTGTCAATCACACCTTTTACAGTTACTTAGTAAATGGCAAGACTGAGGGAAAAAATATGAATGCACTTTTACTTCTCTGGAATCCATTTATTTAGTAGAAAGGATTCTAGAACTAAGCAGGGTTTCTCCTCTTCATTTTCCCCAACAAATTTGCTCTTCTGTTATATTGTAAGATTGATTTCTGTCTTCAAAATGTGTTCATGGGCAGGAGGGCTTTCTAGTGAAAGGGCTTTCTAGTGCTAGAAATCACTCACAAACATCAGGCATCTTTGGGAGAAGTGAGGCTCTTTCTTCAATTTCTCACAGAGAGCAGCACCATCTGCCATCTTCCTGATTTCCAATTTCAGATTGTCCTGTCTGTTTGAAGCTTGGGTATGTGAATTCTGATGAGTTTGTGCAGGCTTTTAAAATGTGCATGGTTTGAGGAGAAGGAGTAGTGACAGCTGATTGACACAGGAATGGCTAAGGAAGCCAGACTGAGTCAGAAGCCCTGATTCCCTTGAAACCCCCATCTTTGCTGAGTGTTGGCTTGTCAACAATGAGACCATATTTCAAAGTGATTAGTTTACAGGTATTAGTTCATTGACTCCTCCAGCATCTTGTGAAAGAGGCAGAGGGTAAAAGACTAAGTCCATATGGCAGAAGCAGAAGCTGAGAGTGTGAATATTTTTGTGACTTCAGCTTAGCCTAAAGCAGGTTAGTGGCAGAGCATGGATAAGGACCCAATTCTTTTCCAACTGTATTTGGAGGAACCAAGATTTGGGGATATGTTTTTTAGGAATCTATATAAAGTTCCCTTTGTTGTATAGTAGCAAGGAATGCAAATGGGATCAGAGAATTAAACACGAAATATCTGTATTTCTAAGTAGCAGCCAATGTGCCTTCATATTAAGTTCCTAGGGTTACCAAAAGGAACTCGTGGTGAGGGGAGAGCCCAGATACTGTTCTGAAATAAGCCCCTTCCCTCGGGGTCTTTCTGGACAGGTTTGTCTTGCCCACTCCCAAGTGTTAGGAATTGTGGCTCCCAGTGCCAGAGTTTGGTAAAAAAAGAAAGGATCTATTTATTTAAAAGTTATACAGGTTTAGAATGATGCAGAATGTTGCCGTTAAAATCCCAAAGTCTCTTTAAAACACCCACAAACACACACAGTACTGCCTCCCCTTGCTAAACAAGACCAATCAAGGGGACTGTACCTCAGGAAAAGAAATAGAAGTCTGTACCTCAGCTAGACTCCCGGTTCCTCCCAATAATCCATGCTTGGCTAGGAAGGTCTCCCATAGTCCCTGGCACCATCAGTTGTGTTGCCGCAATCTCCAGTTCTTAATCCAAAACCACATGGTACCTCCTCATGGCCCACTAGTGAGAATCCCTTCATTCCTTTTCTTCCTGCATGGTCTCACACTATCTCCTGATTATCTCTGTCCCTTGTGGCAGCCTGCCTTTAGTTTAAATCTCAGCCTGGAACCTCCTCTGTAACCCCATTTCTGACTCCTCCCACAATCAGCTACCCCTGTCAGCACTCCTGAATTTTCTGCCTTTCTTGGCTGCCATAGTTAGTCTGGGCAGCTGTGGTCCTGTGGTATGGAATGAACCATCTCCAAGCTCTTCCACAGACCCAGTAACCAGAGGACCTGCATCCAGCTATATCAGGGGTCAAAGTCACATCCATCTCCCTAACTAGCCTGCTATTGATATGCAAAATAGCAATTTTTGCATATAGGTTGAAGCTATCCTGCTGTGATTGATATGCAAAATAACTCAATGGCCATGTTCCGTGTATCCCATCCCCCAGCCAGACTTGCATGTGTAGCGGGGATATCCTGTACTCCTGGACACTCTAAGTTGTGAACCCTGTTAAAAATCCCCCTTTGGGAGGCCCTTGGGCCTCCCACCTACACCCTGTTACACTAGCATGGTATTTGGCTTATGGTAGGTACTTAGTAAATATTTGTTGAAATAATGAATAAGCTCTCATCTCCAAGCTCCAAACTCTGAGAAAATAGAGCTCCATATTAAGTAGGCAATACAGAGAAATGAGAGGACACAACTGCAGAAGTATAGCCCAGGGCCCTTAAAAAGGCATCAGAACATGTACTCCAAAATGAACCTCAGGATGCCTGCATCTCAGATACAGACCTCCATATATTTGCTTCCATAGGTTTTGTACTGACTGTTCTAGGATTTTTTTTTTCTTTCACTGTCCATGTAGATTCTGGGAACCCATATTGGGAAAAAGAACCAACGTTGTCCATTCGATATTTTCCAGAGCTTTCACAGTGTCTTGTTGCATGCATGGCCTGACATACATGACATTAAGTGTTTTGAAGGAGAAATTGTTGGGATTTGATTTTCTCTTGATGTCTCACAACTTTCCAACCTCTCATTGTCTTCTGATGCATGATTTTCTGACTCGGAATAGATATATTCTAGTCACTCAGATATGTCACTCAGATATGAGTTCTTCCTTTAGATTTCCTTGATGCCCTTGTACTTTAGCCACAGGAGCCTCTCACTGAATATCTGGATCTACTCTTTGGGCCACTGGGCTTCCTGATGACTGACTGCTTGCCTAACTTCAGACGCCAAACTTCATCTTGACTTTTGGCTTCTTGGCTACTCTAACCTCTGGCTTTGTGACCTGAACGATGTTTCACTTTCAGTCTTGCTATATTTTCCCCCTATCTTTTCACTTGCCTACAGGTTCAGGTCCATGAAGGGGAGAAGTTCTTTTGTAAGATGAGAGCAGACCAAATTATCAAAATATCAGCTGGTGGAACTTTGAAAAACTTTTTTGTCAAAGTCTTCAATTTATAGACAAGGAATCAGGCTCAAAGAGTTTTAGTGATTTGTCTGAGCTCACAGAGAGGGTTGATGGGTGAGTCAAGTGTAGAACTCAGGAGCTTTTTTCTTTTTTAATTATAAAGCATCTATACCAGCAAAGGAAAGGAGTAGCAGAAACATCTTTTCTAATGGAATGGGTGCACACTCCTGTGTCCTTTGCCCTTTTCACCAATACTTAAGGTCCTAGGGAAGGAGAGACATTTCACATACAAGGGCTCTGATTGTCTAATGCTTCTAGTCTTCCAAGAGTCAAGGCTGTGGGCCACTAGCAAAAGGATTATAGTTGGTTCCTACAAGGAAGCATAAGGTGATCCCCATGGTAACCATGACCAGAATGGAAATGGCAGCTTGCATTACATTCTGGAGCTAATTGTTGGCTATAGCAGACCACACACCATAGATGTAGTGAGCTCCAGAGTCTCAGGCTGGTAACTTGGATGCCAACCAAAGTTTGTAAGTGAATAAATTTGATGTTAGCTGTACAGATGACAACCAGAATCAGAAAAATTTGAATTTTAGATTTGGCCTGTATTTTGTCCTGGAGCTGGTTATCTGTGCTAGGCTTGGTGCTGGGTATGTCATGCAGGCTTTTTCAGTTGCTGAGGTATAGAACTGTGCTCTGGGACACCCAACCTGGGCAGGCCAGACTTGTTTGTCCTGCTATCTCTTCTCAAAATTATCTAATGCCTTCTTGAGTCCTATCTTAGGGCATAGCCCAGGCTTTGTAGGGCCTCCACCTGGTCCTCTAGTCCTGCTGTAAGGACATTTGAGTCCCAGGTATAACTTGGGGTAGTGGTCATTTAAAGGGGTAATGATCTTGGGTATGGAAGCTTCCATGGGCCACATTTACTTCATAAGCCCTCTAGTTTTTGTTTTTGTTTTTCTTTGCTGAGAATGACTGCAAACTTAGGAATCCTAGGCCAAGGAGCAGGTTGCTGAAAATGACAAGAGAAGAAGAAGTGGTTTTGGATAAGATATGTGTTCATGTTATCCAGGCTGCTTCTTTCCTCAAGCACTGCTATGTCATTTCTTTGCCCACATCATCCTGTCTTCTCCACCACTACGTTTTCCTATTTTCTACTTCCTTTCTCTTCTGTTAGGAAAGGAAGCCTACATTTTCTAGCAGTCATTTTCCCAGCTTCAATGGCCTATGACAGACATGGCCTGATTTATATGCCATGAGGAGAAGATGTTGGGAGGGTTGCAGTAGTTTAGGTTAGGAGAAAGGGGATCTATGGTATTGAGTTATAACAAAACACTGCTCCCATTCCACATTAAGCAGTCAGCACACCTTCACTGAGGCCTACAATGGGCTAGGACACAAAGATGAATGAGGAGAAGCTTCCTGAAAGAGGTGGTGCCTGAGCTACATATCTTAAAGGATGAGTGAGCCAAGGAAAGTGCAGAAGGAAATTCTAGCCAGCAGGGTAAGTAGGAGCAAAAGCATGGAAGCAAGGAGTGGGGTGTATAGGGATGTCACAAGCATTTGGATTTTTCTAGATGAAGTGAATATAAATAGGGGATTGAGACAGGAGTGTATGAATCATTTTTAAAAAGATTTTATTTATTTATTTTTAGAGAGAAGAGAAGGGAGAGGGAAAGAGGGGGAGAGAAACACGATGTGCAAGAGATGCATGGACTGGTTGCCTCTCACATGCCCCCAATTGGGGACCTGGCCCAGTTGGGCAACCCAGGCATGTGTCCTGACTAGGAATTAAACTAGTGACCTTTGGGTTTACAGGCTGGCATTCAATCCACTGAGCCACACAGCCAGGGCAGGAATCATTTTTTATCATGTTCTGGCTGAATTATTTCTTCTATTACTATTACTATTTGAGGGACTTTAATAAAAGCTATTTTTTGATTATCTATGCTAATAGAGCTTCAGACATTACAAAATAATAGATAATTCTCAAGTCACTTAAGTCTGGCTAGAAGAGAGTGTGGGGTTTGAGCCTGCTTTCCTCCCCTTTACCAGAGAATATATTTGAGAGATATGGGATCTGCCTGTGGCATTTTCCTTGCTCCTGTCTCTGTGCAGCTCTCTTTCAGTTCTCCTCTGGGGCCTTCTGAGGGTCTTGCCTTCCTCCCTCTAGATATATTTGCCAGGGAGTAGGTGGGAGAGGCACTTGGCTGGAAATAAAGGCTTCTTCACATTGCCCCTGATATTTGAACTGGGTGACCTAAGACAAGTCACTTCACCTCTCTGAACTTCAGTTTCCTAATTTTTAAAATAAAGGGATTAATATTCTGAAATCCTAGTGGGCAACTTTGATTTGGAGGTGGTGCTAGCTATTGTTTTCCTGAATATTTCATTAAAAAATAGCTGGGTAAATTTTAAAAAATGAAATAAAATTCCAATTATAAAATTAATATTATCAATATAAAACTATGATATATGTAATAGATATCTATTTCTGTACATAAAATTATATATATACATATACATTTACACATTTCAGGGTATTATTGTGTTTCTGCTATGTTGTGTGTCTTAGCTCAGATTTTAAAGACATCTTTGGATTTGGGGTATTTTGTGGCATCATTTCAGAAAAAGTAAGAAAACCTATGGGGAAAACCAAAATGAAAACTGCCCTTCCCTACCCCATCCTCTTTCTTTATAGTACAATCTAATTGGAATGTATATAAACCATGTCTTCTGGATATACAGGATAAGAAAGGGAACTTTTCACAAGGAAATAGGTTAGTATGAAATGGAACATGGCCTGAAGAAAGTCTCAGGGCCAAGTGTGCTTCAGCTCTTAGAGGTCCTGTGGGAGCCATTCATGTTAATAATTCAATAGTTATCATGTATTAGGCATAGTGCTCCATATGTTCATTATATCTAACCTTTATACAACCTTTCAAGGCATGTGTTATTTCCCACATTTTGCA
The DNA here is from genome assembly GCF_019186645.2 of Phyllostomus hastatus. Classification (NCBI taxonomy): domain Eukaryota; kingdom Metazoa; phylum Chordata; class Mammalia; order Chiroptera; family Phyllostomidae; genus Phyllostomus; species Phyllostomus hastatus. The sequence continues at coordinate 4,762,181 of NW_025333530.1, forward strand.
GGTGAGGGAACTGTGGCTCAGAGTAGTTTCGTAATGAACCCACAGTTACAAAACTAGTACACAGGGATTGGAAGGTGAACTAAATCTGTCAGGAAAGCTGGTTCTTTTTCTCAGTTACCCTGCCTGTCAACCAGGGTAACCTTAGTGTGTGTGGCCTGAGCTGCTACCCTCACCTGCCTGAGGATTCCGGGAAAAGACTTAGAATCTCAGGAATATAGAAGCTTCATCTTGATCTGGGAGAAGAAGTTGCAATGATTCTTAAAGAAGATTGTGTAAAGGACACAATGCTTATAGTCAGGGACAGCTGAGTTTCTATTCTGGCCCTAATGAAATATTGTGCTATTAACCCAATAAGTGTAATATGTGTAACACATATGTGTTTGGTGGATACTTACTGTTTATATGATCAGCATCTGCTGCTCCTGGAAAAGTCAGCCTTCAACTTTATTTTTGCTGTTTCTGCCCAAATGGCCATATTTTTTTCATGACTTCATTTCTTCACCAACCATTGACTAGTGCAAGGTTGGACACCTGATCTACCTGGGGCCAAAGTAGCCTGCTATCTTGATCACAATTAACTGGCTTATATTTGGGAATCTGCCTGGATATGGGCTGCAAAGTTCCTGCCTCACTGGGATCAGAGAAAGCAGTAAGTCGGTCTCTGAGGGCTGCCACTTTCAGACCTACAACTCTGGAACTGGTGGTCTGCACTGAGAGGAGAGAATGTGGCCAGGGGCACTGAGAGAAGCAGAGACCAGAGAAGGGGAGGAATCCTGGTGATGCACGTATTCCTGCTTTGAGTTCTTATGCAGGTCTAAATATGCCTGACTTACGTTCTGTGGTGCACCTCAGTGTACTTTCTTTGCCTTAACTATTTCTGCTTGAGTTTCTATCACTTATAATCAAAATAGCCTTCATGATCTCACTTTATAACTTAATTTTTTTGAATAACCCTAATTATTGTTGATGAATTGAGTTCTCCAGAAGGCTAGTTAAAGTGTTTAGAGCACTATGCTAATGAATCCAAAGGCTTGCATTGCATTGAGATGTTCTCTTCCATTTGCTTATTTTACTGTTTCTCAGCTAACTTTTTAAAATTGTTAGTCTTGTTTTTTTTCTGATAAATTTCAGCTTTGGGACCATCTCTTTAAAAAAGGGGAGGTAGGATGCTTAAGGTCAAGAATTCCAAGCTCTCACGCCATAAAATAAAAGTGTGCTTGGTGAATCTCTGGACTGATAACAAAAATGTTCTGTGATTTGTGCATCAGTTTTGCTTCTTGTTCTCCCATCTTCAGTTTGGCATCCTGACTGGCTGGATCTATTTTCTGAGCTCTGAGCTAGGCCTCTGGCTATGGCTTTCAACCAGCTCTACCTATGCTGTGACTATAATATGTTGGTAATATCTGACCCTCTAAGTCCCACTTATTGGCTATATTCTCAGTTCTTTACTCCATTTCTGGGCCCTGGGTCAACTGGGGGCTTGTTTGAGGTAGGACTCAGCCACGTGTACCTTTGGTAATAAGGGGTAATGTTTTCAAGCAAAGCATATGGTTAGGGCAGTTAAAATCCACCATCACTTCTTTTTATCATATGTCAGTAATGTCATCTTTCTGATGAAGAGTAGCCTCAATATTCACACTCAGATGAGTTCAACTTGCTGTAAAATCTTATAGGCAAAAAAAGAGACAGCAAGGAAAAATAAACACCCCCACCTAGGTTCCTGGAAATAAGTAGAGCTCTTCTTTCAAGTTACAGTACACAAAATATATTTTCTATGTTCTTATTTTTAAATGTATTAATATTAATTTGAAGGGAAATGATAAGAGAAAAAATTGCTTTAAAGAAGTATAAATTGATTATTCTGTCAATGATTTTTTTGTGTACATCTTAAACACTTTGAACAACAAATTATTTTCAACACAATTAAGAGTATATTACTCAATACAGTTCCCATTTAGTTTTAAAAACTTTAGTGCTTGAGTGAACACTGAATGGCTGTTCTGTAAAATAAAAATAAGTAGCTAATCACTTCTGGACCATGTCTTACAACACTTGGTTACTACCTTTGAAAGCTACCACTGGGATGGAGCAGCAACACTCTAATGAGATGGCAGCAGGGCTCCATGATGACCTGTCTTGTGTTGGCTTTAAGTGCCAATAAATGTGTGGGAGGAATACAGATGGAAAGCACAGTGTTTTTGTCTATTGGGCTGTATTCCAAATTAGGAATGTGTGTGAAAGGGACATACTCCCAGGTATACACAGGAACCTTCTCTTGGTGGATTCACAGTTTCAGGGGTTTGCTGAATGCTTTGAGCCAATGCAAGCTTTTTCTATCCATGTTATTGGTGTTATTTCATTCTCATTGGAAGTGGTGCTGTTCATCATAATGTGGCATCATCTGCTGTTACTTTCAAGCGATAGGAATAGGTGTGGTGTTGGGGAAGAGGAGCAGAGGGTGTGGCTCACATGACAGGGCACTGTTGTGCAAGGTGTAAGAAAAGAATAGGGATCCCTCTGAATATAGCAGAAAGAGCCTCTTGGCTCCCTAGCCCCAGATTCTCTCTGTTCTAGCCTTAATCTCTACTGTTATGATTTCCCATGACATACTTTATTTTTCAGTTACGTTGTTTTCTGAAGAAGAGAGGAAAACTCTAAACCATTGTTCATACTGTTTCTCAGCCTGGACTGCATTTACATATATTTGATCCTCTTTGTTCTTTCTAGAAATTGTTTCTGTTGCTCGAAGTCTGGTTCAGATGATATTTCCCTGTGGTGCCTTCTCTTATTTCCATAGGCAGTTCTTCCTCAGAACATCCATGACACTTTGTATCACTTGTATTTATTATTAATTACATCTTTCTATTTACATAGATGGTATCACACTGTATGTGTTTTCCTGTGACTCACCTTCTCTCACTGTTTTGCTTTTGACATTCATCCACATTAATGTGTGTAGCTGTAGTTCATTTACTTCACTGCTGTAGAATATTTGGTATTAATTTGCCATATTTTTTAATTTCCTTGGTGATGTACATTTGAGTTGTTTTCATTTGGTTGCTCTTTCCTCCTATTACTGCTGTCTTCTAGTACATATGTGCAAGTATGTGTAGGACATATAGTTGACTCTTGAACAACACAATTTAAACTGTTCATATCCACTAATATCTGGACTTTTTTTCAATAAATACAGTAGACCATTGGTATCTATGGGTTTTTCAGCCTCTGATTCAACAAACTGTTGATTGAAAACAATATTTTCACATTCCCCACACAGTTCCCCAATCATGGGTAGAAAACTTTGTTTTCATGCAAGGTTGGTTGTATCTGCAGATGTGAAGGGCTAGCTAAAGAATTAAAAGTTATACATGGCTTTTCAGCTGTGCAGGACATCCCTAAATTCACTTGTAGTTCAAGGATCATCTGTATGTGTAAAAATGGAATTGCAGTTCATAGGGTTTTTCCAGACTCAAAGGTAGTGTTAAATTACTTTGTAAAAAAATTGGATTCAGTTATAGTCCTGCTTACTAATGTGGAAGGGTTCCCATTGTCCTATATCCTCACCAAAAATTGGTACTGTCAATGTTTAATTTTTCATTTCTGGTGATGTGAGTTAAAACTTGTATTTCCCTGATTACTGACAAGATTGACAACTTTTTCATATATCTATGATCAGTTTCTTCTTCTATAACAGGACTGGATAAACTTTTGTCCATTTTCAATTGGGTTTTATGTTCTTTTTAAAAATTGTTTTTTTCTTTTTAAATATTTTATTTTTTATGCTAGTACAGTTGTCCCACTTTCCCCCCCTTCACCCAGCCTACTGCCCACTTCCATAATCTGTCCCCTCACCATTGTCCATGTCCATGGGTCCTTCATATATGTTCTTTGACTAATCCCTTCACCTGCTTTCAATCAGTTCCCACCTCCCACCTCCATTCTTACATTTGTCAGTCTGTTCCATGATTCTATGTTCCTGGTTCTATTTTGCTCATTAGTTTATTTTGTTCATTAGATTCCTCTTAATAAGTGAGATCATGTGGTATTTGACTTTCACCAACTGTTGTATTTAACTTAGCGTAATAGTCTCCAGTTCCACCCATGCTGTTGCAAAAGGTAGGAGCTCCTTCTTTCTTTCTGCTGCATAGTATTCCATTGTGTAGAGACGTACCATAGTTTTTTTATATGCCTATCTACTGACAGGCACTTAAGGCTGTTTCCAACTCCTGGCTATTAGAAATAGCACTGCTATGAACATCAGGGTGCATAAATTCTTTTGAATTGTTGTTTTGGGATTCTTTGGGTATAGTCTCAGCAGTGGAGTCACTGGCTCAAAAGGCAGTTCTATTTTTAACTTTCTGATGAAATGCCATACTGTTTTCCCCAGTGGCTGCACCAGACTGCACTCCCACAAACAGTGCACTAGGATTCTTTATTTATCATCCTTGCCAGCACTTACTGTTTCTTGATTTATTAATAACAGCCATTCTGACAAGTGTGAGGTGATATCTCATTGTGGTTTTAATTTGCATTTCTTGATGATTAATGACACTGAGCATCTTTTCTTATCTCTACTGGCTATCTGTATGCCCTCTTTGGAGAAGTGTCTATTCAGGTCCTTTGCCCATTTTTTAGTTGGTTTGTTTGTTTTTTGGGGTGTTGAGTTTTGTAAGTTCTTTATAAATTTTGGATATTAATTCATTATCAGATATATCAGCAAATATATACTCCTATTCTGTGGGTTGTCTTTTTATTTTGTTGATGTGTTCCTTTGCTATGCAAAAGTTTTTGGTTTCATGTACTTTCATTTGTTTATTTTTTCTTTTGTTTTCTTTCCTGGGGAGATATATCCAATAAAATATTGCTACAAACAACGTCTAAGATTTTGCTGCCTATGTTTTCCTCTATGATTTTAATGTTTTGTGTCTGGCATTTAAGTCTTTAATCCATTTTGAATTTATTCCCATATGCAGTGTAAGAAGCTGGTCTAGTTAAATTATTCTACATGTATCTGTCCAATTTCCCAACCCCATTTATTAAATAAACTATCTCTAGCCTGTTGTATGTGTGCTTGCTTTCTCTGTTGAATATTAATTGACTATAAATTTGTGGGGTTATTTTTGGACTCTCTGTTTTGTTCCATTGATCTGTTTGTCTGCTTTTATACCAGTACCATCTTGTTTTGGTTACTGTGGTCTTATAGTAAAGTTTGATATTAGGTAGTATGATTCCTCCACCTTTGTTCTTTTTGTTAGGTTTGCTGTTGTTATGTGGGGCCTTTTGTGGTTCCACATACATTTTTAAAGCATATGCTTTATTGATTATGCTGTTACAGTTGTCCCAGTATTTCCTTCTTTGCCCCTCTTCTCCTGGTCCCCCATTGCCTCCAGCAATCCCCTACCTTAGTTGATGTCCATGGGTCATGTATATAAGTTCTTTGGCAACTCCATTTCCTATACTGTTTTTAACATTCCCCTGTCTATTCTGTACCTTCCAATTTGTACTTCTTAGTCCCTGTTCCTTTTTCCCATTCTGTTCCTTCTCCCTCCCAACTGATGACCCTCCAAATGATCTCCATATCTATGACTCTGTTTCTGTTCTGCTTGTTTGCTTAGTTTTTTTAGATTCCATTCTGTTGATAGTTGTGAACTTACTGCCTTCTTAATGTTCATCATTTTTATCTTTTTTTTTTCCTTAAACAAGTCCCTTTAACATTTCCCTTTAATAATGGCTTGGTGGCAATGAACTCCTTTAGTTTTAACTTATCTGGGAAGCACTTTATCTGCCCTTCAATTCTAAATGATAGCTTTGCTAGATAGACTAATCTAGGATGTAGGTCCTTGCTTTTCTTCACTTTGAATTTTTGCCAGTCCCTTCTAGCTTGGTAAAGTTTCTTTTTAGAAATCAGCTGACAGTCTTATGGGAACTCCTTTGTAGATAACTCTGCTTTTCTCTTGCTGCTTTTAAGATTCTCTCTTTATCTTTAACTGTTGGCATTTTAATTATAATGTGTCTTGGTGTGGTCCTCTTTGTGTCTGTCTTGTTTGGGATTCTCTGTTCCTGGTCTTGTCTGTCTATTTCCTTGACCAAATTAGGGAAGTTTTCTTTCACTATTTTTTTCAAGTAAGTTTTCAATTTCTTACTCTTTCTCTTTTCCTTCTGCCACCCCTATTATTCAAATATTGATACATTTGAAGTTGTTCCAGAGGCTCCTTATCCTAACCTTGTGGTTTTGAAATCTTTTTTCTTCTTTCTGTTCTGAATGAATGTTTTTTTCTTCCTTATCTTCCAATCATTGATTTGATTCTCTTCATCCACTCTACTGTTGGTTCCCTGTAATTTTCCTTCATTTCACTTAGTGTAACCTTCATTTCTGCTTGGGTCTTTTTTATGTTGTTGAAGTACCCAGTGAGTTCCTTGAGCATCCTAATAACCAGTGGTTTGAATTGTGCATATGATAGCTTGCTTAGCTCCATTTTATTTAGTTCTTTTTCTGGAGTTTTGTTCTGTTCTTTCATTTGGGCCATATTTCTTTGTCTCCTCATTTTGGCAGCTTCCCTGTGTTTGTTTCTATGTATTAGGTAGAGCTGCTTTGATTCTCTGTCTTAGTAGTGTGTCTGTTGTAGAAAAGTACACCTGTAAGTTGGATGGGGCAGAGCCTTAGGTAATCACCAGGTTGGGGCAACCCTTGTGAACCAGGTTGGTGGAGTCTCCTGCTGCTTTGTGGCTCTGTGTGAGGGAGGGCTCAGAGAGGGGACAATGCTGCTTTCTGGTCTCTGGAGTTTTGTACAGGAAGTGGCCCCTGGGCATTTACCCAGGTGCCAGACACTTCAGTTTCTCCTTGTATGCCATTAGTGCTCTTCCAGCTACTGCCCCAGTGTTGAAGCCCAGAGGGAATGACTCTGCATAAGTCCTAAATCTTTTGTGAAGAGTAGCCTAAGAGCCCCACAGTTTCTTCTGCTGCTCCAACCTCTACTTGTTCTTACAGACAAAATTTATGGAAAATTACCTTCCTGGCACTGGAACCCTAGGCTGGGTGGTCTGGAATGGGGTTGGGATCCCTTGTTTCTGACATATCCTTCCCAATTTTTATGTACCACATTTGGGTATAAGACTGCCCCTTCCATATCTCTGCATCTCTGAGCCTCCTACCTGTGTGGATGAATGTGACTTCTTTAATTTCTTTGTTGTTGGACTTCCATATGACTCAATTTTCTGACAATTCTGTGTGATAGTTGTTTTGTAGTGTAGCATATTTGTAATTTTTGCTGTGATTGTGTAAAGAGGAGAGCCATGTTCACCTTCCCCTTTCTCTTGACTGGAAGTCTACATTTTTGAAATATTTGTTCTAGTTTTGTGAAATATGTCATTGGAATCTTGATAGGAATTGTGTTGAATCTATAGATTGCTTTGGGTAGTGTGGACATTTCCATGAAAACAGTGTGTACTTCCACTTATTTGTATCTCCTTCAATTTCTTTCACCAGTGTCTTATAATTTTCCAAGTACAGGTCTTTTACATCCTTGGTTAGATTTATTCCTAGTTATTTTATTCTTTTGAAGCAATTGTGAATGGGATTGTTTTCTTAGTTTTCCTTTCTGTTAGTTAGTTATTGGCATATAAAAACTGACTTCTGGTTATTAATTTTGTATCATGCTACTTTGCTGAATTTATATATCAGTTCTAGTAGTGTCTTCGTGGAATCTTTTGGGTTCTCTCTGTCCAGTCTCATGTCAACTGCAAATAAAGACCATTTTACTTCTTCCTGCATATAATTTTAGAATTACTGTTATTTTCACTCAAGAATTTGATCATTATGTTATATTCTGACTTTCACTGTGAAGAAGTTTGACATTGGCCTAATTCTCATTCACTTTAAAATTATCTGTGTGTTTTTCTGTGGTTGTTTTTAAGATCTTCTTTTTTTTCTTATTCAGTATTTTCATTTTGATATTTCTCTCTTTGTTATTTTAATTTGCAATTCACTGGGGTTCCTGAATCTGAAAATTGGTATATTTCACAAATTCTGAAAATTTCTCAGCCATTTTCTCTTTGGATATTAAATCTCCTCTGTTCCCTGCATCAGCTCATTTCAAAAACATCAGTGAGACCTATGTTAGGCTCTCTTAGTTTATCCTCTGTATTTTAATTTGTTTTTTAAATTTCCCCATCATTTGTCCTTAATTAAGGATAAATTATTTAATTTTACTTTCTAATATGTTAATTATCTTTTCATCTGTGTCTAATTAAATTCAAAGTCTAATTTTAGGCTACAGTTTAACCTGTATCTAAATTCCTAGTTGTGAAATTTAAAATTTAATACTTATATTTTTTATTTCTAATATATTCTGGGTTCTATTTACAACTTAGTCATTTTGGTAGTCTCTTATTTTTTGTTTATTTTTTATTTCATTTTAAAACTTTTTGTTAAACATATAGAGTATTTTATATTCTAAATAAGATAATTCTGAATATCTGCAGTCCTTGGCAGATATATAATTACAGATATATGGGCTGAAAGTTTTTTAAGTGTTACTTTAGTGTCTTCTGACTCTTGCCTATGGTATCTTATTTCCTAATTTGCTTAACAATTTTTTTGAGTTCATTATTTTAAAAACATGGTATGTGAGAAATCTTAGGGGCCTAGTTTTAAATGTCTTCACCAGATGAAATAACATTTGTTTCTGCCATATTCCTGAAAGTACTACCATCAAGGACACACTTGGATTTACTCTTTGGATTAGGGGTTTTTCTGACTGTACCCACAACTGAGCTGACCTATGACTGTGGATTGTAGAATTTTAAGGGATAGTTATCATCAGTGTTAGTATTATCTTAATTTTTACTACCAGGGCCATAACAAAGGAAGATAGATTTCCTTATAGGCTCAGTTTCCTGGAAGACATTTTTCTAGCTCACTCTTTCACTAATGCAGAAGTCTGGATTCCTTTTGGAATGCAGTGAAGCCTGTGAACCCTTTTTGGAGTATTTTTGATTGCCTAAAACCCATAGGATTACAAAGGATTACAATTATATTGAAGTATAGCTGCTATAGGCTGAGTGTTTTTGTCTGCATCCCTGCTCCCCATCTTATTTGTAGAAAACTTACCCCCAATGTGATTATATTTGGAGGTGAGGGCTTTGGTGATTTAGGCATATTAGATCACAAGAGTGTCACCCTCATGAAGAGCATTAGTGCCTTTAATAAAGAGACCTCAGAGATCTCCCTTGCGTTTTTCTGCTGTGTGAAGACACAGTGAGAAGATGCCCCTCTATGAACCAGGAAATAGGTACTCACTAGACACTAGATCTATTGGCATCTTGAGCTTGGACTTTCCAGCCTCAAGAAGTGTGAGACATAAATTTCTATTATTTTTCAGCCACCCAGTATATGGTATATTTGTTATAGCACCCAGTGCAGGCAGAGACAACAGGTATGAAAATAGTAAAAAACAAATGTGTGATGTATTAATTTATGTTCTTCTTTTTGCATTAAATAATAAATAAGATCTAGTGATTTGTCTAGGAACTATCATAATTGCAAAACAGTCATAATGAACATAAACATCAGTTCAAGTTATCTGCAATACTTTAATGGGATATGAAATAGCTATGATTTCTACTGGCAAAAACATAGTTATTATTCACATTAATGTGATTTGCTGCTTAAATTTTGTAGTTAAAGGACATTTTAATTACAGATATATGACAACAGTGATGTAATTTTTTTCCATTAAAGTCCATGGATTCTTTGAATTCTCTCAGAAATAACTTGAGAGCCCACAGATTTTCAGCTTTGGAGCCTGTGGGGAGGACTAACTTCCCATTTCCTTTTCACTAGTTTCAAAACTCAAAGCTCCTGGTTTTGGCACTTTCCTCTCAGTCGTCTCTGTCTTCTGCTTACAGGCCATGCTCTGATTTCAACCCCACGTTCCTTTTTTTGTTTTCCCCTCTATAGGATTCTCTTTTTAAGAGATCAACAGTATGTTTCAAAGTTGGCTTTTGTGACTTTTGCAGGAGCTACTTGTATTATATCAGAAGTATTTTTTTCTTATGTAAATGTAGTGTAGTTAGCTACAATGCCAAAAGTAGAATTGTTGTTAGGTCTTTTCCTTTATTATAAGATCTTAGAGGATAGGGACTTTTTCTTTTTGTTGCTTTTGCTAAACTCACAATGGACAAAAGTGTCTACGTGTAATAGATATTCAGTAAATATTTGTTATTTGGCTATGTGTATATAGATAGATAGAGATATAGGTATGGATATGTAGATATATAAATACTTCTGACTCCTCACTTCCCAGGGCCAACTCTATTTAAGGAGTTTTATAGTTTCAAGGCTTTAAGATGCAATCCTCTTGTGAATTCAATGTGACCTATGTTCACAGTGAATATTCTATCTACAGATCTATATATAGAGATAATGAGTGGAGCATATACCAGGAACAGCTATATATAGATTTATCTAGCTCCAGAAAGGAAGGGAGATTAAAATAGATCTCTTATACAACTTTTGAAATATGGTACCATTTTCTACATTGCTCTAATAAAATCATTATTTTATTGATTTTTTTCCTTTTATTGATTCTAGAGAGAGGGGAAAGGAAGGAGAAAGAGAGGCAGAGAAACATTGATGTGAGAGAGAAATGTTGATTGATTGACTCTTGTAAATGCTATGACTGGGGACTGAATCCACAACCCAGGCCTGTGCCCTGACTGGGAATCAAACCAGTGACCTTTTGGTTTGCAGGATGATATCCAATCAATTGAGCCACACTGGTCAGGGCTCTAATAAAATCAGTTTTAATGAGAAACATTTTACAAGGTTGTCTCTCAAACATTCAACTATGAGCACCACACTTCTATCTATAGGTAGGTTCGTGTTCATTTTTGTTTAATATCTTAACTTCAAAGGCAAAATCTGCCAGGCTTCTCACTACTACTGCTTTCTTCTAAGCTGCTGCCAAATGGAAGATGACTCACTATAAATCAAACTTTGGGACTTTATTACAAATGTAATATTTTCCCCAACTGTTATTATTTCAAGCTACTATTAAGAAAAAGCAAAATCACCCAGATGTGTTAGTGACATTTTCTGTTATGAAAATTAAAATTGGGTTTTTGCTATTTTTGTTCCCATTGTAATTAGTCTTTCCTTCCTGAAAACATCATTACTCCACTACTCCTCTGCCATTTGTTAAGAGCAAATTATATATTACTTGTAGCATTTCATTCACCTTTTATCTACCAAAATATGATATGGTACTGAATAAGAAAAGGACATTTTGTTCAAAATGTGTGGTGTTCTAGAATGTCAATTCTCTATAGAAAAGAGAAAAATGAGAGTGTAAATAGAGAAACCACAATAGAGCCATTTGAGATATATTATGTTCAAGCATAACACACTTGGATACACCACACATCCATATCCATTTTAGAGTGGGGAACAGTGAATAGTTCACACATCTCTTCAGCTAAAAGTTCAGAAAAGAACGTTTTCCTCTGTTTATTGCCAAGTGAATAATCCCCCATGGTTTTGGGAATCATGCAGGCAATATTGAGGAAAAAATAAGATAAAAGAGGGAGCCAGCAATGTGTGCTTGGATTGAGTTTTGGGAGATTAATAACTGCTCTTTGGTAAATAGTTAATGGTTGAAAACTGAGCAAAATTAGTATTTGTTGTGGATTGAATTATGTTCCCCTAAAAATTATGTTGAACTCCCAGAATCTGTGAATATGACCTTACTTATAAATACAGACTTTAAAGATAAAATCAGATAAGGTGAGATCATACTGGATTGGGGTAGACCTTAATTCAATGACTGGTGTTCTTACAAGAAGAGGGAAGTTTGGATGCAGAGACACAGACACACAGGGGAGAAAGCCATGTGAAGACAGAGACAGAGATTGGGGTGATGCATCTATGCATAAGCTACGGACCACCAAGGATTGCCAGCAACTACCAGATGCTGGGAGACAGGAGGAGATTCTTCTTAAGAACCTCCAAAATAGGAACCAATTCGCTGACACCTGATTTTGGATGTCTGGTGCCCAGAACCATGACAGAACAAGTGTCTGCTGTTGTATGTCGCCCAGTTTGTGGGGCTTTGTTTCAGCTGCCATGAGAAACTAAGACAATGTTGCTCACCAGAAAAAGTGCTTTCTGCATTTTAATGAATTAAAAAAAATTATGGTTATTTATTAGCAAAAGATGGTAGTATACATATTAAACAGTGAGATAAAAGAGATCTTGACCCTTTCTAAATTCTGGAAAGTTTCTACTTTTTTTAGATATAATTGGCATATTATATTTGTTTTAGGTGTACAACATAGTGATTTGATGTATTTATGTATTGTGAAATGGTCACCACAGTAAATTTAGTTTGTATCCATCACCATAGAGAGCTACAAAATCTTTCTCCTTGTGATGAGAACTCTTAAGGTCTACATTCTCAGCAATTTTCAAATATAAAATTCAGTATTATTAACCATAGTCACTATGCTATACATTACATCCCATGACTTATTTACTTTATAGCTGTAAGTTTGTACCTTTTTATCACCTTTACTCATTCACCCACTCACCCACTGGCCACCTCTAGCAGCCACCAGTCTGTTCTCTTTGCCTATCAGTTCTAGATTCCACATATAGGTAAGATTGCATGGTGGGTATTTGTCTCTCTGTCTGGCTTACTTTGATTAGCATGATGTTCTCAAGGTTCATCCATACTTTCACAAATGGCAGACTTTTAACGATTTTTGATAATTCTTTGTATTATTTATTTGTTTGTTTGGTCTAAAATCCAGAAGGCTGACCTCAAACCCCGCAGGGCTTTGGTTATAGCCAGATTTACTTTCTTTGTCTTTTTACTATCATTATTACAAAAATAAATCCTTTTAAAAAAGAACACTATATTCTTGTCAATTGAAAGCTACCCTTTCTCACTTCTCCTTGCATCTAGTGTCCCTCTCTTCATTTCCAGTGGATTTTCACACTGCCCATGTTTGTTTTACACAGAATTCCACATATTGGAAAAGATATTATTGTGAACAAATAAGAAATAGAAAAGCAAAAAAAGAAAAAAAGTTGCATGATTTCAAATGCTGCCAAATCCATAAAAATAATGGGTACAAGCTGAATTTTGGTGGAGAGGCCTTTTGGGTGACTGTGAGCTAAGGCACCATGCCTTCCTACAGGCCATTCTCAGGCAGGGCCCTGCCCAATTCTCCTCTCCATCCCAGGGCGCTCTGGGCTTGCCTCCTTCAAAGCACCATACTTTCATGCAATGGCCTTTCTTTTAGCTAATTTTCATCTCTGACTCTGGTCTATCTCCTCTGCTAGATTCTAAGGGCCTGGAGGCAGGGTGCCTTTTGCATTACATTGTGGTATTTCTGGGTCCTAGCATCCTGTCCAGCAAAGATCAGGCTCTCAGTGAGGAGTGATGGGAGTCTCTGCCCTCAGGGGCACTGTAGTGCAATCTGGCACCTCTAGTTTGAAAGAATACTGACAAATAGCAACAGCTTTCTATTTGAGCCCACATTTGTTAATGCTGCTTTTAACAAGAGGTGCCAGCATGCCGTACTGGCACATATACCCCCATAAACACAAAATGAAGTCATTTACACAGAATAAGTGTTATCCTGAGATAAGTCCCTGTGTCTAGGAAGGAGTGCAAGAGAGAGAAGTCACAATATTTGCAGGTATGTTGAAGATACAGGAGATAGCCTCAAGTTTATGGTTATTTATGTTCTACTCACATCTCTCTCTAGTAGTCACTAGTTAGCTGTGGATGTCCTGGCTTTAAATTAGTGATGGTGCTGCTATTGACTTTTTGGGAGGAAATCTAAGCTACTCCATATTTTAGCTGATCTATCAGGAGTTGCCAGCAGCTGCAAATTAATCTGGCCCCCTTTACCTTACCATACTTATTGGCTGGGATTTAGTGCTTTAGCTGTTCTGTGCTAACACACTTCTTGGAACAGGGCTGCCCTGACAATCATTATTTATTTTCAGGAGGTGGCCTTCTCAGAAGCAGGAGCCTATCCATTCCAGTGTCAGGGGAGCCTGTCCAGCTGCTACAGCTGCCTGCCGCAGGCATCCTGCCAGCCAAGCACTGCAGGCCCAGAGTGGCTCTCTCTGCTCTTTCTAATTCCCTGTCCCCTTCCCTGCCATGTGTATTTCCATGATAAATTACCCAAGAAAGATTTTTTGTGCATTTTGACAGGATGAAATTGTGTGATTTGGCTTGATCCATTAAGAGCCCCATAGCCAAATCCCTCTAAAGCACAAAGACAAGGAGAGCCTGCAAACTGTGGAAGGCTTGTCTTTCTAGCTGAGAGACACTGAAAAAACTTAACTGACATTGCTGAGTTTCTGCCCTTGATCTAAAAGAGAGAGGGATATTTGCTTTCCTTTGCAAAGTCTCTGTCCAAGTGAAGTGAAGCGTAAGTCAGTGAAGGCATTCTTGTTAAGGGGCAAGCACCTAGGCTTCTGAAGAATGTTCTAGTCCTCTTTAATCCTTCCTCTCTCTCTCCCTATCTTCTTTCAGCTTCACTCTCTTCCTTCTTTCCTTTCTTCTCTTCCTTCCCACAGATATGTGAGTGCTAAATGTAACAAGCACTATGTTAAGTAATAAAAAAAAATCCATGCCCTGAAGTAGCTCACAGTGTGGTGGAGAAGAGAGACATGCAGATAGATAATTATATACCAATATTTGGAATGCAGTGATATAAAAAAAAACAGGTATTGCAAGAAAGGGCACCAAACTCCATCTGGAAGAGATACAATAAGAATTGAGCTTCCTGGTGAAAGTGATGCCGAGACTTGTTTCATAGTGTCAGTAGGAATGAGTAAGGTGCATTTGAGATGGGGAGGTAGGCTCTCTTAGGCAGAGGGTAGCTATGAGCAAGGCTTCCTTGTCAGTCCTGTTGCCTTAGTCTCAAGATCCACTCATGAATAGTGATCCTCATATTTGTTCCTTTTGTGTTATCCATTCACAGGTGTGTATTAACTGGTTATCTGAACCTGTTTGCTCTGACTTCATGTGGATTTCATTACATGGACCAGGGTTTAGCAGACTATTTAAATCACCTTGACCATTTTTAGTCTACCCATTGATTTTAGGTTCACCACTCTCCTCTGGACATTGAATCTTATGGAATATACAACCAGTTAAAAGATCAAACACATATCCTGAGAAAAAATATGGTCATACCCTCTGTCCAGGTCAGCAAGAAATTCAGGCTGGGTTTGTGTCTTCTCCATATTTTTATTTCCAGCTGCCTTAGGCATAGTAGGACTCACTATATATTTGGTGAGAGAGTGAACAAATGGGTGGTCCAATGAACAAGCACCCTGTATGTTTAGAGTCTTTTTATCATTGTGACTTTTCAAAGAACAGAGAAAAATGCTACCCATGCCATTTTGATGAAAATTCAACTCATTTGCACAGTCAGAAGGAGGCTGTAGGGAGGATTTGAGGGAACCTGCAATCAGATTGTTGTGCATGAATGTAATCTGTGCACAGAAATGAGGGACTCAACTTAAATAAATGCAGGAAGCTTGAGCAGAGAGGCTGCAGCCTGGATAATCAGAGTGGAAAGGATGATGGAGATGGATTTATCTTTATCTTGCCTTCAGTGACTCACATTTAGGTCTCTGCCATGGCTAGACAGGAAGACACTTATATTCTGCATATAAGAGAGGTAGGATGCTTTTTCCAGGCAATTAGCTTAAAAAGAGTACAGCTTCTTGGCTTTATGGAAATGCCAGAAAAGATTATGAAGTCTCTGAAGATCAGAAAAAAGCCAGGGTGGTAAATGACACTTTATTCATTAGGATGGACATCCAAATATTTTGTGCCTCTAAGAATGCTTTGTCCTTTGTACACTGGGATGGGGTGTCTGGAACCCCATTAGCCATAATCATAGCAATAAAACCACCTTGTATTTGCATGACACTTTGCAGCTGAAATGTACTTTTATATATGTAATTCAAATTATAGAAGGAACTTCTTATGGGGAGAGGGTGGGAGGAAAGGTTTTCAAAGGAGGATTGATTGTTTCCATCCTTTAGGAAATTTAACAGTCAGCTCTTTGTCTCTGGAGTGTGATTCAGGTTCAACTTAAACAGTTCAGAGGGTAGGGCTTCATTATAAGGAGCATGAGATTTCTTGGCTCTCCCCACCACCCTGTGTTCCAGTTGCATCACAAAAAGCGTACTGATCCCCATATTCTTTCCAGGACAGCCTGAGACTCTCCAGCCTACCCAACCCAGAGTGGCATGTGGCTTCTTGTAGTTTCTTCCTGACCCTAGTGACTCAGTTTCTAGAAACTGTGTGCTGAGAAAGAGAGCTTCATGGCATCGCTGGTTCCTTGTGATGTAGGTTTTCTGGAGGTCTGGGCACATGAGGTATCCATGACCCACTGTGGGTTCTTGTCTTTGTGCAAGAAAGAATTCAAATCCAAGCCAGCATAGAGTTTAAAGTACAAGTGAGCTTATTAGTCAAGCAGTGAGACACAGAGAGAGTAGCTTTCCCTTTAGCACAATTTTCTTCCTTTACTGAGATTCTTTTAGTAAAGCTGGGGGGATAGGGTATTCAGTGAGCAGAAGGAATATCCAGGAAAAATCTCCCCAGGAAAGGGGTGGAGATTTCTTAGAGGAGCTCTATAGGCCACTTTGTGACCTTATATGGGCTTACTATTTCCAATCATGGCAGTGCAGGGCGTGTTGTTTAGTATGTTAACATATTACAATGAGTTTATAATGAGGCAAGGGGTTACTGTGGGGTGAAAGTAGTTGCCATGTTGTATTTAGCTGGTCCCTGCCAGTTTTAAGCCATAAATCTGGTGGGGGGTGGTCTTCCTTCTTCTTGACAGTTTCTGTAGCTTTTATACATTGTAGCTATTTCACCACATACCCTATTTCACTTGGGTGCCTCAGCTTGCTTTCTTGAATCAGTTCCAGATGCCTCTACCACTGAGATCAGGTTCTATCACTGTCCTCTCCATTGGACTGTGTTCTGCCTCTTTTTGTAGCCTTTGTCAGTGTGGTGAAACTAATTTTGATGTCTGTAACTCTAGTTTCTCTGTGGTGCTAATTTGTCCCTGTAATCACTATGGCTACCATTTTATGTCTTTTTGTATCACCTGTAGTATGTAAGCAGTTAAACACAACTGATTCCTGTGAACAACTTGTATTCTTTTGGTTTCATCCCATTCTTAGGTCCTTGGTGCCAAGAAAGGAGGATCTCATGACATAGCTCTCCACTTGCTACTGCACTTGGCTATTGCTTTCACAGCTAACTGTTCTGGCAGAAATGATAGGCAGGCTCTGCTTTTTCCTTAACCAATCTGTGCTTGATGGAAAAATTTAGTTGACTCAAGAAGATTTAGGGAAAATTTTGGTTATATACTCTTTCAATATAAGAATAATATGGCTAGAGTCCCACTTCCTTGTCCTATGAGCAAGAGGGAATAATAATAGCTACCTCCAAAGGGCTAGTCAAATAATATGCATTTATTCTAATTCTCACCACTAACCTACACAGATAGTGTTCCTATTTTATAGATGAAGATACTGAGGCTCAGAGAGGTACAGTAGTTTGCCCAAAGTCATACTGATGGTATGGGCCAGAGCTGGGGATTATGTTCTGATCTGTTTGGCCTCTAAAACCTTGTTCTTTCCACTGCTGAGGTTTCCCACTCTTCTTTCTTTCTATAGTCAACTGAGACCAAGCCTTGTAAGTGGCTTCCAGAACATGAGCAGGTTATTCAAAGTCATGTCTTTTTTTTTGTTCTTAGTAACTTTTAGTTAATTTTTATAAATATTCATTATCTTATTTGAGTCTTCCAAAACCTCCAGATAGTTGGTAAGGCAATAGTTATTAGGACAGTAATTGTAAATTGAGGAAACTGGAGCTTAGAAAGATTTAATGATTTCTCCAAAGTTACAAAGCTAAGAGGTGATGGGGAATAGGCTTACTTCCAGCTTCTCTGGATCAAATCCCCGTGCATTTAAAGTAGTCCTAATTTTAAATCTGATTACAAAAATAACATATTTCTTATGAAAAAATTTTTTAAACCCACAAAGAATAAAATAAGAATCATGCATAAATCTGACTTCCAAAGATCCATGTTCTTCCATCTG
Source organism: Phyllostomus hastatus (assembly GCF_019186645.2). NCBI lineage: Eukaryota > Metazoa > Chordata > Mammalia > Chiroptera > Phyllostomidae > Phyllostomus > Phyllostomus hastatus. Next base: position 4,780,329 of record NW_025333530.1, read on the forward strand.
TCTCTGCCAGCAGGACAGACACTTTTTGCTGTTTACATGTGCAGGTGGCCCTTCTTTACTCTGGGACATGATTACCATTCACCTATGACATGACTGGGATGGGCACATTACTGAGGACTGTGAATATGAATTACCTACCTTTCCTCTGTGTGACCCTCACTAGCTTCTTCACAGACTTGACACTGAATCCTGCCCTCTTCATCAGCTTCTCACTTGCCTCTGAAAACCAGGTTGTACCTAAGACTGCACAGGCTTAGTGACTGCTGTGACACTTTCTAGGTTGGTGGTTAGCCAAGGCTTCCATGGTTGATGTTCACTTGAAGATATCAGGAGTTGCTTTGGATTGACGAGATCAAAGAAACAAGCTGTTCACCTCCTTTAATATTGTTCACCTCCCTTAAAACTTAAAGTGAATGATTGAGAATGTCTTCAAATGGTTGTCTCACTAAGGATAGAAATATCTTTATATTTAATCTCAGTTGTGAGGGGCCAAGTGGAGAGTACGTTCCTGATTATGATTCACTGATTGTTTTTCTGGAGGGTGGTGATCTATGTATCCTCAGCTCATATGTGAAGGAATCAGGGCTGAGACCCACTTAGGGTCAGCGAGGGGGCAGTGTTAGAGCAGTCTGAGGTGGCAAAATGAGGGTGGCCTGAGCAGGCTCCCTAGGTTGGAAATCTGTTCCTGGTTTGTTCTGCTTATCGATTTCTCAAGAGTCATCATGTTTTTACTTGCTCCTATTTGGCTTCCAGGAATGTGGTATAATATTTTGATCACTGCCTAAAAATCCTAGCTTATGAAATTCACACAAAGACTTAGGAACACACTGATCAAAAATGGAGATTTCTGAGATATAGCATCTGATGGAAAGCAAGTTTTATATTCTCATAGCCCTTCTCAGAAGCAATGTGAATTTATGTCTGGCTCTTCTATCTCTGTTTTTCTTGCTGCCTTTTCCTTTGTCCTTCATCTTCCTTCACCCAATGTTTCTCAGCCTTAGCCTAAAAAGCATAGGAGTGTTCTCAAACTTCACTGTGAGACATGCCACCAAGGAATTGTGTTCAGATGTGGATTCTGCCTGGCTGGCATAGCTCAGTAGATTGAGTGTGGGCTGTGTACCAAAGGGTTGCAGTTTCGATTCCTAGTCAGGGCACATACTTGGGTTATGGGCCAGGTCCCCAGTGGGGGCTACTCGAGAGGCAACCACACATTGATGTTTCTCTTTCTCCCTCCCTTCCCATCTCTAAAAATAAATAAAATCTTAAAAAAAAAAGATGTGGATTCTGAGTCACTAGGCCTGAGTGCTGCCTGAGAATCTCAGGTGGTGATGCCACTGCTTCTGAGAGAACCACACTTTGAGGACCCACACTCTGAGCCTGCCCTGGGTAGGCTGCAAGCTTGGCTTCAGTCTAATCCAAGTGTCTGGCTCTGAAGTCTAGCAGACCTGTTATCAAGCTGCTGTTGGCTCAAGGTGACCCAAAGTTGTCATCACTGAGTAACAAAACAGCCATTTTCCCTATTCCCCTGCCCTCATGGAAGCTCTAATATGACTAGTCTCATGCCCAGAGCTTTGTCTGTCCCTGTGAGTATCGCTGTGCCCATGACACTGATGTAGTTACTGCTTCCGAAGTCTTTGCTTATGGAGCACTCCTGAAGCTGTGGGGAGGGGCAGATGTTGGAAATGCTTAACTTCCTGTTTTCTCTTCCTGGCCTGGTTTCCTATAATGAGACAATGCCTTTCTTCTTGTTCTGGGAACACAAGGGCAATGTCTACATGACAGTTTCAAAGTGTGCCATGAACTGGAGGAAAAAGGTGGAAGCGGTGATGTTGTGATCATTAAGCTGCTCTTGTATTCAGGTTTCATATTGACTGACCTGACTGTTTTTCAACAGTTAGAGACAAGCTGTTTCTTTTTTTTAATGTTATTTATTGGGATGATGTTGGTTAATAAATTTATATAGGTTTTAGGTGCATAATTCTATAATACTTCATCTGTATATTGCCCTGAGAGACAAGCTCTTTTGATTAGCTGGCCGTCCCCCCCACCGCCCCGCCCCACCATAGCCCACTCTTCCAGGTGTATTACCTGACTATGACTGGACAATTTTGGTATAAATTAACTTGGGCAATCAGCCCTCTGTGATGAGATGAATTGTTGTGTAAATGTGATTTTGACCTGACTATTAAGCAACCTGGGTACCTTTTGAGTTCCCTGTCTTACTGGTTCTCCTGGGAGCCAGGACACTAGTTTCCCAGTTTAGAAAGGCCAGTTTTTAATACTTGCCCTTGAAAAATTTTGCTGCCATGAAATTGATGCCCAAAATAATTTGTGACCAAATGTGTAGGCTAATATGTAAATTTGAATGAAAACAGATCTCATGCTAGAAATCTGAAATATTTGTGGGTTCTCTGACAAATTCTGAATAGGATGGGGTAGAATATGGTTTGTCAGGGGCCAGAGGTAAGATGACTGGTTGTCATGGCATTTGGTGAAGAATTGGGATCCAGCCTGACACTGTGGTGATAGCCCAGAGGCAGTAGAAGAATGGACCCCTGAAGCATCAGGAGTGTTAGAAAAAGGCCTCACCTGAGGAGTGCACCAATGATCAAAGGCCCTGGTGGGAGGTGCCATGGAGGGGCTGACACTTGATGTGGCACAGAGGGAGCTGGCTGGGAGTGGCGTCAGGAGCAAAGGAGTATAGGTAGGGTCATGCCTCCCATAGAAGTTAGGCCTCTTAGAAATCTCTGCAGGCCTGTTGGGTCCCCTTCCACAGACCTTGCCCTAGGTACCCATCCTAGCTACCACAAACTTCAGCCCTTTGTTGTAGGAAACTGTTCTGCATGGCATGGGCCCAGCTCCCACTCAGAGATGCACAGGACCCACACCCATGGATAGGTTCTCCCGTGGTGAATCAGGCCTGCAATAAGCCTAGGCTGCTTTGAGTCTTGCTTTTTGCTAAAAACTCCCTCACCCTGAATTGAGGACATTTACTGCAAAGTAACTTCCTAAAATCCATGCTAAACCTTCCAAGGATGAGTGTAATTGATTAAACCACTTTTGCCTTTTCATTTGCAAATGTCCCTCTTCTGTGATGTGATTAGCAGCATTGGCTCTTTTGTTTTCTGTAAAAGGTAACCACCTAAAGTGAACCTGGGCATAGTAAATGAGGACCATCATGTAATGGGCAGAGAAACCCAATAAAGGCCTGTCATGGTGGAGGCAGCGGGTTTTGCTCCCCTTGAGAGAAAAGCCATGCTGTCCCTTTTACTCCACCGGACTCGGTAGTCCATGTGAATGTCTTATTTCATCCATTGTGGGGGTGCTCTACTGCAGGGCCCCCCTGGCTGCCACTGATGAGAGCAAGTCTACCAAGACACAATCTGCTTGGGGAGGAAAGGTGGTCAATCTCTCAAAGGAGAAGGTCCAAGAGCCTTTTCCTCAATGGCCTTTTATTGGGTTCATTTGCACAAGAATACAGGTAAAGCTCATTAATCATTATGAGGTAGTAAGGATCAAACAATAGATAACAAAGAACTCTGAAGGGTCTATTTTGAGTCAGGGTCAGATAGCTAAAGAGCTGTAAAACTTTGAGGAACAAACTTACTTCTTGCTTGGACCCTTATCATTTAATTGAGAGCATTCTAAACAAAGCAGGTTTCACAGGATTTTACATATTCTTTCTTAGGCTTGATTCCCTGGGGAACCCGCCCTTTCCAGCACAGGACCGCAACACCCTCTGTCATTGTGTCAGGCTTAGGTGGAACAAGGCAAGTAAGGCAGCCAAGAGATTAGGAGACTTCTCTCAGACAGAATGAGAACTCAGGCTTTGTCTCAAAGCCAAGGGGTGAGGGTCCCTCACCCCCTTTTGCTGTACTCCCCAAAGTCCTTCCTTGGGAGCCTCCCATGTGATCGTGCTGTCTTAGATTGTCCCCACCCTTGGGGAATCTTACCCATCATTGGCTAACCTACCAAGCATTGGGGCCAGTTATGGATGAAGTAAAGAAGCAGAAGCGGTGCTCCTGCCAGGGAGATAAGCTTTTGTTTCCTTAGTGGCTTACAGTCCAAGGTTGCTTCCTCAGCCTTAGCCTTGGCAGAGCTTACAGCTTCTGAAACCAGGCAGGGCAGTTACCAACAATCCATAATAATGCGGACACTGTGGGCTGGTGTCTGCATCATTTCTTTGTTCTTTTTTCTTTCTGCCACAGCTCACTGGCTCAGGGGTGGATGTCTGAGCCAAAGGTGGTAATCCATAATCTGACAAGCAGCATTTTACATATTCTATGATGAGGCTTTCTGCAGAAGTCAATGGTCAGTCAGAGATGAACTGGGTCAGCAAGGCTCTCCTTCTGGTGGGTCTCTTTCTTGTAGGAACTTCAGGGTAGTGGTGCGGAGCCGGTAGTGGTAGCCATGTTTATCTATATGCAAGAAATGTAGCTTCTAGGAGAGAACACTCTTCCTGTCTCCATGTGGACAGATTACATGCAGTATCACTCCTGGGCTCTTTCTACCTCTCACCTGCTCCTTTGAGAGGAGGGAAAGTAGCTTATTGACTGGAATCTGGTCTTCCCTTTGCCACATGGTCACAGATGAGCTTATGGTCACTTTGCAAGTGACTCTGCTTTGAATGATGGCTAAATTTTTAATTCAAGGATAAAACATTAGGAAACTCATTTGCACTTAAACTATATTCTGTCAACAGACTTATTAGTAATGAAGATAGCATTTTAATCTCTATCTGCTTGATCCCTTTGCATATCCCTGAATCAGTTCTGAATTTGACAGAAAAAATAGAAGACAATTTATTGATCTCCAAACCACAACAGTGATCCTGAGACTTTGTGAAAGAGATAAGGTATAGAATTTGGGGATCAAATTAATTGGTACATCTTGATCTGGCTGCTCTAGTCATTAGTGTTAATCAGTGGAGCCATGTGGGTTTTTCACCTTGGCATCCAGCAGTAACCTGCATTTTGCCATGTGACCCTGAGTTTAATAAAGTGAGCTATGTGGGAAAATGATATTAGTGGGTTACTTCAGATTGTAGCACCTCTGTCTGCAGGCAAGAGGAGGTTTTTATGAGGGGAGGACACAAGAAAATTGGAATTTATTTATAAAAAATTGTGTATTTATTCTTACATGTTTAAATTTCAATTACCTTCAGAGTACTCTTAATCTGATGCAATACACCTATTGAGACTTTTCCCACTGCTCAAAACAGTTTTTGAACTCATTGATTTTGATGCCTTTTAGTACTTCTGCCATTTTTTAAATTTTAAAATTGTAACATTTTTAATTATTTTTATTTTAATTGTTCAAATACAGTTTTCTGCCTTTTACCCCCATCCCAGCCCATCCCACCAGTCTTCCTCACCTCCCTCCCATGTCTGTCCCCCCCATCCCTGTTATTGTCCAGGTGTGCTTGATGCTTGTTCCAGCAATTCATTCACCCTATTCCCCTGAAATTTCCTCCCCTTTCCCTTCTGGTCACTGTCAGCCTATTCTCTATTTCAGTGTCTTTGGTTATATTTTGCTTGTTTCTTTGTTTTGTTGTTTAGGTTCCTGTTAATGGTAAAATCATATGGCATTTGCATTTCACTGCCTGGCTTATTTTGCTTAGCATAATGCTCTCCAGTTCCATCCACACTGTCACAAAGGGTAAGAGCTCCTTCTTTCTTTCTGCTGCATTGAATTTCAACATGTAAGTATACCATAGTTTTTTGACCCACTCATTTAATGATGGGCACCTAGGTTGCTTCCAACACTTGGCTATTGTAAATTGTGTGCTACTAAGAACATTGGGTGCACAGGTTCTTTCAGATTAGAGTTTTGGAGTTCTTAGGATATAGTTCCAGCAGTGAAATTGCTGGGTCAAAAGACAGATTCATTTTTAGTTTTCTGAGAAAATTTCCTACTGTTTTCCATAGTGGTTGTACCAGTCTGCAATCCCACCAACAGTGGACTAGGGTTCCCTTTTCTCTACATCCTCTCTTACACTGTTGTTTGTTGCTTTGTTTGTGATGGCCATTCTGACCAGTGTGAAATGGTATCTCATTGTGGTTTTAATTTGCATCTCTCTGATAGCTAGCGATATTGAGCATCTTCTCATGTGTCTCTGGATCCTCTGTGTGTCCTCCTTGGAGAAGTGTCTGTTCAAGTCCTTTGCCCATGTTTTTTAAAGATTTTATTTATTTATTTTTAGAGGGGAAGGGAAGGAGAGAGGGAGAGAAACATCAATGTGTGGTTGCCTCTCCCGCTCCCCCTGCTGGGGACCCAGCCTGCAACCCAGGCATGTGCCCGACTGGGAATCAAACCATGACCCTCTGGTTCACAGGCCCATGCTCAGTCCACTGAGCTACACCAGCCAGGGCTGCCCATTTTTTAATTGGGTTGCTTGTCTTCTTAGAGTGGAATTGTATGAGTTCTTTATATATTTTGGAGGTTAAAACATTGTCTGAGGTATCATCGACAAATATGTTTTCCCATATGTTTGGTTCTCTTTTGATTTTAATACTGTTTTCTTTAACCTTGCAGAAGCTTTTTACTTTGATGAGATCCCATTTGTTTATTCTTTCCTTTATGTTCCTTGCTCTAGGGGACATACCAGTCAAAATGTTTCTGCATGAAATATCTGAGGTTTTCCTGCCAATGTTCTCCTCTAGGACCTTAATAGTGTCACAACTTATATTTAAATTTTTTACCCACCTTGAATTTACTTTTGTGTATGGTGTAAGTTGGTGCTCGAGTTTCTTTTTTTTTGCATGTAGCTGTCCAGCTCTCCCAACACCATTTATTGAAGAGGATATTTTTACTCCAATTTTATGTTGCTGCCCCCTTTGACAAATATTAATTGACCATAGAGACTTGGGTTTTATTTCTGGGCTCTCTCTGTTCTGTTCCATTGACCTGCCTGTTTTTATGCCAGTACCAGGCTCTTCTGAGTGGCTTTAAACAATGGCTTTGTAATACAGTTTGGTATCAGGTATTGTGATCCCTCCTACTTTGCTCTTCTTTCTCAAAATTTCAGCAGCTATTCAGGGTTGTTTATGGTTTCATATAAATTTTTGAAGTGTTTGTTCTATATCTGTGAAATATGCCATTGGTTCTTTAATAGGTATTGCATTGAATGTATAAATAGCTTTGGGTAGTATGGACATTTTGATGATGTTAATTCTTCTGATCCATGAACACAGTATGTGTTTCCATTTGCGTTTTCCTTAATTTCTTTCTTCAGTGTTTGTAGTTTTCTGAGTACATGTCTTTTACCTCCTTGGTTAGGTTTATTCCTAGGTATGTTATTTTTCTTGTTGCTATATCAAATGGGATTTTTTCTTGATTTCTGCTTCTGATATTTCATTGCTGGTAGACAAAATACCTTTGATTTCTGGATATTGACTTTGTATCCTGCTGTTTTGCTAAATTCATTTATTATGTCCAGCAGTTTTTTGGCGGAGTCTATACGATTTTCTATGTACACTATTATGTGATCTACAAACAATGACAGTTTTGTTTCCTCCTTTCTGATTTGGATGCTTTTTATTTCCTTTTCTTATCTGATCACTGTGGCTAAATCTTTCAATGTATGTGGAATAGAAGTGGTGAAAGTGGAGAAACTTGTCTTGTTCCTGATCTTTATGGATTTGGGTGCTCCTATGTTGGGTGCATATATATTTACAATGTTTATGTCTTCTTGGTGGATTCTTCCCTTGAGTATCATGAAGTGACCCTCTGGGTCTCTCTTTATGGCCCTTTTTTTGAAGTCTATTTTGTCTGATATGAGTGTTGCTACCCCAAGTTTTTTTTTCCTATCCATTTGCTTGGAAAGTTTGTTTCCAGCCTTTCACTTTCAGCCTGTGTAGGTCTTTTATCCTGAGGTGAGTCTCTTATAGGTAGCATATGTGTGGGTCATGCTTTCTTATCCATTCAGCTATTCTATGTCTTTTGATTGGAGCATTTAACCCATTTATGTTTAAGGTTTTTATTGAAAGGTACTTATTCATTGCCATTTTTTTGTACTTGTGTTCCTCTCTCTCTCTTTTCCTTCCTTTCCTTAAATCAGTCCCTTTGGCATCTCTTGTAGAGCTGGTTTGATGGAAGTGTATTCTTTTAGACTTCTTTTGTCTGGGAAGCTTCTTATTTGACATTCCACCTTGATTGAGAGCCTTGCTGGGTAAAGTAGCCTTGGTTGCAGACCTCTCGTTCTCATTAGTTGGAATATTTCTTGCCATTCTCTTCTGGCTTGGAGTGTTTCCATTGAGAAGTCAGTTGCTAGCCTTATTGGGGCTCTCTTGTATGTTATTTCCTGTTTCTCCCTTCCTGCCTTTAAGATTCTCTCTGTGTCTTGAAATTTTGCCATTTTAATTATGATGTGTCTTGAGGTGGTCCTCTTTGGGTTCCTCTTGATTGGAACTCTCTGTGTTTCCTGGATTTGTGTGACTTTTTCTCTCATCAAATTAGGGAAGTTTTCCATCATTACTTTTTCAAATAGGTTTTCTATCCCTTGCACTTTTTCTTTTGTTTGTGGTATCCCTATTATACAGATATTATTATGTTTCATGTTGTCCTGCATTTGCCTTAACCCTTTTTCATTCTTTCTGAGCCTCTTTTCCTTTTCTTGCTCTTTATGGGTGTTTTTTTCTACCTTGTCCTCCAACTCACTGATCTGATCTTCTGCTTCATCTATTCTGCTTTTGATTCCTTCTATTGTGTTCTTCAGTTCAGAAATTATATTCTTCATTTCCTCTTGTTCCTTGTTGATAGTTTCTATTTCCTTTTTTATGTTGATATAGTTTGCAGTGAGTTGGTTATAGTTTCCCTGTAGTTTCTGGTAATTCTCTGTGAGTTCATTGAGCTTCCTGATAACCATTGCTTTGAACTCAATATCTGATAGTTAAGTTGTCTCTATTTCATTTAGCATTCTTTCTGAGGCTTCCTCCTTTCTTTTTATTTGGGGATTGTTTCTTTGTCTTCCCATTGTTTGTGAGACTCTTCTTGTTAGCCTCTGCCTCTTAAATTGATCTATTATGACTCCCTGGATTTCACTGATCTATTATGATTCCCTGGTGTGATTTTCTATGGCAGAATACCTGTGAGATTTAGTAGTGCAGTATCCTTAATCTCCTGGGCTTGCTGGTCTTGGGCTGTCATTTATGTTGGTTCTCTGTATGTTTTGGGGTTTTGATTGTTTTTGGATCTTTCTTTGGTCAGTCCTTCTCTCCAGCTAGTTAACTGAGGATCACTCCATCCACAACATCTTGTATTCTGTTGTGCAGGTGTGGACAGGTTGTGTTGAAGCTGATTCTTTTGTGTGTACAAGGTTTTGAGGCTTCTTTCTCATTGTTGTTCAGTTGTTTGTTGTGGGTAATTTCTTCACTTTTTAGTTATATTTCCAGATTGGTCCTGGTTTGAGGTTAGTGTGGCTTCTACTCCCTCCGTCACCTTCTTCCATTGTTATCTGTTGGGTTCCTTTGTTGGTGGGTTTCGTCTTCCAGCAGGTATCCTGGTGTTCACTGCTCCCATGTTGCAAGTTCTCTGGAGTAGCAAAGTGAAATTTGTCTTGCTGTATCTGTTGTTGGGATGACCTCTGTTTGGGTCTAACTCTGGTCTTTTCTCCACTCCAGGTATTATTGTCTCACCTGTGAGAAAAGAAGGAAAAAAAAAGGAAGGAAGGAAGGAAGGAAGAATAAAAAAGGGAAGGAAGGAAAGAAAGAAGGAAAAAGGAATGAAAAAATGTGGAAGGAAAAGAAGAAGGAATTTTAATTAAAAAATTAAAATAAAAAAAGGAGGAAGAAAGAAGGGATAAAAAAGGAAAGGAAGGAAGAAGGAATTGAAAAAAAAAGAAAGAAGGACAGAAAGGAAGAAGTAATTAAAAAAATTAAAAAGCCTTAGGTTGGCTTTAAACCAGTCAGGCCAATTTTGCTGCTTGTCTTCTTGGCTACATCAGGCTGAAGAGGGATTGGTTTTGCTTTTCTCCCTTCCCGAGCTACATTCTTCACTGTTGTCCAGCCTCCAGCCAGCTCCTCAGTGCCCTTCTGCACCCAGCCTAGGCCTTCAGTCCACCAGTTGCACTGGCCTTGAGGTGCACCAATTCAGGGAAACTCACACACCACCTTCTTTGCTGTCCTAGGTCTAGGGGCTCTCAGTGCCCCTTCAGGGTAGTTCAGTCCATGTCTGAGTCGAGTTTCTCCGGGGACTGCAGCTCCCCTCTGTGGGGGTTTTCCACCTTCTTCCTAGACAGCCAATTGGCTCTGCAGGGCTCTGGGCTCAGGGGCCAGGTGGGAGGTGCTCTGTCCTCCACCACCAGGTAGTGTCTCTGGGGTGAGCATGGACAGGTAGCTGCAGACCTTGGACCGGGTGAGTACTGTCCAGGTGCTTCTGGAGTGAGCTGGCGGGGGAGGGGGGGTGAGGATCGCTGGGCTGGACCAGGTGCGCACTGTCCCTGGTTCTTCCTGCATGGCTGTAGGCTGGCCTCCCTCAGCCCCAGATTGGGTGTGCACCAACCTGGGACTGCAGGGGTAGGGGCACAGGAGGTGGGTGGCTGCTGTGGAGAATTCCCCAAACAGCCATGAAGTGCCTCTTTTTTCTCTTTTTGTTTTTGAAAAACTCCTCCTATTCAAGCCACCCCCACCCCCCACTCCAAACAAGCACCTGGCCTCCCACACAGCCCAGCCTGCTCTCTCCCAAGATCCCTGTGGGGTACCCAGCGGGTGCTGCGCCTGGGGCTGTAGCCACCCTGGTTCTCGTGCTGGTCCCAGGGACCTTATTGCCCTTAAGCATTCTCCTTGCTGTCTGATTTTTCAGTGTCCTCTATAATTTTTGGTCTCTAATCTTCATATATTCTGGAATACTATTGGCTGTTTGCTCTGATCTTCAAGAAGATAGGCTAGGTATTTCACCCATATGCTGGGAGCAGTGGACTCTGCTTCCACCCACCTCACCACCACCTCCAAAACTCTGACATTTTTTTTTGTTTCACCTCTTCCACATTGGGAAAACATTTCCCTTTGAGGACTTTTTCATCCAGAGAAACATTAAAAGTCCCTCAGGATGAGATTGGGTGAATAGGGACAGTTGGGGCATGGGAGTCATGCTGTTTTTGGTCAAAAACTGCTGAATACTCAGCGTGGTATGAGCAGGTGTGCTTAGAAATCACCCATTATGAAATGGGCAAGTGTATTTGAAATAGTCTTCAAAAAAAACTCACTGAAGCTAAACACAGCCTCTCACAACAACACCAGCTGGTACACTGATACAGATGGGTTCCTAGAACACTCACCTATTGGAGGAAGCCTGTACTATAAAGGGCCCACCCTCCAGAAGATAATTCTGGCTTTTGGGGGGAATCCCCTCTCATACACAGGTGAGTAGGTGTTTCTATCCAGGTAGGACTGGAGGAAGTGAGAAAGAGGAGAGAAAGTAATACAGGATGTGTTATGGAGCTGGTTTCCATTATGGGCAATTGTGCTCTCTGGGAATTAGGTAGCATATACTAAGATTGTCTCTCTGTAGCATGGGAAACTGAGCTATTGATCCACCAGCTCCTGTTCTCCATGGACTGAGAGCAGTTCCTCACTCTTCTAGATTATTCTTGCACAAGAACTGAACAGCTTTCTGAGATTTTGGAGAGAGTCCTGAAGCACAGAAACATTGGCAAGTGCTTGAGAGAACATATGGGGAACATGCCAGAACTGTCATGCCAGAACACACCACAACTGTGCTGAAATGAAATGGAGTTAGTGCCATAGGCAATGTGGCATGAGGCCCCTAGAGCTTCTGCTAGAAATCATACTAACTCAGGAAATCAAGGAGGAATAAGAACAGTTGGAGAAATATATTTCAGTTTTACTATCAGAACAGAAACAAGGGAAAACTAAAATAAAAGAATGGAAGAAAGTATGGTTAAGTTGTGATAAGGGATTTCTTCAGGAGATGTGTTGCCAAATTAGATGATAAAAAATTAAAATTAAGATTTGAAAACTAGGAGAGGCAGATATTGAAGGCAAAATGAGATATGCTTAGTTGTAATAGCTCTTAAACAGGACTTAAAAAAGAGGGAAATATTTTGTATGTTACTAAGTCAGATAGTGACTTATATCCAATAAAGGCAAGAGAAACAATATTTTAGGGAAAAAAATGAAATGACTCCTTAGAAGATGCTAGAATCCAGAGCATGATTGGAAAACACTCTTTTAGAGCTACAAATAGATACTCCATAGTGAGAGAAATGAATACCCATCCTTGTACATTGGAACAGCTATACCAAGGGTTATGGAAAAGTTGACAGAAGATTACTAGAAAGAGAAATAATTTGAAAAGTTCCAATATGACACAGACATCACTTGTGCCTTGAGGTAATGTGCCCAAGAAATATATGGAATTAGTACACTAAGAGTAAGCACAGGAAAAAATGGGAATAATAAATGGGAGCAGGCAGATAATAATAGATGAAGTTTAGGCCTGGGATGACCTGGTGGGATAATATGTCCTTGATGAGTGGGACTATGAAACTAGATGAAGTTCTGAAGGTGGGAAGGTTTGAACGGTGAGAATTGTGGTAGACCCATATTAATTTGATTTCATATTTTTTTGTTATAAGAGAAAGTGAAAGCCTAAATCTGAAGGAGTATTTTCCAAACTCATACATCTGCCCCAGAAGGGAAAGTGAAAGAACAGAAGATAGGCAGATTCTAGGAACGGTTTGATACTACCTGTGTTAGAACAGAAAAGGATATCCTTAAGAAGCAGTGTGAACCATTAGAAACTCAAATAAACTTTCCTGAAAGGAATGGGGGAACAACAGATGGAAATAGGACATAAAAGTGTACTAGATTTCTTCCACTTACTCCTCTAGATCTGTTGTCCATCCTTCCAGGATCTGCTTTGTGCTTCTGGAGGTGGATCTCTCTCAGGCTGCTTTACCCTCTAGATCTAGTTAAGTGTGGCAAATGGCAGGTCCAGCAGGGATCGGAGGACAGAACTGGAGAGAGGCTGAGGTATTTACTTATTGGCTCCCTCCCTGACAAGCTGCAGCTTGGCAGTGGCTGCATTTCCCTCTCTATAGCTCTTTCACCTTATCCCTTCACCTTGGGCTGGTAATAGCTTTCTTGTATACCTCCCTTGCAGATTTTACCTGCCCCCAAATCCTCAAACATAGTGCTCAAAGGAAAACTGAAAATTTTAGAAGTTTTTAGGTATGCAGATAAGCAAAGAAAGATACCACAAAGGAGATCTGTTGACTGATGCTGTCATCACTGCAAATCTCTAAACTTTGCAGTAATAGAATTATTCCTTGCAAGAATGTCTTGAATGTCATTCTTCCAGAGATATTCAGTGCAGGGTTGGATTTTCTCCCAGGAAGAGTAAATATGTGGTATCAAAATTAACCTCCCACTAGGAGCCTAATCCTCTCCCCTCTGAGTTGAAGGGCACAAATGAGGACCTCCCAACTATGGCAGAGACTGTCTGGTGTCCTTGCAAGCTGAACCCAGAGATCTATGTCATCTGCTGTTTCCCCTTTATAGCACTGAGTCTATGCTGTGGTAACACTAAATACTCAGATCTAGGGATATAGAAATGCAGGCATTAGCTGCTTTAAAGTCTATATTTTGTCAGTATGGGACTAGTGCTATGAAAATGTTATATGTTCTACTAACTCTTTTAGTTCTTTAAAAGTGAGACATATGCAAGACTTGACATATAATTAAACTTGGGAGGGTCTGAGAGAGTTACACTCATACTGTGGCTGGAAACCAAGGCAATAACTACTGAAAATCCACAGTCCTCCTAACTATCATGAATCTCCCAACTTCAGATTAAGCAAAATGAAAAAGTCAGAGGGATTATAATATAATAATCATATAGATTTAAAATTCCTTGAACTGTGAATTTAAAAAGATAAGAGAATTTGATTTTGGACTTTAACTTGCAAAAAGATTAGTTTTTGAACATTATTTTCTGCCTGGAAAATTCATAGCTGGAGGTGATTTATCCTCAGACTTGGGAACAGTTATTGCTGGTATTCATGGAGCACAGTATTTGTATATTGTTATTTAATAGTATTGTAGAACCTCTGATGAGCTGTATTAGGTATCATAGCTGGGAAAGTTTGGGATGGGAAATGGAATAGAGAATACATTTTTCAGCTTTGGAGTTAATTGGATTAATGAACTGCAGCAATGTATTTCAGAACTCTTGGAGAGCAAAGTGCTAAACCGCCCCTCAGCAATCACAGAAAAACCCACAAAGAAGCACTGTTTGGCTTTGGGAGGCTGACCTCAGGGAGATGGGACATACTTCTGACCTTCTCCCCTCTCATCTGTTTGGATGTGGAATGAATGCAGAAGTTCTCAACTAAGGCTGCTCATTAGAGTATCCTGGTGAGCTTAAAAAATCCCAAACCCATGCCACTTCTCAGACTTACTAAATCAGAATCTTTGGAGGATGAGACCCAGGAATCAGTATTTTTAAAGTTCTCTCAGTATTTGCAATGGGGCTAAAGTTGAGATCACTTGCTTAAGGTCAAGAAATGAAAGGGAGGCAGGAAGAAGGAAGGAAGAAAGAAGGAAGAGACCCCAATGAGTGTTAGGTTGAAAAAGAATATGTCCCCTTTTTCTGTTTCCAGCTGGGGTAATTTTGAAGTGTAATAATCCTGGCTACTGTCTGATCTCATTCATTGCTCCCCAAGGTAATAAAACCAAATTCTGCCCCAAAAGTTTGGGCATACATTTGTCTTCTCTTTTTCTCCTTTGAAAGAAGTGTCTACTCTCATCTGGCTAGAGGTAAACTTAGTGTCAAATGCCTTTTGGTTTTTGGTGAGGCCTGTGTTGTTCCATTTCTGCTGGTGTATGGATGCATAGGATTAAATCAAGGCTTAGATGTGAGAAAAGCCATTTGGTTGAGGATTTAGTTATGTTCTCCAAACAGGTTTATCAGTTAAAAACAAAAGTTGATACTTTTTACCTTTGTGAATATGACTTCTGTATTTTTCTTTCAATTTTTTCTCACTTTAAGAGAGGAACAGAATAAGCCAGGACCCAGGGTGGACTGATACATGTGGATGCCACAGGCAGGCTAATAATTTGGCCACTCTCTAAATCAATATTTTAAAAATATTTGTTCAACACATATAAAGAAGGGGGAAAGCTTATATTGTATGAATAAAATTTTTATGCCTCTACCTTTATGTCCAAAATTACATGCATTATATCAAATGAACCTAATGCTTTAACTTATTTGGTTTATCATTCATTTGTAGGTCTTTATGGCACTTGTGGCTGGATAGCATTAGTCACTCAGACTCACTAAGGACAGAAGTAGTTTAAGTAGAAATACTTGCTAAGTAGTATTCAACATATCTTGGAAGTTACTTTTTTAATCTTATATGTAGGAAACTTGTTGGTTGTTCCTACTTTATCTTCATTTTTTTGTTTGAAATTTCCTGAACCAAATTCTTCAGTGTGATACTATGAGGTTTATAATATAGACAGTAGCAAGTCACTAATTTGTAGCAAAGGGCCTTACACAATGTTAATGGGACTGCCAGCTTCAGATTACTGTAGCTGCATCATGAAATGTGCACTTGTACCTTGCAAAAATAGTCAACACAGAGAGATCGGCACCTGTAAGAGCACATTTTGAAATTTTCACATGAGGATACTGCCTTCCTCTATGTGAGCTGGACCACATTGCTCTTGTGATGTAGTCATGTGTGGAAATTGACACCACAATTCCAGTATATTCTCTGATGCTTTAATGTCCCTTGTAGGCTGATTACACTGGACACCTACCTTTCTGGCTTCTCTCTTAATCAGGGACTAATCAGGATGTAAAAGGAGAGACTGCCAGCCAAAATGCTGCAGAGAGGCTAGGCTTCAAGTTAAATGTTTGGATTATTCAGTTCGAGTTGCAAGTTCTGATGACAGTGGCTGGGTTAGAAATGGTGGGCCAGGGATCATGTGCATGACTTTTAATGAAAGGTCCAGAGGACCTATCAGGTGGACAAATGTGGAGTGAATTCTGATGATGAGATGTTTATATAGTGTGATGAGTTTTTACTTCATTAATGGAGGCATTAAAATGTTATGTATCTAGGTTTTCTAGGAAAATTAGTCTAGAGTCGAAGTAAAATAAAGTATTTTCCAACACTGAGATACAATGGACTACAATAGGCTTTAATAAAGTAATTAAAAACTATTCATGTGTGTGGCCTATCAATATTATTTTATCAATTGTGTTATATAAACTTATTTTTATTATGATATTATATTAATATGTAACTGGATTATTGACAATAAGACTCTCCTTTTATGTCCCATTAATCTAGAGAAAATCAGAAATTAACATCTGCAAACATAAGTGATAAAACACTGGATTATTTGAATCACTTAAGTACCAGCTGAGTTGACTGCTTTATAATCTCTTAGTCCTTGTATTAAAACCAATCACTGCTCTTTTATTCCATCTCCAATCAGGTTCAAAAAGTAATCTAAAACCACTTTAAAACTTAGGTATGCTTGTGTTGTAGGTCAAACCCTGTTTTACATGTAATTAACTACAAGGCTCCCTCTCAATCTAGAGTTTTCTTCCTAATGAAATTTGTATTACTCTTTTCATTAGTGGTACTTTATGTAACTTTCCTTACTACTCAACCATGGAAGATGAATAGGAGCTGAGTATTGTTCATTCCTAGTGGTTGTATAAATTAAGGACTTTACTCATAATAATTCAAGATTATGTCTATTTCATCTCTACATCCCCAGTATAATTTCTAGCATAGGGTACATATTCAATGAATGCTTGTTGAATAAAGGAACATTTTTTCCTGAAACTTCTACCCACCAACTTTCCTTGAAACACGTCAAGAAGTTCAGCTTTTTGAAAATGTATCAGCTCCTATCTTGTTTTAAAATGCAGAATAACCCCATAAATGGAACCAATAGTACCTTGATAATCTTTAGAAGGGTTCCACATATGATGAGAATCTGACATTATTTTTGAGTGTGGTGTAGATTGATAATGTAAAATTAAGAGTGGTTAAATTGGCTGAGGTTTACTTTGTTCAGCAAGTCAGCTTCCTAGTCATTATGAGTTGGCAGTAATATGGTGGAGCATTTGGATATATAAAAAGAAACTTGGCAGATCCTGTCTGGTTTACACATTGAAAATTTGACAAGTTTAGCAAAGACTAATTACTGATGAAATTTTAGGAAAAGACAGGAAGTGTGAATACTCACTTTTGTTATGATTAGTTTTCTTCCCCACTGTGTTCTTTATGTTGGGTTAATTTCTAGGGATCTGTATTTAAGTATATGAGCCATTCTCTTGTCCTTTCCAGCCTGTTATTTAGCCCATTGAGTGAACATTTGCCTTCAGATACTGTAATTTAGAATATAGACTTTCTTTTCATTCTTTTTTATAGTTTCTATTTTTCTGCTAAGAATCTCTACTTTCTGATTAAGATCACATTTCTATTTGTCCTTAATGATACTTATTATAATATTTATTTCAAAGCCATTGTCTGAAAATTCTGACATCTGTATTATCTCAGGGTCTGTTTCCACTCACATTTTTTCCCTGGTTCTGTTCCACATTTTCCTTCTTCTTTGTATATCTAGAATTATTTATTATATATTATGTATTGATACATTGTAAGGAGCCTGGATTATGTTACCTTCCTTTAAAAAATGTTGGGATAGATAATTTTTTTGATGTCTCTCTTTGATCTCTTTAGGCTTGGTTTTTAGCTTTCTTAGAGTTCAGCCTTTCCATGATGATGAAAATGTTCTGTATCTGTAGTCCAGCCACTAGTAACACTTAGTTATCAAGTATTTCAAATGTGGCTAATGAGATGAATACAAATGAATTTTAAATTTTATATAATTTAATTAGTTAAAATTTAAATTTAAATTGCTGTATGTGTTTAGAGCTACTGTATTGGCTAGTGCAGGTTTAAATTAAATCTTACTCTAAGGTATGGTCCTTTCTCATAGACTTTTCATGCATTTCAGTGCATGTCTGGTATGGATGAGTCTCTTTATTCTGACTCAGCCAGAGCACCAGTGGTCTCCCAATACTGTGTAACTCTAGCATCTCTAACTACCATTCTCTGCCAGGCTTTGTGGAGTCTTGTCCTGCATGTGCACAGCCCAGCCCCTGGACAAGGACCTGTATGGAACCTTCAAACAGCCTTATACCACTGACTTGCTATAATTAGGATTTGGAATTTTTAGCATATTTTGATTTTGCATATTTCATTGGTTTGTTACTGTGTCTAAACATGACTATAAAATTGTGATCTTTAGGTCTTAAAAATTAAGGTAGGCTATAATGATGACTTTTTGGCTACTTCCTCCCTGTTCCCAAAGCAATTTCATGCCCCCATATATGTCTTATCACATTCCTCTGGTATTATGTACATGTCTGCCTTCCCAGCTAGTCTGAGTTACTTAAGAGCAGGAACTGTGCCTTTTCTAATTTTTCTAGGTACTTTTCTTCAGTACCCAGAACCTGATGGATGTACAGTGATGTTGTATTTATTGAATTATAGAGGAATTGACAGAAGGCAGGAGAAACTGAACTAATGACAGGGACAGACAAACCAGAACTGCAAAAGCAAGTCTGTGCTCAAGTGGGCCGAAAGAGGCAGTCTGACAGACATTGGGTTCCCCAGGATTTGCCTAGAGATTATTGCACACTCACAGTCTCTTTAAAAAGGTAGAATTTTAAAAAGACTGATCCCCAAGATTACTCCAGTGTTCCAGTGGGGTCCTAAGAGAACAACAGATCTTGATGGCAGCAAAGGAAAGTGAGACAGGCACACTTGTGAATACATCTTCATGCCCATAGTAGAGATAATAGCTAACATACTTTGACTCATTATCATGTTTGTCATTATATAAGTCTGTCACAACAACTCTGTAACTTAGGTATTATTATTATCCCTGTTAAAGAGAGAAAGAGAACTTTACCAGTTTACAGAAACTAACACTTCTCAGAGAAGGGATCCAACCAGGCAGTGTGACTCCAGAACCCATGCCCTTAGCCTCTACATGATCTGGCCTTTTGTATTCCTTTCTAGTTATTGTCTTGACATAGAGAAGAATGATGAATATATGATTATTTATCAGCAATTTTCAGCATCAGTTTTTCAGCCAATATACCTACTTCACAGGGCTCTTCTAAATATCAATAGTTAAAAGACATAGTATATAAAGTCTTAGTTAAAGAAACTTCAAATTTTGTTGGACAAATAAAACATAGAGCTAAAAGTTTAATAAGACCCTGGCTGATATAGCTCAGTGGATTGAGTGCCAGCCTATGAACCAAAGGGTCACTGGTTTGATTCTCTGTTAGAGCACACGCCTGTGTTGCCGGCTGGGTCACCAGTATGGGCGCATGAGAGGCAACTGCACATTGATGTTTCCTTTCTCTCTAAAAATAAATAAATAAAATATTTTTTAAAAGTTGAATAGGATATAAAACATATGCTAAATATAATTATAAATTATATACTGATTGTCAAACTTTATTATTATATAAGATACTTGGATAAAATAAGTATATAAATTAGCCATATTACAGATTGATCTAAGTTTTGTGGTGCCTAAAGTTTATACAATTTGGGGGCTTTCCATTCAAAATTATTAACATAAAATTAGTTCTAAATGAATATTTATTTGGAATAAGAAAAGAATCACAAAAATGCACATTTATAAAAGCTGACAACATAAACATCATAAATTCCAGAAAAAAATAACATGAAATTTTCATTAATTAAATGCCTGTCACTGCTGCCATACTTATTCTTCATATAATTTTTGACTACCTACTCTTTGCCCATCCCTTTTATTACAATTATTTTATAATTTATTCTATTTAAGGTGGTAGAATTGTACTTTATTATTCCTAGTTGATCAAATTTGTTTTTTATTATTGTAGGTTTAGAAAAGTTTCTTTCAGGTTCAGAGTTTGTTATTTTGATATTGTCTAAGTAGCTGTAGGCATACTTGCCATGTGTTGTATACTTACAGGTTTGTGCCCTGTAAGCAAAGGCATTCTGATAATTCCTTTTTGTGTAATTCCTTTTTTTAAAAGAAAATAAATGTCTAATGCATTTCTAACTTCAAGTGTTGCATTATTGGATATATTTTGGATAGGAGGAGGTTTTTGTTTTGACTTGGGGTTGATGAAGACCAAATTACCTGGTTACAATATCCACATTTGATTTTGTACAGACTAGTTTCCAGTTAGTATGTTTAAACCATGTATTGCTTCCACATGCATTCTTCTGGTGCTGGGCACTGCAGGATATGTGCATGTTGTTGGACCACATCTGGCTCCACACCACTCTGTCACAGTGACTGGGGAGTTGGCACAGTACCTGACAAGAGTACTCCTGGAAGCCATTCCTACTTCAGGAAGGCTAACAGTAGCTTAACTGTGTAAAGAAATGATCATGAATCACATAAAAATACCCCCCTATACCTAACTAAACATATCCCACTTTGGCTTCTTGAATGCCTACTGTGACTCCAATGTCTTCTGAGAGGAGGTGAGAGTGGAGAGAGAGAGAGAGTGATTTTCACTGAGTAAGGTTAAAGTATCTTACTGGTACAAATCTGGCCGCAACATATGACCATAAGTTGTTACAACCCCTCCCAGAATTTTAGGAGGGATACATGTGAGGGGCTGTAAAGCCCAACTTCGTTAGCTTTACGATAAACCTAGGTACCTGGTGCCTAGAATAGTGCCTAAAACTGTATAAATTGTGTGATGAATGAATGAGTGAAGATACGAAGAGCTCAGTGTCGTAACAAAACTCTGAAAACATCCTGTGGGGCTTAAATGTGGGCAAGGTGACACCAGGGAAGCTTTTCCAACTGCATTTGATAGAGAAGAGGCAGCAGAGACCTTTGAAGTGGGAAACAGCATGAGGTTGAGACCTGAGTGCAGGGCAGGATTGCAGAGTTGTGAGTTTGTGGCAGATGCTGGAATTCACAGGAATTTGTCATTTTTCTCCAGTGGTTCTCCTGCCACACTGTAACAGCTGCTCATTTGTTTCAAAATTGGTGTTTCTTCAGCTCTCTAACCCTTAGAAACTGCTGTGAGAAGAAACTGTTGTAGCAGATTGTATTCTCCAAGATGACCACAATAGGCTCTCTCATCCTGCCTGCAAGCTTTTCTTATAATATGATGTTGACATTCTGCCCACTGAAAAGTGGGTGGAAGGGTAAAAGGTGGTTAGCTCCTCAAGTATTTTTACATGGTGACACTAAACAGAGCAAAAATTTCCTTCATACACAGTCACATTAATCAAAGTACAATTTTGTGGTTTCTGTTTTTAGGCATTTGCTCTCCTTTGGTCTGTATGACATCTTTACTTTCTTATGAGTGTAGTCACAGATGCAGGTGCTGCCAGCTTTGCTTTTACTTATTCAACAAGTATTTATTGAAGACTTGTCAGGCACCGTTCCAGGCACAGGTGACACAGCCATGAATAAAACCAAAAGTCTCTGCTTGCATATAGCTTATACAACAGTAGAAGGACATAAATATACACACCCATATATAAAATAATGTTATATGATATGGATGTTATACAAAAAGATAAAGCAAAGTAAGGGGGCAGAATGTGATAGGGTTCTTTTAAGTAGGATCATTTCATATCACTGCTGCTAGGAGACAATCGAATAATAAGAAAACCATGAAAATATCTAGGGGAACAGTGTTCCAGACAAAAAGAACAAGGGTAAAGGCCCTAAAGTATTTCATGCATTACCATTCTCCCCAAGCAAAGGTTGCATTAAATGCTTTAAGGAGGGGATCTGGGTGTAGCTGCTTCATTATGACCATCTGCCAACTGAAGAGTCAACTTCCCAAAGGAAGCTACAGATCTGCCTACTATGAAACAGAGATTGACAGTGGGTCCTGGGAGTTTTCATCATTCAACTCACGCACATATATCAGGACCATTGCTCCAAGGCGCTACTCCTCTGAAGTTCTTTGTAACACAGGGGCCAGTTTTTGTCTCTAAATAGGTTGCTGAGTTCCTTGCTGTGCTGAACCTCAGCCCCACTTGTTGCTAGAGTCTTACTTTTTATCAATGTTACTATTTACTTGCACACATAGGTTTTATTTTTATGGATCACTGACCCGAGGAACAGATAGTTTCTGTTCTGTTTAATTGCCTATTTACTGCATCTGTTCGCTGAGATGTGTAGTGTGAGACAGTTTGGGAATTCTGGAAAAAGTATGAGTTCTCTGAGGTCAAACTCATCTACCACTTAATAGCAATATGGCCTCAGGCAAATGATGCCTCTCTAGGTCTCAGCTTACCCCTCTATCAAATGGCTATAGGTCCTTCTTGATGCCAGGTCTCATCAACTCCTGAATATGGTAATATTATATTACCTTAACTGGCCTGAAAGATAGGGTAAGAGATGTTTATATGCACAGTAAGCTTGCTCCCTAGAGGGTGGCACTCTGGTGGCAGACACACTGATTTCCAAGATCACTCACTCAGTTGTCCTCTTGGCAGGCAGATACTGCTTACTTGCTCTTGAGAAAGTCATCAATCTTGTTACTGGGTACAGAGGCTGCGAGAAGACACAGATTGAGCAGGCTTCTAACAAATGGCTCTCAAACACTGCTCATTAAGCAATATTATATGGGTGGATCTGAAGGCACTCAGAGGCTTAGATACCTGGCTTAGAGGCTTTGTCTGATTTTTCTAAAGTTTGAGGTTTAGTGTTCATGTGGTGACAGTCTCAATGAATAAATGTGGACAGCTCCTAGGAAGCACTGTATTTCCAGGAGACAGCAAATAATACACAGGGTCCACAGACTTGTGGGATTGACATTTAAAAAGTTTTCACATCTAATATTTCACTTTTCCTAAAACCTTTGTGAGCCAACAAGCCATAAACAATAGCCAGTAAATCCTGTCTTCACTGAACACTGAAATGTCTCTAATGAGAAAAGCCATCCTTCAGAATGGATGGCTGGGAACACAATTACTGACTCACAAGGGGGTATCTGTGCTGTTATTCAAACAGAATGCTGTGATGAGCCTACTGATGTACCATCCTTACTAAATTAAATGAGGACACAAGTGAAATCCCTCAGTGATCTGACTCTCTAGTCTAGGGACTTAACAAATGAGTGGTTTGGATGGTAGGGCTCTTGGTAGAAAAAATTATCACTTATTTTGGATATTCTCATCTTAATCTGTGTTTTTTCTTGCATGTGCCTACATTGTTATTTTTTAATTTTAAACATTTAATTTTTATTTATAATATATCCACTTGGATTATATCTTTTAAAAAAATTGTTCAAGTACAGTTGTCTCTATTCCCCCTCACCACTCCCCCAACTCCAGTCATCCCCACCTCCCACCCCTGATCCCACTCCCTTTTGGTTTTCTCCATGTGTCCTTTATAAATGTTCCTGAAAACCTTTCCCTCCCTTTCCCCCCACTACCCTCCACCTCCTCTCTGGTTACTATTAGTCTGTTCTTAATTTCAATATCTCTGATTATATTTTGCTTGCTTGTTTGTTTTATTGATTAGGTTCCACTTATAGGTGAGATCATATGGTATTTGTCTTTCACCACCTGGCTTATTTCACTTAGCATAATGCTCTCCAGTTCCATCCATGTTGTTGCAAAGGGTAGGAGCTCCTTCATTCTTTCTGTTGTGTAGTATTCCATCATATAAATGTACCATAGTTTTTTGATCCACTCATTTACTGATGGGTGCTTAGGTTGCTTCCAGCACTTGGCTATTGTAAATTGTGTTGCTACGAACATTGGGGTCTTAGGTTCTTTTGGATTGGTGTTTCAGGGCTTTTAGGGTATATATAATCCCAGCAGTGGAATTGCCAGACCAAAAGGCAGTTCCATTTTTAGTTTTCTGAGGAAATTCCATACTGTTTTCCACAGTGGCTGTACCAGTCTGCTTTCCCACCAACAGTGTACTATGGTTCCCTTTTCTCCACATCCTCTCCAACACTTGTCTGTTGGTTTGTTTATGTTGTCCATTCTGACCAGTGTGAGGTGGTATCTCATTGCGGTTTTAATTTGCACCTTTCTGATGTCTAGTGATGCTAATCATCTTTTTGTATGTCTCTCGGCCTTTCGTATGTCCTCCTTGGAGGAGTGTCTGTTCAAGTCCTTCACTCATTTTTAAATTGGGTTTCATGTGCCTGTATTGTTGCTGTGGTATCTGCCTGCAATGCAGCCAGATAGCTGCCAAACAAGCCACCTCCATGCTAGTAAAACCCTTTGTGGACTGCTCAGGGCACATTGCAGAAAAGGAGAGCATGTATAATTGGGCCACTGGTGACTCCTAAATCCCACCCCTGTACTGGAAAGGTACTTTCTACCCACTGTTCCTGCAGTGGGAGCCATTTTAAAGAATGCAGTCTTGAGAAAGTAATGTGTTATAAAAATGACCTGGACTAAGTATATGACTGAACCCAGTTAAGACCTTTTAAGATTCTGGTGCAGAGATATACTTGTCTTGAGGCCACCCAAGGCAAATCTCATATGATAGCTGGTTATTAAACCTACCAACTACCAAAACAATCTTTGTGAGAAAAGTAGAACAGATATTTTCTTTTCTCTTCTCTTCTCATCTATTCATTCATTCATTCATTCATCAGTTATCATTTATAAAACACCTACTGTGTTTCAAGCAGGAATAGATGTTTTCTTTCATATATATTACATCATTCAATTCTCAAGGTAACTTGAAAGGAGTCCTCAGAGTTCCCATTTCCATCTGAGACAGGCTTATCGTAGGAAGGATCAAAGCAGGGCTGATATTCAGCAAGTGTATACCAAAGTCAGTATACTTTTTGTTAAACATTAAAATGTTTCCAAATCTTTGATAAATAGTGTCTGGAGCTCCTGAAGCATGCCCATCCCCTTTCCCTGGTCTGTTTCCCCTGAGTC
Source organism: Phyllostomus hastatus (assembly GCF_019186645.2). Classification (NCBI taxonomy): domain Eukaryota; kingdom Metazoa; phylum Chordata; class Mammalia; order Chiroptera; family Phyllostomidae; genus Phyllostomus; species Phyllostomus hastatus. Next base: position 4,805,278 of record NW_025333530.1, read on the forward strand.
CTTCCCATCATTTAATAACTAACTGGTCAGCACTTAGCACACCAGGGAGCTGCCAGGACCTTGCTCCAGCATGACAGCCAGTGTTGATTCTAACTGGTCAGTGCCCCTACCATCCTGGCCAGTAAGTATTTGAATATCATTCCCGGACAGAAGGGAAATTAAACTTCAAAAAGTTTAAGTGGGTTGTCCAGAGTTCTAGGAATAATCCTCTTGTTTTTCAGCAGAAAAGATCGAAATCCAAGTCTTTCGACTCTAAGTTGTGTCTTTTTTGTTTGTTTCACAATGCTACCCTACATTGCAGTGAATGGAATTGGAAATATTAGGTCTACAGGCTTTACATTTTTCTCTATAAACAAAATTTAAAACTTTATATGGCTTATTTCTCAACAAATAATTTAATAAATACTTCCAGCCTGATTGGTTAAAATTTTAATGCTTTTACCAAACAGAAGCAAATATGGGAAACATCAGCTGCAAACACTTTGGTTGTGATATTCTTGGAATTTGTGGGGCATTTACCATGGTGGGAAGTAGCACACTCTCTGTAAGGAGTATGCCTCTATTCTCAAGCATGTCTCATTTGATCTTCTCACCACTCTGTGAGCACAACCTCCTCTGGCAGGATTGTCCCTGAAATTTCTGAGCATTTGTAGCACCATCGCTGCTTTAAGCAGGGCCTATTCTAAATGTAGAGTTCAAGACTGGGAGAAGGAGTTTCAAATCTGGGCAAAGGAAGTGCCTACCTACAGGGCTTCATAGTTACTGAGTATCAGAGCTGAAAAGGCTTTAGAAATGTCCTAAATCATCAGTCAAAATGTTTTAAGTGGTAACTATGAACTAGGCTATGAGAGACTCTGAGCATAAAGAACTAAAAATCAGTTTCTACTCATATTGAATTCAAAGGCTAACTGACACAGAGACCAGTAGAAAGATGTAAGTATACACTCTAACATAGCTTTTATGGGAATTGGAAGAGAGAGCTGAGTATGGAAGTAAAAACATTTTGCCAAGCAGCCTAAGCACTTTCCATGGTTAGAATAATCCTCCTTTTTTTTTTTTTTAGCAGAAGAAGCCAACTGTGGGTTGAACCAGGTTCAGGTATTACTAGATGGATATGGAGGGAGGAAAAAGGGTGACTATCACATGTATTAGCCCGAAAGTGGTTCAAATGATGGATCACATCATCTAGGTAATGGAAGGATGTGAGGCTGACAGTTTGGGAAAAAGTGGAGGTCCCATTGCCTGGATGTCTTAATAAAGTAAAAGTTTAGGAACAGAAGTGACAAATGTTCAGGAGTGAAATAGAAAAAAAAGGTCCAAGGAGTGACTGTGTGAGAAACTTGAGGTGTGGTCGACTAAAGAAGCAGCAGCATTTTGTGGACAAGCCAGGCTTCAGTCAAAGCTTGATGGAGAAGGGAGTGTTCTGTGAAGAGGTTGAGAATATTGTGTGATTTGGAAGTAAGAATTCAGAGGAGGGAGCTTGTAGGAGGATTGGAGTATTGGGTTGCAACTGGAGGAAATAAAGCACAGGGAATGCAGGTGTGAATGGATAAATGATGCCTGGCTGGCATTTTGGGCAGGAGTTGAGGATGGGAAGGAGATAGCACTAGCATAATTTCCAAATGAAATACTCATTGAGATTGTTTCAGTGCGGCAGGGGCTGAGGTCCCAAATGGAGTCAGGAACTCAGAACACATGTCAGAAAATGTGCTTTTGTCTCAGGTTCCAAAGTGGACGTGGGAGAGAGTGTCAGTGTGTCTTCTTATATATTCTTGACTGGCTGAACAAAAGATAGCTTTGCTGTGTTCCAAGAATCCTTACCTCAATTTGGAGAGCTCATATTTCTGGGAGAAGTCAGCTGATGTCTGGGTGGATTCTGCTCTATAGAGGGGATTCCAGCCCAAGTGAGCAGACAGTGGCATTTGGGCGTTCCCAGGATCTTGTGCTCATGCAGCATCATCATCAGCCATCAGCTATCTAAATGTGTTATGTGTTAAATATGAAATTCCCCCTATTGAAAAGATATGGTTTCTTGGAAATTCTACATCAGGTATATTTTATTTCAATTTAGTTCAAAAGTCTAAAAGTTAGAAAAATGTCATCTCTAGAGGGGGCATTCTATTGACTTTACTCTCGTTTTGGAGGTTTCATAGTTATTTCAGACAGAGCAGAGTCAGTCTCTCTCACTAAATGGTGAGCTCTTGAAGGCTGGTTTAGAAGAGGTATTCAATAAATGTTTTTAGAGCTAATAGCAAGTAGTTTACCACTTCTTGGTAGGATTGGACAAGTGTTTCTTCTGTAATAATGCCTCTTTCAACAGGCCCTTCTCTTCTGATTTTGCTGTCTCCAACCTCATGATAGCACAAACTCAAACATCTGGAGTGCAGAATGTGCCATTCAGTGTCTCCCATGATAATGACCAATGTCTTCCCAACTCAATCTTTCATTTCTTCTTTATGAGAACCTACCTTTCTAGCAAAATTGATCTACTGACTATATTTTGTTCCTGCCTTGGACTTTATCACCCTTATTTCATATTTCATATTTCATATTTCATGTTTCTTTTGCTTGGAATAGCAACCTCTTCCTTCTGCTTAAATTTTCCTTTTAAAACCAGTACACATTAATGATGTCTTGTGGTATTGACTATAAATGCAGTGAGAGCCCACTTGAGGTAAATCCAGTCATTCAGTCACTCAACCAACATTTATTGATCTTATACAATGTGTTATCCACTGTTTGAGGTACTCTTAGGCAGCAATAATAATAATAGCTAAAACATATGTACTAGGCACTATTCTGTATTACATATAATTACTCACTTAATTCACATAATTAATTTAAATCAAATAATATTACTTTAATGTAAATGTGAACCAGATACAGTGTGCTCTTGTGAGACACACCGTCCTACTGGGGGAAACAGAAAGTTAAAGGCAATCATGATATGGTTTGGTAACACAGTTAATCACATGCTGCTATGGGTTTACATATGGTATGGTATTGGTTTTATATTACTGTGTAATAAATGATCACAATTTAGTGGTTTAAAGCAGCACTTCATTATCTCATAATTTTTGTATGTCAAAAGTATAGGCATGGCATTTCTGTATTCTTTTCTCATGGTCTTGTTGACCTGAAGTCAAAGCATCAGGTTGCATCTCATCTGGGGCTCGAGGTTCTTGTTCAAGATCACTGTTATTGGCAGAATTTATTTCCTTAAGGGTGTAGGACTGAGGTCTCTATTTTCTTGCTGGTTGTCAACTGTAGTTCTCTTTCATCTTCTAGAAGCTTTTCTAAGATTCTTTCTGTCTTCAAGCCAGCAATGGCACATCAAAATTCCTTCATGATTCAAATTTCTTACTTCCTTTTCTGTAACCAACCAGAAGAAACTCTGCCTTTAAAGGACTCCCGTGGTTAGCTCAGTCCCACATGGATATCTCTCTTCTAGTTAAGTCACAGTCAACTGATTACTAACTTTAGTGACATTGGCAATATCTCTCTTGCCATGCAGTGTAACACAGTCACAGTAGTAACATCCTGTCATAGTCACAGGGAGGGAATTATATGTGGGAGAAGGTTACTGGGGGACATCTTGAATTCTGCCTGTGGACACATAGGATGAACACTTCACCTGATTTTGGGATTAGAATGGGGGTAGGTGGAACAGGAGAAAGCTTTTCAAAGGAAGTGATATTTAGGCAGATAACTAAAGGGTTTATAGAAATTAGCCAGGTAAAGAAGGACAGAAGTGAAAATGTGAAAAGGGGGTTCCTGAATAATGTGGTAGGGGTGATAATTAATATCAACCAATGTTCATTTTGCTTCAGACATTTCTTTTCTACCCTGAAATCTTTAATTTATTTCATGTTTTTGTTTTTGATATTTCCCTCTACACCATAACCCTTCTATTTATTTTGGATATTATCTAAGGCAGGCTGAGCTTAGAGCTTCAGGAAAGGGATGAGTCAATATTCAGATTTTGTGTTCTGTAGCAGACCTAAAACTCATGGTAGAGCCAGAAGACAAAACACAAAAGTTTTTTCCATCTAAAAAGTCAAAACCCTGAAGGACTCAGACATAGAGTTTTGAATTAGAAGACTGAGACTTTGTCAAAGACAGTTTATCCAAATGAGAGGGGATAAATTCTCCCTGGGAGAAGAAGAAAATTAAGGAGAAGAGCAGTAGAGTGAGAAGCTGCTGTGGGCACCTGTAAGGGGAAATGTACCTTGTACTTGGTCTGTCCTCTGTCTGGGTGAGGATGATAGAATCACCATACAAATTGCAGGGTCTGAGAGCAGAGGGGATCTGGGTCCTGCTTCCCCATTTGGAGTCTTGGGAAGCCATTCAGCTTATCAGAGTTCCCTTGCCTCCAGGGCAAGAGGGCATTTGTCAAGAAATGGCTGTGAGGTATGTCTAGACAAAGAAACCTGAGATAACTTCCTTTGATTTTCTACCATCTTGGTGATGCTGTGAGTATAAACCAGCAGGCCTGAGCAGGCTTTGTAGAGAGAAAGACAAGATGCTGGGTTTGTCTGTAGAACTAGGGACCACATGGGAACTCACACCCCACAGTAGAAGTAAGTAGGGAAAGACTGATCATGGGTCAGTGGGGGAGCATACAGTAGCAGGTGCTGGAAGAACAAGTGGACAATGCCAAGGTGATCAGATTGTCCTCACTCATACCTCAACTTCAGCATTATGTAAGCCTTCCTGAAATTTAGATGCAATCCTGAGAGACAGAGAAAGCTGAAGATCTGGAAATGTCTGAGAAAATTCTGATGTGAGCAAGAAAAACCAAATGTGACTGGTTAAATTACTACCTCTAGTTGAAACAGTGGCTTGAGCTAGAAATAACATTTAATTATGGAAAAATAAAAAGAATTACATTCCTAGAGGTATAAGCTTGGGGCCTGGGAAACTTGTACCCACTGAAAACTCCTGAAAATGGTGAAATTGTTGTGATTAAGAAGGCTGGAGATTGATGAACTTGAGCTGAATTTGAAAGGATTTGCAGGACAGGACAGTGGGTGGAGGGGAAGCAGAAATGAATAGGGAGCATAAACAAAGAAAGAGAGGCATAAATGGGGGGCACAGAGGGGTGGGTGCCTCATTGGGGCACAGAATTCTTTCATGGAAGACAGATGGTTGGACATGGAGGATGGCATCAGATTACAAAAAACCTTGGTGTGTCAGGAAGAGATGGGGCTGATTAGGGTTATAAGATCTCAGCCTTCATAGAGAGGAGAAACAGAAGCCATGTTTATTGAGTGCTTTCTAAGGGCCAGAGGGAGAGGCTTGTAAAATTAGCATTTTTGAAAGATGATTTGGCATAATTGTGAGTGGTGGATTGGAAAGGGAAGAAGCTAGAGAGCAGAAGCTGAAGCCTTAATTTCCAGACTTGGGGGATGCTGATAAGGAAGGATATATTCAAGAAATGACTTGAAGGCTAAAGTTGCATAAGATGGATCTGTTAGATGAGGCAAATTTTAAAAAAATGTGATTTCCATCTTCACTTTCCAATGGTTTCAACTGCATTCTCCATAAACCTGAAGCTATTTTTAAAAAATCACAAAACATTAATAAAAAAGTAATAGCCCAAGGCTTTCCACTTTTTTCAGGTTTATTCAAGGATATCTAGTTCTCATAATCAGCTTCCAGAAAGTAGGAGCTCTACCTGCAGTGTTTCAAAGAAACATTTTAACTTTTTTCCAGGTGTTTCAAAGAAACATTTTAACATTTTTCCAGGCTTTTTGGTAGGAAAATTCCCTTAGCCACTGTTGTAGCTTGCCACATATCCAGAACTACACAGAATGTTCTTTTGTGACATATGGGGAAAGAACAATGAAAGCACAGTCCTCTGAGAGGTCTGAAATTTATGTAACTGTATGCCCACGTTTTCATGGAATTTCTGGTAACAGGACATCTGTAAGCTTGCTATCAGCAGTCTGCCACCAGCAACTGGTCCTATTTCTGAAGCAAGTCTGCATATCAGGGGTCTAAATATTTTGTGTAGAGTCAATTTTCTCTTCCTGAGGACTTGCCATCACCTACAGATACATTGGTGATGATATAGAAGTCCAGATTCTGGGTAATATGTCAGGTTTGTTGGCTACAAGCAGTAAACACAGATGCTGGCTTGCTTAAGCCGAGAGAGAGAGAGAGAGAGAGAGAGAGAGAGAGAGAGAGAGAGAGAGAGAGGGAGAGAGGGAGAGAGGGAGAGAGGGAGAGAGGGAGAGAGGGAGAGAGGGAGAGAGGGAGAGAGGGAGAGAGGGAGAGAGGGAGAGAGGGAGAGAGGGAGAGAGGGAGAGAGGGAGAGAGGGAGAGAGGGAGAGAGGGAGGGAGAGAGAGAGAGAGGGAGAGAGGGAGAGAGGGAGAGAGGGAGAGAGGGAGGGAGAGAGAGGGAGAGGGAGAGAGGGAGAGAGAGGGAGAGGGAGAGGGAGAGGGAGAGGGAGAGAGGGAGAGAGGGAGAGAGGGAGAGAGGGAGAGAGGGAGAGAGGGAGAGAGGGAGAGAGAGAGAGAGAGAGATTGGAAGAAGATTCCTGGTGTATTTCATGAGACTGAAGGAAGTTGAAAAATTAGGACAACTCTGGAGATCTCAAGCAGTAGGAGGGCAGGATGTGATGGATGTCTCTGGAGCCCTGAAATTAATGCAGTGCAAGTCTGAGACCTAGATTTCTCCCATATAAATTTCAAATTCCCAGGAGAGAATTTGATTCATCCACTTAGATGTAGGTCTCCCCTTGTATATCATTTCCAGAAGGAATATCATGTATGTCATTTCCAGTAAAGGGGTGTGTATAGGGGGATAAATGGTAACAGAAAAAGATACAATAAAAATAAATAAAAAACAAACACCAAAAAATATTTATTGAGAATCTATTGTGTCTAATATGTATATATTCAATGAATGTGGGTTTCCATTTTCTGGAGAAGAAATATAAAGTCCCTGGTGTGTGGGTTCTAATCATCAAGCTTATTAATTAAGTAAGAAAAGGTTTATAGACAGTAATTCCTCTTTATTAAGAATTAAGGCAATTGAACAAGACCCTTGATGTAAATATCCAGAGATATTTAGGCATCAAGTGACTAGGTGAACTATGAGGTAAGACTTTAAGATTGAGTCTGTAAATGTGAATTCATATAATTTTTAGGAAAATAAATAATAATACATGCTGTATCCCTTAGAAAGATTTATTTTTGACACAGAAATTTAACTTCTACACATTTATCCAATGGGAATAATATGGCATGGGTAAAGGTATTATACTATAAAATATTCAACATGGCAGGTTTAAAGTTTGGAAATGATCTGAATATTAGAACAGGGTTAGTTAAATGGATTATTATAGTACTTATATAACAGACCACCTAGCCATTATTATCATATTGTAAAGACTATTCATTGATATGAAAGGTACCAAGTAATACAAGGAGCTTACAAAACTGTATTTTTCCCATTGTTTTTTTTTTTGGTTATTGTTTTTAAAAAGTAAGGAAAATCATACATATATGAAAATGTTTGGCGATAACAGTACTCATCTCTGAATAGTGATATTAAAAGAGTCTACAGTTTTTACTTATTTTTTGTTTATATTTTCAAATTTTTCTACAGTAAAAGTATTTTTACCATGTGTAAAAAATAATTAAATATTTTTTAAAAATTCCAATGATGTCAATCTGTTTTGAAAAGCTGCCAGGCTTCCTATTTTAATTAATCAATCAGATCCTATCTCCTTTGCTATTGTCAGAATCAGAGAGGATAGTTGACCAACCTTTTTTTTTTTTCTGCTTCATAATAGAACCAGCTTTTGCATAGTTTGTCCTGCTGCTATCAGAACATCAGCACTTGGGAAGTAACTTGGGGGTTTTAGAGGGGCAAGGCCAAGAGGAGGGTTGGAAGAAACTGCAGATAAAAGTAAACAAATGAAGTGAGGCAAAGCTGGGACATGGTGCACCCACTGGGGTCTTCTTCCTCCCTATACTGCAGTTAGGCAGCCAGTAGAAACCTGTGATTTATATCTCTGCTGTCTGTGTCCTTTACATTAAGTGGATCACAGAGTTGATCATGCCTGTCCTTGAAATACTAAAGCAGGACAACAACTTTAGTTGACTTCGTACCCTGGGCAATTTTAACTTTATCTTAAAGAGTTTAAAAGGACAGAAAAAAATGAACTCCCTCAGAATATGTCAAATGCTTTTTTCCCCCTCCTTATTTCATTTTTTTAAAGATATTACTTTATCCTTTGAAATAATAATAAAAAGCTAGTAGATTCCTCCTAACCATTATGTTGGAGGAAATTATGTGAGTCTTAGCTCTCCAAGCCCATGCTTAAGTAACTCAAATGCTGATGCAGTTTCTGCTCAGTGCTTGGCAGGGTTTTCCTAAATCAGAGGGTTTATGGAGGGAGAGCCAGCTGTATGTTTGTGTGTCACTTTTCTGACCACTCAGCATTTCTGTATCTTGATTTACTTATCTGTAAAATGGAAGTAATAATATCTATTTCAAAATTTTGAAGTTGAGATATCATGCATGTAAAACACTGAGGATATTCTCTGGTGTATTAGCAAGTACTAAAATATGATAACAATAGTCAATTAGGATTATATGTTGCAGTCATGGAAAATTCAACTCAAAATGGCTTATGTCGTAAAGGAAATTTGTTGGCTGACACTATTTGAAAAGATTATGGGTAGATGTAACTTCAGGTGAGATTCAATCCACCTTCTTATTAGTGGCACCAAGGAGAATTTGTTTCTCCCTCCCATCCTAGCCACCTTCAACATCAGCCCTCTTCTCCCTTGATGCTCTAGACTCTCCTCTTTTGACTAGAGTCAAAATCTCAGATTTTCACTTTCTGTTCTAGTTGAAGAAAAAAGGTTCCTTTATGAAGTTGCAGCTTCAAGTTGCAGTGTCGTGTTTCTCTGGCTCTGATTCAGTTTCATGTTCATATTAAACATGGTGGGGGGAAATGAGGTATGTTATTGTCTGGGGTCAGTCAAGTTCTATCCCATGAGTTAAGGTTGAATTGAGTCCCACCTAAACTACATAGGTGAGAATGGAGAAGAGATAGTTTTATAAAGGAAATTTGATTATAAGGAATACTTGTTATTCCCAGAAAGACAACAGCAAACAACAGGTGTTTATTATTGTGGTTATAATTTTCATTTCCGTCTTCTGGCCAGGTTGAAGATGTAGTGAGATACACTTTGATTCCTCTCACAGCCAAAAGAAAGACAACAACATATGTAAAAACAACAACAACAAAAAACACAATCAAAACTGCCATAAAATCAAACTGTATGGAAGTCTGACAACCAAGGAGTTTGAGAAGAAACTTTCATCCATACTGGCAGGAGGGGCAGAGATGAGCAGGCAGGGTGAAGAGAACTTGTGGCAAGGCTGCCACTGGAGGACCAAGTGGGTGAGTCAGCAGCTGGTGGTCCCATACTTGTGTGTGAATAAACTGGGAGGGAAAATGGGAGTGAGATAGACTGCACAACCCAGGGTTCAAGTGTGGTCAAAGAAAACCTTAAAACCTCTGGCTGAAAAATCCTATGGGGGTGCAGCAATGGGAGAAACTCTCAGTCTCACATAAGAGGTTGTTGAGAGGTCCATGGGGTTCTAGAACATACGCAAACCCACCCACCCAGAAATCAGCACCAGAAGGGCCCAATTTGCTTGTGGGTAGCAAGGAGAAGTGACTGAAAGCTGGCGGACAGCCCAGCAAGTGGCATTGTTCCCTCTCTGACCCATCCCTCACATATAGTGCCACAGTACAGTGACTGGGTTGCCCCACTCTGGAGAATACCTAAGGCTCTGCCCCTTAGCACATAACAGGTGTGCTGAGACAAAGAAATACGGCCCTAATGAAAGAACAGATCAAAATTCCAGAAAAAGAAATAAGCAACAGATAACCAATCTATCAGATGCAGAGTTCAAAACACTGGTAATCAGGATGCTCACAGAAATGCTCACAAACTAGAGGGAAAAGTGAAAAGTATGCAAAATAAAATAAAGAAAAATATACAGGGAACCAACAGTGAAGGGAAGGAAACTGGGACTCAAATCAATGATTGGAAGCAGAAGGAAGAAATAAACATTTGACTAGAACAGAATGAAGACACAAGAATTCAAAAAAATGAGGAGAGGCTTAGGAACCTCCAGGACAACTTCTAATGTTCCAACATTCAAATCATAAGGGTGCCAGGGGAAGAAGAGGAATAGCAACAAATTGAAAACTTATTTGAAAACATAATGAAGGAGAATTTCCCCAATTTGGCAAAGGAAATAGACTTCCAGGAAGTCCAGGAAGCTCAGAGGCTTCCAAAGAAGTTTGATCCAAGGAAGCACACACCAAGGCACATCATAATTACATTCGCCAAGATGAAAGACAAGGAGAGAATCTTAAAAGCAGCAAGAGAAAAGGAGAGAATTACAAAGTATTTCCCATAAGACTAACAGTTGATTTCTCATAAGAAATCTTACAGGGAAGAAGGGGCTGGAAAGAAATATTTGAAGTCCTGAAAGGCAAGGACCTACATCCAAGATTACTCTATCCAGCAAAGCTATCATTTAGAATGGAAGGGCAGATAAAGTGCTTCCCAGCTAAGGTCAAATTAAGGAATTCATTATCACCAACCCCTCATTATATAAAATGTTAAAGGGACTTATCTAAGAAATAGACTAAGATCAAAACTATGAACATTAAAATGACAAAAACTCACAACTATCAACAAGTGAACCTAAAAAAAAAACAAACCAGCAAAAACAAAAACTAAGCAAACAACTAGAACAGGAACAGAATCATAGAAATGGAGATCACATGCAGGCTTATCAGCAGAGAGGGGAAGGTGGAAGAATGGGGGAAAAGGTGCAGGGAATAAGAAGCATAAATGGTAGGTAGAAAATAGACAGGGGGAGGTTAAGAATAGTATGGGAAATGGAGAAGTCAAAGAATTTAGGGACATGGACTAAGGTGGGGGAACACTGGTGGGAAGGGAATGCAGGGCAGAGGAAAGAAAAAAATAGGACAACTGTAATAGCATAATTAATAAAATATACTTTAAACTAAAGCAAAATGAAGAAAATAATTTGCATTTCCCTGATAAATAATAATGGTAAGCAATTTTACTATGCTTACTGGCTTTTCCTGTTTTGTGAAGTGATGGTTCCATTCTTTTGCTCATTTAAAAAATTCGTGTTGCCTTTTTATTATTGATTTGTATGAGTTCTTTTTGCATTTTAGATGTGAATATCTTGCCAGTGATATGTGTTGTAAATATTTTCTCCCATCTGTGGCTTGCATTTTTATTCTCTTAAAGGAATCTTCATATGAACAGAATTTCATAATTTGAATATAGCCCAGTTTATTAGCATAATTTCTTATGATTGGTACTTTTAATATCCTGGTTAAAAACTCTTTTCTAACCCCAATTATCCTCTTATGTTATCTTTATTATTTATTTTACCATCCACATTTAGGTCTGCAATCTATCTGAAATTAAGTTTAGTATACGAAACCAGTTAACTTGGAGTCTTTTGGTGGAAAGTTTTAATCACAAATTCAATGTCTAATGGATATTCACATATTTTATTTCTTTTTTCATTTTTAATTTATGTACTTTTACTTTATGAGAAATAAAAACATGCTAATTAACCTTTTTTTTTAGCAAGAAATCCTTTACTTCTGGTCTTGATATTTTACATTTGAACATCAAAGCCAGAGAATGAATAGATATGAAAGACCAAATACATGTATTTACTTCCTTTTATGCCTCAAATTTCTTTTTTCTTTCTTTTTTTTTATTGTTGTTCAAGTACAGTTGTCTCCATTTTTCCCTCTTGCAGAGCTGAGTTCTTGTAACAGGGACTACATGGCTCCGAAAGCATAAAAGATATGCTATCTGGCCCATTACAGAAAAAGTTTTCAAGCCCTACTATAAACATTAAAAGAATAAGAACAAAATATTACTGGAAACTTTATGCCAATAAATTCAACAATTTAGGTGAAATAAACACATCCCTAAAAAACACAGCTCACCAAAACTGATGCAAGAAGAAATAAAATATGTGGGAGGGTAAATGGTTTTAGACTTTCAGAGCCATGTAGTCTCTGTTACAAGAACTCTTATCTGCCCTTGTATGTGCAAGCAGCCATAGAAAATGTACCAATAAATGGCCATGGCTCAAAACTATTTGTGGGCACTAAAATTTAAATTTCATATAATTTCTATGGACCGTGAAATACTATTTATTTTTGATTTTTCCAACTGTTACAGAACATACCCACACAAAGGAGGCCAAGGTCGATATACCAATATACAATTATTGAAAGGAACCCTCCAGGTTCCTTATGTCCACCGCCTTATAGGAAGGACATCTTTCAATGTAAGAGATTCATGAAAAAGAAAGGAAATATTTATTTAATGCTATACAGACTTAAAGTAGTGACCCAATGTCCTCATCAAAATCCCAAAGTCCCTTGAAACACCCACAAACACACACAGTCCTTCCTTCTCCCCTTTGCCCAGTCTTGGGTACCGTATCTCAGGAAAATAGAAGTCCGTGGCTCAGGCAGCCCAAGTTCTTCCAAGTAATCCGTGCTCAGTTGGTAGGCCTCCCTCAGTTCCCAGCACCATCAGCTGTGTCTCCGGGATCTCCAGCTAAAACCAAGTGGTGGTTCTCTGCTAAAGCTGCATGGTGCTTCTCTCTCACAGGGCTGCGGGAGTCCCCACTCTGCTAAAGACCAAGTGGCTCTCTCACATGGCCACAGCCGTGTGGCTCTTTCTATTGCCACAGCCACATGATTCTCTGCACTGCCACAGCTGCGTGGTCCTCTCTGTACAATGGCCACATGAGTCCCCACTCTGCTAAAGACTGAGTGGTTCTCTCCCTCACATGGCTGCCGTCCTCTCTCTGCCAAAAGTGTGTGGTTCTCTTCCTCATGGCTGCCACATCTGGGTTTAAATCCCCACCCCAATCTTCCTCTGCAGCCCCATTTCCGACTCCTCCCACAATTGGCTACACGTGCCAGCACTCTCATATCCTTCCAGCTTTACTGGGCTGCCATAGTGAGTCTGGGCAGGTGTGGCACCATGTCATGGAGCCAATCTTCTCCAAGCTCTCACGCAGGCATTGTAATTCAGGGGACCTGGACCCCAGTTATGTCTTGGGGGGCGGGAAGTTATTTCCATTTCCCTGGCTCAGAGCATGGCCATAGCTATTCAACATATCTATGAAACCAGTTAAAGGTTATAGATATGTTAAATGACCATGCCAGAGGTTAGCTGCAAAGCTGTTGCTATGCAAAACAGCCCTCAATGCCCTTGCTCCATTTGTCTGTTTTCCCAACCTGCACCTATGGGGGAAGTGGTGAGGACATCCTAATATTTCCTGAACACCTTGAGTTCTGAACCCCATTCCAAATTCCTATTTGGGCCCCCCCTCTTGGCTGCACCCTGGTACACAACCATTTAAAAATGTAAAAACCATTCATAACTTGCAAACTGTATAGAAACAGGTAGAGCCTGACGTGGCCCAGGGGCCACAGCTTGCTGGCCCAGATCAGAGCATCTTCAGCTCCTGTTTCTCTTTCATTCTCAAATTGATGACTTGTGCTTTCCTTTTTTTTTTCTCTTGATTAGTCTTGCTGGAGATTTTCAATTTTATTAATCTTTTTAAAAAGGAATTTTTGGCTTTGACATTTTTCTCTACAGTTTTCCTTTTATGTATTTCATTGTTGGGAACCACCTGCCTGGTTTCAGAAGCTGTAACGCCCATGGCTAAGACTAAGTGAGAGACCTTGGGACCATAAGCCACTAAGGAGACAAAGCTTACCTCCCTGGCAAGGGTGCTGCCTCTGCCCCCTTTACCTTACCCTGCTTGGCCCTTAGCCTGACTGGTTAGCCAATGATGGTTAAGATTCCTCAAGGGAGGGACGACCTAAGAGAGGCATGGTCATGAGGAGGCTCTCAGGGAAGGACTTGGGGGCCTATAGAGAAAGGAGGTGATGGGCCCTCAACCCTCAGCTTTGACATAGCCTGAGTCCTCATTCTGCAAGAAGTCTCCTAATCTCTTGGCTGCCTTACTTCCCTTGCTCCACCTAAGCTTGAAACAATGACAAAGGGTGGTGTAGCCCTGGGCAGGAATGAGTGGTTCCCTGGAGTGATCAGGCCTAAGAAAGAATATGTAAACTCCTGTGAAACCTGCTTTGCTAAGAATGCCCTCAACTTTCTGATAAGGGTCTGAGCAGGAAATGAGTTTGTTTCCCAAGGTTTTATAGTCCTTCAGCTAACTGACCCTGACTCAGAATAAGCCCTTATAATTATTTGTATGTTATCTATTGTTTGGTCATTATTGCCTGACAATGATTGATGAGCTTTATGTATACACCCTGTATTCCTGTGTAAACTGAACCCAATAAAAGTCCATTGAGGAAAAAGCTTCTGGTACTTCTCCTTTGAGAGATTGGCCACCTTTCCTCCCCAGATTGTGTCTTGGTAGACTTATTCTCATCCGTGGCAGATGGGGTCTCTGTAGGCAAAACTCCCCCACATTTCATTGATTTCTACTCTTTATTATTCCAACTACTTACTTAATGTTTAAATTTAAGTCATCAATTTTAAAGCTCTCTCTTTTACTACTACAAGAATTTCAGCCTACATACATATTCCTCCTGATAAATATTATTTAGGTGCATCCTGCAAATTTTGTTATATTGTATTTTGATATTCATTTGGTTCACAATATTTTAAAATTTTCCTTGTGATTACTTCTTTGACTTAAGTGTTATTTACAAATATGTTGCTTAATTTATAAATATTTGATATTTTTGTTATTGATTTCTAATTTATTTGTGTTGTGAATGTACACTCTACAAGAGAGTATATCCTGTAAGATTACAATCTTTTGAAATTTACTGAGACACTTTACAGTATACAATATAGTTTATTATGGTTAATATTCTATGTATGTGTGAAAATAATGTTTATTTTACATTTGCTGGTTAGATATTGTTTTCTATTTCTAAAAGTGGAAAAATAGTTTCTACATTTTTTTGTTAAAATTCCCCATCTGTAACTTATTTGCCTCTTTCTTTAAATTCTTGCATATATTTTTCATGGCTGTTTTATACTTCTTGTCTGTTAATTCTAGTATCTTTGTTATCTTGGGGTCATTTTCTTTTGACTTCTACTTCTCTTGGTTCTGGGTCACTTTATATGTGTAGTATTTTTAATTATATGCTGTTCATCATACATAATCTATTGAAAAGGTTCTGGATTATATCATCTTTTTTAAAAGGATATTGAGTTTTGTTTTGTCAGACAAATTGTTGGAAGAACTTGATTCTGTTAGGCTTGGTTTTAGGTTTTGTCTTTAGGGTGGGTTTAATCTTTGTTTTGTCCTTAGTCCTAGGCTGTACCCTTATTCTTGCGTTTGGTCTTTATATCCAAGGAAAGGCTTTTCTTGGGCCCAAATAAATGTTTGAGGTACTCAAGTTTCACTGTGTGGGCTCAGTCAGTGTATCCAGGCATTTTTAAACCTTTGGTGTCTCCATTAAGTCTTCACACTTCCAAGAGCCTCTCTCTGCTAAGCATTATGGAATTTCATTCTGCATACATACAGCCTAGTGTTTAGCTGAGGGCTTGAGGGTGACCTCTACATAATGTTCTGAGGCCCCTACTTTGCACAGCTTCTAAATTTTAGTACCTTGTCCACAAAACCTAATCACCTCAGCAGAAACACTCTGATGTCTCCTTCCTTAATTCAGTGAGACAGCTGCTAAGTACTTCGTCTCTACCTGATTCTGTTTCTAAGTGGCCCCAGCAAGAAATCCAAGGTGAATATGGGTTTTACCTGAGTTTTCCTTCTCTCAAGGCCTGTGATCCTGCTCTTCTCATTGTCTAATGTGTGACAATTGTCCTATATATTTTGTCCTGTTTATAGTTGTTTATGGGAGAAGAATAAGTCTGAATCTGGTTATTCCATCATGCACAGAAGAAGCTGTTATTACATTTACAAATGAGTAATAAGTTCTTCAGTTTTTTGAACCATTTGTCAACAAACATCATTTATTTTCCTCTCTACCCTCACACAAATTTTAGATAAAGGTGAAAGTCCTTAGATTTTCACCTTTGCTTATATTCCAGTGGTTGTCAAATTTTTTATGCTAAGAAATCACCTTTTATAAAATATGAATTCATTGAGATATGAAATAGAGCCTAGAATTATGGATTTTCAACATGTGCATAAGGAGATTTTTGGTACCTTTGACCTTAGGTCTACACTTTTTGAATACCTTCTACATTATCTTGGAGAATAGCTTATTTGTCCGTGTGAAGTTTTACCTTAAGCAAATCTGTATCACAGGTAGAGAAACCTCATAAAAATTGACACATGTTATTTCTGGAGAACAAAATAATCACTTTGTGGTGATGGTGCAGCATGTTCCTTACAAACTTACTTATCCATGAGAACTGAGGTATAATTAGGATTTTATTTAATAAATTAGCATATTATTCTTCCCTACTAGACTTAGGAGAACTACATGTAATTTAAGACTGATTTTAAAATATAGGAACCCTGGAAGTATTGAAAGGTGACATTATAAGTCAGATTCCGTCTTGTGATAAAGACTAAAATATTAGGGGTTTGGAAGTCTGTGATATTTAAAGTTTGCATATTGCTTTCCACAAGGTGTAGTTTGCTCTGATGTGATCTATGTAACTTGGTTGTCAGAAAAAATCCATAAAATTGCTTGTTTGCTTTTTGTGTAACTTCTGTGCCAAATTTTTCTTCTGAAGTAGACAAGTTTTGTTGTACTGTTGAGGGGAAGTTAGTCTTCACCATTACTTATTTAATTTTGAATCTGTCCTGTTTGTAATGTATAAAAACTGAGTTTGTCTGTACCTAGCATAGAGATTATACAGAAACATGAATAGATATAGCACATTACTGACCTTCCTCATGACATTTTCTAGTTTCCTTGAATAATGAAAGTCAGGGTGGCTCAAGGAAACATTAAATAGAGCTCATAAAATAATGCCATCTTTAGGGAGTCCTTGAATTATAGTCTTTTTGTACTTAGCACTTATTTACTAAGCAAACAATTTTCTCAATGGATAATAAATCCTTAAGAGATGGTAATAGAAAAAGGGATGGAGATAGTAGTTTTTCATGGATGATAATATATTATTTTCTGAATGTGGTTAATAAGGATCTGAGCCATACACTGGAGTGATTTCATTTTTGCTAAAATATGGGTAAGTAGTCATCTCACTGTACTCATCTTTGCTGACAGTTCTTTCAACATTTACTCAAATTGTATACCAATATTTCAGGTGTTGTTGTATCAGGGAGTTGTGAACAGAGACTGGGCCTATCTTTTTTACCATTGTATCTCTACTGGATATCAAATTCCCCAGAAGTATCTTTTGAATAAAATAATGAAAGTCCCAGCCCTTGAGGAATCTAGGTGAAGGTAGATGAACTTTTTTGATACAATTTGAGATGTATTCTGATAGAAGTAGATACAAACTGCTATGTGATTGAGCTGGAAGGAACAATTAGGTTTGGAAGGGGTAAGTGGTTTCTCTAATGCGATCATTCTTCAAGGACCGTTAATGTAAGAATATTCAGCTCACCCACTAATTTGAATAAATTAGGAAAAAATTGTGGCCTGTGTTTTTAGAGAAGTGATTGAGCCTGAAGTATCTTGTGGTGCCAGAAATTAAATGCTGAAAAAAAAAAGAAAAAAAAAAGAGGAAATGTTAAAAGGAACACAAGAGCTGGTCTAATAGAACTAGTAATGGTCACAACTGGAACAATTTGGGCAGCAAAATAAGTAACAATAATGTTGAACTAAAGCTGAAAGAATAGAATAAATATTCATAAGTATATACTGATATAAATAATTGAGTGAAAAATAAAGGGACATTCTTACTTACAAGTGAACCCCAATTAATAGATGTAGAAAGAATGAGGGACATAAAAATTACTACTTATACCATATTAATAATTGCTGGAGATAATCCACTTATGAATACTAAAATCAGTAGAAAAAAAGATATTTTTGCATAATATTTACTCAGTACAAATGGAAAATATTTACTAATTACGAATACATTTTCTACACAAGTAGGAAATCTGGGCATGCTCCATTTTAACAAAATGATCAAAGTTAATATCACCAGTAAAAACCCATATGGGCATCATGTACTCTATTTTAGGATGAAAAAGACCCATTCCCTCTATGATGCAATTCTCAAATATTGATAAACACAGTTTTATCATGAGAGGCCATCAGACAAACCTAAATTCAGAGACATTCTACAAAATACCTGACCAGTTACAGTACTCTTCAAGATGTCAAGGTCATGAAAGACTGAAGAACAGTCACCAATTGAAGAAGACTAAGGAGATATAACAACTAAATGTATCATGAGATCCTGAATTGGATCCTAGGATAGAAAAGGGGAATTAGTGAAAAATCTAAACAAAGCCTATGGTTCAGTTTATAATATTATACCAGTGTTAATTTTTAGTTTTGATAATTGTACTGTGGTTATGTGAGATTACCACATTAGGGGAAGCAGGGTGAAGGACATATTGAAATTCTCTACTATATTTTCAACTCATATATTAGCCTAAACCCATTTCAAAGTAAAGTGTTAAGAAAAATTAGGAACCGTGCAATTAAGTTTGTTCCTTTGGAAATAACTCTACACTTACAAAATTGCTGTTTGATGATTGAAGTGGAAACAAGGTTGACATGGGTACCATTGGGTGGATGACCTGGAGGAAACACAAAGGTCTCAGGTATGTATGAACTTCAGACACTAGTAATGAAGCAGTTTCACTGTTTTTCATATTGTTGTCTCACTCTTTAGTCAAAGCAGAGGGTAGGTTCCTCCAGCTATTGGGTAGCCACTTAGAAAAAGAGCAGTTTAATATCTTTAACAATGTAAATGCTTTTTTTTTATTCTTTATGGAAGAATTTAATTCTTGAGCATAAGCTAGAGTTGTTTTGTGTTAATAATTTTACTCCCACATTGTATTCTATGGGGGAATCTCAGAGGCAAGCAGATAAAGAATTTCCAGAGAATATTTTGACTATGAAATCTGTGAGGAACTTTGGATCTGAGAAAGAGCAAAATCACCAAGATAGAAAGTTTCACAGATCCTTCCTAGGAGAAACACAGTTTTCTAATCAAGAAATCTAGAAATCACCCTGGCTGGTGTGGTTCAGTGGAATGAGCACCAGCCTGCAAACCAAAGGGTTGCTGGTTTGATTCCCAGTCAGGGCACATGCCTGGGTTGCGGGCCAAGTCCCCAGTAGGGGCCACTTGAGAGGTAACCACACATTGAGGTTTCTCTCCCTCTCTTTCTCCCTCCCTTCCCCTCTCTAAAAATAAATAAATAAAATCTTTTAAAAAAGAAATCTAAAAATAATTTTTTCAAATTAGTATGTTTTTCCCAAGCAGTTACTATATGCTATGCATTTTTTATGTGCTATCCCATTTAAACATAAGCAAAACAACTTTGATATACTTATTCCCATTAACAGGTGAGGAAACTAAGACTTAGGTAGGGGACTCAAAGACACAAACTTGTCAGCCTTACTTACAGGTAGATGAGCGTCCTAAGAGCATCAAGTTCAAACACTAAATTTGATAAAAAGAATACTTGGCACTGTATTGGGGTGTGTAAAAATACAGGGTGACATGCACAGATTCAGAAAGTATAACTTTAAAGTGGAGTGGGAGAGCTGGGATAATAACCCAGGACTGTCTGAATCTAAAACTATTGTTCTTTGTATTACACCCGATGAATTTTGTGGGGGATCAGATGGAGGAAGCAAGATTAGACCTGGGTGAGTGGGTAGGATTCAAATGGGCAAAGAAGTGGTAGGGATGTATCATGTTGAAAGTAGACTAAGTTCTTAATGGTCTCTTGATGACTTTGAGAATTCTCACTCATCTTCTACTATAATTTTTCCTTGAATATGGGTATCTCTTTAAAGAAATTTCTCTCCCAACCATCTTCAAATCCAACTGCTAAATTAATATCTACCTTTTGCTGGATTTATTCCCAGATTCTTAAATATTTTTCTCCTCCACTAAGAAATGGCTTGAGATAATATTGGTGTATTTAAACAGTGCAGATTGTCCTACTCTCCTGTCCCCCTCTACCTGATAGCCCTGGCGTAAGTCTTCCTCTTACTATAAAATATTTTGGGTTCTGGTCAGCGCTGGTGTCTGAGTGCTTTCCAGGGTCCACTGAAGGTCCTTGTAATATGCCCAGGTGTGTTTGGCTTGATTAATAAGGTCAAATGGGATGCATGGAATGCTGTTGGTAGTCTGCCCAAGGAAATTGGCCCACCAAAAAGAATGTGATCAACACTCAGATGTAGCAAGAAATCATGCTTGCACCTAAAGCTGCAAGAAAGGATGAC
Source organism: Phyllostomus hastatus (assembly GCF_019186645.2). NCBI lineage: Eukaryota > Metazoa > Chordata > Mammalia > Chiroptera > Phyllostomidae > Phyllostomus > Phyllostomus hastatus. Next base: position 4,825,734 of record NW_025333530.1, read on the forward strand.
TCAACCATAACTGTTATAACAGGAAATGGTGATTATTACTGGAGTGGGAATGATCTAACTTCACTGATGTTCCTCCTGGTAGAGTAGAGGAGAAAACTAAACAAGTGCTACTTTGCTGAGGGATTTTTTAGGCAGTTTTAATAGATTTTTCCTAAGCTTCTGATTGCAGTGGTAAATGGTCCAGCTGTGGGGCTCTCTGTCACCGTCCTTGGGCTATTAGATGCTGTGTATGCCTCCAACAGGGCAACATTCCATATTCCTTTTAGTCACCCAGGCTGAAGTCCAGGAGGATGTGCCTCTTACACTTTTCTGAAGATAATGGGCCTGGCCAAGGCAACAGAGGTGCTTATTTTGGAAAGAAGTTAGCAGGAGAAACATGTGCCCAAGGACTTGTTACTGAAGTTTTTCATGGTAGTAGTTTTAAGAAAGAAGTTTGGATGGGGCTGAACGCATATTCAAAGTTCCCCATATGCCATGAGAATTTCAATACAGGTCATCAGAAATATGGAGAAAGAGAACCTATAAGCTGTTAATACTGAAGAAAGTGGTGTCCTCCAGGGAAGGTGGCTGTCAAATGCATAAATGTAGCCATGAACTTCTTGTCAAAACTGTGATGACTACAAGAGCAAAGTTGAACATTTCAAAGGAAACGATGTGCTATAATATCTTATTTCCAATACTTGAACTAAATGAACCTCACTGTGCCTTTTTCAGTGATGAAATATCATTTATGATGATTATATTTCACTGAGACCTGATAAAAAACAAATTATGTAAAATAAGCTTAAGAATTTACATAGGTTCAAAAGAGAAAAAAATGGCCCAAATGAAAGAACAGATTAAAGCTCCAGAAAAAATACAACTAAGTGATGAAGAGATAGCCTACCTATCAGATGCACAGTTCAAAACACTGGTAATCAGGATGCTCACAGAACTGATTGAGCTCAGTCACAAAATGAAGGAACAAATGAAGACTACCCAAAGTGAAATAAAGCCAAATGTACAGGGAACCAAGAGTGATGGGAAGGAAACTGGGACTCATATCAACAGTATGGAGCAGAAGGAAGAAAGAAACATTTAACCAGAACAGAATGAAGAAATAAGAATTTTAAAAAAATTAGGAGAGGCTTAGGAACCTCCAGGACAACTTTTAATGTTCCAACATTAAAATAATAAGGGTGCCAGAAGAAGAGGAAGAGCAAGAAATAGAAAACTTATTTGAAAATAATGAAGGAGATGTTTCCCAATCTGACAAAGGAAATAGACTTCCAAGAAGTTCGGGAAGCTCAGAGAGTCCCAAAGAAGTTGGACCCAAGGAGGAACACACCAAGGCATATCATAATTACATTACTTAAGATCAAAGATAAGGAGAGAATCTTGAAAGCAGCAAGAGGAAAGGAGAGAGTTACCTACAAAGTATTTCGAATAAGGCTACTAGCTGATTTCTCAAAAGAAAATTTCAGTACTAAATAAACTTCACTTGAACTAAGAAGTGGCTGGAAAGCTGACTCAAAGTCCTGAAAGGCAAGGACCTATATCCAAGATTATTCTATCCAGCAAAGCTATCATTTAGAATGGAAAGGCAGATAAAGTGCTTCCCAGATAAAGTTAAAGGAGTTCATCATCACCAAGCCTTTATTATATAAGATGTTAAAGGGATTTATCCAAGAAATAGAATAAGATAAAAAACTGTGAACAGTAAAATGACAACAAACTCACAACTATCAACAACTGAATCTATGAAAAAAAAAACAACAAAACAAAAACTAAGCAAACAACTAGAACAGGAACAGGAGAAGAGAAATGGACATCACATGGAGGGTTTTCAGTGGGGAGGGGGAGGGGAAGAATTTGGGGGAAGGTACAGGGAATAAGAAGTATAATTGGTAGGTACAAAATAGGTGGGGAGGTTAAGAATAGTATAGGAAACAGAGAAATCAAAGAACTTATATGTGCAACCCATGGGCATGAACTAAAAGGAGGAATGCTGGAGGGTTGGGGGGGTGCAGGAAAGAGGGGGATAAAGGGGGAAGTTGGAAAAAGTGTAATAGCATAATCAATAAAATATACTTAAAAAAAGAAAAAAAGAATTTATGTAGGTTTGGTGTTAACTCCTCTCTCCAGTGGAAGTATGGGGTTGCAGTTCTTTCAACCCTGAGTTGCTGCCCCTGCCCTCTCCCAGTACTGGTGGTCAGTGCTGCTCCCACTCTGCTCAGTAGCCAGTTGATTATGTAGAATTTGATGACACCTTACTAGTAGTTCTCTACTGGGGTAGTGCTGTCATCAACTAGTGTTTGGAAATGCTGAGGCATATTTTTGTTTGTCATGGAGACTAGGGGTGTATTTACTGTTCAGTGCCAAAAGTGATAGCATCCTACATGCTGGAAAACATCCCACCCAATGAAGAATTTCATCCCCCTCCAAAATATTTTGGGTTCTGGAAGAGGGTGGGTTCCTAATGAGATTCTTTATTAAGAGCTCCTCGTTTGGCTGTTTAGCTTTGCCATAATGATGATGAATGGGTAGATCAGGGACCGATCCCTGTCAGCCTTTTTGTTTTCATGTCTCTAACTCTACTCATCTATTAGAGAGAACTGTTCATTTTAGAACTCAGACCAAGAATAGATTAGGTGAATACTTATCATTGAATCATTTATTTTACCATGATAAATTCTAAAAGTTAAAAAATTACTTTATTCTCATAAACTGAGCAATTCATATGCTGAACTGAGTATCATGAATTTTAACTTGAAAGTAAGAATTGAATAGATTTACAGAGTACTAGAAGTTGTTTTTTTTATGCAATGGACATTAAACAGAGATTAAAAAGTTTTATTTAATTCTTTCTAATGTAATCCCACAGTTCACATCTCTGCAAAAGTTTCTGGGAAAGAAAGGGACTTAATCAGTAAGCACTTGTCAATTAAAACCACCTTTCTCAAGCATTGTGTCAGGTGCTAGAGCTAAAAGATGAATAAGATTTTGTGTTTACCCCCAGAAAGGTTATAACCCAGTGAGAGAAACTAAGTATGAGCAGTTACAATATAATTTCATTCTGCTAGGATGAAAGTATACATAAAGATTTGGGGATCAAAGGGAGGGGAATGACCACCTCTGAGGGTGGGAGTGGTTGGCATAAAGTCAAGTGGATTCACAATAATTAATAGGTTAGAGACTTGGTTGGAGTTAAAGGTTTGTCATAGTCTTTTGGCTGCTATACAAAAGTACCATAGACTAGGTGGTTCATAAACAGCAGAAAATTATTTCTTGCAGTTCTGGATGCTGGGGAGTCCAAAATAAGGGCACCAGTGGATTCGGTGTCTAGAGAGGGACCTTGTCCTAGTTCATATAGATGGTCATCTTCTGCCTTCCCACATGGGGGAAGGGGGAAGGGAGCTCTCTGGGTTCTCTTTTACAAAGGTAGTAATCCCATTTATGAGGCTTCTATGGTTGTGACCTACTCACCTCCCAAAGGCCCCACCTCCCAATACCATCACATTGGGGATTAGGATCTCAACAAATTTTGGAGGACACAAATTTTCAGACCATAGCAAGGTTCTAGGAGGACCATTTCTTAGCATCAGTATAGACTAGTAAAACAATCTTCTGATGAGAACATCATTTAAAAAAATTGTTTCAGAGGCCAAATTAATACTATGAAGGCAAGAAAGAACCATAAAGAAAGATGGAAAAATTCCAGGACAATTATGATTAGATAGAAATAATTTTGATACATTGATAAGGCATGGACAATTAAAAAAAACTAACCAATACTGGCTTGATCTCCTCTATTTTCTATTTCCTTTTGAGACAGTCTAAGTGACACATCTTTAAATGTGAAATCTTAGAGTATAGACATGTCCTACCCAACTTTGCTTCTATACTTTATATTTTAATGATAAAAATAAGAAACAACATGAAAAGTAATCTACTAAGTACAGCTGGTGGCAAATAATTGTTAATAAACTAGCTGCTTTTCTTGAGTGTTGGCTGATTGTCGTATCTGTTCTGCACTCTTCAGGGCGCATATGTAAGTTGTATTACATTAAATTAAATTCGTCAGACACTTATTGAGTGTCTATTGTGAACCAGACATATAGTCTATGGGATACAGAATAGATCTGGAAAATTGACTTCAAGAAAAGTGTGGTTTACCTGCACTGGTAGCAATGGTAGCATGATTAAACTTCATGTGGTACCTGAGGAATCAGTAGGGTTAGGCATTGGAGATTACTTTATCCAGCAAAGCTATCATTTAGAATGGAAGGGCAGATAAAGTGCTTCCCAGATAAGGTCAAGTTAAAGGAGTTCGTCATCACCAAGCCCTTATTATATGAAATGTCAAAGGGATTTATCTAAGAAAAAGAAGATCAGAAATAGAAGCAGTAAAATGACAACAAACTCACAATTATCAACAACTGAACCTAAAAAACAAAATGAACTAGGCAAACAGCTAGAACAGGAACAGCTTCACAGAAATAGCACATGGAGGGTTATCAGTGGGAGGGGAGATAATGGGGGTAAAGTTACAGGGAATAAAGATCACAAATGGTAGGTACAAAATAGGGTGAGATTAAAAATAGTATGGGAAATGGAGAAGTCAAAGAACTTATATGTATGACCCATGAACATGAATTAAAGTGGGCGAATGATGGTGAGGAGGTATAGGGTGGAGGAGAATAAAGGGAAGAAAAAATGGGACAACTGTAATAACATAATCAATAAAATATACTTAAAAAATTCTAGCTTATATACCCTGGCTGGTGTGGTTCAGTGGATTGAGCGCAGGACTGTGGACCAAAGAGTCGCCAGTTCGATTCCCAGTCAGGGCACATGCCTAGGTTGCAGGCCAGGTCCCCAGTGCGGGGCACTTGAGAGGCAACCACATATTGTTGTTTCTCTCCCTCTCTTTCTCCCTCCCTTCCCCTCTCTATAGAAATAAATAAATAAAATCTTAAAAAAAATCTAGCTTATAGTAATTCTCTCCAGACTTTAGCTACCTATACTGGCATTTTCTCCCTATAAAGTAGCTAATCTATTATTGGTCAGAGTATGAAATAAAACTATTCTAAGCTATTACATATATTAGCAACACTTAGTATCAAGATTCTCAGATTTTCTTTAACTAAATAAAATATACCCTTTTTTCTTGCTAAAAAAAGTGTTGGTTTCATTTAAATTTTCTTTTATTAGAAAGTCATAGAATTCTGACAACTCATACATCCAGAATAACAGAGAAAAATAGAGATTTCTGATGATTACATATAACTAGTTGAAACAAATTATTATCTTAATGGTTGCTAACAGAATTTCTCTGAAAGAGAAGGCTGTTTGGTTAGGGAAATATTTTGATAAGGTGCTTAAACAAAAGTAAGGCACTGTTGTGATGGTTTAGTAGGAGGTAACAAAAGGTTTAAAAAGCCTATTGTTAGATATGAAGAGAACATTGTTGAAGTGAGGAGGCCAAGAAGGTAGGAGCAATGTGATAGCAGGCCCTGGTGGTTCAGAACAGGGATATGTAACATTCAATTTTCAGTTTGTGAGTTTTGGTGGGGTAAACGCCCTTTATGTTACTCTCACAAACCTTCAGTAAGTTCTGCTACAAATGGGGGAAAATGGGGGAAGGCCCATCAAGGAACATGTATAAAGGACATGTGGACAAAGCCAAAGAGGGTAGGTTTGAGGGTGGGAGGTAAGGATGGGTGGGGCAGGGGGCTGTGGTGGGTGCAAATGGAGACAAGTGTACTTGAACAACAATAAAAAAAAAAGTTCCACTACACATAAAAGCTCTGTCTCTCTTTAGGATTGCATGTGTATGTAGGTAGGAGGGAAGTGGGAGAGAGTGGGAGGTAGAGCGAGAGTGAGAGAGAAAGAGACAGAATAATGGAAAACGGCGACATTTTATGTCTGTGCTGAAACTCAGGGTGGAAAAGGGACAAGGCTAACAGGTGACCTAATCTCTAAACTGAATGAATTCTGCAAAACTGAGATAGAGGGGACTAAGAATTTGGCATGCCCCTATCTTGAACCTTGAGCTTACAGATATCTTTAAGAAGACATTTGACATATGAGTGCCTGGCACAGTGTCTAGTACATTAGTAGGCACTCCATGAGAATTTGTTGAATCAAGGGATCTTTGAACTAGCTGGATTACATATAGCTCACACTGGTGTTGTTTGAAATTTTTTGCTGCTTATGGATAGTGTCATACAGTTTTGCCTGTATTTATGCTATATTTCTCTTCAAATGTGTTAGCATTATTTTTTATACTTGTGGTTTTAAGTGATTGTAGTAAAAAATAAGGCACTGATACTTTTATCTTTATTATTAGAAAGTGCCCTTTCTACCCCTCTCTATTTCTTAACCCCTCTCAGTATATCTATATCAGCATCAGCATGTACATTTATGTTTCAACCAAGACAGTGAAGGAGTTGGAAATGGTTAATTTATTTAAGTAAGTCAGGGTGTCATCCTGAAGAGAATTGTGTGTCAACTGGTGGGATGGATGTGTTGGGTAGGCCATGTCAGGAGAGTGCTGTCCATATTCCCTTTGCCTCTCCCTCTTGTCTCACATTTATTGAAAAGGTTCTTGATAGCTGGAGACACTTATGGACGCTCCACAAAGATCAGATCCTCATAGGGATGGAACAGCTCACCATTTTTACAAGTTGAATGTCATTTTGACATTTTGACATTCTCATATTTGAGAATTCCCATGGCCATTTTCCTCATAGGAAACATTTTCCTATCAAAGATTCATATTTTTGTATGAAACTTGGTTCCTCAGTTTTTGACTTTGGAATACTATTCATTGAACCTACACTTTTACTGTCTCTCCTCAGAATTACTTGCTATTTTAAATCTCCCTGGGGTTAGAGTTGTCAGATAAAATATAGGACACATAAACAATGAATAATTTTTTAGTATCAGTATGTCCCCATGCAACATTTGGGACATACTTGCACTAAATGATTTATCATTTCTCTAAAATTCAAATTTAACTGGACATCCTATGTTTTATTTGCTAAATCTGGCAATCTTACTTGATGAGAAAAGTCACTTGGGACTCGGTCTGAAATCCATGCATCAGAACATCTGTAGGGGATGAGCAATATAAGCCAGTCTCTTGCTGAAAAGAGAGCTTGACTCCACTGCAGCCTACCACCCTGGCAAGAATTGAGCTTCTTTTTTAGCACTTTTTCTTTTCTAAACACGTGCAAAAGTAATTTCCTAGATTGGAGTAATGAATCCTAGGTCTTTTAATACCATGTACTGTAATTAGCTGGATAATAATCTATAATTATTCAAGGAAAGTGAGCCCATGTATAAATGATTAGAGTTGTAAACTATGCTCTTTCAGTGGAGAAACTCTTGGCCTTTGCTAATGAGTGGTGGCATTCAGAATCCTGTGATGAGTACCTAGCCTTCTCTGCTGGGCCATCAGCCTCCAGTCTCTGCCATCCTGGACATCTCTCACTTTATTTGGAGAGGCCAGGTAAATGATGTTGGATACATTGTGTCAACATAGCACAGAGCCCAGACCAGGCATACAAAAAACCATGCGAGTTCTGTGAAGCTGCAGGCCAGGTAGGCACTTGGAGGTACAGGTGCCCACAGCTATGTAGCCTGGACATTGGGAACCAGTCAGGTGGAAATTGGAGAGTATTGTGCATGGAAGGTCCTTTGGCAACACATCGCCTCCCACGGATATCACCCATGGGATATGCTTTCTACATACAACACCTCCATCCAGGTATAGCATTGTCAGAACTGTGAAGTTAATAAAAGTTTATCATTAGAGTTTATTAGTTTCTCCTGATTACCTTCTTTTTTTTTAAACATGTATTATATCTTTTTAAAAATATTTTATTTATTTATTTTTAGAGAGGGAAAGGAGGGAGATAGAGAGAGAGAGAGAAACATCAATGTGCGGTTGCTGGGGGTTATGGCCTGCAACCCAGGAATGTACCCTGGCTGAGAATCGAACCTGGGACACTTTGGTTCCCAGCCCGTGCTCAATCCACTGAGCTATGCCAGCCAGGGCTCTGATTACCTTCTTATTCCTATAATGCCCCTGTCTACTCAATACCTAACATCTTACTTCTTATTGTCTAAAAAATATGGAGTTTAAAAGAAAAAATATGGCAGGGACATTTTTTGAGAAGCAAGAAGCAAGTCTTCAATAGTGAAATTTCAAACATTATGAAGACAGTTGGGGAGATATTCTAACTGGGAACTTTCTCTTGGCCCTTGGTTCATATCACATGAAAAACTGATAAAAGGTAAGTCATGTCTTCATCTTGGTGGATGTTGAATATTTCAGAAGAAATATAAGGAGGGCCAAATGTAGTGACAAATTGTCCCAGTACTTATGCCACAAGCTACCATCATGGTGGATTATTGGTGCTGTGACTGAAGGGTCCTCTGATGTCCAGGAGTCTGAGAATAATTCAGATCTCCTCTGAGTCTAACAGATTTTTGTATGTCTACTGTCAAAGGATACTGATAGTCTATTTTATGTATTAAGCATTACAGGATAAATAAGCAAGGAAAATAAGCTCAATAAAGCTTATGCTTATTGAATGCTAAGTATGTGCTAGGGATCTTATTATTTTTTTAATCCTTATAATATCCCTATAAAAAATCATTGGTTGCATTCTACATTTTAGTAAAGTGAGGCTCATTGAGGTAATGATTTTCCCAAAGTTAGTGAGTGGTAGAGCCAGAAGTTGAACCCATGTCCATCTACCTCCACTTTGGGAACTGTCATCATTACATTATTTTGTTAAGGGTAGCCCTAGAGTGACGTTTGGCAAAGAGCCTTCCTCTGTTTAAACTTCAGAGCTTTGAGGGATCTTAATGATTATCTAGCACAAATTCTTACATTTTGAAAGTTAAGAATCTGAGGCCAACTCTTCTAAGTGACCTGTTTAATATCCCTCAGTTGTGTAGGGATAGTTGCACTGAGAACCCACATTTCTTATCAGCACTATTCCCATTTACTTCCTGACTCTGTGTCCCTGTGTTTGAGTCACGAGATAGGTTTTGGTTGAGATTTGGTTATTTGTGCATCCTTGTAAGGAGTGCTCCCATCAGTATGCCTGTTTTGGTGGCCTCTGAAGGGGACAAGAATCAGGTCTGTCTTTTTTTTTTTTTAGTCTCCCATGCTTATACCAAGAACAATGAGCAATTTTGTGTTATTTTTATTGGCAGATGGTGATTTCCTTTAGGAGCCTTTGATTGAAGACCCATAAATTCTCCAGGCAATACATAAACAGTGAGAGACCACTCCTTGCTCTGTAAATCAGTGCCTAATACCAGGTAGGTCAGATGGTTGGGTAGAAATACAAACTGTGTCTCTGATATTTGTGTGTGTGTGTCTTTTTTTTTTTTTTTTGGTCTGGAACCTGATTTCTCTTAAACCCTGGGTTTTGTTGATATACTGACCAGAGAGATTTTCACAAATATCATTTTAGCTAGATCATACAACTGTTAGGTTGAACAGAAGAACAGTCAGACCCATTTAGCAGTTAAAAACTCTAACAGAAATACTGAAATAGAAGCACTCTCATTGATTCACATCAACACATAGTTACTGACTTCCTGCTACAGCTTGTGCATTCATTAGCAGGCAAGGGAAATATAAATTCAGCTTCTTTCTGCAGTGTATTTATAATATAATTGACAACCATGTCTGAAAATCTACACAACAAAATGAAACCAAATATGTGACAAATGAGTGGTGTGCATAAAATGAGATTAGAGGAGAAAGGTCACTTTGAGCTTGTGTGCTCAGTTAAGGCTTCATGAATGAGGCAGAATGTAAGCTGGATCTGAAGTTCATGTAGAATATTAAAGTGACTATGGGAATGGTTAATGTGTTTGCCACTCTGAAGAACAAGTATCAAATTCAAATGGCTTTAGTGAGATAGAGAAAAGGTTAGAAACTGACAAAGCAGAGTCCAAGAAGGCAGTACCCATTCCTTTACACAGGGCAGACCAAAAGGGAGGTGTGGTTCACTGATCCTTCCCATAGATTTTTGTTAAGCGTCTACTAGGTGCAGGGGATAGAGTGGTGAACAGAACACTGACTGGTACTATATCCTGATAGATGCTCTTTTGGGTTCTGTACATATATAAGTCTATTATTTAAGTTTTAGATAATGAAGGGTTGAAAGGCTGAACTTTCTAGAAACAAAAAAAGGTGGGAGGAGAGTGGCTGGTGCTTTTGGACAGAGAAAAGGCCCTAAGGGATTAGAGTGAGTGGAGTCACTGACAATGTCAATAATATGGCACTATCTTATTATTATTATTGTTGTTGTACCCATTCAGATTCTCCACTCTTTATTCTGCTCTTGAAGCTGTCACTTTTCTTCCCTGAATTTGACCAGCACAATACCCTTTACGTCAGTGCCTTCCTGACTTCCAGCACAAGGGCTGCTCTTTTGTAACAGTAACTGCCATATTTATGCATAAAAATTGAAGCTGGAACCCATTGTCTATGCAGACAGGGGAATTAGCGGAACAATTGCTGTGGGAAGTGATTGTTAACAATTTGGTGGAAAATAGCCTTGCTAACTTGTGTGCACTGCAAGATAACTTAGCTCTGAAATACAGACAGTAATAACCAAGTCCTTTCTTGAGGACCCCTTAAGTAAAAGTCATAGCCAGGGCAGCTTGTGGTCAGAAAATGACACTAGGATAGTTTTTAACATTTGAGAAACTGTTGCAAAAGCTTTGTCAATGTGCTATTTCCCATTGTTTTCCTTTTTGTTGTACAGATACATGGAATGCATCCATTCCTTTGCCTGTGTGGTTTAGGATTTGGGGAGTATCCCCTCAGAGAGCCCACTCCCCTCCTACTTTTATGGCTAATGCACTTTAGGTGTAGGGATAGATCATTTAACTAATTCATAATAAAGGACGAAAGTTAATCTCTAGCAGGCTGAAAAAGAATCTCTCTAGAACAGGTTTTTGGTTTTTTTTTTTCTCCCTCTTGTGATAAATACATCACCAGTCATGGATTTTACTTACATTTTTTAAATAATAAAATATTTTGACCTTTGAAAAATCTCTGTCACCTTTAATCAGAGAGTTGATGCCCTTTAGAGAATTAATGGACATCAGTTCAAATACAAGCTTTGTTACTAATGATCTCAGTGACAAAAGTTTTGGGTAAGCCTCCTTAGTGATAAGTGGAGGTCAGCTTCCTTATTTTATGTAGCTACTGGGATGTCTCTTGGCTGAACTTAAACTAAGCATAGATTGGGCTGGAGGTCCTGGTAGCCCAAACCCACCTTCCACTGGTCCTATTTTTGTAAAATGACATTCATGAGAATCTCTCCCACCTTCGCAGTCAAGAGAAAAAGGAAGGACATTCTGTGAAGGTACAAGGGTGGCCCAAGAAAAGATTAAGACAGTGAATGGGGCAGATAATTTGGATTCATTCTGAACCTCTATAACAAGAAAAGTTAGAATCAGAACCTGAACAAACTATTTTTTTTTATGAGAGTCTCGGTGAGTCTCTAAGCATGGGAAAAGCCAGTTCAAGGCTCAGGTGGCACAATTCAGGCCCAGATGTAAAGAGATACTCTCTTCTATCCATCACACACATAATTCAGAAGTGTGGAGAATACAACAAAAGCCTTTCTAGGTTTGATGAGGTTAACTACTCTGTAAGAGAGTTACCAGGAAATGCGGTGCCAGGTAGGGATCTCCAGCTCTGTTTGGGCACCAAATATCCAAAAAGACACACTTTCTAGGGAAAAAGATTAGACTATTCCAGCTGGGGCTAGATTTCTTGGCTATAAAGTATCACTCCTATAGTCCCAAACTTTGGCAAGCAATCAGAGAAATACATTTTTATTGTGGGTAATATGGTGAGGAAATTTCATCAGCTTCCTACAAAAAGAATAAGGTCAGAAACCAAAAGGTTTTCTTAGAGAGTTCTTTTTCAGCCTTAACAAAAACCTTTGAACTTTGGCTGAAACATGCCTCCAGAGAGGTATGCTCTGGGAGGAAATAGAAATGAATGTTGACAGTTTACATGGCTTTTCCCTGGAGTGTCTTTATGTGTTCTGGCAGACAGTGCTAGAATTGCTGTGGTGGAGAGCTTGAGTGTATTTAACAGTTACTCAGAAATATGGAAAAATGTAGGACAGGGCAGGTTATGTTTCTTAAGTCCAGTCAGCTGGTAAGGAATGAACACTCTCTACTTACATGTGTCATTGTTCTTGTAGAAAGCCATGTTCCATTAGTTTTCAAAGTGTGTTCCCCAGAACCCCAAATTTTTGTCAGTGCCCACTCAGTGCCCATTCAGTGGAACTAGAGAGCAGGAAATGGTGATGGTGGAGGAGGGAGGACTAGGGGATGGAATTCAGACCTAAACTTCAATCAGAGCAACTCTGCTTTGAGTATTGGGCCACTGCTTATGGCTTTGTTTAAATGTGGCACTCCTTGGCTGAACCATGGCCACTGACAGAAATTGTGGCTATAAGGAAGTAGTTAGTTCACAAGTGCCTCACAAACTCATTGCTAGGAAAGAAAACACTAGTGCAGGTCTCAGGCTGAATGATCACATGAATAGCTTTCTAGTTCCCTGGATTTCTCATGGGCTTCAAGAGAAGCAAAAGAACTCCAAATCAATTGGAATAGTCAGTCAGTAAGACCTTTGCTAGGGCTGAGGAGACAGTACAATCAATGACTTCATATATCAGATCATTGTTTACATAAAGTGCAAATGTCACCAAGACTGTAGGGAGCTTCATCTAACTCTGAAGTGTCACTCTTTCCAAAACAAGGGCCAGAGACTTCTGAGGCAGAAAATTCACCATTATGTTATTGTTGGACAGAAGATGACCATTCCTAGAAAAACCTGTAATTAATGATTCAGAAATGAATATATATGAGAGCTTAGGAACTATATATCCTGACTTTTTGTTATACCTCCTGGTCCCCCAAGTCTCCAAATTTTCAATTCCCAAGTAACAGCATAGTTTTTTCAATTGCCTCACATATTTGAGGTCTGGTGGAGCTCCTAAGGAAGAGAGATTGAGATTGGATCCATTTTCACAGTTCCTCTGGCTATAAATCTTGAAATCTCCCTTGATTCTCACATCTCACATCCAATCCATTAGCAAGTTTTATTGGATCTATCCTCAGTATGGATTCAGAATTCCATTATTTCTTTCCTTTTCCCTATTACCACTCTGGTCTCAGTCTCCTTTTCCTCTGAATTCCTGCAATAGTTTTGAGACTTGCACCTCACTTCCACTATCTATTCTTAGTAGAGAAGACAGAGTGATTCTATTAAAGTGGGAGAAATGTGGGTCATTGTACTTCTCAGCTTAAAATCCCATTTTGCCCATAGTAAAAGGTCTCCATAATAGCCTATAGGGCCTCTCTGCTTGATCTAATTCTTCATTATTTCTCCGAACTCGTCTTCTATTCTCTCTAGCTATACTGGTCTCATTGCTGTTCCCTGAACATTCTGGACTCATACCTGTTTTAGGGTCTTGGCACTGTTTGTTCGTCCTGCTTGAAATGTTCTTCCCACAGATGTCCACCAGGTTAATTTATTCATCTCCTTTAAGCTTTAGCTCAAATAATATTTTCTTAATAAAGTCTTCCCTGACTACTCTCTCCAAAATTGTTCCTACCCTCTACCACATACACTTGCTACTCCCCTTTACTTGGTTCTACATTTTCTTTTTTAAAAAACATATTTGAGTGTTCTCTGTGGTTCACTTATTTATTATGTTAATTTTATAACTTTCCCTGACAGAATGTAAGCTTATGAGGATAGGGATCCTTGTCAGTGTGACTAACTACTATATACAAAGTGTCTAAACTCATGCTTAGCTTAAATAGGTGCTCAATAATTTTTTTTAAATGAATGAATAAGGAAGTTGGCCAAGATTCTTCCATTCTCTCTTCTACATTAACATATTGTGATTCTGTGGTAAGAGTAAGAAACATTTCTCATCATCCTTTGTTTTCTTCTAAAAAAATACTACATTTGGGGAGTTAGGTAACCAATTGCACCCCTTCTGATTCACAAAGTGCTCTTGCAACAAGTATTTGGCACTGTTATGTGCTTTCAGGTAGCTTTGAATACCCTTACAGTGATACTTTAATGATAACCCTACAGGAAGAGGGAAAGGAAAAAGAAGCAGGTGGTGAGGACTAAGTCCCTCATCCTAAGAAGCAGAGTTCTTGTCAGTACATAGGGCATATGGTAAGGTAACTCCTAAGCAGTTACAGCTAACATGAATGTTCTGGTCTGTATTTGGTTAGTATTTCAAATTGTAAATTGACAAACTGTCATTTGGGCATACAACTCAGTCTCATATGTGTTTCAGTTAATGAGAGATTTTTAGGCCTGAGTGAGACCAAGTATAATATGTGGAGATTAAGTTATGATTAGGATGTTTTAAGGTTCTGTTCAACTCCTGCTGATGTTGCTTAACACTGTACATCTTCCATCTTTCAATCTGTTTTGACCAGGAACACATCTGTTTGGGAGAATGGGATGATTTGCATCTCTATTAACTGGAATCATTGATAAGGAAGACTTAATGAATAAAAATATGAATTGTTTAAAAATCATATGGTTGTACAGGTTGTATTCGAACCCCAATTTTATAGTTCTTACCAACTTATCTCATTCTTACTGTATCACCCAAACTTGTTCTACTATCCTTTACTTATTCATAGAAAATATCTTCAGAAAACTAAAATGAAAGTAAACAAGAAAGGCATAATGTATGAGCTGTTTTTTCAGCTTTATTAAGGTATAATTAATAATTAAACTTGTGTATATTTAAGGTGTACAACTTGATGATTTGATGTACATATTCATTGTGAAATAATCACCACAATCAAGATAATTAACACACACACCTTACCTCACAGAGTTACCAAATTTATTTTTTGTGAATAGAAGAGTTAAGATCTACCCTCTTAGCAAATTTCAAGTTTACATACACCCACATAAAATCACATTTTCTTTATTCATCCATAGATGGACACAGGTTGTTTTTGTATCTTGGCTACTATGAATAATTATAAAATGAACATGGAAGTAAAGATATCTTTTTCAGGTCCTGATTTTATTTCTTTTTTAATAAAGACCCAGAGGTGGGATTTCTGGATCATAAGGTAGTTCTATTTTTAATTTTTTGAGGAATGCTATACTGTTTTCCATGATGCCTGCACCAAATTATAACCCAACATTATACAAAAGTTCCCTTTTCTTCATATCCTCATCAATGCTTGTTATCTTGTCTTTCTGATGAAAACATTCTCACAAGTATGAGGTGGTATCTCATTGTGGTTTTGATTTACATTTCCATGATGATTAGAAAAGGAGAATACCTTTTCTTATACCCGTTAGCCATTAGCATGTCTTCTTTTGACAAATGTCTGTTTGGGTCCTTTGCCCATTTTAAAATTAGGCTTTTAGGTTTTGTTGTTGTTGTTATTGTTGTTATTTGTTGTTGTTGTTGTTGCTATTAAATTCTATGAGTTCTTTATTGTATATATTTTAGATATTAATCTCTTATTGGATATACAGTTTGAAAATATTCTCTCCCATTCCATATATTGCCTTTTCACTCTCTTGGTTGTTTCCCTTGCTGTGCACAAGCTTTTTAGTTTGATGCAATCCCACTTGCTTATTTTTGCTTTTGTTGCTTTTGGTGTCAGATCTAAAATACTATTATTGATGTAAGCTGTTCTTTATTTTTTTGGAAAGAAGAAGAAATTCTTATGTTTATGTTATGAAACTGAGTTCTCCTTTGAAATTATCCATCACTCAATGAAGCTAACCAGTTTGTGGACAATCAGTGGAGCAGAGGCAGTGCTCACATTCCTGAAATCAAAGCAGAAAGCAGGCAACTAGAGCGTTTCTGGGCACAGTGCATAATGAGGGCCTATAATGTCGATTACTATGCTTTTCACCTTTCAGATTGGAGATAGGAGAGAAAACCTCTTCAGTGTATATTAGCCAGTCCTGCAAGTACTGGACAGTTTCACTCTCTGTTCAACATATATTCTGCTCATGGACTTGATCCTGGGAAATCAATCTGTTTCTTCCCCAGCTCCTTCATGATAATGGTCTTTTCATCTGAGCATTGGGTGAGTGATTGCAATGACCCACTTTGTTTTAATATCATGTACATGAGTGTACTGTGTATTGTTACATTGCAGTAGAGTATGGTGATGACTCTATTTGAGCATAAGGGACATTTTCTGAAATCTCTGCTGTGTGATTTGAGAATATTACTATGCTATATATGGATTTGCCTTAAGTACTGCAGTTAAACATACACACACATACAACTTCCACTAAAATGTAATAACTTCAAAGTGGAATGATGCAGTTATGAATCTTGCTTTCTTTTACTTCCAAATTGTACCCCTAAGAACTTCTCAGAGGAACTTAAAATGTAAGTTGTAGGGTTAACAAAATTTAACTGAATGCAGTCTCTTTTGGTGGATATAGGTCAACCCAGTACTCTTAACTTTATTTGGTCAGGTTGAAAAGACTCTCTTGTTTTTATTATATATTTAGATGTTTAATGGGATATATGGATGATACACAAAGACTCAGATTATTATGAAGGAATTTTAGGATCTCCTAGCATATTGGCAAGGGCAGACAGTATAGATATAAAATCCCCTTGTCTTCTGGATGATTAGTGAGACTCATTCTGTGCTCCTTCTTCTAATGTATCCTTTCTTTTTTGGGCCAGCTGTAGGTGAGCGATTTGATAGTTGGCTTATTGGTTGCAGGATTTATGTTGTAGGTTTAAATTGTTTATTGCTGATCTTTGGGTTTCAAAAAACAGTATCTTTACATCTTTCAAGAGAGACTTGTGCCCTACAAATGCTCTCAATCAATGGGGGTGGTGATCTTCATTTTGTTCTCCCTTCTCCCAATATCTCCCCTGCAGGCCAGGCCAGTCTATATGGCATGGACAAAAACATAGATAAGGAACTTTAGAAGAAATGAAAAGTGTGAGAGTTTTCAGTGCAGTAGACAAATAGCACAGAGTGTAATGCAATAGTTTCAAATGAGATTTTGGGTTTGAGTTCCAAAGCCAAGGGATTGCAATTTGTCCTGAAACACACTTGTTACCACTTTTGGCATCAGTCCAGTGGTTCTTTCTGCCCTGGGGGCATAAGGAGTGCCCCTAGGTTTTTGGTGGAGATATTTCTATTCCTTATTCCTCTTGCCCTCTATCTCCTTGTTTCTGAAGTTGAAGGTTTTATGGACAGTATGGTCTTTTGGGTCCTGCTGGGTAAAGTTTGGAAACTTGTGATATCTGATGAGTTCTGTCCAGAGGGAAGTGGGATTCTTTGGTCAGATCTGGTGTCTTAGATGTACAGCCTATGTCTAGAAACATCTCAATGAGGGAAGAGGAAGAGGTTACACAAGGGTTTGCAAGACTTGGGCTGATATATTGGTATTTTTGGAGGAAGGGTGAAATTTATGTGCTTACATAGTGAAACTAGTCAGTGGAAGTTATCACCTTGGTCTACTGTTCCTGCTACAGAAAGGATCCCTGCCATGGAGCTGATCTGGACTAGAGCAGAATTCCAAACCTGCATCTGAGGCTGTGCTAGTCCTCCATTCACTTGCTCATTTATTTGTTGTTATATCATCCCATCCATTCCATTTATGGATCCATTCATTCAAGAAACATTTATCCAACCTATGCCCAAGAGCTTGAGCTGAGTACTTTTGATAGAGAGAAAAAAGCCACAGTTTTCCCCTCCCCTCATATCCTAATAGGAGAGACAGAGGATACAGACAAGTGATTACAGTATCCATGGTACTGTGGTGAAGATAAATTCAGTGTTCTTTGGGGAGACAGAAGAGTTGCATCCTACACAGGCTTGGAAATGAGGCCTCACTTCAGTCTCAGTGGATGATGAAGAGTTAGCCTCATGAAAAAGGAGGCAAATGGCCTTCTGGTCAGGGGGACAGTGTCTCATCATCAAGTTGAATATGCTTTTTCAAACATCTTTTCTCTGTCTTCAGAGTGACTGCATGCAGCCTGGTATTGTCTGGGGTCAAGTTTCTGGCATGTTCACTGAATTCACCTGACAATTTTGAGTCTTTTTTGCTTTGGTGATTATTCAATTCTCAGGAAAGTACATAGAAACCCTTGCTCAATTGATTTCAGAGAAGACTGAAATGTGTGTGCTATCTGACAGCTTTCTGGAGATTCTGCTTTTCTTTTTAAGAAAATCACAACAAACAGTATAATAGAATCACTCTGGTTAAAATAATCCCTGTTAACTGATAAAAAACTTGAATAATCTTTGGGATTTCCTACTAAAATTTGTATTCAACAGAGATCTGAGATCGGAAGATGACTGTTCATAAAGGTAGTTGGAAGGGAATTGTTAGTAAAATATTCTAACAAAATGGAGTGAAATTCCTGGCACAGCATTATTTTTGAAGCAAAGGCTTATCTTTGATCCTTTCAGACTGAACTATGTTTCACGACATATAGTGTCTTATCATTTATCTTGCTCCCTAAGTATACCATTCTTCCTTTTGCTTATTTGCAACCTTGTATTTTCACTTCTGGCTATCTCAAAATGACTAAAAGGCCTGGAGGTATTGCTTATACTACAAAGAGTAGATGTTCTTTCTGACTGTCAGAGAAATTGCCAAAGGTAAAGGGGCCTTTCTCAATATCACGTGAAAATATCTGGATAATTTCCCCCTCTCTTCTGACATAAAAAAAGGAGGCCTGAGATTTAAACTCTTCTACCTCGTATCCAGTCTGTCTAGGATCTCAGTGATGAGAGAGCTATATTCCTCCTACAGCTGAAACTTGTGTCTGTGAGCTTTGGTGGTAAACACAGAGTGACAAGAGGGAACAGTTGGGTGATTTTCCCTAATTGGGGCCTGCTCTGAAAATTCAGAAGTCCTGATTTTGAAGCAAAGACATCTGACATATGTTGAGAAAGCTTTTTAATGGGTTAGGGGTAGAGGATGATATGCACTGTAGTAGTTTGGAAAAGGGAACTGAATCAACAGATAAGGGAACTGTGAACATATGTAGTGATTGACTTTGATCCCATTCCTATCAAACTCAAGCAACTGAAGTTCTCAAGGGGTTGGAGGTGGGAATGGTAAAGTACTGACATTAGCATGAAGTATCAAAACAGATCTGGATTTCAGATCTGGGTATTCTACTCATGAACTGTGTCATTTTAGACATTACTTAATGTGTTCATTTTCTCTTATATAACATGGAGATAATTATTTTCAGGATATATGTTAAAGACTAATTAATTGAGATAAAAGAGGGGTATACAGGAGTGGCTCCTATATTGCCTCATAATAAAGGATACCTAAAATAATAGAAATATTAACCAGTAGGTGAGATATGTAAAGATAGGACTGAAGCAGGTGACTTCTAGGACAAACCACACAGCTGATCTTATTTGCTTCAGAATCAATTATAATAGCAATGAAAACAACTATATATATATAATAACAACAATTTGGGTTATAGTAGAATTCTGGTGTTATTAATGATATGACTGAATCAGCAATGTCCAAATGCTATCTGATATCCATTTCTCCTCCTTGGGCCCTGAACTGAAAGCATAATTAGTGCTGACTTTCTTCTAAGTCTTGGGATCTGAAACTTATTAGCAATATGGAGGACGTGGGAGAGCTAGCTAGTTGATCTAGGAACAAGCCTGAGATGTAATTCAACATCCGGCTGTATGCCAGAGGGCAGTACAAAAGCATCAGAGAGATGACAGGGTCAACTCTTGGGGCAGTGTATTCACCCAGCCAGGTGTGTGCCAGGGAAGAGTGGTCACAGGACACAGAGGGATTCCTACCCATTAGGAAGACATGGCCCTGTTGCTCCTTCAACTCTGGAGGAAAAGGGTCAGGGAAGGGGACTGAAAGTGTTTTCTCCCACCACAGTGAGAATGGTAGCTAACATTTACTGAGTGCTCCCAAGCAGGTCTCTCTGGCTCTAGATCTCATGTCTTTAATATCCCTCCTGGAAATACGCAAAGGAAGAAGTTGCACCTCCTTAGATGTTAAAGATAAGAGCATGAGCCTTTGTTTATGAAAATAGTATAGTATTTCAACTATATGTATTGCATAGTATATGCAACTTCTAGAATAAGGAGGAATTTTCTTCTTTTAAGCTTGCAGAATATTTTAAATCATATCATGCTTAATGCCAAGTGTTTGCTCTGCTCTAAGCTTTTAAATTTTGATCAGCTTGGTAGATAAATTACTTTACTTTTATCTATCTCAGAAATCCTTACTGAGAAATTTGCATCAGTTATCCCACCCCTCTTTTTTTAAAGCATTGAGTTACATTGCCAGGTAAGCTTACATGATTGTGTGCAGAATCAATTTCATTTACATGTTAATAGAGTTAGGTCTGTGACTTATGGTAAGGTCTTATTTAGGCAGGCACAGTCTTGTGAGGCTCTGCTGGAATGCACTGGGGTGCAGAGCTAAAAGCATATAGATCCAGCTATGTCATTAGGTTCTTCTAATTATATAATCATGATTTTAGAAAACTTCTCTAGTCATGTCCTCTTTCAGGAGACAGGACAAAAAACCCAGCTCAGTCATAGCCAATATACCTCTCTTGGACTGGGTCCCTGATTCTTTTCTGTGTACTTTCTAAAGAAACCTGATGACTTGAGGGAAGGGTATATAAGCAGGAAAGCCCCACCCTGATATTACCTGTTCTTATTATTTTTACTTCAGTAGTAATTTGATTCTCTCAGAAAATGTTTAAGTGATTCCTTTGTGTCTAGATGTTCTCCATGTTTTAAAGATTTAAAAATCCTTTTAAGGAGTTTTTTAATTAAAAAATTTTTAAGACAAGTTTTAAGAAAAATTATTTCCCTCAAGGAGATTATAATTTTCTGTGATCTCTGGCATTCATGAATGGAATAAATGAGAAAACTTAAGGGCTTTAATTAAATGTGGAAAAAATTTTAAGAAGTGGTTTGGAG
Organism: Phyllostomus hastatus; assembly: GCF_019186645.2. Taxonomy (NCBI): domain Eukaryota; kingdom Metazoa; phylum Chordata; class Mammalia; order Chiroptera; family Phyllostomidae; genus Phyllostomus; species Phyllostomus hastatus. Next base: position 4,846,755 of record NW_025333530.1, read on the forward strand.
AGTAAACATATTGGTGGTACAGTTCTCAACCACAGTATTATTATGCATGTGTAGCACAATCAGTTGTGGGATTTGTTACGGGTAATTTATTAATAATAATAATTGAAATTATAATTAGTTATTATAATTGAAATTATAATAACTAAAATTTGTGAATTATTTTTCATGTAAATAAGGGTGGATTCAGTGTAATCCCTAAACACAACTTGTTTGTATGCTGAAATGCTTTCTTGAAGGAGAGAAAATCAGAGAGGTTGAAGCTAACAAACTGTAATTATAGGACTGCTTCCTGTTTAGGGGGTTGGACCCTGGAGTCAGGTCATCCCAGCTGAAATCCTAGTTTCCTTGTTCTGACCTCAAGTCACTGAGACTCTTCCGTTTGCTATGAGGATTCAAGGAGATAATCTCTGTGAGGTCAGTCTTACCTTGCCATGAGGCAACTACTAGAATAAATGTCAGCCAGTGTCATTATTAATTACATACCGTGCTGGATACTCGCCTATTGTTCTCAGAGACCAGAACAGGAAACAGATAATGGTGGCTTCTGTGAAGAAGGAAGGGCTAAGAATAGGATCAGTGCAGAGAAAGTTGCAAGGTTGGAAGGCAGGTTTATTCTACTTTTGGCTACCTGTGCCCCAGTTGCTCCTTATGCTGCCTCCCATACTGGCTTCACTTCCTATTCAACATTTCTTTGTTACTGATACGCCTTAGCCTTTTCTAGGTGTCCTTGGAGTTTGGCTTGATCTCCATGTGATTGCATTGTTTGATTTTGGGAAGGTGTGTTATGCTCTGATTGGCCTCGCTCCCTCCGTCCCTCCCTCCCTCCCTCTCTCCCTTCCTTCCTTCCTCCCTCCCTCCCTCCCTCCCTCCCTTCCTTCCTTCCTTCCTTCCTTCCTTCCTTCCTTCCTTCCTTCCTCTTTTTCCCTTTCTCCCTCCCTCTTTCTCTCTTTGTTATTTATTGATTTTAGAGAGAAAGGAAAGGAACAAGAGAAAGAGAGAGAGGAAGGGGAAGAGAGAGAGATAACATCGATTTGTTGTTACACTTATTAATGCAGTCATTGATTGATTCTTGTATGTACCCTGACTAGAGATAGAACCTGTAACCTTGGCATTTCAGGACAATGTTTTAACCAACTGGTTAAGGCCTGAGCCTGGCCAGGGCCTGATTTCCCTCATTTTCTCACACTCAAGGCAAAAACCTTATTCTTGACCCCTATCTTTTCTATTCCCATATTAATGAAGACTGGCCCCACCCAAGTCAGGACCTTCACCCTGAGGTAAACTCTGTGTTATCTTCAAACTTTGTGTTTGTTCTTGGTCAACTCCACTCCTATTTTTCTTGTTAACTCCTCCAAATCATCACCTCCCTTAGTTTTTAAAATAATTGTTTTTTAAAAATTTAAATATTTTATTGTTTAGGCTATTACAATTGTCCCAAATTTTCCCTTATGTGCCCCTCCACTCTGCCCACTCACTGACTATCATTCAAGCCCCATACCATCATCCACATCCATGGGTCATTTATATATGTTCTTTGACTAATCCCTTCACCTTCTTTCAACCAGTCCCCATCTCCCCACTCCCCTCTTATAGCTGTCAGTCTGTTCCATGTTTCCATGATTCTGGTTCTATTTTGCTCATTAGTTTATTTTGTTCATTAGATTCCACTTATAAGTGAGATTGTATGGTATTTGCCTTTCACTGACTGGCTTATTTCATTTAGTATAATATCCAGTTCCATCCATGCTGTCACAAAAGGTAAGAATTCCTTCTTTTTTACTGCTGCATCATAATCCGTTGTGTAAATGTACCACAGTTTTTTGATCCACTCATCTAATGGTGGTCACTTACGCTGTTTCTAAATCTTGGCTATTGTGAATAGCACTGCAATGAATATAGGGGTACATGCATTCTTTTGAGTTGGTATTTCAGAATTCTTATAATATATTCCCAACAGTGGAATTGCTGGGTCAAAAGACAGTTCCATTTCAATTTTTTGAGGAAATTCCATACTGTTTTCTACAATGGCTGCACCAGTCTACATTCCCACCAAGAGTGCACTAGGGTTCCCTTTTCTCCACATTCTTGCCAGCACTTGTTGTTTATTGATTTATTAATGATTGCCATTTTGGCAGGTATGAGGTGATATCTCATTGTGGTTTTAATTTGCATTTCTCTGATAGCTAGTGATGTTGAGCATGTTTTCATATGTCCTTGGCCATCTATACATCCTCCTTGGAAAAGTATCTGTTCAGTTCCTTTGCCTATTTTTTTTTTTATTGGATTGTTTGTCTTCCTGGTATTGGGTTCTATAAGTTTTTTTATATATTTTGGTATTAAACCCTTGCCCAATGTATCATTAGCAAATATATTGTCCCATACAGTGAATTCTCTTTTAATTTTGGTGATGGTTTCTTCAGCTTTGTAGAAGTTTTTTTAATTTGATGTAGTCCCATTTATTTATTTTTTTCCTTTATTTGCCTTGCTCTAGGAGATATATCAGCAACAATATTGCTATGTAATAATTTGAAATTTTAATGCATATGTTTTGCTCTAGGATTTTTATGATATCATGACTTATTTTTTAAGTCTTTTATCCATTTTGAGTTATTCTGGTATATGGTGTAAGATGGAGGTCTACTTTCATTGTTTTTGCATGTACCAGTCCAGTTCTCCCAACACCATTTATTGAAAAGGTTATCATTATTATAATGTATGCTGTTGCCTCCTTTGTGAAATATTAATGGACCATAAAGACATGAGTTTATTTCTGGGCTCTCTATTCTGTTCCATTGATCTATGTGTCTGTTCTTATGTTAGTACCAGACTGTTTTTATTATAGTGGCCTTATACTATACTTTGATATTAAGTATTGTGATCCCTCCAACTTTGTTCTTTTTCTAGAACAAGTAATCTTGTTCTAGCCACAAGATTACTGAGGCTATTCAGGGTCTTTTTTGGTTCCATGTAAATTTTTGAAATACTTGTTTTAGATCTGTGAAATATGCCATTGGTCTTTTAATAGGAATTGTGTTGAATTTATAGATTGCTTTGGGTAGTATGTACATTAAAATTATTGTAATTCTTCCAATACATGAACATGGTATTTGATTATACTTACTTGTGTCTTCTTCAATTTCTTTCTTCAGTGTCCTATAATTTTCTGAGTAAAGGTCTTTTACCTCATTGGTTAAATTTATTCCTATGTTCTCTGTTTTCTCCCCTCCCTTCCCCTCCCCTCCCCTCCCCTACCATTGTAACACTAAATGGAATCTTTAAAAAAATGTCTTTCTGGTGTTTCATTCTTTCTGGTATATGAAAATGCCATTGATTTCTGAATATTGGCTTTGTAACCTGCTACTTTGCAGAATTCATTTATTAGGTCAAATAGTTTTGGGGTGGATCCTGTAGAGTTTTCTGTGTACAATATCATTTTGTATGCAAATAATGACAGTTTTACTTTCTTTTTTCCACTTTAAATATCTTTTATTTCTTTTTCTTCTTGTCAGATCACTGTGACTAAGACTTCTGGTACAATGGTGATTAAGAGTAGTGAAAGCAGATACCCTTGTCTTATTCCTGATCTTAAGGGAAAAACTTTTTGTTTTTTCCCATTGACTATGATGTTGGCAGTAGGTTTCTTGTATATGGCCTTTAATATGTTGAAGTATGCTTCCTTTGTTCCCACTTTGCTGAGTGTTTTTATCATAAATTGGTGCTGGATTTGATCAAATGCTTTTTCCACATCTGTTGATATAGTCATGTGATTTTTGTTTTTCATTTTGTTTAGATGTATTGTATTTATTGATTTGTGAATATTGTGCCAAATTTGCATCCCTGGGATAAATCCCACTTGATCCTGGTGTATGATTTTTACTGTATTGCTGGATCTTGTTTGCTAATATTTTGTTGAGAATTTTAGCATCTACATTCATCAGGTATATTGGCCTATAATTTTCTTTCTTTATTGTGTCTACCTGGTTTTGGTAATTAAAATATTGTATTATAAATATTTTAAAATGACATAAAAGTGAAAAGTAATGATAAAATTCTACAAATTTATTTTCTATTCAATAATTTAAAATATTTTCCTGCATTTGCTTTATCTCCATTATTTTTGGCTTTTTCTTTTGTGAATTATTTTAAAGCAAATTTCAAATTTGTCATTTTATGATTATGTACTTAAGAATGCAACTCTAAAAATTATGGACATTTTTTTAAACAATCACAATGCTATTATCACAACTAAAAAAATGAAAAAGCAATTCTTTGGTTTTAGCAACTACCCCAATTATTGAAATTATTTTTAGAGGTGGTGTTTGATTTAGGACCTACATAAATGGTTGAGTAGTGTCATAAATTTCCTTTGATCTATATCAGTCCCCTTCTCACTCTGCTCCTTTCCTGCCCCTCATTCTTTCTCCCTTTCTTTTTTCTTCCCTTTCTTTTCAACTCATTACATTAACTTACTGAAGAGAAGAAAGCAATCATCCTTAGGAATATCCTACATTTTGTATTTGTCTGTTTGCTTCTTTGTGAAACCTTGACCACTCTGTTGATATTGAGTCTTCATATAAAAGCAGAGAATGTTGAGCAGAGGAATAAGCTGAAACTACACTAACCTCCCAGGACCAATCTGGAATTACAATTAAATTATAGAGAAATCATCCTGAATAACCAATTGAACATCAGCTTTAGAGAAGCCTTATAACCAAGGACAGACAGAAGAAACCATTTCACCACAATGAAACTGGTAGGGAGTGCACAGGAGGCGTGAGAGAGCTGACTGGGCTCCCACAGGCAGCACCTCAGTTCCAGAGAGATATTTCAGTGGCCGGGTGGCCAGGGGGTTCCCCTGAGAAGTATAGGGTCTAAATCCCAAGTTGGGCTCCCTAGCCTACGGCACCAGGGCCGAAAAGAAACCTAGATAACATCCAGATATGAAAAGCAGCAGGATTTCTGTCCACCAGGGAGAGATGGCTGGAGACTCAGAGAGCCTATTAGAGGGCCAACACACAATGTTTTATTTGAGGCACTTACTCTGGACTTTAGCAGAGGAAGAGCAGAGTGGACCAGAGCTGCAAGAGGAGAGTCTGGTGATAGTGGACCTGGGTAGAGAACTGACAGGACAGCTGCCAGGATGCCTGTGCTGAGTCATTCCGCATACTACAGAAGCCATATTTCTCAGGCAGAGCACTCCCCTCCATGTATCATCAGCTTGAGGGGAAGCAAAGCCCTGCCCACAGGAATTCCTATGCCCTTCCCTGTGGTGTGTAAGCTGATTACAGGTTAAGAATATATCATTGATTAGTTTAACAACTAAAGGGGAAAATATGAAGAAGCAGCCAAAATGGGAAAACAGATAACTATGCCCCAAATGAAACAGCAAGTGAATTCTTCAGAAGAACTACATAAATAAAGGCAAGCAATTTATCAGATAGAAAGGTTAGAGTAATGATTATAAGGATACTCAACAGCATGAAAAAAGACATAGAAACCATAAAAAAGGACCAATCAGAAATAAAGAATTCAATATCTAAAATAGATAATACAATGGAAAGAAAAACAGTAGGTTAGATGAAGCAGAGAATCAAATCAGTGATCTGGAAGACAAGGTTGCCAAAAATACCCAAGCAGAGCAGCAAAACCAGAATATAAAAAATGGAGAGAACTTAATAAATATTTTGGACAACATGAAGCATAACAATATTCATATCATGGGAATACCAGGAGAAGAGAGCGTGCAAGGAATTGAGAATCTATTTGAAGAAATGATTGAAAACTTTCTTAATCTAGTGAAGGAAAAAGATACAAGCTCAGGAAGTTCAGAGAGTCCCAAACAAATTGGACCCAAAGAAGCCTACAATGAGACACGTCATAATTAGGTTTAAAGACCTAATTTATAGTTAAAAGACCTAATTACGAGACAAGGTTTAAAGACAAGGAGAGAATACTAAAAGCTGCAAGAGAAAAGCAGGTAGTTACCTACAAGGGTGCACCAATTAGACTAGCATCTGAATTCTCTACAGAAACATTTCAGGCCAGTAGGGAGTGGTGTGAAATATTCAGGGTGATGAAAAGCAAGGACCTTCAATCAAGGCTACTTTACCCAGAAAAGCTAACATTTAAAATCAAAGGAGAAATACTAAGCTTCCCAGACAAGAAAAAGCTAAGGGCGTTTGTTACCACCAAATTAGTATTTCAACAAATATTAGAGCTTGCTTTAAGAAGAGAAAGAAGAAAAAAAGACAGAAGAAAAGAGTTTATCAATAAAATTGCACTATGTATCAATCCAAAAGTACCTTAAATGGAAATGACTTAAATGCTCCAACTAAAACACAGAGGGTAACTGAAAAAATAAGAAAAAAAAGATTCACATACATGCTTCCTCCAAGAGACGCATCTCAGATCAAAAGATACACTCAGACTGAAACTAAAGGGTTGGAAAAATATATTTCATGCAAATGGAAAGGAGAAAAAGCTGGGGTAGCGGTACTTACATCTGACAAAATAGACTTTAAAACCAGGGTTATATAGTAAGGGACAAAGAAGAACACTGCATAGTGATAAAGGGAATAGTCCAACAAGAGGATATAACCCTAGTAAACATTAATGAGCTCAATATAAGAGCACCTAAATATGCGAAGGAAATCTTGATGAACATAAAAGAAGAGGTCAACAAAAATACAGTCATAGTCGGGGATTTTAACACTCCATTGACTACAATGGATAGAGCTTCCAGACTGAAAATCAATAAGGAGACAGTGGCCTTAAATGATAACACTAGGTCAAATGGATTTAATTGATATTCTCAGAGCATTTCACAAAATAGCAGAATATACATACTTTTCAAGTGCAGATGAGATGTTTTCTAGGATAGACCACAGGTTAGGACACCAAACAAGTCTCAATAAATTTAAGAAGATTAAAATCATATCAAACATCTTCTCTGACCACAATGCTGTAAAACTATAAGTCAATCAAAAGAAGAACACTGCAAAATACACAAAGACATGGAAACTAAATAACATGTGATGAAACAATGAATGGATCAACAATGAGATCAAGGAAGAAATCAAAAGATAACTTGAAACAAATGAAAATGATGACACAACAATCCACAATCTGTGGGATGCTGGGGAAGCAATCCTAAGAAGGAAATTCATAGCATTACAGGTCTATCTCAGAAACAAGAAAAAGCTCAAATAAACAATCTAACTTCACACTTAAAGGAAAATGAAAAAGAAAAAAGAAAGCCCAAAGTGCATAGAAGAAAGGAAAAAATAAAGATCAGAGCAGAAATAAATAAAATAGAGTCTAAATAATAATACAATAGATCAATGAATCCAAGAACTGTTCTTTGAAAAGATAAATAAGATTGACATATCTTTAACCAGACTCATCAAGAAAAAAGTGAAAGGGCCTAAATAAATAAAATTGTAAATGAAAGGGGAGAAATAACAACTGATGCCAAAGAAATGCAAAGGATTGTAAGAAAATATTATGAACAACTATGTGCCCACAAACTGGATAAACTAGATGAAATGGATAAATTCCTAGAAACATACAGCCTTCCAAAACTTAATTAGGAATAATCAGAGCACCTTAGTAGACAGATTACACTTAATAAAATTGAAGCAGTAATCAAAAAACTCCCAACCAAAAAAGCTCTGAACTGGATGACTTCACAGTTGAATTTTACTGAACATTCCAAGAACTAACATCTTTCCTTCTCAAACTATTTCATAAAATTGAAGAGGAGGGAAGCTTCCCAAACTCATTTTGTGAGGCCAGCATTATAATAATTCTCAAAGCAAACAAAGATACTACAAAGAAAGAAAATTATAGGCCAATATCCCTGAGGAACATAGATGCTGAAATCCTCAACAAAATATTAGCAAACTGAATACAGCAATGCATCAAAAAGATCCTACACTATGATCAAGTGTGATATATTCCAGGAATACAAGATTGCTATAATATTCACAAACCAATACATAACTTGACTTCCCACATATACAAAATGAAGGATAAAAACCACATGATTATATCAATAGATGCATAAAAAGCATTTGATAAAATGCAGTACCTATTAATGGTAAAAACTTCCAGCAAAGTGGGATTAGAGGGAACATACATAAACGTAATAAAGGCCATATATTGTAAACCCGTTGCCAGCATCATACTCAGTGAGCAAAAGCTACAAGTTTTCCCCTTAAGATCAGGAACAAGACAGGGATGTCTGCTTTTGCCTCTCTTATTCAACATTGTACTGAAAAATCCTAGCCACAGCAATCAGACAAGAAGAGGAAATAAAGGGCATCCAAATTGAGCAGGAAGAAATGAAACTGTCATTATTTGCAGAAGACATGGTACTGTACATAGAGAACCCCAAAGATCCCAGCAATAAACTATTAGAACTGATAAATCAATTCAGCAAAGTAGCAGGATACAAAATTAATAATAAGAAATCAGTTTCATTTTTATATGCCAATAACAAACTAACAGAAAGGGAATTTAAGAAAACAATCCCAATCCCAATTGCTTGAAAAAAAATAAAATAATGGAATAAACTTAACCAAGGATGTAAAAGACTTATACTTGGAAAATTATAAGACACTAAAGGAAGAAAGAGAGGAAGATACAAATAAGTGGAAGCACATACTGTATTCATGGATAGGAAGAATTAACATCATTAAAATGTCCATACTACCCAAAGCCATCTGTAGATTCATCACAATTCCTAGTAAGGTTCCAATGATGTATTTCACAGAAGTAGAATAAATGTTTCAAAAACTTATATGGAACGACAAAAGGCTCTGCAAAGCAACAGCAATCCTGAAAAAGAAGAATGAAGTTGGAGGAATCATACAACCTAATATGAAAATATACTATAAGGCCATAGTAATCAAAACAGCATGGTATTTGCACAAAAACTCACACACAGATCAATGTAACACCTTTATAATCAATTAATAATTGACTGAGGAAGAAAGCACTTACAATGGGCTAAAGATAGTTTATTAAATAAATGTAGTTGGGAAAATTGGACAGATACATCCAGGAAAATGAAACTAGACCACCTTTTACAGCACACAGAAAATATATTTAAAATGGTTCAAAGACTTAAGTGTTAGATCCAAGACCATAAAAATTGTAGAAGATAACACAGGCAGCAAAATATTAGACATTGCTTGTAGCAATATTTTATCAGATATATCTCCCCACATAAGGGAAACAAAAGAAAAAGTAAACAAATGGGACTATATGGAGGAAAAAAAAATCTGCACAGCAAAGGAAATTATGAACAAAATAAAAAGATAGTTGAATTTATCAACCCACAGAATGGGAAAACATATTCACCAATACATCTGATAGGGGGTTAATATCCAAAATTTATAAAGAACTTACAAAACTCAACACCAAAAAATAAAAAATCAAATTATAAAATGGGCACAGGACCTGAATAGACACATCTCCAAAGAGGTCCTACAGATGGCCAATAGACATATGAAAAGGTGCTCAATGTCACTAATCATCAGAGAAATGAAAATTAAAACCACAAGAGATATCATCTCACACCTGTCAGAATGGGTATCATCAGGAGTTCCAGCCAAGATGGAGGCATAGGTAGAAACCCTTGGCTTCCTTGAAAAACCACAAGGAGAAAAACAACCAATCTAAAATCAATAAACAACCAGAAGTGCCAGAAAATCAAACTGCATGCAACTCCAACAACCATGGAATTAAAGAAATGGTCAAACAGAGCAACCAGACCAGTAAGGGCTGTGAATGGAGAGAAACGGTGGTGAGGTGGCAGACTGTGGGGGCGGAGCTGGCTGTGGTGTGGTGGCAGGTTGTGGGAAAGGCTGATTTAAGGGGAAACTGAGACTCGGAGGTGGCTGTGGACTATGGCAGTTGCCCCGGTGGGAGAAACTCTGAGTCTCAGACAAGAGTTCACTGAAAGGTGCACTAGAGAAGAGCACGGGAGCTTCATTGTTCCCTCTCTGGCCCCTCCCCACAGGCAGTGCTGCAGTGCTGCAAGGAGGTTTGCCCCACCTGGATGAATATCTAAGGCCCCACCCTCTTACAACTTATCAGGGGCCCTGAGCAAAGAAATAGGACCAAAATGAAAAAACAGTGCAAAACCTTTGAGAAAGAGCACTAAGCAAAGGGGATATGGTCAACTTATCTGATGGAGAATTTAAAGCCCTGGTAATCAAAGTGCTCACAGAACAAATTGAGCTTGGTTGAAAAATGAAAGAACAAATGAAAGATACTCAAAATGAAATAAAGCAAAATATGAAGGGAACCAACAGTGACAGGAAAGAAACCAAGACTCAAAGCAATAATTTGGAACAAAAGGAAGAAATAAATATCCAACCAGAACAAAATGAAGAACCAAGAATCCAAAAAAATGAAGAGGGGCTAAGGAATCTCTGGGACAACCTGAAATGTTCCAATATCTTAATTATAGGGGTGCCAGACGGAGAAGAGGAAGACCAAGAAATTGAAACCTTATTTGAACAAATAATGAAGGAAAACTTCCCCAATCTGGCAAAGGAAATAGACTTCCAGGAAGTCCAAGAAGCCCAGAGAGTCCCAAAGAATTTGGACCCAAAGAGGAATACACCAAGGCATATCATCATTAAGTTACCCAAGATTAAATATAAAGAGAGAATCTTAAAAGAAGCAAGAGAGAAGGGAGACAGTTACCTACAAAGGAGTTCCCATAAGACTCTCAGCTGATTTCTCCAAAGAAATCTTGAAGGCAAGAAGAGGCTGGAAAGAAGTATTTGAAGTCATAAAAGGCAAGGACCTACATCCAAGATTACTCTACCCAGCAAAGCTATTTTTTATAAGAGAAGGGCCGATAAAATGTTTCCCTGATAAGGTAAAGTTAAAAAAGTTCATCATCACTCAGCCCTTATTATATTAAATGTTAAAGGAACTTATCCAAGAAAAGGAAGATAAAAAATATGAACAGTAAAATGACAACAAACTCACAACTATCAACAAATGAACCTAAAAAATAAAAGAAAGAAAAACAATAAAAACCAAAACTAAGCAAACAACTAGAATAGGAACAGAATCACAGAAATGGAGATCACATAGAGGGTTTTCAGTGGGAAGGGGGAAGGGAGGAATGTGGGGAAATGTACAGGGAAGAAAAAGAAGCATAATTGGTAGGCATTAAATAGATGGGGAGAGGTCAAAAATGGTATAAGAAATAGAGAACTCAAAAAACTTATATATACAACCCATGGACATGAACTAAGAGGGGTATGATGGAGGGTTGGGCAGTACAGGGTGGAAGGGGAATAAAGGGGGAAAATTGGGAAAACTAATAGCATAATCAATAAAATGTAATTTAAAAAATGGGTATCATCAATAAATTAAGTGCTGGTGATGATGTGGAGAAAGGGGAACACTTTTGCACTGTTGGTGGAAATGCAGATTGGTGCAACCACTTTGAAAAGCAGTATGGAGATACCTCAAATAATTAAAAATGGATCTGCAGTTTTACCCAACAGTCCCACTACTGGCAATATTTCTGAAGTAGCCCAAAACACTAATTCAAAAGAATATAAACACCCCCATGTTCATTTTTGAGTTATGTACAATCTCCAAGTTATGGAAGCAGCCCATGTGGCCATCAGTAGATAAGTGGATAAAACAGGTAGGTGACATTTTCACAATGGAATACTACTCAGGTGTAAAAAAGAAGAAAGTTTTACTCTTTGTGACAGTTGGGATGAACCTAGGGAATACTAAATGAAATAAGCCACTTAGAGAAAGACAAATGACATACAGTTTCACTCATATGTAGGATCTAATGAATGAACTGAACTAACAAGGAAAATGGGGACAAACTCACAGATGGAGAGCAGGATGACAGGTAGTGTTGAAGGAGTTGAGGGATTGAGCAAAAAGGAAAAAGGACTCATAGATTTGGACAACAGTGTGGTGATTGTTGGGGAGATGGGGCTATAAGAGGACTAAATGGTAATGGACAAACTACAATAAAGATTAAGTAAAAATAAAAAAGAACAGAATATCAATTTTTTAAATTGATTAATTAAAAAAATTTTAAAATATATTTTATTGATTATGCTATTACAGTTGTCTCATTACCCCCCTTTTATTCCCCTCTACCTTGCACACCCCTTCCCACCCAAATTCCCCCCCTTTAGTTCATGTCCATGGGTCATACATATAAGTTCTTTGGCTTCTACATTTTCTACACCATTCTTACCCCACCCCACCCCTGTCTAGTTTCTACATACCATCTATGATACTTATTCTCTGTACCTTTTCCCCCCTCTCCCCATTCCATTCCCCTGTTGATAACCCTCCATGTGATCTCCATTTTTGTGGTTCTGTTCCTGTCCTAGTTGTTTGCTTAGTTTACTTTTGTTTTTGTTTTAGGTGTGGTCACTAATAACTGTGAGTTTGCTATCATTTTACTGTTCATATTTTTATCTTCTTTTTCATAGATAAATCTATGTAACATTTCATATAATAAAGGCTTGGTGATGATAAACTCCTTTAATTTGACCTTAGCTGGGAAGCACTTTATCTGCCCTTCCATTCTAAATGAAAGCTTTGCTGGGTAGAGCAATCTGGGATGTAGGTCCTTGCCTTTCATGACTTGGAATACTTCTTTCCAGCCCCTTCTTCCCTGTAAGGTCTCTTTTGAGAAGTCAACTGATAGTCTAATGGGAAGTCCTTTGTAGGTAACTATCTCCTTTTCTCTTGCTGCTTCTAGGATTCTCTTCTTAATTTTAATCTTGGGTAATGTAATAACGATGTGTCTTGGTGTGTTCCTCCTTGGGCCCAACTTCTTTGGGATTCTCTGAGCTTCCTGGACTTCCTGAAAGGCTGTTTCCTTTGCCAGTTGGGGAAGTTTTCCTTCATTATGTGTTCAAATAAGGTTTCAATTTCTTGGTCTTCCTCTTCCCCTTCTGGCACCCCTATGATTCAGATGTTGGAATGTTTAAAGATGTTAGGAACTAAGCCCCTCCTTATATTTTTGAATTCTTGTTTCTTATTCTGTTCTGGTTGAATGTTTCTTTCTTCTTTCTGGTCCACACCATTGATTGGAGTCCCAGTTTCCTTCCCATCACTATTGGTTCCCTGTACATTTTCCTTTATTTCACTTAGCATCACCTTCATTTTTTCATCTAATTTGTGATCAAATTGAATTGATCCTGCGAGCATCCTGATTACTAGTGTTTTGAACTGTGCACCTGATAGGTTTCTTTGTTATTTAGTTGTATTTTTTCTGGAGCTTTGATCTGTTCTTTGATTTGTGCCTTTTTTTTTTTTTGTCTCTGCATGCCTGCTACATATAAGGGGCGGAGCCTTAGGTGTTCACCAGGGCGGGACGACCCACGTTGCTGTGTTGTGATGCTGTGTGTGGGGGAGGGGTCCGAGAGGTAACCATGATACTTGCTCTGTTCTCTGCCATTTCAGTCACTTCCCCCACTACCCACAAGGAAATTGAGCCCTTTTGGTGCTGATTCACGGGTGGGTGGGTTTGTGTACATTCTAGGACCCTGTGGGTGTGTCCAAAAAACTCTCCTGTGAGTCTGGGAGTTTCTTCCACCACCACCATCCCAACAGGTGTTTTCAGTCAGAAGTTTGAGGCTTCATTTCCCTGCAAATAAAGGGGCCCTGGGTTGTGTGGTCTGTCTCGCTTCCCAGTTGTTCCTCCCAGTTTATCTGCACATGAATGTGGGACTGCTTGGTCTGCCAACTGCTGCCTTGCCTGCCTGGCTCCACATTTCACCACTTCACTGGGTCCACCAGTCACCACCTTGTCTGCCAAGTCTTCTACCTCTGCTTTGCCACAAGTTCTCTCCCCCTGGCTGCCAGTGTCTGCCCCTCTTACTGGTCTGGATGGATGTTTCTTCTTTAACTCCTTGGTTGTTGGACTTCCATATAGTTCAATTCTCTGTCAGGTCTGGTTGTTTTTTGTTTTTAAATTTGTTGTCCTCCTTTTGGTTGTGCGAGGAGGCACAGTGTATATACCTACACCTCCATCTTGGCCAGAAGTCCAGAATATCTATTTTTTTAAGTGAACATTTTTTTATCTTTCAGTAGTGTTTAAAATTGTTCATTATATAGATTTTGGATATTTTTCACTACCAATATGTGTAGGTAATTTATGTTTTTTAAGATTTTATTTATTTATTTATTTATTTATATTTATTTTTTTAGAGAGGGAAGGGAGGGAGATAGAGAGAGAGAAACATCAATGTGTGGTTGCTGGGGGTTATGGCCTGCAACCCAGGAATGTACCCTGGCTGGGAATCAAACCTGGGACACTTTGGTTCCCAGCCCGCACTCAATCCACTGAGCTATGCCAGCCAGGGCTGTAATTTATGTTTTTAAGCTGGAACCTTCTATTCCTTGATATAGCATGTTAGTATTTGTAAACTATATGTAAGCTATTGGTTTCCACATACTAATTTTATATCCTGTTAATTTACCACATGCTATGATTTTTGTAGTAGTTATTTTCAATTGTCTTGAGTTTTCTCAATACAAACACTTATTATCTAAATATAGATCTAGTGTTCCTTCTCAATTGCTTTATCTAATTTCATTGACTAATTCTTCTTGTATTGTGTTAAATAGTAATGGATATGGTGGGCAACTTTGCATTATTTCTTACATTAATGGGAATACCTTAAGTGTTTCCCTATGAAGATGTGTCTTTAATTGATTTGTATTTTAGTGAATGAATGTGTATGTGTGAGTTTGTATGTCTGATAAAAAATAAATGTTAAATTTTTTCAAATGCTATGGCATTGTTAGAAATGGTAATATAATTTCTCCCTTGACCTACTGCTATGCTTAATTATGTTAATGGATGGATTTTTTCACATGGAGTCATCTTGAATTACCAGAATAAACTCTCTCTGATCATGAAATATTTTATTTCAGTATGAGATAATATTCTATTCCTGGCATTTTACTTATAACTTTTACATTAATTTTTGTAAAAGTAATATAGAGCTTTTTTTAAAAAAGATTTTATTTATTTATTTTTAGAAAGGGAAGGGAGGGAGATGAGAGAGAGAGAGAGAGAGAGAGAGAGAGAGAGAGAGAGAAACATCAGTGTGCGGTTGCTGGGGGTTATGGCCTGCAACCCAGGCATGTACCCTGGCTGGGAATTGAACCTGCGACACTTTGGTTCGCAGCCCAAGCTCAATCCACTGAGCTCTGCCAGCCAGGGCTAGAGCTATTTTTTTGTATCATCTTTATATGGCTTTTATGTCTATGAATATTTAATATTTAACAGAAAAATGGAATAATATTTATTCTTTTTCTATGAGCTAGAGCAATTTAAATAGCAACTAGACTGTCTGGTTTTTATTATTTGGTATTATTCCACTGTAAAACCATCTAGTTTCTGTGATAGTTTGAAGAGTAGCATTTTGAAAACTCTCTATTACTTGTAAATGATAATTGGTCTGTTAGACTTTCTACTTCAACTTTTTATTTTGACCAAAGTTATCCATTTCATCTAGGTTTTCAAATACAAGGGTGGACAAAGTAGGTTTACAGTTGTGTGAATATATGATACAACAATTAATAAAGAATAAATTCTGTGTTTCATGAACTCCCAACTATATACCTACTTTTGCCAACCCCTTTATTTGCAAAGAATGTTGCCATTATAATTACATAGATTTCTTTAAAAATCACTTATTTGGGGGTTATTTTTTCTTTTTTATGTTTCTTTGTATATATGTGCTTCCTACTCATTACTAAAAAAATTAACTATAGATTTGCTCATTTTAGTCATGATTTTCATGGTATAAGATTATTTCTTAATTAATGCTATTTTTTCTCTAATTTATTTCTGCTTCTAGCTTTAGTAATCTTTTATTTTGCTTTTGTTTGATATTTTTTGTTGCTCTCTTCTTCACTTTTGAAGTTGAGTGTTTAACCCATTTTTTCATTTTTATTGGTAAATTGATAAAGTTATGAATTTTTATTTGAGCATTTACTTACTTTACCTGTATTTTGTAGATATAATATATTGCAGTTTACTTATTGTTGCCTTCTGGAAATTCTGCAATTATGTTTTATATTTTCTCCTTGAAACAGTATTTTAGTGAGGTCTTTCTGTGTATTTGTTTACATTTCCAAGTAGAAGGACTTTATTTATTTATTTATTTACTTACTTACTTATTTTTGACACTATTATAGATGTCCTCCATTCCCTCCTCTCTTTGCCTTCCTCCCCTCATCCCCTACCCTCTTCTTTGACCTTCCCCATATTGTTGTATGTGTGTGTGTATATATATATATATACACACACACACACACACACACACACATATATATACATATATATATATATATATACACACACACACACACACATATATATATATATATATATATATATATATATATATATACACACACACACACACATTCATGTTCTTTGGCTAATCTCTTCCAGTCCCCCTTTGCCCACTGAGGTCTGTTTCATATATCCATGCCTGTGTTTTTATTTTGTTTGTTAGTTTGTTTATTAGATTCAACAGATGAGTGAGATCACATGGTATTTGTCTTTCTCTTACTGGCTTATTTCACTTAGCACAATAATCTCCAGGTCAAGATTACTCTATCCAGCAAAGCTATCATTTAAAATGGAAGGGCCCATAAAGTGCTTCCCAGATAAGGTAAAGTTAAAGGAGTTCATCATCACCAAGCCCTAATTATATGAAATATTAAAGGGACTTATCTAAGAAATAGAAGATCAAAAACTATGGAGAGTAAAATGACAACAAACTCACAGCTATCAACTACTGAACCTAAAAAACTAAGCACACAACTAGAACAGGAACAGAACCACAGAAATGGAGATCACATTGAGGGTTATCAGTGGAGAAGGGGTGGGAGATTGGGAGAATTGGGGAAAAAGGTACAGGGAATAAGAAACATAAATGGTAGACACAAAATAGATGGGGGAGGTTAAGAATAGTGTAGGAAATGGAGAAGCCAAAAAATTTATATGTACAACCTATGGACATGAACTAAGACTGGGGGAATGCTGGAGGGTGGGGGTTGCAGGAAAGAGGGAAATGAAGGGGAGAAAAAAACTGGGACAACTGTAATAATCAATAATATATACTTAAAAAAGAATTAACACTGTTCCATGTACTAAAAACTGTAAACCTAAAAAAAAAAAAAAAGAAAAGAAAAGAAAAGAAAACTCCAGGTCTATCTATGCCATTGCAAGTGGAAGGACTTTTAAAAGGTCTTTTTTTTAAATTAAAAAAAAATTATTCTTGTTCAAATACAGTTGTCTCCATTTTCACCCCACCACACCCACCTTTACCACCCAGCCCCATCTCCCACCCTGGAACCTACTCCTTTTGGTTTTGTCCATGTGTCCTTCATATGTGTTCCTTGGAGGCTTTGTCCCTATTATCTCCTATTATCCCCTTCCCCCTTTCTCTCTGGTTACTGTTAGTTTGTTCTTTATTTCAATGTCTCTGGTTGTATTTTGCTTGCTTATGTGTTTTGTTGATTAAAAGATCTTATTCATTTTTAGTTTTATTGCCTTTTGGTTGGAATATACTCTGCATTTTTTTAGTGTTTTTTAAAATTAAATCACTATATTTTTAAAAAATTTACTACAACTTTATTTGTGGCTTAGTATTTTTTCAATTTTCATAAATGTTCCATGTATTCTCTTAAAGAAGGTGTCATCTCTATTATTGGAAAACAGGGTTCAAGATCTTCTATATTCACTCAATCTATCTGGATATAAAAGACATCAATACGACAATAATTTCTTTTTATTAGATGAGTTAAGCCCACTTGTATTTATTGACAGGATAGGTACATTGGGTGTTGTTTCATGTTGTTTTTACTTTAAACTCATGTGATTTTTGTGCCTTCTATTTGTGTTTCTTTTGTTATTTGAAATTTTTTAATTTTTGTTAAGATAGACACATATCTATCTCTGTTGAATAATTTTAGTCACCTCTTCTTTGAAAGATATAACACATTGATTTTCTACTATGACCAGTACTGAGGTTAACTAGAAACCATTTCTTATTTCCTCCACTGTCTCTACTCTATGCTTCCATTTTAGACATTAGTATTATATTAATGTTATTTTTATAGTTTTAAATATACTTGACCTTTACTACTCAATTTTCCAATTTCAAAACACACATACACATATCTAAGTTAATTCCCAAACAATACTTTGCAAATTTATTTTACTTTTCTTTTGCTCTTCCTTTCTCATCTGTTTGGTTTATAGCAGCAGATATTATAAGGTCTCTCAGAAACTATAGTGTCACCATATCATATTGTCCTCCCTGCCCCTTATTAGATGAGCTTCTTCTTTCAATAATAAAGTTTAAAAAATCATTAAGTATTTCATCTGTAAACTCCCTGCCTACTTGCCTCATGTGCAAATATATCTGTATCCAGATCTATCCTTGTCATCTTTTTTTAAACTCAGAAAATATGTTCTAAGTATAATCTAAGGGCAGTCTTGACAACTCTACCTGTAGCTTTGGTTCTCTGTCCTCTTACTACTTCTGGGAACTAATTCTATTAGTTGTTCCCCCCCCTCCATTATTTTTAGCTTCTGTCATTCCTGATTCCTCATTATTCCAGAAACATGATCATCTTAAAAAAAGAAATTCTCCCAAAGAAGATGGACATAAAGAGGACCACACTGAGATTACAGATCATAATTAAAATGTCAAAGGTTAAAGATAGAGAATCTTAAAAGTAGCAAGAGAAAAGCAGAGAGTTTCCTACAAAGGAGTTCCCATAAGACTGTTAGCTGATTTCTCAAAGAAACCTTGCAGGCAAGAATTCAAAGTGATGAAAAGCTAGCATGTACAACCTAGATTACTCTATTCAGCAAAGCTGTATTTCAGAATAGAAGAGCAGATAAAGTTCTTCCCAGACAAGGTAAAGCTAAAGGAGTTCATCATCACCAAGTCATTATTATATGAAATGTTAAAGGGAATTATACAAGGAAAACAAGAAGATCAAAACTATGAACATTATCCCTGGCTGGTGTGACTCAGTGGACTGAGTGCTAGCCTATGAACTAAATGCTCACTAGTTTGATTCCTAGTCAGGGTACATGCCTGGGTTGTGGGCCAGATCCCCAGTAGGGGGCATGTGAGAGGCAATCACACATTGATGTTTCTCTCCCTCTCTTTCTCCCTCCCTTCCCCTCTCTAAAAAAATAAATAAATAAAATCTTTAAAAAAATAAATTCTTCTTTGACACTATTTTCTTCATAATACCATCCAATTCTCCTTTTACCCCAAAATTGATGATTCATAGCCTTTATTTTCTCTCCTCCTAATTACTATAACTCATAACTACAGACTGCCTCTCATTTCCACCACTTGTTTTGAAATAGATCTTGTTATAGTCACCAATAAGTTCCTACTTGCAAAACCAATGGAAACCTCTTTAGTTATTTTACTTGACCCCACTGTTATATTGAAACTGTAGATAATGCCTTCCTGTATTCTTCTGTGTGCCCCTGCAAATTCTCTCTGACCATCCCTTGTCCATTTCCTCACTAGTTCCTCCTCCTTTCCCTATGACAGAATATTGCTATTTTCTACTCCAAGCCCAGCTGTCTTCTCATTCTAGATTGTCTTCACTCATCTACATTCATAACTTTAACTACTACTCATAGGCTGCTGACATCTAAAGCTGTATCTTTTGCCCAGTTCTCTCCTCTCAATTTCTCCTCTCAAATTTGTTTATCTGAGGACTAGGCATCCTCAAGCAGATATCTCAAACTCAGTATACTTCAAAATGAACTTGTCTTCCTTTTCTAAAATTCTCTATCTTGGTGGCGTCAGTTACACAAATTAAAAACCCAAAATCGTCCTTGATTATCTTTCTCTTTCAGTCATCTCCAGTTATTCACATACCAAATCCCATAAAACTTACCCCCAAAGTACTCTTTAAATTGGTCCCTCTTTTTTTTTCAAATCCTTCCATTATTCTATTATCATCTCTCTTCTGGTATGATACTAACTAGACTCTTTGCTTCCAGTCTTGTCTCCCAGTTACCCACATGATCTATCTAATCACTTCACTGTTCTACTTTACATTTTCTCAGGGTCCCTATAGCCTTTGTAATAAAATTGAGTTCTGTGACCTGATATGCAAAGACCCTGATAGTCTGGCCTGTGGCTTTTTCAACAGTTTCTTCTTTTACTACTGCTGGGATCTAGCAACACTTTTCACCAACACTGACCTGCTTTAGCTCTCTGAACACATGTTGTCTTGCTTTTCAGTGCCTTTGCTCTTGGTATTTCCTTCATTCCCCTTTCTTCAATTGGGTAAATTCTATTTATTTTTTAGGACCAAATTCAGATAATAACTCTTTCTTGACAACTCCCTAACATCTGGCCATCCCTTTCCCCAAAACTAAGCTGGATCAATTACCCCTTCTAAGTGCTTCTCAGAACTCACAGTTCACTGATGTCATTTCACTTAACATACAATATTGCAATAAACTGTATGTGGTTTTTAAATTTTATTTTATTATTTTTAATTTTTTTTTTATTGTGGTTCAAGTACAGTTGTCTCCATTTTCTCCCTCCTACTTCCCCTCACCCCAGCCATCCCAACCTCCCACCCTTGATCCTACCCCCTTTGGCATGGAGAACCATGTGTCCTTTATACATGTTCCTTGGAAACTCTTTCCCCTTTCCCCCCATTACTTTCTCCCACTTCTCCTCTGGTAACTGTCTGTTTGTCCTTAATTTCAATGTCTCTGGTTATATTTTGCTTGCTCATTTGTTTTGTTGAATAGGTTCCACTTATAGGTGAGATCATATGGTATTTGTCTTTCACTGCCTGGTTTATTTCACTTAGCACAATGCTCTCCAGATCTCCAAGCTGTCACAAAAGGTAGGAGCTCCTTCTTTCATTCTGCTGCATAGTGTTCCACTGTGTAAATGTACTGTAGTATTTTGATCCACTCATTTACCACCAACTTATACCATACACAAAAATAAACTCAAGATGGATAAAAAACTTAAATATAAGTCATGACACTATAAAAGTCCTAGAGGAGAACATAAACAGGAAAAATCTCAGATATCCGCATCACAATATTTTCACTGACATGTCCCCTAGAGCAAGGCATATAAAGGAAAGAATAAACAAATGGGACTTCATCAAAATAAAAAGCTTCTGCATGGCTAAGGAAAACATCAACAAATGAATAGAGAACCAACCATATGGGAAACTATATTTGCAAATGATACCTCAGACAAGGGTTTGATCTCCAAAATATATAAAGAACTCACACAACTGTACTCTAGGAAGACAAACAATTCAATTAAAAATGGGCAAAGTACCTGAATAGACACTTCTCCAAGAAGGACTTAAAAAGGGCCCACAGACATATGAAAGGATGCTCAGCATCATTAGCCATCAGGGAGATGCAAATTAAAACCACAATGAGATATCACCTCACACCAAAATCAACAAACAACAAGTGCTGATGAGGTTGTGAAGAAAAGAAAACCCTAGTACACTCTTGGTGGGAATGCAGGCTGGTGCATCCACTGTGGAAAACAGTATGGAATTTCCTCAGAAAACTAAAAATGGAACTGCCTTTTGACTCAGCAATTCCAATGCTGGAACTATACACTAAGAATCCTGAAACACCAGTTCAAAAGAACCTATGCACCCCAGTGTTCACAGCAGCACAATTTACAGTAGCCAAATGCTGGAAGCAACCTAAGTGTTCATTGGTAAATGAGTGGATCAAAAAAATGTATGTGTTTTTGCTTCCTCTTCTGTCTTTCTTTAGATTCCCACATTCTGCCCAGAAATCACTTAATATATATGCTATTCAACAAAACTACCCATTGGGATTCACTGCTATAGATGCAAGCAAGAACATGGTTGTTACTCCCCCCCCATTTTTATATAATTTATTATATTAGCCCAAATGCCTTGCATAGAGTTTGTGCTGCATAATTATTCTGTGCTAAAGTAGATGGATGTCCCTGCTCTTAAGGAGCACAATTTTCAGTGAAATCGTGATACCACAGGGTTAAAATGTGAAGAGGAAATATGTGTTAGAGGGAAAGGTCCACAAATGGGTTCTCTGGAGACCTGGTAGCTCTTACTAACTAGCTATGACCTTGTAGGACAACCTTCCAGAATCTGTGAAATAAAGTGATGGCCTGGGTAAGTACTATAATCCCTGACAGCTCTAAAATTTGATTCAAAAATAATGATTGAGTTTGTTATTTAAAAAAAAAAACTATTTCAAATAATATTGGATAGTTTGGAGCTAGCTTGGTGCAATGAACTGAAAACTTAAAGAAAACCTAAGACAAGATCTTAGCACCAAATATCTGCCCTCTAGACACAGCTTCATGAATTCCCACCAGATGGTATGACCTTCATTTCATACCAGCTCTCCTCCACTTTTGAGTCCCCACTCATTCTGTTCCTCCCATTTACTATGTTCTTTCTTTCCCCTCTGCCAACCTCTCTCTCCCTTCTTCCCTCTAAGGCCCAGATCACATCCTACTTACCTATTTGTATTTCTCCTTTCTCTGTGCTTCTGTTCACTAGAATTATGATCATTACACATTTCAATATTTAATTTTCCCACAAAAATTTAATGTGACTTAAATTTACTTTTATGATGAAGTTTTCTAAACTCACAGAAGACTGAGGTATGTGCCTTTAAAATCTTCAAGTTCTTATCAGGAACTAGTACTATGTGGAGCTCATAGTGGGTTCTTATAAAATTTTTGCAGGCTAATTCCTGCAAGAATATGATGCCTATTGTGCCAATAGTAGAAAAGGTGAACATTGAGCAAGCACTGCTGGTGCTATGGGAAAATTTCCTGCAGAGCTTCCTCTTAGAGAACATTTGAGTTTTGAAACAAGTGTAAGACCTTTGCTGTGAGTCTGAAATCTGCCACTGACACTCTGCACAGTTTTTCATTTTCAGGTTGTTAGCACTGATTGATGAAAATCACTTGCCCAGGAAGGATTGGAAAAGATCAGTTTGGGACCTGTGATCCTTCTCCCTTGAAACCACTCAAAGCTCATCTTTGCTTATTGGGTATAGTGTCTCTGGGACAAAGCCAATCACTGTCATTAAAGCTGCCTTGGCCTCAATTGGACAGATTCCCTTGCTCAAAACCAGCTGCCCCAACCCTAATATCTTCCTGCTGAGATGGTCTGACTGCTGGTGCTGTTTCTCAGCAGTGCACAGCTTTGCCACACCACTTGAAGCTTCATTCCAGGTCATCCTTTAAACACTTTCCTGCTCTCCTTTGCAGAGTCATGGGCAAGCCTGCCTGTGTGACACACTCTACACCTACTGGCAGATGGAATCACCAAACACTTTTGGAGGCCTGCTGGGGAGCTAGAATGGGAAGTACATTGGCTATTACTCACCTGGGCAGGTGCTGAGAATGACAGATGTGCTGAGTCCAGCAGCTCCCTGTTGAAGGAGCTGACAGGCATTATCCTATGGATTTTTGCTGAGGGCTTATTCCACTGTCAGGAAACCCATGACTTCTCTCAGATGACACTCTGAGTGTGTCTCTTCCCCACATTTATTTCAGCAGTTACTACTAGATGTACTGCCATGTTTTCACAAAGACCCTTTGGGAAAAGTTTCAGAAGGCAGGAGGTTCTTTTCTTTTTTTGATTTATTTATTTTATTATTTTTCCTTTTTTATTGTTGTTCAACTATAGTTGTCTCCATTTTCCCGCCACCACTTTCTCCCAACCACCCACCCCCAACTCCCACCCTCAATCCTACTACCTTTTGGCTTTGTCCATGGGTCTTTTATACATGTTCCTTGACAACTCTTCCCCTTCTTTTCTCCATTACCTCCCTCCCTATTTGTACCTTCCATAAACACTTATAAAATGTAACTCTTACTTTTTTAAGATCTGGTATTCAATTCAATTCATTCTAATTCAACAAATATTTCTTAAGAGGCAGGGTTTCTGGGATAACAACTATGAAGAAAATAGACATGCCATATGTTTTCAGATTATAATGAAAATTTCTCTCACATGTCCTAGAGAATTTGAAATTATATATTTTTTTAAGATTATTTATTTATTTATTTATTTATTTATTTATTTATAAAGAGGGAAGGGAGGGAGGGAGATAGAGATAGAGATAGAGAGAGAGAGAAAGAGAGAGAGAGAGAGACATCAATGTGTGGTTACTGGGGGTCCTGGCCTGCAACCCAGGAATGTACCCTGGCTGGGAATCAAACCTGGGACACTTTGGTTCCCAGCCCGCGCTCAATCCTCTGAGCTATGCCAGCCAGGGCTTGAAATTATATTTTTACATTTAAATTATTAACTGATCTGGAATTAATTTTGATTGATAAGGAATGAGATAATGATAGGATGTTTATCATTTTCTAGATGGTGGCTCAGTTTAATTGTTTAATTTTTAAATAAGCCATACCCTCTCCCTCCATGACTTCCTTTATTATGGCAGAGCTTAGTCCTTGTATTAGGATGGTAATTTATTCTAAGTAGATCCTCTTACTATTATTTCAATGGCAAAATTTTGTGTCTCAAAAGAAAAACAGTTTATCTTAAAACAATTTCATACCCCATTGAAATCTATACAACTTCAATAATTAATATTTAGCTATTATAATGACATAATAAAGGCAAGTTTCATTAATTAATTTCTCTGTAATATGGCTATATATCTGTACTCATTCATCTATTTTATAGCTGTTAGATACTGTTGCAATCTTAAAATAATCCTCATAAAGCATTTATATGATTTTTAATATTTAAATAACTGAATTTTTAGTTACTTAATGAAGTCAATGTAAATGAAGAGCTTATCACCACTCTGTATTAGAATATTTTAGAGAAAAACCCAATACAATATTCCAACTGTTCGAAGAGTCTTCCTGTTGGCTCCAAATTTCTCAGCACTCTTGCTCAGAGGTAATCTTGATTTTCTTAAACATAAATAAAGTTTTATAAGCCAAAGCAGGTGTACTAAATGAAATCTTTGTAAATTGAACTGCCATTTGAATGGTTATACCACAAGATATGGCTGTACTAAATTTAGTGTGTATTTGTGTCTGCTTCTGGACTCACTATCCTGTTTATTATCTGTTTGCTTATTTATGCCTTAATATCATGTTCTTCTAATTACTGTAACTTGATAATAAGCTTTACTGTTAGGTACAACTATTCTCACTCAATACTTCCTTTTTTCCCTACGTGTTTACTTTTTCAGTTGCACTATAGTAACCCTTTTGTTTAGTTATTTTAAAACATCTGATTTAAAAAAATCATGAGGTCTATAATTAATCTCTAGTGAATTAATTTTGTTTTGATATTGAGTCTTCCTGGATAAGAACAAGTCATGATCTTTAATTTATTCACATCTATTTGGTACCTTACAGAATATAACAACTTCATATAATATAATCTTGCACATTTGTTGTTAAGTTTATTAGATCTTTAATTCTTTTAGCTGCTATACAAATAGGATCTTTTCTTGTTTTTTTGTACATAGAATGAGCATTAATTTTTATATATTAATTTTATATTAAGTTAGCTGAACTATGCTATTGTTATAAATTTTCAATAGATTTTCCTAAATTTGAGTTATATAACCACATAATTTTTATGATTTATCACATGTAGGGATTAGCAGAGCAGAAAGTATTTAGGTATGAAGAATGAATTTGGGATTATATGAAATACCTCTTTGTCTATATAGATAATAATGTAATTTTTCTTTTTGACTTATTATGGTGATTTATATCAAGAGATTTCTAATATTGAACATTCTTACATTCTTTGAGTTAATGCTGCTTTGATATGGTAATTAGTTCTTTCAATGTCTTGTGTATTCATTTATTGATATTTTATTTAATACTATTGCATTGATTGTTTCATAAGTAACATCAGTCTATGGATTTTTGTGTGTGCTATCTTTTGGTATCAATATTGTATTAACTCCTTAAGAACAATGTTATGAAATAATTTAAAGAGTACTATAATTACACATATAAAAGATTGATACAATCATTCCTGAAACATCTAGATACCTAATGATTCTAAAATTTAAGGTTCTTTATTAATTTATTTTTGCATTTATCTCCTGGTTGGCTTACATTCAGCTTCTAGTAGGTTTCATTTCAAGAATAAGTTGCTTTTCTTCTTTGACTTTTGCACATTTGGATTTTTCTCTACTGACAGTATATTTATAGGACAATTATCTGGTATGCCAGAGACTGCTGACTGCATCCAAGTCTATTATTTCTTCTTGAGTACACCCTTTACTACATATCCTAGCCTGCCTTAAAGTTAGATGTGATGATAAGGCTGGCTGAGTTCTAGACAGAAGAATATGAATGGAACTGATACGTACCAATATTGGGGTTGGCTTTTAAAACCTCCCCACACACTGTGAACCAGGCACTATTCTGGAAACTTGGGATAAGGTAGTCAGTCTAGAAAGAGCATCCTCCTGCTCTCTTGAAGCTTGCATTGAAATTGAAGGGACATGATGTGAAGAGAAGGAAAATGCAGGCAGAAAAAAATAGCATGATTAAAACCCAGGAGTGTAAACTGTATGCAACATTTGGGAGAGAGCATGTAGATTGGTGTGATCAGAATGCATTGGGTTGGCCAAAATGTCTGTTTAGGTTTTCTGGAAAACAAAAGACACATTTTTCATTTACACCAATAACTTTATTGCTTGGGATATTTTGAGTATATTGGCTATCTCCTGCCATTGGCTTCTAGTGGGTAGAGGCCAATGCATAAGACAGCCCCACAGCAAAGACTTATTTGGACAAAATGTCAACAGTCCCAAGAAACTTTGCAAAACACTTTTGACGCATTCAATTAGTCACAGCACCTTCTCCATACACTGCACAAATCTTTGTTTGCATTTCAGTTGTGTTTTAACATTTCTTGAAATAATAAAGCATAATACACTGAAAATGTTGCATGTTTTCTTCCATCTTCAATATTAAAATGGCTGCACAAAAATCCACCAATTTTGCTGTTTTTTTTAAATGCATGCTGATATAACAGCTGTCACAATACAACCTGATACATTTTTTCAAATGAAGTTAAAGACAACTAAGCACTACTAGAGCCATTGTATAAAAAAAATAAATGAACTTTTTGCCCAACCCAATACACTTTGTGAGTGGTGATGGGGTAGTGTGTTGAGACATGAAGCTAGTGAGGTGGGCAAGGACCAGATGATATGAGTCTGGGCTAGTGTGTCAAGTGTAACAATAAAGTCATATTTTCACCTAAAGTGTGTGGTGTTAATCAAATCACTCTGAGAGAGATCCAGAGAATGGATTAGACGGGTGCTGGACAGGAGGGTGGGGTTGAGAGGAGAGACCATTAATGTAGTAGATCATTAAACCTTTGTTACTGGTTAGATGTGAAGCATACAAGAAAGAAGGGGTTGAGGGTGTGTGCCAGGCTCTCAGTGTAGATGGACAGTGGTACCATCTGCTTGGGCAGGTGTACAGGAGACAGCAGGTTTTGTCCACATTCTGATCTATCAGACTGAAAACATTTAAATTTGATCAGTATTCATCAATTAGATGGTTGCTTATCTAAAAGCTAGGGGAAAATGCCTGATGACATCTCTAGTTGATATTGGGACTTTCCACCATAAATGATCAATTTATATGAGTTTTTTTGTCTTTTCTCTTGCCCTTTAGGCAAAATTAAAATTAGAATGTATAGATTTGGTTTGTTTTTTATTGAAAAACATTTTTTCAAGTTATTGTAATATCTTACTTTAATGAATGTGATGCCTCTGTTCACAAATTTTTGTTATTTACTCCCAAGCAGAATTGAATAAGCATGATTTCTAATGGATAGTTTATTTATAGTTTGTTTAGAATTTAGAAACAGGTGCCAGAGTTGCCATTATAAAATGCCTTATCTTTTCTGTTAGTATCTTTTCACACTTTATACTACAGGCTGCTATTGTTCCTACAGGAAATGAATAGTTATAAGTCAGCTCTGGCTGGGTAGTTCAGTTGGTTAGAGCATTGACTCAATATGCCAAGGTTGAGGGTTTGACCCTTGTTCAAGGTACATACAAGAATCAACCAATGACCCTTCCCCTTCTTTCCTTCATTATCACCCTCCCCCCACCCCTCTGGTTACTATTAGTTTGTTCTTTATTTCAGTGTCTCTGGTTATATTCTGCTTGCTTGTTTGTTTTGTTGGTTAGGTTCCACTTATAGGTGAAGGGTTGCAAAGGAACATGTATAAAGGACCCATGGACAAAGCCAAAGGTGGGTAGGATTGAGGGTGGGAGGTGGGGGTGGGTGGGGCAGGGGAAATTGGTGGTGGGCAAATGGAGACAACTGTACTTGAACAACAATAATAAATAAAACAAAAACAAACAAAAAAAAGAATCAACCAATAAATGCATCAATGAGCAGAACAACAAATGGATGTTTATCGCCCTCTTTCCAATCTTTCTCTCTGTCTCTAAAGTCAATAAATAAAAATTAAAAAATAATTATGAATCATAAGTCTAACCACTCGGTATAACAGTAATTGACATTTCAGAAAGATATTTGTCTAAGGTAATTTAGGACACCTGCCTGAATGATAATTTAGTATTTATAAATTTTAGTGAAGCAAGTTTTTAAGGTACAGGAAAATTTGCCTGTGAAGACTCCCTGGACTTGACTAAAAGATTAAACAATTTGAGATGTTTTTATCTATTTGCTTATCACTAGGTTCAAAAGCATCTATACAAGGATAAGGGGAGAATAAATTGCTTCTCACTTTCTATTTCTGATCTTCTTATCTTTAAAAATTCACATTTGCATAGAATTAACCCAAAATGTGGTAACTGAAATATTAAAAACAACTTATAGTGCTAAAATTATACCAATGTAAAAATTCTCAAGTTCATGACACTTAGATGGCAACAAGTCTTTAAAAAAAAAATCTCATGTTAAAAAATATGTAGAATGTTTTCTTTTAGTGTTTATTTTTAACGTAACTGTATGTGCTTTACCTATTTTGAAATTACATGAATTTATTAGTATACTTGTAATTTCATTTATAATTTTATACATTTTTAAAATTCTTCAAAGGTCTTGAATTTAGAGAATTACTAATTACCTACTAGGCCAGCATTTCTTAATGTATTATTATTATTTTTGCCAAGTGTAGCTTTTTTTGAGGATTCTTCACACTAAATGTTTACTTTCCATAGCACATTTACATAATTCTTAGGTTATCCTTCATGTGTGCTAGGCAAAATAAATCTTGAATTTCACTAAAACAATTCTGATTTTGTTTGGTGACATTTTTTTTTCTTGCCAGGTTTCTCATATTTAGGTCTATGAATTTTTTTTATAACACCATATGTCTACTGTTTTATTTTCTTTGAAACTTCCAGCATTCTTAGGCTAATGTGCAGGGAAGTGAGGCATACTCCAGAAAAAGAATGTGCGCTCAAGATATTTATGCCAAACTACATGGCTAAAGATGTCTAAAGCTGATTTTATACTAGACAGCAGCATTAAAGCAAACTTCCTTTTTCATTTTTAATGTCATTTCTCCAATTAAATTTTTGTGGGTACATTGCTTAAAAAAACTTAAAAAAATTTAAGATAATTAGAGATTTACATGCAGTTGTCAGAAGTAATACAGGAAGATTTCAAGTACATTTACTCCATTTTCCTCCAATGATAACATCCCCTAGTGATAAATTATAGTACAATACCACAATCAGGATATTGACATTGATATAATCCACAAATCTTTTTCAGATTTTACTGGTTTTACACATATTCACTTGTGGTATATGTGAGTATCTTTTAGTTCCACAATTTCATTGCATGTGTCGATTCTTGAGCTGGCACTATAGCTGAGATACAAACTGCTTCTGTCCCCACAGAGATCCTTTGTGTACCCTCTTATAGTGATACCTCTCCCCCTTCTGTCCCATACCCTCAACCACTAATAACCAGTAACCAGTAATCTGGTATCATTTTGAAAAATTTGTGATTTCCAAAATTTTGTATAAGTGGAATCATACAGTGTGTAATTGGCTTTTTTCACTCATCCCAATTCCCTAGAGACTTATGGAGATTGCTGTGTATGTCAATAGTTCTTTCCTTTTTATTGTTGAGTAATATTTTATGGTAAGACATACCACAGATTGTTCACCCATTCACTGATTGAAAAATACAAAACTTGTTTCCAGTTTGGTACTCTTACAACAAAGCTACTATGAACATTTGTGTACAAGTTTTTATGTCAATATAATTTTCTTTGTGATAAATGCCCAAGAACACAACAGCTGGGTTGCATGGTAATTGAACGGTTAGTTTTATGAGAAATTACCAAACTATTATATTTGCCAGAGAAGCTGTAACATTTTTCACTTTCATCAGTGATGTGTGAGTGATCTAATTTTTCCGAGTTTTGTCAATATTTGATATTGCTACTATTTTTTTTATTTTAGCCATTCAGATAGGTATGATTGGTGATTTGTATCTGCTTTACTTTGCATAATTGATATTCTATACTTTTTCCTGATTTTGATTTCATTAATATTTGTTTTTATCTTTATTCTTTCATTTGTTCTGTTTGGCTTGGGTTTACTTTGCTCTTCTTTTCCTGGTTTCTTGAAGTAGGAATTTATATTGATTTGAAACCTTTTTCCTTTTCTAATGTAAGCATTTAGTGTAACAAATTTCCCTTTCAGCACTGTTTTAGCTGCATCTCATATATTTCAATATGCTTTGTTTTTATTTTTATTCAGTTTTATGTGTACTTTAAAATTTTTTTCTCTGAGATTTCTTACTTCACCTGGGGATTATTTAGAAATGGGTTAATTTCCAAGCATTCAGAGATTTTCCTGATGTGTTTCTACTATTGATTTTTATGTTAATTCTATGATCAGAGAACCTTATATAAATTCAATATTTTTAAATATTTTTAAATTTGTTGATGTTTATTTTATGGATGAGGACATGGTCTATCTTGGTGAATGTTGCATAAGTGTTTGGTAAAAATATGTATTGTTAAGTAAAGTGTTCTCTATTTGTCATTAGAGCCTACTGGTTCATTTTGTTCAGATCCATGTCATTGATGATTTTCTTTAAAAAAATTTTTTTATTGTTGTTCAATTACAGTTGTCCCCATTTCTCCCCCATTACTCTCCCTGGTCCTACCCATCCTCACCTCCCACATTCAATCCTCCCCCAAATTGTCTTTGTCCATGTGTTCTTTTTTAAATATTTTTTATTTTAATTGTTGTTGCAGTACAATTTTCTATCTTTTACTCCCAACCCAACGCACCCACCTAACCCTCCCCTCCTTCCTCCCCTATTTCCACCCCTGCCTTGTTATTTTCCATGTGTCTTTTATACTTGTTCCTGTAAACCCTTCCTCTGTTCCCCTGAAATTCCCTACCTTCTCCCCTCTGGTCACTGTCACCCTGTTCTCTATTTCTGAGTCTTTGGTTATAATTTGCTTGCTTATTTGTTTTGTTGATTAGGTTCCACTTATAGGTAAGATCATACAGTATTTGTCTTTCACTGCCTGGCTTATTTCACTTAGCATAATGCTTTCCAGTTCCATCCATGCTATGGCAAAGGGTAGGAGCTCCTTCTTTCTTTCTTTCTGCTGCATAGAATTCCATTGTGTAAATGTACCATGGTTTTTGATCCATTCATTTACTGATGGGCATCCAGGTTGCTTCCAATACTTGGCTATTGTAAATTGTGCTGCTATGAACATTGGGTGCATAGGTTCTTTTGGATTGGTGTTTCAGGATTCTTGGGATATAATCCTAGCAGTGGAATTGCCGGGTCAAAAGGCAGATCCATTTTTAGTGTTCTGAGAAAATTCCATACTGCTTTCCATAGTGGTTATACCAGTCTGCAGTCCCACCAACAGTGCACTAGGGTCCCCTTTTCACCACAACCTCTCCAACACTTGTTGTTGGTTGCTTTGTTTATGATGACCATTCTGACTGGTGTAAAGTGGTATCTCATTGTGGTTTTAATTTGCGTCTCTCTGATAGCTAGTGATATTGAGCATCTTTTCATGTGTTTCTGTATCCTCTGTATGTCCTCCTTGGAGAAGTGTCTGTTCAAGTCCTTTGCCCACTTTTTAATTGGGTTGCTTGTCTTCTTAAAGTGGAAACATACAAGTTCTTTATGTATTTTGCAGATTAAACCCTTGTCTGAGGTATCATTGGGAAATATGTTTTCCCATACTGTTGGTTCTTTTTTTATTTTAATACTGTTTTCTTTAGCTGTGCAGAAGCGTTTATTTTGATGAAGCCCCATTTGTTTATTCTTTCCATTATGTCCCTTGCTCTGGGGGACATATCAGTAAAAATGTTGTTGTGTGTAATACCTGAGGTTTTCCTGCCTATGTTCACCTCTAGGACTTTAAAGGTGTCATAGTTTATATTTAAGTCTTTTATCCACCTTGAATTTATTTTTGTGTATGATGTAAGTTGGTGCTGGAGTTTCATTTTTTTTTGCATGTATCTTCCAGTTCTCCCAACACCATTTGTTGGAGAGATTGTTTTTACTCCATTTTATGTTGCTGCCACCTTTGTCAAATATTAATTGTCTGTAGAGACTTGGGCTTATTTCTGGCTCTCTGTTCTGTTCCATTGGTCCATATGTCTGTTTTTATGCCAGTACCAGGCTGTTTTGATTACAGTGGCCTTGTAATGCAGTTTGGTATCAGGTATTGTGATCCCTCCTACTTTTCTTTTCTTTCTCAAAATTGCAGCAGCTATTTGGGGTCATTTATGGTTCCATATAAATTTTTGAAGTGTTTGTTCTATGTCTGTGAAATATGCCATTGGTACTTTAATAGGTATTGCATTGAATGTATAAATTGCTTTGGGTAGTATGGACATTTTCATGATGTTAATTCTTCAATCCATGAACATAGTATATGTTTCCATTTGTTTGTGTTTTCCTTAATTTCTTTCTTCAGTGTTGTATAGTTTTCTGTATACAGGGAGTTTTACTGCCTTGGTTAGATTTATTCCTAGGTATTTTCTTTTTCTTTTTGCTATATCAAATGGAATTTTTTTCTTGATTTCTGCTTTTGTTGTTTCATTGTTGGTATACAAAAATGCCTTTGATTTCTGGATATTGACTTTGTATCCCACAGTTTTGCCAAATTCGTTTATTAGGTCAAGCAGTTTTTTGATAGAGTCTATAGGATTTTCTACATACACTATTCATGTCATCTGCAAACAATGACAGTTTTGTTTCCTCCTTTCCTATTTGGATGCCTTTTATTTCCTTTTTTTGTCTGATCACTGTGGCTAAAACTTCCAATACTATATTGAATAAAAGTGGTGAAAGTGGACAACCTTGTCTTGTTTCTGATCTTAGTGGAAGCGATTTTAGTTTTTGCCCATTGAGTATTATGTTGGCTGTAGGTCTCTCATATATGGCCTTTATTATGTTGAGGAATGCTCCCTCTATTCCCACTTTGCTGAGTGTTTTTATCATAAATTGGTGTTGTACCTTATCAAATGCTTTTTCCACATCCATTGATATGATCATGTGATTTTTGTCTTTGCTTTTGTTTATGTGATGTATTACATTTACTGATTTGCGAATATTGTACCATACTCTCTCTCTCTCTCTCTCTCTCTCTCTCTCTCTCTCTCTCTCTCTCTCTCTCTCTCTCTCTTTCTCTTTGCTTCTTTTTCTTAAAGAAGGCCCTTTAGCATCTCTTGCAGAATTGGTTTGGTGGAGGTATATTCTTTCAGACTTTTTTTTTTTAAATCTGGGAAGCTTCTTATTTGGCCTTCTCTCTTGATTGAGAGCTTTGCTGGGTAAAGTAGCCTTGGTTGCAGACCTCTGGTTCTCATTACTTGGAATATTTCTTTCCAATCTCTTCTGGCTTGGAGTGTTTTCATTGAGAAGTCAGCTGCTAACCTTATTGGGGCTCCCTTGTATGTTACTTCCTGTTTCTCCCTTGCTGCTTTTAAGATTCTCTCTTTGTCTTGAAATTTTGCCATTTTAATTATGATATGTCTTGAAGTGACACTCTTTGGGTTCCTCTTGATTGGAACTCTGTGCTTCCTGGATTTGTGTGACTTTTTCTCTCATCAAATTAGGGAAGTTTTCCATCATTACTTTCTCAAATTATTCTAGC
Organism: Phyllostomus hastatus; assembly: GCF_019186645.2. Classification (NCBI taxonomy): domain Eukaryota; kingdom Metazoa; phylum Chordata; class Mammalia; order Chiroptera; family Phyllostomidae; genus Phyllostomus; species Phyllostomus hastatus. The sequence continues at coordinate 4,880,979 of NW_025333530.1, forward strand.
CCTTGCTTTTCTTCTTCTCCTTCTGGTATCCCTATTATATGGATATTATTACATGTCATATTGTCTTGCATTTCTTTTAATCCCTCTTCATTCTTTCTGAGCCTCTTTTCTTTTTTCTTGCTCTTTCTGGGTGTTTTTTTCTACCTTGTCTTACAGCTCACTGATCCGATTTTCGGCTTTATAGATCCTGCTTTTGATTCCTTCTACTGTTCTTCAGTTCAGAAATTGTATTCTTCATTTCCTCTTGACCCTTGTTGATAGTTTGTATTTTCTTTTTTATGTTGATGTAGTTTTCAGTGAGTTCATTGTATCTTCCCTGTAGTTTCTGGTAGCTCATTGAGGTTCCTGATGATCATTACTTTGAACTCAATATCTGATAGTTGAATTGCCTCTATTTCATTTAGCATTCTTTCTGAGGCTTCCTCCTTTCCTTTTATTTGGGGATTGTTTATTTGTCTTCCCATTGTTTGTGAGACTCTTCTTGTTAGCCTCAGCTTCTTAAATTGATCTTTTCTGGCTCCCTGGGTTTGTGGTGTGCACTTCTCTGGTAGAATACCAGTGAGTTTCAGTGGTGCAGTTTCCTTGATCTCCTGAGGTCCCTGGTCTTGGTCTGTCATTTAAGTTGGCTCTGTGTTTGTCTTTGGGTTTTGATTGTTGTTGGGTCTTTCTTTTTTGGTTCCTTCCCACTAGCTGGTTAAGTGAGGGTCACTGTGTCCACCACCTCTTGTATTTTGTTGTGCTGGTGAGGGCAGGTTGTGTTGAAGCTGGTTCTTCCATATGTATAAGGTTTTGAAGATTCTCTCTTGCTCTTGTTCAGTTGTTTGTACTGGGTACTGTCTCTACTGTTTAGTTGTATTTCCAGATAGGTCCTAGAATGAGGTTTGTGTGGTTACCACTCCCTCCTTCACCTTCTTCTGTTGTTATCTGTTAGTGGTTCCTTTGTTGTTGGGTTTCCTCTTCTAGTGGGTATCCTGGTATTCACCACTTCAACCTACACTTTTTTGTGATCCATTGAAAGGGGAAGGCAAAATGTTTTAAGACAGCAAGAGAGTATTCTATGATATTTATAGTAACAGCCAGAAGAGAAGAGATAGGAGATCCTTTGGCTATGTATAGTATTAACCATGATTTTCCACCCAGCTGGATGAATTTTGGAAAGGATGGAAAGAAGACAAAACTCTTGTGGAATAAAGGATTTTGAGTTGGATCTAGAAAGCAGTGAGGTTGTGGAAGGTCAGATTCTGAGGTAAGGTGAGAGTAAAGGATAGTAAATAGATGTAGTGTGTGAGAGAATAGAGTTAACCACTACAGTAATAGAGTTCAGGAAATTTTGAAGTGGGCTGAGATTTGGGAGGGGTGTTGTGAAGTATTTACAATTGCATGGAACAGCAATTATTTACAATAATATTAGAGCAACAATCATATGACAGAATATATGAGATCTAGATAACAAGAATAGGGAGTATAAAACCTTGAGTAGTATGCTAATGGAACACAGGTGAGGTGAAGGACAGTACATTAGCAATACACTATAAAAGAGATATCAGTGGAAACCTGTCAGGTGATACAATATACAAGTCTAGCAAAGCCTACTATACAAGAAAAAGAGGAATACAGAAATACTATTAAAAATGTAAGAATAATAGAAAAATAATAATAATACAAATATGCAATAACTTGCAGGTTCTCTAATAGCAGAGTGAAATATTTCTCACTGTCACAGCTATTGTGATTTCCCTTCTTTGGGTTCAACTCTGATCTTTTCACAGATCCAGGTTTTTGTCTCACTTGTAGATATTTAAAAAATAAAAATAAAAAAGTCCGATGAAGGAAGGAAGAAGAGATAAAATTGGAGGAAAGAAAGGAAGAAGGAATAAAAAACAAAAGTAGGAAAGAGAGGAAAAAGAAATTAAGAGAATAAAAATAATAAAAATTAAGAAATTAAGAATTGTTAAAAAAATAGAATAAAATTTAAAAAGTCTTTTGGTTTCAAAGTGGTCAAACTGGTTTTTCTGGTCTTCCTGGCTGTGGCAGGCTGAGGGGTGATTGGTATGGCTTTTCTTCCTTTGGAATCTGCACTGGGTCAGCAGTGTGCACTGTCTGGGGAGCTATTGTGGCTCCTGGGCCCTGTGCCCTGGGTGTGGGAATCAGGTCTTTCTGCAGGGTTACTGTTGTGGACTGGGGTGTGGCGATGCAATCTCATGTGCTAGTGAGTGTGTGCACACCCTTGGCCAACCGCCTCACCCCTCCCAGCACTATGGAGGTGTGCAGGGTCCTCCACACAGCACAGCCCTCTGTGCAAACTCGGGATCGCTGCCCGGCTGGGTGGCAGAGAGGCCAGCAATTGCTGTAGGAGAATTCCCCAAACAGTGTCTGTCTTTTCACTCCTTCCTCTTGAGAAATTCCTCCTATTCAAGCCTGCCACTACACACCGAAGCCTGGCTTCTCCTGTAGCCAAACTCTCCAGCCAGACTGGTGACCATGGGGGTCAGGGCCCATTGTGCGACCCAACCCCGCCAGTTTCCACAGACTCTGAGGGTGCTCACAGCCCTTGTGTGTTTGCTAGCAACTGGGTTCCTCTTAGTGCCACTCAGACCCTGTTTGGCTGGGGAGGGAACAGTTGTCCCAGCTCTCTCCCAAGGACTCTGTGGCAAACCTGGCAACAGGCGCTGGGCCTGGGGCTGCAGCCCCTGACCACAAGCTGGCCCCTGGGACTCTACCTAATGTTTCAGCACTCCTCTCACTCACTGGTTTTTTGGTTCTGCCACAATCCTTGGTCCCCTATTTTCACATATACTGAGGTGTGTTGGTTACTTGCTCCTCCACTCCATAGATCAGCCAGGATTCTCTCCCATGTGCAGAGGGAAGCCAAATCTGCTCCTTCCTACACCAACGCCATTTTCCTTCCCCCATGTGTTTTTTAAAAATATTCCTTGACAGCCCTTCCCACTTTTCCCCCATAATCCCATTCCCCCTCCCTTCTGGTTACTCAGTTTGTTCTTTATTTCAATGTCTCTGGTTGTATTTTGCTTGCTTATTTGTTTTGTTGATTAGGTTCCACTTATAGGTAAGATCATACAGTATTTTTCTTTCACTGCCTGGCTTATTTCACTTAGCATAATGTTCTCCAGTTCCATCAATGCTGTTGTAAAGGGTAGGAGCTCCTTCTTTCTTTCTGCTGCATAGTATTCCATCGTGTAAATGTACCAGAGTTTTTGGTCCACTCATTTACTAATGAGCACTTAGGTTGTTTCTAGCACTTGGCTATTGTACATTGTGCTCCTATGAACATTGGGGTACATAGGTCCTTTTGAACTGGTGTATCAGGGTTCTTTGGTTATAGAGCATTCAAACTCATAGAGACTGAAAAGCATGCTATTAAACAATGAATAGGGTAAAAATGAGATCAAGGAAGGAATAAAAACATTTCTGGAAGCAAATGAAAATGAACACCCAACAATCCAAAACCTATGGGGCACAATGAAGGCAGTCCTAAGAGGGAAGTTTATAGCAGTACAGGCCCACCTAAAAAAGATAGAAACATTTCAAATAAACAACCTAACCATGCAAGAACTGGAGGAACAACAACAAAGAAAGCCCAGAGTGAGCAGAAGGAAGGAATCATCAAGATCAGAGTAGAATTAAATGACATAGAGACTAAAAGAACAATTCTAAGGATCAATAAATCCAGGAGCTGGTTCTTTGAAAAGATAAATAAAATTGACAAGCCTTTAACCAGACTCATCAAGAAAAAAAGAGAGAGGACCCAAATCAATAAAATCAGAAATGAAAGAGGAGAAGTTACAACTAATACCACAGAAATACAAAGGATTGTAAGAAATTACTATGAACAACTATATTCCAAGAAATTTGAATACTTGGGTGAAATGATTTTATATCTAGTAGTTCTGTCATTTGCTGAAAGTGATATGTAAAATCCCTAATTTCCATATAATAAATATACATTTTGCTTCTTTATTTATTCATCTGTTCTGCCCCTCTAGAATGTCAGCTTCATGAGAGCAGGCATTTGTGTTTATTTCATTCACTTCTGTATCATTTAACAGGCAGTGTGCTAGATCCAGTGTTCTTGACTACAGTAAGAGTGAATGAAAACTTACTGCATGTTTGCTTGAGGGAATGTCTCTCATTTATCTTGGGCTTAGGGCCTAGAACAGTAGTTTTGGGCAGGTGTTTGGTAATATCTAGGATGAACAGATGCATTTCTTGCATGATTTGCTCCCAGACACTGGGAGGCCTATGAGATGTATTATTTCTTAAACTGACCCCCCCCCCTTTGATTTGGCCCCTGCAAGGTTGGCATCCTTGCTTAGAAAGCTCTTTGGAGAGGGACCATGGCAGGCAGCTTCTCCAAAAGGCAGCATATTGCTCTTCAGATCTGTTTCTTCCTTTGTTTTGTAAAGTTTTCTGGCACAGCTAGGATGTTCACAGAATTTTGCCCAATCTTGTCTAATTTTAGAATTTTGTTCAATATTGTGTGATTATATTTTAGAGTTTTGTCATCTCATTATCCAGAGGTTTGGGTGGCTGGGGGTGAATTGTTGTGGAGGATGATTCTGGTCACTTTTGGGTCTGTATAACTCTTTAGTGTGCCAGATAAAGCTTTAAGGGAGTTGAAGGAGTAATGGATTTTTCCCTTGTAACAAAAAATTTTACTGTTTTAAGATGGTAAGAATGTTAGGATGGCAGGAAAGACCAGTATGCAGATATATTTATCAGACATTCCAATAAGACAGATTGGGCTCAAATTCCATCCCTGCCAACAATTAGTTATGCAATCACTAGGAAGGTAATCTTTGTCAGCTCAATTCCTGCCTCTATGAAGTGGGGGTAATTATTCAAAATGTTGTATTACATAGGGATTGAATGAGATTAAACTGTCTAAAATGGAGCCTGACATAAATTATGGACTCAATAAATATTTTTTTATTCCCTCTCTATTTTTGATGTGTGAAAATGAAGAACTCTCTCATCTTCAAGAACATTTATCCCCTGCATCCATGTTATACTTAGGCATTATTCATAAGCAAACATATCATGGGATAGAGTATCTGCCATAGACAACAATTAATGGATATTCAAACACTCCTGATGAGAATGAACAAACCAGGGAAATGAAAGGAACAAACTAAATGTGAATATATATCCCTCTAAAAGAAGAATAGATAGAATTCAAAAGTAGTACACTACCCTCATTTCCATTTTTCTATTACAAGTAGGATATAATCTCATAACTGTGACTGCTGATTTACATGTTATCCATTCAGTTTTCATTATCAGATTTCAAATACCCCTAGAAGAAGGTCTGTATTATATCTACAGTTTCACAATTTCCTAGACCATGCAAAGTTTCAATTGACTATTTTATAGGTAACATTTTCACTTGTGTTCTTTTGTAGAACAGCATAAGGACCACAGTACTTTTCAGGAAAAGGCAATGCTTTTCAGCATATTGATCCATAATGAATCAAGACAAATATATGTAATTCTTTATTAAAGTCGAGATTGCTCTTAGGAATCATAACCTGATTGATTGAAGGTCAAGCTGTCCAAAGATGTCATTAAAATTTTAAGTCATATAGCGTCCTTTATTTTGACTACATGATTATGAATCAACACTTTGATTATAGTTTATTACTGTTTGTGGCATGCTATAAGAACAATACCCTACCTGGAAGATCCAATGGGTCTGATATCCTTATGCATACAGGCAAAATTATTAGATTTCTGGTTCTTTAAGATTAGGGATTAAGTTATTGACCAATGAAATTCATTTGGGAAGTCCACACTAGTGAGGTGACATGCTAGCTTGGCAAGTGACATTCTAAGCTCATCACTGACTCTTCTCTTCCTATTTGAAACATGTTCACAAGGTGACTTACCTAGAAACTCATACATATTTGAGGACACAATATGAGTTTAAAAATGTAACCAATTAAAATAACTACACATTTCAGATCTGAAAATGATCTTAAATTCTCCTTTATATATGCCAATGAAAATACTATAAAGTCTTCAGTTTGGAAGAATTCAAGAATTCAAGATATAGTCTAGTATTACCTCCCTTCCTGAATTCAGGAAGCCTCTTTACCTCTAGCAGGTTATCATTAAGCCTCTGATGGAAGCTCATTAGCTCATGCAGCAGCCTCTTTATTTAAAAACATTTATGTTAATTTTTTTATTATTGTTTAGGTACAGTTGTCTCCATTTTCACCCCAACACACACCCCCACTCCACCCATCCCCACCTCCCACCTTCAAACCTACCCCTTTTGACTTTGCCCACAGGTCCTTTACACATGTTCCTTGGTGGCCCTTTCCCTATTATCCCCTATTATCCTTTAGCCCCTTTTCAGTTTGTTTTTTATTTCAATATTTCTGGTTGTATTTTGCTTGCTTGTTTGTTTTATATACTGAAATACACAGATCTGAAGTCACCATTTGATGAGTTTTAATAAGTGTGTGTGCCTGTGTAATCAACATTCTAAACAAAACGTAGAACATTTTCTTCTTATTTTTTAAACATGTGATTATTAGAAGATTATTCCTTATGTTGAAGCATAGTCTGACTGGAACATCTTCATGCTAGTCACATTTCTGTCCTCTGGAACATACACATTCAACGTGGTTTCTCTTTTCCTTGACAGTCCTTTAGATATTTGAGACTTGAATGTGAGAAAACAAATTCTTCAGAATATAGTAATAGTTTCATGTTCCAACATGATTCTAGAACATAGGTCAAGGTATTGTTCTATTTAGGAAGTCTGGTGAAGTGGAGCCTACTACTTTCCATGTGTTAAATGTGTGACCTTGAGACAGTTTCTGTGCCCCCATAAGCTGCAGAGTCCTGGCCTGTAAAGTGAGGACAATTTCTGCCCTATGGAATTGTTGAAAAAAAAAAGATATAATAGAACTAAAATGCTTAATATATTTTCTGGCCCTTAGAAATGTATACAGTAGAAAGTAGAAAATAATCATTATTATTTTTATAGTTTTTAAAATATATTCATTGGTTTTAGAGAGGGGGGAGGGAAGGAAGGAGGGAGAGAGGGGGAGAGAAAGAGAGAACATTGATATGTGAGAGAAACAGCGATTGGTTGCCTCCCATATGTGCTCTGATCAGAGATTGAATCTGCAACCTAGGTATGTACCTGACTAGGAATCGTACCCCCAACCTTTTGGTGCATGGCATGGTGCTCCAATCAACTGAGCCACACTGGCCAGGGTGTAGATAATTATGTTAAAATAAATTTTAGCATTCTTAAAAATTGTTGGATAAAACTTGTTTCTAATTCTGTCTCCTATTTTGACAGGGATTAAGGAATATAATGAAGTGAAGTGAGAACTGAATTTAGAATCAGATTATCTGTGTTTCAGTCCTGGCTCACTTATTTATTAACCTGTGAGCCTTAATGAAACACTTAGCCTTTCTGGCCCATTCCTACATATTTGCAGAAGGGACAATACTGGCTAATCCATATAATAGTTTTGTTGAGAAGTTCAAGATTAAAATTCAGTGTGCATTAAAGTTTTCTTTTAACTGCAATTTTCTATAGTAAGATAAGGGGGGATGATGATGCTCACAGGGAGGTGATGTAGAAAATATCAACCTGATATTCCTGAGTCTTTCTGCTATTGCTGCCAGTTGTGTGGGGCTAATTAGGTCAGTAGCAGACACTGTAGTGTCCAAAGATGAATTCCATAGAGAGAAGGGGAAAGTTTTCAACTTTCCTTTATTTAGAATTCCCAACAGAAGCCCACCTGCTTTTCTTTTCTATCCTCTAGCGCTAACAACATAGATAAATCTCATTGGAACTTGTATAGATAAGTCATTGTCATTTTGTGTATGTATGTGTGCATATATTCTCATTTCACTTTAAGCTTTTAAAATGATGAGATATGGGGAAAATGTATCCTATATATGTATACTACATACATATACATACATATACATACATACATATATATGTGTGTACTTGTAACCACCAGCAAGAAATAGAGCATTACCAGATTACAGAAGGTCCCCTCTATCCTGCCTGTGTGTCCCTCATTTATTACTGTGTATATATTCATATATTTATATATGTATATATGTGTATATGTGTATATTTGCATTGATGCAATATTTTAATTTATCATTACTATTCCAGTTTTGTCCATTGATCTGATAATGTCTTTTATAGGAATTTCCCCCTCCAGCAAAGGATCCAATCTACGGTCAGAGATTACATTTAGTGGTCATATTTATTTAGAGGCTTCTTTTAATCTGAAATATTTCCATAGCTTTTCTTTGTCTTTTATGACATCAATATATATAGTCTTTCCCCCATCTTTAAAAAGAATATTCCTTACATTGTGTTTGTCTGATGTTTCTTTTAATCATGGATAGATTAAGATCATGTTTTCTTGGCTAGAATACTGCCCAGGTGATGTTGTGTCCTCAGGATATCACACCTGGAGGCTCATAATGTCCATCTGTTCTTCATTGGTCATGTTAATTTTGATCACCCAGCCAAGCATTGCCTGATTTCTCCACTGTACATTACTGTTCATTTCTTCCCTTTGTAACTAGTAAGCATTTTGCACAGAGAGACATGTAAATATACTGTTTCTTATGAAGTTTCCCCTTAAATTAGTATCCATTGGTAAGACTTGCTTGATCCAATCTTAACCACAATGACTGGAAAGTGATAATTTCCATCACCAGCACCAGAATTTCTTACCATTATACTGTAAGCAATTATTATCTAATACATAAATAATTTCTGTTATTTATTAGATAAGTTAATAAGTATCTAATTATCTGTATAGACTCATCAATTCTTATTATTTTTAATTGTTTATAATTTATTACTGAACTTAACTTTTTAGGCTGAAATTGTTCCAGGTTTGTGCAGCGGAAGTCCCTTCAAGCTGACTGCAGTATCTTTGTATATCCTTGTGATAACCAAACATTTCTCCCCCTTTTTTCAAGCACATCAGTACTTTTTGGTGTAACAAATCTAACCTATTTAAGATCTAGTTCAAATGTCATCTTTTGCAGGGCAACCTCCATGACTAACTCTGACTCAGAGATGGTTTTATTTTTCAAAACATTGATGTACATATTATGCTGAATTCTCTTATTCTTGCTTATCCTTAGAAGCAATTTCTAGTTTTCTTTAATATTTGATTTATCTCTTCAATAGATTGTACTTTAAGATTAGGATCTATCTTTTCTACCCAAAAAATAAGATCTCCCTTTGAACCTTATTTAGTTACATAAAAGATGCCTCATAATGCTGATTTTATGAATGAAAAAATGAAGGAAGGAAGAAAAGAAAGAAATTTGTTTTTAGAAAAGTGTTCCTATTTTATATTTTTCTATTTTTTAATTTATTTATTTTTACATTTTTTATTGTTGTTCAAGTACAATTGTCTCCATTTCCTCTCCACCCCCCCACCCCAGCCATCCCCACCTCCCACTCTCAATCCTACCCCCCTTTGTTTTTGTCCATGTGTCCTTTATACATGTTCCTGAAAACCCCTCCCCCATTTCCACCCTTTTTCCCCTCCCACCTCCCCTCTGGTTACTGTCAGTTTATTCTTAATTTCACTGTCTCTGGTTATATTTTGCTCACTTGTTTGTTTTGTTGATTAGGTTTCACTTATAGGTGAGATCATACAGTATCTGTCTTTCACCGCCTGGCTTATTTCCCTTAGCATAATGCTCTCCAGCTCCATCCATGCTGTGGCTTGGGTAGGAGCTCCTTCCTTCTTTCTGTTGTATAGTATTCCATCATGTAAATGTACCATAGTTTTTTGATCCATTCATTTAATGATGGGCACTTAGGTTGCTTCCAGTACTTGGCTATTGTAAATTGTGCTGCTATGAACATTGGGGTACATATGTTCTTCTGAGTTGGTGTTTCAGTGTTCTTAGGGCATAATCCCAGCAGTGGAATTGTCAGTCTTAAGGCAGTTCCATTTTTAGTTTTCTGAGGAAATTCTGTACTGTCTTCCACAGTGGCTGCACCAGTCTGCATTCCCACCAAGCGTGTACTAGGTTTGCCTTTTCTCCACATCCTCTTCAACACTTGTTTTTTGTTGATTTGTTTATGATGGCTATTCTTACTAGTGTGAAGTAGTATCTCATTGTGGTTTTAATTTGCATCTCTCTGGTCACTAGTGATGCTGGGCACATTTTATATGTCTCTGGGCCCTTTGTATGTCCTCCTTGGATAAGTGTATGTTCAAATCTTTTGCCCATTTTTTAGTTGGGTTGTTTGTCTTCCTGGAGTAGAGTCATGTGAGTTCTTTATATATTTTGAAGATCAAATCCTTGGCAAATATGTTTTCCCATGTAGTTGGTTCTCTTTTCATTTTAATGCTGTTTTCTTTAGCCATGCAGAAACTTCTTATTTTGATGAGATCCCATTCATTTATTCTTTGTTTTATGTTCCTTGCTCTAGGGAATATATTGGTGAAGATATTTCTGCATGGGATATCTGAGACTTTCTTGCCTATGTTCTCCTCTAGGACTTTTATTGTGTCATGGTTTATATTTAAGTTTTTATCCACCTGGAATTTATTTTCATGTATGGTGTGAGTTGGCAATCGAGTTTCATTTTTTTGCATGTATCATAAAATAATCTCCCGACACCATTTGTTGAAGAGACTATTTTTAGTCCATTTTATGTTGCTGCCCCTTTATCAAATCTTAATCGATCATAGAGACTTGGAATCAAAGAAGATGGGAGACTCTCAAACTCTTTTTATAAAGCCAGAATTACCCTAATCTCAAAATCAGATAAAAACACAGCAAAGAAAGAAAACTACAGGCCAATATCGCTGATGAACATAGACGCTAAAATCCTCAACAAAATATTGGCAAACCACATCAAGCAATATGTTAAAAAGATCATACACCATAATCAAGTGAGATTTATCCCAGAGATGCAAGGATGGTACAGCATTCGCAAATCAAACATAATAAATCACATAAACAGAAGGAAAGACAAAAACTACATGATCATATCAATAGATGGGGAAAGAGCATTTAATAAGGTACAGCACCCATTTATGATAAAAACACTCAACAAAGTGGGAATAGAGGGAGCATTCCTTCAACATAATAAAGGTCATATTTGAGACCTACAGCCAACATCATACTCAATGGGCAAAAACTAAAAGCTTTCCCACTAAAATCAGTAACAAGACAAGGATGTCTGCCTTCACCACTCCTAGTCAACATAGTACTGGAAGTCCTAACCACAAAAATCAGTCAAAAAAAGGAATAAATAAGTAAAAGGCATCCAAATTGGAAAGGAGGAAGCAAAACTGACATTGTTTGCAGATGACATGAATAGTGTACCTAGAAAATCCTATAGGCTCCACCAAAAAACTACTCAGCCTAAAAAGTGAATTTGTCAAAACAGCAGGATACAAAGTCAATTTTCAGAAATCAAAGGCATTTTTGTATACCAACAATGAAATATCAGAAACAGAAATCAGAAAAAAAAATTCATTTGATATAGTGACAAGAAAAATAAAGTACCTAGGAATAAACCTAACCACGGAGGTAAAAGACATGTACTCAGAAAACTACACAACACTGAAAAAAGAAATTAAGGAAGACACAAACTAATGGAAACAGGTACCATGTTTATGGATTGGAAGAATTAACATCATCAAAATGCCTATATTACCCAAAGCAATTTATAGATTCAGCACAATCCTTATTAAACTACCGATGACATATTTCACAGATATAGAATAAACACTTCAAAATTTATATAAAACCATAAATGACCCTGAATAGCCACAGCAATTTTGAGAAAGAATTACAAAGTAGGAGGGATCACAATGCCTGATATCAAACTGTATTACAAGGGCACTGTAATCAATACACTTTTCAATTTATAGGTTGATTGGAGATAAACATTCTAGGGTAATTAGATTAGGAGGTGAAAGTGGTGAAATTGTGTGTCCCTATACTGGTGACAGAGGAAAAAAATAAAGACAAAAGGTCAGCCACCTCATCAGTGAACACTTGATGATCTCAGTTACCCAAATGACCAGTTGATTTATTCGTTTCATTCAGAATTTGAGGCAGTTTTTTTTCCATTATTACCTTTTAGCAGGTGTTAACAGGTGTTTATTTTTGAGATGAGGTAGTTGATATTTTTATTATTTGTTTTGGTTAAGATTATCTTTGTTTTTATTAAAATTCATTTCTTGGATAGACTAAATGATTTTAAAAGTTATTGATGATCTTACTATCAAGTTTTATGGTGGTGAACATATTTATTTTTAGGAAGTAAATAAGAGAAGCCTTAACCCTTAATGTTGTTGCTCGAACTGATCCTGTCATACCCATTTCTTCTTGTCTGCTGAATATGCAGAGGTGAGATGAAGTATGTTTGTGGGCATGACTCCTTTGCCTCATCCCCCACTTCTATAGGGTGCCTGGCTCTACTCAAGTTCTAAAATTCAGCAAAACTCCCCAACCTGATCTAGTGAGTATCAGAAAATATTTATATAATGAAAATTTTATTTTATTACAGTAGTATTGTAACAATAACTCTTCAGAACACATTAATTGTGTTAAAGGCTCTTAAAGACTTGATTTGCTAAAATAATTGACCTATTAATCATTTGTGTAAAACTGGGTGTGTTTTTTGATAACTCCACAAAGGACTGGGCTGGGTGTAACTATGCAGGTCACTCAGTCAGACCTGCTCATCTTACAGGAAAAGAGTTGGGACCCAGAGTAGTTAATGAGAGCTAGTTAGTAGCAAAGTTGGTGAAAGAACCTGCTCTTCTGATTCTGAGTTGAATGTTCTGTCTACTATACCTCAGAACACACTTAGTAAACCTTTATAATTAGAGAAAGCATGGAAACTTCAGCCCACTATGAGCATTACCCTGAATTAAAATGTCTGAAGTCTGATTTGTATGTTTTTAATGTAGGTCTTACTAAGCCATCAGAAAATTCAGGCAGTGTTTTGCTGGGTGGAAAATGGATTAACCAAATACAAAACTAACTCTATAGAAATTTCTGCATTCTCTAAAGTCCTTCATATTAATCTGTAATCTATTTAGTTACCATGCTACATCACAATAAACTTGGTATGAACAATAACATTTTCTCCATGCTGAATATCAGGCCATGCTATGCTAATTAGCTCTTTAGTGCTCACCTATCCTCCAGCAATTTCATTCATTCAATAAATATTTGAGATTTATTATGTGCTATTTCCTGTGCTCATGACTGGTGATATGAGGCAACTTTATAGGAATTAATCACACCCCTCACTGAGGGATAGACAAATATGAAAAATTATGACAGAGGAAGAATATGGAACTATGAGAACATAGGGCAGGAGAACCTAACAATTCTGAGAAGTGGTGCTTAAGTTTTGATCTGAAAGACCAGTAGGAGCAGTCAGATGAAAGGACAGAGAAAAGACATTTTAAGCAAAGGTAAGAAACTGAAAGCAAGAGAGAACAGCAGAGATCCAACATGGCAGTAGAGTAGATGGAAGCTACATTAACCATCTCCCTGGACCAAACTGGAATTACAATTAAATTGTAGAAAAATCATCATAAATAATCAACTGAACACTAACTGGAGACAAGCCTTATAACTAAAGACATATGGAAGAAACCACATCACCACAACAAATCTGGGAGGAAATGTGGAGGTACAAGAGGGCTGGCTGGGCTCCCATGGGTGGCAGATGAAGTTCTGGAGGACTATTTAAGTGGGTGGGGGGTTCCCTCTGAGAAATATAGGGTCTAAACCCCAAGCTGGGCTCCCCAGCCTACAGCTCCAGAACTGGGGAAGGAACGCAAATAATATCCATCTGTGAAAAGAAGCAGGATTTCTGTCCACCAGAGAGAGGTTGCTAGAGATGCAGAGAGCCTCTTAAAGGGCCAAAACACAAAATTTCATTTGCAGCCATGTACCCTGGGCTACAGCAGAGGGAGGACAGAGTGGACAGAGTTTCAAGAGGAGAGTTTGGGGTTGGTGGCTCTGGGGAGAGAGCTGAAGGGTCAGATGCCAGGATCCATGTGCTGAGTAATTCTGCATACTACAGGAGACATCTTTTTCAGTTGGAGCACTCCCCTACAAGTGGCATCAACCTGAGGGGAAGTAATAGCCCCACCTGTAGAAATTCATCTCATTCTGCCCTCTGGAGCTTAAGCCAGGCTGCAGAGGAGTAAACCTGGAGGCAATTTCAGTGTTTAAGCTTAAAAGAAAGCCTGCAGGTGAGGGTTGATCTCTGGAAGACCTAAGACTTTAGCTGACCCACCCTGGGCCTGGTGCTAGTAAAACCAGCCTTGGTGCACAGCCTGTTTTTTTCTGAACACACAGACCCAACAGAGGGAGCCACAAGCTGTGGATTACTGATAATTCCAAACATGTTGTCCAGGGATAGTCACAGGCAGCACAAGACATAGGTTTGCACCAGAGTCTTTGCAGGTCTACCTAAAACTTAGAAATGAACACAAAGAAGCAGGCAAAATGGGAAGACAAAGAAACAGGCACCAAATAAAAGAGCAAGAGAATTCTCCAGAAGAAGAACTAAATAATGGAAGCAAGCAATTTATCAGATAGGTTAGAGTAATGATTATAAGGATGCTCCACAACATGAAAAAAGACATAGAAACCTTAAAAAAGATTAAAGAATGCAATATCTGAAATAAATAATACACTGGAAGGAATAAATAGTAGGTTAGATGGAGCAGAGCATTGAATCAGTGATTTGGAAGACAAGGTAGAAAAACCCCCACCAAATCAGAGCAGCAAAAAAGAAAAAGGAATTTTAAAAAAATAAGGAAAGTTTAAGAAACCTTTGGGACAATATGAAGCACATCAACATTCATATCATGAGAATACCAGAAAGAGAAGAGAGTGAGCAAGGGATCAAGAAACTATTTGAGCCCTGGCTGGCATAGCTCAGTGGATTGAGCACAGGCTGTGAACCAAAGTGTCGCAGGTTCGATTCCCAGCCAGGGTACATGCCTGGGTTGCAGGCCATAACCCCCAACAACTGCACATTGATGTTTCTCTCTCTCTATCTCTCTCCATCTATCTCCCTGCATTGTCCCTCTAAAAATAAATAAATAATTAAAAAAAGAAACCCAGTCATTACTTCTACTATTTAAAGAAGTAATGACTGATAACATCCCTAACCTGGTGAAAGAAAAAGACACACAAGTCCAGAAAGCAGAGAGTCCCAAACAAGTTGGACCCAAAGAGACCCACACTAATACACATTATAATTAAAATGGCAACACTTAAAGATGAGGAGAGAATCTTAAAAACCACAAGAAAAAAACAGTTAGTTACCTACAAGGGAGCTTCAATTAGATTGTCCTCTGATTTCTCAACAGAAACATTTCTGGCCAGAAGGAATTGGCATGAAATATTCAAGGTGATGAAAAGTAAGGACCTACAACCAAGGTTTCTTTATCCAGCAAGGCTATCATTGAAAATTGAAGGAGAAAGAAGGGGTTTTCCAGAAAAGAAGAGAGAACAGCAATGGTTGGAACTTATATATTTGGGAGATTTAGGGGAGATTAGACTCAGGAGTTGGCAGAAAGCCATGATTTCAAGGTTCTATTAGAGAGTCTTGAAGGCCATGTGATTAAGTTCTGACTTTATCCTAATGCAAATTAAGCCAGTAAAGATTAATATCCCCATTTGTGGTACTTATCTTAAACTATACTCATGATTTATAGGTTGCCTCCCTATTAGACTCTGCAGTCCTTGAGAGAAAAGTGATATCTTTTCCATGTTTGTATACTGTCTGTCCAGAAGCATGCCTGACACAGACCAAGTGTGCAGTGAATCATTAAAGGCTGAAAGAATAATACAGTTAATAATAAATAATTACCACCACTCTCCCTGGCTCCAGCCTCTGAGAACTGCAGGCTTACTTTGCAACATGTGGTGATGTTAGAATAAATTACTTTTGTAGAGTAGGGTGGGTGAATTTCTGAGATGTTCTAGAACTGTGTTCATAGTATATACTCTTCTTCACTATACCCTTAAGAGAAAAGTATAAGAAGTTATAGTTGGCTTATGTTAATAGGTTATTGGGTAACATGTCTGCCAGCTATGAGTGCTTGATGTTTTCGTAGTTTGCTCCTTATAACAGTTTAATAAGAAATCAGAGGTGCTTCCTGTTTAAAGCCTTTCTAGATAAAAGCCATGCAGCCTTTGGGGTCATGTTTTACAGGGAAATGTTGACATTCTGAAGACCACATCCATAGTGATCTCATCGTTGCAGCCCCTTCTGGTTAAGCACTGTGCTGGCTAACTATTCTCTGAGGTGTCCAAATTCAGGCGCACTGGCTTGAGAGAAATTCTAAATCATTTGTTTGTTATTTATGTAGATGTATTGGGGTCCAGCACAAAATCACTATACTATTTGGTGACATTATGAATTCCCCTATTCTGTTTTTAATCAGTGTAAAAAGCCACAATTTCATAAAAATAGTTACTCTTGACAGTGATGGGAGTTATTGTGATTGCTTTTGATAACTATTTTTTTAATATTAGATGAAGTATTTTACTGATTCTGACCCTTGTTTTCAGGAAAGGTAGTAGCAGATTTCTATTCAGTATTTATTGCCATGGAAACCAAATCTAGGGTAACTCTGCTGCTTCAGAAATGTTTGCTGGTCTGTGGGTTTCTCAGTGAGGCTCTTTGCTGACACTGCAACCCCTTATGATCTCTTTCAATTAACACTTGCATGTTTGTGTATGTGTGTGTGTGTGTGTGTGTGTACGTAAGAAGATAGAAGAGGAAGATGTGTGTATGTCAGATTATTTATCTCCATTTGTAATTCATGTGACTCAAGTTATACAAAGAAACATGTTCTTTGGTGTGGTGAACATTACAGTTCTTTTTATTTTTTCTTGATCTAGTGGAGCAAACACATGATGGACTGGGCTCTGTTATTTTTCACTTACATCTCAAAATACTAAGACACAAACCATACATACAGTGCCCCAGCATTACTAAATTAGATATTCCTTTGAATGAGTAGGAGCCTGTATTTCAGGCTGAAACTGGGTCTCAGTAAAAATACAAAACCAAAGAAAAGTAATGGCATACTGCCTATGATTTTGTAGAAGCAATATTTAATACAGTGTGGCATAAATAATTTCTAGCACACTCTAGATCAAACCCATAGTGCCTGTGCACACTGACTGGGATGCTGAACATGAATCCATTGTTGAATGACTACAGGACGGTGGTCATTTCTGCTGCCAAGATAATGGAGACCAGATGCCATATAAAGCTGTGTTATAATGAGAGATACCTCATAAATATAAAGAGAAAAGAGTAATGAACACAAGAACCCATTGTTGAGTGTGCTTTCCTTCCTTGGTAGATTGTTCCTCTCTAGAGATTTTCCTTCAATCTCCTTTGCTGCCACATTTAACCTGGTTTCTTTCTAGAGGGCTCTGTCCAAGTCCTAGGTCAGGAAGTTATCCACTTTTTTTTCTCTGTGATTTCTCACTTATTGCCAGGACCCATTCTGAAAGCTTCAACTCCCATCCCTCTGCAGCCTTCAGCCTTCACTTATCTCCTCTCCAGCTTCCTCCTGACCATGGCCTCCTAGATACCTTGTGTGCACCTTTCCTCAAAAACCAGGTCAGTCCTCCGGCATCGTTAGTGTTGCTAAAGGAACTACCCCCATTTTCTCAGTCAATTGGGCTTATACCTTGCTATCATTTGTGATTAATTTCTCTTCTTTCACCTCCCCAAACTACTATTCATACATTATTGATTTTAATTCTACAGTAATTCTTACATTCCATTCCCAGTTAATATGGCCATCATTATGTAGACCCTCACTATCTCTCATTCAACATTTTCCCCATTTTAACAACCAAACTTCCCAACCATTAGCCTCTTCTTTTTCCAGCCTATTATGCAAGTTGCTGCCAAATTATTTGTCTTAAAGCATATCTCTGATTAGACCACCTCTTTATTCAAGAATGTACAATAGCTCTCCATTGCTTGTTAGTCAAATATTCACAACCAACCATTTTTTATTTATTACATCTTCCAAACTTATTCCCTGATACTACCCCAAATTATTCAAGGTGTTTTTGTATCTGAAAAATTTGCTTATATCAAAAAATATTTCTATATCAAATAAGCAATTTTTAATTTGAGTGTTGGTTTACCTGTCTTACTCACTAGACTGTAAGTTCCAGGGGCAGTCACTGTGTCTGTTTTCAATTATCATTGTATTTTCTTACCTAATATAGAACTTGGCACACAGCACAGTAGGTGAATTTTAAATGAATGAATATATTATGTGATTTGTTTTTACAGAACTTTCTGTATGCACTTCTCATGCCTGAACTATCTTATTTGTACAGCTCTGACTATTGTAATACTTTCCATGCATCAATACTCATTCAAATATTATAACTTCTATACTTCCTAATCTCTTTCACTTCCCATCCTGCTTGTGTTCCTTTTCTCCACTTCCCCAACTTAGTGTGTTCTTTTCCTCCTCCTTCTGGTTGCTTTGATGCCCCTTTATGTTACTTAACACATAATGGCATCATATTTTCAATATGTGCACACAACCAACCTTAGTTGAAACTAGCAATTGATGTTTTATGCTGATTCTCTTTGGCCCCATTTTACTAAAAAAATAGGGGGAGTACATAGAAAGTATGTTTATTACACCTGTGGATCACATGAAGCTTGGAGAGGAGCCAGTGCCTTAGTATTCAAGAAGGCTTTATAGGCAAGAAAAACGGACCAAATCTAACAGGATGAAATTAAAGAAAAATGTGCTTTATATACAAAGGTCTTAAAATCAGCTGTACAGTTATAGGATGGGAAGCATGGAGGTTAGTAAAACTTAGAGTCTTCATTGACAGTTGATTAGTAGGGAAAAATGATGTGGCTATTAAAATTATAAAGCGATCTTGATCTTAGATTATGAATGTTTTGATAGTAACAGACTCTAGGATGAAGAAGGTGGTAATTCTCCTCTCCTTAGGCTTAACTATTTATATTTAAAGAGCTAGAGAAACACTGGGGCATGTTAAATGGAGAAGGACAAGAATTTTGAAGAATTTGGAAACCAATCAATCATGGCCTATATAAGTAACTAGACATGTTTCACATGGAGTGAGGTCATGATAGCTACCTCTCAGATGAGAGATCACATTTACTAAAGGTACAGGAGGCCTTTGGGAATCAGAAAAGGAGACAACTTACAATGATAACATAGAGTTTTGACTGCTGGAGGAAATGCATATAAACTAATAATTATAATACAGCATGATGAAATCTATAGAAGTACTTATTCCATGGGAATATAGAGGGACAGCATATATCTTTTCCTGAGTGGTTTAGGGAAGGCTCCACAGTGGAGTGACATTTGAACAGGGCCTTGAATGGATTGGCACTTGCTAGCAGCATGGAAGGTCCATAAGTTCTGGACCCTTGAGTGAATTATTTTTGGTAGACCCAAGAATTTGTATGTGGTGAGGAAATCAATTCTTGAGATATTTTAAAAATTACCTATTCTTCTTATAAAAGAAATACTGGTTAATCTTAGAAAATTTATCAAATAAAAAGTGTATAGAGTAGAAAAGAAAGAAGCTGTAATTCTGCCCCTGAGAGAGAACTCCTATTAATATTTTGGGAGCAGCTTTAGAAAGTAAGGTTTGGGGAGGGGTGAAATTGCAGCTTTAGCAGGATATTTGGGGAAGACCTTTAAGAATTAATGATAAACAATAAAAAGTGTGAAAAAAATCAATGATAAATAAGTAGAAACCTGCAGCATAAGGAGTGGTCAGGCAATTGAAAAACTGGTGTTAAAGTTCCCAGATGGAGATAGTAAGTGCAAAAGGCAGTTGAGCAAGAAATTTGTTGCTAAAGGAGCAGGAAGGAAATGTGTGTGGTTGGAATATGTGAGCAATGGGAGAACTGTAAGTGAGGATGATGAGGAAGGCAGGAGACCACACATGCAGAGCCGTGGAGGCCACATAGACCAAGTTTGCACTTAATTCCTAGTACATTGGGGAACCACTGAAAGGTTTTTAAAGCAAAAGCAAGATGCTCTGGTTTATTATTCTGGTAGATGTCTCTGACTGTCATGTAGGTACTGGATGGAGGTGGAGTGTGGGGCCCAGTGGAAGCAGAGCCTTAATGACAGGCTAACAGAGTGGTCCTGGTCTGGATTAGAGTGGTGGAAAAGGGAGGAAAAATTTGGTCTCTATAAAAACAAAGATAGAGCTAATAGGACTTTGTTAATTTATGAAGGGAGTGATGAAAATGTGAAATAAAGGATAACTGACCATTTTATATAAAAAATAATTTTATCTGTTATTTTCATATTTACTAGTTACTGGAAAGTAAAATCCCTATAGCTCTTATCACAGAGTGTAGATTAAGTCATTCTTTACTGTTTTATGTCTTATAAAAATATTGAAACAACACATCTCTCCAGATGTTGCTGTAAGTATACACGAGCATTTGGCTTATGTGGACCCCATCTGAGATTTGAAATCTATATTCTTTTTGCTCAGGCTGTATAAATCGTCCTTTGAAGATGACTTTATCAAAACTTTTGAAAGGAGTATCTTTTCCTATAAAATGAGTAATTATTTCCTTTGTTGTAAAAAGTTTAAAAAATGGTAGACAGAGAAAACATTAAAAAGGTCATTGCTATTCCTATTACCTAAATCAGCAATTTTCAAATGGTGTTCCACAAGAATTTTTCAAACATGGGATCCTGAATATTTGGCTAGGGGCACTGACCTCTTTTCCCTTAGAATGTTAAATTTAAAATGATACTTTTAATAGCCAACAAAACAATAGCCGCCCAGTGTGAATGAATCAAAATTATACCTGTTTTTTTGGTCAGATTGGCAAAAATGTATTTTTGGTGTGACACAGAGTTTTAGTAATTAGTTTATGTGTGCCAAGAGATGGAAAAGGTTGAAAATCATTGACTTAGGTGTATACCTGTTACAAAGGTATATTTTACATAGAGACAGATTTACATGGAGCTAATTAAACTTCCACAGGTCCCTTTTCAGGCCTTGACAAATACCAGGTAATTTTGTAATCATCATTTTGTATTCTTTTCCTAAAATAGTATTTCCTCTTATTTTATAAACTTTATGCTGTACAACGCCAGAATCCAGCCCTATTTCAAGATTATTTATTTATAAGTAAATTTCATTTTATGAAAAATAGGGTCATACTCCACTAGATTTTATTTTCTAAAATATTTTCCAGTGTTGCAGGTTCAATTCCCAGTCAGGGCACATGCCTGGGTTGCAGGCCATGACCCCCAGCAACCGCACATTGATGTTTCTCTCTCTCTCTCTCTCTCTCTCTCTATCTCCCTCCCCTCCCTCTCTAAAAATAAATAAAAATAAAATCTTTAAAAAAAAGAACCACTGGCATCAAAACAAAAATCTTAAAAAAATATTTTCCATATATTTCCATGGTGTTGAATAGTCTGTAATTATATTTCATGGGATGTTGTCTTTTATCATATGATTATACCATAGTTAAATGACCATTTTTTAGCTATTGAGGCTGAACAGGTCTTTTTGCTACTAGTATTTGATACTCATTAAATTCATGCTGTTGATCTCTTACTAGAAAGGGACATATTACCTAACATTCTCTGGTCATGAGTTTTAGAGTATTGCTATTCACAGGATTCTTTCCAGGAGTAGGAGTAAAATACCAGGTCTTTTGTTTCCTTAATATTCTCTTCCTGTTGCAGTAGTACGACAGATTTGGGCAAAGTTTGGGGTGACTCTCATTTTAGTTAGAGTTAATTCAATTTTCTATAGTATGTGAAATAATTAAATAAAAATTCCACTTGCTAATGTTTATTTAAAACTTCAAAAATTAATACTATGCTTATTAGAATTATTAAACCAATTTAAAATATGATCTCTGGTTACTTCAAAAAGATAAAAATAGGTTGGGCGAATTAGCTCTTGCACACATTATTTGTAACATGCATATTAGGTCTTCATTTATAACAGAATGAAGTCTTTTTTTTTACTTTTTTATTGTTGTTCAAGTACAGTTGTCTCCATTTTGGTCTTAATGAGGAATACAATAGTCTAATTTTAAAAACTAAATGAAGATAATTTTAGATATCCAGCAAATGCCTCCAAAGAAATGTAATTTCATCCCCAGGAATATACAGTTATATCCCAAATTTTAAAATAACCATGGAAATATGTTACAAAAGTGAATAAATTTGGGTTTCAGATAATTTATACAAACCCGATTAGATATCTTATATGAAATGACTTAATGCTGATGAATGTTAAGACAACAGTTTGAATGTAGGCATTGAAAACTATTGCTCATCAAAGAGTTTGGGGCATTTCCTAGCTGATGAGCTGTTTATATTGTGCAGTGCATGCTACTGTATTTTTACCATGGGTATTGATGATTCTTACCACTGGTCCAGCCTATCAACATGGTAGAGTGAACTGATGTGGCAAATGTGGAGAGCACGTTTCTAACTCATGGAGTTGTTACAATTTAATTAAGTTAGAAAGTCCAGCTCAAAAGCAAAAAAGAGAAATTCTGAGAAACTTTATATAAATTAAGAGGAAATAAAGCCAGAGCATGAGAGCAGGTTAAATCTGAAAGTGCACAGAGCTATTAAAACTTGATACAAGTCTAGGGGACTACAAGTTTATAAATTAGGGAAAGGATGGGTGGATGTCAAGGCCAGGGATCTTGTGTACCTAGAAGTGAGTCCCCTGCCTGTGCTCCAAGCTGGGACAGACTTAATCAGCACCTTGAACAATTCTGTCCATTGGCCCAGGAACACAACGGGTACCTTAGGTAATAAGTAGAAAATGTTATTTGTGAGGAAATGGAAACTCAAGTTTCTCTGGAGTTGAGGAAGTTGAACAAACAAAATATTTTTTCAACAAATACTCATTTGTTGAGTATTTATGTTATTAAGAACAACCATGTATACAGTGTTCTAAGTTCTTTAAAAATATTAACTTATTTAATCCTTATAATGATTTTCTGAGAAAAACTGGTTTAGTGGAAAGAGAAATGCAAAACTGGCTCATGGGGTCTCTTCCACATCTTAGATTGCATGGAATTCCCACAAGAAAGAACTTGCTAGTGATGATTTAAGCTGAAAATGACAAAGAACATATGAAAACAACTATGACAGAAAATTGGCAGACATAATAAACAGGAGAATTCATTTTCATTACAGTTAATCAAGTACTATATGCAAATGATTTTACTTTCTAGGTGACAGAAGTTAAAGTTTCGGTAGTTTCAGTGACCTACACAGGAGCTAAATGGAGAGCTAGCACTAAAATCTAAACTACAGAGACCAAACTCTTGATCAGAATTCTTTTTTTCTCCTACAAAATTGAATTCCTTCCAAATACAAGATAAGCTTACCAAACTTTGAATCTATGTATATCTCTAAATAAGATAATCACAGAGACACACTTCTGTCAATAATAGCTATAGTTAAGGTAAAAGTACTAGTTATAAGTTATATACACCTAAGTCCAGGCAAGTTCCTTTTCTCAATGTAAGAGGCACCTGTCATCAAGTTTCCTCTTATAGTTTCAAACTTAGCCTGACTTTCTCTTCTTAAAAGCAGAAACCTCGGAAGTTGCCTATACTCATTCTTCCAGAGAGAGCAAGCACTTAATGTTTTCCAGGCCCATCAGAGGAAAGGCATGATTTTTTCCATTTGTTTCTGATAAGTAGCACCAAAGCTTATTTCCAACATAGTATTCATGTTTCCTCCCTCACTGCCTGTTAAGGAAAAAGTTCCAGCTCTCAGTCCTCTACCAAATTGAACTAAATTCCACAAAAGAAAATGTGGTACCATGGTCTGAACTTGACTTCCTCAGGGTTTCTCCAGTCAGAGTGGGTTTCCTCAATTACTCCAGGAAGGCACACTCATCCCATTCATGATCCTCTTTTGACAATGCCTGTGTACTACCAGCAAACTTTTTCTCTCCAGCCTTTAGTTTACCTCCAGCCTGTGAAGGTCCTGAGCTGTCTCTTTGTGTTGATGAGAATAATTGTTAGGACACAGTACTTGATCACATTTATACCCATTTACCTTATATTTCACTTGAACTATACCCTTTACCTTCTCACCATCTTTCATTGATGCTAAATCTTTGGCTTAACTCAATATGGACTTTAAGATATGGTTCAAATCAAAGCCACCTCTTAACCTGTGTTTCTCATTGTCCTCATGCCATGGGTCCCAGCCCTGTGCTTCAGGCAGGCAGAGTATTTCATGTCTCTTGCATATGCTCCTCTCGCATGTTTAGGCCACTGTTAATGTTGCTCTGCTCCTAACCTGCTCCTAACCTGGAATTTTCTCCCTTGCCTTTATTGCTAAACTATTTTCCCACTCTTGAAAACCTTCACTTATGATTCCCTATCAACCTCCCATTTAGCTTAGAAATGCTACAATTCCTCCTCAGAGCCTTCCAGATAAGCCTCTGTTGGTTCCAATGCTTGGAGATCCCTAACACTGCACCTGCAGTCCCCTCTCACCTTGCCCTCTCACCCGTGTACATAACAGAGGCCTATGTCAGACACCACCAACTGCAGGAAGAACAGGTGCTTCTCTGAAGGCCAGTAGAATGGACAGACGTTTCTCTGAAACTTTCTACCATCTTGAGGAGGAGAAGTTGGAGGACACTTGACAATGGAGCAAAAGGAAGAACAACTGAGTAATTACTCAAAACATTGACTTGTCAAGATAAAGCTCCCCTGCCCTACAATTTCTGCCATCACTGGAACTGGGTGCTTAAGAGCAAGGGGAGAATATTTAAATTACACAAAGAGCAGCATTTATTTTTTTTCTGCATATATGAAGAGTTGTGTATAATTTTGATCCATCCATTGGTTATTGGGAAGTTCAATCAAACATGTGAAGTGCCCTGTTTAGCATATAGTACTCAAAATTTAACAAAAGTCAATTTATCCTCATTTATAAATTGATAGAAAGTCCTGACATTTTTAAGAGGCTTTTTATGCTGATGAAAACTCAGAACATTTTATCTGACAGCCAGGAAAAAGATTTTCTTGGAACAACCAGGACCTCAAAGAAGGATAAAAATTAAAATGAGAAGAGTAGGGATAATAGATGACTTCCTTTTTCACACCTCTTGCAGTAGTCTGAATAAATGAGGTAAGTTAGTGGATGTAGCTAGATTGTGAGTGGCCATTAAAAACCACTCCCAGTCACCACTATTTCTCATGTTTCATGGCTAGTCACACAGCTCCCCCTCATCACCATTATGGTCTGAGTGTAGGCTTTGATGGTATTCACTTTTTATGGTTGATTAGGAAAGGAACTTTCCCTGGTGGGTCATCCTGGTTCTATAAGATTCTCTGCAAGAATCCTTTGCGGTAGCAAAGGAGCTGTTCACAATGATGCCATTGGGGATACATAGCTTTTTGTAGTCTTTGCTCTCAAAAACACTGTTCAGTATGTGAGATAAAGAAAATAATGCCTCATCAGTGTACTTACTGCTCCTCATGTCCTGTGGGTCACAGAAACAGCATTTGAGGTTGTGTCTTATTACCAATGTAGATAAAGTCATAAAAATAAGAGTTGAACAAATTTAATTATGTCTGAGGTCAGACAGAGCTGTTGGAGAAGGAAAACATTCCTTGTCACGTGTGCCAATGTTTCCTTCCAAGCTCTGTGGAGTCTGGAGCTCTGGGGATGATGCTTGTCCAGAATTTTCTTTTTAATTTATAGGACTGATAATTATGTGGCAACTCATCCCAAGGGAATGTATCTAAAATAGGCCTCAGAGGTGAAATTGCATTATTTCTGAATGAGGATTCTTTTTCCCCTTAATGGTTTGAGTATATCTGGAAAATGTTTAAATGTATTTCTTTAATTTTGTTTTTGAAATTTGGGTGTATCTTAGGGTTATTCTGTTTTTGATTTTGTTATTTTAGGACTTTATCAGTCTAGTGACCATATAGTTCCAAATTCCAAATGAAAACATTTGGTAGGATATACTTTTTAGAACAGGTAATGATGGAGATATCATTTTACATGTTATAGCATTAGAGCTTTTCTCTGGATTTAAAATAAATATTTTGGAGGCTAAAAGATGTAATACTTACAACCAGGATGTTTTTTATTTAAAAGGATTTATCTCCTTTTATATGTTAATATGGTGATTTGTGTTAATTAATTTTCTAATGTGAAGCTAACATTAAATCAAAATTTTTATTTTAAATCTAAATTGATTATGGCATATCATTATCATATTTTGGGGTCTTTGGTTTGCTGATATTTTATTTAAAATTTTTATCAAGTTGTGTGCAATTTGTCAGATGTGTTTTTTTCCCTCAGTTTTCTTCCTTTCATTCTTTGTTTTTCTTTTGCCTCTTTCCTTTCTTCCATTCTCTTTCCTTTTCCTCTCTTCCACTGCCTCCTTCATTCCTTCTTTTCCTTTCTTCTTCTCTTCTCTCTTTCTTTCTTTCTTCTTTCTTTCTGAGCTCTGATTGGCTCCAATGCAACCTTCCCTACAGTTCTCTGGGATAGGATTTGGAAGAAGGTGCTATGGGTTTAATTCTGGTTCACAATTACCCAGAATTTATAACCATCTGGGGCCCAACTTAAAACAGAAGAAGCTCTTATAAGATTCCTCACCTCTATTTGGGCCTGCCCTTGACTTCTGTCACCTTTGTCTAGTTAAGTCCCTTAGTGATTTGTAGGTATTCATTTTTCATCTCAGGGTCCCAATTTTCTCCCAACAGGGTCTGGCAATCTTTAACACTTTTAAGGTGATTTAGGAATATATCTATCTATCCATCTGTTCAATATTGCCTTGTTTTCAGCAGAATCATTGATGTCACTAATCTATTACCAGAAACAGAATATATTTACAATATGTTTTTAATGATTCATTTAACATTTTTGTTGTTTTATAGCAGAAGGTTTTTAGGAAAATTAAATGGGAGGATCCCCCTATTTACTATAAATACTATTATTTAAAAGTATAAGTGAACCTCTTGGAACACTGTGAGGAACTTGGTTTGGTTATCAGTTCACTCCTTTAGTGCTCTTTTTGACAAAATGTATGGGGATTTTAAGACTTCCTTTCATACTTTAGGCCCTTAGGCTAACACTAGCCTGCCCAGCTCTCTGGTTAATATTAATATGATTAAGGTCATTTTTGTACTACATACAATTTATCTCCAAAGTGTAACCATAAAAGGGATTGGGATGAAAATGAGCACAGTCAGACATGATTTCAGGTGGATATTGAAAGGAATGCAGCCAGGCGGCTTTCTCAGTCCTGGGCTGAGCAGTCTTTTCATGGCCTTTTATCTGTACTTGGACTGTGCTCATCCAGGAGCTTACAAGCAGATTGTTCTTGACTTATCTCTCTGGCACTTGGGATACTTTGTGGCTTAATTTAGGGTTTAAAAAGCCTTTTTCTGCTCAGTGTTCATTTTATATTTTATATTTTATATTTACACATGCATATATCTATTATGTCACTATGCATGTTTGCTTTGTTTTGGAGGGTAAAGCTCTTGTAATTGAAGGTAACCAGTGGATGCTGTTCTGGATGAAGCAGTAAATTCATCCCCAGTAGTGATTCATACAAAGAGACATAATGGAGGATTACACATACAAAAGGACTTCTTAGATTTGATTCTGAAGCCTCTATTGATAGAACCTCTTATTTTGACTCTGTTGCTTGACTGAAAGTTCTAATGAATTTTTCAGCTGCTTGATCCTAAATTTTGTTTTTGTTTCTACCTACTTAAATTTTCAAGGACAAGAGTATGCTTTTGGGTGTGGATCCTCTTAAATTTGAAAATGGTTCAGATAGTAGCTTCACACTGGAAGCTCCCCACTGGCTCATATCTCTGGGTCTTTGCCCATGCTTCTTTCTTCCTGAAATTCCTTTTCTTCCTGTTCTGACTAATTCCATATCTTTCACACTGCTCTGGGAAACTTTCTTTGACCTTCTAATCTGTGTGTGCTTGTACAGGTGCATCCTTCTCAGCTTGTAGTTCTATATTGTAGCTAAGAGGTAAGAAGCTCAGGCTACAGAGCCACATTACTCAGATTCAAAACTAGGCTCCATTAGGAACAGACTGTGTAACTATGGGCAAATTACTTAACCTCTCTGTGCCTCAATGTCTTCTATAAAACAAGTAAGTAATTTCCTAAAGGTTCAGTAAGATAGTATATACAGAGAACTTAATACAGTTTGGAACATAATAGTAACTTAGTAAATGCATACATTTATGATATTATTTTCAAAGCTCTTAGCTTTGTGACCATTGGCTAACTTCTATGATATCCTCACATCTCTACTCCCAGACTGAGATCTTTTTCAGATCAGACATCATCTTTCATCTGTCTTTTCAGCACCTGGCATAGTGCCTGACCTATGGCAGATTCTCAGGGTGAATAGGACCAAAGAATGAATGAATCCTTGGCCCCAGAGCTCTCAGGAGAGTTGCCAGATGGTTATAAATGTTGATGCTTTAGTACTTTATGAGTCTAAATTCCTGTTACATGTCTCATTCATTCAAAGGGTTCTCCTAGGATGGACTTTTGTACAGAACTTTACTGTCATTTGTGCCCAAAGATTTGTGACTATCAATGATGGAGGTGTGTGGGTATGTATCTGTTGTATGTGTGTGTAAGAGGGAGGGAGGGAGGGGGGAAGAGAGAGAGAGAGAGAGAGAGAGAGAGAGAGAGAGAGAGAGAGAGAGAGAGAGAGAGAGAGAGAAATATAAATGAAAGTTCTCTATGATAGTCAAACCTGCCAGTAGTAATTAGCTAAAAATTAGTAATGGCCAATAATGGCTAAGATTTCTTAGAGAAATGTTTATCCATCTTTCACAGTGCAAATCTGTGAAGACATGGGTACAAGTCATTAGCAGACACAGTGCATCTACCCCATTCCCTTCCACAGGTTATCCTTGTAGTCAACCCAGGACAGTCATTCAGCCCTTCCGTGAAGAAATAGACCCACAGGGTTTAGGATGTGAGGCAGAGGAGATTCTCCTAAGGATGGCTTTATGAGGAAAGTCTGCCAGTACAGCAGATACTTTGGATACCCCTCTCCTCTTGCTGCAAAGAGCCATCCAAACACCTACAGCTTGAGAGTGTGTAAACTTTGAAAGAATGTGCAGAGCATGTTGAAGTCTACAAATATTCACTTAAAGTGTCTATCGCTGACCTCATTGATCAGGGTGATGACGACCTGTCAAGCATGATGAGACAAAGCAGAGTCTCTGAGGGAGGCTGGATGGAGAAATAGTTATCCTTGTCTATGCTGTCAGTGTGGCTGGAGCAAACCTTGTGAGGATCTCAATGAACTCCCAACTCCTAGTAATTACCACCACCCTTTCTTTTCCTTTCATCATGCTTTATTTTTCTCATAGGCTTCTGAGTATTTAGGAATTTTGAATCTGATGATGCCACTTTACTGAGGTTGTATTGTGGCTGTTAAGGGTTTGTGCTCATAATGTTTTGTTTTTTTTTTTTTTTGTTGCTGTATGTACTTGTCATTACATCACTATAGCAGCAACTTCAAAGAGCAGCAGCACCTCAAAGTTGAGAAAAGGCTGGGTTTGGAGTCACAGACCTTCTCCACCCTCTTTCTTCTTCTCACTCACTCAGAGCCTTGGGCAAACCACTTAACCCTTTGGTTTCACATCTGCAGGGGGGATAATGCTCTAATATTGTCCACCTGCTTTTCTTGTGGGATTGTATAGAGGATAAGGCTTGGTAATTAAAGTACTTTTATTATTGTTATAAGGCCCCCCTCTCCCTGGCTCCATTGACATGAATTGCTGCAATGTATTCTCTCCTTCCTAGGGAAAAATGCTACTTTAAGGATAGTGACAAAAATGGTACTTTTCAGTGAATAGATCAAATTATAGGTTTTCTTTTCCCAGAAAATCCAAACACATTGCAAAAATTCACTGCATTTAGATCCCTTTTATCTTCAAAGTATTTCTTGACTAACCAAGAGGAACTAAAAAAAAAAAAGGTGCTACTTTTTGTTTTCATGTCTGTGCCCTTAAACATTCTGTCTGGAAAAAGAAGGTGGTTTTAGACTAATTCATGTGTTTTTTTCAAATATATTTCCTGGGATCATTTGTAGAAAAAGATATTTGCAACCCCAAAAGAGAGCATTTCACAGATTAGGAGAATCTTACACATGCCTGACATAATTAATGTTTTACAAATCTGAATTCTCACAGACTATCAGCCCCTCTAGGACAAAGGTTAGACTCTATTAATCTTTAAACCACTTCACAATAAAGTATTAATACTGGTTTATTAAATTAATAAATGAATTTACAAAAACATAGCTTGAAGAGCAGATTTGTTTTAAACCCTGTTGCTTTCTTCAAGTTCTCAAACATTCAGAAAATATTTCCTGAGCTTCTACAATGGGTTAATATTTAAGGGAAGAGAAAACACTTTTATGAGAGTGTCTAGTTATTGGTGAGAATGTGGCATGAATGAACAGGTTATGCATTGCATGATGGGGTTGCAGGAAGAGGGGCACCTAATCCTTCTCAGGCAGGTGTGCAAAAGGTCAGGGAGTGTTCAAATGTGCAGTAGAATTTGCCAGTAGGCAGTCCAGAGAGAGGGAACAACTGGTCCTCTCAAGACATCACCAGCCTCTTGTTGTTGTAGACTTCTGCAGGGGCTCCTTCGGGAGGCTCTACCTGGCATCCTATGTGCTGTCATAGGGAGAAATTTCTGAGTAAGTTACCTGAGTAATGGTGTATAATTGCATGATAAAACACAGTATCTCTGTAAAAAGTATGAAATATCATGAAAGAAATACTGGCTTATTATACAAACTAGAAAAAAACCTTACAGTATATAGTAAAAGAATAAAATAATCACCCATGATATTTCATTCAGAGTTAATCATTGTTAACATTTTATAATTTTCTTCTCCCACAAGCATTATTTTATCCAGATGTGGTTAGATTATACATATAATTTTTATACTTTTCTTAGAATTTTTAATGTCACTAAACTTTCTTTTAAAAATCAGTTTTGAAGGCTGCATAATATTTCAAACTACTTGTGTATCTATATTGTTGAGAGCCAGATCTGTTTTTCTGGTGTTTTATTACTATGAATGTAATGGTGGCTAATATCTGTCACATTAATCTTTGTGTTTTATTTTTTACTTTCATATAAATTCCATTAATCTGAAATTTACTGGGTTAAAAATTGTTATAACTTAAAGCTTCTTCTATATAATGCAATGCAAAACAATTTTCTGTAATGTTAAACCTGCTTGTGTTCTAAAAACTGTGTATTTGATGTGTATTGTACAATAGCCTCACCTGTTAAAGATTTTCTCAATTTAAAAATATCCTATTCTTCCCAGGCAAGATGGAGGCATAGGTAGATATATTTTGCTTCCTCAAAGAACCAAAAGAAGGACAATAACACATTTAAAAACAAAAAATAACCAGAACTTCTAGAAAATCAAATTGTATGAAGTCCAACAACCAAGGAGTTAAAGAAGAAACATTCATCCACACCAGTGGGAGGGGCAGAGACTGGCTGCTTGGCCTGGGAGGACTCACAGCAAGGTGACTAGAGGACAAGATGAGGCCAGGGCTGGTGAAGTGGGCAGTCCCACATTTGTGCACAGATAAATTGGGAGGAGGTGGGAAGCAAGACACACTGCACAACCCAGGGTTCCAGTGCAGGAAAATAAAGCCTCAAAACCTCTGACTGTAAAAATCTGTGAGGGTTGTGGTGGTGGGAGAAACTCCCAGCCTCATGGGAGATTTTAGTGGAGAGACCCACCTGATCCTAGATTGTACACAAACTCACCCGCCCAGGAATCAGTACCAGAAGGGCCCAATTTGCTTCTGGGTAGCAGGAAAAGTTACTGGAAGCCAGCCAACAGCCGAACAACTGGCATTGTTTTCTCTCAGACCTCTCTCCCACATACAGCAACCCATATTGCCCCACAACACAGCAACATGGGTTGCTCTACCCTGGTGAATGCCTAAGTCTCTGCCCCTTGCAGTATAACAGGTACACCAAGACAAAACAATGTGGCCCAAGTGAAAGAACAGAGTAAACCTCCAGAAAAAATTCAACTAAGTGATGAAGAGATAGCCAACATATCAGATGCACAATTCAAAACACTGGTAATCAGGAAGCTCACAGAATTGGTTGAATATGGTTACAAAATAGAGAAAAATGAAGGCTGTGAAAGCTGAAATAAAGGAAAATGTACAGGGAACCAGCAGTGATGGGAGGGAAACTGGGACTCAAATCAACAGTTTGGAACAGAAGGAAGAAATAAACATTCAATCAGAACAGAATGAATTAACAAGAATTTTAAAAAACGAGGAGAGGCTTAGAAACCTCCAGTACAACTTTAGACATTCCAACATCCAAATCATAGTGGTGCCAGAAGGAAAAGAGAAAGAGCAGGAAATTGAAAACTTATTTGAAAACATAATTAAGTAAAACTTCCCCAATCTAGCAAAGGAAATAGACTTCCAGGAAGTCCAGGAAGCTCAGAGAGTCCCAAGGAAGCAGCACCCAAGGCACATCATAACTACATTATTCAAGATTAAAGATAAGGAGAGAATCTTAAAAGCAGCAAGAGAAAAGGAGACAGTTACCTGCAAAGGAGTGCCCATAAAACTATCAGCTGATTTCTCAAAAGAAATCTTATGGTCAAGAAGGGACTGGAAAGAAGTATTCAAAGTCATAAAAGGCAAGGACCTATATCCAAGAGTACTCTACCCAGCAAAGCTATCATTTACAGTAGAAGGGCACATAAAGTGCTTCCCAGATAAGGTAATGTTAAAGGAGTTTATCATCACCAAGCCCTTATTATATGAAATGTTAAATGGACTTCTGTAAGAAAAAGAAGATAAAAAATGCAAACAGTAAAATGACAACAAACTCATGACTATCAACAACTGAACCTAAAAAACAAAAACAAAAGCAGAAACAAATTAAGCGAGCAACTAGAGCAGGAACAGATTCACAGAAATAGAGATCACATGGAGAGTTATCAGGGGGAGGGGGATAATGGGGGAAAAGATGTAGGGAATAAGAAACATAAATTGTAGGTAGAAAATAGACAGGGAAAGGTTAAGAATGGTATGGGAAATGGAGAAGCCAAAGAACTTATATGTGCTACCCATGGACATGAACTAAGGGTAGGGAAAAGGGGTACAGGGCAGAGGGGAATAAAGGGGAGAAAAAAATGGGACCACTGTAATAGCATAATCAATAAAATAAATTTAAAATATGAAAAATAAAAAATAAAAAAAGAATCCTGAAACACCAATTCAAATGAAGGTACACAACCCATTTTTCATAGAAGCACAATTTACAATAGCCAAATGTTGTAAGCAACCTATGTGCCCATCAGTAAATGAGTGCATCAAAAAACTATGGTGCATTTACACAATGGAATACTATGCAGCAGAAGGAAAAAAGGAGCTCCTACCCTTTGCAACAGCATGGGTGGATCTGGAGAGCATTATGCTAAGTGAAATAAACCAGGCAGTGAAAGACAAATACCATATGATCTCACCTATAAGTGGAACCTAATCAACAAAACAAACAAGCAAGCAAAATATAACCAGAGACTTTGAAATAAAGAACCAACTGACAGTAACCAGAGGGGAGAGGAGGAGGGATAATGGGAAGAAAAGGGAAAGGTCATCAAGGAATACCTATAAAGGACACATGGACAAAACCAAATGGGGGGTAGGATCAAGGGTGGGAGGTGAATGGCTGATGCTGTGGGAAGCTTTGGGGGGAAAAATGGAGACAACTGTACTTGAACAATAATAAAAAAATTCAAAAGAGTAATAAAGTAATATGTGAATTAAAAATAATTAAAATAGTTATTTGAATTTTTAATAATATTAACATTTAAAACCCCAATGTTAAGAATATAGATCAAGAATACAAACTAAAACCAAAGAAAGTAGAAGTAAGGAAATTATAACAATAATTCTAATATAAGTCACAGTAGATTTTTCATTGGGTATGAAAAGATCATTTTAAAATTTGAATGAAATCACAAAGGATGAATGGAGACCATAGCATTCTTGAAGAATCAGGTTAGAGAATTTTCTTTAGATATCAAGACTTATAAAAATTAAAATAATGTAATATTGGCAGAGGAATAAGACAAATGGACCAATGAAGTAAGATAGTTTAAAAACACAACTATACATATATTACCATCTGATTTATAACAAAGGTGGCATTGTGAAACAGTGAAGCTATGAGAATCTTTTAAGTAATTCACCTGGATAGAGAAAAAAGAGAAACTCTAACTCTATCTCATATTATAGACATATTTATTCCAGATGATTTATGAATCTAAATATGAAAGGAAAAAGAATGTTTTTAAAAGATAACATTGGAGTATACTTTCATGACCTTCAGGTAGGGAAATATGTCTTACACAGGAAATAAAAGTTCTAACCATAAACAAGTTTTTTTTTCCTTTAACATACACTTACCTTTATACACATGCAAAAGTATACAGACTGATATATTAACCCTCCACATGTAAATGTAAGCTTCAACAATTATAGCACATAATCAGTTTTGTTTCATCTATACTCAACTCCACCACCACCCATCTAAAGGGTTCTTTCTAAGGAAATGTCAGATATCATACCACTTTATCCATAAACACTTTAATATTTCTAAGAGATAAGGAATCTTTAGAAAACATAGCCATAATATAATTATCACACCTAAAAATTACTGTAATTCCTTAGAATATTCAAATACTCAAGCAGTTTTCAAATTTTCCTACTCTTTAGGGGTGGAAGATGGCAGTGAAATATGTAGGAGCAGAGTCCACTTCCCCCTGCACATGGGCAAAACACCTAGCCAATCTTCTGAGGAACAGAGTGAACAGCCGACAGTACCCCAGCATATATGAAGATTGGAGCCAAAACTTGTAGAGGACATTTAAAAATCAGATGGTAAGGAGAGCGCTTTAGGACAATAAGATCCCTGGGACCAGCATGAGGACCAGGGTGGCTGCAGCCCCAGGCCCAGTGCCTACTGGGTCTGCCACAGGATTCTTGGGAGAGCCAGGTCAGCAGCTCCTTCCCCTGCCAAACAAGGTTTGAGCAGCACCAGGAGGGACCTGGATGCTTGAAGTTGAGGGAGGGGAATAAGGGTAAAGTGGCAAACACACAGGGGTGGTGTGCACCCACTGACATTGTGGTTGCGTGCTGGGAAGAGTTGGAAGTGGTGGACCCTGACCTGGACAGTCCCTGGTCTGCTTGGAGATTTGGGCTGTGTGAGAGTCCAGGTGATTGTTTGGAGTTGCAGGCTTGAATAGGAGGAACTTTTCAAAAAGAAAAAGAGAAAAAAAGAGGCACTGAGTGGCTATTTGGGGAATTCTCCACAGCAGCCATCCCCACCTCCTGTGCCCCTACCCCTGCCTAGCCATGAGCTCACACTCCAAGCCCCAGGGACAAAGCCCTGGTGACAGTGCACACCTGACCATGTGGCCCGGTGGCTGCCCCTCCTGCCCCAGCAGCAAGGCCAAGTGCTCAGACCTGGCCTGCAACCCCAGGGCGGGGCCTGAGAGAGCTTGATCCTGTTGCCCAGAGGCACCTCCCACCCAGCCCCTGTGCCCAGGGCCCTGCAGGCCCCACTGGCTCTCTAAGAGGAAGGTGAAGATACACCCGCAGAGGAGAGCTGCAGGGCTCAGGGAGTCAGCAATCCCCAGAAAGACTTAACTCAGTGGGGGCGCTGAACTACCCTGAAGGGGCACTGAGAGTCCCTAGCATCTAGGACAGCAAAGATCCAGAAGGTGGTATGTGAGTTGCCCCTAATTGGTGCACCTCAAGGACAGTGCAACTGGTGGACTGAAGCATAGACTGGGCACAGAAGGGCAGTGGGCGCCTGGCAGGGAACTGAGAAACACGGCTGGACTCTGGGCAACTGTGAAGAATGCAGCTTAGGAAGGGAGAAAAGTGAAACCAATTCCTTCTCAGCCTGCTGAAGCCAGGAAGACCAGCAGAACTGGCTTGGCCAGTTTGAAGCCAGCTTTTTTTTTCATACATTTTTAAAAAATGTTTTAAAAATATATTTTATTGATTATGCTATTACAGTTGTCCCATTTCCCCCCTTTACTCCCCTCCACCCTGCATATCCTCTCCCACCCACATTCTCCCCTTTAGTTCATGTCCATGTGTCATAAGTTCTTCAGCTTCTACATTTCACATGCTATTCTTGCCCTCCCCCTGTTTATTTTCTACCTACCATCTATGCTACTTATTCTCCATACCTTTTCCCCCTCTCTCCTCCTCCCACTCCCCTGTTGCTAACCCTCCGTGTGATCTCCATTTCTGTGGTTCTGTTCCTGTTCTAGTTGTTTGCTTAGTCTCTTTTGGTTTTGTTTTAGGTGTGGTTGTTAATGATTGTGAGTTTGCTGTCATTTTACTATACATGTTTTTTATCTTCTTTTTCTTAGATAAGTCCCTTTAACATTTCATAAAATAAGGGCTTGGTGATAATGAACTCCTTTAACTTGACCTTATCTGGTAAGCACTTTGTCTGTCCTTCTGTTCTAAATGAAAGCTTTGCTGGATAGAGCAATCTGGGATGTAGGTCCTTCCCTTTCCTGACTTAGAATACTTCTTTCCAGCCCCTTCTTGCCTGTAAGGTCTCTTTGGAGAAATCAGCTGACAGTCTGATGGGAACTCCTTTGTAGGTGTCTGTCTCCTTATCTCTTGCTGCTTCTAGGATTCTCTCCTTCATTTTTACCTTGGCAAATGTAATTATGATGTGTCTTGGTGTGTTCCTCCTTGGGTCCAACTTCTTTGGGACTCTCTGAGCTTCCTGGACTTCCTGGAAGTTCATTTTCTTTGACAGAATGGGGAAGTTCTCCTTTATTATTTGTTCAAATAAGTTTTCCACTTCGTTGCTCTTCCTCTTCTCCTTCTGGTACCCCTATAATTCAGATGTTGGAATGTTTAAAGATGTACCAGAGGTTCCTAAGCCTCTCCTCATTTTTTTGAATTCTTATTTGTTCATTCTTTTCTGTTTGGTTGTTGTTTTCTTCCTTCTGGTCCACTCCATTGATGTGAGACCCAGCTTTCTTCCCATCACTATTGGCTCCCTGTGTATTTTTCTTCATTTCACTTATTGTAGCCTTCATTTTTTCATCTAATTTGCAACCAACTTCTGCAAGCTTCCTGATCACCAGTGTTTTGAACTGTGCATCTGATAGGTTGGCTATCTCTCGGTTGCTTAAAAGGATGGGTTCTGGGGCTTTCATTTGGTCTTCTGTTTGAACCATCTCTCTCTTTTTTTCTTTTTTTTTTTTTTGGTCTGGTCATGCCTGTTACGTATGAGGGGTGGAGCCTTAGGTGTTTACCGGGGCTAAGCACCCCAGTCGCTGGGTTGTGATGTTGTATGTGGGGGCAGGGTTGAGAGGGAACAATGGCACTTGCTTCATTCTCTGTGAGACTTCAGTCCCTTCTGCTGCTTTCCCCAAGCAAACTGGGCCCCTCTGGTGCCAATTCCCATGTGGGTGGGCTTGTGCATGCCATGGGTATGCTGGGTATCTCTCTGTGCACCTCAACTCCCACAGGTGTTTTCAATCAGTGTCCCGAGGATTTATTTCTCAGTGCTGGGATCCTGAGTTGTGCACAGTGCCTTGCTTCACAATTGCCGCCTCACTGGGTCTGCCGGTTGCCACCCTCGGCCAGGGTCCACCAGCTGCAGTCTTGCATGCCCCGGATGCCTTATGTGCCCCTGGATGCCTTACACACCCTGTCCCAATGCTCTCTGCTCTCCACTTTATGACCCGCACCCGGCAGCCCCACTCTGCCCCTCCTACCAGTCTGGATGAATGGGTCTATTTTAACTTCTTGGTTGTCTGACTTCCATTCAGATCAATTTTCTGTCAGTTCTGGTTGTTATTCTGTTTCTAAATTGTTGTTGTCCCTATCTTGGTTGTGCAAGGAGGCACAGTGCATCCACCTATTCCTCCATCTTGGCTGGAAGTCCTTTTTTTAAAATTTTTAAAATTCCTTCTTCTTGTTTTTCCTTCTTTCTTTTTTTATTCCTTCTTCTTCCCTTCATTTAATTTTTTTTTATTCTCACAAGTGAGACAATAAAACCTGAAGCTGTGACAAGGCCAAAGTTAGACCTAAAGAGGGGTAATCCCAACAACTGAGACAGTGAGACAAATTTCACTTTGCTACTCCAGAGAACTTGAAAGTTATTGTATATTTGTATTATTATTATTTTTTCATTATTCTTACATCTTTTTTATTAGTATTTTTGTATTTCTTTTCTTTCTGTTTAGTCTTCTTCACTTGGTTTGTTAAATTGCATTGTTTGACTGGTTTCCCTTGTTCTCTTTTTCATAGTGCATTTTTAATTTTTCCTCTTTCATTTCATTTGTGTTCCAATAGCACACTACTCTAGGTCCTGTACTTCCTATTCTTGTTATCTATAGAGCACATAGATTCTGTCATATGATTTTTGCTCCATTACTATTGTAAATAATTGCTGTTCCACACAATTGTAAATACTACATGGCACCCCTCCTGAATCTCACCTCACTTCACTGTATCCTAAACTTTACTACTATGGTGGTTAACTTTTCTCTCACACACTACATCTATTTCCTGTCCTTTACTCTCACTTTATTTCATAATCTGACCTCCCACAAACTTCCTGCTTTCTAGAATCAACTCACAATCCTTCCCCACTCTTAATGAGAGTCTTATCTTTTTTCCACACTTTCTAAAAAGTGACTAGTTGGATGAAATATCCCAGTTAACACTATACATATCCAAACAATCTCCTATCTCTTCTCTACAGGTTGGTAGTTTCAATACCATAGAGTACACTCCAACTATCTTAAAACATTTTGCCTTCCCCCTCCAACTGATCACTAAAAAGAGTAGGTGGGAGCTGTGAACATTAGGATACCTGCTGGAAGAGGAAACCCACCTACAAAGGAACCACCAACAAATAACAATGGAAGAAGGTGAAGGAGGGAGTGGAAGAAACATTAACCTCAGCCCAGGACTGATCTGGAAATACAACTAAATGGTGGAGAAATTACCCAGAACAAAGAGCTGAACAAGAACAAGAGAGAAACCTCAAAACATTGTACACATAGAAGAAACAGCTTCAACACAACTTGCCCATACCTGCACAACAGAATACAAGAAATGGTGGACAGAGTGATCCTCAGTTAACCAGATGGAGGGAAGGACCCACCAAAGAAAGACCCAACAATAATCAAAACTCAAAGACAAACAGAGCCAACATAAATGGCAGCCCAAGACCAGCAAGCTCAGGAGATTATGAAGACTGTGATGCTGAAGCTCACAGGTCTTCTACCATAGAAGTTCACACCACAAACCCAGGGAGTCAGAACAGACCAATTTAAGAAGCAGAGCCTAACAAGAGTCTCACAAATAATGGGAAGACAAAGAAACAATCCCCAAATAAAAAGAAAGGAGGAAGCCTCAGAAAGAATGCTAAATGAAACAGAGGCAACTCAACTATCTGATATTGAGCTCAAAGCAGTGGTTATCAGGAAGCTCAATGAGCTCACAAAGAATTACCAGCAACTACAGGGGAAACTACAATGAACTCACTGCAAACTATATTAACATGAAAAAGGAAATAGAAAATCTCAACAAAGGCCAAGAGGAAATGAAGAATACAATTTCTGAACTGAAGAACACAGTAGAAGTAATCAAAAGCAGGCTTGAGGAAGCAGAGGATTGGATCAGTGAGCTGGAGGACAAGGTAGAAAAAACATCTAGAAAGAGCAAGAAAAGGAAAAGAGGCTCAGAAAGAATGAAAAGGGGTCAAGGGAAATGCAGGACAACATGAAACATAATAATATTTATATAATAGGGATACCAGAAAGAGAAGAAAAAGAACAAGGAATAGAAAACCTGTTTGAAAAAGTAATGATGGAAAACTTACCTAATTACGAGAGAAAAAGTCACACAAATCCAGGAAACACAGAGTTCCAATCAAGAGGAACCCAAAGAGGACCACCTCAAGACACATCATAATTAAAGTGGTAAAATTCCAAGACAAAGAGATAATCTTAAAGGCATGAAAGGAGAAACAGGTAGTAATATACAAGGGAGCCCTGATATGATTAGCAGCTGACTTCTCAATGGAAAAGCTCCAAGCCATAAGAGAATGACAAGAAATATTCCAAGTAATGAGAACCAGAGGTCTGCAACCAGGGCTACTTTACCCAGCAAGGCTCTCCATCAAGATAGGAGGTCAAATAAGGAGCTTCCCAGACAAAAGAAGTCTAAAAGAGTACACCTCCACTAAACCAGCTCTGCAAGATACGCTAAAGAGACTGCTTTAAGGAAAGGAAGGAAAAGAAGGAGAGAAAGGAACACAGGTATGAAAAAATGGCAATGAATAAGTACCTGTCAATAATAACCTAAAACATAAATGGATTAAATACTCCAATCAAAAGACATAGAATAGCTGAATGGATAACAAAGCATGACCCACACATATGTTGCCTACAGGAGACCCATCTCAGGACAAAAGACCTACATAGATTGAGAGTAAAGGGCTGGAAACAAATTTTCCAAGCAAATGGACAGGGGAAAAAAAGCCAGGGTAGCAATATTCATATGAGACAAAATAGACTTCTAAAAAAGGGCCATAAAGAGAGACCCAGAGAGACCCTTCGTAATACTCAAGGGACGAATCCACCAAGAAGACATAAACATTGTAAATATATAAGCACCCAACATAGCAGCATGCAAATACATAAAGAAAATCTTAGAAGACTTCAAGAAAGATATTGACAGCAACACAATTACAGTAGGGGATTTTAACACCCCACTGTCAAAAGTGGACAGATCTTCCAAACAAAATATCAACAAAGATATTGTGGCATTGAACAATGCCCTAGAGGAAATGGACTTAACTGATATATATGGAGCCCTTCATCCCAAACAAACAAATACACATTCTTTTCAAGTGCACATGGAACATTTTCAAAGATAGACCACATGATAGAACACAAAACAAGCCTCAACAAATTCAAGAAAATTGAAATCATATCAAGCATTTTCTTGGATCACAAGGGACTGAAACTAGAAACCAACCCTAAGGAAAGAAACCCAAAACACTCAAAATCATGGAGATTGAATAGCATGCTTTTAAACAATGAATGGGTCAAGAATGAAATTATGGAAGAAATCAAAAAGTTTTTGGAAACAAACCAAAAATGAACTCACAACAATCCCAAACTTATGGGACACAGTGAAGGCAAGCCCTGAGAGGGAAGTTGATAGTGATACAGGCCTACCTAAACAAGATAGGAACATTTCAAACAAACAACCTAACCCTACGTCTATAAGAACTTGAGGAACAACAACAAAGACAGCCCAGAGCAAGCAGAAGGAAGGAAATAACTAAGATCAGAGCAGAATTAAATGACACAGAGACTAAAAGCACAATTCTAAGGATCAATGAACCCAGGAGCTGGTTCTTTGAAAAGATAAATAAAATTGACAAGCCTTTAGGTGGCTCATCAAGAAAAAGAGAGAGATGATCCAAATAAACACAATCAGAAATGAAAGAGAAGAGATTACAACTGATACCACAGAAATACAAAGAATTGTAAGAAATTATTGTGAAGAACTATATGCCATGAAATTTGAAAACCTAGGTGAAATGGACAAATTTCTAGAAAAATACAATCTTCCAAAACTCAACGAAGAAGAAGCAGAAAGCCTGAACAGACCAATAACAGCTGGTGAATTTGAAGCAGTAATCAAAAAACTCCCAACACAAAATCCTGGACCAGATGGTTTCACAGGAGAATTCTATAAAGCATTTAACGAAGAGCTAATCCCTACCCTTCACAGACTATTCCAAAATACCCAGAATGATGGAAGACTCCCAAATGCACATGGAAGCCAGCATCCTCCTAATCTCAAAACCAGATAAAGACACAACAGAGAAAGAAAACTTTTTATGAAGCCAGCATCATCCTAATCTCAAAACCAGATAAAGACACAACAGAGAAAGAAAACTCAGGCCAATGTCACTGAT
This sequence comes from Phyllostomus hastatus, assembly GCF_019186645.2. Taxonomy (NCBI): domain Eukaryota; kingdom Metazoa; phylum Chordata; class Mammalia; order Chiroptera; family Phyllostomidae; genus Phyllostomus; species Phyllostomus hastatus. The sequence continues at coordinate 4,923,149 of NW_025333530.1, forward strand.
GAACATAGACACTAAAATCCTTAAAATGTTGGCAAACGGCATACAGCAATACATTAAAAAGATCATACACCATGACCAAGTAAGATTCATCCCAAGGGTGCAAGGAAAGTACAATAGTTGCAAATCAATAAATGTAATACATTACATAAACAAAATGAAACACAAAAATCACATAATCATATCAATAGATGTGGAAAAAGCATTTGTTAAGGTACAGCACCCCTTTATGATAAAAACACACAGGAAAGTGGGAGTAGAGGGAGCATACTTCAACATAACAAAGACCATATATGACAAACCTACATTTAACATCATACTCAATGGGCAAAAACTAAACTCTTTCCTACTAAGATGAAGAACAAGATCAGGTTGTCCACTTTCACCACTTCTATTCAACATAGTATTGGAAGTCCTATCCATAGCAGTCAGACAAGAAAAGGAAATAAAAGGCATCCAAATTGGAAAAGAGGAAACAAAACTGTCATTGTTTCCAGATCACATGATAGTGTACACAGAAAATGCTATAGACTCCACCAAAAAACTACTTGACCTAATAAATGAATTTGGTAAAATAGCAGGATACAAAGTCAATATTCAGAAATCAAAGGCATTTTTATATACCAACAATGAAACATCAGAAACAGAAATCAGGAAAAAAATTACATTTGATATAACAACAATAAAAATAACATACCTATGAATAAACCTAATCAAGGAGGTAAAAGACATGTACTCAGAAAACTACACAACACTGAAGAAAGAAATTAAGGAAGACAGAAGCAAATGGAAACATATACTGTGTTCATGGATTGGAAGAAATAACAGCATCAAAATGTCCATACTACCCAAAGCAATTTATAGATTCAATGCAATACCTATTGAGGTACCAATGGCATATTTCACATATATAGAAGAAACATTTCAAAAATTTATATGGAACCATAAATGACCCCGAATGGCTATAACAATTTTGGGAAAGAAGAGCAAAGTAGGAGGGATCACAATACCTGATACCAAACTGTATTACAAGGCCACTGTAATCAATACAGCCTGGTACTGGCATAAGAACAGATACATAGACCAATGGAACAGGACAGATAGCCCAGAAAAAAATCCAAGTGTCTATGGTCAATTACTATTCAACAAAGGGGGCAGCAGCATAAAATGGAGTAAAAACAGTCTCTCCAACAAATGGTGTTGGGAGAGCTAGATAGCTAATGCAAACAAAAATGAAACTTGAGCACCAACTTACACCACCCACAAAAGTACATTCAAGGTGGATAAAAGATTTAAATGTAAGTCATGACATCATTAGAGTCCTAGAGGAGAATATAGGCAAGAAAATCTCAGATATTTCATGCAGCAATATTTTCACTGATATATCCCCTAGAGCAAGGGACATAAAGGAAAGAATAAACAAATGGGACTTCATAAAAATAAAAAACTTCTGCATGGCTAAAGAAAACAGTATTAAAATAAAAAGAGAACCAACTGTATGGGAAAACATATTTGCCAATGATACCTCAGACAAGGGTTTAATTGCCAAAATATATAAAGAACTTACATGATGCCACTCTAAGAAGACAAGAAACCCAATTAAAAAGTGGGCAAAGGACTTGAACAGACACTTCAAGGAGGACAGACATACAGAACATCCAGAGACACAGGAAAAGATGCTCAATATCGCTAGCTATCAGAGAGATGCAAATTAAAACCACAATGATATACCACTTTACACCATTGAGAATGGCCATCATAAACAAAGCAACCAACAACAAGTGTTGGAGAGGTTGTGGTGAAAAGGGGACCCTAGTGGACTGTTGGTGGGAATGCAGACTAGTACAACCATTGTGGATAACAGTAAAGAGTGTTCTCAAAAAACTAAAAATGGAATTGCCTTTTGACTCAGCAATTCCACTGCTAGGATTATATCCCAAGAACCCTGAAACACCAATCCAAAAGAACCTATGAACCCCAATGTTCATAGCAGCACAATTTACAATAGCCAAGTGTTGGAAATAACCTAGGTGGCCATTAGTAAATGAATGGATCAAAAAACAATGGTACATTTACACAATGGAACTCTATGCAGCAGAAAGAAAGAAGGAGCTCTTACCCTTTGCCACAGCATGGATGGAACTGGAAAGCATTATGCTAAGTGAAATAAGCCAGGCAGTGAAAGACAAATACCATATGATCTCACCTTTAACAGGAACCTAAACAACAAAACAAAGAAACAAGCAAAATATATCCAAAGACTCAGAAATAGAGAACAGGGTGACAGTGACCAGAGGGGAGAAGGTAGGGAATTTCAGGGGAAAAGGGGAAGGGTTTACAGGAACAAGTATAAAAGACACATGGATTATAATAAGGTGGGGATGGAAATAGGGGAGAGAGGTGGGGAGGCCTGGAGTGGTTGGGAGGGGTGGGGAAAAAAAGGTAGGAAACCATTTTAACAACAATAAAAAATGTTTAAAAATATTGAAAATTTAAAAAATTCTACTTTTATTATTTTCCCTGTTTTATTTTCTCATATAAGTCTTTAGTTAGAATTATTTTCTAACATTTGTGCTATATATTTAAATGTCTTGTATTATCCTTTCATTTTTCATTTTTCAAGTTCTGAAAACCAAATGTTGGAAGATTTCCTTTTCATCAGGTGATGAGAGTGCACATTAGCCAGTACTATCTCTTTTTAGGCTGCCAGACTATCTTGTTAGTCTTGGAGGAGGGATGACTTCATGATTCATCAGGTCTGTGTCCTTAGGTTATGTGGGGGTGGGGAAAGAGCAACCAGGTGAAGGATCCAGGTAGCTTGTTTGTGTGTGAGATCTCTCCTGTTCTCCTAGGGGTTTTAATCTGTATATCTCTCTTCTCGTTTTCTTTTTAATATATGTGTAAAATTAACTGGGCTCTTTGTCCTGTAGAGCTTCCCACATTCTGAAATTTGTACTCCTGTGGTGTAATTTAGCATGTTTTATTTTGCACCTTCGCTTCCTATAAGTTAGTTCTATAGAGGCTTGATTGGATTCAGTTTCAGTGTTTTGTAAAGAATGTTGGTGTTGTGTTTTTATTGCAATATAGCAGAAGGAATATAATGTAAGTTTATCTGTAGTCTTTGTGATTTTTAGCACTGTTCAGTGAGTTCATTTGTCACTCTGACAGAGAGAGAGAGAGAGAGAGAGAGAGAGAGAGAGAGAGAGAGAGAGAGAGAAATATCTCTTCCTCCTGTATGTGTCCTGACAATGGACCAAACTCACAACCTAAGGCATGTGCTTTGTATGGGAATCAAACTTCTAAACTTTAGGTGCACAGGACTATGCTCTATGCAACTGAGCCACAGAGGCCAGGGTGATACATTCATTTAAAAATTCCCCATTATTTTCTAACAAAATGGATTTAGCAGGATAGATCCATTTGATAATTTGCCTAGATCCATTATTTCATTAAAGATTGCAAAATAGGAATTTTATTTTGTTATTTTATTTACTTTTATTGAAGTTATTGGAGTGACATTGGTTAATAAAATTATATAAGTTTTAGGTTTACAATTTTATAATACATCATCTATATATTGTATTGTGTGTTTACCACCCCAAGTGAAGTCTCCTATCATCATTTATCTCCCTCTTTATGCTCTCTTTCTCCCTGCAACCCCCCTTCCCTCTGGCAATCACCATACTGTTTTCTATGTCCATGAGTCTGTTTTTTCTTTGCTTTAATTTTCCTTCTTCATTTGTAGTTCTTGAATTTTTCTGTGATAATTCCTTTTATCAACTGCTTAACCCTTGATTAATTCTTGATTATATCCTTTTATTTACCAATTTTCATAATAAGTCTATTCTCTAGCAGTTTCCAATGCTGGATAATGAGATTTATTTTAAGTATTATTAACTAATGGATTTTCAACATCCTTATCGTGTTTCAATATACTGCATCTATTATCATTTTGGTGTTCAAATTATCTCATTTTTGGCCAAAGGGGCACTTTCAAGTTGATGCCTGAGGCCTTTGACATATATCAGTAGTCTTTGATAGGTAATGAGTAGTAACTCTAGGACTAGGGATACTGCTAGGTTCTTTCTTACTGTTAATTTCCTTCCTCATAAATACAGTCAGTCCCTTTTTCCTATTCTAGACATGGTAATTTTGATAATTTTAGTCATTGTTTCTATTTCTTTTCAGTGGATAGAACTAATAGCTATGGTTTTTTGAAAAGAGATAATACATTAAAGTTTTTATTGATATCTAGAGATACAAGGTTTTTACTTTTTTGACTTTATATATATTTTTCCTCTTACATGTGTTTTATAATTTTCAAACATGGATCCAAAGATAAGTATATAACATAAAGTCGAGCTTTCTGCCTTGAGCCCTCCACTTTGTTTTGTTCCTCTAAAAATCATTTTTATTAGTTTGTAGTTTATCATGCCATTCATCGAAAAATAAGTGTATACACATACGTATATACATGTACTTCATGCATTTGTATTACTCCTTTCTTATAAAAGGTAGCATGCTATATAAGCACTTTTTCTGTTTCTTTTATCCTAACCTGAGGACATTTTTCATTGCTTAAAGAGCAAGGAGGAAGGGAGAAAAAGAGAAACATTGATGTGAATGATATGAGAGAGAAACATCAACTGGCTGCCTTCTCATACACACCCTGACTAGGGATTGAACCCACAACCTGGGTATGTGTCCTGATTGGGAATCAAATCCATGACCTTTCAGTCTACAGGATGACACTCCAACCAAATGAGCCACAGTGTCCAGGGCTATGAACTTTCCTTTTTAAACTTAGCAATATAGTTGTATATAGAAAGATTCAACATCTCTTTTGTATAGCTGAATAGTATTTCATTGAGTAGCTGCACTATAATTTCTTTAACCAGTCCCTATTGAAGAGCATTTGTGTTATTTTCAGTTTTTTTACTATTGCAAATAGTGATGCAGTGTATAACCATGTATGCACAGTTTTTTATTTTTGAAAACAGTGATTTTGTTCGGTAACTGCATATGTATTTTGCTAGACATTGCTAAATTATCAAATAAAATATTTTGATTAAATTAAAATTAAGAATGCTAACAAAAGATATCAAATTGAGAATGAAAAGGCAAATAACAGAGCAAGAGAAGTTATTTTCAACACATACATCTGACAAACAGCTCTTTCCAGAAAGTGTGTGTATGTGTTTGTGTATATAAATCTTAAAAACCTATAAGAAAGAGAAAGACAATGGGTTCAATCTCATTAAAACTATGAATACAAGTTGAAATAAAGACTTGTAATGTTGGAATGGAGAAGACTACTAACACAGTGTTGGTGAGAATATTAAGCAATTGGAAAATTGGTAAAAATGTGGATTGGTACAGTCTAGAAAGCAGTTTGACATTATCTATTGATGTTCCTTTCTGTCCAGGATGTGAATCATCCCTTTGTTCAGCTCCATGCTATAGCTACTCCCTGCCTGTGAGTCACTCTGTAGACATCTTGGACATCAGATTGATTGTTTAAGTATCACAGTGCTTGTGTTACTTAATAATGGCCCCAAAGCACAAGAGTAGTGATACTGGCAATTCAGCTACATAAGAGAAAAGCAGTAAAGTGCTTCCTTTAGATGAAAAGGTGAAAGTTCTCAACTTAATAAGGAAAGAAAAAGATTGTATGCTGAGGTTGTTAATATCTACTGTAAGAACAAATCTATCTGTGAAATTGGAAAAAAGAAATTTGTGCTAGTTTGCTGTCGCACCTCAGAGTGCAGAAGTTATGGCCACAGTATGTGAGTGCTTAGTTAATATGGAAAAGGCATTTGTAGGTGGAAAAAAGATGAACAGAAAACATGTTCTGATTGATGGCAATGCATTGCACCAGAAAGCACCAAGCCTATATGAAGTCTTCAGCAAGAGATCCCCTGGAACAAGTGACAGTGCACCATTAATTGCAAGTGAGGGATGGTCACACAGATTCAGGACTAGGTCTGGCATTTTATCATCTCATCACAAGAAGAAGGGTGAGTATAGTACAATAAGATATTTTGAGAGAGCACATTCACATATCTTTTTATTACAGATTAATGTTATAATTGTTCTATTTTATTATTTTTTATTAATCTCTTACTGTGCTTAATTCATAAATTCCTCTTTATCATAGGTTTGTATGTATAGGAAAAACATACTATATATAAGGTTTGGCACTATCCATAGCTTCAGGCATCCCCTGGGGATCTTGGAATATATCCCCTAGGGATAAGGGAGAACTCCTATAGTTAGAGCTTGGTATTTATTAGCCATTAGTATCCTATTTCTCTCTGCTTTCCTGTTCTTCTTCTTCTTCTTCTTCTTCTTCTTCTTCTTCTTCTTCTTCTTATTATTATTATTATTATTATTATTATTATTATTATTATTATTATTTTTCTCCTCTCAGGTCGCTCTCTAACTTTTAAAGCAAGAAAGAATCTCTCTCCTCTCTCAAGGCTCCAAACTCACACCAGGAAGCCTTCCTAGGGAGACCACATTTTTCCTTTGAGAACCATTATTGGAGCTTGAGCCTGGGAGCAAAAGTTGTTTTGCCAGCTGTTCTGTATATGCAGATGATGGGAGGGGCTAACAGACCCAGCTGTTCTAAATGTATTTCTTCATTTAATGGCCTTGATGGTTGCCTCCCTTGGTCTCTCTGATTCATTGGTATGTTGGACAGATGTTTTCACTGCTGTGGCTTCTCTGACACCAGGGATTTCCAGACACTATAAATTTGTCCACATTTTAAATATGTTGATTGACTTCTTTATCATTTTTAGTACTATTAAGGTTTTATCTTTTTTAAAAATTTGCTTTTTGTCATTTCAATAGAACCATTGGAGACAGGAGGTAGGTATATGTGCTCACATTGCTACTTTGAGCAAAACTCCTCTTCCAGCTCGTTATTTGTTTAGAATTAGACTGTATTCAACTCCTGTTATTTAGACCTGTTGTCTGATTACCAGTTCTCTTTCTATAAGAAGATGCTGTATCTTCTGTCGAGTTTCGCTTAATTTCTCTTAGCTTCCTCCACCACCTCCTGACTAGATCTGCCTTTCCTTTCCTGGGCACTACATGCTTTAAATTCCTTGTGGAGGCTAATCTCTAGAATAGTGTCCCAAATTGGCACTGATGTTTGAGCAATTTGAATTAAATATAGTGTCTCCCTCTATTTTCTTGATGTATTTTCATCTAAGCAATTTTCTGCAAAATGTATCACATCATTTCTCCCATGGATTGTCAGTTGACACAAGTACTTGGTCATTGGGAAAATACTGGCCTTTTGTTTTGCCTTGGCCTCCCAACCCTTAACTGCTATGTGTCTTCCAATTTCCAGTGATGGCTGAAAGAGCAATTTATGGCTTGTAGATCCCTCCTGTATAAATTTGGTAGAGCCTGTAGTAATTCGGTAGAGGAAATGAAGTAGTAGAAAAAATCTATGTTGAGAGTAGGAGTAACGTATACAGCCACAGACCTTTCATTCAAATTGTAAATTCTCAGAGGGCATGGTAAGGCCGGGCTCAATTCAAGCTTGACTTGGTATCCAATATATCTGACATTTGATGTGGGCATGGCAGTAAAGGCTTCTATACAGGGATGATAGTCATCATCAAGGGGACAGATACCTCTTCACTCCAATTGGTCTCTGATATGGGTGACAGGCTGCAGAGAAAGGATCTGACAAGTGCTAAATAGCAATCTAAAGGTCAGTTCAAATAGTCTGGGGCTTAAGGGTCAAATATTGCTTCTATAGGACATGGAAGTGCAAAACAGAAAACTGCTCTAATGTTTTTTTCCTAAGATTGAGCAAACACAGCAAAAAACTGTGTGTGTGTGTGTGTGTGTGTGTGTATGTTTATGTGTGTGGTGTGTGTGTAGCTTGTGACAGCTAATGGCAGGCCAGGGCTCACATAGACTGAGGGGATGGGGCTCTGAATGTACCTTCCACCCTGGAGATGATTGACTCCAGCCAGGCTGGAGGTCACCCTGCAGAGTAAGGCAGGTGGAGGTACGAATTAGCATGTCATCTTTGTTTCTTCAAATTGCTCATCTGGTTTTCAGTGTAGCTCCCATCTCTAAGACCTATTACTCTTTGTAGTGGGCTTCATTCATAAAGTGAGTGACAGATGAAATAAGCACATCTGAGCTCCTCCTTTCCAGCCTCTGATCCCATGAGAAGAGCCAAAGTGAAGCAGAATCTTGAATCAAACAGGCCCCAGGGATTGCAACGAGTGGCACCAGCACTTCCTCTGTTTTGGGGCTTTTTAAAATAATTTTGACAGATAGTGATACTACTGGGTGCTGACAGATATTGCAGGTTCATCTTGCCAGGTGCTCCTGCCAAAGCTAGAAGGTGAAGGAGCAGCAACAGATGCTGACATTGCAGCTGCAGCCATCTGCTACAAGAAAAAATGCATTGCCAAGAACAATGCTGGAGGGAGGAGAGAGAAAGAAGGGGGCACGCTTGAAATGAGCCAGCCACTCCAGCTTAGTTTCCAGGACACAGTGAGCTAATGGATGGTTTCTTGTTTTGCTTTCCTAAGGTAACTTTCCACACCTCCCCATCTGCTACTTGGCCATCTCCAGCTCTGTCATTTCCTAGTGAATGTTTATGTGGTGAGCAATGCTGCTTTTTGGGAAGTGCTTTACAGAGTCTACACACCATTAGGATTTGTCTTCCAAGCAGAGATTAGGTCACCATTTGACCCTCTAGTTTCCCGATCTCTAGTCTTGTCAATTTAAAGCAGTTCTCTTTTTTGGATCATTTTCAATCCCAGTGTAGAAGCTAATGCTGCATATGTGTAGTTCTCCCCAACATAAAAGTTACCATGACTTTTCTATTAATATGAAGCACAATGAAGGCTATAAAAATATTCTAGGATATTGGCTAAGTCAACTTCTGTAGACCTCAGTGAGATGTAGAATTAATAAATTCTAATATTTATTGAGCACTTAATATATTTCAGGCACTAATGTAAACACTATGTTAACTTATTTAATCCATACAACTCTGAAACTGAGGCACAGAGAGTAACTTTTTCGTGTAGTTAGAAGTGGTAGAGCTAAGATTCAATTCTAGACAAAGCTGTCTTCAGAACTCATACTTCTACCCACTATAGTATACTGCCTCTAGTTTCCCTTCCAGTTTTAAGATTCTCTACTTTTCCTCAAAGCTCTAGGTTTGTTTTTTCTTATTATGGAAGACACAACACAATTGTTAGAGTTCAGGACTTTACATAGTTTTGAATTTCACAATCCAAGTAGAAATGTAGCAAATCATATTTAGATTGTTAGAACTCTGCTGACTTCCAATCTTTTCCAGACTCTCTAGTGCCTGGAACTGCTGGTCATTTACCACTTTGTTCCTTTTCTTCCTCCAGGAACATGCACTGACTTTTCAGCTCAAGCATCAACAACTTCTTGCTACCTTCAAAGTGTTCCAACTGTATGAATTTATGTTCCCTGTATGATATCATTTCTAGCACATCCCTCCTTAGAGTAAAACTTGCATGCTTATTTTCCTATCTTCCCACTTTATTCTTCCCTGAACATTTCCTGTTTCCATAAGGAAACTATGGTTTTATATGTAATGTCTTCTGAGTTTACATTGGGCTTTCACATACAATGGAAATTGGCTCCCCATGACAAACCCATGAGGCATTTGCCTGGATTATTACAACCAGAGACTGGTCTTCCTACCTTCAGACTTTCCCACCCTAATTTCTTCTTCCTCATTGCTGGTAGAGGAATCTTTCAGAAAGAATAAATCTGTACATATCACTACCTACTTAAAATGTTTCTTAGTGGATTCTAATGCTTATAGGATCTTGCTATTTTCTACTTTCTAGTCATTTTCTCCTCACTCTCCTCCCCTTACCCCATGACTCAGTAATGTTGAACTAGGCATAGTCCCCAGGACCTATCACAACATCTCACACTTCTGAGCTTTTCCTGTTGCCCTTCCTGGGTGTCACCTGCCCTCTCCTTTTGTTGCCTAATTTATATTGTCCTCTACATTCAGGGGCCAGCTTTTCAGACAGTTTCTCTGCCTGCTCTAAGAACACACTCTCTTTTTGTGCCCATTCACACCCTAACATCGATCAGTTTGAGATGGTGTCTTTGTTATGTGACTTCTCTCCCAAACTACATTTATTCCTGGGGTGAATCAGCTGTATTAAATACATTTTGAATCCCCAGGTCTTAGCACTGCTGAATTCTGCTAAGTAAAGTACCTTGACCTGCATTGTACTGAATCCCCACTTTATTGATCAGTAAACTGAGTCTGAGAGAGGTTAAATGAACTTCTGCCAGTCTCATAGCTAGAGAAATGACAGAGCTAGGACTAGATTTCAGGACTGTCAATGCCTTAGTACTCTTGCCCAAGTTGTTCTAAATATGTGGAATAATCTTCCTCCTATTTTATATGACAAATCTCTCCCTCTTTTTTAAATAGCATCTCAAGATTGACCTTCTCTATCTATGTTTTTTCTCAATTCAAGATTAAAATGAATCTATTTAGTTATTTACCTACTTTATATTATTTTTCCCAGTTGCCTCTAGTCTTTAGATCAGGAACTGCTTCTCTCCTCTCTGCCTCATTACCTAAGTACACACAGTGGACCCCAATCAATGCTTGCCTTCTTACTGAAATACATCAAAACAAACCTCAATACACATAAATAACACACTTGACTAATTTGCAGTAGTTATTAAGCACTGCTCTGTGTTTTGGCCTGGCAAGATAGAGACAGACATGAGTTTATCATGCTAGGATCAGTCAGTCTTCTGGAGGCTGTCTATTAAAACTAATGCTCTGGGTGTCTTTCCCCCTGGTCTGGCCCAGACCCATGTAGGTGTTCATTTCATATCTCTCATTGGAGCTTCTGGAGTTAGAGATGAAGGGAAGGCCCAGGAAAGAGGAGGAAGAGAAAGGCTACTCTTTGTACCAGTCAATCAAGTGTTTCATGTTTTGGAGAATCCCAAGTACATCCTGCTCTTCAACTTTTTACTAAGTAGTCTCCTGAGATATGGACGAGGAGAAACCAACTGTACCCACCTTTGGCTTGCAGGTACCAGACTCAACAGCAGCTTGACCATTGCAGCCACATTAATACTTTTACCAGAATAAGAGGTAACACTGGCCAATACTTGAATCCATTATGTTATGTCAAGGGAATGCCAATTAATTTAGTATAAGTAGTCACTTTTCCAATTAATCTCTGCTCTCAAACAAGACAATAAATAGTATTTGGAGCCTTTCTGTGACAAGAACTTCATGCTGTATTCAATGAGGAAAGAAAATACTTTTTTTTCGGAGCTCTGGAACCCAGAAAGCTGGTCAGCCCCATGCTCAGGAAGGGTGCTTCAGGACTCAAGGATGGTTTATCTTCATGGAATTTTGAAGAAGGTGGTTGCAGTGGAAGGAGGTGGACTGTGTATATCACAAAGCCTGAGTTCAAATTCTTGTTTTATTATTTTCCAACATTATGAGCTTAGAAAAAATACTCAACCTCCCAGATTTTTGTTTTCTAGGAAAGCTGAGATGATGACTTTTGTAAATGTTAAAAAACACTGCAAATGTTCCCAGGCTGGTGCACCTTGGAGTATGGTAAGAACCCCATAAGTGATAGTTCCCTCCTATAAATGGCAGGAAGTTTTCTCATTTCTTGCCTGCCTGTGTGATTCTGGCTATGTGCCAGATTCTAGATGCAATGCCTCCCCCACCCTTCCTTTGAAAACCTCTTCAATTTCTCTATAGCCTTTGTTGGAAGCAACCTTTACTGATGAACGGCTTCTATAATGATGTGGTAATGGATAGTAAGGGGTTAATGTGTCATTCTTTCCGGGTGACATAGTTCCATTTTGTCGGGAATTTTCTGGAAATGAATGCTGGGAATGTCTGAGTGACTTAGTTTGAGAGTGGGGGCTTTTCCTAAGTCAGCAGATGATTAGCATGTTTGAGGGGACTGGCTCTGATTGAGACAACTCATGCATCTGAACTTTATTACTGGAGGATGATTCAACTTGGACAAGAAAAACCTGGGATCCTTGATTCTGAAAGAAGAAGTCATAAATATAAATCTTGGTTTTACCATTTACTGTGTCACTTTAGGCAGATAACAAACTTTTTGAGTCTAGTTTTCTTACCTATAAAATAAGAATAATGATACTTGTCTTTTAGAGTTTATGTGAGGATAGGCAGCATTTGATATAACTGTCTGGCTCATAGTACAGATCAACAAATGGCAGCTACCATTATAGATCATGGAAAGGTTGAGCTAGAGATGGCTGACAGCTGGTAGGCTCAGTGCATGTGAACTATGTCAGTAGTTTTCAATTAGTTTTACTAGTTTCAACTAATAATTTCACAACTAGTTGTGGTGATCTGATATCATGCTAATTTCAGCATGAATTAAAGATAATTTTTTTCTACTGATAGTTAAAGAACCAACATTCGGGGCCTTTTTTGAATCCTACTCTCATTTACTTGTCTTACGTGCTTTCTGTTTTGTTTTGTTTTATTTTATTTTATTTATTTCATTTCATTGTTTTCTATCACCATTTATCCCCCATACCCTCTTTTACCTCCACCTCTCCTTCTCCCCTGATATGCTTTCTTAAGTGGGAGAAAAAGGTGTGGATTAATAACTAGTTACCTAGAAAGTATGTGTATGAGAGTGTATCTTATATTTGAATGTTCTTTATTGTGTATATGAAGGTGTGAAAAATGGTTGGAAGTCACTGTGGTAACAAGAGGGCCAGAAGAAGCAGCTTGTCGGGTGGGTACTGACAACGTCCTTCTAGGCTTCCTGATTCTGTCAGCATAGGTATTCTTTGCCTTCAGAGAGTTACATGAGTATGCACAGCTGATCATATGACCCATGCTCTGTCTCTTTCTTCACACTTTGGTTTTGAATGGTGTGAAGCCATTGTCTACCAGGGTATCCAACTTATTGGTGTCTCTGGACCACACTGGAAGAAGAAGAGTTATCCTGGGCCACACATTAAATACACAAACACAAAAACTGATCAACAAAAAAAAGGTTTTAAATAAATTTATGATTTTGTGTTGGGCCACATTCATAGCCATTCTGGGCTGAATGTGGCCTGAGGGATGCGGGTTGGACACCCCTGGGAGACATTTCTCTGCATATCAGCTGGTTACAACTTTCATTCTTTGGGGTTACTCACACTAAAAATGTTCTTCAGCCCTCTAATGGCTGAGTGCTTGATACTCCTGGCTTCACTGAACAGGACTTTCACATTGTTCTTTGATATGTGAACTTGAGAATTACCATCAGTAGAGTGAGGTCAGTTTTAGGAATGGTACTTATTTGCTCTACAGAAGAGATAACGAGTCCTCCTTACCCAAGATAAATTCAAATAAAATACTCTGTGAGCTTATGTTGTAAGTAGGGAGAAGCTGATTGGCCATCATGAATGACCCACTTCCCCTATGCCGAGGTTGAGCATAACTTCTACAGGAATCTAATGTGCTATCTTTGCCTCTTTATTTCTTCCTCTCTTCTGATTTTTATAGCTCAGGTATAGGTAACAGGTATATAGCAGGCACCAACAAATGTTTCTCCACTATTTAAATAAATCACCAATGAAGCTTACATTTATTTAATCTAATTCCAGTGCTTAAGCATAGGCAGGCTTCTTTAAGGAAAACTGGGGTAAACTGTTCAGAAGGGTTTAGGATTGCACCAAGCAACAAGCAAAGCAATAACAAATGAGTTCTGATTGCCACAGAAATGATTGCCTCAGTGATGTTTATGAGTGGTGAGGTAACAGAGAAAAAAAGACAAGAGTGGTTACAGAGCAGGCCTGGCACCAGCCCAGCCATCTTCACATACCTTTTCTCCATCCTTTCTAGAGGCACAGAGAGTATAGTTCATATAGGTAATAAATAGGAGATCTAGTATTTGGAACCACATTTAAATTGTTTCCCTCATCTACTCACTCATGTGCCCCACTTTAATCCTGAGGGATGAGAGGATATGGCATCAGAGCCCCTTTAATTGTGAAGGGAATAACTAAGCTGTGTTGCCCCAATCCATTTTTTTTAAAACTACATCCTTATCTTGAAAGGGAATTAGGTTGGCAAAAATATACCACTAGGCAATGGATACATTTGATTACATCAACACTAAGGATTTATGCTTAAGCAAATATACAATATACAGAGTTGATTACGAGATGATAGACTGGGAAGAAATGTTATAAAATCAAAAAGCAATTAATATCTAAATTATACTGGGAATTTCTCCATTCAATAGGGTAAGGTAGGAATCACAATAGTGAAAGGGCAAAGAAACCCAACTGTTTTTAAATAGATGAGGTGGCTCCACCTCACTAATAATTAGAGATGTGTAAATTAAAACCACCACTTTCTTCATTTTACTAAATTTGGGTGTAAATTGAATAACATTGAGTGTTACCAAAGATGTGTGGAAGCAGGAACCTTATTCATGACTAATAAAACTGTGTACTAATACAGGCATTGTGTGAAGCCATCTGGCAGTCCTCAATGAACTCAAGTCTGCCTGTGCTCCAGGCCCCAGCAGTCTCATTCCTGGGGATATAACCCAGAAACATCCTTATGTAAGTTCACATGAGGACATAGCTAACATGTGGAAGTGAGAAGATGGGGCACGTCTGTAGTGGATGCTGTGTGTTGACTATGTTGCTGAAGTTAGAAGCAATAAGCATATACAGCAACGTGAAGACTCTGAGAATGAGATCTAGAGTGAAAGAAGGAAAGAGAACAAGATCTGTTGTGCAATACTATTCCAGTAAATTAAAGATAAAAATGTAAGTTTTACAAGAAATATTTTTCAGCTTTATTGAGGTATCATTGACAATATTTTAAGGTACTTAGCGGACAATGTGATGATCTGACATATGTATACATTGTGAAAGGATTCTCTCTATATAGTTCATTAACCTACCCATCACCTTATATCATTTTTTTGATGAGATAATTTATATTCTACTCTTAGCTAATTTACATTATACAATACAGTGTTATCACAATAGTCATCATTGTGCATTAGATCTTCAAAACTTATTCATCTTATAGTTGAAAGTATATATACTTTTTTACCAATCTTTCCCTATCTCCTTCAACTCCAGCCTACTTTTCCACTCTCCGTTTCTATGACGCTGACATTTTTTTAGATCCCAAATATAAGTGGTACTCTGTAGTATATATCTTTGTCTGGCTTATTTCACTTAGGAATCCCCTCCTTGTCACAAGTGGCAAGATTTTCTTCCTTTTAAAGGCTGAATAATGTGTGTGTGTGTCTGTGTATGTGTGTTTGAATTCATCCACTGATGGACACCTGGAATGTTTTCATGTCTTGGCTATTGCCAATAATGCTGCAATGAACATGGAAGTGTGAAGGCTTCTTTGAAATAATGGTTTCCTTTCCTTTGGATAAGTACCCTGAAGTAGAATTGCTGGATCACATAGTAGTTTTCTTTTTAATTTTTTGAGGAACATTTATACTGTTTTCACAGTGGCCAAACAAGTTTAAATTCCCATTAATAGTGTACAAACTGTCCCCTCTTCTCCACTTTCTTGTAAGACTTTGTCTCATGCCTTTTTAATAATAGCCATTCTAACATGTGTGAGGTGATATCTCATTGTAGTTTTGATTTGCACTTCTCTGATGATTAGTAATATTTATGTTTGCATATCTTCTGTATAGAAGTGTCTATATAGGTACCCATTTTAATTGGGTTATTTGTTATATTGCTATTAAGGGACATGAGTTTCTTGTATATTTTGTATATCAACCCTTTATTGGATAGATGGTTTGCAAATATTTACTGCCATTTAATAGGTTGACTTTTTACTTTGTCGATAATTTCTTTTGCTGAGCAGGAGCTTTTCAGTTTGATGTAGTCCCACTTGCTTATTTTTGCTTTTGTTGCCATTGTTTTTGGCGTCAGATCTAAAAAAACATTGCCAAGATCCATGTGAAGGAGCTTATCCCCGTGTTTTCTTCTAGGAGGTTTCCAGTTTCAGATCTTACATTTAAGTCTTTAGCACATTTTGAGTTGACTTTTTCCTTTTTATTGAATTTATTGGGGTGACACTGGTAAACAAAATTATACAGGTTTCAGATGCACAATCCCATAACACATCATTCGTACACTTGAAATGATGAACACATTGAAATGTGTTCATCATTTCAAGTCAAGTGTCTTTCTCTCACCATGTATAGACCACCATCTTATACCAGAGATAAGAAGAAACTCAAAATGGATTAAAGACTTAAATGTAAGACTCAAAATGACAAAAAATCCTAGGAGAAGACATAGGCAGTAAAATATTGGCAATTTCTTGTAGCAATACTTTTTCTGATGTATCTCCTTGGGGAGGAAAATGGAAGAAAGAATAAGCAAATGGGGCTACATTAAACTAAAAAGGTTATGCACAGCAAAGGAAACCATCAACAAAATGAAAAGACAACCCAGTGAACGGGAGAACGTGTTTGCCAATGATATATCTGATAAGGGGTTAATATCCAATATTTATGAAGAATTATACAACTCAACACCAAAATAAATAAATAAATAAATAAATAGCAATCTAATTAAGAAATAGGGAAAGGGCCTGAATAGATACTTCTCCAAAGGGGACATACAGATGGCCAATAGACATATGAAAAGTTGTTCATTGCCACTAAATCATCAGAGAAATGCAAACTAAAACCACAGTGAGATATCCCCTCACATCTCTCAGAATCTCTATCATCAATAATTCAATAAACAACAAGTGCTGGTAAGCATGTAGAGAAAAGGGAATGCTTGTGAGCTGTGTAGTTTGCGGTAGCCACTGTGGAAAGCAGTATGGAATTACCTCAAAAAATTAAAAATAGAACTGCCCTCTAACTCATTTTGAGCTGATTTTTGTATATGGTATTAATCTTATTTAAGTTAGGTAAAATTTACCAGTGCAACCAACTGGTTCTGGCCTTTTCTTTATTGAGTGGTTTGAATATAGATTAAATTTCCTTACTAGTAATCAGTCTGCTCATATTTTCTATATCTTCATGATTCAGTGTTGGTATGTTGTATGTTTCTAGATCTATATCTACTTCTAAATTTTTCTGTTTATTGGGAGTGTAATTATTCATAGTAGTTTCTGATGATCATTTATATTTGTATGGTATCAGTTTTAATGTCTCTACTTTCATTTATATTTTTATTTATTTGAATCCTCTTTCTTTTTCTCTTAGTAAGTCTAGGTAATAGTTTGTCTATTTTGTTTACTTTTTTTAAAAGCAGCTGATAGTTCTATTGATCTTTTTATTGCATTTTTAGTACCTATTTCATTTATTTCCACTCTAATATTTGTTATTTCTCTCCTGTTAACTTTGGGTTTAATTGTTCTTTTTCTTTAGCTTCATGAGGTGTAAAATTAGGTTGTTTATTTAAAATCTTTTTTTCTTAATGTAGGCATTTATCACTATAAATCTTTTCTCTTTAACCTGCTTTTTCTATCTCCAATAAGTTTTATTATATCATATTTAGTTTTCCTTTGTCTAGAGGTATTCTTTTTAATTTCTTTTTTGATATTTTCTCTTGCTCAATGATTGTTTATACGATCATGTTCATTAATCTCTATATATTTTTAGATTTTTCATTATTTTTTCTGTAATTGATTTTTGGTCTTATACCATTGTGATCTGAAAAGATGCTTTTAATATTCTTTAATTAATGAAGACATATTTTGTGACATATCACATGCTCTTTCCAGGAGAATATTTTATGTATGCTTGAGAAGAATGTAATCTGCTGCTTCTGGATGGAATGTTCTATAAATGTCAAAGTCTATCTGGTCTAATGTGTATAAGTCTAATGATTTTTTCTTGATTTTCTGCTTGGATAATCTATTCATTGTTGAAAATGGGGTAATCAAGTTCCTGATGTTATTATGTTGCTGTCTATTTCTCCTTTAAGAGCTGTCAATATTTTCTTTATATATTTAGGAGATACTATGTTAGGTACTTAAATATTTACTAATTTTAGATCCTTAAGCTGAGTTGATCCCTTTATCATTATATAATGATCTTCCTTGTTTCTTGATAAAATCTTTGGATTAAAGTCTGTTTTGTCTGATATAAACTTAACTAGCCCAGTGTCTCTTGGTTTCTTTTTTTTTATTGTTGTTCAAGTACAGTTGTCTGCATTTCCCCACCACCACTTCCCCGTACCCCAGCCATCCCTGCCTCCCTCCCCTGATTCCACACCCCCCTTGGTTTTGTCCATGTGTCCTTTATAGTTGTTCCTAAGAGCCCTTTCCCCATTTTCCCATTATCCCCACCCACCTCCCCTCTGGTTAACTATCAGATTGTTCTTAATTTCAATGTCTCCGGTTATATTGTGCTTGCTTGTTTGTTTTGTTGATTAGGCAATGGAAGACAAATACCATATAATTTCATCTTTTGTTTTCTATTTGCATGCAATGTCTATCTTGTCTCTTTCAGTCTATGTTTGTCCCTAATGCTGAAGTGATTCTGCTCTCTTCCTTTGTAATTTGATGATTTTCTCTGATGACAATATGCTCTCTTATGCAGAGCATATAGTTGGGTCTTGTTTTGCTTTTATCCATTCAGCCACTCTATGACTTTTGATTGCAGAATTTAGTCATTTTATGTTTAATATAATTATTGATAGGTATGGAATTACTTTTTGCATAATTATTTGTTTCTTTTTCTTATGCTTTCTTCCTTTGTAATTTGATGATTTTTTTGTGGTAATATTATTTGATTCTTTTATCTTTGTCTTTTGTGTTTCTACTATAGGTTTTTGTTCTCCAGTTACTATGAGGCCTACATAAGACTTATATTTATAAGTCTATTTTAAGATTATAACAACTTTAACATATGCAAAAGCTCTACACTTTTGTATTTTCTTTCCACATTTTATTTTTTGATGCAACAATTTACATTTCTTACATTATTTCTCCATTATAGTTATTATAGTTATAGTTATATTTAATATTTTTGTCTTTTAATCATTATACTACAGTTATAGGTGGTTAATCAATCATAATACAAAATTTAAATATTTTATATTTAGTTACTTGTTTACATTCACCAGTGGGTTTTATGCTTTTATATGTTTTTCTGTTATAATTAGCATTCTTTTCTTTCATCTTGAAAAACTCCCTTTAACATTTGTTGGAAGGCTGGTCTGATGGTGACAAAATTTTTCAGCTTTTGTTTCTCTGAAAAATGACCTCTTCTCAGCTGTGAAGGACAATTTTGCTAGGTAGAGTATTCTTGGTTTGCAGTTACTTTGAATATATTATAACATTCCTTTCTGACTTGCAAAGTTTCTGAAAATCTGCTGATATTCTTATTGGCATACCATTCGTAACAAGTTGTTTTTCTCTTGTGCTTTTAAGATCCTTTCTTTGTCATTAACTTTTGATAATTTAATTATACCACATTTGTCATAGGTCTCTTTAGATTTACCTCTTCTGGAACTCCCTGAGATTCCTGGATCTGGATGTCTCTTTTTTTCCCCCAGGTTACAGAAGTTTTCAGCCATTATTTTACTGAGTAATCTTTCTACCCCTTTCTCTCTTCTAGGACCTCTATAATGCATATAGTGATCCTTCTATGGTGTTCTATATGTCCATTAAGTTAGCTTAACTCTTGTTTATTTTTTAATTTATGGTTTTCTATTGGACGAATACCGCTGTCCTGTCTTTAGTTCACTGATCTTTTTTTCCCACATGAGCTAGTCTGTTTAAGCCCTCTATTGAACTTTTCACTTTGGTTATTGTATTTTTCAGCTCTGTGATTTCAGTATGGCACTTTAAAATATTTTATATCTCTTTATTAAAGTCTACTTTTGTTCATGCATTGTTATCTTAACCTTGGCAAATATATTATGACCATTTATCTTGAACTCTATCAGGTAAATCACTTCATTTCATTAAGATCCATTTCTGGAGATTTATCTGGTTCTTTTACTAGGTACCCTTTTTGCTGTTTATTCATTTTCCTTGACTCACTGTACTGGTTTCTGTGCAGTAGGTAAAATAGCCCAATTTTCCCAGTCTTGACAGAATGACTTCTTGTAGAATATGAACTACATCCATCAGGTTGGCCTTAGCTCCTGGTCATTTAAAACATTTGATTGTCCATGTGGCTCCCAGCAGTTGAGTGTGTGCCAGGACCTATTAGTGTCCCACAGGGAAGGATCAGATTTTATAACTAGATGCAGCTTAGTTGAGAACTGGACCTTTAGGCAGCAGCTGGAAACTTATGTAGTTAAGTTTCTTCCAGAGACAAACTGGGAGGTACGCTTTTTGCCTGCTCCTTCTATGATAGACCTGGGTATAGAGCTGTGGAGCAATATTTCTATATCCATTAATAATTTTTCTTTGCTAAAAACCTGTGGGACTTGTGTTTACAAGTCTTGTTGGCTATCTAACCCAGGGGAAATGGGAATCTGTCTCTCAGGTAGCAGCTGCTAAAGCTGTGGCACAAGATATATGTACTAATTCCTTCCAGGGAGATACTGGTGACATAATGTCAGCTTGAGGGAGAAAACAGGGGAGTATCTACCAGATTCCCTTGTCTCCAGGAAGAAATATAGCCAGCTCCTACATTCCTGCTAAATTAGAAGCGTGACCCACTGGCAGAAGCTTTTAGGGTATGCATATGGATCCCTCTCAGGAAAAGACTAAGATGTGGACATTTTTTTCTTGCTCTCTCTGTGCTAGCCTTGGTTAAGCCCATTAAGACCTACTTCTTTGTTTGCTAAAGTCATGTGGACCTTGTAAATGGAAGCCCTGTTAGCTATCAAAGCCAGTTAACCTGGGGGTCCATCCCTTTAGGCGTAGCACAAAAGCTGGTGCACAGACATGTGCACAAGCTCTTTCCAGGCAGATGCTGGTGACAGACTGGACTAGAGGGAGAAGCAAAAGGAAGTGTCTGCCAGTTTTCATGGTTTCTCCAGAGGACTGCAGCCTTCCCCTTGTAGCTTGACCTTCAGGAAGCAGCTTTCAAAGTATGCATTTTTCTGGTTTCCTCTGCTCTGGGCTGTGGGCTGATTGCTCTGACAGGTCCTTGCATGCCCATTAACAACTACTTCTTTGTTTACTGCAGCTTTACAGTGTCATGGATGCAAGCCTGATTTGATTTTTTAGAGTTTGGTGTTTTGGAGGCCCATCTCTACTGAGTGGGATTCTTAAAAGATGGAGCACTGAATGTGGGGTCCGAACCCCTCACTCCTCAGGAAGAAGCTAGGAATTGGGCATTCCCTCTTAATTCTCTGGGGCTGTGCCAGAAATGTGGCTTATAGTGATAATGTGTGTCAGCCTTTCCAAGCTGTTTCAATGTGGGTATTTTCTCATTTTCCTCTTGTGTGGCAGTCTTTCAGTCAGTTTCTGGATTTCTATTTTTTTTAATTAGGACACAAAGTTTTATTTAAATATTTTTGGGGAGAGAAGATACCATACTTCAACTCAATGGAGAAACAATATTAACAGTACCAAAGTCTTTTATGTCTTTACACTTCTCATGCCATGGGGAGTGAATTCATAGGGAGTGGGTTTTATAGGAGACCATTCTTCATGGCGTGGGTCCAGCTCCCAGTGGAAAGCAGGTCCAATACACAGGACCCATGCACATGGACAGGTTCTCCTGTGGGGAATCAGGCCTGCAATGTACCTAAGCTGCTTTGAGACTTGCACTTGCTAAAACTCCCTCACCCTGAATTGAGGCAGTGAGTGCTTACTGTAACTTCCTAAAATCCATGCTAAAACTCCCCAGTATGGAGTGTAACTGGTTCAACCACTTTTCCCTTTGCATTTGCAAATATCCTTCTCTGATGTGATTAGCTGCATCATCTCCTTTGTTTTCTGTAAAAGGTAACCACTGAAAGTGAACCTGTGCATAGTAAATGAAGACCATCATGTAATGGGCCCAGAAAAGAAATAAAGGCCTGTTATGGCAAGGGCCAAGGCTTTTTCTCTTGAGAGAAAAACCATGCTGTCCCTTTTCCTCCACAAGACTCAGTAGTCCATGTGAATTTCTTGTGCCTCATCCACAATATGGTGGACCCCATGAGCTGGGGTCCACATTAGGGTTCCAGCAGCTCAGACTCCTTTCCATTAGTTCTCACACACTGTGCATCTCTGGGGAGAGCAGGGTGATGCTTCAGCTGAACCCAGCTACCTTTCTCTTTGGCTTCCTTCATTTTCTGATCATTTTTCTTCATACTTTCAGGAAGCTATCTTGGCTCTTAGAGTGCTTAATATGCTCAATGCATACTTTAGTTCTCTTGTACGAATCTTTCCCTTAACTTGTTTGTTCACAACAGTGCCCACTGCATGCTGGGTGGTACTGTGGACTCCTCCACTTTTGCCCTGGTAACAACTGTGGGGCATTCCTTTTTGAACAGTGTCCATACCCTTGCTGCCTACAATATCACCTTTCTTGTAGATTGACATGTATGTGGCCAAAGGAACAACTGCGTGTTTTCTAAAAGACCTAGAGAACATATTGCAGGTGCCTTCCTTTCCTTTTGTTTTAGTCATCTTGGTGAATTATTGGATGATGATGGTTTTGACCAAAAAGAAAGCTTGGATTTCTTACAGAGGTAATTGCTGTATATTTAGTGTGTTTGTGGGAGGAGGGGAATTCATTGCCATCTTGGTGAGCCCTCTTTGAAAAACTTTTTTAAGAAAGAAAATAGATGTGGTTCTTAACTCCTAACATATATAATTTTTGAGTTGTAAACTTATAAAAATACATATGGTAATATCTTATACATTTTTCTTAATAGAGGCATAGATCACTTTATCAGATATATTTCTAATGTATAAAAGCTTTTATGTATCCACAAATCTTCTGAATGCATTAAAGATTAAGTTGAATATATGGAATAAGCCTATAATATTTTTGCTAGAGCAAAAATTGTTTTAAACAGAACAATTATTATACTTATTTGTCTCTTACTGTTTATTTTTGCAACTGTGATTTATTAGTGCAAAAACAATCAGCTTCCCCCCCCCCCGAAAAACAGAGGTAATGACCATTCATTTGATGAAGTCTTTCATGTTCTCTCAAAGATTTTATCACATGCTTCATTTTTCAAGGAGTATTACTGAAGGATGGTAAAAATAAGGTTGACCTGCAATTGGTTCATTCTGTATGAATGCTGAGATTTGCAAAGCACTTTCTTCTTCATGTAGATTTTCTAAAGAGGGTTAGGAAAATTAAATGGATGTATATCTGTGTGATGAAAACCAACC
The DNA here is from genome assembly GCF_019186645.2 of Phyllostomus hastatus. Lineage (NCBI taxonomy): Eukaryota > Metazoa > Chordata > Mammalia > Chiroptera > Phyllostomidae > Phyllostomus > Phyllostomus hastatus. The sequence continues at coordinate 4,946,460 of NW_025333530.1, forward strand.
TTCATCCTAAATGAAATGAGTAGGCATATCCAGTGGAGGATGCAGGCAGGAGCCTGGTGGCAAGTGTGTTGTCAGAAAACTGGCAGAGATGAAGGCAGGGCTGACATTGGGCAGGAATATCTGAAACAAATGCCAAAGATGCAGAACATTTTCATGAGGGTCAGTACAAGTGGCAGATAAATATGGCTCAAAATGCTCAATACTGACTCCAAGGCAATTAATGAAGTGACTGGCTCTGTTTAAACTATAAGGACAGAATTATCCACAAAGAACCAGAAATGGTGACACTTTTGTTTTTGAGGCAAGAAGACATAAATCTCAGGGTTAGAGATTTCTGTTAGAGAATGGCATCTGCCTACATTTCACCGTGATCTAGCATCTGTACATCATTCAAGAATAAATCTGATGTAGCACGCTTAGCCGTGCAATGTGGAGTGCCTTTCATGTTTGCAGCTAAAGACTTCTCTTTGCATTCAGCTCAGTTCCAAGGTGGCATTGGGGCCTGGTGACTGGCAGGAATTATGGAATCTATTGGATTATATGCCATTCATTATGTAATGGGTATTTGTTACTTACTCTGACAGCTCAATATCTTCTTCTGTTTGGAAATATGGACCTGTTTCTTTCTCTGATGCAAGCTGTCCTCAGCCTCCCTTGCAGTTAGGGCACAGGTTTATAACACAAGCTTTACTAATCAGGTGCAGCTGCTCTGAATCTGGAGTCAGCAACTAGTAGTACTAAGTATCTAGGAGGGAGGGACCTGAGTTTCCAGGGGCAACAGTAATAGCAACACAATAGCTACATCCACTGACTAGTGCCTATGATGGTGGTGGGTTTAGTGGGGTGTCTGGAATTCAGAGGTGACAGTGTCATCAGAGGTCTGGTTTTGTTGTATGGGGATTTTGGCTGTGGTACAGGATAGTGGATTAGCTTTCCTTGTTCTTAGCTGTTTTCCACGTCTGGCCTTCCTAGAAACTATGAACTCTCCAGAAGCATTTCAGTGAATTTGTTTTCTGTTTATGTCAGCCAGAGTTGGTTGCTGTTGCAACCAATAAAGCAAACTTAGGATACATGCCTGAGTTTCAGATGCTAATTGCTTTCTGGAATCAAGTTTGTGGCCTGTGGCTTATCTACATCTGATTTGTCTCTAAAAGGGTCTAAAGTTAGTTTATAAATAGCTTATCATCATAATCTTTTAAACTCTGTGATTTCAATGTCATATATTTGTTATTCATAAAATCACCATTTAATAAACACTGATTATGTAGCAAACATTATGCTAGAAATGGGGTTGACTGGTAGCTCCGGGTCTCATGGTGATCACTGTCTGAGAAGGGGGATATACAAAAAGAATGGAGAGTTGCAATATTGTTACAGTGAAAGACAGTGGGATATAGCACATATAAGGAGCTCATCTAACCCAGCCCCATGGGTTACTGAAAAATGACATATATTATATATATTTCACCTGAATCTTCTACTTTTATCTTAAACTCATCTTCATTTTCTAATTCTGCCCCCTTACTTCATGTCCTTATTATTATATTTCCATTATGATACCATAATTCTCCAAGTTATTTAGAACTATACCTGGAAGATAATTTTTCACCTTAATTCTCTCTGATCACTTAGTTCACAAATTACAAACTAAAGACACATATACACAAACCACACCTGAAACAATAGTTTCATGAATACTTTATATGATGGTCTCCATTATTTTCTACCCTATTCTATTGTAGTTTGTATTTCAAAAAAATGCTACATGATACAATCCACTAAATTGATTATGTGAATCACTAATGTCTTATTGTTCACTCTTGAAACACTGCTTTCTTCTATATATTCAAGCATTTACTTCCAACTAGATTGTTTATTTTCACTTAATCATGGCCTTTCCATGCTTAAATATTATCAACAGCAAAAAAATTTCCTTCTACCCACTTTCCCCTGAACTCTATTCTCACCATAGCCCAGAAGATCTCCAATTTCTTTTCTATTCACTTAAGTTTAGGTTTCATCACTAGTATGCCAAAGAAACTGCTTTTACTAAGGTCACTAGCTACCTCCATATTTCTAACTCCAAAGGCTATACAGGGTTGGCAAAGGTAGGTTTACAGTTGTGAGTACACAAAACACATTTCATTCTTATATTATTTATTAATTATTATATTATGTTCCATACAAATGACTGTAAACTTACTTTTGCCCACCTTGTAATTCAATCATTTTCTTGCTATCTCCCTTCTTCAGAAACATTTCTAGATGTGGTTGCTGTGGCCTCCACCTACTGGTTTTTCTTTTATTTCTCTGGTCTCTTCATATTTTAGGCCCTCTTTTCAGGCCCTCTTCCATCTGGCCATTCAAAATTTCTCAAGACTTCCAGTTTTTCCTCACTCTGCAGTCTCATGTCCACAGCTCCCAGAGGAGAAGGCTAGGGGAAACTGTAGTTTCTGCCATTGAGATGCCAGTTATCCAAACAAGCCCACCATTAATCGTGAATGTCAGGAATGAGATAGAATGTCCTGATTCCTCTGATCATGAAGGAAATGAAGATATCCTGGAGAATGTCCAGAGGCAGAAAAGAATATTGGATTTCAATATTCTCCCATAGAAATGAATTCTGCAAAATTTTCTCTAAGATCCTGCTTACTATTCACTCTCAAACATTCTCTAAGGCTCCCAAAGAATTTGGTAAATAACATCCCATTACTGCGTATCTTTGGTAGAGGAAACATGCCTTGTGGGCTTTTCTCCAGATTCTGGATGTAAATAAACAAAGTTCATATTCAGACTTAAATAAAATGTATCTAACACTTGCCATGTGCCAGACACTGCACTGTTTTGATAGTTGCAGATTTCATATGATTTTCCCAGTGACATTGTGAAATAGATACTAACACTTCCATTTTATAGGTAAGTGAATTGAGACTCAGAAAGATTATGCAATTTGTCAAAGATATCTTGTAAGAGTCCGGCTCCTCAATGAAAATGCACGTTATTTGATTTCAGATCTCATATTTGTTTTATACTACCCTAAACAAAGTTTTTTAAATGTGTCAAATCTCATGAAACTCAAGTTTTCTTCTAGCTTAAAATTAGCAACTGCTTGAGATAAAGTGAGTAGGCTATTCTACAACTCCCTGTTTCTCATATGTGAACTAAGTGAAGTGTGAGCCATATTATTTCAGGTCACACAACTGACTGGGATTTGACTAAAATTTTTTCAGAGTATATGAAATCACACACTTGTACATAACTGCACATGATAAAATAGCCCTAGTAAGAGGTAAACCTGAACTCTCACATTTGAGGACTCCAAGACACATGAGGGCTGCACTTGTGCTTTAATTGATCAGTATGGTATACTTCTCTTTTAAATAGTTTTGAGATTACTATTAGGCATGGTGTATATTCCCATTAATTTGTTTCTGTCCTCATCACTCCCCATCATTACAGCCAATTCATACCAGTCTGTGACCTGCCTGAACCCTGAAGGCATTTAAGTTTGAATCCCTGATTAAAGGCTTCAGAAGCCATTAAAATTTTACTTGAGGACATAGAGGTTTTATGACCTGAACATTTTAGACTTCACCATAGAGAACAGAAGAATTATACAACTGATTAATTTCACTGTAGGCTAGATTATACTAGGCCAGTTATATTTAAGACATAGTTATTAGTCTCCAGGAGCTCACAGACTAGTGAGGGTATAGACATATAGAAATATATATACCATGCAATGCAAGAAGTATGCATAGGTAAAAAGACACTCTACACTACAGGTACAGAATGAAGTCTTCAACAGAGCATGTAACTTCTGAAATGTATCTTGAAATTATAGCAGAAGTTTGCCAAAGCAGGCAAGAAAGGCCATATTTGACACATGAGCAAACATAAATACATTAAAGGACATGGCTTATGGGGTGAGAACAAACTATCTGGTCGTGATCGTGACATGATGTGCATGGAGCCCTGGTAAGGGTTGGAATAAGAAAGGGGAGTGTTATACAGATTGCAAAAGATCTTGTATGTTATATTAATGAGTTTAGGCTTTATTCTATTGGTGATGGGGAATTATTAACTGATTTTAATTGATTAATAGCATGAATGAATTTGTGTTTTTGGAAGAAACTCTTTGAAATTAAAATTAGAAGGAAAAAACAATCAAGACAGAGCTCATGGTGGGAATTTATTCAATAGCACAGATAAGAACTATGAGGGCTTGAACTGAGAAAATGGCAATTGGTAAGAGGAAACATAGTTTCAAGGGATTATTAAAAGATAGCAGGGAGTATTCAAAGTCATGAAAGGCAAGGACCTACAACCTAGATTACTCTATCCAGCGAAGCTATCATTTAGAATGGAAGGGCAGATAAAGTACTTTCCAGATAAGGTCAAGTTAAAGGTGTTCATGATCACCAAACCCTTATTATATGAAATATTAAAGGGACTTATCTAAGACAAAGAAGATGATAAAAAATATGAACAGTAAAATGACAACAAACTTACAACTATCAATAACTGAATCTAAAAATAAAAACAAACTAAGCAAACAACTACAACAGGAACAGAATCATAGAAATGGAGATCACATAGATGGTTATCAGTGGGGGAAGGGAAGTCAGGAGAATGTTGGGGAAGGTACAGGAATAAAAAGCATAATTGGTAGGTACAAAATAGACAGGGGGAGGTTAAGAATAGTATGGGAAATGGAGAAGCCAAAGAACTTTTATGTTCTACCCATGGACATGAACTAAGGGGGAGGGGATACTGGAGGGATGGGGGGTGAAAGATGGAGGGAGATAAAGGGGAGAAAAAATGGAACAAGTGTAATAGTGTAACAGGGCATGGCCAAGGGGGGCCTACAATGGGGATTTGTAATGGGGTCCAGAACTCAGGGTGTCCAGAAAATATTAGAAACAAATATATATAGGAAGTACTCACCCTCACAAGTCTGAGCTGGGGGATGGGCACATGGAGCAGGTCCATTGAGAGTTGTTTTGAATAGTAACAGTTTTGCAGATAACCTCTAGAATGGTCATTTAACATATCTATAACCTTTAACTCATTTCATAGATATGTTAAACATATCTATGTGGCCATGCTTTGAGTCAGGGGGATGGGAGTGACTTCAACCCATGATGTAATTGGGAGGCAACTCCCTCTGGGTACAGCACCTGTGAAAAGCTTGCAGATGATTGGCTCCATGCCATGGGGCCACACCTATCTGGACTTGCTATTGCAGCCCAGTAAAGCTGGAAGAATACAGGAATGCTGGCACGTGTAACTGATTGTGGGAGGAGTCATAAATGGGCCTGCAAAGGAAGACTGATACTGGGATTTAAGCCCAGGCACAGCAACCGTACTGGCTTTTTGGGACCATGCAGCTTTGGTGAAAGTTGGGACCGTGCAGCTTTAGGGTGCTCCATTTTTGCCATGTGGCTTAGGAAGCAGGAGAGACTTTGCCTGGAAGAAAAGAGGTGAAAGGATTCTTGCTGGTGGGCCATGAGAAGGTGCCACATGATTTTGGATTAACTGTAGATCACAGAGGCAACACAGCTGATGGTGCTAGAACCTAGGGACTGCCTGAACCATGGACTTCTACTTCTTTTCCTGAGATATGGTACCCTGGACTGGGCAAAGGGGAGAAGGAAGGACTGTGTGTTTGTGGGTATTTAAAGGACTTTAGTATTTTTAATGAAGACACTAAGTCATTACTCTAAATCTGTATATCTTTTAAAATAAATAATCCCTTTCCTTTTCACCAATCTCTGGCACTGAGAGATGTCTTTTCTTGGTGGTGGGCAAGGTGAACCTAGTATGGGGGGTACCCCCAGAGCACAAGGGTGAGTCTGTTCGGTAATAGTATATCATTTGCAACCCACCCTAGGTCTGTTCTATATTTCACTGAGCATAGTCAATAAAATATACTTAAAATAAAAAATAAAATATGTTCTTTAAAAAATAGAAATTATAGAAAAAAGAGATAGGATGGACGAAATTGAGAATAGAGGATTAAGCTTAGGCACAGTGATCTAGGCTGAAAAGGATGGCTGCTGCACACCGATCTCACTCAGGGGTGACCAAAAAAGACAGTAGTATGGAAAACATTTTTCCAGAGGATGATGATTTGGGCAGTATACTTTATCATCCACTTTGTGTGGAGAGAGGAGTGCCCCAGAATAAAGATATACTTAAATTTGTTGCCTGTGGTGAATGGCTTAGTTGATTGATCAGGGTTGCCATGGAAGGAGTAAGATAGGAATATTAGGGAAAAAAAGGTCTGGGAAGAAAAATGTGGGGTAACCTATGGGAATGAACACACAATATGAAGATCTATGTATTAGATCTATGTATTGTTATGTTAATGTCCACCAGGAAGTATCTCCTGAATAAGACCACCAAACAACCAAATGAACATGAAGATATAGATATTAGATGTCAGCCAGCCTGTTTTTCCTTGTGTTTTCACAATAAGTTCATGAATGTAGTAGATAAGGGTAGACAAAAATGTCTTGAATGTGTCTCCTCTCACTAAAGCTGATCTAACATTGGCTGCTGCTAAATATCTGACCTTCCAGTAACAGAGACCAATGCTGAATCTCTTCATACAGTACCACACCTTGAATACTATCTAGTTACTTGGAGTCTACTTTAATTAATATAGCCCATTCTACCTTAGAAAGGAAGATACTCCATCATGATTTGGAAGGACACACATACTGGGTATATTTGCTTTCCTGCCCTATGTCACCATCTGAGGCCTCACAGGATGTCTGATTTACTGATATGAGATGCCATATAATATTGTCTCAGGCCAAGGGACCATTTTACAGCAAAGAAATGATGGCTGTGGAAATGTAACTAGGGACACTCCTGGTCCTTCCACTTGGCGCACTGTCTAGAAAGGCTTTCTGAAGGCACAGCTAATACATCACCATAAAGTGACACCCTGTGATGATAAGTTGTTATTCTTTAGGATTTGGTATATACCTTAAATCTTAGACCACTCTATGGTTATATATCCCCAATTAATAAATCTAATAATCAAGGGGTAAAAATAGGAATGGTTCCATTTGCCATCATTGCCAGTAACCCATTTGAGAAATTCTGTGTTTCTTATTCCTTTGACTTTGTTTGTGTGCCTAGAAGACCTGGTACTACAGTCAAAGTCCCACAAAACTTAAATCCACAACTAAGTGACCACAACTCTTGGTCACTTTGTGATCCTGGTGTTAGAAGACCACTAAACAAGAGAAATTGAATATGATTATCATGAAGAGGTAGGACTGCTGCTACATGGTGTGTGTATAGAGGAATATGGCTTAAGGTTAAATGTTCTACCAGGGGTGATTGGGTGGAGGAATCTTTTAATTTTATTGGCAAAGTCCAGACCTGAAAATTACCAGGTCTCCAGGGATTAGAACCCTTTGGAAAGAGGATCTGGGTATCTTACCAGACAAACCACCTAGGCCAGCAGAAGTCTCAGCCAAGTAGAAGAGGAATCTAATGTGGGTAGTGGAAGAGGGAGATGATGAGTACCACTTATGTCTCAGGACCAATTATAGCAGGAGTGTCAGTAATTCCTGCCACCAATTCTTCTCTTAGCAGTTTTTTAGAATTGTGAGCAACTAGTGTTCTGGAGAAGCTGTGCCTAGTTAGTGTGAACCAACAAGAGAAGTAAGTGGATTCAAAGCATACAAGTATCTAATTAGTTACTTTGCCATGCCCAGATCCTCTTCATTAGTGCACCAATCCCATAGGTTTTCTGGCTGCTAAAGATCCACGGCTACCCTTTTCCAGATAATTGTCCTCTGCTGTACAGGAGCCATTTTTGCAAGAGATACATCTCTAGTTTCATCTCTGGGAGAAGCCAGTATCGAATAAGTGACCCATATGGGTATACAAAGAGACTGGTGACCTTGAGTAAAGATGCTACCACTCGTTAGCAGAATAATATACACCTTGTTTAGCATATTTTCCTTTCCTATTCTGCTTTCCTGACTCCCTTTCTTGTGTGAGCAGGTTAAATCAGTTGAACAAGAATTCTAGTCTCAGGCTGTCTTAGAACTTGACTGCAGTCAGCTAGGAGAGACAAAAATGAGAAGACTATAAGTAATGGTTGCTTGTGTGAACACATGAGAATGTTCAGGAGAGCAGATAGAATGGAAAGAGGAATAAAGACAAACTTTGAAGAGTACTAGGTTTGGATGGGATTTTAGAAAAAGAATTTATAGCAGAAGATAGAAAAAAAGAGACAGAGAAGGGACCAATGAGAAAGTATTTGATAGTATATTAATAGAAAAAGGGGAGAGACTATTTCAAGTCTCATCAGCTTCTCTGGGTTATAGGAACAAGTGCATAACCCCTGTCTTGGATGTAGAAAACAAGAGTTTAACAAAAATATTGTCAATTATAACAATAAGAGATGAGAAGAGGCTATCAGATATGATGTTGGGAAATTCACTGTTTTCTTCAGAAAGAGGCCTTTCATATTTGCTATAGGAAGTCTGTGTACTTGTGGATCAGTTGATATTTATGGTACCACTTAAGGGATTCTATGCTTTGCTCAAGTCTGCTTTCAACACTGTTCAACATACACCATTTTTGCTAACCTAAGTTGAGGGTAGAGGGACCAAGCAGAAGTAGCTGAAAGATCTGTACATTCTATTGTGCTGCTAAGCATAAAGATTGGTCTATGAAAAACAATGTATTATTTCATAAGTGATGTTATAACAAATGGCTGGCCACCTTAAAAAATAGTAGGCTTTAAATTCACTTTTGACATTTAAATAAATTCCACATAAGCCAATGATTTAAACATAAAAAATGAATAAACACATCAGGGTAAAAATATAGGCAAACTTTTTATAGTTTGAGTGTGGGGAGTGTCTAAATAAAATAAAAGAAACTAAAGATGAAAGTACTATATGAAAGTGTAAAATTTCTGCAGGGCAAAAATAATAGTGTTTAATAATAGCTAAGGTCTGAATACTATATGTTTATGTTACAAATACTATTTCATCTATTTTTCAAACGAAATATTTGAGAGAAATATTATTGTTATCCTCATTCTAGGTTAAGGCATCAGAAAGATAAGGCAAATTTTCTAATTACACATTAGTAAGGAGCAGAGTTAGAATTCAACCTAAGTGATATGCTTCCAAAGCCTGTGCTTTACTTTGAACTTTTTATTTTGAAAAAGCTTTAGACTCACAGAAATTGGCCAAAGCTACACAGTGAACTCCTATATATCCTTCATCCATCTTCTTCCAATATTGACATCTACAAAACCATAGGATTACCAAAAAGTAGAAACTAATGTTGGTATAATACTATTACCTGAACTACAGACTTTATTAGAATTTCCTCATTTTTTTCACTGATATTCTTTTTTTCTGTTCCAAGATCCAATCTAACATCTGACATTGCATTGAGCTATGATGTCTTTATAATCTTCTCCAAAAGTGTAACACTTTCTTCAGTCTTTCCGTCTTTCATGACATTGGCACTTTTGAACATTACTGGTCAGGTATTTTACAAAACATTTTTCAACTTGGGTTTATCTGATATTATCTGGTGATTAAGTTGCAATTGTGCATTTTTGACAACAGTATTAAAGAGGTGATGTGACCTTATGAGTGCATAATATGGTGTCAGTATGTCTTAAAGGTTAACTTTATTATTTGGTTAATATGCTGTCTTCCAGGTTTCTCCAGTGTAAAGGTAATATATTTTCCCTTTTTAATTAATAAGTGTTTTGGAGGAGACCCTCAACTGTATGGAAATATCCTGTTTCTCTTTAAATTTTCATCCACTAATTTTATTCTTCTGTGGGTCTTGCCTGAAGCAATTATTACTGTGATTTTCTAACAGTGATATTTCTATTTCTTCTATACTTATTAATTCAAATTGTTTTGTAAGGAAAAATTGATCTTTCTTATTTACTTACCAGTCATTTATTATATTAGTATGGACAGATGGGCATGTTATTCTTTGAGATATAATTTAATGTTATAGTTATTTTCATCTAGCCTTGGCCACTGAGGGTGTTTTTGGGCTGGCTTCTGTGCCCTTTCAAAATACCTACATCCTTTTCCCTTCCCTCCCTCCCTCCCCCGTCCCTCCCCCCTTTCTTCCTCCCTTCCTCCCTCCCTTCCTCCCTTCCTTCCTTCATTTCTTTCTCTATCCCTCTTTTTCTTTCTCTATTTCTGCCTTCCTCACTTCCTTGCTTCCTTTCATTCTTTCTTAGAACTGGCACCTAAAGATGCTAGAAGATAATGATCAGTTTTCCTGCCCCATAATTAGAATCAATTAGTTTTCAAAGAAGCTCTGGCTATTTTAGTGGAGATCTTAGTATTTAGTACTTAGAAACTAAGATCTTGGTGGGCCCCCCTTCATTTTTAATGTATATTTTTTAATGGATATAGAATTCTAGGTTGATTTTTTTTTCCTTCAGAATGTTGTACATATTGTTCCATTATCTTCTGGCTTGTATTGTTTCTGAAGAGAAAATATTAGTGGTTTTCTTGTATCATTGTTTTCCTATATCAAATATTTCCCTTTTACTAAGACTGCTTCTAAGATTGTCTCCTTGTCTTTGCTTTCAACAACTTCATTGTAAATATGTTTTGCTGTGAGTTTTTTATATTTATTCTTCCAGGGATTATTGAGGTATTAGGTATGTGGTTTTATTATTTACATTACTTTTAGAAAATATTTGGCCATTCTTTTTTCAAGTTTTTTCCCTTCACCTTCTGGTACTTCAGTTAATATATATTATACCACTATATCATCCCACAGGGCACTGTACCCTGTTAATTTTTTTCCCAGCTTTTTTCATTCTGTACTTGTATTTAAACAGTTTCTACTGGGATATATTCAAGTTCACCAATCTTTCATGCTGTAGGATCTAAACTGTTTTTAAGCCCATCCAGTAATTTTTACATTTCAGATATTATAGATTTTTAAAAATTATTTTATTGTTGTTCAATTGTACTTGTCTGCATTTTCCCCCACCACTCTCCCCAACCGGAACCAAACCCATCTCCCTCCCTCACTTCCATCCTCCCCCTTGGTTTTGTCCATGTATGCTTTATAGTAGTTCCTAAAATCCCTTTCCCCATTACACCCTCCCCCCTCCCTTCTGGTTACTGTCATATTGTTCTTAATTTCAATGTCTCTAGTTATATTTTGCTTGCTTTTTTCTTTCATTGATTAGGTTCTAGTTAAAGGTTAGATCATATGGTATTTGTTCCTCACAGCCTGGCTTATTTCACTTAGCATAATGCTCTCCAGTTCCATCCATGCTGTCACAAAGGGAAGGAGCTCCTTCTTTCTTTCTGCTGCATAGAATTCCACTGTGTAAATGTACCATAGTTTTTTGATCCACTGATTTACCAATGGACACTTAAGTTGCTTCTAGCACTTGGGTATTGTAAATTGTGCTGCTATGAACATTGGAGTGCATAGGTTCTTTTGGATTGGTGTTTCAGGGTTCTTAGGATACAATGCCAGCAGTGGAATTGCTGGGTCAAAAGGCAGTTCCATTTTAAGTTTTCTGAGGAAATTCCATATTGATTTCCACAGTGGCTGCACCAGTCTATATTCCCACCAACAGTGCACTTGGATTCCCTTTTCTCTACATCCTCTTTAACACTTGTTCATTGATTTGTTTATGATGGTCATTCTGACCGGTGTGAAATGGTTTCTCATTGTGGTTTTAATTTGCATCTCTCTGATGGCTAGTGATGCTAAGCATCTTTTCATATGCCTCTGGGCCCTTTGTATGTCTTCCTTGGAGAAGTGTCTGTTCAAGTCTTTTGCCCATTTTTTAATTGGGTTTTTTGTCTTCCTGGAGTGAAGTTGTGTGAGTTCTTTATATATTTTGGAGATCAAACGCTTGTCTGAGGTATCATTGGCAAATATGTTTTCCCATACAGTTGGCTCTCTTTTCATTTTAATCCTGTTTTCTTTAGCTGTGCAGAAGCTTTTTAATTTGATGAGGTCCTATTTGTTTATTCCTTCCTCTATGTCCCTACCTTTAGGGGACATATCAGTGACGATATTGCTGTGTGGAATGTCTGAGATTTTCCTGCTGATGTTTTCTTCTAGGACTTTTATGGTGTCACAACTTATATTTAAGTCTTTTATATTTAAGTCTTTTAATTTTTGTGTATGGTGTAAGTTGGTGATCAAGTTTTATTTTTTTGCGTGTAGCAAAAAATGGTCTCTCAACACCATTTGTTGAAGAGGCTATTTTTACTCCATTTTATGCTTCTTCCCCTTTTGTCAACTATTAATTGACCTTAACGACTTGAGTTTATTTCTGGGCTCTCTATTCTGTTCCATTGGTCTATGTGTCTGTTCTTATGCCAGTACAAGGCTGTTTTGATTACAGTGGTCTTGTAATACAGTTTGATATCAGGTATTGTGATTCTTCCTACTTTGTTCTTCTTTCTCAAAGTTATTGCAGGTATTTGGAGTTGTTTATGGTTCCATATAAATTTCTGAAAGGTTTGTTCTACAGATATTACAGATTTTTAATCTCAGAATATTTCATTTGGTTCATTTTTTTTTGTTTCTTTAACTTCCTTTATATATACATATTTCTTCTTTTAAATACTTGAGTAAAATTATGAGTGCTTTTAAAGACCTAGTTGGGTAATTACATAATTTTTGTTATTTATTGGTTTTCTTATATTTCCTGGTTTTCTGTTTTTAAGTATATTTATTGATTATATTATTACAGATTTCCCAATATTTTTAATCCCCTTAATCCCCACTCTTTCCTGAACCCCCCACCCTCCACCATCCCCCCTTCCTCCTTAGTTCATGTCCATGGGTTGTACATATAAGTTATTTGAATTCTCAGTTTCCTATATTATTCTTAACCTCCCATGTCTATTTTATGCCTACCAATTATGCTTCTTATTACCTGTACCTTTCCCCACTATTCCTCCCCTCCCACTCCCCACTGAAAACCCTCCATGTGATCTCCATTTTTCTCGTTCTGTTCTTGTTCCAGTTGTTTGCTTGGTTTTTGTTTTCATTGTTTTTCTTTCTCTCTCTTTTTTTTCAGGTTCAGTTGTTGATAGTTGTGAGTTTATTGTCATTTTACTGTTCATAGTTTTTGATCTTCTTCTATTTCTTAGATAAGTCCCTTTAATGTTTCGTATGATAAGGGCTTGGTGATGGTGAACTCCTTTAACTTGATCTTATCTGGGAAGCCCTTTATCTGCCCTTCCATTTTTAAATGATAGCTCTGCTGGATAGAGTAATCTTGGATGCAGGTCCTTGTCTTTTATGACTTCAAAAACTTCTTTCCCTTCCCTTCTTGCCTGCAAGATTTCTTTTGAGAAATCTGCTGATAGTCTTATGGGCACTCCTTTGTAGGTAACTATCTCCTTTCCTCTTGCTGTTTTGAAGATTCTCTCCATATCTTTAATCTTGGGTAGCTTAATGATAATGTGCCTTGGTGTGTTCTTCATTTGGTCCAACTTCTTTGGGACTCTCTGGGCTTCCTGGACTTCCTGGAAGTCTATTTCCTTTGCCAGAGTGGGGAAGTTCTTCATTATTTGTTCAAGTAAGTTTTCAATTTCTTGCTGTTGTTCTTCTCCTTCTGGCACTCCTATAATTCGGATATTGGAACATTTCAAATTGTTCCAGAGGTTCCTAAGCCTCTCTTTATGTTTTTCAAATTTTTATTTCCTCATTCTGTTCTGGTTGGATGTTTATTTCTTCCTTTTGTTCCAAATTGTTGCTTTGAGTCCTAGTTTACTTCCCTTCATTGTTGGTTCCCTGCATATTTTCTTTATTTCACTTTGGGTAGCCTTATTTCTTCCTTCATTTTGCGACTGAACACAATCAGTCCTGTGAGCATCCTGATTACCAGTGTTTTGAATTCTGCCTCAGATAGGTTGTCTATATCCTCAGCACTTAAGCTTTTTTCTGTAGTTTTGCTCTGTGCTTTCATTTGGGCACTATTTCTTTGTCTCAGTGCGTCTGTTATGTTGTAAGGGGGCGAATCCTTAAGTGTTCACTAGGGCGAGGGCCACTCACATGCTGCACTGTGGCACTGTATGTGGGGAAGGAGTCAGAGAAGGAATAATGCTGCTTGCTTGCTCTTCTCTAACCCCACTCTCCAAGGAATTCTCTTGTGAGACTGGGAATTTCTCCTGCCATCACACCCCCTGCAGTATTTTACACCTAATTTTGAGTGTTTAGTTTCCTGTTCAGCAAGGCTTACCTTGCCCATGTCATTCACCCTCTCTGCTCAGCTGCTGTCTCCTGTCTCTGTCCCTCCTACTGGTTTGGGTGAATGCTTCTTTAACTTTGTGTTAGAGTTCTATGTAGTTTGATTTGCTGACACTTCTGGTTGTTTATTGTTTATAAATTAGTTGTTATCTTTCTTTTGGTTGTGCCAGGAAGCAAAGTGTTTCTACCTATACCTCCACCTTGGCCAGAACCTCCCTGTTTGTTTGTTTGTTTGTTTGTGTTTATGGGTCCTATTCCCCTGCTTTCATCACATGCCTAGTAAGTTGAACAGATGACTGACATTGTCAATATTATGCTATTGAGTGTCTCTAGTTTGTTGGGCTTTCTTTAAAGAGTTTGAAGGATGATTTGGTAGCTAATTCTTTTCAGACCTTCTCAATTCATTTGAGGGCTTAAAACTTTATTTTAATTTATTTTTATTGTGGGAATGAATTATACAATTTAACCTATTTTATTTTTAAAATTATTTTATTATCATTCAATTACAGTTGTCTGCATTTTCCCCGCACTGTTTCCACTCATCCTAGCCAAACCCACCTCCCTCTCTTGCTTGCACCCCACCCCCCTTGGTTTTGTCCAAGTGTCTTTTATAATTGTTTCTGAAAATCCTCCCCCCTATTTTTCCCTCCCACCTCCCCTCTGGTTACTCTCAGATTGTTCTTAATTTCAATGTCTCTGGTTTGATTTTGCTTGTTTTTCTCTTTCATTGATTAGGTTCCAGTTAAAGGTGAAATCATATGGTATTTGTTCCATACCACCTGGTTTATTTCACATAGCATAATGCTCTCCAGTTCCATCCATGCTGTTGCAAAGGGAAGGAGCTCCTTTTTTCTCTCTGCTGCATAATATTCCATTGTGTAAATGTGCCATAGTTTTTTGATCCACTCATTTACTGATGGGCATCTAGGTTGCTTCCAGCACTTGGCTATTATAAATTGTGCTGCTATGAACATTGGGGTGCATAGGTTCTTTTGGATTAGTGTTTCAGGGTTCTTAGGATATAATCCCAGCAGCGGAATTACTGGGTCAAAAGGCAGTTCCATTTTTAGTTTCCTGAGAAAATTCCATATTGTTTTCCACAGTGGCTGCAACAGTCTGCATTCCCTCTAACATCACTACTATTTATCTATAAAAATTTTACATCATCCCATACCAAACTCTGTACCATTAACAATAACTCTCCCAACCCCTGGTAACCACTATTTTTCTTTATGTCTCCATAATTTGAATATCCTAGGTACCTCATGTAAGTACAGTTAAACAACATTTGTCTTTGTGTCTGGCTAATTTCACATGATACAATGTCTTCAAGGTTTATTTTAATTGTAGCATGAATCAAAATTTTATGTTTTCAAGGATAAATAATATTTCAATGTGTGTATGTGTGTGTATACATGCCAAGTTTTGTTTACCAAATCATCTGTTATTGGACATTTGGGTTGTTAAAACCTTTTGGATATTGTGAATAATGCTCTTATGAATGTGGTGTACCAATTTCTGTTCAAGTCCCTGATTTCAATTATTTTGGGTATATCAATAGAAGTGTAATTGCTGGGTCATAATGTAATTCTATATTTAACTTTTTGAGGAACAGACAAGCTGTTTTCCACAGTAGCTGCACCATTTTATATCCTGATCAGCAATGGACATGGGTTTCTACATTCTTGATAACCATTGTTTTCTTTCTTTCTTTCTTTCTTTTTTTTATGATGGCTATGTTAGTTGATGTAAAGTGGTATCTCATTGTGCACTTAATCTGCAATTACTTAGTGACTTGTGATGTTAAGCATCATTTCATATGCTTATTGGCAATTAGTATACATTTTTTAGAGAAATATCTGTTTGAGTCCTTTGCCCATTTTTAAATTGAGTTGTTTATTTTGTTGTGTGTTGCATTGTAGGAATTCTCTGTATATTTTGGATCTTAATCATATGTCAGATACCTGATTTCCAAATGCTTTCCCTCATTTTGTGGGATTCCTTTTCATCTTTCTTTTTGGTATCTTTTGATGTACAAAAGTTTTAATTGGAAGTTCAGGTTGTCTATTTTTTCTTTTGTTGGCTATGCTTTTCAGTCATATCTAAGAAATCATTGCCAAAACTAATGTTATGAAGTTTTCTCAATTTTTTAATAAAAATTTTATAATTCTATCTCTTATATTTAGTTTTTTTCAATTTTGACTTAATTTTTTATGTGAGATGAGATGAGTCTGACTTCATTCTTTTTCATGTGGATACCTAGTTTTCATATCATCACTTGTTGAAAAAACTGTTTTTTCCCTTTTTGATGATCTTGGTAGTCTTGTAAAAAATCATTTGACCAGAGTTCCAGCCAAGAGGGAATCATAGGTAGAAACCCTTCACTTCCTCACACAACCAAAAGGAAAATAACAACCATTCTAAAATCAATAGACAACCATAAGTGCTAGAAAATCAAACTGTATGGAACTCCATCAACCAAGCAATTAAAGAAACAGTCAACCAGACCAACTAGACTGGTAAGATGGGCAGAAAGAGAGAACCTACAGCAATGTGGTGGACTGTGTGGGTGGGGCTGGCTGAAGGGGAAGCTGATACTCAGAACAGACTGTGGACTATGGCAGGGGTTGTCATGGTGGGAAAAACTCCCAGTTGCATGGAATACAAGAGTTTGTTGGAAAGTGTGGCTGGAGCTGAACAGGCAAGCTGCACTGTACCCTCTCTGGCTCCTCCTCTACAGGCAGTGCCACAACACAGCAAGGAGGATTGTCCTGCCCTGGTGAATACCCAAGGCTCTGTCCCCTTACAACTTAACAGGTGGGTCAAGACAAAGAAATAGAGCCCAAATGAAAGAACAGAGCAAAACTCCAGAAAGAGAGCTAAGCAGCGAGGAGATAGTTAACCTATCTGATGGAGAGTTCAAATCCCTAGTAAACAAAATGCTCACAGAGCTGACTGAGCTTGGCCACAAAATGAAAGAACAAATGAAGGATACCCAAAGTAAAATAATGCAAAATATTCAGGGAACCAACAGTGACAGGAAGAAAACCAGGACTCAAAGCAACAATTTGGAACAAAAGGAAGAAATAAACATCCAGGGGCCTAAGATGGTGTTGGAGTAGGAAGGAGCAGATTCGGCTTCCCTCTGCTCAGGGGAGAAAATCCTGGCCAATCTACAGAGTAGAGAAGCAAGCAACCAGCATACTTCAGCATATATGAAAATAGGGGACCAAGGATTGTGGTGGAACCCAAAAACTGGACCCTAAGAAGAGTGCTGCAACGAAATAGGGTCCCAGGGACCAGTGTGGGGTCCGGGGACTGCAGCCCCAGGCCCAGTACCTGCTGCTGGGTTTGCCACAGAGTCCTTGGGAGAGAGCTGGGACAACTGCTCCCTCCCCAGCCAAACAAGGTCTGAGTGGCACTGGGAGGAATCCAGGTGCTATGAAACACACAAGGGCTGTGAGCACCTTTGGAGGCTGTGGACACCAGAGGGGCTGGGTCGAGCAGCGGGCCCTGATCCCCACAGTCACTGGTCTGGCTGGAGAGTTTGGGTACAGGAGAAGCCAGGACATTGTGTGGAGCGGCAGGCTTGAACAGGAGGAATTTCTCAAGAGGAAGGAGTGAAAAGACAGACACTGTTGGGGAATTCTCCTAAAGTAATCAATTGCTCCAGCCTCCCTGCCACCCAGCCGAAGGCGTGTGGGCATGTGAGCTCGGGGAGAGCATCCTGGCACCCCAGTCCACAGCAGTAACCCTGAGGAAAGGCCTGATTCCCACACCCAGGGCTCAAGGCTGAGGAGCCACGTTAGCTTCCCAGACAGTGCGGAAGCCAGTGCCCCAGACACTGATGCTGACAGAGGAAGAAAAGCCATACCAATCACCCCTCAGCCTGCCTCAGCCAGCAAGAGCAGAAAAACTGGTTTGGCCACTTTGAAACCAAGAGAATTTTTAATTTTATTCTATTTTTTTAACAATTCTTAATTTTTATTGTTTTTATTTTCTTTTAATTTCTTTTCCCTCTCTTTCCTGCTTTCTTGTTTTATTCCTTCCTCCTTTCTTTCCTCCAATTTTATCTCCTCTTCCTTCCTTCATCTGCCTTTTTTATTTTTATTTTTTAAATTTTTTTCTAAATACCTACAAATGAGACAAAATCCTGGATCTGTGAAAAGACCAAAGTTGAACCCAAAGAAGGGGCATCACAACAGCTGGGACTGTGAGACAAATTTCACTCTGCTATTACAGAGAACCTGCAAGTTATTGCATATTTGTATTATTATTATTATTTTTCCAGTATTCTTACATCTTTTTAATAGTATTTTTGTATCCCTCTTCTTTTTCTATAGTCTGCTTTGCTAGGCTAGTTATATTGTATAACATGACAGCTTTGCCCTGATATCTCTTTCATAGTGTATTGCTAATTTACTGTCCTTTAACTCACCTGTGTCCCATTAGCACACTACTTGAGGTTCTGTACTCCCTATTCTTGTTACCTAGATCTCATAGATTCTGTCATATGATTGTTGCCCTAATATTATTGTAAATAATTGCTGTTCCATGCAATTGTAGTTACTTCAAAACACCCCTCCCAAATTTTAGCCCATTTCAAAGTTTTCTGAACTCTATTACCATAGTGGTTAACTCTATTCTCTCACACACTACACCTATTTACTATCCTTTACTCTCACCTTACCTCAGAATCTGACCTCCCACAACCTCACTGCTTTCTGGATCCAACTTACAATCCTTCCTTCCACAACAAGAGTCTTATCTTCTTTCCATCCTTCCTAAAAATCAGCTAGCTGGGTGGAAGATCACAGTTAACACAATACATAGTCAAAGGATCTCCTATCTCTTCTCTACTTGCTGCTACTGTAAATATCATAGAATACTTTCTTGCTGTTTTAAGCCATTTTGCCTTCCCCCTCCAACTGATCACTAAAAAGAGTAGGTGTAGGCGGTAAACACCAGGATACCCAGTGGAAGAGGAAACCAAACAACAAAGGAACCACTAACAGATAACAACAGAAGAAGGTGAAGGAGGGAGTGGTAACCATATAAACCTCAATCCAAGATGTATCTAGAAATACAACTAAACAGTAGAGACAGTACCCAGTACAAACAACTGAACAAGAGCAAGAGGAAATTCTTAAAACATTATACACACAGAAGAACCATCTTCAACACAACCTGCCCTCACCAGCACAACAAAATACAAGAGGTGGTAGACAGAGTGACCCTCAACTAACCAGCTGGTGGGAAGGAACCACCAAAGAAAGACCCAACAACAATCACAACCCAAAGACAAATACAAAGCCAACTTAAATGACAGCCCAAGACCAGTGAGCTCGGGAGATCAAGGAAACTGCACCACTGAAACTCACTGCTATTCTACTGAAGAAGTTCACACCACAAACACAGGGAGCCAGAAGAGATCAATTTAAGAAGCTGAGGCTAACAAGAAGAGTCTTACAAACAATGGGAAGACAAAGAAATAATCCCCAAATAAAAGGAAAGGAGGAAACCTTAGAAAGAATGCTAAATGAAATAGAGGCAATTCAACTATCAGATATTGATTCAAAGTAATGATCATCAGGAACCTCAATGAGCTACCAGAAACTACAGGGAAGATACAATGAACTCACTGAAAACTACATCAACATAAAAAAGAAAATACAAACTATCAACAAGGGTCAAGAGGAAATGAAGAATACAATTTCTGAACTGAAGAACAGTAGAAGGAATCAAAAGCAGGATCTATAAAGCCGAAAATCGGATCAGTGAGCTAGTAAGACAAAGGTAGAAAAAAACACCCAGAAAGAGCAAGAAAAAAGAAAAGAGGCTCAGAAAGAATGAAGAGGGATTAAAAGAAATGCAAGACAATATGACATGTAATAATATCCATATAATAGGGATACCAGAAGGAGGAGAAGAAAAGCAAGGGCTAGAATAATTTGAGAAAAGTAATGATGGAAAACTTCCCTAATTTGATGAGAGAAAAAGTCACACAAATCCAGGAAGCACAGAGTTCCAATCAAGAGGAACCCAAAGAGTGTCACTTCAAGACATATCATAATTAAAATGGCAAAATTTCAAGACAAAGAGAGAATCTTAAAAGCAGCAAGGGAGAAACAGGAAGTAACATACAAGGGAGCCCCAATAAGGTTAGCAGCTGACTTCTCAATGAAAACACTCCAAGCCAGAAGAGATTGGCAAGAAATATTCCAAGTAATGAGAACCAGAGGTCTGCAACCAAGGCTACTTTACCCAGCAAGACTCTCAATCAAGATAAAAGGTCAAATAAGAAGCTTCTCAGACAAAAGAAGTCTAAAAGAATACACCTCCACCAAACCAGCTCTTCAAGAGATGCTAAAGGGACTTATTTAAGGAAAAGAAGGAAAGAGAGAGAGAGAGGAACACAGGTACGAAAATGGCAATGAATGAGTACCTATCAATAATAACCTTAAATGAAAATGGATTAAACGGTGTAATCAAAAGACATAGAATAGCTGAGTGGATAAAAAAAGCATGACCCATACATATGCTGCCTACAAGAGACCCACCAGACGACAAAAGATCTACACAGACTAAAAGTGAAGGGATGGAAACAAATTTTCCAATCAAATGGAAAGGAAAAAAAGCCAGGGTAGCAATATTCATACCAGACAAAACAGACTTCTAAAAAGGGCCATAAAGAGAGACCCAGAAGGTCACTTCATAATACTCAAGGGAAGAATCCACCAAGAAGACATAAATATTGTAAATATATATGCACCCAATATAGGAGCACCCAAATACATAAAGAAAATCTTAGAGGATTTTAAGAAGGATATTGACAGCAACACAATTATAGTAGGAGATTTTAATACCTCACTGTCAAAAATGGACAGATCTTCCAAACAAACCATCAAAAAAGATAATGTGGCATTGAACAATGCCTTAGAGGAAATGGACTTAACTGATTTATATAGAGCCCTTAATCCCAAAGAAGCAAAATACACATTCTTTTCAAACACACATGGAACATTTTCAAAGCTAGACCACATGATAGGACACAAAGCAAGCGTCAACAAATTCAAGAAAATTGAAATTATACCAAGCATTGCTCTGACCACAAGGGACTAAAAGTAGAAACCAACCCCAAGGTAAGAAACCTGAAACACTCAAAATCATGGGGATTGAATAGCATGCTACTAAACGATGAATGGGTCAAGAATGAAATAAGGAAAGATATCAAAAAGTTTCTGGAAACAAGGGAAAATGAAGTCACAACAACCCAAAATTTATGGGACACAGCCAAGGCAGTCCTGAGAGGGAAGTTCATAGCAATACAGGCCTACGTAAAAAAGATAGAAACCTACCCCTACGTCTACAAGAACTCAAGGAAAAAAAATACAGACCAGAGCAAGCAGAAGGAAGGAAATGACTAAGATCAGAGCAGAATTAAATGGAATAGAGACTAAAAGCACAATTCTAAGGATCAATGAATCCAGGAGCTGGTTCTTTGAAATGATAAACAATATCGACAAGCCTTTAAGCAGGGTCATCAAGAAAAAAAGAGAAAGGTCCCAAATAAAATAATCAAGAATGAAAGAGGAGAGATTAAAAAAGATACCACAGAAATACAAAGGATTGTAAGAAAGTACTATGAAGATCTGTATGGGAAGAAATTTGAAAACCTAGGTGAAATGGACAAATTTCTAGAAAAATGTAATCTACCAAAACTCAATAAAAAAGAAGCAGAAAGCCTGAACAGACCAATAAGAGCAGATGCAATTGAAGCAGTAATTAAAAAACTCCCAACACACAAAAGCCCTGGACCAGATGGTTTCACAGGAGAATTCTATAAAGCATTTAACGAAGAGCTAATCCCTATCCTTCACAGACTATTCCAAAATATCCAGAATGATGGAAGACTCCCAAACTCTTTTTATGAAGCCAGCATCATCCTAATTTCTAAACCAGATGAAGACACAACAAAGAAAGAAAACTTGAGGCCAATATCACTGATGAATATAGACACTAAAATCCTCAAAATATTGGCAAACCACATCCAACAATACATTAAAAAGATCATACATCATGACCAAGTGGGATTCATCCCAGGGATGCAAGGATGGTTCAATATTCACAAATCAGTAAATGTAATACATCACATAAACAAAAGCAAAGACAAAAATCACATGATTATATCAATAGATGCAGAAAAAGCATTTGATAAGGTACAGCACCCATTTATGATAAAAACACTCAGCAAAGTGGGAATAGATGGAGTACTCCTCAACATAATAAAGGCCATATATGAGAGACCTACAGCTAACATCATACTCAATGGGAAAAAACTAAAATCTTTTCCACTAAGATCAGGAGCAAGACAAGGTTGTCCACTTTCAGCACTTCTATTTAATATAATATCGGAAGTTTTAGCCACAGCGATCAGACAAGAAAAGGAAATAAAAGGCATCCAAATCGGAAAGGAGGAAACAAAACTGTCACTGTTTGCAGATGACATGATAGAGTATGTAGAAAATCCTATAGACTCTATCAAAAAACTGCTTGACCTAATAAACGAATTTGGCAAAACTGTGGGATACAAAGTCAATATCCAGAAATCAAAGGCATTTTTGTATATCAACAATGAAACAGAAGTAACAGAAATCAGAAAAAAAATCCCATTTGACATACCAAAAAGAAAAATAAAATACCTAGGATTAAATCTAACCAAAGAAGTAAAAGACCTGTATAAAGAAAACCACACAAAACTGAAGAAAGAAATTAAGGAAAACACAGACAAATGGAAACATATACTATGTTCATGGATTGGAAGAATTAACATCATCAAAATGTCCATACTACCCAAAGCAATTTACACATTCAATGCAATACCTATTAAAGTACCAATGGCATATTTCACAGCCATAGAACAAACACTTCAAAAATTTATATGGAACCATAAGTGACCCCAAATAGCTGCTGCAATTTTGAGGAAAAAAAAGCAAAGTAGGAGGGATCATAATACCTGATACCAAACTGTATTACAAGGTCACTGTAATCAAAACAGCCTGGTACTGGCATAAAAACAGGCACATGGACCAATGGAACAGAACAAAGAGCCCAGAAATAAGCCCAAGTCTCTATGGTTAGGTAATATTTGACAAAGGTGGCAGAAACATAAAATGGAGTAAAAACAGTCTCTTTAAACAAATGGTGTTGGGAAAACTGGACAGCTACATTAGAAAAAATGAAACTCAAGCACCAGCTTACACCATATACAAAAATAAATTCAAGGTGGACAACAGACTTAAATATAAGCCATGTCTCCATTAAAGTCCTAGAGGAAAACATAGGCAGGAAAATCTCAGATATTTCATGCAGCAACATTTTTATTGATACATCCCCCAGAGCAAGGGACATAAACGAAAGAATAAACAAATGGGACCTCATCAAAGTAAAAAGCTTCTGCATGGCTAAGGAAAATAGTATTAAAATAAAAAGAGAACCAACTATATGGGAAAACATATTTGCCAATGATACCTCAGAGAAAGGTTTAATTGCCAAAATATATAAAGAACTTATATGACTCCACCCTAAGAAGAGAAGCAACCCAATTAAAAAGTGGGCAAAGGACTTGAACAGACACTTCTCCAAGGAGGACATACAGAGGATCCAGAAACACATGAAAAGATGCTCAATATCACTAGCTATCAGAGAGATGCAAATTAAAACCACAATGATATACCACTTTACACCAGTCAGAATGGCTATCATAAACAAAGCAACCAACAACAAGTGTTGGCGAGGTTGTGGTGAAAAGGGGACCCTAGTGCACTGTTGGTGGGATTGCAGACTGGTACAACCACGATGGAAAACAGTATGGAATTTTCTCAGAAAACTAAAAATGGATCTGCCTTTTGACCCAGCAATTCCACTGCTAGGATTATATCCTAAAAACCCTAAAACACCATTCCAAAAGAACCTATGCACCCCAATGTTCATAGCAGCACAATTTATAATAGCCAAGTGTTGCAAGCAACCTAGATGCCCATCAGGAAATGAATGGATCAAAAAACTATGGTACATTTACACAATGGAATTCTATGCAGCAGAAAGAAAAAAGGAGCTCCTATCCTTTGCAACAGCTTGGATGGAGCTGGAAAGCATTATGCTAAGTGAAATAAGCCAGGTGGTGAAAGACAAATACCACATGATCTCACCTTTAACAGGAACCTAAACAACAAAACAAAGAAACAAACAAAATATAAGCAAAGACACTGAAATAAAGAACAGATGGACAGAGTTCAAACGGGAGAGGAGAGGGAATTTCGGGGGAATTTCAGGGGAAAAGGGGAACGGTTTACAGGAACGAGTGTAAGGACACATGGATAAAAACTAGGGGCGAGTGGAAATGGGAGGGAGGAGGAGAAGGTTGGGTGGGTGGGTTGGGATGGAAGTAAAAGATAGAATTTTACTGCAACAACAATTTAAATAAAATTAAAAAAATAAACATCCAACCAGAACAGAATGAGGAAATAAAAATTTGAAAAACATAAAGAGAGGCTTAGGAACCTCTGGAACAATTTGAAATGTTCCAATATCCGAATTATAGGAGTGCCAGAAGGAGAAGAACAACAGCAAGAAATTGAAAACTTACTTGAACAAATAATGAAGAACTTCCCCACTCTGGCAAAGGAAATAGACTTCCAGGAAGTCCAGGAAGCCCAGAGAGTCCCAAAGAAGTTGGACCAAATGAAGAACACACCAAGGCACATTATCATTAAGCTACCCAAGATTAAAGATATGGAGAGAATCTTCAAAACAGCAAGAGGAAAGGAGATAGTTACCTACAAAGGAGTGCCCATAAGACTATCAGCAGATTTCTCAAAAGAAATCTTGCAGGCAAGAAGGGAAGGGAAAGAAGTTTTTGAAGTCATAAAAGACAAGGACCTGCATCCAAGATTACTCTATCCAGCAGAGCTATCATTTAAAATGGAAGGGCAGATAAAGGGCTTCCCAGATAAGATCAAGTTAAAGGAGTTCACCATCACCAAGCCCTTATCATACGAAACATTAAAGGGACTTATCTAAGAAATAGAAGAAGATCAAAAACTATGAACAGTAAAATGACAATAAACTCACAACTATCAACAACTGAACCTGAAAAAAAAGAGAGAGAAAGAAAAACAATGAAAACAAAAACCAAGCAAACAACTGGAACAAGAACAGAACGAGAAAAATGGAGATCACATGGAGGGTTTTCAGTGGGGAGTGGGAGGGAGGAATAGTGGGGGAAAGGTACAGGTAATAAGAAGCATAATTGGTAGGCATAAAATAGACATGGGAGGTTAAGAATAATATAGGAAACTGAGAATTCAAATAACTTATATGTACAACCCATGGACATGAACTAAGGTAGAGAATGCTGGAGGTTTGCGGGGTGCAAGGTGGAGGGAGGATAAAGGGAGAAAACTGGGAAAACTGTAATAGTATAATCAATAAAATATACTTAAAAAATCATTTGGCCATATGTGTGAGAGTTTATTTTTGACTCTGTTTTTATTTTATTACCTTGATCAATCTACCTGTCTTTATACCAGTGCCAAACTCTTTTATTTTTTGGTTGCTATTGTTTATTTATTTATTTTTTTAACTTAACATCTGACAAACTCTTTTTATTACTGTATCTTTGTAGTAAGTTTTGAAATGAGGAAGTGTGTAATCTCCAATTCTGTTTTTTATTTTCACGATTGTCTTGACTGCTTGGGGTCCCTTAAGATTCCATATAAATTTTAGGGTGGATTTTTTCTTATTCTTTAAATAAAATCATTAATATATGGCAGGAATTACATTGGATGTATAAGTTGTATAATACTTCCAAGCAGAAATTCAGATCTCACCTTGATTTTTCTTTCTTTCTCTCATTGTTTATATTTCTCAATGATTAACTATTGTCCAATGCCATAAATCATATATTTCACATATAACTTCCTGTTTTCTAATTATATTCATATACAGTAGAAGGGCAAAGACAGCACCATTTAGTCGATCATGTTTGAAGGTAGAAGGAAGAAGTTTACTGATGGCTTTTACTTTGAACCCATATTCAACCTAATTCATAATTAAATAAATGTAAGTTAAAATGTACATTTTTATATTTATAATTCTAAAATTGAGAACTTTATGTTTGGGGAAGCAATGTAACCGGTTTGAAAATCATCCCTATCTACAATTCCCAGAAGATTCAGTTACATATAGTAAGTGTTCAATATATGTTGTCAAAAATACTCCAAGTAATCAATTTTTTTTTAGAACATAAATCCAGGGGAAGTAGATTTGAGCCTACATGCAAACATTGAGTCACTTCAGCCTGCAGTTAGTCTGGTGCTATTTCTGACTCCATTGCAGGAGCTTCTAGATTGTGATTTGTTTTATGCTCGGTCATCCTTTAAGACCTTTCACTCTTGAATTGCCTTGGGGCAGTCTAGGAAAATTACAGCTTTCACTGCTGTAGCTAATATATCAGAAAAGGAGTCATAATTACTTCCTGCAGAGACTGAACTAAAAGTATAAAATATAGGAAAGACTGGGTGCATCTGGGGTTTGCCATCACCATTATCTTTGGGTAATGTAATGTTCATTAAATTCCCAGGTGTGTGGGTTATCATTTTTATCACTACTGGAGATGTCACAAAGCCCTGAGATGATGTAGGCATTGGTCTTGTGAGGAATATAGTTGTCATATTTTTAAATCACTTGTGTCTAGTAAAGGATGTTTATATAGTGTAGTCTTGGCATTAGATTCCCGTAGGTGTTCTTTCTTTTCTGCCACTAATATACTTAGAAAGATCTTATCACATTTCTAATAGTATCTCTGATTCAGCACTTGAAGATTATTCTGCCTATTGATTGGTTACTCATTTTTGGGAGATGGTGAGTGCAGGAAGTAGTTATAATTAAGTGTATGAAATCTGGAGTTAGAGAACATTTCAAAAGTTAGTTCAGACACATTCTAATTCTGTAACATTGAGGAATTACTAAATTTTGAGACTGCTTCTTCATTGTAAAATGAGGGTAATAATGTCTTGATGATAGAGCTGCTATGAAGATTAGAATATAATAATTTATGTAAAACTCTTAGCACAAAGTTTGGGATGTTACTATGAACTAAATAGATTGAAATTATTATTGTTAATATTACTAGTGAAGATGTATCGCCAAATTCCAAGTACCAGTACATCTAATACTTAGTTATAATTGCTGCTTTGATTGAGTTCTGTCCTTCACATTACAGCCTGTGAGATATTTTTAGTTCCAGAGTCACTTTTTCAAGGCAACAGATAACCAGCTCTTCTTTTTCAGAGGACCCCATATCATTTGGCACTGAAAACACTCTGCAGTGACAACAGGAGTCAGAGATGTCTTTGAAGTAAGTTTGAGTCACCCTATGACCCCAATACCATTTGTTCTTTTTCTATTTTCTACCATTTTGTACTCCCATAACACAGGTACTCGGACAAAACCTGACAAGTCATCCTAAGGCTTAGTATCCTTCAGGGGTGTAACTGCTAGAAAACAGTTCTGACTCATTTGTCACTGTCCATCCACATGGGGAACATTCCAGTAATAAACCCATCTGGGTCTCTGCTGTGCAGACAGATGGCAATTGATTGTTCTTACTAAAAATTACAGTCTGAATGGTTCTCTAAAGATACTGCTGCTGAGCATATGGCCAAAGCTTAAATACTTAAGATTATAGGCTATCCACAGACTTCAAGGATATCAGTGAAGGGTTACTAGAAGCAGTCTGACTCTACCTTCTAACTGTGTGTTGATGACAGTGATGAGCCCTGCAGAGAACACACAGTTCCTTTCTCATTTGGACTCATTCCTTATGCTATTCTGAGGGGTCTTGATATATTTCTGAGTTGGATGGAGTTTGAAATATTTGCCCTTTAGCTTCTCTGGTAGGTTGTGAAAGTTATAGGTGTTTTTTCATCCCAAGGAAGTGTTTTCTTTAATTATAAAAGCAACACATGATTATTATAGAAAATTTATTAATATAACACTTGAAATAAAAAGAAAAATCAACCTATTATTACTACTACTTCTATTACACATACACATGAACTTCACAATCCTGTTATCCAGAGACAATCACAATTTGAATTTTGACCTTTTTCTTTTAGGATTTAAAATTTTCTATAACCAGGTGTTTTGGGTAGACATGTTTGATTCTCCCCAATAACTATCTTGTCCCCTATTTGCTATTAGAACCCTATTGTCTTAGGTGGTTAATCATAATCATGACAGATTTAAACCAGTTTTGACAATTCTGTTCCACTTTGCCAATGGTTGAACTAAGGGAGAGTATGTGTCCCAGGACAGTGAGATGCATGAGGACAACTACTAGATGGGGACTGGGGATGGATTTTATCTCTGAATAAAAAATAGAGTAGATGGCCAGAGGAGAGGGGAGTTAGGGGACTGAATTTAAAAGGTGATGTGATTGAGAAGTACAGTTTGGTAGTTACAAAATAGTCATGAGAATGTGAGGCACAGCAATATAGTCAATAATATTCTAATAATGATGTCTAGTGACAACTGAGTACTAGAAATATAGGGGGGAAACACTTTGTAAAATGTGTAACTACATTATGTAACTAGTATGCTGTATACTAGTATACTAATATAATATAATTTTGAATATAACTTGTAGTTGAAATAATTTAAAAATTAGAGTCAAACAAAGGGAGTTCTGAATGTTGACATTTAAAGGATTAGCAGGATTGCAACCAGGAAGTTGCATGCCTTGGGATGCAAGTCAATACTCCACTATGCTAAAGTGGGGGATTAGAAGAAGCCTGAGTCTTTAATGATTCTGTGCAGCTGTCTAACCAATCCAGCTTCCTGTTAGTAAATGATAGCTGTCAAAATGGTGCAAGGCAGCATTAGTTTTTGTTGTTGTTATTACTTGCTGTTGAACACATACTCTCTGGTGCACAATTGTTTTTTGAAAAATAGTGCTGAACAAAGCATCAGCTGTGAGGCTGAAAAAGACCTTTGTTATTAGAAACAGAAGAACAATTAGAATCTTCCATAGTTAGAAACTATGAGGTATCATAGTTTATGCTTTGTGCCCTTTAGACATTGTATTTTGATCTAATAAAGGAAAACACAGTTGAGTTGAGGATATTCTTTTGTGCATATGTGTTTTGCAGCACAAATTCCTCATGTATTATTTGCATTACTGGCCTGCTTAGAATTTATTTTAAAAAGTGTAGGAAGAATTGTTGAGTGTGATAGTTGAAATTATGCTGGGCACATTCCACTGTGGAGTCAATGAATTGCCATTTGTCTGTTCCCAGAAATGGTAGCACAGAGTTCATCTGCTTTTGAACAGGGATTGTAACATCCTGTAGGAAATATTGTTTTGGTTACTAGTCAAATTTATCTGATTCTGTAGGCATGGGTAAAGTAAAATAAAAGAGAAAAATGATGAACTTTTTATCATAGAAAAATAAAACAGTGAAATATGTTTTATTGAAATGAGAATGTGATAACCTACAATATTCTAAACAGCTATGTGTTGGGGTTGACCCTAGCTCCAAAATAATGTGATTACCATTTATTGAGCTCCTAGAATATGCCTTTCATTCTATATTTATTTCTTTCAATTTAATCCTTGCAGGTAAAGGTCTCCAATTGCTTTACCAGGGACTGTTGTGCTTCCTCCCATTTAAACATGAAAGTGGGCCTCAAGTGGAATCTGCTCTAGTTAGTCTTTTCTCCCCATTGTTCTCTCCTATATTTCCCTAGGCATTCATAACAGTCACTTGGATTTCTCCTGGTGACTATGTGACCAATTCAATTCAATTTATCTGATACCATTGAAGCTGAGAAGAGTTAGAAATCAATGTGGAAAAATAATACCTGACTCATACTATACAGAAAAAATCAGTTTCCAAATAGATTATATATCTGAATGTGAAGAAGATATAGGAGAATATCTTCAGAGATTTGGGTGTTGAAAGATATTTAAAGAGAAAATAAAATTCACTAAATATAAAACAAATGATTATTAAATTGGACTACACTAATATTAAAATCTTCTTTTTCTAAAAAAAAATAGCATTAAGAAAGTATGGTAGACATGCTAACGTGTCACTCAGATTCCTTTCCAAAAATGAACATATTGCCTCACTTGCTGGGAGTGGTGTTGGTAGCCAGCCAGAAGCTGTCAGGGTATTCAGGAGTTGTCTCAGATCTGCCCTACTAAAGACCACCCTCTTTCTGTCACATAAGTCAGTGAGTGATTGATACAAGAGTATAAAGGTCTGGCTATCTTCACCCAATTGGGACAACTCTAAAAGGCCATTCTCACTCCAAAACTCCCTGTACGCTCAGCAGAGGTTGTTGTTGGGCATGCATGGCAGATATACTTCTCTGGTTCAATGCTATTTCTGGTTTTTCCCTTCCACAGTTATTAGCCATAGGAGACTTCTTAATAAATATTCTGCATGCTAAACTTTGCCTGAGTTTGCCTCCTGGTTACCCAATCTGTGACAGAGAATAAAGATAAAAGCCACAGAGCCAAAGAAAATATTTGTAATTCATATAACTGAAAAGAAGTCAGAAACTCAATTTATAAAAAACTTGTAAGAGTCATTAGGAAAGGTAAAGAACCCAGTATAAAAATGGGTAAGAGATTTGAACAGTCTGTTCATAAAACAGAATACCCAAAATGATCAATAAATTTGAGAAAAAATGTTTAATCTTATTAGCTAGCAGAGAAATACAAATTAAAAAACAATGAGATACCATTACACATTCTTCAGAATGGTTAACATTAAAAGACTGTCAATAGAAAGTACTGGTGAGGATATGGAGCAATAGAAACTTTTAAACATTGCTATTGCTAGAGTTGGTATAAACTCTTTGGAAACTGAAACAACAAATTGAGATTATTTACTAAGGCCTATAGGTACACACTAGGACCAGCAATGCCACTCCTAGGTATACTCGCACCCAGAAGAAACATTTGCATATATTTAGATCTCAAGACAATGGTTATCTTTGGGGTATAGTGATGGGGAAGAGACACAAGGGTGGAGTTGGGGTGCTGAAAATGTCATGTGATAATTCATTTATGTTTTCTGCACTTTGATATGTTTTAAATTTCACAAATAAAGAGGTAAAAAGAATTGTCTGTGAAACCTAAAACAAAAGAGCTCTAAAGAGATTTTAGCGCATCATAATTAAAATGCTAAAGGTTAAAAATTAGAGAGAATCTTAAAAGCATCAAGAAAAAAGCAGTTAGTTACCTGCAAGGGAGCTCTGATAAGACTGTCATTGGTTTCTCAATAGAAACCGCAGGCCAGAAGGGATTGGCATGAAATATTAAAAGTGATGAAAACCAAGGACCTACAACCAAGATCACTCTACCCAGGAAGTTCGTCATTTACAGATAAAGAATATCTAAGATAAGGAAAAGCTAAGGGAGTTTATCATCACCAAACCATTATTACAAGCAATGTTAAAGTGACTTAAGAAGAAAAAAATAAAAAATATAAATAAGAAAACATTGCAAAGAAAAATAATTCTCACCGACAAAGGCAAACAAAATAAAAGCAGTGATCAACCAACATTAAAGCTAGTACAAAGGTTAAAAGACAAAAGTAGAATGATCATGTGTAATTATAACAGTAAATTAAGACACAAACACATACAAACACACACAAAAAAACTGAAAAATAATGACAAAAATATAAATGTAAACTGGGTGATTATAGAATGTGTTGTAACTTAAGCAGCCATCAACTTGAACTAGATTGCTATAAACAGCTTGTTATATATGAAACATATGGTAACTGATGTGGATTCTGGCCCACAGGATCTGTGGTTGTGGCTGCAATGAACAAATTCACATGGACTACAGAAGTCCTGTGGAGAAAAGGGACAGTATGACTGCTCTCTAAGTGAGAGAGGGCCTTGACCCCTGCTTGGGCAGGCTTTTATTGCTTTTCTGGATACATTACATCGAGGATGGTCCTCATTTACTATGCACAAGTTCACTTTAGGTGGTTTCCTTTTACAGATAACAAAGGAGAGGATGTTGCTAATTACTTTAAAGAAAAAGATATTTGCAAATGCAAGGGGGAAAGTGGTTGAACTGGTTACACTCCATACTTGGGAGGTTTAGCACAGATTTTAGGAAGTTATTTTAAAGATGTGCAGTAAACATTTGCTGCCTCAATTCAGGGTGAGAGAGTTTTAGCAAAAGCACGTCTCAAAGCAGCCTAGGTACAATGCAGGACTGATTCGCCATGGGAAAACCGATCTGTGTGTGTGGTTCCTGTGTGCCTACTTGCTCCCTGCCAGTTTTCTGAATCAGGCTGGGCTACATTTGCCACTGCCATGAGGAACAGTTCCCTATAGGTAACCACATACTATATATATGAAAGGAATGAAACATAATACTACAGAAAGTTAACAACATACATGAGAGCAAGAGAATAAGAAAGGAACAGAAAGTAACTACAAAAACAACTAGAAAGCAATAAAGTAGCAATAACTACATACCTATCAATAATTATTTTAAGTGCAAATGGATTAAATGCGTAAAAGATGAATGGATTAAGAGGTGGTACATATGCTTTTTTCTTCCTTCTGGTCCACTCCATTGATGTGAGACCCAGCTTTCTTTCCATCACTGTTGGTTCCCTGTACATTTTTCTTCATTTCATTTATTGTAGCCTTCATTTTTTCATCTAATTTGCGACCAAAATCAACCAATTCTGTGAGCATCCTGATCACCAGTGTTTTGAACTGTGCATCTGAT
Organism: Phyllostomus hastatus; assembly: GCF_019186645.2. Classification (NCBI taxonomy): domain Eukaryota; kingdom Metazoa; phylum Chordata; class Mammalia; order Chiroptera; family Phyllostomidae; genus Phyllostomus; species Phyllostomus hastatus. Next base: position 4,979,551 of record NW_025333530.1, read on the forward strand.
AGGTTGGCTATCTCTTGATTGCTTAAAAGGATCAATTCTGGGGCTTTCATCTCTTCTTCTGTTTGAGCCATCTTTTTTTTTTTTTTTTGGTCTGGTCATGCCTGTTATATATGAGGGGCAGAGCCTCAGTTGTTCACCAGGGTGGGGCACCCCAGTTGCTGGGTTGTGATGCTGTATAGGGGGGTGGGGTCCAAGAGGGAACAGTGGTGCTTGCTCTGCTCTTCGTGGACTTCAGTCCATTCCGCTACTTCCCCCAAGCAAACTGGACCTTTCTGTTGCTGATTCCCATGTGGGTAGGCCTGTGCACCCCATGGGGATTTCCAGTGACCTCTCCCTGTGCCTCGACCTCCAGAGGTGTTAAATCATACAATCAGAAAAGAATGAAGAAATAAGAATTCAAAAAAATGAGGAGAGGCTTAGGAACCTCCAGGACTCCTTGAAATGTTCCAACAACCAAATTATAGGGGTACCAGAGGAGAAGAGAAAGAGCAACGAATTGAAAACTTATTTGAACAAATAATAAAAGAGAACTTCCCCAATCTGGCAAAGGAAATAGACTTTCAGGAAGTCCAGGAAGCTCAGAGAGTCCCAAAGAAGTTGGACCCAAGGAGGAACACACCAAGGCACATCATAATTACATTAGCCAAGGTAAAAATGAAGGAGAGAATCCTAGAAGCAGCAAGAGACAAGGAGACAGTAACCTACAAAGGAGTTCCCATCAGACTGTCAGCTGATTTCTCCAAAGAGACCTTACAGGCAAGAAGGGACTGGAAAGAAGTATTCCAAGTCATGAAAAGCAAGGACCTACATCCAAGATTGCTCTATCCAGCAAAGCTTTCATTTAGAATGGAAGGGCAGATAAAGTGCTTCTCAGATAAGGTCAAATTGAAGGAGTTCATCATCACCAAGTCCTTATTTTATGAAATGTTAAAGGGACTTATCTAAGAAAAAGAAGATAAAAAACATGTATAGTAAAATGACAGCAAACTCACAATTATTAACAACCACGCCTAAAACAAAAACAAAAACAAACTAAGCCAACAACTAGAACAGGAACAGAACCACAAAAATGGAGATCACATGGAAGGTCAGCAACAGGGGAGTGGAGGGAGGAGGAGAGAGGGGGAAAAGGTACAGAGAATAAGTAGCATGGTAGGTAGAAAATAGACAGGGGGAGGGCAAGAATAGTATGTGAAATGTAGAAAGTAAAGAACTTATAACACATGGACATGAACTAAAGGGGGGAAATGTGGATGGGAGAGGGTGTGCAGGGTGGAGGGGAATGAAGGGGGGTAATGGGACAACTGCAATAGCATAATCAAGAAAATATATTTTAAATAAATAAGTAAGTAAATAAATAAATAAATAAATAAATAAGGTGGTACATAAATACAATGAAAAATTAGCCATAAGAAAGAATGAAGTCTTAACTATTTTCAACAGCATGGATGGAACAGGAAGGTATTGTGCTAAGTGAAACAGGTTGGGTAGAGAAAGACAAATACCATATGATTGTACTTGTATGTGGAATCTAAAAAACAAAATAATCAAACAAGAAAGACAAAAGCAAGCTCATAAATGCAGAGAACAAATGGATGGTTGCCAGTGGGAAGAAGCTGTAGGAGCTGGCAGAAAAAAGTGAAGGGATTAATAAATGCAAATTGGCAGTTACAAAATTTGTTATGGGGATGTAAAGTACAGCTTTGGAAATATAGTCAATAATATTGTAATAACTATGCAAGGTGTCAGGTTGGTGAAAGACTTACCCAATCCATGGGGATTGCATTATAAGTTATTTAAATGTCTAACCATTATGCTTTATATCTAAAACTAATACAATATGGACTGTCAACTGTAATTAAATTTCTTTTGAATGTTAAAGATTTTACTACTAGAGTCATAAGAAATTTCCCTTCCTTAGCAGAGTAAGAGTAAATCAGAGAAACAATGAAGCATAGACAGAATGTCTACAATGCTGTCAATGTTGAAGGGGAAGAATAGCTTAAAAAATGTGATTATGATATCAAATCAAGATAGTTACAAATACCATAAGCCTATATGCTCTCACCTATAAGTGGAACCTGATGAACAAAACAAACAAACAAGCAAAATATAAACAGAGACATTGGAATAAAGAACAGACTGACACTAACCAGAGGAGAGGGGGGATAATTAGGGAAACAAGGGAAAGGGTCATCAAGGAATATGTATAAAGGACCCACAGACAATGCCAAAGGTGGGTAGGATTGAGTGTGGGATGTGGGAGTGGGTGGGACGGTGAGAAGGGGATGAGGGAAAATGGAGACAGCTGTACTTGAAAAACATTAAAAATAAAAATTTAAGAAAATGTTTAAAAAAGAAAGATATTTATTTTCCAGAGCTACATCAAAGTCATGTAACATCATTAAATGATTACAGCAAGTGCCAACATTTCAGATTGTATGATAGTGAAAGGAGGACTGATTCTGTCACTCAGTTTCCATGGATAAATTATTTCACTTCTGAATTTTCATATCCTTGCTGCTAAAATGTTCACAAGCCCTCACGGTATTATTATAAAAAAGAAAGTAAATTACATAAAGTATCTGTGCATCATACATATTTAATGATAATGGTTTCTTTTTCACCACACCTCTTTCATGACCTTGTTGTTTTTTTGGCTTATTATAGTGGGCAATGGGATAGACTGTCCAATTTTTAAACCACTGCCTCTCTGCCATGTAGCAACACTGTGGCTTTTAGAGATATGCTCTAGTTTCAGTGGTGTGGTATGGTTGGTCTGAGCTGTCCATGGCAATCCCCAATTGTTTGCCAGTGATTGATTCTAGAGTGAAAGCCAAACTTTCCTGGGCAACTCCCTTTTTATAACTGGAATTCAACCTGAGAATCAAGATGACCCATGGCACAGGGCATTCCTGAAAGCATTGTAGGGAATCAAAAGCTTAAACTCCACTCATAACACACCTGAAGCATTGCCTCCACTTTTCAACTTCTGGTTACATTAATAAATAAAATGTCATATTTCTTAAAGCCTATGTGGGTGGGGTTTCTGTTATAGTAAAACCACCCTAATTGATAAGCTCATATTGACTTATGACAAAAATATTGTTAGATCTTATTTATATGAAATAAACTATAGTTGATTTGGGAATATAGAATAATTATCTTAGGAGTTAGATGCCAATTACATACCATTTAATTTTAGTCAGGCTGTTTTGATTTATTGGGAGTTTTTTGTTTAGAACTCATATTAGCAATACCTCTTTACAAAGTCACAAGTTCCAAAAAAATCCTTATATGTGTATATGTGTATGGCCTTGCTTTTCCCAACACAAAATAATTCAGATCCTGTCCCCTCCTTTGTAGCAACTCCTCTCTCTCTATATCTATATCTATATCTATATCTATATCTATATCTATATCTATATCTATATGAGAAAAACTTCATATATATGAAGTATATATATATATATGAAGTTTTATATATACACATGTGTGTGTATGTGTATGAATCTCCCCCACTTCCTCTTGCCCCTCTCTATATCTCTTTGTCTTTGTCTCTAGGTCTCTGTCATTTCTTCCTCTCTTATCTCTTTGTCTCACTTTGTTTTTCCATCTCTTTGTCTCTTTGCCTCTATTTGTTTCTGTCTGTGTATTATCTTTCTTGGTCTCTTTTTTCCTGTTTTTGGTCTCTTGCCAGCACAGGGAAACTGCTTTTCTTGGCCAGAAGAAGTAATAATTGTTTGGAATAGTGAATGACTGATGTCTGTTTCTGACTGTTCTCTTTTCTTTTTTTTTTAATTCTTTTTAAAAAGATTTTATTTATTTATTTTTAGAGAAGGGAAGGGAGGGAGAAAGAGAGAGAGAGAAACATCAACATGTGGTTGCCTCTCACATGGCCCCTACTGGGGATGTGGCCTGCAACCCAGGCATGTGCCATGATTGGGAATTGAACCTGCGATGCTTTGGTTCATAGCCCACACTCAATCGACTGAGCTACGCCAGCCAGAACTGACTGTTCTCTTTTCTAACCCAAAGGCTTGTGGTAGAGATTATGTAGAATAACATATAAAGTGTCAGGTGTACAGCAGGCACTAAATTAAAAGCAATCACCATTCTTTCTTGAATTCTCTTCTTCCCCTAGATAGCCAAAAAAAAGGCCATGTTCTCTCCACACTTTGATTAATATGCCATTCTAACGTGGGATACATGACTGAGTATATTTGGTGTTTATTTCTCAGTTACTGTGAACTCTCTAGAGAGCTTTGCCGCACTCTTCTAAGGTACTTTTCACTTCTACTGATTAACATATTTTTTTCTTTTCTTGTGATGTGAAGTCCAGAAGAGAGAAGTGAAGTAGTAGATAGAATGTAACTTTGGAGCAAAATACTCATTTCTTTCCTCTGCCCAACTGGTTTGTGGAATGTTGCCACAAACATATTATTTCTTCTTTACTGTTATTTATCTTGTCCTCAAAATTCTCTCTACACCACGTATTTCCATATTTAGACTCTAGATTTTGTTAAAAGAATTTGTCATCTTGACTTAGAATCCTCTTTTCAAACCCATCTTTAAAATGTTTCTTTTAGGTACTGTACTCCCTCTCCTGATGAATTTTAGTCATGAGTTCCATCAAGTCAAATCTTGAGAATACTTAAAATACTTTAGTCATATTAAAATATCAACTATTTAATACATACAGTTGATTAGTCTATGCAGTGATATTAGGACAATTCACTTGTTTAATATATGTGTATCCTACCACATGCTAATGCTGGATGCTAGGGTCTCAATGGTGAATAAGATAAATCTATCCTCTTCATATTCACATAGTCTACTGTGCTGGGTTAAACAGTGTGCCCCCAAATTCATGTCTATCTTTAAACTGTAATGTGGTCATATTTGGAAATAGGGTATTTGCAGATATAATTAAGATGAAGTCATACTAGCTTAGGGTGGACCCTACATTTAATATGACAGATGTCTTTATTAGAAGAAGGAATATTGGACACACATACACACAAGGGAATGAAGTAAATGATGAATTAAGATAGAGAGAGGAGAAGGCCATGTGAAGTTAGAGGCAGAAAACTGGAGTTACATGTCTAGAAGCCAACGGATGCCAAAGTCTGTCAGCTACCACCAGAATCTAAGAGAGATGCATGGAACAGATTTTCCCTCAGAGACTCTGCTAGGAACCAACAATGATTTCACCTTGACTTCAGACTCCTAACCTCCAAAACTATGACGGAATATATAACTATCATTTTAAATCTACTCAGCTTGTGGTCATTTGTTTTGGTAACCCTAGGAAATTAATTACACACAGTGTTCTTTCTAAATTAATTTCTTACTAATTTCCATTTTTGTTTCTTTGTGGAGGAAGTCTGTATTCCACTAGTTTTTTTTTTTTTTTTTGCCTTTTATTGATTTTATTGGGGTGATACCGGTTAACAAAATTATACAGGTTTAAGGTGCACAATTTCACAGCGCATCATCTGTACACTGTATTGTGTTTTCACCACCCCAAGTCTCAGTCCATCACCATTTCTATGCCCATACCCTCCTGCACTCTATTCCACTAGTTTTCTTTCCATGGTCCCATTGTTTTGACATCCGAGTATTATCTAGGCACTTGTCTTCATCTCTCTAGGAAATTTATTTTAAGTGTTCATTATCATAATGAAAATTCATTTCTTCTTGTTTTCAGTGATACATGTCCCTTGCCTGCCGTCAATTATGGAATCATAAATCACAATCTGAAAACTTGTTCTTTTCAACTACAGTTTTTATATCTATCATCTCCAACCTAAAGTATGACTTTGAACAGGAAGATGAAACACACTCTATGCTTCTAGTCCTTTGGTAATGTACTCACTACATGTGGTCTTCTGGCAAATGTTATCCCATTTAGAATTTAATTCAGTTTGACTTATACCCTCTGTATCACTTTTGTCTTTATGAAGAAAATGCATGCACATTGAGTGTGGAAAATATTGTTTTCAAATTCTCTTTTTCCTGTTTTTTCCATCTCAGAATATTTATCACTGAAATGAGCACAACATCAGTACTTAATACCAACCCTGTAGCTAATTTGTTTGACACTTGCTTTTTCCCAGAGAACTTTTCAGGAGTAGATGGACATGCATTATTCAGAAGGCTGTAGGGAAAGCTCTGGCTGAGTCCTAATGATGTTCAAATTTGTGAGGATATAAGTCAATTCCCAGGTTTTGCCACTAAGAAATTTTGGATAATTCTTTCAGGAGGTTCCAGGCTATGACTTTTTTTTTTTCTGCTGAGTAGATTCAGGTTACTGGGGAATACCCATGATGGACTCAGGGATCTCTGGGATTCTCATAAGGTCAACATTAGTGCAAGCAATCATCATGGGGAAGATCTGTGAAAGTCTGGTTCTTGTGGTCACTCCCAGGAATAAATTCTGTTTAAATTGAGTGTCCATGTGCATGTGAAAGACTTGTCAGCACAGTTCTCCATTAGGAATAAAAAATTACTCATTTCTAGCTGGCTCTAACTGATACCCATTCCTCATATCAAATGATTTTATTATTACTTGATCAGATATTAGAGTTCAAAAATGAAGTTTCTTTGTGTTAAGCATTGGGAAAATTTGTAAATTATTATGAAGATATAGTCCCATTTCTGGGAGAAAATTCCCAATGGAAATATAGTCTTTGAGGCATAGATTGCCTAATTGAAATGTTCAACTTCTGAAAAATTAGGTTCAAATTTTAGAGAACATAATATGATTTTAGTCTTACCAAAAAATAAGACTAAACTTTAACTTTTAAGTATTAAAAATCCAAATACCACATGTTAGAATAAGCACAAAGATATTATCAAATTCTTGCTTTTTAAACACACATTTTGCTTGAAAGCTATTTCTAGGTAGTAAGAGAAACTAGTCAGAATACATACTACCAAATTAAAAATAATTATTGGTCTCAGGGACCCAATATATTTGTGTGCTATAATTTTTTAGTTATAACTTAGACTGTATTGTAAGGCTACACAATGACATAGAGGCAATATTAGTCAAGCTAATCATATACTGAATTTCTATCTCTGCAAAGAAGTTTACACCATTGTTGTGCTTATGCAGTTAATAATTATTAAGTGTTTTAGTCTATTTAGGCTATTGCAACAAAATATCATAGACTAGGTGGCTTGTGAACAGCAGAAATTTATTTCTCACAGTCCTAGAAGCTAGGAAGTATAAGATCAAGTCACCAACCAGCATGTCACAGCCATCACCTTCTCTCTGTGTCCTGACACGGTAGAAGAGACTAGGGAGCTCTGCAGGGTCACTCTTATAAGAACACTAATTCCATTCATGAAGTCTCCACTGTCATGGCCTTAACATCTTCTAAAAGCCCAATCTCCTAATGTCATCACTTTGGACATTAGAATTTCAACATAGTAAATTTCTGAGAGACACAAACATTCAGACCATATCAGAGTATGTTAGAAGTTTAAGCATTGTTATAGTTAATTCTGATGTTACAAAGATATGATTTGGGACTTCCTTTCATGGGTCTTACAATTAACCTAGTTAGAATGATAAAATAGTACAAATGTGGTGAATATTTGTCATTCTGTTGGCCTTCCTTCTTCAATTCCTCTTCACGGAACTTTTCACCTCATGAATCTTGGTGGAAGCTAGGACCTATCTCCCACTATAGAATCTGAGCATTTCAGATACACACTTTCCCAGTCAACCTCGCACTTAGCACATGACCACATCACCTAGTCTCTGCTCATCAGGTATCATCACTCTGACAGAAAAATTCAATGATGAAGTAAATTATCTGTTGTTTGTTCTTGTAATGTTGATACCCCAGGAAGCCATGTAGCTGGCAAGACCCAGCATCCATTCACAGTGACTGTGAAACCAGATGTGATCCCTGGAGGGATGGAAGTAGCTGTAGGGATGGATATATATATATATATTTTCCAGAACAGGCTTGTGTGTATATACCGTATTTTACAGACTATAATATACCGTATTTTTCAGACTATAAGACACACTTTCTCCACTCCAAATTTGGGAGGAACAATGGCTGTTAATGCTGCTGTTGAGTTCTGTTTACATTTACATTGGTGAAATATTATGTTATTTATGTTATTAAATATTTTACCACATTTTTTACTTCAAAATTTTTTTCCCTATTTATCTCCTCTAAAACCTAGGTGTGTCTTATGGTCCAAAAAATATGGTATATATACAAAGTGATATACATATTTTCCAGAACAGCCCTGTAGCCTGATTTTGAGCATTATTTCTGGTCACCTGCCCCTGACCTAATTCTTCTGTCTATCTGAAAATTCTATTAGCTGAGCTAACCAATTCTTCTAAAATAAAGTTTCTGCTTGAATAATACAGAATTAGTTTTTATTTCTTAATTAACATGTCTGAGTGGTGATTATATATATAATCATTTTGTGAAAGTACCATGATGTGGTGGATACCGGGCAGCAGTACCCATCCCTGCTGCGGATGCTCATCGAAACATGAGAAAAACATACACAGAACAACCATGGTTCTGTGGGGGAATAGAGGCAGCATGGCCACTCTCTCTAGTGGAGAGCATGCCCCGTCTCCATTCCCAAGCAGATTTTTATTGAGAAAACAGACTTAGTTTGTGAATTCACAGTCTGGCGGAAAAGATCAAAAGAAGTAGGTGACTTACAAAGGTGCAGACAGAACTCCTGCTGTGATTCTGGGCAGAGATTGGGGCTTTATCTAAACAGGGCTCAAAGGGTAGTTTTTATTTCCTGTCTGTGCCTTCAAATTCTAATCTAATAACATCCTCCAGCAAACAGATCTCACAGTATCTTGCATATTTTATGTCCCAGGCCTAATTACCCCAGGGGTCCACCGTTTCTGGTCTGGGCTTCACCGCCCCTGCTATTTCCTGCAGGCCTGAGTTAACAGAGAAGACAAAGGCAGCCAGGAGACTTGGATTTCTCACAAGGACTCAGGCTTTGACAAAGCTGAGGGGGCAGGGGTTGATGCCATCACCCCTTCTTATCCACAGCCCCGAGTCTCTTCCCTTAGGGCATTCCCATGTGATCGCGTCTATCTGAGATTCATTCTTTTTCTTAGAGAATTGTTACCCATCATTGACTGCCAATCATGCAAAAGGGAAGCCAGGCATTAGAACAGGCAGCATTCATGCCAGGGAAATAAGTTTTGTCTCCTTAGTGGCTCCTGGTCTGGAGGTCTTTCACTCAGCCTAAGTCATGGGGGGTTACAGCCCAAGACCAGGCAGGGCAGTCCCCAATACCATGAGAGTAGTAGAAGAATAAGATTACCTCTGGACTCTGGATGGGGTCCTTTTGATGGCCTATATACCTCTGACACTAAAGGGCATGTAGAGAATCCCTGGTTTCCCATCATGCTATCAACTCTGACAAGTTGACTGGACTAACAGCATGCTTGAGTAAAACAATAATTTTCTTCATTTATAGTCTGTTAATTGCTAAGTTCTATAAAATCTTGTGGGAGATATAAGTTATTCTAAAATACTTTCAGCCTAGATTTCTCTGAGGCATAGGAATTTAATATACTGATTACACTATAAACATACTTCATGGTACTTTTGCTCTATAATAGATTTGGTAAATAGCTAGATTAATGAAGAGAGTAAAATCACATAATTTAAGTTAAAAGGAATAAAAGCTATTCTGAGTCTGAATTAACTATGTTCTCTATTTGACCAGGTAAGTAGGGCAATTACTGATCTTCCATGTACCTTTTTTTTACAGTGCTTTGATCCAATAGAAAGTGGACTAAAGAGGTAGGTTGGGTGCTCTAAAGTTATTGGGGCCAGTCCACTATTCTTTAGTGGTCAAGAATGCCAAAATATAAATTTCTGTCAAGTGCTTTGTCATGCCCATTTACTGGCAGTCATCCAATCATAGTTTGGGTTCTGTAGTGCTGTCTTATAATATTGTTTATATATTATAAACATCTACTCCAGAGTGCAGCCTCATTAGCAGCTTGGAGGAAGGTGTGCAGAAAGCAACTGAATAAATGACATGCTCTCCTCCAGTTCCACATTCACCAGTTTCACTAGACTTTCTGAGGGTTTAGAAGTAGTCAAGTCATGTACTCAGGTTGGAGATTTTCCTATCTGTCTTACACACACTGATCAAAGGATATCAATTCAGCAGTTGTTTCAGAGCATTTGTTTTGTGTCCAGGCCAAAGACTAAGTACTCAAAGAGTTCTTTTCTGCATAAGTTTGAGCAAAGATCAGCTATTCCAAAGAGTTGTCTTAAACTACCTTGGAAGGCTGCTGGCCCTACTTATAGTCAATGATTCCCAAGTGCATTTGTTGAACAATATTTGTGAAACTCTGTCACCTTCCCTCCCACTCTCCTCTAAAATACCCTAACCTACACTGTACATTATGCAATGCTGAAAAATCATGGTCTGTTTAGTCAAGCATTGTTCTAGCTCAGTATTTGTGATGTATTCATTTGGTTTAATATTTTATGTTGTAGGTTTAAGGACCACTAAGGATAGATACTATATTTGTTTTATCTATTTTGGAACATGTCTATGCCCTGGACAGCTTTGGCCAAGGATGATCTATACCTTTTTTTTTTCAATTGTACTCTTTTGACATGGATCCAAAATAAGGGAACTAAATTTTTGGTAATCTTAAAAAGACATCATTATACTATGTATATTCATATGAGTGTGGTTCTATTTTATTTTTTATACTGTATAAAAATAGATGGAAGTAATAAAGGATGATTTGAGAGCATAATGTGTAGGTATAAGAGGTTAATGAGAGGTAAGTTTGACAAGTTGGATTGGTACTAGTTTAGAGAGGTCTTGCTCTTTACATAAAATAATGTAGATATCATTGCATAGGTGTAGGGAAGATGTTCAAAGTCTTTGAAGAAAGGGGTGGCATGACTGGATTCCTGCTTTGAGAAGATAAATCATGCATCCAAGTGCAAACTGGACTGGAGAAAGGCTAAGTGTGGATGGAGGTGGGAGGCTATGTGGCTTTACTGCTCTTGACACTGTTCCAAATTGTTGAACTGAGCAAACATGAGCTGGCCTTTCCAGCTAAGGGTCCTTGATATTATTTTGGGACTTAGAAATATTATCTAATTGCCTGAAAACTGAAACAAAAATAAATGTATTCATAGTTTCCATTTAACCATGGAAAGTTGGGTAGCTAAAGCTGATGAACGGAGAATCAAGTGCGGGAGAGCCAGAGAACATTACAGGGGATTGTACTGAACAGTGATTAGGCTTCTGTGGTATACATCTTGCATGTCTATTTCTATCTCTACCTCCACCTCCACAGGGCTTAAATATACGTTTAATATCTAGGGATTTACATAACCAAAGATTCATAGAAGCAAGAATTCACAAAGGAGGAAGTGCCAAAGGATGAACATTTACTGATGTGAACAATTGAAGAAAAGTGTCTAAACTTTTAAGGGGGAGGTTCTCATTTCTCAAGTTTGTGAGAATAACCTGAAGGAATAACCTGAATAAAGAGGCCTGGGTAAGTCAAATATGACAATGTTGACTTTTACCTGAGCCCTGTGCTCCTAAGAAACAGTGATGGTTAAAAGATCTCCCCTCCCTTCCTGCTCCCCCATTCTTTTGTGTATAGGAAAATGCTTTTTTTCTTTTTACTTTTATTTTTTTTGGTGAAGAATTTCCCTTCCTCAGATGACTTCAGTAATAGTCAATAGATGTTCTTTTTGTTTACCTAAGACAATGTCAGACACAGAAAAATTCCCATTCTTTGTCTCATAAGTGATTAGCAGAGCTCTTTGTACCCACTGGCCAACCTGAACAAAATATCTGTTACCTTGACTTGACCAAACTTTAGTTTGGCTTCTCTTCTTTCCCCAAACCCTTAACCTGACATCAGCCTGAGCCAGCATAGAAGCCCCTTTTTAATGTCCTGAGCATTAACTGATAACATCCTTGGTCAACTATCCCATCAGTCCGTTCCTTCATCCACTTACTCACGTTCATTTCTTCTAGCCTTATTCATTCCTGCTTATAAAATAAAAGCCATTTTCTGCCTGGTTTTTGAGACACTTGCAGATCTCATAGAGTGTTCTCTCTGTTGCAATAGTATGCCTATTGTAATAGTCCTTTACCTCCATCTTGCAATAGTCCTTTCAAGTAAAGTCTCTCTTTACTTAAGTCCAGCATTATTTTTTTCTCCTCACACGAGGACATTTTTTTCATTGCTTTTAAAGAGAGATACAGGGGGAGAGAGAAAGGGGAGAGAGAGAGAGAGAGAGGAGAGAGAGAGAGAGAGAGAGGAGAGAGGGAGAGAGGAGAGAGAGAGAGAGAGAGAGAGGAGAGAGAGAGAGAGAGAGAGAGGAGAGAGAGAGAGACGAAAGGAGAAACATTGATGTGAGGGAAAAACATTGATTGGCTGCCTTCCCATATACACCCTGACTTGGGATTGAACCTGCAACCTGAGTATGTGCCCTGACCAGGAATTAAACCTATGACCTTTCAGTCTATGGGATGAAACTCCAATCAACTGACCCACAGTAGCCAATGCCAGACTTATTTTTTATTTGACAAGTAGGACATGGAGAAAAAAGTTCCCAAAGAGCCTGGAAGAGCCTGGAAGGGGGCTACTACCAATCTTGTTCCCCTCCTTCCTGGAAATTCCAATAAAGAAGAAGAAGATACATTGTAATAACTGAGTTGGACAACCTGTTGTTATCATAGAATCATCTAACTAGAATGAAGCTTAGAGATGCCCCATGCATCAATTTTCTATTGTCATGTAACAAATCACTTAAAATTTAGTAGCATAAAACAGTAATCATTTATTCAGCTCAGGATTCTGCTGGTTTGTAACCTAGTTTGGACCCAGATTTTTATCTCTGTTAGACTGAGCTGGGATTACTTATGGGTCTGTGGTCAGCTGCCAGGTCAGCCGGGGACTGGCTGGTTTAGGAGGGCCTCAGTGAGATCCCTCATGCCTGCTCCCCATGATCTCTTACCTCTCAACAAGGTAGCCTGGGCTTGTTCACATGGTAAGGCTCTAAGAGATTGAATGAAAGTGTGCAGGGCTTACTGAGCCCTAGATTCAGAACTGGCATCATGTTGCTTCCAATGCATTCCCTGGACCAAGACAAGTCACAAGACTGGCTCACATTTAAGAGGTGGAAAAATAGATTTCATGGATTGAAATAATTATATCCTTTTCTGCAATCTACAATATCCCCCATGGTAAAATAGTTTGCCCAAATTCAGTTCACTAAGAGACAAAGCTGGAACTGAAAGAAATGGTATGTGTTTTAGTTCAGTACATTTTGCTGGTTGGTCACAGCTTTGTGGTCTCCAGATAACATTATTCTCATTAGGGATTCCTGATGTAGAACAAAAGGGAATATTATTGTTTTCAAAGGATTCACCATGGAAACTGCATGGGAGGAGAGAGAAACAGGTCTCTTCTATATGATTGTACAGGCTGTACCCTGCATAAGGGAGATGGGCTGTGAAGGAGAGCGGGAGCTGAAATGCAGTTGGTGCTCTGCCCACAAGCCATGTGCTCTTGAACAGGGTTTTACTCTTGGGGAAAGGATTTCCTTTAATACTTTCTATGAAGGCACTCTTCCTCAGCAAGACAGGGGCCCCTTGGGCCCCATTTTCTATCTTCTCAAATCTCTGTGAGCTGGGTTTAGCTTTGGACACACAGCTCCCAGTACTGCTAAGAAGCTGAATATGAAGGCAACTGTCCTAAGTTCTTCTCCCAAACTGGCCATTCTGAGTGGCAGCCATGATATTTTTGCATTTTGAAAACTGTTAATGAAAACTAGTGTAGATACTGAGAGATAACTGATGATAAAAAAGAGGTAAATCCAATTTTGAAAGTTTATGAAGGAATTTCAGGAACAGGAAGGGCCTCTTGAGTGTTTTTGGTTCATCCCACACTTGGCTTCCTATTCATCTTACCACTTTCCTCCAGCCCCTGTATCTCTCTAGAAATAGCATTCTGTAGGTGTTGTCAACCACATTGGTTATGTGCTTTGTCTCTGTCACCTCCCTAGCAACTCATTCCTTATGTTCACTGATTTCTGTGGGCTGTTGTACTTGAATTTCCTCTGTGCACATGGTTTCTAACCCTGTGAAATCTGATTTCTTTAGTTTTAAGTCTCTGAAGATAGGTTGAAGGAAATTGATGATAAAATAAAGCATTTGATGTTCCCTCAACTAGGGAGATCTTTAAAAAATTCTATAAGTGTTTTAAGACAATTGCTTCTGTGCTACCAAACTATTTTCTGTGCAATACTCATCCCATGACAACAGCATCTTGTATTTCACTGAGTTTGGGGGACATTCCACATTTGTGTCCCTCTCCTGGAAAGTCACATGCACATTAGTATGTTAGAGGAAGGTTCTCCAGAAATGAAGTATACTTAACACTTTTTAAATGCCCTTAAACTTATCTGCTCATGAAGACCTTTATTCTATTAAACTTACTAATATCTGGAAGATCTTGTGTTCTGTGCTGTACATTTTGGGAAATGCTGTTCTACCTGATATGACAACGCATAGAAGCATGAGGTTTAAATAGAAATTGAAAGTATTAAGGACCAAGTGGCTTGAGCTGTGACCACATCTCACTCCTTAACATCTTTGTGACTTGGAAGGGACCAGTTTTTCAACCCCTCATAACTTCAACTCTGTTTCACCTTCTTCATGAGGCCTTCCCTGATCCCCTTAGGCTTATGTGGCCTTTCATATTCCTGAAATTCTCTTGAGTCCACTGTGCTATTAATTTTGCCTTTGTCTTTTCCACAGAGGCTTGTCACACTCTGGATTTAATCCTGGCCCCCATCTGTGTGTGGGCTTTTGCAGAATTCTCCTAACTTGGACCTCTACCCCTGATGTGGAACTTCAATCCCCATCTTACTTCCAGGCCTACCTATACTCTGGCACTGAAGGAATTATTCTAAAAGTCAAATCTGAGTATTTAACTCTTACTTTAAAAAATATTTTTTTTCATGAAGTGAATTTTATTTAGATAGGAAAATAAACAAGGCTTCTTTCTTTGTAAAATAATACAAGACTTGTTTTCTATCACATTTTGAAAATAGCTACTTTTTTACAGAAATCCTTTTAACTATGTTAAATTATACATTTAAATATGTTTATACAAACACCAATATATGTAAAAATAAGCAAAATTTAAAAGTGCACTAAAATGTTAACAGTGGTAATATTTGAGTAACAAAGTCTTTAAGAATCTTTTACTAATCCTTATTGCCTATAAGCTAAAATTTAGTCTTTTTATTCTGGTCTACAAAGCATACACCAGTCTGGTCCCATTTAATTTACTTGCTTTATTTATTACTACTTCTGGCCAAACACCTGATATTCTAGCTACCCTAGATCTCTTATTGTTTCTTAAACATGGTAAACACTTTGTACACATGCTTATACTCTCTCTGCCTTTTCTACTTAGAAACACCTTATTGTCCTTCATGCTCAGTCCTGAATATCACTTCCATAAAGAACAAGATATCTTTTTTACATTCATATAGACTTTGTATATACCTATATCATAGCACTTAGTCACATTGCATTCTAGACATACATGGGTCTATATTTACAATATATTATGAGCTCTTTGATTGCAAGGTCTTTATCACAGGCTTTATGGTGTCTTAATGCATAGCAATGTCAACCATATAGAAGACATTCAGTAAATATATGTCATTAGATTGAAAATGAAACCCTTCCAACTAATGCTGAAAACTATCTTTATGATGATCTAGTCAAAGGGATGGCATATATATGGCTCCTTCCCTCCAACACTCTCCTCTTTCAAACTAATAGTAACCACTGCTAATAAAAAATGGCACTTTTCCCACTGAGTCCAAGTGTATTTTAGAATCCATATCATCACATCACTCTAGGAAGTCACTATTGATTGGCTAGAGTCAGCACTCAACTTGAAATTTATTTTCCATTCTTGATATATTTGAACTCTCTTAAAGCTGAGAAAAGTGACTTAATGAGTTTTCCAAGAGGATACATAGGAAATAAATATCAAACTCATGACTTGAATCAAGGTTTCTGGGTTTCTACTCTAGTGTTCTTCCCACTACCCCAAGATACCCACCTTTGTTAATTTTTACTTTATTCCTATATTTCCTGAGCTCTTCAATAAGTTCTAATTCTCCAAGGGACAGAACTAGGGAGTATGTGTTTTAGTGCATCTTGTGTAGTATTGCATATTGTAGGAGCTCAATGTATAGTTGCATGAATGCTGAATGGACAGATGTGCTTTTACTATGTTTCTCAGTTCTGCTGTTCCATTTTGCAGCATTGACTTTGGCATCACAATGACTCTTCACTTATGAAATTGCCAGACGTGTTGTGATCACTTCATTTGCCATCAAGATTTCACCAAGTGCCCCCACCCCAAACTAGGCAGGCTGTAGTAACACCTTAGTCATCATAGCAGGAAAAGAAAACACATTTGTAAATCATGCAGCACCTCAAGAAAATCCAACCTTCTCTTCCCAGATGGGACTTGTGAACATACATTTAAACAGAACAAAAAAATCTTTACCTCTTTTTTTTCTCTTCTCATATTTAGAATCAATGATGGATTTTATTTTTCCTACATCAGCTGCTTACATATAGTGGCAAATCAGGAGAATACTGGGAAATGTGATTATCTGAGGGGCACTAATATGACTTTCTGTTTCAAGACATATCCTCTTCACTGGCCCTGACTTTGATATACCAATATGCCAGAAATTCCCACTATTGGAGTCATCCTTTTAAGCCAATGAATTATATTTCCAGAAGGTAATTGCTAAAAATACCCCAAATGTTTGTGAACATTTTAGTGTGAAATATTTGAACCAGCTAATTATCCATAAAAGAATAAGAGTACAGAGCCTTAGGTAGACAAGTTGTTTCAGTTTTTCAAGAATTGTTGTTCAAGAACTAGAAAGCAGGGAAGGCTAAAGCCTGGTTGTTTCCTGGGAATGGAGGTTCTAAATACTCAAGAGATAGCACGTGGACCCTGTAATGGTCAAATGGGGGAGCCTTAACAGAGATGAAAAGATGGAGAAAACTATAAAAGCAAGCTATGTGTCCAATTTAGCTAATGGATTGGATGACTATATGGCCAAAAATTTGGAGAGTCATGCCATTCTTTGGGCGATATGATACTTTAAAAAATGATTTGTTTTTTTGTTGTTTGTTTGGATTTATCCTGCATCTTCTACCTCTAACTTAGTTTGGCCACCATGTCTCCCACCTGAAATATTACAGGTGCTATTAACTGGTTTGCTTCCTTCTGGAACCCCCAGATCAATTCATTCTCCACATCCTCTCTAGGTTTATCTTTCTAAATTACAGACATGATCAACATTTACTTTGTTGTCTTGGTCATTCTGTTCCCTCTGACTGGTAGGTTTCCTTCTCTTTTCTGCTTTGCCCACTGCTAGTAAATAAATATGCCAGGCCCAATGCAAATGTTACTTTTTCATTGAAGAGTCCCATATGAACCAGACAATTAAATACTTTCTTATTTATGTTCTCTTATATTTTCTGGTAGTGATTTTGTGGCATCACCATTTGGCATTCTTTTCAGTTGTCTACCAATTTGTTTTCCCTGCCCAAGTCCCAAACTCCTCTTTCCTATTTATTTACTTTTGGATGCCTAGCACTTAGTGCAATGCCTGACACTTAGTGTGACCTCATTAAGTGTTTTTGGAATTGAATTGAAACCAGGGCTTTTGACAATCCATTAAACAGAACAAATTTCCTATTAAAAAGTAAAGAATTCTTCATTTTGTGCATTCTCAAAAAGTAGAAGTTTGTATAATACAAACTTCTTTCAATGTATAATACATTCATGTATCTTGTTTGGGCATTTAAATGTGTCTTTTTCTGTTGGCTAGAAGAAAATTGAATTAAAAAGTAACCTCTGTTTTCACGGAATTCTTTCTGTCTTGCCCTTTCTCTTTAGATGACTTTGACTTACTTTTATGAAGATTGTTACTCCCCTTCTTTCTGAAGAGTTATATTTAGTTGATTTATTTTCCCTCCCCTTCTTCTTTCACCTTCTCTCATTCCCCTTCCCATCCACCAATGTTGTTGCTGTCATCAGTCATCATTATCATCATTATTCCCCACTGCCCTTATTCCATGTGACAGATGTTTTACAAATATCATCTCACACTTGGTCCTCACAGTGTTTCGCTTTTTTTATTTTTTATTTTTTAAGATGAAGAAACTGTCATTCAGGGAGGTTTAGGGACTTGCTCAGTGTCATAGATCTGGGATTTGATGCTAGAGGTTTCTCTCTCTCTCTCTCTCTCTCTCTCTCTCTCTCTCTCTCTCTCTCTCTCTCTCTCCCTTCTCTATTATTCAAAAGAAGACGGTATTTTTAATTCTGCCTCTCTACTCCTAGAAAGTGAATTTCTTTTGTTGTTTAATACATGTGCATGTTTTGGGAAGTTTTTCACATGGTTCAACAGCCCCTTTCCAACTCAAACTCAAGTAAAGGGTCTGGATATACCTCATTGTTGTAGGGAAAACTCTGTGCTCTTACACAGACATATATAAATAGCCCATTATCATCCCTAGATCCACATCAAGGGCCTATTCACTGTTAACTGTGTGGGTGGCTCTTTCTGAGACAGATTTTCCTCTTCCTTCACTGGTTTGTTCTTCCTGGTCCCTTATTTTAGATCCAAATGTTTTCTCCTGGAAAATATTACATTTTACTGTAGTCTAGTTTCTCTAGTGCAATAGCAAATGGAGTATTTTTTATGAACAATTAGGTTCTTAAAAAATTATTTTATATCCCTAAGAAAGCTAATTCTTAAACCTGAATAGATCATCAGAAACCCTTATCCAGGATTGGACACACATAATATATATGGATTGCAGATGATTATTTAACAGGAAAAGGAAGAAGCAACTCAAATCAAGCTAGACTGTTTTCCTTCTAACTTGTCAAATTCTTAAGTATGGGCTGAGGGCTAACTTAGGCTAGGATGTGGCCACTTTGAGGCCAATTCTGTTTATAGATAATCTTATCAATCAATGGGTGCTAGCACTGAGAAACAGGGCTCCCTGTCCTCTCAGTGTGTACCCATTGTAAATGGTGTGATGGCTGAAGCATCTTCTCTACTACGTGTTGTCCCCCATGACCTCATTGCCTACAAACTTCAATGTTCACCCAAAGGGCACTGCTGTCAAGCCACTATTTTACTGCATTTTTTCCAGGGTTGGGCACTGCCTGTCTCAAGAGACATCCCTGGGGCCAGCACTCTTTTCTTCAGAACTACCATCTGCCCCTGGGAATAATTCTATCAACCACATTTTCTGATTTGCTTCATTATGTCTCAACATCTCTTACACAGTGCATGATTTTTATGGAGTTGGTGTTTCTTATGGAGGAGATTGGAAAAGAAGGAGGGGGTATATAAAAATAATGAGATTGAGCTTTGCTTAAAGATGTTCTGAATCACCCACTTATAAATTGACTGGTTAGAGAGGCAGCTTTCAAAATTGGCTAAGGAACTAGGAGGAAAAGAAGTAAAAATAATTCACACTTAGCAGATATATATTTAAATAACAATTTCAAAGAGAAGCAGATGAATAAACCTAGATAAACAATGAAAAACCAGCAAATGAAAATAAGAGATCACAATTGGACCACACAGCTGACATATGAATAGTGAATCCTAACAGGGAAAAGTCACAGATGAGACAGCCCAGAGGTTATCTGGAAAGCTGGGGCCTAACAGCCCTAAGGTCTCAATGTCCCTGCTTGAGAAAAACTCTGGGACCAGGGCAACATGAAATTTCCTCTGCCTCAGCATGAAAGGAAAATAAATATATCTGCTCTGTGATGCTAACACCCTTCTCAGCTTGGGTCTGACTCCTTTCTGGCCCCTGACTGAACTTCAGACCCTTCTCCTATGGCTTGCTTATGGAAGAGCTGTACTCTTTTTCTTTCGTTAATTAACATACACTTAATGGCCAGGAACTATGCTAGTTGCATGCAAATACTGATTTACACTTGTACAATGATTTATAGATTACTGGGTATGTTTCCATACAAGTATTCCAACAAGCTGGAATACAAACAGGTTGTAAAGTTTTCACTTTATAGATGGGTTAGACATAGGGAAACTCAGGAAAGTAAATGACTTTATCAAGATTTCACAATTTTTGAGTGGAAAATCTGGCATCAAACACCTTTTGTGCATTATACCAAAACACAGTAGTAGTTGCTGAGACCCCAAAGATAAATAAGATGTGATCTCTGCCCTTGAGAAGATTAGAAACCAGGAAGGGAGGAAAAAGAATAAAGACTTCAGTATGGATGATGCAAGGAAGAAACTAAGTATGATAAGAGAGGTACTGATAAGAGGAGTGTAATTGAGTGGGGTTGATAAGAATTTAAGGAATCTTTCCTTCCAATGTCATGTGAATTATAGCTGAGGATTGTTGAAGCCAAAAAGCAGACTCTCAGATCCAAAAGATTATGTCACAGAATGTGGGCACTTAGGTAGAGGTGACTGGCAGCTGGGAAAAGATACTTTGGGGGAGGAAATCCTGCTGATGACTCTTCATTTGTACAATGTAGAGAATTTTCTGTTGTTAAATCTGACCAGTTGGCCTATTATTTAGAGGCAAGTGGCTAAGGATAGATTCTTCAGTGAGTGAATTGAAACACTATCATTAGAGGGTTCAGACTGTGGAAGCGTTTTTTGCCCCAAGGCCCTACTCTGAAATTTCTTGGGTCCTGGCCTGTACTCACCACATATGTGACAAAATTCAGCCAGTTGGTTACAAAGCCAACCCTGTGCAGTACCTCCTATAAGCCTCTTCTTCTAATCCTCATTCCCATTGTTTCTGTCTGAGCAGGGTCTCATTTTTCATCTCAGCTAACTATTACAGTGACCTCCTACATCTTCTCTTCAGTCTATACCCTACACTGCTACACAGTGACCAGTCTAACTCATAGCCTTCATTTATAGCACTGCTGGTTTAAAAAAACATTGGATGATTCCCCTTGGATAAGAGAAAAATATCCGTGGCATTGTTATCATAGACAGCTAGATATTAATAAAAGGTGGAAGCAAAGGGAATCGGACATTGTTAAACATAATCAACTGGGGAGTGTAAGCCTGTTTACTTCATTGGGAAACTATAGCATTTACAGATTTATTCACACACTCCAGGGAACTGCTGCCAAGGAGATTTAATCCAGAGTGGACAGGAAATCTTCCCAGCAGCACTGCCCACTCTGGTACATGATTGATTATTGTGGAGAGCAGGGAGAGGAAAGCTCATGTACAATAGAAGTCTAACCTGGGAAAGGGATCAATTGCCTAGCGGGTGGACCCATCAGAAGCTCACAAAAGCTTGGGAAGTTGACTGGTTATTTTAAAAAAGTGCCTGGGCCATCCCAAGCCTGATATTATATAATACAGTTTGACAAAGAAGTTCTCTGTCTCTCTTTGGGAACATGTGCTTGCCCTGTTTATTCAAGCATTCTCTCTGTAGTGACTATGTCTGTCTAGCAGCTGGGCTGGTTACACACAGGCTGCAGGAAGGAGGCTGGATACAGCAGTCCAGTCAGAAACAGTGCTAAGCTACCTGGATGGAGACTGAGACCACTTTTCAGCTGCCTGCAGGCTCCAAAGGACTAAGCTTTAATATGAAGCAGAAACTCTGGGCACTTGCCTCTGTTTTGGCTTTGCTAAAGGCACAGTTGAACTTTTCCTGTGGTGGGACAGACAGAGATGGGACACTAGGGCAGCATTCTATTTCTACCCAAATAAATCTTGCCACACCACAATCTCCCATGCATTGGCCTGTGAAATGCTTTTCTCAGGATCCTGTGAAGGAGCCCCACTTCCACCCACAACAGAATGATACTGAAGGCTAGGGTGGCCAGGCATCTCAGTTTGCCTAAGAGTCCTGATTTACACCTGTTGTCTCTTCAGCATAGACCTCCCTTTCACTCTCAAATATATCTTGGTTTGGATCCTGCCTTACTCTAGGGCCTCAACCATCTGTTATCTGCCTACCTTTCCAGACTCATAATCTATCCACCTCTTTCTGCTCTAGTACCAGTTCTATAAGTATAGCCCTCTTAGTCATCCCCAGCCAGGACCTACACTTCTGCAACTTTACACTTTTACACTGAATTGGCTTTTTTTCCTCCACACTTTCTCATTTTTCAAACCTAGTTCAGATGCCACCTTCTCCTTCATGTTAACTCAATTCATTCCAGAAGTAATTGCTTTATCCTTCTGGACCCAGAATAGTTCTTTGATCTCTATCATAGCTATTGGGTCTCTCCACTATTTCTCATAATTGTTGTCTATGGATCAGACTCTCACTAGAGTGTGAATTCTTTAAAGACAAGGACTGTGTTCACTGCCTTCCCATTAGTGGCTTCCTGGACTAGTATTTTGTTCATAAATGAGGTTCAAGAATGTTGATGTGACTTAGTTCAGTAAATCGGGGAGTTAATTCATGGTTTCTCAGTTTTGATAGAGTTGTTCTCTTTCAACAATTAGATTTCCTGGGGCCTCTGTGACCCTCTGAACTTTGCCAGAGAGGCCTCATATGACTTCTTATATAACCAGGTCATAGGTTTCAACCACAGACACATTATCCTTCACCAGATATTCATTGCATAATTAATAACCACTATCCCTTTCCGTCTACTTTGTTTATTGAATACTTGTGTCCTATTTTGAGTAAACTAATATAAGTCAACCAGGGTCAATAAGGAGTAGGTGTTTGCTTTGTGTAAGGTTTCTTCATAGGATTGCTTTTGATAATCAATTCATGTTATGTTCTTCATCATTTTATTTTTAAAATAGTTTAAAGAATGCATTTATTAAATAAAGGCAGACCCTGTATTTTGAAGACTGATGGATTTTTGTCTTGATATTGGTTATCCTTTCTTAGTTTCTTGATTGTTTTGAGGTAAGTCCACTTACCTTTGACCATTGTAGGTTTCTGACCATTATTTCTTTACTTTTATTCAGACTAATTAAGACTTTAGCCATAATTATCCCTGGAAGATCACCTCACCAGGTAAACATTTGTCATTCTTTTAGGCCAACCAGCACTTTTGAGCATTCTTCTATGTTTGAGAAATGTACTATCTTATAAATCATGTTCTTCCATTATAGAAGACAAAATCATTTTTTTACCTTTCCTATAGTCAGGGTTTAGGCATGTGTATTTGGTATTTGCAAGTTGGGGTTGAGGGTACCCTCACCAAACTGCAAATTGGAAGTTAGTGCTACAAATCAAAAGGTATCTGGGCAAAAAACCAACATGGCAAGAATGGTGGCAGTTATATCTGATTTTCTGAAGCAACAAAACCTGTCCCCAGCCTTGGCCATGTGGAGCATGTAGCTATGAGGCCTCAGTCTAGCAGTGGAAGCAGTGATATTTCCAATTGAAGGAGCATTGTGGTATGATGTTACCATGAAAACCTGGTTGCATAAACCTTTATTATGCTTCTCTGGCCCTTCAAGAAATTCTGTGAATGACCTAATTCTTTAGTATTCTTAATGAGTTATTTTCTATTTAAACTAGCTGGGGTCAGTTTGTATTATTTGCAACTAAGAAAATCCTGCTGGAAATAGAATTTGTGCTATGGTTGGTGCTAGTTCACAATGTTGATTCCATCTCTGGAAGTGGTCTGTTGTGACAGAAGGGCTGGTGAGCCAGGAATCCTGCTGTGGCTTATGTCTCTAAAATGTAGCTAGTTCTTGTGTTGTTCTGTCCCAGAGACTTAAACTTTAACTCCCCTATCTGTTGACATTTCTTCATTTCTACTGCAATCACCCAAGGCCAGGCTGTCATCACTCTCTCCTGGACTGCTGCTCCAGTCTCCACACCTCCCTCTCTGGATGCAGTCTGGGCCTTCTGGAATCCATCCTCCCTGCTGAAACCAGAGGGAGCTTTCTCAAGCATGCCTTTGATTCTGGTGTTTCACTTCATGGACCCCTGTAAATGGTTCTCTAATACTCTTCAGATAAAATATGAAGTACCGGATAATGGTTTTTAAGACTTTAATGTTACAGTTTGGTTTACCTTTCAAAGCTGATATCTCACTTCTCTGTTCCTCTTACTTTATGTTCTAAATATACTGGACTCTATCAGTTCCTTGAGCATAATCCTAACTGCTGCAACACTGTTCCTTCTGTTTAAACACTATTCCTCTCCTTATTCAGTGATTTTTGTTTGGCTCACTCTTTATAATAGGCAGGGTATCACTGACTGCTGTAAAAGATAAATTCAAAATTCTCAGAGACATAAAACAATGGGAGTGTATTCCTCATTTACATCAGAGATCAATGTTGGCATTCCTAATTGATGACCTTCATGGCCATCCAGGAATCCAGGCTCCTGTCCCCATGACTTCATTGTCTACTAGGCCCTTGGAAGTTTCCTCATTTAGTGAAGCATGGGAAAAGAGAGAGGATGAAGGATCTCTGAACCAGGCCTGAAAGTGCTGTGTTTCATGGTCACTCCTATATATAAGGGTGACAGGAAATGTATGTAGTCTATTAGTGAACCCCATAGGAAACAGAAATGAATATCCCTGTCACAGAACTCATTCATTTTCAAGGCTTGCTCTGTGACTGCCTTTGAGAAGACTTCTTTGATTCTCTACTCCCAGGTCTGTTCTGGTACTCCTTTGGGTGCTTTCAAACTATCATGTTTTCTAAGAGAGACATTAGAGCATAGGAGCTAAAAATGCAGGTTCTAGAACCAGACTTACATGGGTTTTTATCTCAGCTTTACTATTGTTTGCTATTGGATTTGAGCAAATTACTTAATTATCCATCCTTTGGGCCTAATTACCTTTTCTATAAAACTAAGGTGTCAGTAGCACTTACTTCAAAGTGATGAGAATTAAATGAGATGATGTATGTAATTAGCACCCTGCTGCATATATAGTAAATGTTTGCTGAATATTAGTTTTGCTGAACAACAAGTGAGGTCCTGTGCCCACTGCTACCCTAGGCAAAATTCTGGAGGCAGAGGTTTGGTAAAAAAGGAAAGGAGCCTTTATTCAAAAGCTACACAATTTTGGAATAACAGCTTTCCCCTGTATTAGTCATTCAAGCCTATTAACTAAGGCTAAAATTTTTAACTCTTGAGTTCCCCTATCATTTATTTCCCTTTCTATTTTTAATTACCTTTTTCTATAAGATTATTTTACAAAATGAAATAACGTAAGATATAAAAGCTACACAATTTTGAAAGAATGGCAGGCCTCTGCATCACAGCCATTTCCTTCTAGAACATCCAAAGAATGATAACCCTCTACACTCTGCCAGGCCAGACCAATCCTAGGAAGCATCTGGAGTTCTTTCTCCCATTTAAAATACTGTCCTTTGGGAAATTCAGGCAGTTATAGCACAACCATCCAGGCATCCTCAAGAAAGAGAAAAAGCCAGTTTCTGTCTTCCTTCTTTTTATATCTCTAGTCCATAATTCCATGTATACTGGAGGTGTTTAGCTCCTCAGCCACTCCAAGCCTAGACTTCCCATTGTATCAGGCATCCTCCTCCTATATCCCCTTTTTACTCCTCCCCAGTGATCTCATCAGATCTCTCTTTATCATTAGTTACTTATAATTTCTCTTTGTTTGTCCATCATGACACATAAGAATCTACAAAGAGCATGCTTGTTTGCATGGCTTGTTCAGTGGTATTTTAATACTTGTTCACACCAGTTCACAAGAGCCAATTCTGTATCTCTTTCAATTTCACTTTCAGTGACCTCACATTGGTAGATTGAAATAGACCAGTGTGTATTTATACCATAGACATAGGAAACACTACAAAATATTGTTTATTTTAAAAATTATTTTAATATTTATCTTTCAGTTATAATTGACATATCATTAGTTTTAGGTTTACAACATAGTGATTAGATATCTATATGCTTTATGAAGTGATCACACCAATAAGTCTGGTATCCATTTGGCACCATACATAGTTATAACAATATAATTAACTATATTCTTTGTTCTGTATCCTACATCCCTGTGGCTATTTTTATAACTGGCAATTTGTACTTCTTTATCTCTTTTTACTTTACCACCCTTCTAAACCCCCTCCCACCTGGGAACCATCAGCTTGTTTACTGTATCTATGAGTTTGTCTCTGTTTCATTTCTTTGTTTTTTAGATTTCACATATAAATGAAGTCATATCATATTTGTCTTCTTTTATCTGACTTATTTCACTTAGCATAATACCCTTAGGTCCATCCATGTTGTCCCAAATGGCAAGATTTTACTCTTTATTGCTGAGTAATATTCTATTGCATATATGCAGCACTTTTTAATTTATTTATTTATTGATGGACACTTAGGTTGCTTTCATATCTTAGTTATTTTAAATAACATTTCAATGAATATAGGGGTAGATATTTCTTTTTTAATTAGTGGTTTGAATTTCTTTGGATAAATACCCAGAAATGGAATTGCTGGGTCCTATGTTAGGTCTATTTTTAAATTTCTGAGCAAACTCCAGGCTGTTTTCCATACTGGCTGCACTGTTTGTTGTTTTTTTTTTTAACCTACACACAACAACTTCTGCTTCAGCTTGCTCCTTTACCTGCTTCTATGGGGGAAGTTCTGTGAAGGAAAAGCTTAGCACAGCACCTTACATGTAGTGAGTACTCAATAACTGTATTTTGAGAGTCTGGTTGAAAGTGTTAGAGGTACATAAACTGGAGAACCATAGACAAGGTAGAGCAAAGTAGTTTATGTTCCAAGGGCCCTGAGTAACAGGACATTGAAGAATTGCTTGGTCTCCAAAGACCTGTAGTCTTTGTAATACAAAACTAGTATTACAGGAAATGTTAAAAGGTCTTCTTTTTTAAAAATTTTATTTTAATTGTTGTTGCAGTAAAATTTTCTGTCTTTTACTCCCATCCCAACCACCCACCCAGCCCTCCCCTCTTCCCTCCCATTTCCACCCACCCCTAGTTTTTATCCATGTGTCCTTTATACTTGTTCCTGTAAACCCTTCCCCCTTTCCCCTGAAATTCCCCTGAAATTCCCTCTCCTCTCCCCTCTGAACTCTGTCAGTCTGTTCTTTATTTCAGTATCTTTGGTTATATTTTGCTTGTTTCTTTGTTTTGTTGTTTAGGTTCCTGTTAAAGGTGAGATCATGTGGTATTTGTCTTTCACCACCTGGCTTATTTCACTTAGCATAATGCTTTCCAGTTCCATCCATGCTGTTGCAAAGGGTAGGGGCTCCTTCTTTCTTTCTGCTGCATAGAATTCCATTGTGTAAATGTACCATGGTTTTTGATCCATTCATTTCCTGATGGGCATCTAGGTTGCTTCCAGCACTTGGCTATTGTAAATTGTACTGCTATGAACATTGGGGTGCATACGTTCTTTTGGAATGGTGTTTTAGGGTTTTTAGGATATAATCCTAGCAGTGGAATTGCTGGGTAAAAAGGCAGATCCATTTTTAGTTTTCTGAGAAAATTCCATACTGTTTCCCATAGTGGTTGTACCAGTCTGCAATCCCACCAACAGTATACTAGCGTCCCCTTTTCACCACAACCTCTCCAACACTTGCTGTTTGTTGCTTTGTTTATGATGGCCATTCTGACTGGTGTAAGGTGGTATATCATTGTGGTTTTAATTTGCATCTCTCTGATAGCTAGCGATATTGAGCATCTTTTCATGTGTCTCTGGATCCTCTGTATGTCCTCCTTGGAGAAGTGTCTGTTCAAGTCCTTTGCCCATTTTTTAATTGGGTTGCTTGTGTTCTTAGAGCGGTGTCATGTAAGTTCTTTATACATTTTGGAGATTAAACTAAAGGGTCTTCTTTAAGAAGAAGAAAAAAGGTAAAAATATGAACAATAAAATGGCAATAAACACATGCCTATCAACAATTACTTTAAATGCAAATGCGTTAAATGCTCCAATCAAAAGACATACCATGACTTAATGGATAATAAAAGAAGACCCTTACATATGCTATCTACAAGAGACTCACTTCACACTGAAAGACACACACAGACTAAAAATAAATTGAAAAAGATATTTCATGGAAATGGGAAAAGCAAAAAAGCTGGGGTAGTAGTAATTATACCAGATAAAATAGACTGTAAAACAAAGGCTATGTTACAAGAAACAAAGAAGGACTCAGCAATTTTACTTCTGAGTATTTATGCAAAGAAACCAAAAACACTGAACAAAAAAGACATATATATCCATATGTTTATTACATTATTTACAGTAGCTAAGATATGGAAGCAACCCAAGTATCCACCAACAGATGAGTGAAGAAGTAGTGCACACACATACAATGGAATATGACTCAGCCATAAAAAAATGACATCTCGCCATCTTTAAACAATATGAATTGACCTAGAAAGTATTGTGCTGAGTGAAGTTAGAAAGAGAAAGGCAAATGCCAAATGATTTCATTTGTATGTGAAATCAAAAATCAAAATAAATGAACAAGCAGAACAGAAACAGACTCATAGGTACAGAGAACATTTTGACATTTGGCAAATGAGGGGGGGATTGAGGACATAGGTGAAAAAGATGGAGGGAATTTGAAGTACAAGTGGGTTGTTACTGAATAGTCATGGGGATATAAAGTACAGCATAAGAAATATAGACAATAATATTGTAATAACTATGTATGCTGTCATATGGGTGCTAGATTTATCAGGTGATCACTTAATAAGTTATGTAATGTCTAATCACTGGAATATACATCTGAAATTAATATTGTATGTCAACTGTAACTGAAAAAAAATAAACTAAAAAATATACCCCTTTATTTCTATGTGCTTGTGGTCGTGTATAGCTCCTCACATGCTTATGTGTATGTGTTTATATATGTGAAAGGTACATCAAATTATATGTCAACAAAATTCCTTTTGCATATTTGTCATGTTTTTCATTTTCTGTATCTTATGATGCTTTGACATTTTGGGGAAACTTACAGACCAGGGCTGAGATGGTCCCTCCCTGGGCTAGCTAATTCCTAAAGATAGTAAACAACATAGAAGCAAAGATATTAATTTGCAAGCCAAGTACTCTCTCTACTAACTCTCACAAACCAAGACAGTATTCCCCCTGCCCTAATTCATCCCAGGACAAGGTACCAGACAGCTTGACACAGCCCCTAGGCCCCTAAATTTATCAGACTTATGCAAACTAACCAACCTTAAAATTATTTTCTGTGCTGCCTTTACTTTTCTCTGCAAATCCCAGTAAAGGCTTAGGCCTAGTTATTTCTCTTGCTCCTAGTAGGTGCCTCCTGACTAAATTTGATGCTTCCTCTGTGGGTCTGCTTGGCATGACATTTCTCCTTCTCCTGGAAAATAGGAGTAATATATTCTTTTTTCAATGGTATTGGTCTTTCCATGTCTTCACTAGTGATCTCCATAAATTAAAACCTTGTAGGTATAAATGTAGTATCTGGGTGGAAAGAACTCAGATTAATTTTATTTTCTTTTTTATTCTTTTCTATATTTTATGTGTGTGAGCATTTAAAAAATACATATATCATCCTGTTTTGTTTTGTTTTCTCTTATGGTTTTGATTATTTTTAAGGACTATCTGAGAACACCTGGTGTTTTGGGGAAACTTATTCTGTTTTCTTTTGAGTTTTCTGGATCACTTGTGGAAGATTATTTTCTTGTCTGTTCATGAGTCTGTTAGCTGGATCCTATCTGAGGGAATCTTATGTGGCTTCCTGGAATTGTTTTCCCAAGGAGTTATCCATTCTAACCCAATGTTGAAGGTAGCTACTCTTTCTCAGTTTGAAGCATTTCTGACTATGCAGGTGGTATTTATGTTCAATCACCAATGTAGTATGAGGGCAAGCCATTGTTGCAAATTTTTTCAGAATTTAAAAATTTTCCTTTAGAGCACAAGTAGCAACAGACAAATTTCCTGTATTCTTCCAGAACTTGTCATAAGATCATTTTTGTTTTCTAGCCCACACTTTTAGCTTAAATTTTCCTTTTCATCTCTTTAATCTTCATCCAGATCTTCATCTTCCTCATTTTCTATTTCCCTGTAATTGTGACCTTCCTCACTTTGACCTTCTCTTCATTTATATGAGGGTCTAAATCCAACTCTCTACCTTGCTTGAGCCCAGGAACTCATCCACCATTTCATTTAGACATTAAATCTCAAGTTTGTTAGTTCCTAAGCATGGCATAATGCCAATGGCCCATCATCTCTGCCACAATAACTGTGGCCACATTAACTTGCAAACTAATCACTCTATTCTCTCTAGTTTTTAGTTTCATCTGTGTTTTTCTGGCTCCTGAGGATTTCCCTTACTTTCCTGAGAACTTAACTTCCTATTTAAAAGAACTATATTTCATTAAGCTGTGCTATGTATTCTGCAATAGGAGTTCCACATTTTATTCTGGAAATGTAATACTTATACAAATATGGAGAAAAACAATAAACTACCTCATTTTGGAAAACAAAAATTATTCACCTACCATAAAAAATTGGAGACAAGACTTTATTATGGCTTGAAATCCCATGTTCTTTTATACTGTGACTACTAACCCACAGTATCTTATAAAAAAAACACAGTAAAGCAGAGAGGCAATGAGCACCAGAGAAGGCAAAAGGCTTAGATTCTTTTCAATAAATTTACCACATGATCTTGAACAGATTTATTACTTCTCAGATCCTTCATTTCATTACTGGCACAACGGGAATAATATCTCCCCCATTTACTGCCAATATCGCCATTAGGATATCCATAAATGAAAGGCTAAAAGTTCTTATAAAATGTTAATAAAGAAAGAAAAGCTGTCTAATTAAAAGATGTCTTGTGAAGGTAGAGATAATGTTACAAGACACATTAAACCTTAAAATTTTGGTTCAAGTTCACTTTTTATTTTCCATTTATCCTCATTATTAAGATTTCCAATCTTTATATGGTCTTTCTAACCCTTCATAGTATCCTCTGAACATCAGTTTTCTATCAATTATTCAAACATTTATCTAAATCTTGTCTGTGGATACAGAGAGTTCATAGACTAGGAGGGAAACAGCTGAGTGGACACACTGACAATGTAATGAGAGGAGAGTTAGGTAGAAGTGAGGAAAGAGGCCTGGGGGATGCACAGAAAGGAAAACCTTCCCCATCTGTTCTTATAAAATCATATTTGTTGCACATACTCCCTTTGGAGTCCTACTCCTAGCTAGGTGAATTAATGATGTAGGAAAAAATGACCTATTTTTAAATATTTTTAAATAATTTGTTCTTCCACTTATTTATGCATTCATTGCTTGATTCTTGTATGCACCCTGACCAGGAATCAAACTTACAACCTTGATATATGGTGTATTGGGATGACATTAACCAACTGAGTTACCTGGCCAGGGCCAAAAATGAGCTATTCTGAGAGGCTGTTGTTTAGTTTTTCTTCAGGAATAAGTGTTCCAGAGACAGTGCCCCAGTTTGAAAGAATGGCACTGTTGGTGAGGATTCAGGCAGCCCAAACCAACAGAGAGATTGTTTGGAGCAGGTAGACTTCTGATGTATCTCTAGATCACACCATGTCAGTTAGCTGTGTGGACAGATGCCCTGAAGGGAGCCTGAATGGACAGATCCAGTTGAGTTTTTCTTTAGAACTGGATGATCAGCACTGACAAAATCTATATTTTTTAGGATGGGTGGCTTTATGTAGAGTTTGGGAAAACTTTCTTCAGTGAAATGCTATTCATGTTTGTGACATGTATCCTTGGAACAGTATCACATGCCAATATCAATTATAAAGTAATTTTGGTTGTGACCTTTTTAAGTAGCTTGAAATGCCTCTGTCTTTTAGTTCTGAGTTTATCAAAGTTACGGGCTACAGTACATTTGTCTTACTGAGGAATCTGATCAAGGAAAATGAACTAGGGGTTGGTGGAGAAAGTGGAGGTGGTTGTAAGGGGGTGACTAATCCTAGAATAGGTTAAAAAAGCAAAACACTCAAAGTAGAAATATTAAAAATAGAGAAGCCTCCAGGACCAGATGGTTAGAATTGTGAACAAGCCTGGGGACAAAATTAAATAAACCCTTAAGGAAATATTTTATCATGTTTTTGGAAGCCTTAATGGGCACTCAGAACTGTTAAAAAACTTCCTGTGCCCCCTCTTCCATTAAATAACTAAGATAGTGAGAGTTATCCAAAATCTGACCTACTTTGCAGGAAACTTTTTTTTTTTGGTCAGAAAGAAAAGAGAAAAATCCATGAAACGATGCAGAGACAGTGGGGTGCAGAGATAAAAAGGTTGGATTTGCTGTTGAGAAACCTGGACAACAGTCCTAACTCTGTCAATAAGAATAAGATGATTACTAACATTGACTGAGCTTTAAGAGCACTATATATGTTACCTCCTCTAATGCTTACAGAATCCAGGCATATGAAGCAACTGTCCTCATTTTACTGAAGTAGATATGCTGAAGTGGTGTAAGAAAGGAAAACTCCCTTCTACTTTCTTAGGTTCTGTGCCTGGTCAAGAATTAAACTTTCATAAAATAGATTAACAGGTGAAAAAAACATATTTTTATTTAATATTTCACATGTCCATAGGAGTCTTTAGAAGGAAAATTAAGACCTGAAGGAGCTAATTTATCTTTTTGTAGAAAGAAAGACAAATTGTGGGGATGTCACAAGATAAAGGGGCTTGGGCTAGGTTGACCAGGGAATATATGGGGAAACTAATGGAAAATAGGTTATTTTAGTAGGTTTGTTGATTCCTAGTCTCTGGTGATAAGAATATCCTCTCCCTGATACAGGGAGAACACCTTTCTAATGGAATATTTTTGGGTGGCATGTTCTGAATCCATTCAAGGGTTAAGAACCTCGCATGATATTCTATGAGTAATGAAGAGAAGAGCCAAGACTTGAACCTGGGTTACATTTTACTGCAAAGAATATGCTTCTAACCATATGCTGTATTAACTCATTCACCTGATTCCCCTTGGGAAAGTCACTTTCTCAGCTTCATTTTTCTTTTTGCTTTTCTTTTTTACTTTCACATTATCCAGCTAGACTTGTCCAATCTATTTATAAGTAAATGTGTAATGACTGGTTTAATGCTCATCTATTTCAGATTACAACTGCCATAAAGGCAGCAGCTTTGTTGGAATTGCAATATTTCCAGCAGCACACGCAGGGTCTGACATATGGTAAAAGCCCAGTAAATACTCACTGAATGAATAAATGAACCATAGCAAATCTCTTTCTTTCACCTGTCAATCACCAGATGCAACAGCAGCAGAATTAGATGACTTTTGCACCACACTTCCCTATTTCTTGAGGGACTCAAGAAATGCCTAGAGGGACAAAACACTATCTTGTTTGGTTCCTCTGGGATTCTTCTCGTGGAGCCAACATAATTTCTATGGGACAATTTCTGTCCCAGACACAGCTACTAACATTGTCATGTAATTAAAGTCTTTTTTGTACAATTTAGGAAAAAATGGCACCCTTTCAAAAATAAGAACTTTCAAAAGCAGCCTTTCCCTGCCCAGTTTTGTGCTTGGCATTATTGGGTTGGAAATGACACCAGCCTGTACCTACCACAGGCCTCAGGATTGGTGAGGAGAGCAATCGCATACAGACCAGGCAATTTATTGTTAAAAATGGTAGGGGGGAATAAGTGCCAGCTTCAGTGATCCAGAAGGTAGCATTGTGATGGTCCTTTGAAGGGAGGGCAGCAGTTGCAGTCTTGAGGCTTGGTGGAGAAGGAATATGGAGGAGGGGGAGAGCAGAAGAAAAGGGTTTGAATAAGCAAAGAGAGGAACAGCAGGCCCTAAAAAGGATTTTCTTTTCTTTCTGGAGAACAAAAGCTTACACATCAATTCCTGCTTGTTTGCAGGCACAGTAATAATGGCATCAATTTATCATTTACTGAGCATTGATCGTATGCTATGCACTATAAATTCCTTTACCTGAATTGTATAATACCTAATACAATCCAGGGAGGTGGTAGTAATTGTGATTATTACTTTCATTTTGCATATAAAAAACTGAGGCCCAGCCTTCTTAACAGCTGCCCAAAGGAAAAAAGTAAGCATTGAGATTAATATTCAAACCTGAGAACCTGCATCATGAGTATGTTCATAAGAAGAGACCTTGTGACCATGCAGAAACTTCACTTCTTTAATATGAACTTTTCTCCTTTCTTTCCTTTTGATTCAAACTGGCCTCATCCAGCAGCCTGACTTACCTGTGTCCTTCTCCCTTGCATGTCCACTCCCTTTACCATTAAGCTCTCTGGACAATGAAGCCCTGGCTGGCATCAAATAATCTTAGAAACAAAGCTTTGGGTCTATTGACTACAGAGACATAGTTGCAATCAAAGTCAAGATAATCCTAGACCTCAGATATATTTCAACTCCAGACTCTGAAAAGTGGAAAACCAGATGAAGCGATGCCAAGGCAGACATCAGGACCAGATGCAGTGATCAACTACTTCCTACCCTAGTGTTGACCAGTTAGTAGAGACCACATTCCTGACCATGACCCTAACTCCCTCAGTCATTACTGTAACTGTGAAAACTGGGGCTCAGCTACTTGGTGCTTTCAATCTACATGACTCAACAATTTGTGTTGAAGGAAACAGGCTTTTATTAACAGGGTTCCAAACTTGGGGGGGCATTGCTGAGAGCACTACTGCTCAGAGCCCTTCTCTCCAATGAGACCCAAAACCTCCCTTGCTCCCCAAAAAGCTGCAAGCCAAAACCATGCCCAGAAGTTCCCAATATCCTTATCTGTCCAACATCCAGTCACTCAGACAGGTGTCCATCCTCTCTGGAATGTGCACTCATGGGTTTCAGAATCACCATCCTCTCACGGCAGCTGTCTCCTTCAGGATCTGTAGTGTGCTGTTCTCAGTCTCCATGTAGTGGTTCAGGAAACCATGTGCTGTGTTACACTGTCCCAGAGTCAAGACTGTGACTTCTCCATACGTCCTTCAGGAAAGTAGAATCTGCAGCTCAGCATTTCTGGTCACAGTTCAGCTACAAGCATCTCTCATGATTCAGGGTGGCCAGACAGGTCTCCACAGCTCCATCAGCTCTGACTCTGTCTTTAGGGAGTCAGACCTCATGGCAGACTGACCTTCAGACCATCCATTCCAATTTTGAATCCTTGGCTCCAAACTTCCTTCATGATCAAACATCTGGCTCTTCCTATGGTGGGTTAGTGTCTGCCACTTTTGTCAGCTCCCCAGTGTCTTTGACCCTCTTTGGGCTGCCATTTTTAGTCAGGGCAAGAGTTCCCAGTGAGACATGAGCATCTGGGGAGGGCATCTGTCACTGGCCCCACAGATCACACAGGCACTGTATGAGCTTCCCCCTGGCTATGTCACAGGTTGCTGCATGTTCTCAGTCACACACACAATTCTGCAGCTTCTGAAATCTTCCTTTCAGGAAAGCATAGCTGTTAACCTGCCTTTGTTATGTAATGTACCTTAAAGCTGTACTCTTCACTGTGTGGGCATTCTCTGCTGTGTTTCCTCCTGCCTCCCTAAGGGATTTATGTGTGTGTGTGTGTGGGGGGGGTGGGGGGGTTCCCTGCTGCCCTCAGGGAATCCATGCTGTGTACCCTGTTACAGTCATAATTAATGATTTTTTTCCTGTATAACCCACCCCCTAGAAGCTGTCAGGGAGCTGGGTCTTGGAGCATTAGCTCATTTGTGTCTTCACCCAAGGGCCACTTCCTAAAAATAAACTCTTACTTTCTTTGCTGCAAACTCCTGTTCCTGTCTTATTGGGTTTTGATGCATGCAGGCAACGGACCCCTTTAGTCCAGTAACAACCTCTACATGGATTTGTGGTGAGTCATTTCTCAGTTTTCATATTGGCACTGCATCAGGAGAGACTGTTGAGTACTCTCTTCACAGGCAGGCTTCTATGTCTTTTCATGCCCCTCTGAGCTCAGAGACTCCATATGTGTGGAGTCTCTGTAAATACAAGGAAAGAGAAAATCATAAACCAGATTGCATCCTAGTATACAGATCAGAGTTATGGCAGACCCAAATAGAATGAGTTATGGCAAATGCCTCAAATAGAATGGCTAAATTGGAGTGTGGTTTAGACATCCTAAACTCACGGGAGTAAACTTAGAAACCATGAAGATTAGAAGAGGGACTGACAAACCCATGAGTTCTATGTAGCTCAGAAGGAGCCAAGCACTAACATTGCAAGGAATGAGGCTCATATTGCTACCACCCATCTCACTCCCATAGAATGAAATGTAAGTTTCTTGCAGGATTCAGAAAGCTGGAAAAGGTGTTATAGAGAGTCTTGTGCTGCAGGTAAAAAGTCAGCATCATTTGGGACAGGTTAATACCTCTTCCAAGGGAAAAGGGCTGAATAGATTATTTATAAGGGTCTCCAGAGTATAGAGAGGAGTGATCTGGATTGTCATGAAGCTGAAGAAAGAGATGAAAAATGGTTTATTCTACATCCTAGTTGTGTCTCTCTCTTTCTAGTTATCTAGAGAATGGCTATGCCTGGGTTTGTCTCAGCAATGACCTTGCTAATAGCTTTCCCACAACTATCATGCAGGAGGTCTGCCTGAAAGTCTGCCTGGAGAAGATGGCAGCAGAGCTGGCAGTGCTGTGGGAACCTGCCTAGCCACCCAGATTTGTGAGGGATGCTTGGAGCTGAACTGTGGCTCAGCATTCCCTACCACATTTTCTGAAACACAGTACTCCTGAGTGGCATATTCTGCAACTGGCTTGGTTTTGGCAAAGGGAGGAAGAACTATGTGTTTTGGGGTGTTTTTAAAGGGAGTGGGACTTAACAGCAGAAATTTGCTATTATTCTAAGTTTGTATAACCTTTAAATAAACAACCCCTTTCCTTTTTCACCAAACTCTTGCATTGGGAGTCATGCTTCCTGATGATCAGTCAAACCCCACAGCTGTTCCAGACCACTATTGGCTCATTCAGTAACAAGATGACTATTTTTTTTAATTTATTTTTTATTTTTTTTAACATCTTGAGGATTCAAATTTCTTTCTCTATTTCAAATTTGATATTTGGTTTGGTGATTAGCAAATCTCAGGAAAGTTGGGGTAAAGTTTTCAAGGACATTTTATAGAATTGATTTATTTTTCTTTCTTTAATTTTTAAACTTTGTTCAAGTAAAGTTGTCTCCATTTTCCCCCCACCACTTCCCCACCCCAGCCATCCCCACTTCCCACCCTTGATCCTACCTTTCTTTGGTTTTGTCCATGCATCCTTCATACATGTTCCTGAAAACCCTTCCCATTTCTCCCATTATTACACTCTCCTATCTCCCCTCTGGTTATTGTCAGTTTGTTCTTAATTTCAATGTCTCTGGTTATATTTTGCTTGCTTATTTGTTTTGTTGATTAGGTTCCACCTATACATGAGATCATACGGTATTTGTCTTTCACATATGGCTTATTTCACTTAGCATAATGCTCTCCAGATCCATCCATGCTGTTGCAAAGGGTAGAAGCTCCTTCTTTCTGCTGTGTAGTATTCCATTGTGTAAATATACCATAGTTTTTGGATCCACTTGTTTACTGATGGGCACTTAGGTTGCTTCCAACACTTGGCTATTGTGAATCGTGCTGCTATGAACATTGGGGTGTATAGGTTCTTTGTTTGCAGATGACATGATAGTGTACATAGAAAACCCTATAGACTCCACCAAAAACCTACTTGACCTAATAAATGAATTTGGCAAAACAGTGAATTCAAAGTAAATATTCAGAAATCAAAGGCGTTTTTGTATACCAACAATGAAATATCAGAAACAGAAATCAGAAAAAAAATCCTATTTGATATAGCAACAAGAAAAATAACATACCTAGGAATAAACCTAACTGAGGACATAAAAGATCTATACTCAGAAACCTACACAACACTGAAAAACAAGTTAAGGAGGACACAAACAAATGGAAGCATGTACTATGTTCATGGATTGGAAGAAGTAACATCATCAAAATGTCCATACTATCCAAAGCAATTGATTCAATGCAATCCTTATTCAAGTACTAATGGCATATTTCACATATATAGAACAAACACTTCAAAAATTTATATGGAACCATAAATGACCCTGAATAGCCACAGCAATTTTGAGAAAGAAGAACAAAGTAGGAGGGATCACAATACCTGGTATCAAACTGTATTACAAGGCCACCATAATCAAAACAGCCTGGTACTAGCATAAGAACAGACACACAGGGCCCTGGCTGGCATACCTCAGTGGACTGAGCATGGGCTGTGAACCAAAGTGTCTCAGGTTCAATTCCCAGTCAGGGTACATGCCTGGGTTGCAGGCCATGACCCCCAGCAACTGATGTTTCTCTCTCTCTCTATCTCCCTCCCTTCCTTCTCTGAAAATAAATAAATAAAATCTTAAAAAAAAAAAAAAAGAACAGACACACAGACCAATGGAACAGAATAGGGAGCCCAGAAATAAACCCAGGTCTCTCTGATTCATTTTTCTTGGTGAATTTTTTTCTTCAATGCAGAAAGTCCAATTCTGAAACATTAGGTAACAAAACATTTTCAACTGTCTGCTTATGAATTGCAAACCCTGTTGTTTAAATGTTCTCCAGAAGTGATCAATATCAAAATCACTTTCTTCATGAGAAAAGAAAACACATTCCCACCATCCTATTAAGAAAGGGGTTTGCTCCCTGAAGGCAGGGGTAGGCTCAAAGAGTTGCAGGAAGTGGGGGAGAAGGGCAGAACTTGTGACAAGAGTGACATGATCGATGTATAAATATCAGGTCTGATTCTCTTGTCCTTGCTTTGAACTGCCAAAATGTAATAAAGGAGGTGCATTAATTCCTCCAGCTTCATGGTGTTTTTGCCTTTTTTTATATTTGTCATTTCTAGGAGACTTAGCCCATAGCCATCCTGATCCATCTAATAAAAAGCTATTTTGTCAAATGATGATCTCCTGTATTAATATTTGGAGAAACTTGGGGACTTTGGGGGGGGCCTTCATGATTTTCTGGCTGTATGTACTACAGTTTTTTAAACCATTTACCCATTGAAGGACATCTGTGTTTCTTTCAATTTGAGGTTATGAATAAAGCTACTATGAACATTTGTGGACAGGTTTTTGGGTGAACATAATTTTTTACTTCTTTGGAATACGTGTCTCAGATTAAAATTGCTGGGTTGTATAGTAATTGCATATTTAGTCTTATAATTGACTGCCAAGCTGTTTTACAGAGTAGTTATGCTATTTTATATTTCCACCAGCAATGTATGGATTTCTCCATATTCTTGCCAGAATTTGGAGGTGTTAGTATATTTTTATTTTAGCCATTTTGTAGATTCATAGTCATCACATTATAGTTTTAATTTGCATGTCTCTAATGGCTAATGATGTTGAACACTTTTTCATATGCTTATTTGCCATCGGCATATCCTTTTTGGTTAAATATTTCTTTTGTTAATTAACCTTTTGAATTTCTTCTTTTGTAAAGTATTTGTTCAACTTTTTGCCTAATTTTTTATTGGGTTGTCAGTATTTTATTTATTTTTGGTTTATAAGAGTTCATTATATATTCTTTTTTTGGATACATGAATTAAAGATATCTTCTCCCATCTGTGAATTAACTTTTCACTGTTTTAATGATATCTTGTGATGAATGGGAAATTTTAATTTTAACATAGTATAAATTACCAACATTTTCTTTTATGATTAGCATTTTTTGGATACTGTTTTAGCAGTCTCTGACTACCTCAAGATCATGATATGTTTTCCTATAGTTTTTCCTCAAATTTTTATTGTCACTTTTTCTATTCTCTTGAAGATTATGTCTAAGATTGGTGCTACTAGTTCCTGAAATAGTTGGAAGAATTCACCAAAGAAACTATCTGGGCCTGAGATTTTCTTTGTGGATAGGTTTTAAACAAAGGGTCAAATTTCTTATATAGATATAAAACTATTAAGATTTTCTATTTCTTTTCTGTTGGCTCTAGTAACTTCTGTGTTTTAAGGAATTTCTATTTTATTTAAATGTTGCCTAATTTTGATGTAAAGCTGTTCATTATGTTCTTATAATTATTTTGATGTCTGACAGATCTGAAGTTAATTTAATTTTCATATCTATTAATGGTAATTTGTATTTTTTTCTCTCTCTTTTCCTGGGCCAGAATTGATACTTTATCAATTTATTTATCTGACAAGTAAATATTTGGCTCTGCTGTTTTCTTCTATCTTTGATTTCTAATTCATTAATTCATCTTATCTTTATTTTCTCCTACTCTGCATAGTTTTGATTTGCTGTTTTATTTAAAGATTAGGGTGATAAAACTTAAATGATTGATTTTCTGCATTTCTTTTATAGCATGACATATAAAGTTAATAATTTTCTACAAATCACTGCTTTAACTATGTTTCACAAGTATTTATATTTTATACATCATATCTTTGTTATCATTCAGTTCAAAATATTTTCTTTTTTAAAAATTTTGTTCTTCAATCATGCTTTATTCCATGCAATTGGTTTTTTAGGGATATCTTTTTGTTATTGTATCTGGTTTGATTTTATGTGACCAGAAAATACATTCTGAATGATACCTGTCTGTTGAAACATGTTGAGTCTTCCTTAATGACAAAATGATATTTTTTATATGGTTAAATAGCTACTATTTAAAAATATATGTTTCATGAACACATAAAGAGGCAATAAAACTATAATAGACACAAAAGAATGGTAAACATGGACTTCAGGATGATGGTTACCTTTTGTGATGTGAGGGAGTAGTACATAAGGAATGGACCATATAGCTGTGGTTATATTCTAACCTTATAGTTATGAGCTGATTATTGTAGCATTCCTAGCTTCCATTGTGAATTGTGGATTCATGTTGTTTATTATATATTTAATGTAACCAATCATCTTGCTTATAAAAACCTGTTTTTACTAATAGGAGCTATTTCAAACATACAGAAAGGGCTAAAAATAATATTGCCTAACTCCCTTCTACCACAAAATGTTAAATTATGTTAACAATTTTGCTTTGGTTTTTTCAGTTTAGGTATTTTTGTATATGCCTTTTAAAGAAAGAATATATTACAAGTACCACTAAACACTTTTAACATATTCTTTTTTTCTTTCTACTCACTAGACAGAACCACTACCCCCTAATGGTGTGTTTCATTCCCATGCAATTTTGTATACTTTCACTACATTTGAATATATTAATAAATTATTACTTGTATTATTTTTGTGTGCTTTGATATTTTAAAAATAGTGTTATATCTTAAAACTAATTGAAGATGATATATTTTATTTTAACTGCTGTATAGTAATGCATTATATTAAAATTACAGCTTATTTATTCTTCAAAATTTTTATTATGAATAGCAACTATTTTATATGTCTTTTTGGGTATGTATGTACATCTCTGGGGTATGTACCTAGTAGTTGAATTTTACTAGATATTAAGATTACTCTTCAAAATAATTTTAATAAGTTACATGGGTACAAGGAATGCACAATTAGTAATATTTTTTAATCCTTGTCATCACTTTGGTGATCTTTTAAAGAAATTTAAATTCTACTAAAATCTAGATAAACTGAACATCTTTTAAAATATTTATTCATTAAGTTTATTTCTGAAATTGCATATCTATAGTTTTTCCTTATTTCTGTGTTTTTTGTCTTTATTTATTTGTAGTAGCATGTAAATTATCTGTATACTAATCTTTTATAAATTTTGTGTTATAAATATATTCTTCTAGGCTATGTCTTATCTTTATATTTTGTTTATGATGCCTTTTGTCATTTACAAGTTTTGTTACCATGTTTATGTTTTATTTTTTTAATATCTTATTTAATAATCATGCCTATATATCATAAACATATTTTCTGTATTCTAAAATATTTCAAGTTTTGTTTTCCATACATAGCTTTTAAATCTTGGGATTTATTTTTACATGTCATGAGGAAAGACTGTATTTTTTTCCTCCACTTGGTAAACAATTATCTCATTATCATTTATATGAATAGTCTATCATTTCCTTGTTGTTTTGTAATCTTAGCTCTGTAATATATCCCATTTTCATGTGCTATATGTCTGTCTCTTGATTGACTCTTGTGTCCTAGCTACCTTTACATGTAAACAATACAAATCTATAAAAATCACATAGATTTATTGTAATCTATAAGCCTAACAAGTCCTATATGTGTCTGCACCTTTAAATTTATTTTTGAATTTATCTTGGCCCTTTACTTTTACAAATCAATTTAGAATCAACCAGTCAAGACTTACCTTGGAAATATTTGAGGGAGAATTACCTTCTTAATCATACACATTTTTCTTATCCATGAACATGATATGCTTTGCTTTTATTTACTTATGTTGCCCTTAATGTCTTTTAATGTTTTATAATTTTGTCCATAAAACTATTAAACAGTTCTTCTTCAAATTACATCT
The DNA here is from genome assembly GCF_019186645.2 of Phyllostomus hastatus. Classification (NCBI taxonomy): domain Eukaryota; kingdom Metazoa; phylum Chordata; class Mammalia; order Chiroptera; family Phyllostomidae; genus Phyllostomus; species Phyllostomus hastatus. The sequence continues at coordinate 5,022,064 of NW_025333530.1, forward strand.
AGCTAGTGTATTGCTTTTGTTTCTATTGTAAATGGGGATATTAAAAAATGAAACAGTAATTGTTATTGCTTTACAGAAATGCTATTGATTTTTGTTTCTTCATCTGTTGTCCATAAATCCTCTATTCTGTTATGTTGATCTACTTATCTGTTCTTTTACCAATAGCATACTGTTTTGATGACTGTAGCTTTATAGGAAGTCTTGAAGTCAATCCTTTGACTATGTTCTTCATCTTCAATTGAAGAGTGGCTATTCTCAGTCTTTTTACCCCTCCAAATATATTTCAGAATCAGTTCGTCAATATCTACAAAGTAACTTGCTGGGATTTTTATTGGAATTATATTAAATCAGTAGATGAAGTTGGAAATAGCTGACATCTTGACAATATTGAGTATTCATATCCATAAACATGAAATACCTCTCCATTTGTTTAGTTCTTTGTTTTTTCTCATCAGAATTTTGCAGTTTTTTCTATGTGATCTTGTACATATTTTGTTAGATTTATGCCTAAATATGGCATTTTGGGGGGTGCTAGTGTAAATGGTAACACATTTTTTCATTTCAAATTTCACTGTTTATCATTAGTTTGTAGCAAAATTATTGTTTTTATATTAACTTTGTATCCTGAATCACTGCTCTAATTGTTTATCAGTTCTAGGAGTTTTGGTGGGGTTTTTTTTGCCAATTCTTTTAGATTTTTAGCATAGGCAATCACATTACCTGAGAAACAAGACAGTTTTAATCTTTTCTTCCTAACCTGTATATCTTTTATTTCCTTTACTTATGTTATTACATTAGTTAGGATTTCCAATACAATATTGAAAAGAACTTATGAAAGGGGACATCCTTGCCTGTTCCCTATCTTGGTGGGAAAGCTTCTAGTTTTTCAGTACTAAGTATAATGCTTGCTGTAGGTTTTTTTTTTTATAGATGTTCTTTATTAAGTTGAGGGAGTTCCCCTCTATTCCCAGTTTTCTGAGAACTTTATCATAAATGAGTGTTGGATTTTGTTAAATGCCTTTCCATATCTATTGATATAGGCATGTAATTTTTGGTCTTTAGCTTGTTGATGTCATAAATTACATTGATTTTCAAATGTTGAACCAGCCTTGCATGCCTGGAATAAATCCCAGTAGGTTGTGGTATCTAATTCTTTTTATACATTGTTGGATTTGATTTGCTAGTATTTTATTAATGACTTTCACATCAATGTTCAAGAGACATATTGTTCTGCAGTTTTTGTGTCTTATAATGGCTTTATCTGTTTTTTGTAATGTTGAGCTCTAAAACAGAAACTATTCTTCCTGCTTTTGTCTTCTGGAAAAAATTGAAGATAATTGGTATAGTATCTTCCTTAAATGTTTGGTTCAATTCACTAATGAACCCACTGGCCTCTTCCAACCTTGTCTTTTGAAAATATGTTTTCTCTGCCTGAATGTACTTCCTCATCTATTACATATAGAAAACTGTGACTTACCCTTTAAACAATTTTTCTTTTAGAAAAATTTACCATATTTCACTTTCTCTCCCCATAGCTTTTAGGTGTGTGTTTCATTTCCTACCACCTTTCACTTTGTCTCCTGTGGTCTTTCTTTTTATAAGCCTGCCTACTGTATGAGGCATAATCTCCAACTCCTTCCCTTCCTCTGCCTTTGAAGACATACCCACAGGTCCTTTTTAGTGAAAAATGCTTTATTGTTTATTACTGGGAAAAAGAATTTGGTCAAAATGTGAGATGAATATTTTATGGTTCTTAGAATAATAATCTCAAGCCCATGTTTCTTGTGTTCCTTTTGAGTTCTTAAATTTACAAAACACTAGGTTATTATGTGGTAATAAATAACCCCCACATGTCTGTGGCTTATCACAACAAATTTTATTTCTCCCTTATTCTACATTTCTGTCATGGGCACTCAGGGACTCAGACTGATGACAGCAGCCATTTCCAACACTGCCAGCTGTGGTGCTGGAAGAAAAAGAACCCCAGGCAGAGTGGGTCTTACCCTGGTTCTCCAGTGACACATTACTTCCTCTTAAAACTTATTTGCCAAACCTGGTCATATGGCCTTACCCAATAACAAGGGAATCAGGAGATAGTGAAAAACTGGAAATATTTGGGGGAACAGCCTTAATGCCTACTACAGTAAACAAAATCTTCTTTATATTTCTTAGGAAGGGGCCCACAGTTCTCAACTGCTCCAGCACATCCCCAAATTTCTGGGAAAAGCATGCCAACCTCTTTCTCTTCACAGCATGAAACAAGCTTGCTGAAAACATCTGGGTAAAACTATGCATGCCTTCATGTTTTATGAAGATAACATTTACCTTTAAAAATACTAGAGTGAGGAGACCAAGGGGGAAGATGGAGGTGAGATAGGTGGGAGCTGAGCCCACTTGCTGGTGCACTCAACTGGGACACTTAATAGATCTTTCGAAGAACAGAGTGAACAACCAACAGAATCCCAGCTGCTGTGAAGTTTGGAAGCCAAAGGTTGCAGAGGGCACGTAAAAACAGATGGTAAGGACATTCTGTAGGCTGATGGGAGGGTCCATGGACCCTGCACTGGAGACCTTGGCTGTCAAAGGAGCATTGGAGGAGGGCTGGGTCAGTGATTGCAACTCAGCACCTCCTCCCCCTTTCAGAGTGGGGAAGTCACAGACATGCGCCAAGAAAGACCTGGATGCTTAAAGTCGATGAGGGGATAAAGAGACAATAAGAGACACACAGCCAGTGACATGCCCCAGCTGGAATGTGTCCCCCAGCTGGGACAGTACCAGAGAAATTGGAGAGCTGGGTGACACCTGGAGCTGGGAGAAGAGATGGGCCATGACTGGCCATGACCCAGATGGACTCTGGTCTGGTCAAAGAATTGGTCTGTGTGGAAAACTGAGTGCATGTTAGGAATGGCCACTGCACCCAAGGGGGCCTGCCTCAAAAGAGCTACTGTGCAGGGACCTTGTGCAGTGGCCACACCAGTGAAGAGGGAGCAGTGAGTATGCGATTTGCTCCCACTCAGTGCACCTCACAGGCTGATCAAAGCATTGTGCAATGATGTAGGTTTTAGGTGCCAGCCTGGCACCTATGTGCAAAGTGGACAGGGGGCACACAGTGCTTTGAGGGCATGGGCTAGAAACTGGGCACCTGTGATTACTGTAGCCCAGACTGAGCTCCCATCTTCATGGAACCACAGGAAAGGAAAAAAAATGGAGCCCAGACACCCCTCTGCCACAGAAGTAAAGACCAGCAAAACCAGTTTAGCAGGTTTAAAGTCAGCAGGAGGCTTTTTTTTTCAAATGTAAGACAGTAAGACCTGCAGCTGCAAGAAAATCAGAGACAGGTTCAGAAGAGTCAGAAGGCAACTCCAACAGCTGAAAGAAATTTCACTTTGATATCCTTTAGAACTTGCATTTTTTTATTTCTCTTCTTTCTGTTTAATTAGTTTTTCTTTTGTTTTATTTCATTGTTTGATTTGTTTTCTTTACTTTCCCTTTCATATTGCATTCCAAGTTTTCTTCTTTCACTTCACTCATATTCCAATGGCACACTACTCTTGGTCTTTTACTTTTTGTCCTTTTTATTCACATTATATATTTCTTACCATATTAATGTTATTCCAAATTTAACACAGCACCCTTCCCTGGTCTTCACCAATTTTTCCATCTCCCTGAGTTTTATCACTGATGTGGTTAACTTTATTCTCTCACACACTACGCTAAGTTTCTATCCCTCACTGTCACTATTTCTCCTCCATCAAACCTCACATAAGCACTCTGTTTTCTAAAGTCAGCTCACATTCCTTTCCCCTTCTAATAAGAATCTTACCTCTTTTTTACCTTTCATAAACAGTGGCTAGTTGGGTGAAATATCATGGTTATTGCTGTGCTTCTCCAAAGGATCTGCTATTCGTTCACGACTTACTAGTACTTTAAACCCCATAGAATAGTCTCCCTCTGTCATATTCCATTTCACCTTCAGCATGCCCCTCATCAGTGGAGTAAAGAATTTTACCTCATTGTTTTCTCTCTCTCTTTTTCTTCATTCTTTCTTCTTTTTTTCTCTCTAGTTTTTTTCCTAATCTCAACCTTGGCTTTACTACTTACTCTTATTAGTTTTCTTCCCCTATCCTCTCAAAATCATTTTTCTTTACTGTAGACATCTCACATTCACTTTTCTACAATATTCTTATTTCTATTCCAACTTTATTAAATGTCATTCAACTGTCATTGCTATTGACCTTGCTATGGGTTTTCTGCAATTTTGCTCCCACTGGTAAGGACCTTTACAATTTTACTTCAAACCTCATAGTATACACTTCCCTCTTCTTACCATCACCCTTTTGTGTTTTATTTACATTGTAATTTTTTCTCTCTCCCTTTCTTCACCTTGGTTCCATCTCAACTCTTATCAGTTCTTCTCCCTCTTACCACACAACATTTTTCCTTCATCTAGTCAACTCATAGTCCCTTTATCATATCATATAATATCCATAGTCCTTCTTCACATTTATTAATCTTACTTCTATTGTAGCTGAGAATGCTGATGTGTTAGCCGGGTTCTTTTTGCTGGCATAGGTTTGGTGGTCTGGCAATACTTTTTTGTTAGCCAACACTGGTACAAGAGCATACAAGACAAAGTGGGAATTGTAAATACCAGTTAACCTGCTGGAAGGGATAACCCACCAACAAAGGAGCCACTAACAAATAAAGCCCAAGTACAGTAAGAGAGCCCACACAAACAGAAGAAAGGGCAACCCTAAAGCATCCAGACAAAGAGATCAAAGAGACTGTACTGCTGAGTCCCAGAGAACTCCTATGAAAGCGGTTCACCCTACAAAGACTGGCAAAGCAGAGCATACAGAATCACAAAAACAAACCAAAAGAATCACCTAAAATGGGGAGACAAAAAAGAATACACAATTGAAAGGAATGGAAGACTCCTCACAAAAATAGCTAAGTGAACGGGAGGCAAGAAAATGATCAGATATAGAATTCAAAAGAATGGTTATAAAGATGCTCAAGGAACTCACAGAAAACTACAAGGAACTGAGCAAGAACTACAACAGTATGAGAAAAGAGATAGAAGCTCTAAACAAGAACCAGGAAGAAATGGAGAATACAATATCTGAAATAAAAAATACAATAGAAGGAATTACAAGCAGGCTCAATGAAGCAATGGACCTAATTAGTGAGGTGGAAGACAAGGTAGAAAGAAATACCCAGGTAAGCAGCTGCATAAAAAAACGACAAAAAAAATATGAAGATAGCTTAAGAGAACTGCAAGACAACATGAAACACAACAACATTTGAATCATAGGAATACCAGAAGGAGAAGAAAAGAGCAAGTATACAAACCCTGTTTTAAAAAATAATGAAAGAAAACTTCCCAGAGCTGGAGAGGGGAAAAACCACACAAGCTCAAAAAGCACAGAGGGTCACTATCAAGATGACTCCAAAGAGGCCTCCTCCAAGATGCATCATAGTTAAAATGCCAAGTGTTAGAGATAAAGAGAGAATCTTAAAAGCAGCAAGGGAGAAATAAGAAGTAACATACAAGTAACTCTGATAAGGCTATCAGCTGATTTCTCAATAGAAATACTATAAGACAGAGGGGAATGGCAAGAAATATTCCAACTAACAAAAAGCAAAGGCCTGAAACCAAGGTTACCCTACCCAGCAAGGCTCTCAAGTAAGATAAAAGGTGAAATAAAGAGTTTTGCTGACAAAAGAAGGCTAAAAGAATATACCTTCACCAAACTGGTATATAGAACCTTTCATCCCAAAGAAGCAAAATACGAATTCTTTTCAAATGCACATGGAATATTTTCAAAAATAGGCCACATGATAGGACACAAAATAAGCCTCAACAAATTAAAGAAAATTTAAATCATATAAAGCATCTTCTCTGACCACAAGGGCCTGAAAAAAAAAACTGGCCCCAGGAAAAACTTAAAAGCATTGAAATTTGTGGAGCTTGAATAGCATGCTATTAAACAATGAATGGGTTAAAATGAGATTAAGGAAGAAATCAGAATGTTTCTGGAAGTAATGAAAATGAACTCACAATAGTCCAAACTTATGGGACACAGTGAAGGCAGTCCTGAGAGGGAAGTTCATAGCAATACAGGCCTACCTAAAAATAATAGAAACATTTAAAATGAAGAACCTAACTGTACATCTGGAAGAACTAGAAGAACAACAGCAAAGACAGCCCAGAGTGAGTAGAAGGAAGGAAATAACCAAGATCAGAGCAGAATTAAATGACATAGAGACGAAAAGTACAATTCTAAGGATCAATAAATCCAGGAGCTGGTTCTTTGAAAACATAAACAAAAATCTACAGGCCTTTAAACAGACTCATCAAGAAAAAATGGGAGAGGACCCAAATAAACAAAATCAGAAATGAAAGAGGAGAAATTACAAATGATGCCAACGAAATACAAAGGATTGTAAGAAATTACTATGAGGAACCATATGCCAAGAAATGTGAATACCTGGGCAAAATGGAAAAATTTCTAGAAAAATATAATCTTCCAAAACTCAATGAAGAAGAAGCAGAAAGCCTGTACAGACCAATAACATCAGATGAAATTGAAGCAGTAATCAAAAAACTCCTGACACACAAAAGCCCTGGACCAGATGGTTTCACGGGTGAATTTTACAAAACATTTAAGGAAGCGCTAACCTCTGTCATTCTCAGACTATATAAAAAAATCCAAGAAGAAGAAAGACTCCCAAATGCTTTTTATGAAGCCAGCATCATCCTAATCCCAAAACCAGATAAAGACACAGCAAAGAAAGAAAACTTCAGGCCAATATCACTAATGAACATAAACGCTAAAATCCTCAACAAATATTGACAAACTACATCCAGCAATACATTAAGAAGATCATACACCATGATCAAGTGGGATTCATCCCAGGATTCAAGGATGGCACAATATACACAAATCAATAAATGTAATACATCACATAAACAAAAAGAATGACAAAAATCACATGATCATATCAATAGATGCAGAAAAGTATTTGATAAGGTACAGCACCCATTTATGATAAAAACACTCGGCAAAGTGGGAATAGAGGGAACATTCCTCATCATAATAAAGGCCATATACAAGAGACCTACAACCACAGCCTACACCACATCATACTCAATGGGCAAAAACTAAAAGCTTTCCCATTAAGATCAGGAACAAGACAAGGATGCCTGCTTTCACCACTACTATTCAATATAATATTGGAAGTCCTAACCACAGTGATCAGAAACACACACACACATGCACACATCCATATTGGAAAGGTAGAAGTAAAATTAAAGTTGTTTGCAGATGACATGATAGTGTACATAGAAAACCCTATAGACTCCATCAAAAAACTACTTGATCTAATAAGTGAATTTAGCAAAACAGTGTAATACAAACTCGATATTCAGAAACAATGGCGTTTTTGTACATCAACAATGAAATATCAGAAATAAAAATCAGGAAAACAATCCCATATGCTATAGCAACAAGAAAAATAAAGTACCAGAGAATAAACCTAATCAAGGAAATAAAAGACCCATATACAGAAAACTACACAATACTGAAGAAAGAAATTAAGGAAGGCACAAATAAATGGAAGCATATACCATGTTCATGGAATGGAAGAATTAAAGCCATTAAGATGTTCATACTGACTAAAGCAATTTATAGATTCAGTGGAATCCCTATTCAAATACCAATGACATATTTCACAGACATTGAACAAACATTTCAAAAATGTATATGGAACCATAAATTACCCCAAATAGCTGCATCAATTCTGAGAAAGAAGAACAAAGTAGGAGGGATCACAATACCTGATATCAAACTGTATTACAAGGCCATTGTAATCAAAACAGCCTAGTACTGGCATAAGAATAGACACATAGATTGATGGAACAGATTAGAGAGTCCAGAAATAAACATAAGTCTCTATGGTCAATTAATATTTAACAAAGGGAGCAGAAGCATAAAATGGAATAAAAATAGCCTTTTCAACAAATGGTGTTGGGAGAGCTAGACAGCTACACGCAAAAAATTAAACTCAACCACCAAATTACACCATCCACAAAAATAAATTCAAGGTGAATAAAAGACTGAAATATAAGTCACAACAACAAAAATGTTCTAGAGGAGTACATAGGCAGGAAAATCTTAGATGTTCCACGAAGCAGTACTTTCACCAATATGTCCCCTAGAGCAAGGGATGTAAAGGAAAGAATAAACAAATGGGACTTCATCAAAATGAAAACCTTCTGCACAGCTATAAAAATCATCAGCAAACTGAAAAGGGAACTAATCATATGGGAAAATATATTTGTAAATGATACCTCAGACAAGGGTTTAATCTCCAAAATATGTAAAGAATCTACATGAATCCACTCCAGGAAGACAACCCAATTAAAAAATGGGCCAAGAACCTGAATAGACACTTCTCCAAGGAGGACAGAGAGCCCAAGACATATTAAAGAATGCTCAGCATCACCACTAGTCATCGGAGAGATGTAAATTAAAACTACAATGAGATACCAGTTCACACCAGTCAGAATGGCCATTATAAACAAATCAACATACAAGTGTTTGAAAGGATGTGGAGAAAAGGGAACTGTTGGGAATACAGACTGGTGCAACCACTATGGAAAACAGTATGAAATTTCCTCAGAAAACTAAAAATGGAACTGCCTTTTGACCCAGCAATTCCACTGCTGGAATTATATGCTAAGAATCCTGAAACACCAATTGAAAAGAACCTATGCACCCTAATGTTCATAGCAGTACAATTTACAATAGCCAAGTGTTGCAAGCAACCTAAGTGCCCACCAGTAAATGAGTGGACCAAAAAACTATAGTACATTTACACAATGGAATACTATGCAGCAGCAAGAAAGAAGGAGCTCCTACCCTTTGCAACAGAATGGATGGAATTGGAGAATATTATGTTAAGTGAAATAAGCTGGGTGGTGAAATACAAATACCATATGATCTCACCTGTGAGTGGAACCTAATCAACACAACAAACAAGGAAGCAAACTATAACCAGAGATATTGAAATTAAGAACAAACTGACAGCAATCAGAGGGACGGAGGGAGGTGGGTAATGGGGGGAAGGGAAAGGGTCATCAAGGAACATATATAAGATACACATGGACGAAGCCAAAGGAGAGTAGGATTAAGGGTGGGAGGTGGGATCTGTGGTGAAGAAAAAATGGAGACAATTTTACTTGAACAACAATAAAAAAAATAGAGTGAGATATTTTCAAGGTCTCTGATTCACCCTTATAAATTTGAATTTTAGTTTTTTATTCTCTTTATAACCTAAAATAATAATAATAATAATAATAATAGATGAAGAAGTAGTAGCAGTAGTAATTATAATGATGAAACCTGACAGTTGGGGTTTACTGCATTCTAACGATGTTCAAAGAAATCTATATGCATTAATTTATGTATTTCTCACAAACCTCTGAATTACACAGTAGTTATATCTTATGGTTAAAGAAAATAAATTTTCAGATAGTTAGGATCCACGTCCAAAATTCCATAGCTGGTAAGTCAATGAGTTGGAATTCTATTTTGAGCAATCTAACTCAACTACAAAGATAGTCTAGCTTTCTTTCCTTTGGTTTTTTAACCACGCTACTTGATATGTAATTTTTATATTATATTATTTATTATATTACTCATATCCTATCATATCACATCATATTATTTTGATATTATGACAACTTTCTTTTCCTAGATTAGTAATGATGGTAAATACCAGAATGTAAACTATGACCAACCATTTGAGTCAGTGACAAGCTTTACTGATTTTTCCTCTCTTGCTCTAAAATATATTATCTTTTACTTTATTTTTAGGTATTTTTGAGCCATTTGATAGCCTTAGCTGCATTGTGTAATGGCACTGATAAAACTTTATGGTATATGTCATTGACTCTCCATAATATCCTAAAATAGCTCAATTTTTTATTATATCAGTTATCATCCAGTCAGGAAAAAACAACTCCTTTAGGCATTTCATACTGAGGGAATTTAGTAAAAAAAAAATTTTGGTTACATGTAGAAAGGGGAAAAATCAAATACGAAATGATTATATAATCAGAGACTAGCAACAGCAGAAAAAACTGCCTCTAGGTCTGGAAAGACAATGTTTCTGGAGTCCAGAATGCATGACCATTTAGTAAGAGTTAGACCATAGTGAGGGGCTGCCCAAGGACCTTGGAGCACAGAAGGAGGGGCTGATTGTGTATGCAGAAAGAACAGCTTTCCACTAAAGATGGTGTCCAAGATAGATAAGATAAAGAAATCCTGGCTTCTCCCCACCACTCTTCTCTGGTTTTCTACCAGTTCCTCCTTTTGGCCAAAAAGTTCCAGATGCCTGTTGGCAGGGATGCCTAAGCTGTAGTTCCTTTTGATCCAGAGGAGACCAACAAAAGGGCCAATGATGGATTTGAGAACAAATAAGCAAATGAGTGGCATACTGACCTGCTTGGTAATTCTCTCTTGGAAAGAAAGAGATAAATTTTGTATAGCTCACTAGCACCATTAAAAAGTAATTTCTCTCTTGAGTATGTTATGTGTACAGTCAACTTGAATGAATTTTCACCCTTAAAGTGAATGACTTGATATCATGTAGACATAGTCATAGTCAATAAGTTTTACTAATTATTTAGGGATTACAATTCCATATAGCATACAAAAGTTAATCATTTAGGGCCTATTGTATATAATTACATGCTCTTTTCCATGCCTCTTCCTGTTCTGGTTGCCTGAAACTGAAATATTTTATCTTAGGATCACTAACTGTGTTTTCCAGTTCAGAGTTTTCAGTTGATGTGTAGAATTATGATCCTTAAGAGCAAAGTGGAGAATGTCTAAATTTAGACCTAAATTTAGTTGTAAAAAGGGAAAACAGTCTACTAAACTGGTTATGGTGACCCATATAGAACAACATTTTCCATGCTGTGTTTAGCACACAAATCATGCAAGATATTCTGTGGAAAAAAACAAACTCTAATAAATTTAAGAAAAGCTCATCATTTTACTCCCTATAGGAAAGTCACAGTGTTTAATAAAAGATTGGCTACAAAAATTATTCAATCTAGCTGACAAAACTAATATTTTAAAAGAAGAGTCAGGCTCCCATTGTCATCTGAGTTAGGGGTAGTAGATGTCTAAACCAGGGCTGTGATCACAGGTGTGATATGACAGATGGAAGTGATAACAGGGGCATTGTATTAATGGAAGTTCCTTCAAATGGGACTGGAAATGGTGTCAAGTTGAAGAGAGAAATCAAGAGAAGCCAGTATTTTCAATGATCAAAAGAATAGCTGTGTCAATAACACACATGGGAATATGTAAAGATGTTTATGAAAACATCCTTTAGAGTAGTGAAAATCTGAAAATAAAGAGGTGCACGCCTATGGTAATTATTTAATAATATATATTGAATATAATATTGCATATCATAATATAGAGTATATATTTAATACAGTTACCCTTTAACAACATGGGGTTTAGGGGCTCCAACCTGCTGTGCAGTAAAAGATCTGTGTATTACTTAAGTCGACCTTCTGCATACATGGATTCTCAACCACAGATCAAAATGCTATACTGAAATATTTCAGTGTATACACACACACACACACATACTTATGTATATATATCCACACATATAGGATTATTACACCCTTAATAATAAGAATGAGTAACGTCTATACTAATGGATTTGAAAGAATTTATATCATGTTCAGTGACAAAAGCAAGTATGTAGATATCAAAATATAGTTTAAAAAATATAAAATACAAAAATATAAGAAAGTGTACTTAACATGATACACTACATAGGGTCTAACAAACAACCCCAAAATATCAATGGCTTAGCACAATAAAGTTTATTTCTTGCTGTCATTGTACTCCAACATAGGTCAGCCAGCAGGAGTTCTTTGTTTCACTTTGTTCCCCTGGCAGATGGGGAAAGAGGACAAAGATCCCCTATGAAAGTATGGTTTGTCTCTTTGTATGAGTCAGGTCTGGTAGTGGTGTTTATTACTTTTAGTCACATTTCTTTGGTCACACCCAACTGCAAGGAAGTCTGAAGAAGGAAATCTAGGTGCATGCTCAGGAGCAAGAGAACACAAATGTTGGTAAGCATTAGCATTCTGTTCTTCATGGAGTTATCATTAATAACGTGGCCATGGTTGGGCTTGAGAGACAGGGGTAGTAAAAAGATTATAATAGACACTGAAGGCAGGCTGAGGGAAGAGAGAGGGGTTATAATGGGCTTAGGTTTGGGAATAATCTGGGGTGCTGGTGAGATACATCTTTGGAGAGACCTAGGAAGCAGCGGGAAATGTAAGTGGAACATGGAGGAGAAATAGGAGCTGAAGTAAAGTATTGAGTCATTTGCCTGGGATAAAGTGCATACAAACTGATGACAGTATATGAAAGGGCTGTCATGGACTTTGGAAAAAATATTTATTGATTTCTGTAAAAGGAAGTGGGATAAGAAAGATGAGAAAACAAAGCAAACTGATCAGAGAAGTGGTAAGAGAATCATGATGTCACAGTGCCATGGATGCTGAATTTGAACACTGGCAGGTTCTCAGCAACAGTAGTTGCAACAGGTGATGTGTTTTTATAACAAAATTTGAGAATAAGAAGAGCTCATCTCAGCTGTTAAGAGGAAGACTTAAGAATTAGTTTTCAAGACAGAATGTGCCTCTAGCAGCTAATTTTCTTTTGATTCTGCACTTTTCTCTCTCTAAGTCTCTCCTTGTGTGCATTAACTTACTACTTCCCTTAATGACTGACTCTCTATGTATGTGTAACTCACACTCATACCTTCCAAGGGAGAATCTGATTGATTTGGGCAATTGTTATATAATATAGAGGGCTCTTGTGGCAAAGGTCAATGACTGGGCTTCCTCAAGAACTGTTGGCAGAAGTTCTGGTACAAACATAGTAGGTTAGCTTAGAATCTACTCCTTTCTTCTCCAGGGAACAAAACACAACAAAGAGAGTTAAATAGCACACACACAATCTTCATTTTCAGTGAAACAAGGCATAAAATACCCGAACTCCAAATAATGTGTGCTGGTGACCAGAAGTGTCTGTGAGGCAGAACTGAGTAGGAGAAGATGTTGGGACTGGTAGTTGAGTTAGAAGTGCCCAGGTATTCAGAGAGTTGAGTGGGAGCAAACTCTAGTAAGAATTTGTGCACTACAGCCTCTAAGGAGAGAAACCAAACCTGAAAGTGCAAGACTTGAAACTTAAACTGGTGTTGCTATGAGAAGTAAGCTCAACCAGAACGAGGATCATGCAGTAGTCACATGCAAAGGGACAGGTGAAGATCAGAGGGACAGAAAGCATCACAGAGGAGACTATTAGACTTCAAATGATAGATACTACAGGTAAATCATTTTGGAAGAACTTAATTCAGAAGAAGGAAATAATTGTTTCATGAGTCCTTCTTAAGGAACCCACTAAAAGAAAAAAAAACAGATGACTGGAAAAATTTTGGCAAAAGATGGATAGTGAGCACTGAATATAAGGAAAAAAGGAAAAAGAAAAAGCACTTTTGAAAGAGGTACAAGGCATGCAAAGCTTTTGGATTCCTTCATCCTTGATCAGCTGGACCTTTTAGTTATAACTATTGTTCCAGGAAAAGCAAAAGGATGTATTGTGGAAAACAAACTTGAACACTCTAAAAGAAAATGATCACAAGGGTTTCTCACAGACTAATGTTCTAGGAATCAATGGGAATTATTTTGCAGGCAAAGTGGCCCCATCACTGTAATTGGACTTGTGATAGCTTCCGTTAGTTCTTTCAGAGATGGCTGGGGTAGATGGGAGCAAGCATGTAACCAGAAGTCCTGAAGATTTGCCCCAAAGCCTACCTTCCTGGGGATTGCATGGGCCTGGACTCACCTTGAGACCTGAATGTTGGGTCTTTACAATCCTGCTCTCATTCGCTGTCTTCATTGTTCCCTTGCAAACTTTGGTTAAGGCTGATAAAGATGTTTGTTCATTTTCTTTCTCAGCCCTGCATTTTCTCAATTGTCCCCTTAGATCACCTGTATCTCAGAGGCCTTGCTGAGTGCAGCCTTATGAAGATTTGAGGCTGGTGATGGCAGGGGTTGCTTGAAAGGCCAGTTCCTTTATCCCCTGAGTAAACTTTATATTGTTGTATTATTTGCTGCTGAGTTGTTATGAGCTTATTTTAATTAAGCCACATAGTGAGCGCTGAATAGTCTTTGGAGAAGTACATGTGGTAAACAAAAGGGAAAAGAAAAATGGTAAATTAGTATTTCATAAAAACAAACTCATCAACATGGTCAAATCAGTCTGATTTTATTTCCATAGAATAAATTCATCTATTACTTTTCTTGATTTAGTTGACTGTCTAGTAACTGCCCTGTTCATGGGAATGGAAGAACTAGTTGGCCTGTTTGCACTGCCTTGGAGCAATAGAAATAAGGGAGGTCCTGGGCTCATTGCTGAGGCTGGCTGGAGTTTATGTTCAGTCATTAGTAATGGGAACTATCTTATCAGTGTGGTTTACAGAATGGAGAAAATTTACCTCGACACAAATGGCCCTCTGTGTTTTATAAAATCCCAACTTTGCTTGTTCCTACATTCTTGGACACTGCAGATTGATATGCAAATATAAATGTTATACAAATACAAAATACAAATGCTCCATGGGAGGAATAATACATAAAATTACTAGGATGCAGTAATACCACAGTGCCAATTGTCATACATAAGTGAACTTTTGGGAACCTACCAGGACCTACCAAATGGGGCAAAAGAGGAAGATTTTAATAGGCAAAAAGGAGGCAGGAAAGTACAGAGGGCATGGGGGCTACCTGAATGAGGTGCTAATGTGGTGAGCAGTGGGTCTGAGGCTGCAGTGGGGTCCTTAAAAAGAAATTTGAGGCCACAGATTAAATTGATTTATTTTATAATTCTGTATAGGGCCAGTTCTGCTGCTGCCAGAAATGGAAATTTCATAAATACTGCACTGGCCTCCTTTCCTAACTTTATCGTGAAGGGCTGCTTCTATGTGGGTCAAGAGGTGAAAATAAGGAGGACAAATGAACAAAGAAGGACCCGTTATTTAGGTTAGTTAGAGAAAGAACACATGAAACATTGGGCTTAAAATTGAACAAAAAGAAGCAGCAGTTAGAAGTCAATCTGTAGGAAATTAGACCAGAGGGTGGACTTCAAAGTTCCAGCCTTGCCTCCGTGAGTGTTACCTTTCTCATCCTTCTTGAGCAAAAAAGTGACCGGTGAGTTTTCTCACAGTGATGGTCAAGAACCAGGAGGAGATACTGTAGTGTGTGATGTTGTTTCATGCTCAGGATAAAACCCTGTGCCCTTGGCCAAGTGAAGGATAGGTAGGGGTAGGAAAGAACTACATCTAGGTTCATAGAATTGCACATCTAATTCTCTTTCCTTTAGAAAATTCACTGGGCAAGTATCTTTTGCTTAGAAAGATCCTTGAACAGTGAGCACACTACTTTGTTTAGGGGACTTATCTGCTGAGCCATGTCTTGATGCTCTGGGCCCATTCATCTTTCCCTGCCCCAGCCATGCACAGAATCCAGCAGGCAGATGGTCCTGTTCCTTATTTCTCTGGGTCTCCTGGAATCAAGACAGCCTGTAAGCCTGTGTGAGGGGCTATTTTCAGTGCTGCAGTCCTTTACTAGGGAAAGAAATGATCTAAAAGGCTCTTCTTCTTTTCACTAAATTCTTGTCTGAGAGGAAAAGGCAAAAGTATTAACCAATTTTTAAGGCTTACCTTAAAAAGAGACTAGATCCTTTTCCTCACTGACAGTAAACCTGTGCCCACAAATCCAATACCCAACAGCTTGTCATTTTAATTTGCAAGCTTATTAGACCACCCAATTCAACCCACTCAGTGTGTTAAAAGTCCTCAGTGTGTGTCAAAATTGAGCCAGTGTAGAGTATCTATTACTGTTCATGGAACAATTTATTTTTCTGGATTTTTTCCAGAAGAAAACTGCAGGTATTTCTTGCTAGTGGTAGAACAATAGGGTCTAAAACCCTAGCTCTTAGGTCTCATGGGATCTAACCTAAGTAGGATTACAAAGTAGCTCCCTTTCTAGCTCATGAAGACCTGATTTTTGGTGCTTAGCCCTAAAGGAGGCATTGAAAGTGATGTCTTGCCCACATCAATAAAGCACATATCCCCCTGTCCCATCGAAGAGTATGTACATTTACATAGTACATCCAGCCGATTGGCACTGTTGCAATCTATCATTCAATTAGGTATTCAGTTATGTCCTATTCTAGTCATAATAAAATCATTATAAAAATCCATAGAGAGATGCATTCTTCTTGGGCATACATTAGTTTTTCAATTAGAACATTTCCTATTGTTATTAATTGTTTTAGTGTGAAAATAGCAAAAGTGATTAGATCAAATTATGAAGCAGTCATCTGCCAAATTAAATTTTTTAAATCACCATCATTACAGGTTATGTTAATGTGAAAGAGAAGCAAGCAAACCTAGGAAACATTAGAATATTCTAACATATCTAACAAGTAGAGAGACAGACTGTTTTTTTCTCAAATGCTTCACTGCCCAAACCATGCACCTCTTTATCATCCTTCCAATGAGTGCTTTTGAATGTACACACACACATACAGACATACCCCAAATAGCAATCTGACAACAAATCAAAGTAATTAAGCCCTAAATCCATATCAAATTACATTTCCAATAATGACTTCAGACCCTCATCATTAGTGACCAGTGATTTCAGGTGATTCACAGTGTTCTGGGTGTCTGATCCCAAATCTGAGGTCTGGTCTTATACTTGTAGAGATACAGAGAATTTTAAAGTAATTTTCTAGGCAAGATATATGGGGGAAGTCTTTTATTAACAAGAAAACTTCAGAAGATAAGTTTATTATTTATTATTTTATCTATATATTTACTATTTATTTATATATTTATCAACCCAGAAAATTTGGTGTGTTTAATATAAAATTTGAGCAAATTTGTGTAGGTACAATTTCTAAAGAACTATTTTTTCCAGATTGATTGAGATAAAATTGACATATAATATTGTGTAAGTTGACATGGTGATTTGATATATGTATACATTGTGAAATTCCCACTATAAGATTAGTTAATACACCTATCACCTCATATAATTACAATTTTTTTGTGCAGTTAGAGTTTTTAAGATCTACTATTAGCAACTTTCAAATTTGTAATACCATATCATAAACTACAGTCACCATGCAGTATATTACATACAGGAACTATTTTTTTCTTTTTTAAAATATATTTTATTGATTATGCTATTACACTTGTCCAATTTTCCCTCCTTTACTACCCTCAATTCTGCATACCCCCTCCCACTTGCATCACCCCCGCTGCTTTAGTTCATGTCCATGGGTCATAATATAAGTTGTTTGGCTTCTACATTTCCTATACTATTCTTACCCTCCCCCTTTCTATTTTCTACCTGTTGGGAACCGCCCTGACTGGTATCAGAAGCTGAAAACCCCCGCCTAGCTAAGGCTAAGGGAACGCCGTTGGAACCGTAAGCCGGCAAGGAGATAAAAGCTTATCTTCCTGGCAGGAATGCTGCTTCTGCTGCTTTATTCATAACTGAACCCCCCAAAAGCTTGGTCGGTTAGCCAAAGACGGGTAAGATTCCCCACGGGGGAACGACCTAAGCCAGGCATGATCACTTTGGGAGGCCCCCCCCAAAAGAAGGACTTGGGGGGCTGCAGCAAAAGGGGGTGATGGACCCTCGCTCCTCGGCTCTGACATAGCCTGAGTTCTCAGCATCTGGAAGAAAATCTCCTTATCTCTCGGTTGCCTTAGTTCCCTTGCTCCACCTAAGCTTGAAACAATGACAGGGTGGTACAGCTCGGTACTGAGAAGTGCGATTTCCCGGGGTGATCAGGCCTAAGAAAGAACATGTAAATTACTGTGAAACCTTCTTTGTTTAGAATGCTCTCAGTTGAATGAGAAGGGTCTTAGGAGGAAGTTAGTTTTGTTCCTCAGTCTTACAGCTCTTTGACCCCCCAACTCAATAGACCAGCAGAGTTCTTTGTTTTCTATAGTTCCTTACTTCCCCTAATGAGTACTGTACTTTACCTGAATTATTATGCAGCATGAGCCCAATAAAAGCAGGTATGGACTGTAAATCGGCGCGCTCCCCACTAGGGGGGGTGGCCATTTCGTCCCTACTTCCCCACAGAAACTAGCCTGTCTCTGTGCATGTGTTGTTTTTTCTCGCGTGTTTATCGTCGAGCCATCCACAGCGTTCCGTGGTCACTGCTGGCCGGTGACCCACGCGCAACATCTACCTACCATTTATGCTACTTATTCCCTGTACCTCTTTCCCCTCTCCCCCACCTCCTCCACTGATAACCTGCCATGTGATCTCTATTTCTGTGATTCTGTCCCTGTTCTAGTTGTTGGCTTAGTTTGTTTTTGTTTTTGTTTTTGGGTTCACTTATTGATAGCTGTGAGTTTGTTGTCATTTTACTGTTCATAGTTTTGATATTCTTTTTCTTAGATAAGTACCTTTAACACCTCATATAATAAGGGCTTGGCGATGATGAATTCCTTTAACTTGACCTTATCTGGGAAGCACTTTATCTGCCCTCCCATTCTAAATGATAGCTTTGCTGGATAGGGTAATCTTGGATGTAGGTCCTTCCCTTTCATGACTAGGAATATTTCTTTCCAGACCTTCTTGCCTGCAAGGTCTCTTTTGAGAAATCAGCTGACAGTCTGATGGGAACTCCTTTGTAGGTAGCTGTCTTTTTTTTCTCTTTTAAGATTCTCTCCTTATCTTTAACCTTGGGTACTGTAATTGTGATGTGCCTTGGTGTGTGCTTCCTTGGGTCTAACTTCTTTGGGACTTTCTGAGCTTCCTGGATTTCCTGAAAATCTATTTCTTTTGCCAGATTGGGGAAGATTTCCTTCATTATTTGTTGAAATAAGTTTTCAATTTCTTGCTGTTGTTCTTCTCCTTCTGGCACCCCTATTAATTGGATGTTGGAACATTTCAAGTTATTCCAAAAGCTCCTAAGGCTCACCTCATTTTTTTGAATTCTTGTTTCTTCATTCTGTTCTGGTTGACTGTTCATTTCTTCCTTCTGGTTCAAACCATTGATCTGAGTCCTGGTTTCCTTCCCTTCACTCTTGGTTCCTTATACATTTTCCTTTACTGTACTTTTCATAGCTTTCAATTTTTCCTCTACTTTGCAACCATACTCAACCAATTCTGTGAGCATCCTGATTACCAGTGTTTCCAACTGTGCACCTGATAGGTTGGCTATCTCTTCATTGCTTGTATTTTTTCTGGAGCTTTGATCTGATCTTTCATTTGGGCCTTTTTTTTGTCATGGCATACCTGTTACATAGTAAGAGGTAGAACCTTAGCTGTTTATCAAGGCAGGGAAACCCACATCCCTATTTTATGACACTGTATGTGTGTGTGTGGGGGGGGGCTCCAAGAGGGTCAAATGCAGCTTGCTCAGCTCTTGGCTGGCTTTTGGTCACTTCCTCTACTACTACCCACAAGTAAATTGGCCCCTTTTAGTGCTGATTCCCATGTGAGTGGTTTTGTGTACAATCCAGGACACTATGGGTCCTGCTAAGGAAATCTCCTGTGAGGCTGGGAGTTTCTCCCACCACCTCAGCCCTCACAGATTTTTTCAGTCAGAGGTTTTGAGGCTTTATTTCATCATACTGGAACCCTGGGTTGCACAGTGTGTCTCATTGTCTCATTCTCCAGTTGTTCCTCCCCATTTATTTGCACAGAAATGTGGGATCACCCAGGCCTCCAGCCACTGCCTTGCCAAAAGTTATCTCCCCTCTGCTGCCCATCCTTGCCCCTCCCATAGGTCTGGATGAATGTTTCTTCTTTAACTCTTTGGTTATTAAACTTCCACACAGTTCAACTTTCTGGCAGTTCTGGTTGTTTTTCTGTTTTTAAATTTATTTGTTGTCCTTCTTTTGTTTGTGTGAGGAGGCACAGTGTATCTACCTATGCCTCCATCTTGGCCAGAAGTCACATCCTGGAACTTATTCAGCTAAACATTAATAGTTTGTATGCTTTGACCACTGTTTCTATGAGTTTGGTGTTTTGTTTTTTATTCTGCATATAAGTGAGATCATACAGTGTTTGCTTTCTCTGCCTGAGAAAGATTTTAAATAATAGAGTGATTAATTTATTAAATTTGTTAAATATATTATTTAGAAGCAAAAGCCAACTCTGAGTCCATAGTTTATCAGGTAGTTATGTAGAATATGGAGGAAGAAAAATGATTCCTGCAAAAACATCAACTGGAACAATAGGAATAATATAGATTTAGGGAATCAGAGATTCCACGAAAATGTAGCAAAAAGAGGATAAAGTTTGGATTTAGAAAACCCAGAATAGGAATTTAATGTTTTTGAGTCTCAGTCATAAAATAAAATATACCTTCTAGGTTAAGATGGAAATCAAGGAAATGATATATGTGATTTCATAAATTTTAATGGCATATCAGTTATTACTTCTCATCATCACATTTTTAATACTTATAATTAAACAGATTTTTATTAGATAAGGGTGCCAAGTTTTAGTCTCTAGAGCAGTGATTTTCAATTGATTTGCTGCAAGAATTTTTAAAACATGAAAAACCTGACTATTTAGTAAGGGGCACTTATCTCTTTTCCCTTAGACTGTCAAATTAAAAAATGACAACAGCCAACACAACAATAGCCACCTGTTGTGAATGAATCAAAATCATACCTATTTTTTGTTAAATTGGCAAAAAGTGTAATATATTTGTGCCACAGAATTTTGGTAATTAATTTATGGGTGTCATGAGATGAAAAAGGTTAAAAATCACTGCTCTAGAGAAGAGCAAGCACAGTTTTTTGAAAGGTGGAAATAATTCTCCAATCTGTCTGATTCATTAAGAATATCTGTTACAACAGATAATCTTGTATTTTTTGAGATGTTTTCCACAATTGAAATAATAAGGACTCTCATGGAATAATTTTGGGCAGGGTGGTTTCCCTAACTTCCCAATTATCACACATTTTCATGAAAAAGGATCCTGTCTCTTAGGGGATGGGTTATGGGGGCAGTCCATTTGATAAGGGAGATAAGACACTGGCCACATGAAGCTGCCCAGGTTATAGGACATGTAGTGTAGGGTAGCTGGAGTGGAACAGAGTTAGGGAGAGAGGAGTCCGATGGAAATCCAGACTTCTTCTAGTCATGGACAGATAAGCATCTGTGACTAGATCATCTGTCCAGAACTGTGACCAAAGTCAAATCAGAGCTGGGAAAAGAGTTGGCAGCAGGGGATATTAGGCTTAGTTGTCATTTGGTAACAGCTTATGCAGTGGCTTGATAAGCAGTTTCTGGTTTGGCTAGGATGATCTAGTGCCCAAGCCTCCTCTGGGTGCTGGTGCCCCCATCTCTCAGTTCTGCCTTGCCTTGGGCAACTATTCTCTCTTGGTTCTTCTCTGATTGGTTAACTGGCCTCTGATGCATGGCTTTATTCTGCTCCTCAGTTTGTGAGTATGAGTAGATTTCTGACACCAGTGTAGGAATTATTCAACTAGTCCTTTCCTGCCTTTTATAGCCACTTTCCATGCCCTTCCGGAGCTGCTTGTAATCCCAGACCAGGACCCTAGTAGGGAGAGTCATATTCTAGAACACAAAGATATACAATAAGTAAACCAGTTTCATTTCTGCAAGATGCCACTAAATTCAGTTAAGCAAATATTCAATTTGGCTGGATGGGGGAGCATGAGTTGTAAATAAATTAATTAAACCAGTTGGATTAAATTGACTGGTCATTTCAGCCCAAATTCTTGATCACTTTGCACTGGATAGACACAGTCTTAGAGAGCTTCTGAAACACAGTTCCCATAGCAACTATACAAAGAAGCAATGGCAATAAGAAACAGTGCATGTGAAATTTATTTTATCTTCTTTTGATTGACTTCCTTTAGCCCTGTCTCATATTCCCTTTAGCTCTGGCCATCTGGGCTTGTTCTTTTTCTCTTTAGCAATTTCCCCCCAGGAAAGAACTCCATTTAAAATACCCTTTCTTACCTGCCTCTGACTGACAGATTGAGATTGTTATTTGCAACTGCAAACTTCAGTCCTTTGAGCCTCTAATGAAATTCTGCCTTAAACTGGCCCTATCCTCCCTTAAACTTTACTGCTTCCCTTTGCTATAGGATTAAGGAATTTATTACAAATGGGATTAAGATTTTAGCTCCAGGACCTGTTCTAGATGATTTCTCTCAGTTTGGGAGCACATCATTTTTCACACAGCAGCTCCTGTTGCTCTGAAAACATCAAAGGAAAATCCAGCCTCAAGGTATCTTTCTAGGATTCCTTCTTTTTCCCCCTTTTTATCACTAACAAGTAGGTGATTCAAAGAGTCTAGTGTTGGGGCAATTTACAGACCAATGTTTAATTCACTCTCCTATATTGATCGATATTTTGACTCAAATGTCCATCTTCTGAACCTTGTGAATCTTTTCATTAGAACTACATTGAGCTTCCTTTTTAAAATGATTTAATTTATTTTTAGAGAGAGAGGGAGAGAGGGAGAAAGAGAAGGAGAGAAGCACCAATGTGGTCACACATGTTAATTTTGGTGGCCAGGTTGAAAGGGCTGTGGTTACCTGTATCATGTTCTCAAGGCAGACCACTGTATGCAAAAGAGGCAAGCCAAACACACAGCACTTTTAAGGCATCTATTCAAATCACATTCACCCATATTCCATGGCCAAATCGAGTTATGTGGCCAAGCTCATGATTGATTGGCTAGGGAAATCTACTTTACTCACAGTGGGAGGGAGAGAGAGTGAATATTTGTTGGGCAAGAATGCAAACTATTGGAGCATTAAAAAATATGTTGCAAAACCTTTCCCATATAAATATGCTGCATCTACCCAAATGGGTGGTAAACTTCTGCTTAAAGGGTAGGACTGCATTTTGTTTATAATGTGAATTTTACAGTACCTATCCTGTTGACTGAAAGATAACTAGATTCAAACTGCATTTATGTGTGGTTCTCACTACATATTTTCAATAGGCTATCTATTAAAGCAGTTTTAGATTCACAGCAGAATTGAGCAGAAGACATAGAGATTTCACATATATCACCTACCCCATGCCTAAAAGCCTCCTTCATTATCAATATCTACCACCAGAGTACATTCGTCCCTATTGATGAACATACTTTGACACATTATAATTACCCAAAATCCATAGTTTATATTAGGGTTCATTCTTAGTGGTGCACATTCTAAGGGTTTGGAAAAATTTAAATACATAATAAGTTTATAATGACCATTACAGTATCATACATGATATTTTCACTACCCTAAAAATCTGTGCTCTGTCTATTCATCAGTTCCTCTTCTCTAACCTTTAGGAACCTCTGATCTTTTTACTGTCTCCATAGTTTTAGTTTTTTCAGAAAGTTTTATAGTTAGATAATATAGGTATCAGCCTTTTCTGAATGACTTTTTTCACTTAGTAATATGCTTTTAAGTTTCCTTCATGTCTTTTTGTTACTTGATAGCTCATTTCTTTTAAGCCTTGAATAATATTCCATTGTCTGAATGTACCACAGTTTACTTATCTATTCACCTACTGCAGTACCTCTCAGTTACTTCCAAGTTTTGGCAATCATGAGTAAAACTGCTATAAACACCAGTGTGAAGATTTTTGTGTAGAAATGTTTTCAGTTCCTTTGGGTAAATACCAAGCAGTGGGATTGCCAGGTCACGTGATAAGAGTATGTTCAATTTTGCAAGAAACTGCCTTCCCAAGTGGCTGTACCATTTTTCATTCCCACCAGCAGTGCCATTTTTTTCATTCCCACCAGCAGTGAATGAGACTTTCTGCTGCTCTACATCCTTGCCACCATTTCATGTCAGTGTTCTGGACTTTGGTCATTCTGACAAGTGCATAGTTGTTTCACCTTCTTATTTAATTTGCACTTCTCTGGTGATATATCATATACTATGTTTTTTGGTATGTTTATTTGCCACTCATTGCTCATAAATGGGTCTGAAAGCTGTGAGAGTAGTTCTAAGAGCTGTTGTTACAGTAGGCAGTCAGTGACTATTTCCAAATTCCCAAGTATTTTAAGTACCTGTGTAGCTGTACTATGGTTAACCAAGATGGATAGGTGATGGGATCTTTATTTAAATGATAAATTACTGGGTCCATTTGGAAAAAAGAAGCTCTGAAAGGTCCAACCCTGATAAAATAATTTTTCCTGGAAGTCATTTGAGTTTATTTAAGAGTAAAGTATTTGTTCTTTATTTTCATATTTGTAGAAATAATTGTAGGATATTTGGTGATAGTCTTCATATACTTTTGGAAACAATAGCTCTTTTTCTTCTTTATTTCTGTCTACCTTGCTACTTAGACTCCAAGTATTTTCTTGAGAGAATTCTTGAGTGTTTTAATGAAAGCTTGCAGTGAGTGTCTTTGATGGGCCCTGGCACACTCAGGGCTTTCTCTTGCAGCTGCATTGCTGATCCTCATACAAACTCCTTTCCAAAATGACTTTTTTTCACACTGAGAAAGTAGCGGGGGCTACAGAGGAATTCACAGCTGAAAGGTATTATAAAAAAAGCCCAGGTTGAGCCCTGGTTGGGTAGCTCAGTTCATTAGAGCATTGTCCTGATATGCCAAGGTCATGAGTTTGATCACTGGTTGGACACATACAAGAAGCAACAAATGAATGCATAAATAAGTGGAACAACAAATAGATGTTGATGTCTCTCTCTCTCATTCTCACTCCCTCCTTTCCTCTCTCTCTCTAGAATAAAATAGAAAGAGCATAGGTTTGAAAGTAAGGCAGACCTGAGTTTGAATCACATTTCTATCATTTTCTTTCTCTGTAACCTTGGAGAAATTAACCACTCTAAGACTCACTTTCCTTACCTGAAAAATTGGGATATTATCTTTAGTAACTGATATTATTATAACATAATATTTATTGATTGTTTACCATTACTTGGAAAGGTAGAAGGATAAAGTGAAACAGTGCATGTTTTCATGTACAACACCAGGCTAGTTCTCTTATTCTCAGTTTTTATGAGCTTCTATTTCCTATGCTGTGCTGCCCACTGTGCTGCTGTTTCTCTTATGATCAGCTCATTTGTACCTTTAGTTTTTTAAATTTATTGAAATTTAAACAAATGATTAATCAACCAATTAAAGTTCATGGGTATTTATGTGTTATGAGGGCAATTAGTACTCAGGGACCTATAAATAAGTACTTACTTTTGCAATGGGTTAGGAAAATACACATTTTTGGAATTTCTTATTCTAAAAAGATCAAGCTGGACCTCTCTTCAACTCAGTGGTTTTCAGTTGGGGACAATTTTTCTCTCCCCAGAAGAAAACTTGGGAATGTCCAGAGACATTACTTATTGCCATGACTGGGGTACTATTGGCCTCCTGGAAAGAAGTCTGGGATTCAGCTACATATTCTACAATGTTGTTCCCTCCCTGACAACAAAGCATACCTGGCCCTAAATGTCACTAACAACACTATTGAGAAATCCTACAGTCCAACTTGGGAGAAGTGGATTCTTTAAATGAAGAATGGATTTTGCAAAATCTCACTCTTACTTAAGAATCACTCTGAAATTGAACTTAGGCAGTGATTTGTTTAGTGGTGCTGAATGATTAATTCACATTAAGTCCATCTCAGTAAAAATCCATGTAACTTTAGTTGATTAAATAAATTTAAAGAGTAGAGCTTTTCCCTTCTTACTGCTGGCAGATTGAAATAAATGATTCAGAATTCCTTGATAGACATTGCTGACAATTTTATTTTGAACTGCCCTGGAACCTAAGATTACAAAGCACACAAACATGGGTTGACAACCAAAACACAGGCCCTGAGCTTTTCTTCCTCACTGAAGCTTTTCATGTGTTTGAGTCCTCTGATGCTCAGGGAATGAATGACCCATCCATTTCTCTGGAGCTCTGCTCTGAGAGTTGAGGTGTTTGCATGATTCTCTTATGTAGCATGTGACAGGTGACAGAGATGAATCCAAGAATTGAAGTTTATCAACAACCAGAATTAGGCTTAATCTATCCCAAGTTGTTTTAACTAACAGGGCTTTGCTGAATTACATCAAGATGGGGGTCAGAAAGTAAAGATCAAGGGGTAGCTAATCTGGAAACTGGAGGGAACAATGAAGATAGCTGTCCAGCAAATCCATTTCCTTTGTTCACTGAGCTCTCAGCTAGACTGCATTTCTTTTTTATTTTTTTGAGAAATTTTTAAAAGATTTTATTTATGTATTTATTTATTTTTTAGAGAGTGAAGGGAGGGAGAAAGAGAGAGAGAGAGAAACATCAATGTGCGGTTGCTGAGGGCCGTGGCCTGCAAACCAGGCATGTGCCCTGACTGGGAATCGAACCTGCAATGCTTTGGTTTGCAGCCCACACTCAATCCACTGAGATACGCCAGCCGGGTGAGACTGCATTTCTTACCTTCTCTGCAGTAAGGTGTGTCCATGAGTCTGGACAGTGGGAGATGGAAGTAAACTATGTTTGCCATTTCATGCTAGACCCATAAAAACTTTCCACATATCTGCCAACCAAATTTGGATGCTTAGGGCAAACTTGAAAGCCATTATGTTAAAGATAGCAGAGTCCACTCCACCATTAAGTAATATGATAGCCAAGGTATGAGAAGCAAGAACATATTCAGAGTCCTGGGTGGAAGCTAATTGAAGGGGAGCAGAAAACTCAACTAACAACCAGCTGGGAGAAACAGATGCGAGAAGGCAGTGGTGGCTATCAAAGAAGGGGTATGTCTGACTTTTACTAATCAGATATCATTTGCTGGAAAACTTTCAGTTTTCTGCATCTTGCAAGTACTAGACAATGACTTCAGGCAGTCAAAGAGGGATTTCATAAACTCATCAGACTAAACAATAATTATGTGTAAGTTTCTGTGGTAAAAAGCACAGTCCTCATTTGGACAGGTCTGCTTGAAGAAGCAGGAGATAGAAGTGTACAATTTCACTCTAGAAAACACCATTAATGTATTCTTCATAGTTGTACCTTCCACTTATTCTGGCCAAATATTTTTTCTTCATTGTGTTCTTTAGGGTAAAAAGAAATTCTTTTTAACAAAGAAAAAGGTATACTGAAGAAAAAACCAAACAGTTATTTCATAAACTATCTACTACAAGTACTTTCACAGCATTATTTACAATAGCTAATATCTGGGAACAGCCAAGTGTCCATCAGTAGATTAGTTGATTAAAAAGCTGTGGTACATTTATACAATGGAATACTACACAATGTTAAAAAAGAAGGAAATTTTACCTTTTGTGATGTCATGGACAGACCTGGAGATTATTATGCTAAGTAAATTAAGCCAGCTAGAGAAAGACATATACCATAAGATCTAACTTATATGTGAACTCTAATGGACAAAATAAACTGATAAACAACATAGAAACAGAAACATGGACACATGGAGCAGGCTAACAGCTGTCAGGGGTTGGGGGGAGGGAGAGACTGGATGAAAGATGGTAAAGGGATTAGCAAAGAAACATATATGCCATAGACATATAGACAGCAGTGTGGTTGGTAATGGCCAGAGGGAAGAGGGGGTGAGGGCTGAGTGAAGGTGGGCAAAGGGGGGAAATGTGAACATTTGTAATAGTGTCAATGATAAAAATAGAGAAAAAGAAAGAGTCTCTTTTTTTCCTCACCTTAAACCTGGCATTCCTGAGCAACACAAGTACTCATAGAAATCACTTGGAGCTCTGAGGATATGGGAGGTGATAATGGCGGGGAGGGGGAAGAATTTTCAGGAACATGTGTGGAAGACACATGGACAAAACCAAAGGGGGTAGGCCTGGGGGGCTGGGGATAGCTGGGGTTGGGGGGAGTGGTGGGAAAAAATGGAGACAGCTGTACTTGAACAACAATAACAAATGTGAAAAAAATAAAATAAAGTAATACTAAAAAAAGAAATCACTTGGAAATGGCCTAGGATCTTGTTTAATGTCACTGTCAAATCACTTTGCTAAATATCACAGCTTCAGGACACGCATTTTTAACTAAAGTTTCTCATTGGCTCATCTCCCCTCTCAGGTAGTAGCCCCTCGATGCATTTACAAGGAAGAACAAAACCTTCTCCAGCTTGGTTTTCTCCCTTTGTCCCCCTTTTCCTCTAGGATTCTGCACAGACTCCAGGCAGGGGACACACACAAATGACCAGTCAGTGTTTCTGTTGAAATAAAGAGTGTTGTCTTCTGTGACTACTCAGATTCCTTTAATGCTGAGAATTAGGGTTTTATATGCTGTTATGTGACTTTCAAACTTTGGCAATGTTTTCAATACACTCAGCCACCTTGACCCTCTACCCCAGACCTTATTAGCTGGGCATTAATAGCATGGCTCAGTTTCCTCTAAATGTTTCCATAGCCTAATTTCTTTGTTCTTTTCCGAACTTCAACTCTTACCCTGGACTTTTATACCATGGTCATGTTCTTCAATTTGCTGATAAGTAAAGAACTGTGATACACTTTAAATGTATTTTAAGTAAATGACAAAAAGAAAAGCCTAGTACAACTCATTCTTTGTGTCCTTAACATGAAAAAGTAATGCCAATGAGGGTGGCGAATGGCAAGTTATGTGAACTAAAGGGCATGGGTGGCTTAATCTTCCCATTTTACCTCAGAATCCCAGAATTTGACCAGATTAAACACCTTTACTCTCTTCATCTCCCTCCCCTTTTGAAACTATGGCTTAATATGGTCAAATACCTATCTCTCATGTTCTTTTTGGTAAAATGATTTTTTTTATTTAATAATGTTGAGGAATAATAGCAACACACAGAAGGGACATCAGTGAAGGTTACCTCATACAGAAAAAATAGAAAAGTGGAACTACATAAAATTTTATAAGCTACTGCACAGCATGGAAAAAATCAACAGAATGAAAAGACAACCAACAGAATGGGAAAAATATTTGCAAACCATATGTTTTTTGATAAGAGGTTAATATCCAAAATATATAAGGAACTTCCATACCTCAGTAGCAAAAATAAATAGCCCAGTTAAAAATGAGCAAATAACTGCCCTGGCTGGCTGGCGTAGCTCAGTGGATTGAGCATGGGCTGCGAACCAAAGTGTCGCAGGTTCGATTCCCAGCCGGGGCACATGCCTGGTTGCAGGCCATGGCCCCCAGCAACTGCACATTGATGTTTATCTCTCTCTCTCTCTCTTTCTCCCTCCCTTGCCCCTCTAAAAAGATAAATAAATTAAAAAATCTTTTAAAAAATGAGCAAAGAACTGAAATAAAAAATTTTCCAAAGGAGACATACAAATGGCCAACAGGTACATCATTTTTTAAAGATTTTATTTATTTATTTTTAGAGAGGGAAGGGAGGGAGAAAGAGAGAGAGAGAGAAACATCAATGTACGGTTGCTGGGGGTCATGGCCTGCAACCCAGGCATGTACCCTGACTGGGAATCGAACCTGCGACAGTCCAACAGGTATGTGAAAAGATGTTTGACATTATTAATCACCAGGAAAATGCAAATCAAAACTGCAATAAGATTATCACCTTGTACCTGTTAGTATGGCTATTATACAAAAAAACAAAGATAAGTGCTACTGAGGATATAAAGAAAAGCAAACCTTTATACACTGTTGGTGGGAAAGTAAGTTCGTTCAGCCATTATTGAAAACAGTATGATTCCTCAAGAAATTAAAAATAGAATTAACATGTGATACAGCAATTTTACTTCTGGGTATATATCCAAAAGAACTGAGGTTACTATCTTTAAGAGATATCTGAATTACCATATTTATTGCAGCATTATTTACAACAGTGAAGACAGAAGCAACCTGACTACTCATTAGTAGATGAATGGATAAAGAAAATGTGGTACAGATACACAGTGATGTATTATTCAGCCATAAAAGGAAGAAAACCTTGCCATCTATGACAACAGAACTGGAGATAGAGTGGAGAGAGGCATAGCTTGGGAGAGACATAAGAAAACTACCAATGGGTGATAAACTACCATTCTGTGTCCCCTTTATGTGACTTTCTGTGCTTTACTGCCACTTGAATCCCATTTTCCTCCACCCTGTCACCCACACAGTTGGCAAACTTGTGCTTATACTTGGCAAACTTGTGCTTATTCTTTAAGAATTATCTCAAGAATCATCTTCAAGAATCGTTTTCTATGAGACTTCCCCTGACTCCCAGAGATTGGTTCTTTCTCCCTCCAGGTGTCTGATGCTTTGTATTTATATCTGCCATTGTTTGTGTACCACATTGCATCATTTTGCTTGTAGTAGCTTAGAAGACATATTATAGATTCTCAATAAATATCCACAAATTAATAAAGTAATAAACTGAATGACAGTGAGAGCCAAGTATTTTTGTGAAGCAAGGATGGCCTGGGAAAAGAAGCATTACAGAAGGTAGCCATGATTACTGCATGGATAATTGAGAGAAGGCTACAGCCATTAGCTGCCAATGAAATGATCTAAGATCCCAAAAGTCAACAAATACAATTTTATCCTACATAATTTAAAAGTGATTGAAATGTTTGTAAAGTCTAGGGGGGATACTCTTGCTTATCCTGGGTAAAATTGCCTGAAGAAACTAAATATCAAGATAATTCTACCTTCTATTTTTCAAACATCAATAAAACATAAAATCCTGAGTAGGAAAAGGGCTTTTTATCTAGATAGAAGCCAGGTGATCTGTGTTTAGCTGAGCATCATCTTTCAGGAATCTTGCTCCCATCATGCCACCTAGCCTTAGTCTTCCTGAGTAGTTAGCACATCTGTGTATATTTCTATGCAATTGTAATTGGCTTATATGTGATACATGCTTTCAAGTCTCATCTAGGTCAGTGCTTTTCTACAAGAGATGTGAAATCATAGAATGTGAGAGAGCACATAACACAAAATTCTCATTTTACAAAAGAGAAAACTGACCTCCAAAGATATTATACAAGCTTGCTTTATATTACCTTTCATTTAAACAATGACAGAATCATTAAATTTTTCAACAAATATTTCAATGACTTAATGTCTAAAAACATAAAGATGTTGGATATAAATATGAATGACACAATCCCTGATATCAAGAATTTCACATTTTTCTTGGAACAAACACATAACAGCAGAGTGTATACTTGGCTTAAATCTTTGAAGAACAGTTTGACAATATATAAGTTTTCTTACAAAAATGACTTTGGTCCTTCATTTTCACTCCCATGAATTAATAAGTAGAAATAAACTTGGATGTAAGCAAAGATTTAGCCATAATGTGTTCTTTTTTCTTCTTTTAAAATAATAGTGTTATTTATAGGAGTGTTGCTAGATTTCAGAATAAACTATGGTTTATTATACATAGAATTCTTTGTGGTCATTAAAACATATCTTGAGGAAGAATATTAACACAGAAAGATGATCATGATGTATTGTTTAGAAGGGAAAAGGGTATATACCATTGCAGCTTATGTATTATCAACCTATTTTTTTAAAGTATATGTTTATGCCTAGAAAAAAAACTTTCAAAGTATTAACAGTAGTCGCCTCCAAATGGTAAATTACACATACTGTCTTTTTAAAAAATTTCTGTTTGTTATATTTTATAATTTTTTGCAATGAATACAGAAGTTATTCCAAAAAAAACTATATCTGGAT
This sequence comes from Phyllostomus hastatus, assembly GCF_019186645.2. NCBI lineage: Eukaryota > Metazoa > Chordata > Mammalia > Chiroptera > Phyllostomidae > Phyllostomus > Phyllostomus hastatus. Next base: position 5,053,835 of record NW_025333530.1, read on the forward strand.
ATCAAGGCAGCATTTAGTTCCTGAATATCTGGATCTATCCACAAGGAGCCAGAGAGTTGGAAGATCTGACCTGTACCAACCCATTAATTAGTGATCCCTTGATTACATGCAGTTGTTTTACACTGAATTGTCTAAATTGAGCATTATATGTAAATACATTTAAAATTTTCAATAGAAGAAAGCCTAGGGCAAATGTTTTTTCTAAATCTTCACAAGGAAGAAAGAAGTAAGTAACATCAAAATAAAAAATGCTTTAAATTTTTTTCCATAGTGACAGAAAACAGCTCTGCTCATTCTTTTTGCCAGAGTTACTGACACTCTTCCATGGCAGCTGAATGTCCCTGTCAGCCTCCAAGGAGCCTCCCAAATCACCAAATATCTCACTGTATTTAGTACTGGTCATGTGTTTTGATGGGTTCTGCTTTTTGCAAATTGGTAATTCAGGCAAATGTGCTAATTCTTTATTAAGCAGAACAGCAAGTAAACCAAAACATCCCACTCTCCAGTTGTACAGTATATACATGTATTTTCGGGTTATTATATTTCACTAATGTCTGTTCTTGACAAAGTGCTTTCAATCTGTTAGGGAGGTGTTGGTATAACACCAAAAGGATGAGCTTAGACAAATTCAATGGAAATGCTGCACTGAGGTCAGAGTGAAAACAATATGAACCTTTCAAAGATCTCCAGGCACTCAGACAGATTAAATTAGAACAGGAATGAGTACATATTCTTTTCTATTTACTTAGTTGGCAGAAGGTGCTTTATTTTACATGCATCACATAGCCATCATTGAAAATATATTTTATTTTTAAAATGTCACACCCTGTCAGAGAATCTTGCTTCTTAAAGGACATGATCTAGTATAAGCGGTCATAGAAAGAAGGAAGAAGCAGAGGTGAACATCTCTGGGAATCTCATATAATCCTTTCCATTGAATCCTCATTGATCCCAATTCTCTTTGATTTTGATCCTAACTTTCCTTTGATTTTGCATCTGCTTCAGGCCTGTCTTTAGTGATTCATAATTTGTGATTCTACCATGAGAGACATGTTTCATTGTTGGTGAGTAGAGGTGGGGTGGCCTTGTCTCTTGCTTTCTGATTTAGAGAATCAGAACTGAGCTTGTGGTAATCATTTCTCCATAGACCTCTAACATTTAGCTCCGTCTCTCATAAGCTGTTCCCTTTGAAGCCTATTTGGGTCTGACCCTCTGCAACCCTCTTTTCAGGTATTCATGATCATGATGAACTTCATAGGCTTCCGCACCAAGAGACCACTGAGTCACAACTCTCCCGGCTTGAAGATTTCACTAATACATAGCTCTTCCATGTCCTGTATGCTTAGGCCTTGAAAGCTGGCTGGTTACATTTAAAAATCTAAAATCATGGAATTGTAACTTTGACCTTAGAAGTTAATAGGGTTAAATATCAAATCTCTCCCAACTCAACTACTTCCCCACTCAATATTTTTTGGAAAATTTGGTGTTATGAGGGAGAGCCCTAAAAATCCCTGAATTTACAAGATAAGGTGGGAGTTATGAACACCAGTAAACCTGGTGGAGGAGAGAACCCACCAACAAAAGAACCACCAACAGGTAAAACCCAAGTACAACAAGAGAGCCCACACATACAGAAGAAAAGACAACCCTACAACATCCAGACAAGGAGACCAAGGAGACCACACCACTGAGTCCCACAGAACTCCTACCATAGAAGTTCACCCTACAAAGACAGCTAGCAAAACAGAGCATCACAAAGCACAGAAACAAATAAGAATAGTCACCTAAAATGGGGAGACAAAGAAAGAACCTGCAATCAGAAGGAACTTTGTATCTTAAAACAAAAAAATTCCTGACTTTATTTATAAAAAATTGTGTATTTATTCTTACATGTTTAAACGTCAGTCACTTTCAAAATACTCTTCATTTAATGCAATACACCTATCAAGATATTTCCCCCCTGCTCAAAACAGTTTTTGAACTCATTGATTTGAAAGCTTTTTAGTGCTTCTTCCATTTTTTTGTTTCACCTCTTCCACATTGGAGAAATATTTCTCTTTGAGGACTTTTTTCATTTAGGGAAACAAAAAAAGAAAAAAACATAACTTGGGGTGAGATAGGGTGACTAGGGAGGGTGGAGCACAGGGGTCTTGTTGTTTTTGGTCAAAAACTGCTGAACATTCCCCAAAGTATGGGCAGGGGTGCTCGTAAATCACTCATCATGAAGAGGGCAAATGTGTTGGAAGACTCTTAAAAAAAATTCACTGAAGACAAACACAGCTTCTCACAACAACACCAGTAGGCACACTGATACAGATGGGTTCCTAGAACGCTCACCTGGTGGGGGAAGCCTGTACTACTAGGGGCCTGCTCTCCAGAAGTTAATTCTATTTTTTTGGATCCCCCCCTTGTATGTTGAATCAAAATCAGCCTCCTAACTATCATTGGTCCTAATCTACTCTCCGAACTTATGTAGCCCATAGGAAGGTAATGGTAAAAAATGTTTGAAAGAACTGATGCCCTTAGTGAGATTGTTAGGAGAGGCGTCCTGTGGGATGAGGTATAGTATGAAAGCAAGCTTTAGGCAGGCCACTTTCAGTAGATCTCTGATTGGATCCCATTTCTTCTGTTAGGTGGAATTTGGGGTTTTTGTTCTTCACACGAAACAAACCAGGAATAGGCAGGCCTTCAGTTCCAGGCTCAAACCCTCTGGGGACATCTTCTTCTGCCCAATCTTGAGAAAGGATAGGCTGTATAAGAAGAAAATCTCAGGTTTCAGCATGGTTCCCCTTGGCATCTCAAATAGAGCCAAAGCCCTGGCTGGAAGCAAGAGGTAGAAATAAATTCTTTGTGAGTTTTGTTGTTGACAATTGGCTTGTGAACCACAGATGTGAATTATGTAAGGTCTGGTAAAGCATCTAACCTATTTTACCAGTAATGAAACAAATCATAGGAAGTTTGTGTTATTACAGAAAAGGACTCTAGTCACTTATTGGGTGCTGGATCATTGAAAATACAGCAGCCATAACTTCAACAAAGAGTGACGCTTTGGTTACTAGCAACTGAATGCCCAGTCCAACATCTCTGCCATTTCTAACACCTGAAACTCTTGGCTTTTGGAACTCAAATGACCCAGCCAAGTATGGCCACTGCTGGGACTAGGAGCCTGGTCAATGGAGGAGCTATCCACAAGTGCAAAGACTTTATACTTAATATCTTTCAGAAAGGCATGTTGGATTGTTGAAAGATTAGGCTTTGCAGACATGCAGGCTTGGGTTTGAATCCTGGCTTCAACATTTAGTAGTTGTGTTCCCTTAGACAAATTATTTAACCTCTGATCACCTATAAAATGGAGATGATTCTCTATTATTTATTGTTATATATCTATTATTATAATAACTATCTATTCCTACAGGGGTATGCTAAAGACTAAGAGGGATCATGTTTGCAAATGCTGGGTATTGCAGCATTTGTGAATCGTTATCCCCTTCCCCTTTTCTTGTTTGCCTTCTGCTCTTTGCCAGTCTGTATTTTGGGATAAGGGTGTGTTACAGAGGGCTATCAGGATACTTCCATGTCTGTTCCTTTTGGGAGCTCTGCTTCTGCCTAATGTTGTTGCTTCTCCCTTCGACCACTTTGATCCTCATTATCGCCTCAACAGAAAGATGAACCAGGGGCATAGAAGAAGCAAAATAGTTGTCTCCACAACATTTGGAAAAGGGCTAAAAGCTATTAATGGAAGTGAGCATATATGCAGCTTTTATTTATGATGTATCTGCTCTAGAACAAAGAAGAATCACACATGATGCCTGCCTTCCAGGACCTTGCTGCCCAATGTGTGAGTTGTACCTGTAGGTAAATAATTCTAGGAATATGTTAAATGTTATAATAGATGTGTGCCCAGATCATCAGACCATTAGGATGCACAGACTGCTTCTATCTCTCTCTATCTCACATTGTAGTTAAAGAGGGCTCCTCCCTGTCACTATTGAAGTGGCAACTTACATCTGGGAAGGACATTAGAGCTCTTAACTTCTTCTGGAGTTTTACTTCTAGTGAATTAATTCTGAGGTGATGGTGAAGAACTTAATGGCAAGTTTCTATTGTTAGCAAGGAATGACAGATGTGGAGATAATTTTGAAGTGTGTTAATGTTCTGAGAAACAAACCAGCTCCTGTTGACTTAATACATGTTTTCAATAATGGATTACAGTGTATTATGTTCCCATGTCCTTGCTGGAAAGCTCAAATCTAAGAGAAAGAGGTATTCTTGTAAGCCCTGATAGCATCATAACCTAAAGAGTTTCTTTTTTCCTCTCACTAAAAAGAAGAAGGGTCAGGGTTTTTCTTTAATTGTCTGATCAAATTCCTAATAATAAAAGTATTATACTTGAAAGGTCTTTATACAACAATACAATCATGCCAAAATGTATCCTGTGATACAAAAATAATATAACTTCAACTATTAGAATACCTGCTTCTTTTTTAACTTTTGGTTTCTTGATTTCATAATGATCATAAACTTATTTAAAAATATATTTGTGTTTCCAGTAATATGGATGAACTAGCATTGCAGGAGAGACAAAAATTACCCATGCTTCCAATTCTTACTAACCTATCAGCCTCAGAGCTGAAGGCCACCTCACCTCCTCCACATGGTGTCCCTCTGACCATTCAGTCTCTCAGGTAGGCGAAGGTTGACTTTCTGTCACTAGTCCTGATATTTTGTCTCAATAATTTCACATAATCCATGAGGTCTGTATAGAACCCCTATGTACTCTGTATGCTCCCCTTATTTACTTCTCCTTTCTATGCTATAAAATCATTAGGAATAGAGAGGGAGGTTTAGAGAAAGGAAGAGGGGACAAGACTAAAATACCACTACATACTGGAGAATATAAGAATTTCCACTTGCAGAGTACCTTCTGTGTGCTAATTCCCATACACGTTTAAAATTTTCACTTTATACTATAAAGTAAAAGTGTGTTATGCCCATGTTCAGGGTAGAAACTGAAGCTGGAGGAGATTAAATGGCTCATAAAAGTTTTTAGAGTTGGTGGTGGCTGAGCTAGGATTCATACCTGAGTTAGTTTTGTTTTGAATATGCTACACTGAAGTTGGTCCAAATCAGCAAACTAGGGGCTCATGGACCTGATCCAGATCAAGGTTACAGTGCTCTGTTTTTCTTAGCACTAGAATGTGCTTTCCCTCATTAGCCACTTTCACTCTCTAATAACTTGTCATATATATCACACATTAATTCTTTCTTCCTGGTCCCTGGTAGCATTTAGAGTTTGTGATTTCATTCCCTGGTGTAATGGAATAATTGTGAGTTTGGATACAGAGCCATCAAGCATTTTAGTCCAGGCCCAGCCAATTAGTAACAGTTTAGGCTTTGGGTAATACTTTGAGTTCAATTCCTTCACAAAAACGAGGCTAGCTAAACCTAGCTCATAGAGTTGTTATAAAGATTAATAAGAAATATCTATACAGTGCTTGGTATTGTATAAATTTTCATGCCCTCTATGATCTCTTCCCATTCTCACCTGAATCATTTGTGAAATCACTTTGGAAAATTTCCACATGCTTTCGTAGCTCCAAACTCTACCCCTAGAGAAATGTTGGTTGAGGCTACAGTCTCAATTGCTACTCTCCAAGGATATTCGGCTAGAATTCTTCCTGCCTCCATTTCTACTTAGATATGGAATTGAAAGATACCAAATACCAAAGAAAGTGTGAGACCAATCTTCATATTTATGTTTAAAAATTAATAATAGAAATATTCAATATCCACCTTCATAATCCTTGGTCTTTTAAACATATCAAAGACATAAAAAAGTCATAATGGAGAGAGGTGGGTAAATAGGTGAAAAACTCCTAGAAGATTTCCTAGGAGTTGGCTATTGCTGTGTTGCAGGTCTACTCCTTTGCTTCAGCCTATGGGGATGGACTGCTACATGATCCTTTAAAGAGCTAAAGGTATAGGTTGCTATGGTTGGAGAAGGGAGCTCTGTTTCTTTGGGTCTGAATCTCAGGAAATCTAGAGGACAAAAGTTCAATGATTGCTTTGGTGGCAGAACCAGGGAATGGTTGCTCAAATCACATGGATCCATAATCCTCAATCTAATTTTGGGCAAGGGGCATGAATGTTTTCTGTGGAGTGAATGTGGGCCACATGGAGGAGCTTGTAGTTGACGTTGTCAGCGCTTCATTCACATGCTTTAAACCTTTCTCCTTTAGTGTGCTCCTACTGATGTCTAGTTACTAAGAACTTTGTTCCTAAGGATTTTTCTGGAGGGGGACATTATGCTGCCCTAGCTAGAAGTGTCAGGGAATTAACTGTTCCTTGAAGCAGTCTTACAACAAGGATGGCTTGACATGTAAAATTGAGATGTATTATATACCTAAACATTACAGCTCCCTGGTATATATGCTGGGATAATTCTGGCAGTATTTCCTGAAGTGCCCTTATTAAATTCTAGTGGTAGGTAGTTGGCTCATGTCTATTCTTTATTGGCTTTTTTCTTTTTCTTTTTTCCCCTTTTTTCTCTTTTCTTCATTACCCTACTGTGTTCTCTGCAACTCCCAAATAAATTACTCATTCAAACATTTCAAACATTCAAACATTTCAAGCATTCAAACATTTTCTTAAGGTCTACTTCTGGAGGAACCCAAACTGAGACAGTTGGCACTACAGGAAGTCTAAGAAGAACAACACCCTTAGAAAAGATTCTGGAACTTGCCAACCAGATTGTCAAAATGACCCCATTACTGGAGGTGATAAGGGAAATGACAATGACCCCTGGCACACTGAATATTGTAGCTATGAATACTCTCTTCTCTGGTGAATTTGAATGGAATGTAAGCTTATACAATACCTTTGGCATTTTAAAAATGGTAATTGTGAGGATTATTAACTGATTGTTTTTGTCATAGTGAAACTGAAAGAAAAAAGTAAGTCTTAATTCAACTTATCATCAAATTATTCTCAATGTGAAGTTCCGGAAGACCTGTAATTCAGCATTCAAAGAGACCATATTTCCTGTAGCCAGAGGGCAGATCCAGCTGGAAATCAGGTCTCCCTGCCTGCAAAGGGTAGAAATGCAGACTTAATTATCTGTGTTAGCAAGTCTTTCAAGCTAAAGTTGGGACCTTGATAGGCAAGAAGTGTGGCCCTCAGACAAGAGATGGTGATATTTGGGACAAACATGCTTGAGGACTTTAAATTGACAGATTCTCCTAAACCCTTGAGGCCCCAGAAATGGTTCCTCCCCATCAATATAGGATAGCAGATTCTCATTGCCTAGAAAACACAAAGCGGCCTCACCTAAAGCTGACACCTCATATGATGATATTTGCTTTCTTCAAGGTTTACCTCCATTCCCCTCACAGATTATATAACATTCACTGGGATCAAAACTCAGGTTAAACTCCTGGGAAAATGCTTTATTTACTCCAGAGGAAAAGAGGTTGGGGGAGATCATTAACAAAAGAGTTGCAAGACTTGGCTAGTATGTCTGGCAGAATCAGGAGGAACATACCTGAGAATGGGCTTGGGAATACTAGCCTATCAATGAGGACTATACAGCTAGGCAGAATGAATTTTTGGAATGGGAACCTCCCATGATGTCAACCTAATGTACTGGGCAGCACTTCTGTAATCGATTCTGTCATGCTCTTGGTATAGTTCCTTGAAGCTTGAAGAGTAATAGCCTGTAGCAAATGAGATAGAATTGATAAAATAAATACCCAGCTCCTTATTCCTCAGGTAGGAGAATTCTTAGGTGGGTACTGAACACTCTTTCCCAGAGTTTTGCCTCAGGATTAAGCAGCAAGATGCTGAAAGAAATACCAGATTCCCAGGGAGCGAAGAAATAGTCACCAGTAACAACTGAGCAAAGGGGTGAATATAGACAGGTCAAAGAGCAGATTCTCCATTCTGAATCAACCTGAACATCTATCAGGTCATGACAGTGTGATGTCATCTTGGCACAGAACAAGACTAAGTAAAATTTTCTTATCCCTCACCATTTTCCCCCTTCTTTTGCTTTGATTTCAGAGGGATAAGAAGCTGCTCTCTCTGGAAGCTACTCATCTAGGGTTAAGTGTTAGGAGGAAAGGAAGAGAAATATAAGCCAGAGAAGAAGCCAAATATTATTCCTTTTCATTGCTCTGGGCTTTCAGTCTAAATTAAGACCAAGTTGTGAAGAAAGAGAAAATATATGATCAATCAGTTTTTGAATTTTTGTGTCTTAGATTCTAATTATTGAATTGACATTGTGTTCTGATTTAAAAGGATGTAGGACTGTCTTTTAACTACAAGTGATCCAAAAAGTCATGATACCTATCAATTTTACATCCAGCTACAAAAAGTATTTCTAGACAGTATCTAAATGTACAGTGAAACAAACAAAAATACAAAATTTCATTTGGTTACATCAGTGTGCTTGTTCAACATCCCAGTTTTACTTCATTGCTGCTTGCTTTGTCTTCCTTGGAAACACTGGTTTTACTCCCAATGTGTTTTGTTACAACAATAAAAAGCGTAGTTGAGAGCAACTGATGTGGAGAAAAGGTAACAAAGAGTGCAGCAAGAAATCTAAGCTGTCTCAGAGATTCCTTTCCTAGTCAGCCATACTCTGTGTTTGATAACTCTCAGGCTCTTTTAAAGGCATATTCATATTACTTCATATGTTTTCTTTTTCAAGTGTAAAATGTTTTATAGATAATGATAAAAAGGACTATGAGAGATAAAAGTTTGAAAACAATGGGGCTATTGGGCTTCTTAATTCTCAAAATAAATATAGTAATGTTTACTTCATAAGGAAGAGAGAAATAAAAAGAATTGAATAGTCACCCATAATGTGGAATAAGTCACTTACTATCACTCTGTTCCATGAGAATTTTCCAAAGCATTGAACATTGTGAGCCTATCAACATATCTGTGACCCAAACCAAGGGTTTCGCTTGCTGTGAACATTTGTGTTATAGAAAACAAAATCCAGAGCTATACTCAAATCAAGCAAGATCATTTCCTCCCTTTTTTTTTTTTTCACAAACCTTCAACTACAATATAAGGTAACCATTTTTGTTGATACTGTTTATTATCCTCCAAATGCTCTTAATTGATCCCTAGGACTTAATGCTTTTGGATTTGTTAAACATTGATTTATAAGAGAATTCCTGATGTTCTCATTCACATTAGCACCTCTCATGATCTGGATTCCTAATTTTCCAAGACCTGTTCGTGTAGCAAAGATCTTATGAATTCTTTCACATCTGCTGGTCCATCTATCTTTACGCATCTACTTCTCTAGCTTCACATCCATCAGTCTACTTAGTTTACACTCTTTTGTTCTTTGGCACAAATGATATTTTATTTAACAATATCTTGAGAAGGGAGAAATGTTAGCATTCTTTGCCATTGGCCAGATAATCAGAATGTCATCCCATGTGTGACTGCAAAACAAGTTCCCAATTACAGAGACTTCTCCTTGGTCACTGGTATACTAATCATGTAGTACGATTTGTGGTTCATGGTAGACACACAATGAATATTTGCTGAGTGAATGAGTTTTCTTCTCAAGAATAATGTAGCAAGAGGAATCTTGACTTTTTGCACAAATATTCAGAATTAAATGGGTCTGAATCTTGGTTTCAGTACACTTTTATTATGAAATGTAAAAGGATGGTGCATATGTTTATGCACCTAGGGTTTACAAGTGTCCTGATGGGTGTATAAAGATGTGTAGACTCTTAGTCTTTCTTAAAATAAGAGAATCCACCTGGTTTAAACTCCTACCGTGGTGAGAAATATCATCTATGAACACGTCTGATGTGTCTAGTTTGTGTTTGAGTCTTTTTAGATGTTATCACAGGAGTTGGACACTTGGGAATAGAAATCTTTTAAGTTTTTTTGCTTGAATGCTCCCTAAAAGAGTTTTAGAAAATCATGGCCCCTTTGCACATTTTAATTTGACAGTTAAAACTTTGTAATCATCACTTATCATTGCAAAGAATGTAATTTCTTGCATATTCCATATCAAATATGTACATGAAATATATTTTGTCAAAAGATCAGTTTGATAGATTTAGTTCATTAAATTTTTATATGTCTTCCATACTATCTATCAAGAAAATGCACTTTAAACTCCCAGCCAAGATGGAGGCATAGGTAGACACACTGTGCTTCCTCACACAACCAAAATAAGGACAAAAACAATTTAGAAACAAAAAACAACCAGTACTAACAGAAAATTGAACTGTATGGAAGTCCAACAACCAAGGAGTTAAAGTAGATACATTCATCCAGACTGGTAGAAGGGGGTGGAATTTGGTGGCCCAGCAGATAGGGGTGGGGCAAAGTGGTGGCTGGTGGGCCCTTGGAGTGCAAGGCAGCAGCTGGAGGACCCAGCAAGGCAGTGGATTGGAGGCACAGCACATAAGGCAGCTGGCGGACTGGGCAGTCCCACATTCATGTGCAGATAAACCAGGTGAAACTGGGAAGTGAGACATATTGTGCAACCTAGAGCTCCAGCATGGGAAAATAAAGCCTCAAAACACCCATTGAAAATGCCTGCAGGGGGTTGAGGTGCTGGGAGAAACTCCCAGCCTCACAGGAGAGTTTGTTGGAGAGACCCACAGGGTCCTAGAACATACACAAAACCACCCACATGGGAATCAGAACCTGAAGGGCCCAGTTTGCTTGGGTGAAGTGGGGGAAGTGACTGAAATCTGGCAGAGAGAGGAGCAAGTGCCATTGTTCCCTCTCAGACCCCTCCCCAACATACAGCATCACAACACAGTGATGTGGGTTGCTCTGCCCAGCTGAACACCTAAAGCTCCAACCCTCACCACCTAACAGGCATGCTGAGACAAAAAAAAAAAAATGGCCCAAATGAATGAACAGATAAAAGCTCCAGAACAAATATAACTAACCGACGAAGAGATAGCCAACCTATTAGATGCACAGTTCAAAACACTGGTAATCAGGATGCTCCAAAATTGGTTGAATTTGGTCACAAATTAGATGAAAAAATGAAGGCTACACTAAGTGAAATAAAGGGAAATGTACAGGGAACCAATAGTGATGGGAAAAAAACTGGAACTCAAATCAATGGAGTGGACCAGAAGGAAGAAAGAAATATCCATTTAGAAAAGAATGAAGAAATAATAACTTAAAAAAATGAGGAAAGTCTTAGGAACCTCCAGGATATCTTTACAAATTCAAACATCTGAATTATAGGGATACCAGAAAGAGAAGAGGAAGAGCAACAAGTGGAAAAGTTATTTGAACAAATAATAAAGGAGAACTTTCCCATTCTGGCAAAGGAAATAGATTTCCAAGAAGTCCAGGAAGCTCAGAGAGTCCCAAAGAAGTTGGACCCAAGGAGGAACACACCAAGGCACATCATAATTACATTACCCAACATTAAAGATAAGGAGAGAATCTTAAAAATAGCAAGACAAAAGGAGAGAGTTACCTCCAAAAGAGTTCCCATCAGACTGTCAGCTGATTTCTCAAAAGAGATCTTACAGGCAAGAAGGGGCTGGAAAGAAGTATTCCAAGTCATGAAAGGCAAGGACCTACAACCAAGATTGCTCTATCCAGCAAAGCTTTCATTTAGAATGGAAGGGCAGATAAAGTGCTTCCCAGATAATGTCAAGTTAAAGGAGTTTATCATCACCAAGCCCTTATTATATGAAACGTTAAAGGGACTTATCTAAGAAAAAAAAAAGTAAAAAACGTGTACAGTGAAATGACAGCAAACTCACAGTTATTAATAACCACATCTAAAACAAAAACAAAAACCAACTAAGCCAACAACTAGAATAGGAACAGAACCACAGAAATGGAGATCACATGGAAGGTCAGCAACAGGGGAGTGGAAGGAGGAGGAGAGAGGGGGAAAAGGTACGGAGAATAAGTAGCATAGAAGGTAGGAAGACAATAAACAGGGGGAGGGTAAAAATAGTATATGAAATGTAGAAGCCAAAGAACTTACATGTACAACCCATGAACATGAGCTAAAAAGGGGGAATGTAGGTGGGAGGGGGTGTGCGGGGTGGAGGGAAGTGAAGAGGGGAAAATGGGACAACTGTAATAACTTAATCAATAAAATATATTAAAAAAGAAAATGCACTTCAAATTGTCAAGTAAAATAGGCAAATCAGGCTTACTTTCTATGAAACAAGTATAGATTCATTTTTCAATTTAATTAAACTAGAATACTTGTATCCCTGTGGTGACCATCTTACTTCTAAATTCTAATTCTAAGGTAACTTTATATATATACATAAACATATATATATAAACACAGATAAATTGATAGATATAGATATTGATTAATTGATATAAAAGATGATATAGACATAGACATATGAACACGGAGCCTAAATCGAGTCTGTCACCTGGATGAAATAAGGCACTGCCCCATCAATATTTCTTACAATCTTGCTTTGCTGTCACTTCCTCAGGAGTTGTACATCCTCAAGGTATTCCTTTGTTTAATTCTCCAATGATTTTTACAAGCTGAGTAAGGATAGTGAGACTGAGCACGAGTGAGCACAGGTTTTTCTTTTGTAAAGTAGGAACAGTGAAAGGAGAGGTGGCATAGGATAAGTTTTAACCTCAGATGCATTATGAAAAAAGGGTACATAGACAGATTGAAGATTTCAGAAATTACCCATTTGAAACTATACATATCAGTATATTCCTTGTGAGAAAAATCTTAATGTATTCCTAGGGATATGAGTCTCCACTATGAAGATGTCTGGTTTAGATGGTAACCTGCTACATAACTAGAAAACTTTTTCCAATAATGAATTGAAATACATTTACTACACTATATATGTTCTACTCCATTTCAGTTCTGTCTTGGGTGCCTACAGTAGGATAAATTCACCTTCTACTCTTGATGGCCCAAACATTTGAAGATTCTATGATATGTATTCCCAACATCTTTCCATCTCTATGATTAATATTCCCAGTTCCTTGAATTACTCATTATTTTTCATTGTTTTCAGTCCCTTTATCCTGACAGTTATATTCCCATAAATGATACTCAAAATTATCCAAGTTTTCTTGAATTTTGATGTCTAAGATAGTATAATTTTTTCTATTGCCAGGGATAAAATATTAATCTTAGTAATTTTTTATAAGGTAAATAACAACCATTTACTGAATTCTTACTATATGCTCAGTGCTTAAAATACTATTGCAAAGAAAATACTCTTATTATTATTCTCACTTTATAGATGAGAAGACTGAATTTAAAACAAAAACAAAATAACTTGAACAAGGCCAAGCATTTCATCCAGTACCTTGTTTGTTAATTACTTGCTGGCTGGGCCAGTAGCTGATTTAATGGCAACATGACAACTTATGGAGCATACCTCTGTAGATTTGCAGAAAGGGGTCCAGAGCAACTGAAATGTGAATAGGCAAAACATTAGGATCACCTGAATATCTGCTGGAAAAGTCCCTGTAAATGTAAGTCTCTGGCATGTATCGTGCTGTGCTGTGGTCAAGAATGACCTGCCTTGGTGATCTGATGCAGTGAAGAACTTTCTAAACTGGACTCTGCTCAGTCCTAGGGAATGCATAGAACATCTGGTAAACTGCTGCTGGGGATGAGAGGATGCCCTCGATGAGTCTTCCATTCCCCCTCCTCTGCTTGAACCAAAGAATTCTGTTTCTTAGTCTAGTTTTATTTGTTTACACTTCCCTAATCAGAAGTAGATAGAGATAGAGATAAAATCAAAATAAAGGTAGAAATAAAGATCTGTGTGTGTGTGCATGAGAGAGAGACCACTAGTCTTTAAAAAAACACTAATTTTGGAATTAGTGTCCTTGAGTTTAATCCCAAGAATATACTCACTAGTAAGTAACTTGGGTGTGGGCTTTAGCTATTCTGAGCTTTAGTTTTCTCACCTGACATATAGCAAGTACTTAAAGATTTCTGTTGAGCAAAATAAGTGAATACATGAATAAATAAATGATTTTGTATTTTGGCAAAATATAACCTTGCAGGATTATGTTGGGGATTAATGCCAATATAAATAAAGTTTAGTACAACATGGGACATAGTAAGTATTTTGTAAATAATAATAATAATGGCAGCATTTATTGTTGTTGTTGTTTACTCAATGAGTTTGTGGATTGTTGTACCAGGAACCCATGTGGCACTTCTCTCTAAGCTAGCTAGAGATCCTTCATTGAACTTGAGAGCAAGCATTATATATTACTGAATACTTGGAATGGCCCTGTGTTCAGAGTGCCTTTCCCATCACAAGGAAAGAGCCTGGGAATATCAGAGGCTTCTTGGTTCTCCACTCTTAGAAATGTGGCTTGAGAAGTCTGGTGGCAAAAACAGTGACAATCTGTTGTCTGAAAGAGGCCTTGCCATTGTGCCAGATGTACCAAAATCATAAAGTAACTCAGTGGGGTCAATTCTTTCTGTCACTGCCATTTCTAGTGCTTGAATTGCACTACCTAGTGACATCCAAGTCTATGTATTTAGCACATTCATTCTCTGAGTAAGAATAAATTATTAACCTACAGCTTCTTCTTCTTGAAAGAGAAAAAAAAATGTGCTGAGATTAAGGCCTGAAAATTGATGTCTTTAATCTACCAAGACACTTTCAGTTAAATACCACTGATTTGTGGATCACATTCATCTAATATAGGTTGCAAGTTCTCTAGGACCAAGAAGTTGTGTAAAATTGTGCAGACACTTTTAGCACTCCTGGCATAATAAAGAGTTATTATTTATAACAAAAGAATAAGAATAATGGCAGGCTCATCACATGTCCTAGAAGCTTGGTCCGCAAAAGGTGTTCTGTTACATAGATATTGTCATCTGATTACAATGTATTATAAAGGCATGTAAGTTTCTCCATGAGAAAACCCAGTAACTCATTTCTCCAAGTCTAGAAAACAGACTAGTGAGAGTTAAGTCTTATGTAAAAGTTCTTTGCTTTACAAGACAGTTTTTTTTTCCTAAAGTGTCTCTTTAAATAGCCAGTTCCTTTTTTGAAGTATTCAGAATTGGATTTACTTTACAAAATGTTTAGACTCAACTTTTTAGGAGCAAAGTGAGCATACAGAAATGGGGTGTTATGTGTTAGGTGTCAATAGGTAAGTCTCACCTAGTGATCACAGTAAAACAAGGCTCTCACCATTCCATCTCTGAGTCCATCAAAGCCAGAACATCCACATGGGGCATGTGGCTTTTACAGGACATTAGGAGCCCTCATTCCAGGCCTGAAAGCTAAGCCAGCATTGGGGTCATTGTCTATCATTAACTGTGTGACTCTGGCAGCCAAGGGCATCGATTCATTCTCTGAGCAATCATGCATTATTCAGCATATACTGAACTCTCCACTTAAATAGAGATGCTTTTAAAAAAAGATTGAGGCAGTTATGAAGAAAAAACTGGTGACTTACATTCAAATAAATGGGAACAGGATTGTTTTTAGAAATAGTATGTTTCTTACTCCATATAAAAGTCTCAGGCAAGGAGAGGAAAAGAAACAGTTGGGGTAAGACTAGATATGAACACAGGGTGAGAAGAAGGGCCTCCTGCCTGGATCACAGACATACAACCTTTTCTCCCCATGTCAAATTCTTTCCTGCAAAACCCTCTGCTTGCAAATACAAGTAGCTAGGTGGAGTCAGTCACTCCTGTTATCTTTCAGTTCTGATGCATAGCAGGAATAAAACATATTAGCAAGTTAAGTATTGTGTGGTCACTGTGTTAGACTCAATGCTAGGAAGAACAAAAAGCAGGAGGGAAGAAGAAAATGCACATTTAATAACACATCTAAGTGCCTTCTAAGATTCTACAACATGTTTATGTGTTGTTCCAAGCTGGCTTCTCCAATAGAAAAATGAGAATACTTCATTTTGCAGGTGGCTACTGTAACCAAAGACACTATTTATGTTTTCCCAAGGGTTTTAAACCAATATTTGATTAGTCTTTGTCCATATTCCTGCAGGATGATAAGACTCTTTCAGGAAGTTCTAAGGCAATGGTTAATATGACAGACAGCAAAGGCACAGAGCACTTTAACCGCATAGGCCAATGAAGGGGTATTTCTGTAAGAGGTACAATACTGAGAATTGTCATAGGACAGTTCATTTCTGCACTCCTCTAAGTGATTTTTCTCCCTGCTGTGCAGGTCTCATGTGTGCTGTGTGTGCTCACGAATGTTTTGTCAGAATAGGAGGAGTGTTTCATGCACTGAATGGGTTTTAGAACGGGGGATGTGCATGTGAGGGAAGAGAGGAGAGACATGGGTCAGGTGGAAAGATAACTTGGAGACTCTGGTGGAAAGGAAAACAGTTAATTTTGATTATTTGATGTTAAATACATGCTCAAGTTTATGTTTGAGGTCCTGCCCTTCATAACTCTCTCATGTACCAGTTTCTGTTCAGAACCAGGCCAGCATCAGCGAGACTGGGGAGGGAGGTGAGTCTCAACAGCTGGGGTTGAAAAATGTGTGGCCTGAGAGGAGATGGATTTATAGAGTGTAGAAATGAGTTCCTGGGACCAAGTGGAAAGGGTTGAGGGTGAGGAATTATGCAGCCAGAGAACTGAAGCTTCAACCCTTCCTAGACATGGGAGCTCTGAAGGTGGGCTGCTCACAGGGTGGGAGTGCGGGGGCTGCTCGTAGCCCCTGGCCAGGGAACTGGGACCTGTGTGGCAGAGGATCGCTCTGCCAGGACAAGACGTTGGGGTATGAGGGTGAGGTGGGGGCCTGGGGGGTGGCTTGGAGCCCTGGCGGTGGCAGCCTGACGTCACCGGCCTCTCTGGCAATAGGCTGCCAGCTCAGCTCTCCGAAGCGGCAGCGGTAGCGGCGGCTGCACGGCTTGGTCTCTGGCCCCTTCACTCCGTGCCTTCCGCAGCTGCCACTGCAGCCGCGCCGTGGGGCTCCCTCCCTACAGCCAGCGGCAGCCCCAGGTAAGGAACACGGTGCAGCTAAAGGCTCCGGGCAGCCGGGCGGCAGGGTGGCCAGGCACTATTGGGTAGGCAGACCCAGCGGCCTGCGCAGACACCCCTGACCACAGCTTCGGCCCCTGGTCCAGCCCAGCCCCAGCTGGCGGGCCGCCTCGCTGCTCCGCAGTGCAACAGTTTGCAGTCGCCTCTTGAGGGCGGCAAGGAACGCTTTGCTGCCCGCTGCGGGTGTACTTGGCGCTGGTCCTGCGGAAGAGTCTCGGGACCCTCGGGCTGGGTCTGGGAAGGGCAGAGAGAAGGTCGGTTCCTCAAACTTTGCAGGCGGGAACCCTCCCCCTTTTATTTCCAGCCCCTCACCCCCAGAAAGAAGCAGGGTACTGTCAAGTGGGGGGGCGGGTACAGGGAGATGGGGAGAATGGGGCGTTTGCGGGGTGTGCTTTAGCTGAGAGATGCTTCAGCTAATTTTTTTTTTTTTTTTTGGTGGTGGTGGTGGTGGTGGTGGTGAGGTACTAGGGAAGAAGGCTGGAAAAAGGATAGAGCGCGATCCTGCACGTCAGCCGCGGTGGTGGCTAGAGGTGGAGTGGGATGTGGTGCCAGCGACCCGCCTTGGAAATGGGACCTAAGGGATCTGACGCCTTCTGGAAAGGGAGAGTCGGGAGGTGGAGGGAAGGGAAGATAACTGCATACCCGGAGCCCGCTGGGCAACCGGGGGTGGGAGCTAGGAAGGGTGGGATCCAGGCGAAGACAACCGCTGACAGGGCGCAGGAAAGAGCAGAGGCGGCGCTCGGGAAAGCAGGGACCGCGCTCCAAGGCGGCAGTGTGTCTATTGTAATTAGAAAGTTGTGGAGGGCTGAGAGTCTGCCTTATCTGCTGAGTAATCCTCATCTCCGAGGTACCGGCGCAGACCCTTTCCCAGACAGTGGCGCGAGCCCCAGCTGGCAGCTCCGGGGAGCGGCCAGGGGCAGGAGGGTTGGGGTCCTCTGGCTGAGGAGAATACGGGCAGCGTCCGCGGAGGCTGTGTGCCCAGAGGGCTCCTTTGCAGTTGCGCGGATTCTTCCTGTCCTCCGCACTCCCCTGGGCAGCGACAGGGATCCTAACTAAGCCTGTTTTCTTTGCAGCCTGGTGCCTTGGCAAAGGAAAAGGGCGCTCGGACACGCGTTCCAAGCGGGTCCGGTGAGGATATCCTGGGTATCACTCGCTTTCCCTGAAGGCTTGTTTTCCCGCAGTGGCTCCCTCAGTCCTTCGCTCTTGCGCATACACTCCCACACCAGGGAGCAGTTTTGGGTGGCGTGGGATCCGTCCTCTTCTTGGCGGGTAGGAACGGTGTGCCCAAAAGAGGAAGTCTGGTGGGCCCGGCCCCTCCCAGCCCAGCGCTGATGAGTGCCAGGGCGCCCAAGGAGCTGAGGCTGGCGCTGCCGCCGTGTCTCCTCAACCGGACCTTTGCTCCCCCCAACGCCAGCGGCAGTGCGAGTGCCCAAGGCCCGGGCGCAGGCAGCGGCACCTGCATTACGCAGGTGGGACAGCAGATCTTCCAGTCCTTCTCCTCCACGCTGGTGCTGATTGTCCTGGTCACCCTCATCTTCTGCCTCATCGTGCTGTCCCTCTCCACCTTCCACATCCACAAGCGTAGGATGAAGAAGCGGAAGATGCAGAGGGCTCAGGAGGAATACGAGAGGGATCACTGCAGCGGCAACCGCGGCGGCAGGGGCCTGTCCCCGACCGGTGGCCAGGCCCCAACCCACATAAAAGAAACCCGGCTGGAGAGGCAACCCCAGGACTCCGTTTTCTGCGACCCCTCCAAAGTGCCCTCCTCCTCTTTGTCCCCTGGCTTCCCGAGCCAGGATCCCTATGCTCCTCCACCTCCACCACCAGCCCCCAGTCCCCAAGGAGCACACGCAGCCTCTTCTTGTTTGGACACACCTGGCGAGGGCCTTTTGCAAACGGTGGTACTGTCCTGATTGTCTAGCTCTTCACCTCTCCCCTTTTTTGTTTCCAGCATCTTTGTCGTCCTCGCTTTCCCCCCGTCCTTCCTCTTTCACTTTCCTCTGGCCTCTCCTTCCTCTTCCTTCCTCCTTCCCTCCCTTCCTTCTTTCCTTCCTTCACTGTCCTCCCCTTACTGTTTCTCCTCCGCCGAGGCACTGTGCGGTATTTGTAAATATTGGTCAAGGAAAGTCTCGGAAGAAGAAATAACGCTGATAATAATACTTTATTATTAATATTTATAGTAATTATAATACTAATAACAATCCAAGCGCATGACAAATCACATAATTTCTCATTGTCAATGAAGGATGTGTCCTTCCTCTCCACCCTGCACCCCCCACAACAAGGAGGAGAAACCGCACAAGCTACCAAATACTATAGAACAGGCGTTGACCCTAGAGCAAAGAGAGTGGAGGGGGCCCGGTGTCTTGTACATAGCTGTCAGGTTAAGGTTCTGTTACCTTCCTACCCCTCCACCCCTCAGGCTTTCACTTTCCCTTCGGCTTCCCTCCTTTCCCCATTCCTACCCTCAGCCAGGCTCAGGCAATAGCGTACTATAAAGAAAATGTCTACTTTAAGCACCAGGATTACCAGAGGCCACAGAGACTGTCCCAGAAAAACGTTTATGACAGGTACCGCTCTCCAGTCATTCCTCTTTTCACCACGTAGTTAACCATTCCCTTTTCCAGGACTAGGTATTTTAATTTGCTTTTAGATATGTCCCTCATTAGCCCACTATAAATGCATTAAAAATGCTTCAATTAGTATAAAATTAGCTACTGCATTAACTCCCTGCCCCACCCCCACCCGTACACCTTCGACGTGGCTATTCAGCCAGTTCTGGTGTTGACATGGTCTCATCAAAATTGTTACTTTCCTTCGTTGTGCGGGTGAAGGAGGGACTTTTTGGAAAGTGTCTGTTTTAGTTTTGGGGTTTTTTTTGTTAGTTTCTTTCTTTTTCTACAATCGGATTTGTGTGCACCATCAGTTTTCTTAATATCAGATATTGCATAAGTTACTTTTTTGTAAAAAAAAAAGTATTAGGTAATGCCCAGTACTTAAAATGCAGTATATAACCAAATCAGAATGTTTAATTTTTAGAACAAGTGCACCTTTGTTATATATTTGTTATACTGGTAACAAATACAGAAACAAACTATAGTTGTGTTCTAAGTCCTACAAACTGTATATTCTTGCTCTTAATTTCCAGCTGTTGGTATAATGGTTATCACTGGGTGAGAAATTCAGTGGGGTAGGCCTGGCTTCTGCTGTTTCCAGAAGTGTGCTTTTGTATCTTACTCTGTAGTAGACTGTTATAAAAAGATAACACATATGTTTTATTTTTTCTTTTTGTGAATAACAGAATCAACCACAATAGAAAACAAACAAATAATGGATGTGCAGGAATGCCATCTATTAAACATGGTTAATATTTAAACAGTGCCTGTAGTCCTCCCTGCATGCAACTACCACCTGGAGGCAGTAGTGTGCTTGTTTGCTTGCACTGTATGTGTTTGGAGGTGAGACTGGTGGGGATGTTGGGCAATTTGGGTGACAGGACATGCAAATTTAAAGACAAGTTAAACCCAGTAATACTTGTAGGATAAGAATATTTGCAACTTTTTTACTTAGAATCTGTGCTTGCATCTGAGATATGGAAAAGAAAGGGTTCCCTTTCTCTTTATGAGTCTGGCTTACCCAACTTCAGTGAATACATGAAGAAAGATTGAATAAAAAAGAAAGCTAGAGAAGAAGATCAATTTCTTTTGTTCTATCTTCTAATGCCAGACAATGTTATTTATGCTAGAAATGGAGTCCACCTATGGTTATTTACCACTTTGTTTCCCCTGGACTGATGGTAGTGGGAACCAGAAGCATATTACAATCTTAATTATATGCAGTGGAATCTTTTCTTGAAAACAAATTCTTGACAGCTATTCAAACATTTGGAAAATGTATGAATGACAATGTACAGCAAAAAGCTCAAATAAAAGAGCCCTTACAAACCTGCAAAGAGTAAGGCAACAGTGCTGCCGAGTACATCCCTCTCTCGAGTAACTAGTAGTTCTCGATTCTTTGTCTTGGTTCCAGGCATATGTGCTTTTTCCCAGAGAAAATATTACCTCTGAGGTTTTAGGTTATCTATTAAATTACCCAAGCTCAGTCTGAACCTTTTATAAAAATAATTTAATAACTTTAATTTTAATCACCCATTAGATATTCACTTAAGTCCTTTCCTGAAGCACAGAAGATTGTCATTTAAGCATGCCATGTTGTAATATTAGGAAGACCAAGTATAATCTTTGGATACAATATATTAAACAATGAACCAGATTCATCCCAGTGCCTTAGTCACTTCCTAGTAATAGATAAAAGAGTGCATTAACTCCCTCAGGCCACTAGGGAATCCTTTAGTGCATCAGAGTTATACATTGTACATCAGAATGACTAAGGCACTGCGAAGAAGAACATCCATTAACTTTTGTAGCTCACCCTCATCTGGCTGTAGCTCTTTAATACCTTATTATAGAATGACTTTTGGACTTGAAATTTGAATCGAATCAGGGACTTAGAAGGGAGCTTCTTCATTTCCAAAGAGCTACATTAACTGCATAAATATTACTTTCTCCCCTTATTTGGTGCAATCCTTACAGCGAATAATTCCCCATTTTATTAAAGCAATAAGATGTTCTGTTGTGAGCAATGCTGGATGATGATTCTATTTCCTTGGTGCTGAAGCCACTCATACATTCTTGCCTTATGAATCATAGTGCATTCAAGGCATGCAATAATAATCCCCCTCCAAGGAGCAACCTGTACACTCTAGGGGTAATTATGAAATTGTCTTATGTAATCTTTTCCCTAAAGGAATAGAGGAAACAGAAAAAATAAGCATTATATATACTGTTTTAAAAATATTCAATACTTCTAAACATGGGCACATATCCATAAGTTTTATTGTGCACTTTTAAATATATATGACTTTCTCCATTAAATGACTATGGCTTAATATTTTTAATACTGCTTTGTGTAAAGATAATGTGGTTTGTGAGTCAAATTTCATGCTGAGTTTAATATACTCAGAACCCTAAGCTTCTGGTGTTATCACTTGAGACTATGAGATAGAGAATTACACAAAATTCTAGTAATGCCATCCCATCAAATTATTGAAAGAAGCACATATCCAAGCAATTTGCACAGACTCTGTTTAAAGCATTGCTTCTTATAGATCTCCATTGATAGTCTAAGGAGTTTGGGATGCTACTAACAGGGAGTTTTGGATTTCATGTATATGAAACAAATGACAATCTGGAAAAAGCTAAATTTATTTTAAAGATTTTATTCACTGATGTCCCGTCAAACTAATTGCTTCAAATCCCTATAGCTGTAGCTCAACTTCTGCACTTTCTATTCAGTATTAATAAGGTGGCATGCTTGATTCTTATTATTTTTAAAAATGAGAAAATTGGAGAGAGATACAATTATGTCAACTGTATGGGACTCTGAATCGTAAAGATGTAGATGAATATAATCTTATTTAGAATTTATATACACTCATAGATATGTATTTATATATACATACATTTTGTACAAATTTACAATAGACTTTTTGTATTCTCTTTTCTGCCATTACAAGAATGAGATAGAAATGAAATAGTTGTTCCATCCTCTTTTCCAGAGAGGATCCTGAGAAGTCAGGTATATGCATGTATTTTTTTCTTTGGGGTCAAATCTGAGTGACTTTTCCCTTTATTTAATGAAAGGGGAGAGTCCTGGTTGGCTCGGGAACTGGTAATTAGATAAGCTTTCTTTCGTAGGTAGTGACTCAAATGTAGCAATGATAATGAATTTATGGCCATATCTATTGGTCTAAATATCTAGATAGAAAGCAATAATATCTAGGAAAGGTTTAGGGTACCTAGACCACAAACCTGGATTGTTGCTCATTTTTTTTAAAATTCTCAATCTATATGTTGTATGGAAATAAAACATATCTGCATAGTTAAAAGTAAAGTAAAAATATGGCCATTATATGTTTAGTTTGATGAGTACTTTCTGAAAAATATGGATAAATTAGTTTTAAAAACTTTGGCATCTGACTTTTCCATTGAATTAATTAGATAATGTTTAAAATTCCATTTTTTTCATTGTGCAGACTTATGTTTTAAATTCATTTCTGTGGGTGACAGTTGAACAGTTGATAGCTGATATCATGTGAAAGTTGTAGGTTGAATTAGAATGAGAAACTTTAATCTAATATGGTCAGGTTCCTCAGGGCCACTCACAGATGAATCTGAACTTTGAATATGAATCTGAAAAGCCACTTATCTGGGCCATCCTTTGCTGGAACTAATGACTGCAGCTTGTAGATATTTGGCTCACATGAAAAAGAACTGACCTATCTATAGAGAGGTATTTATTTAATCATTGATTGAATAATGATTTATTCTGATTCTAATTTGGTTTTTGATTTATTTGGTAACATTGGGGAAACAACTTTGATGGCTTGACATCAATACTTACTAATGTCACCAACCTAATAATACAATTGGTGCCATTTAGGAATGCTTAGCTGAGGATAAGAATTAAATTAACTTTAATAGGGGGCAATGTCTTATTAAGGTGATCCTATCTGAGGCAGGGATTTGTGATTTCATTGAGTTGTTTTTATAGAGAGGTTAACAATAATGATGACAACAAGAACAACAACAGAAAAACTGATTTTTGAACTCAAGTATATCTAAGAAACATAATAAAACAGATACTAGAATTCATGAAAATTTTGTTTTGCTTTTCTATCAATAAAAAGTTTTCTTGTTAAATGGCTTTTTGGACACTATTTCCTTATTGATTTAACTTACAATATAGCAGGGTTACAAAGTACTCATTGTATTGCCCCCGGATACTCAAAGAAATCAGTTTTTTAAAAAAATTCTCTCACTTATCTGACCTTCCTCACAAACCACCTACATCTGAGAAATGGGAAGTGTATAAATTTTAGAATAACTTAATAAATTGAGTGAAGTAGAATGATTTAGCAATCTTTTCAGGCAGATGCTCAAGCTCTTTAGGTCACACACTTAAGTCTCTCCAATTCCTTCTTTCCCAGCCTGTACTTCTCTAACATAACCAGGTATATAGGGGAAACATATAGTTGGCATGCTTTTGTTGTAGTTAGGGGAGGAAGGGAACCTTAGATTCATATAAATTTCTGCTGAAAAGCAGCTGATTGGGACTGCTCTATAGTCCGAGGTACCATTGCTGTATCCAGCTTTCACACTGACATTCACCAATGTAGTCTTAGACTCTGGATATTTATCCTTATGTCAAAGTCATCACCCACAGAAATCTATACATCCTTTCCCCTGCCATCTCTAATTCCAGCATTGCTTTCACACTTTATCCCCTTCTCACAGGAACTTCTGCATACCCTACATACCAAGGACCTACTATTGCAAGGTATGGGTTTTAGCTCAGGATCATTCATCTATTTACTTCCCATTGCCACTTCAGTTCTTCTAGTCTTGCTCCATGTCAGATAGTGCCATGAAGAAGTTCTTCTGAGGACTTGTAGCCCCATTTTAATACATTCCAGGGGAGGGGTTGTGATTTGGCCCTAATCCTTGGGCATATTCAAAGCTATTTAGATGTGTATGAAGTGCTACCCTCTTCTTCTGGACTCATCATTCTGTGTAGAGAAGGGAATAATGAACACCTTAACAGATGCCTACCTCATTTTTCTTTTGACTTATCTTTTTAATCAAAATTGCTCCAGACTTCAAGAATCTTATTGCCCGCCCCCCCTTTTTCTACCCGAGACTCCTCTTACTACATAGCTATTATCCTACTTCTGCAAAGGACTTTGTCCCCTCCTTTATAACTTCAGCCTGTCCAACTAATAGCAGCTGGACAGGTTGTAGGAGATAGACTAGAGATAAGTTTATTCATAAGGAATCCTAAGTTGGAAGATATTTGAAACATGTTATATTACCATAATAAAGTTTTCTTTTTCTGCAAAGGACATTTACTCATGATTCCTACCCTCCCTTTTTCTAAGAAGCTGAATGCTTGATCATTATTCTATATTTGTTTTTCTCTTAACTTACACCTAATATCTCCAAGTTTGGCTAGAAAATCTGGATACTGATGGAATCTTTTAATTTATATCACAGTTTGGTGTCTGAGAAGGTACGGTCTCTTCACAATACTGGCCTGTTGCTTCATCCTACCCCCAACCCTTCTAGTCTGATTGTGTGTTGAAAATGTTTCCTTGAGCTGTGATAAACTTCTAGTGAATGTTGAATATTGCAGTGGAGATGAATAGTTAGCTATCTAAATCTAAAGGTAGCAGGAATTATGGATTAGTGCCACAACCCTGTCTCTAACCATGGTCTTCTTTACTCCCAGGAGGTAAATATTCTCTAATCTCACCTGTTTGACTCAAGAGAGAAAAGGATGTTAATTTAGCTAGCTCTCACCAGACTGACAATGATCTACTCACTGACTCCTTGGGTCTCCCTGGATGGACTTAATTGATGAAATACTGGCTGGGTGTTTTCTTTCTGATTAGTTGTTAAAGTCCAATTTCTCCTTTCACAAATACCATCTCCAAATATGTCTTAATCTTGAATTGATGCTGATAGTTTTAGGCCTCCCTTTGAAAAGTTGGCTCTATTTTTCAAAAATTTACAGACCAAGAATGGGCTCTAGTGATGTTTTTCCAACCCCTTTTTTCGACCTCTTGCTCCCCATCTTCTATCTCCATCTGCAAATCACCTCTGAGACATGGTTCTGACTCAAGATTTTTAATTTTAGTATAGAGGTTTTTATTTACTCTATGGTGCAAACATTTGCTACACACAGACTCTCAAAAGTTCTGGGAAATACCCTCAAATGCACTAAGATGGCAAAAATACTCACCTTTCACATACAAATATTTGAAGCAAATGTGGCTTCTCAATTTTTCTATAATTCATCTTTTCTCACATGGGTAGCCCTTTTAATAAAACTCAAACACAAGTTTTCCATCTTTCCTTTGTTCCTTTCCAAGGTGGTATCTGGGTATGACTTATATTCCCTCATGGTGGCAGAAAAGGAAGGTTCCTCAGTATTAAAGAAATTCTTCCTAATTTAGGCTGCAGAGTGGCTAGTATGGTCTGCCCCTCGGAAGAAGGTTCCAGCTAGTAACTACCAGTGAAGCCTATAATCTTGGACATTGTTAAGAATGTAGTCTCAAATTCTGAATCTACAGAGGCTTTTCTGTTTCAAGGGCAGGATTTGGCCATTTTGCTGTGTTCTAAGCCTCTCTGTGTCCCCTCAACTGTATCAAATGGGAATTTCTGAGTCTCTTAGTACATTCTATTCAGACAATGGGAAATAAGAGGACTTCTGGTTGCCTATTGTCACCTCCACTGTCCTAGTGCCACTGCCTTCCTATAGGAGGGAGAGTACAGTAGTTCTCTGTAGTAAAGGCTCCCCTCATATAACCAGGGAGATTTTCCAAAGCAGCTGCTACCTTCCAAATCCTCAGGCTCTTTGGTCCTATCAGAATACTTATCACAGGACCTCTTTATTGCTGTTTGTCCCTGAATCAAGGGTTTAGGGGAGCAAAAACTTTGGAATTTGCCTTCCTTAATCACTATTTGATTCTTTACTTTGCTCCCCTCCTAATTACCCAGGACTGGAAAGGATAGACTTTTCTGTATGATTCCTCAAGGCCATCATTTGGTAAAACCACACAGAAACGGGTCAATTTTGGACTTTTTGTTTTCTAAATGCCATATCCTACACCTTTACTCTAACCTTACACCTAAGTCTTAAAATGAAGGATAGAGTGTGAAAAAGTGATTGACTTACTGATAAACATTGGGAGGTGCTTCATAAATATTTTATTAGTTACACTTGTTTACACATAAGTGGTTATTTCAAGTTGAATGGCAGGAATTCAGTGACATCAGAAAGACCATCTCCCCGCTCTACTTGTCATTGTGTAAAGTCCCAATGAAGTTCTTAGCTAACTTAAGAGCTTGGCTCCAGTGGTTTATGTAGAGCCCTGTCAAATACACTTGAGAGAGATCATTGGTGTCACCAGTATTTTGTGCCTCAATATGGATCAGTCTTCTAGAGATCCTGTGATAGAAAGGATAGGAGGAAGTATAGAGTCCCTAGGTTCCAAAGGGAAGACATTATCAGAAGAACCAGAAATGAGAGGCTAGAAGACACACTTATTTAGCTTTGCCCTATGAGTTAGATCCCCTCCACCTGTCATAGTGTATCCTATAGGGACATGCACAAAGTATGGTGAGAATGTGACCATGATGTGGCAGAATTATTTGCAGGGTCCACTGAGCCAATTATGTTTGTAGACTCATAGGCTCATAGGTAACATCATTCATTTGCTCAGGTTACATGGCTCTGTTTCTCAGAGTTGCCTGCAGTCCCCACTGTTTGGCCACATTCCCTAGCTAACCCTGGATTGGCTGCTGACTAGGTGACATTGACTGACTTTATTTTAAGACTGGGTTGACGAGATGATCCCTTTGAGTCTTATGTCTCTAACAGTTGAGAGTTCATTCAGTCAATAGTCATTCATTTGAAAGTCAACTATATGTCAGCCATCATTTTCGATGCCAGAAATAAAGCAATAAACTATATATATATATGCAATATATTCTGCCCTCATAGGAATTTAGTTTTAGTGGAAGCAAGACAAAAAACAAAACACGTAAATTAATTAAGGAGTATGTTATAAAAAGAAAAGTGCTATAAAGACAATAAAGCAAAGAAAGAAAATAGTGTGCCAGAAGAAGTGTTGGACTTTTATTTTAAAAAGGTGGCCAGAAAAAGAACTCATTGAGAACATATTTGAGCAAAGACTTGAAAAAGCCATACAATATATCAGTTAATTGATTAAAAATTGTTTGATTAGAAGGGGTTGTTAAACTGTTTTCACCCAAGCCCCTAATTTTGTAAATGAACAAGTAGAGGTTTTTATTGTTGTTCAATTACAGTTGTCCCAATTTTTCCTCCATTGCTCTACCCTGTGGAAAGAAGACAATATACTGATGTGTACTGATGCGTTGTTCAGTGTACTGAACAACGAATGTGTCAAGCACTGAGTCTCCAATTAGGGAAGAGAGGTAAAAATCTACCCTTAACCTTAACCTTGAGGAACTTATAGTCTAATTAACAGATATATTTCAGCTCTGTTCTACTGTGCTAATAATTATATTTAAAAAGTACTTTGGGAACACAAAATTAGTAATAACTAAGTGTGTAAGGGAAGGTTAGGAATGATTTTTCTAAAGGAGATAATACTTAGTTGGGTTTTGAAGGATGAGTAGAAGTTTACCAAAAGAAGAAAAAGCATTTTAAGCAGAAAGAAAAGCATGTCCAAAAGCATAGATAAATAATAAGTCAAGCTGAATTAATGTGAACTGATCATTGTATAATCTTTCATATTCAAAAAAGGACCCATAGGATTCCACTTATATGTAGACAGAGAAATCTGGGTCTGACAGCACAATTTGAAATTGAGGTTAAGAGGGGCCTAGGCTCTGTCCCTTTGGACTAGGAAGCACATTGTTGTCCCTGTTTCTTTGAGTTCTGGAAGCCATTCCAGCAAATCAATCAAACCCAAGGAAGGGGTCAAGGGATCCTCTGATTTATAACCCATGGGTCAGGAGAACAGGTAACAACCCGGACTTCTGACTGATATCTGAATTAGGGGTGGTGACAGTCTAGTGTGACTGACTGAATGAAAGATTACCAGTTGTGCATATTTGGGGAACATTTTGATATTCAGACTTAAAAGAAGCCTGGAAAGAGAAGTAAGCCAGGACATTAGGAGCCCTTCAAAAGTAGCTTTGGAGAATATGCCTTTTGTGTCAGTGGGGATTCAGTGAGGAATTTTGAATATAGAGCAGAGTTATAGATTTGGAGTTTTTAAAAGATTACTCTGGCAGCATCAGTACATAGAATAGATACAATGATGGTTGTAGAACTGGATATAGAGAGATTAGATAGAAAGCAACTGTAATAATCCTGTAATAAATGATGAGAGTTTAAACCAGTGGGAATGGGGATGAAGAATAAGGGCATGTTAGGTTATGGAATTGATGGAGCTGGTGATTATAAATAAAGGAGGTAGAGGCAGCAGAGTAGATTTATGCTTTCTATTTTGTGGATTAGGGCAATCCAGGCCTGGATGCTGCATAGCTGTAATGACCTGGGGACAAAGTTAATCATTAATAAGAGGGCATTTCAGTGGAGGTCTGGGCTTTGTTGGCACAGTCTGAGTGTGCTGGGACCAGGCCATGCTTATCCTGTGGTGAAGCCTAGCTCTATGGAACAGCCTGCAATTTATCATTTGAGCCTTAAGAAATAGTACTGTCACTTTCATGTAATTTCTGGATAACCACTCATTGTCTGTCAAGTTGGAGGAGTTCTCCATATGTCTGGAAGTATGTGTGTTCTGACATTAGCCTCTAGGCCATTTTTTTTTGAGATTCTAAGACATGCCTGCAGAGAATTATGAAGTTATACAGGATCTACTATAAACCCTATTTGACTCTCTTGGAATAGAGAAAAATCAGATAGAAACCATTGACAGTAATAAGAATTGATATACTGCTGAGAAGAAATCCCAGGGTATAGGTGAATTTGTTGATAAACCAATACAATTGGGATGAATAGGAAAAGACTTGAGTTCAAATCTTGGTTTTGTCATTTGGTAGCCATGAGATCTTGGAAAAAGTCCCTTAACTTTCCATGCTTCAATTTTATGAATTTTTGTTGTGTGGATTAAATGAAAAAAAAAAAACAACAACATGCAAAATTCTACCAATAATGGACAATGAGTGTGTGGTAGTTCCTATTTTTCCTTCCTTTATGTGGACTGGGTAGCAGAGGGACAAGGTAATTTTCTGGTAGATGATTAGTAACACACTCATATTCTTTCTGTCTTAAAGTCACATTCTAGTCTCTAGGAAAGTGCCTGGCACATAGTAGTTATTTAATAAAAATATGAGTAAATTAGTTTAAATTCCATGAACACATAGCAGATGAAGTGGTGTAATACTACTATAGGAGTCTAGCTAGATCATTTCAGCAGCAGAAAAGCAAAAATCAACAGGATATATGTGATAGTCACCAATTTTATATGACTTCCAGATTGCAATAACAGTAGCATCATTGGACTCTCTGGTATTTTCTGATAACCTATGTCTTCAGAGAATGCATTGCAGATGCAGTGTTCTCCCACCACACAACCTTACTCCATTCTTGTCTGCATAACCCAGCAAAGGATCAGAGCCTTAATACCTCTTATACCTGGTATAGGAACGGTGAATCTCCATAGGAGCTGAGGCCTAATAAACATTTGTTGAAGGAAAAGAAACTGATAAGCAACAGTCACCTGAAGAAGGTAAGACCCAGTCCCTTCAAAGAGATTAAGACTCACTTAGGAAGATAAGATTTCCAGAATGAAATAATACAGACAAAATCAAGTTGAAGTGACAATTACAGATTAATAATAAGTCAAGTTGAATGAATGAGAACTGATCATTGTATAATCTTTCATATTCAGAAAAGGACCCATAGTATTCCACTTATATGTAGATGGAGAAATCTGGGTCTGGCAGCACAATTTAACTAAGAGGGAACTAGGTTCTGTCCCTTTGGACGAGGAAGCACATTGCTGTCCCTGTGCAACTATTATGAATACTATAGGCCTTTGGCAGAATTACTACAACCCATTGTTCCTCTTTCTGATCCTTCCACTACTTCAGGGTGCTCCTATGCTCTGTAAACTGCTCCATGTCCCACTTGAAGATTGGTCTTCCTTTTATTGGGTTGCTGGACCCAATTCTGATATGCGGATGACATGTTTCCCATACCAACAATAGTATGGTACATACAGAGGCACAACACTTGGCTACCAGCTGGGTGTCCTATAATTCTTTTTTAAAACATTTTATTTATTTATTTATTTATTTTTATTTTAATCGTTGTTCAAGTACAGCTTTCTCTCTTTTACTCCCATTCCAGCCCACCCACCCAATCCTCCCCACTTCCCTCTCATTGCCACCCTCCCCCTAGTTTTTGTCCATGTGTCCTTTAAATTTGTTCCTGTAAACCCTTCCCATTCTCCCCTGAAATTCCCTCTTCTCTCCCCTGTGGTCACTGTCAGCCTGTCCTCTATTTCAGTGTATTTGGTTATATTTTGTTTGTTTCTTTGTTTTGTTGTTTAGGTTCCTGTTAAAGGTGAGATCATATGCTATTTGTATTTCACTGCCTGGCTTATTTCGCTTAGCATAATGCTTTCCAGCTCCATCGAAGCTGTTGCAAAGGACAGGAGCTCCTTCTTTCTTTCTGCTGCATAGAATTTCATTGTGTAAATGAACCATAGTTTTTTGATCCACTCATTTACTGATGGGCATCTAGGTTGCTTCCAGCACCTAGCTATTGTAAATTGTGCTGCTATGAACATCGGGCTGCAAAGGTTCTTTTGTATTGGTGTTTTAGTATTTTTAGGATATAGTCTGAGCAGTGGAATTGCTGGGTCAAAAGGCAGATCCATTTTCAGTTTTCTGAGGAAGTTCCATACTGCTTTCCATACTGGTTGTACCAGTCTGCAGTCCCACCAACAGTGCACTAGGGTCCCCTTTTTTCCACAACTTCTCCAACACTTGTTGTTGGTTGCTTTGTTTATGAGGGGCATTCTGGCTGGTGTAAAGTGGTATCTCATTGTGGTTTTCATTTGCATCTCTCTGATAGCTAGTAATATTGAACATCGTTTCATGTGCCTTTGGATCTTCTTTATGTCCTCCTTGGAGAAGTGTCTGTTCAAGTCCTTTGCCCATTTTTTAATTGTGTTGCTTGTCTTCTTAGAGTGGAGTCGTGTAAGTTCTTTATATATTTTGGCGATTAAACCCTTGTTTGAGGTATCATTGGCAAATATGTTTTCCCATACAGTTGGTTCTCTTTTTATTTTGATACTGTTTTCTTTACGTGTGCAAAAGCTTTTTATTTTGATGAAGTCCCACTTGTTTATTCTTTCCTTTATGTCCCTTGCTCTAGGGGACATGTCAGTAAAAAAATTTCTGTGTGAAATATCTGAGATTTTCCTATCTACATTCTCCTCTAGGACTTTAATGGTGTCAAGGTTTATATTGAAGTCTTTTGTCCACCTTGAATTTATTTTTGTATAAGGTGTAAGTTGGTGCTTGAGTTTCATTTTTTTGCACATAGCTGTCCAGTTCTCCCAACACCATTTGTTGAAGAGGCTATTTTTACTCCATTTTATGTTGCTGCCACCTTTGTCAAATATTATTTGACTGTAGAGACTTGGGTTTACTTCTGGGCTCTCTGTTCTGTTCCATTGGTCCATGTGCCTGTTTTTATGCCAGTCCCAGGCTGTTTTGATTACGGTGGCCTTGTAGCATTGCTCAGTGTCAGGTACTGTGATCCCTCCTCCTTTACTCTTCTTTCTCAATATTGCAGCAGCTATTTGGGGTTGTTTATGGTTCCATATAAATTTTTAAAGTGTTTGTTCTATGTCTGTGAAATAAGCCATTGGTACTTTAATAGGTATTACATTGAATGTGTAAATATCTTCGCTAGTATGGACATTTTGATGATATTAATTCTTCCAATCCATGCACACGGTATATGTTTCCATTTGTTTGTGTCTTCCTTAATTTCTTTCCTGAGTGTTATATAGTTTTCTGAATACAAGCCTTTTACCTCTTTGGTTAGGTTTATTCCTAGGTATTTTATTTTTCTTTTTGCTATTTCAAATGGGATATTTTTCTTGATTTCTGCTTCAGCTGTTTCATTGTTGGTGAACAGAAATGCCTTTGATTTCTGGATATTGACGTTGTATTCTGCTGTTTTGCCAAATTTATTTATTAGGTCAGGCAGTTTTTTGGTGGAGTCTATAGCATTTTCTATGTACACTATCATGTCATCTTCAAACAGTGACAGTTTTGTTTCCTCCTTTCCTATTTGGATGCCTTTTATTTCTTTTTCTTGTCTGATTGCTGTGGCTAAAACTTCCAGTACTATATTGAATACAAGTGGTGAAAGTGGACAGCCTTGTCTTGTTCCTGATCTTAGTGGAAAAGATTTTAATTTTTGCCCATTGAGTATGATGTTGGGTGTAGGTCTCTCATATATGGCCTTTATTATGTTGAGGAATGCTCCCTCTATTCCCACTTTGCCGAGTGTTTTTATCATAATGGGTGCTGTACCTTATCAAATGCTTTTTCTGCATGTACTGATATAATCACGTGATTTTTGTCTTTGCTTTTGTTTATGTAATGTATTACATTTACTGATTTGTGAATATTGAACCATCCTTGCATCCCTGGGATGAATCCCACTTGGTCATGGTGTATGATCTTTTTAATGTATTGTTGGATGCGGTTTGCCAGTATTTTGTTGAGGATTTTAGCGTCAATGTTCATCAGTGATATTGGCCTGAAGTTTTCTTTCTTTGTTGTGTCTTTATCTGGTTTTGGAATTAGGATGATGTTGGCCTCATAAAAAGAGTTTGGGAGTCTTCCATCATTTTGGATTTTTTGGAATTGTCTGTGAAGGATAAAGGTTAGCTCTTCCTTAAATGCTTTGTAGAATTCTCCTGTGAAACCATCTGGTCCAGGGCTTTTGTGTGTTGGGAGTTTTTTTATTACTGCTTCAATTTCTTTTGCTGTTATTGGTTTGTTCAGGCTTTCTGTGTCTTTTTCATTGACTTTTGGAAGATTATATTTTTTCTAGAAACTTGTCCATTTCACCTAGGTTTTCAAATTTCTTTGCATACAGTTCTTCATAGTAATTTCTTACAATCCTTTGTATCTCTGTGGTATCTGTTGTAATCTCTCCTCTTTGATTTCTGATTGTGTTTATTTGGGTCCTCTCTCTTTTTTTCTTGATGAGTCTGCTTAAAGGCTTGTCGATTTTATTTATCCTTTCAAAGTACCAGCTCTTGGATTCATTGATCCTTAGAATTGTGCTTTTAGTCTCTATGTCATTTAATTCTGCTCTGATCTTGGTTATTTCCTTCCTTCTACTCACTCTGAGCTGTCTTTGTTGTTGTTCCTTGAGTTCTTGTAAATATAGGGTTAGGTTGTTTGTTTGAAATGTTTCTAACTTTTTTAGGTGGGCCTGTATTGCTATGAACTTCCCTCTCAGGACTGCCTTGGCTGTGTCCCATAAGTTTTAGGTTGTTGTGAGTTTGTTTTCATTTGTTTCCAGAAACCTTTTGATTTTTTCCCTAATTTCGTTCTTGACCCATTCATTGTTTAATAGCATGCTATTTAATCTCCGTGATTTTGAGTGTTTTTTTTGGGGGGGGGGGTTGGTTTCTAGCTTCAGTCCCTTGTGATCAGAGAAAATGCTTGGTATGATTTCAATTTTCTTGAAATTGTTGAGGCTTCCTTTGTGTCCTATCATGTGGTCTATCTTTGAAAATGTTCTGTGTACATTTGAAAAGAATGTGTATTTAGCTTCTTTGGGATGGAGGGCTTTATATATATCAGTTATGTCCATTTCATTTAGGGTATTGTTCAATGCTGCAATATTTTGTTGATATTTTGTTTGGAATATCTGTCCATTTTTGATAGTGGGGTGTTAAATTCCCCCCTATAATTGTGTTGCTGTCAATATCCTTCCTGAAGTCCTCTAAGATTTTCTTTATGTATTTGGGTACTTCTATGTTGGGTGCATATATATTTATTATGTTTATGTCTTCTTGGTGGGTTCTTCCCTTGAGTATTATGAAGTGACCTTCTCAGTCTCTTTTTGTGGTCCTTTTTTAGAAGTCCATTTTGTCTGATATGAATATTGCTACCTAGGCTTTTTTTTTCCTGTCCATTTGCTTGGAAAATTTGTTTCCAGCCCTTCACTTTTAGTCTGTGTAGATCTTTTGTCCTCAGGTGGGTCCCATGTAGGCAGCATATGTATGGGTCATGCTTTCTTATCCACTCAGCTATTCTATGTCATTTGATTGGAGCATTTAATCCATTCACGTTTAAAGTTATTATTGATAGGTACTTATTCATTGCCTTTTATGTATGTGTGTTCCTCTCTCTCTC
Source organism: Phyllostomus hastatus (assembly GCF_019186645.2). Classification (NCBI taxonomy): domain Eukaryota; kingdom Metazoa; phylum Chordata; class Mammalia; order Chiroptera; family Phyllostomidae; genus Phyllostomus; species Phyllostomus hastatus. Next base: position 5,088,869 of record NW_025333530.1, read on the forward strand.
TTTTCCTTCCTTTCCTTATAGCAGTCCCTTTAGAATCTCTTGCAGAGCTGGTTTGGTGGAGGTGTATTCTTTTGGACTTCTTTTGTCTGGGAAGCTTCTTATTTCACCTTCTATTTTGATTGAAAGCCTTGCTGGGTAATGTGGCCTTGATTGCAGACCTCTGGTTCTCATTACTTGGAATATTCTTGCCATTCTCTTCTGGCTTGGAGTGTTTCCATTAAGAAGTCAACTGCTAACCTTATTGGGGCTCCCTTGTATGCTACTTCCTGTTTCTCCCTTGCTGCCTTTATGATTCTTTGTCTTGAAATTTTGCCATTTTAATTATGATGTGTCTTGAGGTGGGCCTCTTTGGGTTCCTCTTGATTGGGTCTCTCTGTGTTTCCTAGATTTTTGTGACTTTTTATCTCATCAAATTAGGGAAGTTTTCCTTCATTACTTTTTCAATTAGGTTTTCGATCCCTTGCTCTTCTTCTTCTCCTTCTGGTATCCCCATTATATGGATATTATTACATTTCATATTGTCTTGTATTTCTCTTAATCCCTCCTCATTCTTTCTAAGCCTCTTTTCCTTTTCTTGCTCTTTCTGGGTGTTTTCTTCTACTTTGTCCTCTAACTCGCTGATCCAATCTTCTGCTTCATCAATCCTGCTTTTCATTCTTTCTACTGTGTTCTTCAGTTCAGAAATTGTATTCGTCACTTCCTCTTGGCCCTTGTTGATAGTTTCTATTTCCTTTTTCATGTTGATATAGTTTGCAGTGAGATCATTGTAGTTTCCCTGTAGTTTCTGGTAACTCATTGTGAGTTCATTGAGCTTCCTGATAATCATTGTTTTGAACTCGATATCTGATAGTTGAGTTGCCTCTATTTCATTTAGCATTCTTTCTGAGGCTTCCTCCATCCTTTCATTTGGGGATTATTTCTTTGTCTTCTCATTGTTCATGATATTCTTCTTTTTAGCCTCTGTTTCTTAAAGTGATCTGTTCTGGTTCCCTGTGATTATGGTGTGAACTTCTGTGGTAGAATATCTGTGAGATTAAGTGGTGCAGTCTCCTTCGTGTATCCTGGTGTTCACAGCTTCCCCCCTACTCTTTTTTGTGATCAGTTGGAGCAGTAAGGCCAAATGGTTTAAGAGAGCAAGACAGTATACTATGATATTTACATTAGCAGCCAGTAGAGAAGAGATGGGATATCCTTTGGCTACTTATAGTGTTAACTGTGATCTTCCACCCCACTAGCCATGTTTTAGAAAGTATGGAAAGAAGATAAGACTCTTATTGGGGATGAAAGGATTGTTAGTTGGATCTAGAAAGCTATGAGGCTGTGGGAGGTCAGATTCTGAGGTAGGGTGGGAATAAAGATTAGTAAATAGGAGTAGTGTGTAAAAGAATAGAGACAACCCCCACAATAATAGAGTTCAGGAAATTGCGAAGTGGGCTGAGATCAGGGAGGGGTGTTGAGTAATATTTACAATTGTATGAACTAGGTCTTATTTTCAATAATACTAAAGCAACAATCATGTGGCAGAATCTATGAGATGTAGATAACAAGAATAAGGAATATAGAACCTTGAGAGGTGTATTAATGGAACACAGATGAAGGACAGTAAATTACCAACACACTGTGACTGAGATAACGGGGGGAACCTATCAAATGACAGTATAACCAGCCAAGCAAAGAAGATTATACAGAAAGAAAAAGAGTACCAAAATACTATTAAAATAAAAAATGTCAGAAAAGTGAGAAAAAGATAATACAAATTTGCAGTATCTTGCAAGCTCAAAAAAAGGGAAAAAAAGCAGAAGATGAAATGCAGGAGGGATAAATTTGGAGTGGAAGGAATAACACTAGGATGAAAGGAAGAGAAACATAAGGAATTGGGAGATAGAAAAATAATAAGAATTAAAAAATAAAAAGTCACTTAAAAAAACAAGATAAAATCAAACAATTGAACAACAACAACAGCCAAAGACTAAAAAAAAAAAACCACCTCTTGTTGGTTTGTAACTGTCCAGACCAGTTATTCTGGTCTTGCTGGCTTCAGCAGGCTGAGGGGTGTTTGGAATGCTTATCACTTTTCCCATTCAAAACTCAGTCAGTCTCTCGGGTACTGTCCCCCGGGCCAGCAGGGCCCTCTCCCCAAAGCCAATCTGGCATCCCCCTTCAGGACCCTGGATATGGGTATGGGCACTCCCAAGCACGGGCTCTGGAGCATGTTCTCCAGGTTCACGGTGCAAGCTCTGGGAATCGAAAGGAGACACACCCTTCCCCCAAATTTCACCGCGGCGGGCTCTATGTTCTAGGGAAGCACTCGAATCTTTTCTGGATTCACGGTGCAAGCTCCTGGGATAGCCAAGGGGTGAGCACTTCCACCAATTTCCCCCTTGCGGGTTCCAGGAACCCCCGAAGCACCACATCCCTTCCGGGTTCACAGCTCGAGAGTCGGGGAATCCCTTAGGGGCTCACACTTCCTTGAGTTCACCACTGCAGGCTCCAGAAACCCATGAACCCCTGCACCCTTTCCTTGTTCAGGGTTGTGAGGTCTGGGTTTTCCACAGATCCACACTCCCACTGGGCTGGGGGCACGGGAACACGTCCAGGGCCCCCTGGTCACACAGGCTGGGGGCACTCACTCCTCCCACGGCTATGATTGGGTGCCTGCAGCCCCTGCGCGACTGTCTCCCAGTCCAACTCCCTTCTCTGTGCCTTCAAGCAACAAGGCCTCCCCTGGTGTTGCTCAACCCCTGTTTTCTGGGAAGGGAGCAGTGACTCTGCTCTCCTGGGTGCCCTGAGGCAGACCCGGAAGCACTGGGCCTGGGGACTGCAACGCCCCTGGTCCCCTCACTGATCCCTGGGTCCCTGTTGTCCTGAAGCGGTCTCCTTACTGTCTGGTTTTTCAATGTCCACTATAATTTTTTATGTCCTGTTTTCATAAATGTTCTGATAACCTAGGCCCTTGCTCTGTTCTTCTGCCGATCTGCGAGTTTCTCTCCCCTGTACAGAGGAAGGAGATCACGCTCCCTCAAACAAAGCCACCATCTTAGGGCTCTGGGTGTCCTATAATTCAAGTCAGTTCTGACCCTGTCTACTGGGGATAGTATCAGATTCCACGGGTAAAGGGTTCAGTCACACCAGACTGTCCCCACCCCTACTTCAGGTATCAGCCAGAAGTCCAGGTTGTTCCTGTGCTCCGAACTCATGGGTTATAAATCAGAAGGTCTCTCAACCCCCTCCTTGGGTTTGATTGATTTGCTGGAATGGCTTACAGAACTCAAAAAAACATTTTACTTATTAGAGTACTGGTTTATTATAAAAAGGTATAACTCAAAAACAGTCATATGGAAGAGAGGCAAGGTATGGGGAAAGAGCATGGAGTTTCCATGCCCTCTCAGTGCACTCTTCTTTCCCCAGGTCTTCACATGTTCACCACCCAAAAGCAATCTGAGCCCTGTTCTCTTCTTCTTTTTTTTTTTTGTGTGTGTGTGCAGGCTTTATTACACAGGCATGATTGATAAAATCATTAACCATTGCTTATTGAACTCCATATCCACCCCTCACCCCTCCTTAGGTGCCACCTCATTAGCATAACAAAAGGCAACTTCATTACTCTCAATCCTTAGGAAATTTGAAGGTTTTTCAGAACTGTGACCAGGAAAGTAGGACTACTTAGACCACTGTCTCCCCCGAAATTCACAATGAATGTATGTTCCTCTCATAATATTAACTGTGATCTACACTTTTATAATACTGGCATGTACATTTGGTATTAATCACCAAAAATTATTATTAATGATTTAAGATAACATTCTTATTTCACAGAAGCCTGTCATGCCTTAGGTAGGAGGGGATATTTCAGGAAAGAACTTTGAGTACAAGAGGGTTGATCTTAGTATCCTTATCTTACCAAGGAGGTAGCCACCTACTCAGATCTGCACTAAAAGCAGGCAAGATCAAGGACAGATTAAAACCTATAGAGGCAGCAGGCCTTGAAAAAAGTGTGTCTTCTCAATCTATCCCCATATTGTAATTTACAATAAAAATAATTCAAATCAGTAAAGTAAATAAAGAAGTCCATGAATAAATTTGTGGTTTTCCCCCATGCCAATTCTTTTAATGCTTTGTTAAAATAACTGCTTTTATTTTTTTCATGTTCAGTCTGCTTAATAGAAAATCTAGCCAGCACCAAACAGACTCTAATGGAGTAACTTGGCAGCTTAGTGTGACCCTCCACAAAAGCTAACATATTGGATCATGACTGAGGGGCTGTCTGTGGGTTCATCAACAAACCTTTTAAACCTTCTAGGGTTGGTCCACAAAGAAGGGGCATTGGATTCACACTAACATGGTTCTTCCTATGCAGGGAGAAAACACTGGGGACAAAGTTTTTGTCATGTTTGGTTGACACTGATCTCTACACTCTCCCTAAGGTTTGAGAGTCACCTTGGCTAGGTGGAACATAAAAGCATGTTCATTCCTGCAGCCTCTAATCAGTAGGCTCTTTGGCTGTTCAGATGCCAGAACTTCCTCAGGAGCTGGTCCAAGGCCATCAGTCATCACTGACTTTGGCTCCCTCTGAGTCACTCCTTCTGTGGACCTATTGTGAAGTCTGCCCAGCTTTCATTCCCTTTCCTGGAATGCAGAAGGAAAATAAAACATCAGGGCAAAATCTCCAGAAAGACCCTTTTTCAACCCAACAGAACGTCATTGAAACTTGTTCTTATTTCTTGTAGAAGTACATCAATATCATATAAACAAAGACAATTTAGCACTGCTTATGAACTATTCTGCCTAGGTGCAAAGTGGGTGACTTGTTTACACCTGCATTGTATTTAAACAAAATATCTCAGTTAACCATTAAGGTAAACTTTCAGGGGCTGTTACTCCCATTTTATAAATAAAAAACAGAGGCTTAGAGAGATTAATTTTCCCATTACCACTAAGGTAATAATTTATCAAGTCTGGATTTGAAAATAAGGTTTGCCTAACTCCAAAGCCTCTGATGTTTTTTCTTCCATTCCACTAGAACAAAATATTATTCCTGTGACTTTTTCACAATAATTTCAAATAATTAAATTATTTCTGTGAGACTGTTTAAGCACTCTATGAAGCTCACTTCAATAACGGACTTAGCAAACCAAAAAGATATACAACCTGTTTAGAACACTCCTCAAAATGTAGTACAAGGACCTATTTACATCAGAATCTGAGGGATGGGTGTAGAGAGGGCAGAGTATTGTTAAATCTATTAAATCTACAAGTGGCCTGAGCCCTCCCAGTAGTTACAGGATCTGAATTTCTGGAGACAAGTCTTAGGAAATCTTTAGCAGAATTCCCAAGTGATGTTAATGTACACTAAACACCATTCTAGAAGGATGCCTAATGAGGAGGAATGAAGATCTTGAGGGAAATCTAATTTCTGTGCATTTTATCAAAAACTTGAATGGGAAACAGTAGTTGTTCAGGATTCTGTGGAGGACACATGCTTGTCATTTATGATACTGGTGGAACAGTATCACTATTATTTTCCCATGTACTAACACATAGTGTTGCATCCAAGAGAATGACTCAGGTTTTTGATCACTGCTCCTTTTATTGCCATGAAAGAGACAAAAGAACCTCATGGTTCTCAAACCCTGCTATAAGAATAAATACATTTGGCAAGTCTCTCCTTCCAAAAACAAATAATAGAATTATGCTGATTGAGCTGGCAAGTCATTGCATCTAAAACATACCCAAAAGCCATGGCCACCCATCAATTGTATAAAATAGAGCTGTGGCCCAGACACAGTATATAGCAGCTCCAAATGCAGTGAAATAACATACTACCAATGTAGCTATGGGTATATTGGCATCACTGGTGAAAATAATCAGTTACTGCTTTAAGACTGAAGAAGGTCATATATTATTTAAAAAGTACTGATACTATACTATTCTATACAAATACTATACTATTTCCAAGGAGTCAGATACAGAGTAAAAAGACTTAAATTATATCTACAGGGAAGACAGAATGAAGGAAGGAGCTTCCATGCAAAGAGTGGGACCATAGCTGTAAAATGTTTGGAATAGAGATTTGACTTGTTCATTTAAAAAAAATGCTATAAAAGGAATGATTGGGAAGGTTTCACTATCATTTATTTATTAATAATGAACTACTTAAATGATGCTAAAAGTTTGACTTTTATTATGTTATTCATTCTTCACAAAGCTCTGTGAAGTGGAAAAATCACCCATAATTACTGATGAGGAAACCAGGATTTAGAGGTGAGTGACTTGTCTGAGGCCACATGGTAACTGGCATAGCATGTTTGACCTTGGAACTCTGTGCTCTGTTGGGAACCACCCTGACTGGTATCAGAAGCTGAAACCCCCACCTAGGCTAAGGCTGAGGGAACGGCCTTGGAACCGTAAGCCAGCAAGGAGACAAAAGCTTATCTCCCTGGCAGGAATGCTGCTTCTGCTGCTTTATTCATAACTGAACCCCAAAAAGGTTGGTCGGTTAGCCAAAGACAGGTAAGATTCCCCAAGGGGGGAATGACCTAAGACAGGCATGATCATTTTGGGAGGCCCCCCAAAAGAAGGACTTTGGGGGCTGCAGCAAAAGGGGGTGATGGACCCTCGCTCCTCGGCTTTGACATAGCCTGAGTTCTCATTGTCTGGGAGAAAAATCTCCTTATCTCTTGGGTGCCTTAGTTCCCTTGCTCCACCTAAGCCTGAAACAATGACAGGGTGGTGTGGCTCTGTGCTGAAAAGGGCGGATTCCCCGGGTGATCAGGCCTAAGAAAGAACATGTAAATTACTGTGAAACCTTCTTTGTTTAGAATGCTCTCAGTTGAATGAAAGGGGTCCAAGGAGGAAGTTAGTTTGTTCCTCAAAGTCTTATAGCTCTTTGACACCGACTCAAAATAGACCAGCAGAGTTCCTTGTTTTCTATGGTTCCTTACTTCCCCCTAATGAGTACTGTACTTTACCTGAATTATTATGCAAAATGAGCCCAATAAAAGCAGGTATGGACTGTAAATCAGCGCGCTCCCCACTAGCGGGGGTGGCCATTTCGTCCCTACTTCCCCACAGAAACTAGTCTGTCTCTGTGCATGTGTTTTTTCTCGCGTGTTTTTCGGTGAGCCACCCGCAGCATTCCGTGGTCACTGCTGGCCGGGGACCCACGCAACAGTGCTCCCCTATTCTGGAAGATTCACTCTATTCCTTTGTTGTCTCTTCATTCCCAAACAGGTTCTTTGCTGACAGCAGGCTATGACTGGTCCAAAATGAGAATTTTTCATCTGTGGCTGCCTGATCATGAATGCTGACTCTAACCAACATCTCTTGACATTGTTTTGAACATGATATATAGCAAGGGGTTCAGAATACCTCCCAGCTAATTTACCTGATCCTTCTCTACTTTCTGGTAGAGAAAGAGCTGGACAGGTACAGATGATCCATTTCCAAGTTTTGATAGGGTCTAGTTAGAAGCATATAGTCTAAAGTCAGACTACCTTGGTTTGAATGCTGTTGCCATGACTTACAAGAAGTTTGAAAGTGATTTTGTGCAGGTTACTTAATCTCTCTACTCCTCAATCTTCTATTTGCAAAACTGCTGTAAAGATGAAAGAATGAAATGTTGCAGTGAGAATTAAATGAGTTAATATATTAAAATAAATTAATATATACTGAGTACTGTGACTAGCACAAAGTAATGCTCAATAGTTGTTATTGTTATGTTTGTTATTGTTAAAGATTACTAATTAGAGGCTTCTATCAATATGGTGGCATAGGTTGATGTGGTACTTGGAGCTTCCTGCAACTGTTACAGAACACACAAGGGGGGCCTGGGACAATATACTATTATTGAAAGAAGGCCCCGGGTCCGTTATGTCCGCCGCCCAAGGAAAGACATCTCTCAATGCCAGAGATTCATGAAAAGGAAAGGAAATGTTTATTTAATGCTATACAGACTTCAAGTAGTGACCTAATGTCTTCATCAAAAATCCTAAAGTCCCTTAAAACACCCACAAACAGACACAGTCCTTCCTTCCTTCCCTCTTTGCCCAGTCCAGAGTACCGTATCTCAGGAAAGGAAAACGAAGTCCATGGCTCAGACAGTCCTCTGGTTCTTAGTTAGTCCTCCATCTTGACTGGGAGACCTCCCTGGGTTCCCGGCACCCTCGGCTGAGTCGCTGGGATCTCTGCTAAAACCAGGTGGTGGTTCCCCCTTCTAAAGCTGCGGGGGTCCCCACTCTCTGCAGGCCTCGTGGTTCTCTATCTCAGGGCTGCAGGAAGGGGAGAGTCCCCACTCTGCCAAAGCTGCGTGGTTCTCTCTCCTAATGGCCACCAAGTCTGGGTTTTAAATCCCTGTGGCCAATCTTCCTCTACAGCCTCATTTCTGATTCCTCCCACATTCGGCTTCACTTGCAAGAATTCATATCCTTCTAGCTTTACTGGGCTGCCATCATGAGTCTGGGCGGGTGTGGCCCCATGTCCTGGAGCCAATCTTCTCTGAGCTTCCACACAGGCGCTGTAGCTTGGGGGATCTGCCCCCAGTCATGTCTTGGTGGGGAAGTTACTTCCATTCCCCTGGCTCAGAGATGATCACAGCTATTTAACATATCCATGCAACCAGCCAAAGGCTATAGATATGTTAAATGACCATGCCAGAGCTTAGCTACAAGGCTGTTGCTATGCAAAACAGGTCTCAATGGCCCTGCTCTATTTGTCCCTTCCCCCAACCCACACCCTGGGGGGGGGGATGGAGACATCTTAAAATCCCCTGGACACCCCAAGCTCTGGACCCCATCTCAAATGCCCACCTGGGGTCCCCCCTCTTGGCTGCACCCTGTAACAATCCCTCCTTTCAGATATACACCCACTTTAAATTCTTTTAAAGGACAATGGATGAAGATCTCATCTTCTTGTAACTGCTTCCGGCTGGAAATGGATGTTGTTTTACCCACCCATGGGTCAGGGGTGCCCTAAAAGGGGAGGGGGGTGCAGCATGGAGGGAGTCCTTCCTGTAAGGGGAAGGACCTCACAGAATTCTGGTTAGTTGGCTGTCACGAGAATGTCGCAGGTTCAGTGTCCAAAGGCTGGCATTACTGGACCGTTGGCAACCTGGTCATATTCTGGAGGTGACAGATTTGGAAAGAATTGGAAGGCACAATTAAATCATAACCACTAAATGACAAAGGCAGGGACTTAAGTAAAGAATGGCTTATCTGGAGGAAGGTGTACAAGGCATGCTATACCTATCCGAAACTTGTGGCCCGCTATACTTCACTTGGGCTGAGGGGAATGTGTTAGGATTTCCCTCCTTTCAGATAACCTGGGCCCTTTCTGTCAAAGCCATCAAGACAGAAAAGGCAAAATTAGTTCTAAAGTGAAGCCCACAGACCGCCCAAACCATTCACCAACCCAACCACTCAGTTCAGCCAAACCGTTGAGTCTCAGAGGGTGATGATGAAAATGGGCTCCTTAAAGTGAGGTTTATATTCACTCACTCATTCAACCAATTACTCAGGCAATGAAGTCATAGGCATATACCCTATGAAAACAGAAGAACACACAGGTTAATTCACACAACAACAATCCCCAAACCAGTCTCTGTGCCTGTGAGACTGTCTTTTGGGAAGACATTCAATTGCAAGGTTCTTCCTGCAATAACATTTAGCAATAGCAATTTCACCGGTCCTCCGTACCTGTAAATTGTACATCTTTGGTGATATTACAAACTCAGTTTCAACTTTCAAATGAAAACAAACTTTCAAGACAGTTAGCTGCACCATTCTGATGTCCAATATTAAGCATTGTGATTTTCCTTGAACCACAATTTTTCTCCTTAAGATCACCCTCACTGTTATTACAGGGACTACTTTGAGTCCCACTTTTAATTTTGACTGTTCGTTTGCATAAACACACCAAGAGCAGCCTGGATCACTTATGATCCTTGAGTCTACCTTGCTGGAACTCACACAGGGAGCCTTTAGATTGACTTCTCAGTCCACCCCTCTTGGGGCACAGAAGCAGAGCCACACATCTGCCATCTGGCTTCACCGGTACCAGTTGTTTCACTCAAATCTTTGAGGCTTCCATTGTGCTTACAGGTTCCTTTTTGGCCATCTTTCAGGAGAGCAACCTTCGTTCCTTCCCTGGAAAGACTGCCATGAACCACACAACCAACCAAAGTATCAGGCTTTTTGTGGGCTTATGCTAGCTTCACAAGTCAATCCCAGTTCCTCAGGGCTTTCTGGTGATGACCAGAACCCATACATGCCTCCTTCAGGCGTGACATTCCAGTCAAAGTCTTGGTTAACAAAACCACTATTCATGACTGGTCTTATTGGTTTTATGCAAAGAAACCTTATATTATCGCTCACTCCTTCAGAATGCCAAATTCTGGAGGGATCAGGTAGGGAGAAAAATACAAAGCGTGAAGGAAGATCCTTTTCCTTCTGATATCCACCAGGCTTCTCAAAACTCTCCTACAGAGTGTGAAGTTTCAACCTTCCCTGGAATCCTCAATTTCCTTTTCAGAGCAGATACAGAGCAAAATCCAAAACATAGAGTTCCAGAATAATACACAGGTAGAAGCATTCTCTTGCACCAATGTGTCCATTGGTGCCTCGCAGAGACATGCTCCTTCAGGTCCGGTCTCTTGGCACAGACATGCCCCCTTTGCCTCTGGCTGAAGCACTCGTCAGCCCCAAATGACCCTTCCTGGGTCTCAAGTGGCAAAGGCATGCTCCCCAACCGGTTACAAGTGACCTTTCCTAGGTCTTCAGATACAGGTTTCTGATCAGAAACAACACCAATGGCAGAGACTTGCTCTCTTCTGATCCGGTCTCATGGCAGAGACATGCCCCCTTTGCCTCTGGCTGAAGCACTCGTCAGCCCCAAATGACCCTTCCTGGGTCCCAAGTGGCAAAGGCATGCTCCCCAACTGGTTACAAGTGACCTTTTTTAGGTCTTCAAATACAGGTTTCTGATCAGAAACAACACCAATGTGAGAATTTTGCTCTTTTCCCATGAAACCAGCAATAGGTAGTTCAGATTTCCCTTACTCCAGGTTTAAAACTTTCACAACCTTTACACATAATTTTACTCATCCAGATTTAACCATCAATCTCTTTTAATCCTGGTTCCTTTCCCACACTGGGAAGGACTATACTTAAACTCAGTACTTAAACTCAGCGTGTGGCAGCTAAAAGTTCCTAACACTACAAGTACCTTCTACTAAAAGTCCCTAGATTCGCAGGGACATCTGCAGCTTTCTGAAGCTTAGACCCTGCAAACACCTTATATATCAGATGGTCACCTTTGGACCTCAGCTCATGACCTTCAGAACCAGAGCCATTCCTATCAGAACCAGTTACACAGAGAACCTGACTGATGCAGTGCCAACACAGCAGCAGCATGCAGCCCCTAATCTGAAGAGAGCCCTTGGCCCACCACCTTGTCCAGTTCCAATATGGTGGCGCCCATGCATGCCGGGTCATCCAAGATGGCGGCGCCCGTGCACGACCCACCCTCCACGGTGGGGCACTCACGTGGCTCATCCTCCATTTTACCCAAAATGGCGACACACCCACATGGTTTGCTGTCCGATCCCCACTATACATGCAGGCTCGGCTTACAGAGCCTAGGGGTTTGCTTCTTCCCCAAACCTGAGTACAGGTTCCCTTACTGCCACCTGGGCTCACCGAAACTAAATGAGCAGACAGGGGCAACCTGGGAGCAGCACGCTAACCAAACTATTATCCACAGCTCCATTATTCCAAAACGGTGTTCAGAAACCAGTTTTCAACCGAACCATTTTCACATCTCTGCTCCCTCCCCGTTTCATTTCCTTTTCACCTTTCCAGGCGTGATAGGCGGCCGATGCCCTCAGGAGGAGTACAGAGGAATTCTCGAGATGGGGAAAACTCCAAAGTCTCACTCTCTCGCACCTGAGGGGGTCGGTCTGCCACGGACAATTATCGTCCCATTTGGGTCTCCAAAAACTGTTACAGAACACACAAGGGGGGCCTGGGACGATATACTATTACTGAAAGAAGGCCCCGGGTCCGTTATGTCCGCCGCCCGAGGAAAGACATCTCTCAACGCCAGAGATTTGTGAAAAGGAAAGGAAATGTTTATTTAATGCTATACAGACTTCAAGTAGTGACCTAATATCTTCATCAAAAATCCTAAAGTCCCTAAAAAACACCCACAAACAGACACAGTCCTTCTTTCCTTCCCCCTTTGCCCAGTCCAGAGTACCGTATCTCAGGAAAGGAAACAGAAGTCCATGGCTCAGGCAGTCCTCTGGTTCTTCCCAGTTAATACTCTATCTCGACTGGGAGACCTCCCTGGGTTCCCGGCACCCTTGGCTGAGTCACTGGGATCTCTGCTAAAACCAGGTGGTGGTTCCCCTTCTAAAGCTGTGGGGGTCTCCACTCTGTCAAGGCCACGTGGTTCTCTCTCCTAAAGCAGCACGGTTCTCCTTCTCAGGGCTGCGCGTGGTTCTCCCTCAATGGCTGAGGTCCTCCCTATTCTGCTAAAGCCGCATGGTTCTGTCCTCCTCAGGGCTGCGCATGGCTCTCCTTCCTAAAGCAGCACAGTTCTCTCTCTTCTGGGATGCGGGAGTCTCCACTCTGCTAAAGACGCATGGTTCTCTCTTCAATGGCCGCCAAGTCTGGGTTTTAAATCCCCGTGGCCAATCTTCCTCTGCAGCCTCATTTCCAACTCCTCCCACATTCGGCTTCACTTGCAAGAATTCATATCCTTCTAGCTTTACTGGGCTGCCATCATGAGTCTGGGCGGGTGTGGCCCCATGTCCTGGAGCCAATCTTCTCCGAGCTCTCACGCAGGCGCTGTAGCTTGGGGGATCTGCCCCCAGTCACGTCTTGGTGGGGAAGTTACTTCCATTCCCCTGGCTCAGAGATGATCACAGCTATTTAACATATCCATGCAACCAGCCAGACTATAGATATGTTAAATGACCACGCCAGAGCTTAGCTACAAGGCTGTTGCTATGCAAAACAGGTCTCAATGGCCCTGCTCTATTTGTCCCTTCCCCCAACCCACACCCTGGGGGGGCGGATGGAGACATCTTAAAATCCCCTGGACACCCCAAGCTCTGGACCCCATCTCAAATGCCCACCTGGGGTCCCCCCTCTTGGCTGCACCCTGTAACACAACCACATCAAAATTACAACTAAAATGCAGAAGAACTATCATTCAGAATCACCTGAAATCTTGTTGAACACAAGTCCTATAACTAAGGATATAAAGAAGAACCCACATAGAGGCTGGTAGGAGGGGCAAAGATGAGAAAGGGTCTGGTCCCACATTTACATGTGGCCATTAAAAATTGGGAGGGTACCTCCTGAGGAGTGAGTTGTCTCCAGCCCAAGGTTTCAGTGTCAGAAAGAGAAGTCCATATAACTTCTGGCTGTGAAAACCAGTGGGGATTTTGGCTGAGTGAGATGGAGGGCTTCTGGAGTCCCAGGTGTTCCTCTTAAAGGCCCCCCATACAGACATACTTGGAATCACTGGGTCTGAGCTCCAGGGCTGGGGCAGCAGCTTGAAAAACACTAGGGACATACATGGAGGAACTGAACTGTCCAGCATCAAGGTGAAAGCTGGAAGGGCATCTTTGTCCCAGACAGAAGGGCTGGCAGGGGCTGTTGTTCTTATCTGAACACTGCCCCACAGAGCTGGCAAGAGCCTTATCTGAGCCTCCATTAACCTGGAGGAGACCCTCCATCCTAGTGATTCTCTGAAACCCTGCCCCACCCAACTTGTGGGTTCATACAAGCAACTTGTAGTATTTTTTCCATGCAAATGGCTTTACTTTGTTCATGCTGAAGAATTTCCTAAATTCTCTCAAACAAGCAAATCTGGCCCAGTGCGCCCCACACCTTTTGTTAAATGGCCTCAGGTCCACCATTAGTGACAAGCAGGCTTGGTTTACAGTTTGGCTTCTTCTCAGAAACTCCAAGCCTAATACACGTAGCAGCCATTTGCTAATTGCCTTGTAGCTTATGCTGGGTGGTCCCTGGCAGGGAATAGGCAGAAGCTGACCATAGGCTGAACCTTCCAGCTAACACTAGAGCCAGGGCACTTGGTGGACAGCTTCATACCATGCCAGAGCTTCACCCAACCACCTGCATGAGCAACACACTCAAGGGGCAAACTGAGCTAGCACTAGGGCCCCTCTAAAGTGAGTCCTGCTCCCTGGGGTTGGCTCCAGTCTCCATGGTGGTTGAATTAATGTCAATAGCAATCAAGGCTCAACTACAACAGGAGGGTACACAAACTCCAGAGGAGAGGGTAAGGGGAGAAAAGGGTGTACCTGGAGTGTCCAGTTATGGTTACAAGGAGGCTGTGTCACTGGGCCCTACAGAACACCTATTATATAAGGCCACTCTACCAAGACTGGAAGACACACCAGCTATACCTAATATATGAAAAAAATATGTGGATGCAGCCAAATGAGAAGATAAAAAAATATGTCCCAAATGAAAGAACATAACAGTACCCCAGAAAATGAACTAAACAAAATGGAGACAAGCAATCTACTAGATGCAGAGTTTAAAACACTGGCTCTAAAGGTGCTCGATAAACTTAAGGGGAGGTTGATGAACTTAGTGAAAACTTCAACAAAGAAATGGGAAACAAAATGAAGATAGAGAGCAGAAAGAAAACCAGTTAAAAATAAAAAATACAATAACTAAAATGAAAAACACATTACAGGAAATCAACAGTAGAGCAGATAAAGCAGAGGATCAAATCAGCAATTTGGAAGATAAGGAAGCAGGAAAAAAAACAATCAAAATAGCAAAAAGAATAAAAAAATAATGATCGTATGAGGAGCCTTTGGGACAACTTTAAGCATACCAACATTTGCATCATATGGGTGACAGAAAGGGAAGAGAGAGAACAAAAAATTGAAGACCTTTTTGAAAAAATGATGATGGAAAAATTCCCTAACCTGGTTAAGGAAATAGACACACAAGTCCAGAAGGGACAGAGAGTCCTATCAAGATGAAAGAAAAGAGGTCCACACCAAGATACATCATAATTAAAATGATAGAGTTATAAACAAAGAGAGAATCTTAAAAGTAGCAAGAGAAAAGCAGTTAGTTACCTGCAAGAGAGCTCCATTAAGACTACTAGCTGATTTCTCAACAGAAACTTTGCAGGTCAGAAAGAATTGGCACAAAATATTCAAAGTGATAAAAAGCAAGGTCCTACAATGAAGATTATTTTATCCAGCAAATTTATTATTTAAACCTGAAGGTCAGATAAAGAGCTTCCCAAACACGAAAAAAACTGAAGGGGTTCATCACCACCACCAAACCAGTACTTTAAAAAATGTAAAGGGTCTTCTTAAGAAGGAGAAACAAAAAAGATTAAAAATATGAATAATAAAATGGCAATAAATAAACATCTATTACGACACAATAATTACTTTAAATACAAATAGATTAAATGCTTAATCCAAAGACATAGGGCATCTGAATGGATAAAAAATTAAGGCCCTTTACATATGTTTCATACAAGAGACCCACTTCAGATTGAAGGACACACACAGACTATAAGTAAAGAAATGGAAAGATAGACTTCATGAAAATGGAAATTTAAAAAAAACTGAGGCAACGATATTTATACCAGACTAAATGGACTTTAAAACAAAGGCTATAACAATAGACAAAGAGCCCTAGCTGGTGTGGCTCAGTGGACTGAGTGCCAGCCTATGAACCAAAGGGTCACTGGTTTTATTCCCAGTCTAGGCCACATACCTCGGTTGTGGGCCAGGTCCCCAGAAGGAAGCATGTGAGAAGCAACCACACATTGATATTTCCCTCTCTTTCTCCCTCCCTTTCTCTCTATAAAATAAATAAGTCCTTTAAAAAAACAACAGACAAAGACCCACCAATTCTAATTTTGGACATTTATCTGAAGAAACCCAAAACACTAAATTGAAAACACATATATACCTATATGCTCATTACAGCATTATTTACAATAGCCAAGATATGGAAGCAACCTTAATGTTCATCAATAGATGAATTATAAAGAAAGTGCATATATATGAAGGAATATGATTCAGCCATAAAAAATGAATATGATTCAGCCCTGTAACAACATGGATGGACCTAGAGAGTATTGTGCTGAATGAAATAAGTCAGGCAGAGAAAGACAAATGCCACATCATTTTACTTATATGTGGGATCTTAAAAAAAACACAAAAATACAAAGAATAAGCAGAAAAGAAACAGACTTATAGATACAGAGAACATTTTGAGGGTTGCTAGATTGGGGGGTTAGAAGGGTAAAAAAGGTGAAGTACAAATAGTTACAGAATAGTTATGAGAATATAAAGTACAACATAGGGAACATAGTCAATAATATTCTGATAACTATGTATGGTTTCAAATGGGTACTAGATTTATTGGGGTGATCATTTTGTAAGTCATAAATGTCTAATCACTGGGCTGTACACCTGAAACTAACATAGTATTGTACATCAACTGTAATTGAAAATATAATGAATGATTTATTAAAAAATACATTCATTTCCAGGTAAAAAAAAGATTAATAATTTAAAACTTTGGGACCATTGACATGTTAATATGAAACATTACCCAAATAATTTGCAACCAGTAAAATCAGCAGTAAATTTAAAAAACAAAACAAGGTGAGGCCCAGTGGCTAAGATTGTGGTTTCTGAAGCAGACCAACTGTCCTCAGATCTTGGCTTGTCATTCATGAGCTGTGTGACCTTGGTAATTTGCTCAATTTTTTCATGCTTCAATTTTCCTGTGAAAAAATAGTAATAATATGAGTGTTTACCTCATAGGAATATTATAAGGATTAAAAACAAGTCAACATTTCTAAACTTATTAGAAAATACCTGGTACATAGTATAAACTGCCTAAATACTGAGTAATAAACAACAAATTAAAGGACCAACTGAAGATCACACTGTTGACTCCCTTTCTAGAAATTGTGAGTTTTCTCACTACTCTATGGGTGTGGTCACTGCAGCTTTACAAGGTGCTAATTTTGGATTTTCAGGAAATTCTGGTAATATGCTAACTTCACTTTATGAACACCAAAACTCAGTGACCCTTAGATTAACAGCCTTAAGTGGTTCATATGGTCATTCAAAACAAACAAACAAACAAACAATTGATGCATTATGAGAACTGAAAAATAGTCTTGCATTGTTGGATCAGTTCTCTGACCATCAAGAAAACTCTTGAAACCCATGTGTGCCACAGATTTTACTTTGAGAGATTTGGACCTCAAGCTTCATGATCTTTGGGAAGTGTGAAAATCCCCCTTCATGCCACGGAAAATGTGGGAAGAGAGCAGGAGCATATACAGCCATCTACTATTGTGTAAGATACCAGGAACTGCCATTGCAATCCCAGAGAGAGCATCCTTTGGCAATGCCTGACCCTGGTGAAATGCCCAGTAGATCTGAACATTTGAGTGAGCACCTTTGCAGGACAGAGGAGAAGCATCCTGGGGTGCAAAGAGCAAAGATTTTGGAATTAGTTGGGCCAGCATTAAATTCCTGCTCCATCACACCCCAGCCATGGGACCTAGAACAATTTACTCAAGCCCCATGAGTCTTTCTTACTATAACCTTAAAATAGGTATACCTAATCTTGAAAAAGAAGAACAAAGTAGGAGGGGTCTCAATACCCAATATCAAACTATACTACAAGGCCACTGCAATCAAAATGGTCTGGTACTGGCATCAGGACAGACAGATAGATCAATGAAACAGAACAGAGAAATAAACCTATGTGTCTAGTCAATTAATATTTGACTAAAGAGGCACAAGTATACAATAGGGTAAAAATAGCCTCTTCAATAAATGGTGTTGGAAGATCTGTACAACTACATGCAAAAAAATGAAACTAGACCACCAGTTTACACCATACACCAGAATAAATTCAAAATGGATAAAAGACCTGTAAGTTGTGACACCATAAATGTCCTAGAGGAAAAGATGGGCAGGAAAATTTCAGGTATCTCATGTAGCAATAATTTTGCTGATATATATTCGAGGGCAAGGGAAATAAAGGGAAAAATAAACAAATGGGAATACATCAAAGTAAAAAGCTTCTGCACAGCTAAAGGAAACATTATCAAAATGAAAAGGGATACAACCCTATGGGAGAACATATTTGCCAATGATATCTTGGACAAGGGTTTTATCTCCAAAATATGTAAAGAACTCATATGACTCAACACCAGGAGACATACAAACCAATTAAAAAATGGGCAAAAGACCTGAACTGACACTTCCCCAAGGAGGATATACAGAGGGCCCAGAGACAAATGAAAAGATGCTCAACATCACTAGCTGTCAGAGAGATGCAAATTAAACCTGCAGTGAGATTTCACCTCACACCTATCAGAATGGCCATGATTAATAAATCAACAAATACATGCTAGCAAGGACGTGGAGAAAAGGGAACCCTAGTGCACTGTTAGTGCAAATGCAGACTGGTGCAGCCACTGTGGAAAACAGTATGGAATTTCCTCAGAAAACTAAAAATGGAATTGCCTTTTGACCCAGCAATTCTGCTGCTGGGATTTTACCCTAAGAATCCTGAAACACCAATTTGAAAGAACTTATGCACCTCTATGTTTATAAAAGTGCTATTTACAATAGCCAAATGCTGGACATGGCTTAAGTGCCCATCATTAAATGAGTAGATCAAAAAACTGTGGTACATTTACACAATGGAATACTACATAGCAGAAAGAAAGAAGAAACTCCTCTGTTTTGCAACAGCATGGATGGACTGGACAGCATTATGCTAAGTGAAATAAACCAGGTGGTGAAAGACAAATACCATATGATCTCACCTATAAGAAGAAGCTAATGAACAAAACAAACTAAGAAGAAAATAGAACCACAGGCATGGAAACGTGAAACAGACTGAAAGTGACCAGAGGGGAGGGGGGATGGGGATAATGGTGGAAAGAAGGGGAAGGGAGTAGTCTCAGAACATGTATGAATGACCTATGTATATGGACAACAGTGTAGGAATTGACTGTTGGAGCAGTGGGTGGGGTGGACCGAGGTGGGGCCAAGGATTAAAAACTG
This sequence comes from Phyllostomus hastatus, assembly GCF_019186645.2. NCBI lineage: Eukaryota > Metazoa > Chordata > Mammalia > Chiroptera > Phyllostomidae > Phyllostomus > Phyllostomus hastatus. The sequence continues at coordinate 5,107,977 of NW_025333530.1, forward strand.
GGACTACTGTAATAGAATAACAATTAAAAAGTGGCAAAAGTAAGTAACTTTAGGGAAAGATTTTATATCGTGCATGTAACACAACATTTGGAATATAGATTGGGGTCCCCCATCAACCACAGTGGTCATTTATTTATATATTTTTTTCTGTTTACTTATAAGTACACAGGCACTGTGTTAGGCACTTAGGATGCATTATTTTACTTTGATCCACAGGTTCTGTGAGGTAAGTTGTAGTATCTCTTTTTTCTACAGATGAAGAAATTTAGGGTTGGCAATGTTAAAAGATTTTGCCCCAAATCACATGGTTAGGACCTGCAGAAGCATAATTTTATCCTGGTTTTATCTGAATTTAAACTTGTACACTTTCCTACCTCTTTAATACCACTTTCCCCTCTTTATCCTCTCTATTTAATTCCAATTCCTTCAGGGCTCTAAAGCTACCCATATTGCATTGAAGATCACCAACTCTTAGAGCAAATATATGGACTACAAAAATGAACACTGCAGCATACTTGCTTATCCTCCTGACTTTATAAAGGTCAAGGCAGTAGGGGTAAGGAGTGAGCTGAGCACAGCCAAGCAGGAAACCTGACTGATCCTGATGGATGCAGTTTACATTCAGAAGGGACATGCATCTGGGGGTTGACCTTCAGCTTTTCTTATCTTATAGTTCTGAAATAGTTTGCTCCAGGAAAGGAAGAAAAAGTTTTGCTACTTCACAACTGATATGGAGATATTACACTGGCTTAATTTGAGGCCGATGATTAAAACTCCAGCACATAATCATCAGTCATGTTTTCATTTAATTCATTTCCCTTAAATGAGGCTCCCAAACACCATCCAGTAGTAGCTCATTGGCTATAGTAGCACCTCCTGAACTTCTATTGCTCCTTCTTGTATTAGTAAATCCAGGAAAGGCTAATGGGCCTCTAAATTTGAAAGTTACTGCAACTAGACATTCAGTGAAGCATTGGTTTTACAGTCCTACATTAGTGGTTCATTCAAGTAGGTAACCCTCCTAAGTAAAGGACTTCACCTAGCCCAATAAGTGAATTCAAGAGCAGCAACAAACTACCCTCATAGCACAGACAGTGTTCCCTAATGGTCTTCAGGGTCCAAGACATACTTCTTAAACTTGAAACTAGACTGTAATTGACATGCACAGAAAACACACTTGCACATACTGGACATATCTCACATTGAATGAGATTTTTATTTTTCTGTTCAGGAATACCTTTGTTCAGAAATTAGACTTTTTTTCTTCTAAAAGCAGCAAGGATATTTATCCTTCCATTCTGGATGGAAAGATGTATTGTTTATTTATTTTATTTTATTTTATTTTTTACCAAATTGGCTTTAAGAATGGCAGATATACTGGTAAAACGAATCTATCAGTCACTGTCTTAAAACTCCCCCACATCTGTCCCCATTGCTTGGCTACTTTTTTCTTTGCACTTTCTTGTTTTCACAATAAGCTCCATGTTGCACTCCATGTTGTTCCATGTTTTCATGATATGCTCTTTGTTTTCATGATATGTTCCATATTATAGCTCCTGCTCTCCCTTTTAACCCTTGGATCCATAACCCAGTTTCAGCCCTGTTATCTGTGGCAGATGTGGTCAGTGTCTCCCTCATATTCCCTTGGCATCAGTGAGTGTCATTTGGATTCCCTCATATGTGGATGACTTCTTACTGCACTCACTGCAACTCTCTCCCTAAATGCTTTTTCAGGCTGCAGGAGCATGCTGAGCTTCCCACCAGGGCAGCCAGAAGTCTTAGAAGTTAATATCTGCAGGATGAGATCACCACTGGAAAGAGAGGGCAGTTGCTGGATAAATTCCCCAGGTTCCTTGCCCATAGGATAGACTGATGCAGAGACGTGTTCTATAGAATTTCCTAAAGACTCTCGATTCATTTTTCCACTGCCCAATTGGTGCTTTCTGGAATCACTTCCTAAATGAACAAATCCTCCTTCAGTCCTTGTCTCAGTGTCTGCTTCTCGAGGTACCCAAACTATAGTACTATCCCAGATTTAGACACAAGCTTCCTCCAGCACATGAACTTATATCTATCTGCCTTTCAGACATACAGTATGAGATCCCAGCCTTTAAGATCTACCATAGTCCCCTGAGGAATGCCCCAGTCAAACCTGAGCCTCACCCAGGTCCCTCCAGATAGGAGTGAAATTACAATGAACTAAATTGATGCAGAATTTCATTCATTATTTATGCAAGTGGATAGACCAAATAAACAGTTTGGGAAGAATTTTCCTAAACTACTTGATTATTTTAGCAATCATTTTGTATGAACTTGGCTTGGTATGGTGAGGGGATAGAATGTAGTAGTTAAGAGTCTGAGCTCTGGATTCACATAGAACTGGGTTCAAATCTTAGTTCTGATTCATGCCAGTTATATGACCTTGGGGCATAGTACCTTAACTCCCTAGGTAACAATTCCTTTATAAAATGTGAATGGTCATAATAGAATCTACTTCAGAGACTTGTTGTAAGAGTTAAATACCATAATACTGAAGCTCTATTATAGAGCCTAACACATTATACATATTCAAGTCAGTATCAACTATTATTAATGTGCCACAATATGTCCCAAGGCATAAAATAGGGCCTTATGCCTTATTATAAGAGAAAAGTATATATGGACAAACAGGGAACTCTGTAGATTACATTTTCCTGCTAACTACTAAATGCAAATTTGGGGGAAAATATGACCCCTTTGGATTAACATGTTGCTCTTGGTTTTAAGACTTGTTCCCTAGAAGCAGAACCTAATATAGGTGTCTTGGCACAAGCGACTTATTGCCATGAGGTGTGGGGGAATTCTCAGGTAAAACCTGTATGAAAGTGAATAAAGCAAGATAGGGCAGAGGAAGCAGTTGAGCAAAGATGGAGATAGAGCTGAAACTAGACTCAGCCTCATCTCTAATCCTAGGGACCTTTGTAGTGCAAATGGGTCCGAAGAGTTATTCTATTTTGTGGAAAAGGAGCAGCCCTTACATACCTCAGTGTCAGTAGTTCCTATGTGGTATGCCTCCAGGGGAAAGGCATAATATCCTAGGTTTTTCCAGGGGAGTTGGCTTTCATTTGCTGGATACAATTCTCAGCACAAGGATGCAGCTGTGACCTGTTAGCAGCCAACAATCCCAGCAGCTGTGGCATGGGTGCTCTGCTAGGTAAAGAGGACCTAAATGAGACCTCAGCAGCCACTATTACACTCCTCTATTTCCATAAAATGTATATTATGTTGTTAATAGCAGAGTTCTACAGTCATTTCTGCTATGGTAATTAGAAAATGACACCTCAGTGCTTATTCTGCCTCTTGACCAATTTGTAACATAAAGTATGAGGGAACACTCGCCAAAAACCTGGAATTATCTTCTGGAAGATGGGCCCCTCGTAGTACAGGCTTCCCTTACTAGATGGGTGTTCTAGGAACATATCTGTTATCAGCGTACCACCTGGTGCTGTTGTGAGAGGCTGTGTTGGCTTCAGTGAATATTTTTCAAGACTTAACATGGTTGCCCATTCCATGATGGATGATGTACAAGCATCACATCATGCTGAATATTCAGTAGTTTTTGATCCTAAAACAGCACGACTGCCATGCCCCACCATATCTATTCACCTTATCTCACCCCAAGCAACTTTTTTTGTTTCCCCAAATGAAAAAAACCCTCAAAGGGAAATGTTTTGCTGATGTGGAAGTGGTAAAACAAGCAAACAAACAAAAAATGGAAGAAGCACTAAAAGGCATTAAAATCAATGAATTAAAAAAATGTTTTGAACAGTAGAAAAAATGTCTTGATAGGTGTATTATAACAAATGGAGAATACTTTCAAGGTCACTGAAGTTTAAAAATGTAAGAATAAATACACAATTTTTTATAAACAAGTTCTAGTTTGGGGAGGCATCACTTCTTGTTGGACCTAGTGGTTATAGACTATTACCAAAGAAGTCTTTTATAAACAAACATCTCTCTCTCTGGTACTTCCTGCAATTCCCTGTTTATTTTGGGAATTCTGAATTTTCTCTAAGATCTTATCTGTACAGTATCATTGTATCAAGAAAATTCTTGGGTTGGGAGGCAATTCCACTGTCTGGATGATTTACGAAAAATTCACAAGTCTGCTTTTGGATAGACTGTCCACAATGCATAGCAACATGCTTTGAGTCCAAGGACTCAAGTCTTGCTGAAATGACATTTTCTGTTAATATTCCCCATTACACTCAGAGCTTCTCTGTTTACTGATGGATAACAGAGTTGGTTAGCAAAATGGGATACTAGGTGACTAGGATTAGGAGTTAGAAGGCCTGAGTGTGAATCCTAATTTCACCACCTACAAATTATATGAGCAAGTCACTTTTCTATTGGGCATTTTTTTTCTTCTTTATAAGACTAGCTCAAGAGACCTGCTGGCAATCCTATAGAGTCATTGTATGACCAAATGAGAAAAGGCATACTAAAGTTAAGTTATTAATGTTGTTATTGCAATTATTACTATATTAACCTTTGACTGGCTCTAGCCTTATAACTTTAGTTGACATGTGATATAGCCCAAAATAACTGTATGAGAATCCCCATGATAGCCACAGCAATGGCTCCCCTGTCTCCTGAGCATCATCCATTAGCTCCTTTATGATCCTTGTTCCTCTATCTCTGACATACAAATAATTCTCCTGGGTTACAGAGAAATAATTTTAAAAAATTACTAAGGACAGGACAAAGGAAATATTCAATTATATGACTTCCTAAAGAGTCCAGTCATCTAAAATCTTCCTTTTCTGGCTAAAAGTTATCCAACTTTTATACAAGATTAGTTTTCCAGAGAAATAGAATTATGTTGCTACACCAGAAAAGATTATTTCAAAGTCTATTAAAATGAATGCTTTAACATCAAAATATTATTTTGGTTTATTGCTTTTAACACAAATGTTAAGTTTTCTTTCAGAACTATTCTCAGAACCCATCAATACCATCATATCTAGCCTAGGTGACAATTATGTAATTCATATCTGATATATGCACAGGGCTCTTTGTGATTACTGACTGGAGCTATGGGTGTTGGTGTGTTAAAGGTACTGAATAGTACTGGGTGTGTGTCATGAGTGTATGTTCATGATATAGTGTCTCCTATAAGTCAGCTAGGCAACTACTCAGCTAGCTGCCTGCTGAGCAGTCCAGTACTAAGGAATAGACAAGAGTCACGTACAGTAACTATGCTATTCACTCAGCTTTTATTGAATGCAGGTTCACTCAAAGTAGGACATCAACATATATTAATACACTACTCACATTCTAACAATCTAAGAGAAATAACACACACACACACACACACACACACACACACACACAGAGCAATCAATGGGGATAATGAACCTGAGTCTGAGAGTCTCAGTCTGCAGGTCTGGGAGATGGCATGGTGGGCAAGGGAGTTGTCAGTGTCTTTCAAGGAAGAATCTCTGGAGCCAGGTAGGTAGCAGGGCAAGCAAAATCCTCAGTCCAGCAGGGCAGAGCCTCTGGTAGCCAAAGCCAAGAGAAATTAGCATGGTGGAGGAGCACTCTGCTGTGTGGAGCTCAGCTGTCTCAGCAGTAGTCTGAAGACTGCTTCAGTTGCAACTTGAAAGTAGTGTACTCCACCCTTCTGAGTCTTTTGATAAATGTCTTGGCACCCCTGATGGCAAGTGGGAATTTTTCCAGGAGCCTATGGGTGGTACATAGCTGTTCTGCTTGGCACCCATGATGGCAAGTGGGAAGTTTCCCCAGGAGCCTACCTATGAGTGGTCCCACTCTATAGACATGGCTATTCTGATCACATGTGCAGATATCTTAGGTGTGTATCCTTGCCAGATGTGTCTGCTCTGACTTAGGTAGTTTCCCTCTTGAACTGAAGTGTCATGGCTGACTGGCAGCCATCTTGGTTGACATGAGTGACTCCACTTTGTTTTGTATACTTTATGCTATCTTGATCAGACCAATGCCATTTTATTGGTCCTGTTCTCCATAATGTGTGTCTGGGGAAGGCCAACAAAAGTTTTCATCAAGGTTTGACATTTGGGACTATTTGTAAAATTATTAAAAATCCTCAATTTGCCTTTGTTTGGATATAGATTATTGAAGCTATTGCATTGATTGATAACTCAAATATTTATTAACAACATTCTGTATATAAAGGGCCTTGAATTAGGTAAAAAAGACACAATCCTCTATTTTAAAGGAAATACAATCCAGGAAATGGAGTTGGGAAGATACAACATGGCAGGAGAATACAAGGATGATGAAGAGGGAGGACTGTGCCAATGGAGGCCAAGGGTATGACTGGAAGTCATGACACAAGAGATGATGGGGTTGGGGTTCTGCCACACAAGAACTCTTCTGGAATCCTAGAATGGTGGTGTATTAGAACATGAAAGAAACTATGTGGTTTTTAAAGCATGCACATAGGGCAAATAAATGAGTTTGTTCTTGTACTGAGGTCATATAAAACATTGCCATTCACAATGTTGTTGACAGACCAGCAGCATTGATAGCTCAAGGGAGTTTGTCAAACATGCAGAATTTTTAGGCCCCACTCCAGAGATTCTGAGTCAGAATTCTCATTTTGCAAAGATTCCCAGGTGATTACACATTATGATTGATAAGCACTGTAATCAAGAGTACAAAAAGTATAAGACAAGGTCTCTTAAAAAATTAGGCAATAGGATTAAATAGAATTTAATACATACTCTTCTGAATGATTCCCCCTCAACCAGAAACAGAGCTGTATTTTAAGAAGCTCAATTTATAGTAAAAGAGGCAGAAAAGTAAATTGATAATTTTAATGCAGTATGATGAATACTATTGACATAAGTGTCTACTTGCAAATAAGAAAAGTTTCACATGAAACATGTGAAATTCTATCTCTTTCCTTCCTTCCTTCCTTCCTTCCTTCCTTCCTTCTCCTCTTTCTCTATCTTTCCTTTCTCCCTCACTCCCTTCCTTCCTCCCTCCCTCCCTCCCTCCTTCCCTCCCTCCATCCCTCTTCTCTCCTTCCCTCCCTCCCTCCTTCCCTACCTCCCTCCCTTTGTTCTTGGTTTTTCCTTTCAGCGTGTTATAATTTTTTTTTGCTTTTTTGGTAACCAGTTTTAAACAACAGAAAGAGCTAAGCCCTACCTCTAGCCTCTATGCTTCTAGAACTGAGGCTATTTGAAGTCTTTCTGAAGGCATTCTTCTACCAGAGGGAGGTTCTCCGTTCCCACTCTAACTCAAGACAGCACACTGTGACTCAGCATCAGCTCACCTGTTCCTTATTCAGTCCTGTACTTGGGCCCTGTCTCTGAGACTGGCTGGGCTTCTGCCTTGTTTTGCTGCAACTGAGTCTTAGTCTTAATCAATGGGGCCCTACATTGTCTCATTAAAGGCTAAAGTTTTTCTTGATCGCATCCTGGAATCATCTTTCCTGCTGAGAGACATCTGGATGTTGCCTGGATTCCTAAGGGCGACCTCGTTACACATTCCTCATTGTTGTATTTTTGATCCTCTTATTATATTTCTTAGACACTTAGTACAAACACCTGCTTTTATTATGACCTATCGTTTACTTACCCTTTTTTAAAAAAGATTTTATTTATTTACTTTTAGAGAGGGAAGGGAGGGAGAAAGAGAGAGAGAGATAGAAACATCAATGTGCAGTTACTGGAGGTCATGGCCTGCAACCCAGGCATGTACCCTGACTGGGAGTCGAACCTGCGACACTTTGGTTCGCAGCCTGAGCTCAATCCACTGAGCTATGCCAGCCAGGAGTTTACTTACCCTTTAAATACCTAGTCATGCTCTTAGCACTTAACATAATTTGACAGTTAAATAGATAGAAGAAGGGTTCTGTTTCCAGCATGGCTTAATAATCTCCTAATAGACTGACCTTTAGTTTACAACTATAAACTCTGGACAAAATCAAAAGCAACTACACAAAGGCTCTGGAGAGTGAAGAAAAGCAGACAAATTTTGGACTGGAGACAAAGGAGAAAAAAGAGGGCATCACAGGTAAGTTTTCTGTTTTGGAAGCTTTTAGCATACAGGAAAGCTACAGTCAGACAGCTTGAGCAAAAAACCATGATACAAAACCCTGTAATGTTCTGTCCTGAAAAACCAGACAGTAGGTTTCAGGATAGTTATGGCTGCTGAAAAGGATATCAGATGAGTTCTGGAAAGCAGAATATTAGAGGTGGATCCTGAATTCTTTGTGTAAACTCTCTTCAAATCTCAGACTGACCACTGAACCACTCATGCACAGAGCAGACCCAACCCAGGATAAAAGGACTTCACTGATACTTGAATTGCCACCCCAAAAGATAGAGTTTTCTATTTCAGTCCAACTAAATTAATTTTTTTCTAAAACAAAAATAGCAATAGTTTTCAGATGAATATAATAGAATCCAGAGTCTTTTCAATATAATATTCATAATGGCCTGGATACCATCTAAGATTACTTGACATCTGAGGGACTAGAAAAGTTGACTCATTCCTGAGAGAAAATACAGTGAACAGAGAACATATGTTAAGTGACTTGGATGTCAGAAATAGCAGCTGGAGACTTTAAATCAGCTGTTAGAACTATGCTCAATGAGGTTAAAAAAGAACATGTTTATAAAAGGGTGAAACTATAAAAGAGAGTTAAATAGAAATTCTTGGACTAAAATGGAAAATGTATGAAATTAAAAATCTATGGGACAAACCCAAGGACAGAGTGGAGACAACAAAAGGAAGAATCTGTGAACTTGAGAATTATCCAATATGAAGAATCGAGATAAAAAAGATTATCAAACAAATGAATAAACAAATAATTAACAGGGTCAAGGTACTTGTGGGATAATAAAGAAAAGACAAACACATGTGTAGTTAGTCTCAGAAAAAAAAAAGAAAACAATAATGGGACCAAAAGTGCTTTAAGTTATAATGATTAAAGTTATTTCTGGAATGAAACACATAAATTCACAGATTTAAGAAGCTCAGTTAACTTTAAGCAAATAATTAAGAAATAAACCCTAGCACATCAAAGTTGTATTTCTGAAAATTGAAGATAAAAAAAAATCTCTAAGTGTTTATTTTGGTCTTTGGTTCTTTCCATTTTTGCTTCTTGCATATTAATTATTTTCCTTAGGTACATTTATATATATAATTGTTACATGCTTTATTATAAAATATACTCTTTATCTCTAGTGATATGTTTTCTCTTGAAATCTATTTTGCCTGATATTGATCTAGGTATATCAGTCTTCTTATACTTATGGTTTCCCTAGTAAATATTTTTGCATCCACTTACTTTCATCCTATATCTTTACATTCAAATTACACCTCCTGTAGACAGCATAAAGTGGAATCTTGCTTATTTTTATCTAGTCTATCAAATTCCTTCTTTTAATTGTAGTAATTATTGGTATAACAAAGGCTAGAAAGAGAACCTAGGTGTCCAATTACTCCTCATTCAGATTTTCAATCATTTTTTTCTAATTTTTTCCAGTCCTTCATCTCTGTACTCCAAATTACTGATGTCTTGATTTTCTGAGTTTTCTGGTATTCTTCAGTAGGAATTGATTTGCATTTTATAAGAATCTCTCCCTCCAAGCACTTAAGTTTTAGCTTCCTCACTTGGTAAACTGGCTTTCATTGTTCTACCTGCTTTCTTTCTTCCAAATATATGTTGATACTTTTCTCAACAAATATTTATTATATGACTATATCAAGAACTATTTTAGGTGTTAAGAATATAGCAGGAATACAGCTTTTGTCCTTCTAAAGCTTAAATTATAATGGAGGGAAACAGATAATAAAGCCATAAATATATAATAATAGTTTGAGGCATATTAAGTACAATAGAGAGAAATAAGCAGGCTAATCAAACTAGTGAGTTGGGGACTAGGCTGTTTTATACAGAATAGTAAGAAAGGTCCTTCTGATAAGGTATCCTCTCTTACCTGCTATCTTTTTATGTTTGTTTTAACATATTGAGTTCTTACTTTTAAAAAATCCTTTATAGTTATTTTAATGAGGCTTTGAGAAAAGGGCAAAGATAAATATATATATGTTTCATAGATTAAAATTAAATGAAATTCCAACTGCATTTTCTAACACAGCCATTAATCTCCTTGTTCTTCTTTAGGTCTGTTAGGCTAAACATTGTTATAAAAAGAGTTTCTCTAATCCTTAGAGATCCCTGCTATAAGCACTCAAATTCTATTAGAAGATATTAGGCACACAATACCTTTTCCTAAACACAATTTAACATTTTAAAATCAGTTTCCCAACACCACCCAACTCTTCAAATTTTCTTAATTTTGCTAATAATTCTATACAGAAAATTAGTATCCAGTTTACTCAGTATTGTTATTGAGCCTATCTAAACACAGAAAGTCATGATTCTATTACAGAATTTGTGTTTTTTAAAAACATTTATTCCCTCAAGCATGTAGTATTTATATTTCTCCTCTGTACAGGCTTCCTATGGAAATGGGTTCTGTTTTATGTTTGACAAACATTCATTATTTTTAGCTTTTTCCTAAGGTACATTAACTTACCATGAAGAGGATTCATTAAAATGATGTAGAAATCAATGGCATAGTTATTAATGGGCTAATGGGATATCAAGCTTTAGTAGGATACTGACGACCTAATATGCAAGTTAACAGCAGGAGACCCATGAAATCTTATATCTAATTCTTATTCTGAAGAAAAAATAAAAAATAACATTTAAAACTGCAGTTTCAAAGAGTTCAGATGTCATCATTTTCCCTTTGAGGTGAAATATTTCTCTTCAAAAATAATCTTTAAAGTAGTAGGACACTGTATCACAGACTGTGGTTACTGATGGTGAAATATATGCTTTTTTAGTGGAGTTAGCACCTTGATTAATGCCAGGTGATCATCTGTTTGCTTGTTTATTAAAAAAAATATTTATTTAGTGCTTTCCTTTCATTGGGCACGGTTTGAACACTGAAGAAACAAAAGAAAATTGAAAAGCACTCTTCACATTTTGTAGCTGATATAGTCAAGAGGGATAGAAAAGTGAGTTGACAATTACAATTATAAGGAGAGGTATTCAATCCCAGAGGCACCCAACCTTTGCATTAGGAGTCAGGCAAGGATTCCAGGGAAGAAAGCCTATTCTGAATTTCTGAAGAGATGGAAGCATAATGTATTGAGGGAAGGCATTCTAATAGCACTAAAGTTCCACTATGGTAGAATCTGTCCCTTAATCTTTCTATTCTGTCACTTAGCATGACACCACAACACTGAAAACCATTAAGAGATATTTGTTGAAGGAAAGAAGGGCATGGGCAAAATAGATGTTAAATATAGTGTCAAATGAATTTGTGTGTGTGTATTTGAAGCTACTGATGCTAATTGAATCTCCATGCCCACCTCAGTGTTAGAGTTGTTTTCTCAATAACAGTAACTGATCGATGCTCTAGACACAAATTGTTTGCCTGAGCAACAAATTTAGGAATGTTTGAGAACCATTAATTTAGATTATGAAATAGATGATTATTTTTATTTTTCAGATGACCAAATAAGGCTTCCATTCTTGTTCCACCTGTTGTATATTCTCAGTACAACAGAGTAAGATTTTTAAACAGTAATATAAGATTTACATAAAATGTAGAAACTAATTAAATTACTTATTTATTAAATACCTATTGAGAGTATTATGTACTATGCTCTGTAAAAAGTCTCAGAGATAGAAAGATGAAAAGACACAGTCACTATCTTCAAGGTATTGACAGTCTTTGAGGGAAGCAGATGTTGAACCAGATAATTATAATGTAGTGTAGGCTTTATTATTATTAAGATATATATAATATGCTATGGGACCACAGAGGAGGTAAAACTGTTAGAGTATGTGGGATGAGGTAGAATTGGTTATTAGAGAAGATTTCAAAGAGAAAATGATTCCTTGACTGAATATTATAAGATAAGGATTATATCATAAAAATTAGGTTGTCTAGGTAGTAATGGAGAAGAAAGATGTTTCTTGCAAATGTTGAAAGACAAAAGATTATGGTGTATATTAGTAATGAAAAGTTAGTGAAATGTAGCGTGAAAGGTAGGAATAAAGAGAGGATATTAAAGGGAGATGGTGGGAAATGTTCACTGCAGCCCTACTCACAATAGTCAAGATATGAAAGCAGCCAATGTGTCCCATCAACAGATGAATGGATAAAGAAAATGTGGCATATACATATAATTGAATGAAGAAAATCCTGCCATTTGATCTGCTGTACAACATAGTACCTATAGTTAACCATATGGTATTATGTACTTCAAACACAATACCATGTTAAGTGTTCTAACCATAAACAAAAAACAAACAACACTCCACCCCTGAACAAATGGATACAAGGAAAAGTTGAGGAGGTATTGGATGTAGCTATTACCTTCTTTGTGGTCATGGCACCATGGGTGTTTGGATATGTCTAAACTCATCAAATTATACACATTAAATATTTACAGTTTTTGTATATTATTTATACTTCAGCAAAGCTGTTAAATAATAGAGATGTTGGGAAATGGGACTAGAAATATAAATACAAATAGAGTCAAATCATTAAAAATCCTGTATGTTATTCAAAAGAGTTAAGATTTTGTCCTATAGAAAATTTTAAGGTTTTGAGTAGGGAATGATGTGGTCAGATTTGAATTTGGAGGTATGGTGCAGGCTATATAGGAAACCATGCCTATGTTCAGGGAGATGACAGAAGGTGGTTGCAATCTTCCATGTAATGAGTGATGATGACCTTAAAGAGATGTATGGACTAAATAAAGAGACATTTTTTGAGGTACATATCAAGAAAAGGAGGAATGGTTGTAGAAACAGAGAGGAGATGACTACTGGACAATATTTTCAAGGTGTCAGGAGGGAAATCAATCTGGAGTTCAGACAGGAATTAGACCTTCAGAAGTGGAGAGTCTTCTTTTCCATGGAGTGGAAACTGTTAGGTCTTTATGAATGCAGATAATGAGTTATGAAGCTCTATCACACAGATTTTGATGTGAAGAAATCAGACACTATTTCTTCCACTGCCATTCTGACCAAACTATAGCATTCCTATGGGCAGGCCTATGTCTCATTCTTTTTCATACATTCACACCTGGTACAGTAAATTAGCATAGTATGTAATCAGTAAACATTCTTTCTTTTTTGTAACTTAGTGGGGTGTCAGTTTCTCATATGGATCCAGTGTGTGAATAAATGTTTGTTTGTAACTCCATGAATAATTTGGGGTTTAATAACCTTTGGAATTAGCTACAGTCATAGCTCCTTTTGAAACACTATTGTACATAAGTACTGCAAATGAAGGCAATACCTTTTCAAGTTCTTTTATGTAGGTTTATTATATTACAGAGAGGGAAGAAAGGATCAGTAGGAGAGAATCTTTTTGTTGTTTAGCAGTTGGTCAAGAAACTCAGAAATCTATATAAGATGGGTAATGAGAATTCTATCCATCAGAATGTGTGTGCTTGTCTCTGGCACTTGCTAGCATAGCTAGGGAGTAGAAGATCATCTGATGGCATGGGAACACAACAGAGGTGCTCATATTTATGAAAATTTCTCTTTAGAAAATAAAATTAAGGGCCTTGTGGCAGCATTTTTGGTCTCTAGGAACACTAGCAAAGTAGAGCAGTAATTTAAAGCTTTTAATGGGATTTAATTCAACTAAAATATATATATATATATATATTGAGCACCTACTATGTGCTTTGGACTGCACTCAAGGCTACTGTGTGCTTGTAGAATTAAAAAAAAAACAATACATGTACCACCTCTGGAAAAATAAATGATGAGAGAAAGGTGTTGTCTAGCAGGAACACTAAATCATACTTTTTTTTTCAAGGCCTGGACCAGGACACAAAGTTTGGCTAGTAGGGCTAGCAATAATTTCCAAAACTGATTTGCCGTGTTGATCAGATTGATCTGTGTAGCACACAAGCTACTTAGCCTTATGTAGCAGCCCTGACTGTTTGGGGAACCCAGAATACAAAGTTGAAAAAGACCAGTCCTGACATTAAGCACTGTCACCCTAGTTGGGGGAGACATACAAAGGCAAACATTCAAGTAACTCTAATGTAAGGCAGAGAAGCATTAGGTACCCTCATTCAAGCATGCCCACAGTTCTATAGAAATCTCTAAAACAATAGGAAATCAAACATATCTGTCCCCACATGACATTGTGAGCAGGCTTCTACAGGATTTACACAACCCAGCAATAAATATAAACATCTAACCATGGGGGAAAATCAATATCTATCTATATCATCCATATCTATATCTACATCTACCTATATCCATGTCTACATCTATGTCTATCTATCTACCTCTATCTACTTGTATATATGTGAGGTATGTCCAACAAGTATCCAGCCATATAATATGAAAAATAGAGACATTTACTGGAGATGCAAGGCATAAGAAATATTGTACATAGGAGAATAACACCTCAGTCCCCTTCAAAGTAGGCACATTGGAACTTCACACAGTTTTCCCAATTGCCATTAGCTGCCCTGTCATATTTTCCTGAATCTCATTGATGGTCTGAAGTTCTCTCTCAAAGGTGATTTTAGTTTGGGGAAAAGCTAGAAGTCACAGGGCACCAAATCTGGGCTGTAGGGGAGCTGAGTTACCTGGGTGACTGGATGTTTCACAAAAAACTGTGCATGAAATGTGATGCATGAGCAGGTGCATTGTCATGATGAATCTCGCAATCACCAGTTGCCCATAGCTGTGGCCTTCTGAATGATCTGAATAGTTTCTACAAAGGAATGTTCAAGCTTAACACAATTTGATAGAGATTTGCTGCTCTGCTTGCTCAGCTATTTTGAGTGGGATAGCCAGCCACACAGTACACAACTCACTCAATGGCACCTAGGTGTCTCCCATGCTCACTGACTAGTATAGTGACGTCATCAGTGTTCATGCATGCACATTCCAGTCCACTCTCTTTGGCTGCCAGGTTACATCTATATAGTGCAAACCATCCTCATTATATTAACAATGACTGGACTCTTTCCAGACAGAACTTGCTCATATATACACACACATATATGTGTGTATTATTTACATATATATGCATACATATAAATAATACATGCACACACACTCAGATCATATTTTAATTAGAGTTACATAGCTCTAGAAGTACAGAGCTAAAAATATATCTCTAAGGAGAGTATAAATACATCATTACATGCCATAGGAAGCATTGGCTACTAGAGTTGTGAATAACTAATTCAAGCAAAGTCACAATTAATTTTGGGGGTTGGGAACTATTTTTTGAAAAGAAGTGATGCTTTACACATTGCATCATTAGCATAAAGTTTACATTAATCCCAAGAGAAAATAAAATTTATAGATATAAATGTCAAGAGAAAGGTGTGCAAAAAGTATCTATAATATATATTTAAATGGAAATGAGAATTTCATAGTATTGGTAAGGGAGTGGTAATGTCAAATGTAGTCCTGTTCCTTCCCATGATATGATACCTGGTACTTCAATGTAAGACAAAATGCTGGTACATGAATGGGCTATAGATCTCTTCAGGGGGGCATATCTTTGGCTCCAAGATTGACATTTGATTCTAAGATTAAGCTGGCAGGTAGAAAACACAAGATACAATCACTCTTATCCTAACAACTACTATAATCTGGATGAGCTACAAAATCATATTTTCTTTCTAACTTATCAAAGGGCTGAGAATGTGATACAAAGAAATTTAACTAGCCTCTAAAAGATGATGTCTTTTATAGAAAGAAGAGACTCAAGGGTGCTGTCATCTCAGATAAAGCAGTGGGAGGTAAAATTTGCCACAGACAGGAAAGAAAACACACTAGCTAAAATGTTAAGGCAGAAAACTGTACTTGAACAACATAAAAAAATTTTTTAAGGAAAATACTTTCAGTACAAAACCTCAAAATTAGATTTAAGTGCCTTAAGTAAACTAAAAAAAAATAGGCAATAACAAGTTACAAAAATGACTACCTGGAGATGAAGATTTTTTCTAGAATTTTAACCACTTCATAGACTTTAATAAAGTAGCATTTTAGTAGATGCACATGAAAAATAAAAACCAGCAAACAAAATGTTAAGACAGATTAGAATTCTAAGACACTGCAGCTACAGTGTGAATCTGAGCCATCCTCCAACCCTTTCAGGAATTCACCAAAGGGTCCAAGATGATAAACTAAAGACAAGAGTTGAGGTGGGAGAACAGGAAGAGAAACTCTGTGAAGCACAGGACATTTGCACCAAATGCAAGTTAGCCAGTCTCCATAAGAGAGGGAAAGAACATGAGACCTGAGAAAAATCCATTGAAGACCATTTAGAAATTCATCTACTAAAGGTTTGGGGGGGGGAGGGCAGGAGAACTGAGGGGAATTAAAGACCTTCATCAAATGCAAGGTGTCTCTACTCTAAAGACTGAGGCCAAAAAAGCAAGGATGGGAAAGATTCCCAAGATACAAAGAGTTGATGGTGGTCCCAGAAAATATTAAGAATGCTCCAGTTACTTTATTAGCTACAATGCAGAAAGGGGGATCTTTCATGGTTAAGAAGTCTGGTTGCTCAACTTTGAATCATAATGAGAACTCTGGACACTTACCAGTACTCAGATATTAGTCATACAGAAAGGAAAACCCTGATTCTATAATCAAAACATTTAAGGCCAACAGATACCTCAGTAAAAATAAGCAGCCAGCCTAGAAGCCTGATACAACAAGGAATGTTCTCCTTTGGGAGGGGTGCTGAATAATATTTACCTCAATATTCACTTTTTTAACATAAATATCTGGCATAAAACAAATAATAACAATATATATGAAGCTCAAAGAAAATGTGAACCATGAACAAAAGAAACATTCAATTGATGCAAACGCAGAGCTAATGCAGACATTAGTATTAGCCATAAAATTATTTAAGTCCTAATGAATCTTGTGGTAAAGGTAGACAAAATATGTGAACCAATGGGAAGTTTCAGCAGAGATATGGAAACTATAAAAAAAGAATCAAATGGACATGCTAGAACTGAAAAACAAAATAGCAGAAATAAAGGACAGACTAGATACAACACAGAAAAGAACCAGTGAAAATAAAACAGGTCAAAAATATAAACTGAAATATAAATAGAAAATAAGCAAAAAAGAAACAGAACAAAGTGACTGAGTTTTGTGGAATAATATTTAAAAAATTCATACATGCATGTAATTCGAGTCCCTGAAATGGAAAGCAGATAATTATTTGAAGAAATAGTGACCAAGAAACTTTCTAATATAGATATTAAACCAAATATCCAAGACCAGTGATCCTAAGAAGGATAAATAGAAAGAAAATCACATGTGGGCATATCACAAAGTGCTTTTTAAAAGAAAAGAAAGAAAAGAAAAAAAAGAAAAGAAAAGGGCACAAATCTTTAAAAAGCAAGAACAAATAAAATATACTGCACATGTAGGGACAATACAAATTACTGATGACTTTTCACTAGAAACAATGGAAACCAAGAGGCAATTGAATGACATCTTTAAGAGGCTGAGAATAAAAAATATTATGAAGCTAAAATTCTATTTCTAGAAAAACTTTTAAAAATTAACATGATTCAAATTACTGGTGGTAAAGATAAACTTTTAAATAAATGAATATGGGACAATTGGGTGGCAACTTGCAAAAAGTTAAAATTAGATCCGCATATCACACCACAAGCAAGACTAAGTTACAAGTACTATGAAAAAGTAGAGATTAGGTTCTTTTGAATTTGTGTTTTAGGATTCTTA
The DNA here is from genome assembly GCF_019186645.2 of Phyllostomus hastatus. NCBI lineage: Eukaryota > Metazoa > Chordata > Mammalia > Chiroptera > Phyllostomidae > Phyllostomus > Phyllostomus hastatus. The sequence continues at coordinate 5,125,789 of NW_025333530.1, forward strand.
GGGTATAGTACAAACAATGGAATTGCCAGGTCAAAAGGCAGTTTAATTTTTAGTTTTCTGAGGAAGTTCCATACTGTTTCCCATAGTGGCTGCACCAGTCTGCATTCCCACGAACAGTGTACTAAGGGTCCCTTTGTCCATCAGTAAAGAAGTGGATCAAAAAACTATGGTACATTTTACACAATGGAATACTATTCAGCAGAAAGAAAGAAGGAGCTCCTACTCCTTTCAACAGCATGGATGGACCTGGAGAGCATTATGCTAAATGAGATAAGCCAGGAGATGAAAGACAAATACCATATGATCTCACCTATAAGTAGAACCTAATCAATAAAACAAACAACCAGGCAAAATACAACCAGAGACATTTATATTAAGAACAAACTGACAGTAACCAGAGCAGATGTGGGTGGGAGGGGATAATGCAGGGTCCAGGGGGAAAGGTTGTCAAGGAACATGTATAAAGGACCCATGGACAAAAGCAAAGATGAGTAGGACCAAGAGTGGGAGGTGGGAATGGCTGGGGTAGGGGTGAGTGGCGGTGGGGAAATGGAGACAACTGTACTTGAACAACAATAAAAAAAAGAAAGAAAGAAAGAAAAAGAAAGTAGAGATTAATTCTTGTTTTACCTTTGTGTAGGGAGCTACTTTCTAGACATGACTCAAAATCATGAGCCAAGAAAAGGTCAGTTAGTTTGATTACAATATAAATTGAGGGGTAAAATATTAAAACAATAGAAAAATGAAAAAGTTATAATTTGTACACAAATATATAAAAATAACTCTCAAACTCACTCATAATTAGAAAATGCAAACAAAACAACACTGAAAAACCATTAATGGCCTATTACACTAACACAATTAAAATTTTCCTGGCAATACTGTGGGAAAACAGCCACTCATATACAGTGCTGGTGGAAAGAAATTTGTTCATTCTTTCTTATAAGAAAATTTGACAATGGCTATGAAAACTACATATGCTCTTACCTCTGACCCATAAGTCCCCTTTCTGGGAATATAACCTGATGACACATCTCAAACAATACCAACACACACGTGCACAAACTTATTCATCGCAGCAATGTTTCTAAAAGCAAAATATTGGAAATAATGTAAATGTTTATGCATAGGAGAGTGGCAGCTGAATAAATGGTATAGCCACACAGGGAAGTATCAGTCATCAAAAAGAATAAAGAAAATTGTATAAATGTCTAACCACTATGCTCTATACCTGAACCATAATATTGTCAACTGTAATTGAAAAATAAAAATTAAAAATAATCTATGTAAATAGATTTAAGATAATTTCTAAGATATATAATTGAGTGAAATAAATATTCTTTTAGTTATTTGTGTAAAAGAAATAAAGACTATGCCAGACAAAAGAGAGATTGGATGTGAAGAAGAGTGTGGGAAAGAGGTGGAAAAGAGTAGGGGAATGGAAATAGGTTATTAGGGATGAAGATGGAGTCATACTTTTAAAAATTAATTAATTAATTTTTTTAAAAAATATTTATTTATTTATTTATATTTTATTGATTATGCTGTTACAGTTGCCTTGTTCTTTTTTCTTCCCTTTATCCCCCTCCACCCAGTACCCCTATTCTTTCCAGCATTTCCCCCACCTTAGCTCATGTCCATGGCTTGTACATGTAAGTTCTTTGTCTTCTCCATTTCCTATACTATTCTTAACCTTACCCTGTCTATTTTATATTTATTTTTAGAGAGAGGAAAAGGGAGGGAGTAAGAGAAGGGGAGAAACATGTGAGAAAAACATCAATTGGTTGCCTCTTGCACACACAACATGTGGGGCTAGCCCCTAACCTATGCATGTGTCCTAAGAGTCAAACAAACAACCTTTCACTTTGCAGGACAACAGTCAACCAACTGAGCCATGCCAATCAGAACTGGAGTCAAACTTCTTGAGGCATATATATTTGTATAATTTCATCTTTAGAACCATTGTAGTATTTCATATTCTTTATAAAATAAACAAATATAATTAACCTGGCTGTGGGGTAAACCCATGTTACACCACATGGGTATGCAGTTAACCCAACTTTATTACAAATTCAGTGTGTGAATGAATAACATAAGCACACTGAAGTGATTAGAGAGAGAACTAACCTAAGTAATTTCAGAAACAGTATTTTGATTGGACACTGTTAAAACTAAAAGAAAAAAAAACTGCACTGCAATATTGTATACAGATTAGCAATTCTGTTATACACAGGGAATATGTGTAACTGACTGTCTAATTAAGTTATGTATATACTGAGATTAAGCAAATAAGTAAATATATCATATATAAGGCAAGCAAGATTCCTCACTGTTTGGATAAAGAATTTACAAATAAGGAAGCCAGAAAAACTTGTAGCATTGGACTGTAATCAAAGGTATCGGTATGTACTACTCATGGCACATATATTTTTATATATACATACACACAGATAGGTAGATATAGAAATTGATAAGAACCAACTGGAACTTGAAGAATACACAATTAGTTGGGAGGGCCTATGGGATGAATCAGGGCTTATGGAAGTTCTCAAAAGTAATTATGAGAGCACACAAGAACTCTACAGGAAGAAATCTATGTTTATAATAAAGCTCTATGGTTTTAACTTCCCCTTCCCTTAACTTCTTTCTCTCTTCTAAAAATATCCCTCCATCTACACCGCCAGTCTGAGTGTGCATGTGACTTGCCAGGTCGGCATACACTGAGTTGCAAACCTTTCTGTTCTCAAATAAACCCTTTTCATGATGAAACACCTAGTGAATATTATTCTTCAATCATCAAAATATATGTCACACTGTCACTATGTATATGCACATACACAGGTTATATAACTTGAAATACTCATATTTCATAGCTTTTCTTGCTGAGAGATAGCTAGGAGCAATAACTAGAACCCAAATATTGAAAAATACTATTGTTCAATAGAAGGAACCAGAACTCCTTGAAGAAGAGATTAATTCTAAGACCGAGACATTGAAAGTATAAGATAAGCTGCAAACATCTTGTGAGTCCAAAAATAAGGAAGTGCTTGAGAATGTATAAGGAGAAATTAGCTCTGGCTGTTGTGGCTCAGTGGATTGAGTGCTGGCCTGTGAACCAAAGGGTTGCTGGTTTGTTTCTCAGTCAGGGTACATGCCTGAGTTGCAGGCCAGGTCCCCAGTAGGGGATGTGTGAGAGGTAACCACACATTGATTGATGTTTCCCTCCCTCTCTTTCTTCCTCCCTTCCCCTCTCTCTGAAAACAAATAAATAAAATCTTTAATGTAATTCTATACAGCAGAAAGAAAGAAGGAGTTCCTACCCTTTGCAACAGCATGGAGGGAACTGGAAAGCATGATGCTAAGCGAAATAAGCCAGGTGGTAAAAGACAAATACCATATGATCTCACCTTTAACAGGAACCTAAACAACAAAATAAACAAACAAGCAAAATATAGCCAAAGACACTGAAATAGAGAACAGGATGACAGTGACCAGAGGGGAGAGGGGAGGGAATTTCAGGGGAATTTCAAGGGAGAATGGGAAGGGTTTACAGGAACAAATATAAAGGACACATGGACAAAAACTAGGAGGGTTGGAAATGGGAGGGAGGTGGGGAAGGATGGGTGGGTGGGCTGTGATGTGAGTAAAGGACAGAAAACTGTACTTGAACAACAATTAAAATAAAATTTAAAAAATTTAAAAAAGGAATGTGTAAGGAGAAATTGAATCACTCATATATGCAATTTATAAGATCTGGAAATTGAACTCTGAGCGCTCACTCAAGAGAAATGAAGTTATTTTCACACAAATATCTGTACATGAATGTTCATAGCAACTTTATTCATAATAGCCCAAAACTCAGGGAAAAACCCCAGATGTATTTCAATGGGTTAATAGTTAAAGAACCTATTGTATATCTATACCATGGCATATTATTCAGTAATAAAAAATAATGAATTACTGACACATACAACTTAGATTAATTTCCAGGAAATTATGCAAAGTGAAAAGGCCATTCCATAGAAGTTATATGCTGTGAGTCCATATATATTTTATATTTTTAAATGACAAAGTTTTAGAAATTAAAAATAGGTTAGTGTTTGCCAAGGGTTAGGAACTGTGATGAGGAGGGTGGTGAGAGGAAGGTGGGATTTACAAAATGGAAATGTACAGGGTCCTATGGTGTTGAAACTGTTCTGTATGTTGATGATAGTACATGCATGAACTTAAACATGTGATAAAATTACTTGTAACTAAAAACACACACAAATAAGTACACATGAAACTGGGAAAATATAAACAAGACTGGTGGGTTGTATCAATGTCAGTATTGAGATTGCGATATTGTACCACAATTCTGCAAGCTTTCTCATTAGGGAGAGATTGGTAGAAGGTAGAATGGATCTCTCTGTGTTATTTCCTACAACTGTATGTATTCTATAATTATCTCCAAGTAAAAAGTTTAATTAAAGACAAAGGAAGGTGAAATGACAAAAAAACACAAATGCCAACTGAAGGAGCTCCTAGTGGCAAATGCTGAAACAATCTGAGCAGCAAAATAAATAATAATATTGGATTATAATCCATGTAATAAAATAAATATTCATAAGCTAAACTGATACAAATTAATATATAACTATGTAAATGGAAGAGCAAGAACAACTCTTCTATACAGAGGAAACACAAATGCAAATGTAGAAAAAATTAGAGAGATATAACAACCATTAGGTGAATATCTCAGAAATAAGTAATGTAAATAAACTCAACCAATTATGCTAAAATAAGTGGGCAAAAGTTTTAAGAGAAACAGGCTATTAATAGGGCCTCAAAATATCTCTCTGAGTGTTTGTCAGTTAAAAAAAATGCCATCATGAATAAAACTTCTATGAATATTTATGCACATGTTTTTGTGTGGACATAGATGGTCCTTTCTCTGGAATGAATGCTCAGCAGACACCACTCTGACAAATGATGGAAGTTAATAAAACTGGTAGTAATACAAATTAACATCCTGTAACTTGTTAATATGCACTTAGGAAGACTGAATGGAGTTTTTGCAGCCCGTCTGTTTTGCTCAGTTCTTGCTTATCTCTATAGCCAAAGTGATGAGCTTTTCTCAGATTCTGAGAACTACTGGAAGGATCACAGATACTTGGAAATCATGTTATTCTGTATGCCTAAAGCAGTGAGTCAAGATGAATCAGGTTGTTGGTGTGTTTAATGAAATATGAAGATTTGTGGTATTTACTTAGAACCTGGTTTGGTGCCTCATCATGTGGCAGAAATATGTCTATGTGACCAGTTCCCTTTAAGAACTTTGGCTCCAAGACTCAAGCTGGCTTTCTGGACAAAGACACCTCACACATACTTGGACATTCACAGCTAGAAATAAATATGGGTTTGTACATCTTTGTCCTGCAAAGTGATGACAAAGCCTGTTTTGAGCCTAATAGCATACAGTTATGTATATACTTTTCCTGCTGTTCCTACAGAGTATCTTCTGTTGTAATCATTTATTTGTGGGAATAATTTTATGTTAAGTTCTGTTACTAATCACCATACTAACAAGTGTCATGAGATCCCCGAGACAGGGATACAATATCATGTCTATGGTGTTCTTGATCAAACAAACATGAATCATGAAATGTTTTACAAAATAACTGACAAATACACACAAAAAGTTTCAAGGACATGAAAGTCAAAGAAAGAATGAGAAACTGTCATGTACTGAAGGAGAATAACTATCCTTACAAATTGAATGCATTATGAGGTCTTGGATTCAATCCTGGACAAGAAAAACAACAATTAGTGGAAAAACTGGTGAAATTTGAAGAACATCTAGAATTCAGTTTATAATATAGTATATTTTAGTTAATAGTGTTGTAGACATGACAGTTTCTTGATTATCATGTAACAAAAGTATTAACATTAGAGGGAGGGAGTGAAATGTGTTAGGTATATCCAGAAAAAGTCCAGCCATTGTTAATATAATGAAAATGGTTTGCATGACATAGATGTAACCTGGCAGCCAGGGAGAGTGGACTGGAATGTGCATGCATGAACAATGGTGACTTCATTGTATTAGTCAGTGGGAGCTGTGGAGGCTATTGAGTGAGCATGTGTACTGTGTGGTCATCACATTCAAATGACTGAGTGAGTAGAACAAATTTCTATCAAATTTTGTGTTGCTTGAACATTCCTCTGAAGAAACTACTTGGATGATTCAGAAGACTTTTGGGGATGAAGCAATTAGTGCAGCACAAGTAACAGTGTGGCATGAATGCTTCAAAGATGGTTGAGAATTTTTTTAAAGTTATCCATGTTCTGGAAGGCCTACGACAAGCAGAACATCTGAGAATGTTGAATATGTATGGGCTGCAATCAACAAACTTCAAGAACAGACAGTGCTAGAACTTTGTAGAAGCTGATCTGGAGATTCCAAAAGCCACAGTGTCCAAGATTTTGATGTAGCATCTTGGCATGAAATGTGTCATGGCAAAATTCGTTCTGCAGCTTCTGCTACCAGAGCAGAAGGAACATCATGCTGCAGTTGCTAATGACTTGATTCAAACCACTACTAGTGAACCAGATTTCCTCAAGAAGGTCATAACTGGAGATGAATCATGGGTCTATGGCTATTATCTGGAAATGAAAGCCCAGTTGTCCCAGTTGGAGGTCACCTGGTTTTCCATGCCTGAAGAAGGTGCAGTGAAGTCACAGCAAGATCAAGACCATGATAACTGTGTTTTTTTGACTGGGAAGGTGTTGTCCATCACTAGTACCCTCCTCCAGGCCAAATGATTAATAAAGACTACTACCTCAATGTTCTTTATTGTCAGTTGAGAGGTGTAATAAGATGAAAATGACCAGAGCTATGGGCAACTGGTGATTGGCAGTTTCATCACAATGCACCTGCTCATGCATCATGTCTCCTGCAGAGTTTTTTTGTGAAACATCAAATCACTCAAGTGACTCAGTTCCCCAACAGCCCAGATTTGGCAATCTGTGACTTCTGACTGTTCCCAAAACTAAAATCACATTTGAAAGGAAGAGGTTGCAGACCATCAATGAGATTCAGTAAAATATGACAGGGCAGCTGACGACAATACCAGCAAAGGATTTTGTAGAGTGTTTTGAATAGTAGAAGAGACACTGGGAGAACTATGTGAGATCTCAAAGTGCCTGCTTTGAAGGAGACTGAGGCCTCATTGTCATATGTACAATGTTTTGTGTAACTTGTATTTTCTTCAATAAATGTCTTGATTTTTTGTATTTCATGACTGGATACTTTCTGGACAGACCTCATATATCTGAATTTTACATTATATTTGTAACTTTTCTGTAACTCTAAAACTGTTTAATATTTTTAACCAACATTTTATTTTTTGAAAGATTTTATTTATTTATTTTTAGATAGAGAAGAAGGGAGGGAGAAAGAGAGGGAGGGAAAAATCAATGTGTGGTTGCCTCTCACATGCCCCCTACTACAGACCTGGCTCACAACCCAGGTATGTACCCTGACTGAAAATCAAACTGGTGACCCTTTGGTTCGCAGGTTGGCACTCACTCCACTGGGCCACACAAGCCAGGGCAAAAATTATTTCAAAATACAAAAATGCAAATAAAAAGTAAAGTGAAAATATTTGCAGACAGACAAAAACTGAAGGAAATTTATCCTCAGTGAACCTGTATTACAAGAAATACTATAAAGCAAAATGTTCTTAAGTCTGAAGGTAAATGATAGCAGAGGAGACGGAGGATCTTTCAGAGGAATTAAACCAGAGAGGGTAAATGTAAAATTATTTATTAAAGTATATTTTTAAAGCCCGTTGCCTGTTTAAAACAATAATAATATGTTATGGATTTATAGTGTACACAGAAGACAGTAAAACCATAAAAGAAATGGGAGGTAAGTCAAAGTATAAAGTAAGTTTCTTGTACTCTTCATAAAGTAATATAATATTATTTGAAGGTGACTGTGATTATTGAAAGATGTATAATAAAATCTCTATAGCAACCATTCAAAACTGAAATGTAAATAAAAGAGATAAGACAGAATTTAAAATATTTAATATGTACTAAAAAAGGCAGAAAAGGGGAAAGCAAGAACATAGCACAAATGGGTCAAATGACAACTAAATAGGAGGATTGGAGAATTAAGCCGGGCCATATCAATATTTATATTAATAAATATATTGTAAATGTAACTCTTTAATAAAAGGAAGAGATAACCAGGCTGAATAAAGAACAAGGAGACATTATGTGAAAAAAAAATTATAACAGAGTTCCCAGCAGTAGTCATGCAAGCAATAAGACAGTATAGTGAAATACTTAAAGTGTTAAAAGAAAGCAAGAAGGCTGATGGTTTTTGTGGGTAGGGGTGGGGTTAAGTGGGGGGGAAGGGTTGAGAAAAAAAGAAAAAACTCATGGACAAGGACAAGGATAGGAGAGGTGAAGGAGGGTAGAGGGAATAAATGCTGATGGATGGAGACTTGACTTGGGGTGATGAACATATGATGTTGTATACATATCATGTGTTGTAGAACTGTGCACCTTAAACCTGTGTAATTTTGTTAACCTGTGTCACTCAAATAAATTTAATAGAAAGTTAAGAAAAATTGTTCTTCAAAAGTGAGAAAGTATGATTTTCTTAAACAAGGTAAAAACTAAAGGAATTTATTGCCATCAAATTTGTCCTACAAGAAATACTGAAATAACTCTCCAGGGACATGGAAGATTATATTTATCAGAAACTTATTATCTATATCACAAAGCATATAATGCTAGAGAAGAAATAAATACATTGTTGTATTTTTGTTATTTTTGATGACTTAACAGACAGCAATTGTTATTTAAAGTATTATTAATAATAATGTATTAGTTGATGGTAACATGTTAATAAGTGAAATAAATTTCAGAAATGTTATGAGAAATGAAAGAATTTGAAAATGTTATAAGATGTCTGTATTACACATGAAGTGGTATGGTGTTATTTAAATATGGATTTAGATGAATTAAAATGTATATTGGAAACTCCAGAAGACTACTTGATTTTTAAAAAGTATAATAGATATGCTAACAGAGGAGATAAAATAAAATCATTAAGTACTGAACTAAAATCAGAAAAAAAGAGAAAAAGTATGGAAAAGACATAATAAATAAATGTCACAAATGGAAAACTGTTACAAACATGGTAGATATCAATCCAACTATATCAATATCAGTTTAAATATGAATAGTCTAAATATATCAGTTAAAAGACAGAACATTAAAGTAGATGAAATAGGACAAAACTATGTTTTGTCTGTAAGAAATTCAGTTTAATTATAAAGACTTAGATAGGTTAATAGTAAAGGGATAGAGAAAGATGTACCATTTACCACTAGTAAAAGGAAACTGGGGACAGCTATATTAATTCTAACAAAGCAGATTTCAAAACAAGGAAAATGATCAGAAATAAGGAAGGCATCACATAATGAGAAAAGGTCAATTCTCCACAGAGAAATAACAATCTTAAATGTGTATGCACCTAACAGCGTTGTGTCAAAATGCATGAGGAAAAAATTGGTGGAACTTAAAAGAAGAAGAGACAAACTTAGTAATTGATAGATCAAGCTGACAGAAAATCATTAAGTATATAGGTGACTGGTCAGTGCTATCAACAAATTGATCTATTTGACATTTATAGAATAATCCTCTCCAAAACAGAATACACTTGTATCTCAAGCTCACGTGGAATATTAACCAAGATAGAACACATTCTTAGCCATAAAACACAACATAGTCTTAAGAGAATAGAAATCACAGAAAGCATGTTCTCAGACCATAATGGAATTAAACTTAAAATCAGCAACAAAAAGATAAGTGGCAAATTTCCAAATGTATGAAAAGTAATCAACACACAAATAACTACTAACTAAATAAGATATCTCAAGAGAAATAAAAATTATATTTAAAACTAAATGAAAATAAAATAATACCTAAATAACTATACATATATACACACAGTTATGATATATATATATTATATTATAATTACATTAAATCATTTAGCTATAAAAAATTATATTTGGAGAAAAGAAAGACCTGAAACTGGCAGCCTAATATCATACCTTAGGAATCTAGAAAAACAATAAACTAAATTCAAAGCTAGTATGTGAAAGAAAATAATAAGTATTACTGTAGAAATAAATAAAATAGAGAGGTAATAACAGAGAGGAGAGAAAAAAGTAAAATAAGAGTTGTTTCTTCAAAAATATCAACAAAACTGTCAAATCTTTACATAGAGTAATAAAATTTTTTAAAAGAGGGTGCACAAATAACTAAAGTCAGAAATAAAAGTAGAGACATTACTGACTACCTTACAGAAATAAAAATAATTAAAAGAGGATACTATGAACAATTATATACATCATCAAATTAGGTAACTTAATGAAATGAAAAAAAAATCCAAAACACAGAAATTACCTAAACTAAAAGAAGAATTAGAAAATTTTAACAGATATTTAACAAATGAAGAGATAATATCAGTAATAAAAATCTTAAAGAAATGTCCAGGACCAGATGAACTTACAGGTGAATTTTACGAAACATTTAAAGAATAAACACCAATCCTCTCAAATTCTCCCCGCAAAAATGGAAGAGAAAAGAATACTTTCACCTCATTCTATAATGCCATCACTACCTTGATATCAAAGCCAGATAAAGACATAAGAAGCAAACAAAATAGTAGATGAATATTCCTTATGAATATAAATGCAAAAATTCTCAAAATACTAGCACACCAAACCCAACAGCATATTAAAAGAATCATGCACTATGACCACAGGGGATTTATTTCAGGAATGCAAGACTGGTTCTACAAAATAAAATCAATTAATTTAATACACTACATTACTAAAAAAAAAGGAAAATACACAATTATTGCAATTGACAAAATATAGAAGGAATTGACAAACTACAAAAACATTCATAATAAAAAAAAACTCAGAAAACTAGGAGTAGAAGAAAACTTCCTCAATATGATAAAGGCATTTATGAAAAATTTAGAGACAACATCATACACAAATTTGAAAGACTTAAAACTTTGCCCAAGATCAAGACTAATACACTAATTAGTCTTGAAGGCAAGACTAATGCCTTCACTAATGCAATTCAACATTGTTCTGAAGGTTCTAACCACAGCAATTAGACAAGAAAAAGAAATAAAGAGCATTCAAATTGAAAAGAAGTAAAACTATCTTTATTCTAAGCTGATATGATCCTATCTATCAAAATCTACGACAAAACTACTAGAGATAATAAACACATCCAGCAAAATTTCAGGGTACAATATCAACATATGAGAATCATTTATTTCTATATGTTGGCAAATAATAATCTGGAAAAAATTAAGAAAGCAATTTCATTTGTAATAGTATGAAAAAGATTAAACTGCTAGAACTAAATTTGACCAAGGAGGTGAAAGATTTATAAACAGAACACCATAAAATATTGCTGAAAGAAATTAAAGAATTCCTAAATAAATGGAAAGACATCATGTACTTTTGGCTAGGGAGACTTAATCTTGTTAAGGTGTTAATATTACCCAAAGTTTTCTACAGATTCATCATGATTTCTATCAAAATTCCAACAGCCTTTTTGAATGAATGGAAAAGGCAGTCCTCAGAGTTGTATTGAACTGCAATGGACCCAAAATAGCCAAAAAGAATTTTGAAAAATAACAAATTTGTTGAATCTACATTTCCCATTTTCAAAAGTTAGTACAAAGTTACAGTAATCAAAACAGTGTGCTTCTGGGTTAGAGACATGCATTTTGACTGGTGGCATATAATTGAAAGTCTAGGAATAAACTTGTGCATTCAATTTTTTACAAGGGTGACAACTAGTCTTTTTAATGTGTTAAGAACAGCTTCTTCAACAAATGGTTCTCAAAAAACTGAATTTCCACATCAAAAGAATAAATTTGGACTCCTACTTCACATCATATATAAAAACTAACACAAAGTGGGTCAATAATTTAAATATTAGAATAAAAACAACAAAAATTTTAGAGCAAATCATAGGGAAAACAATAACTTTGGATTTGGCAATGGATTGTGAGATATGGCACTGAAGAGCTAAAAATAGAATTATCATATGACTCAGCAACACTTATTCATATAACCAGTAAAATTGAAAACAGGAACTCAGATAATTGTAAATCAATGTTCACTGTGGCATTATTCACAATAGTTAAAAGGGGGAAATATGCCAAGTGTCCATCAATAGATGAATGGGTAAACCAAATTTCATATATGTACAATGGAATATTTTTCAGCCATGAGAAAATGGAGTTCTAATACATGCTACAAATGAATTAAACTTAAAAACATTTATGATAAATGAAATAAGCCAGACACGGGAAAAATATCGTATGGTTCCACTTACATGAAATATCTAGAGTAGGCAAAGTCATAGAGACAGAAAGTATATTAGACATTACCGGGAACTGAAAGAATGAGCAGATGAGTTATTATTACATAATGTTTACAGTTTCTGTTTGAGCTGATAAAAAAGTTTTAGAAATAAACAGTGGTGATAGTTGCATAACACTGTAAATATAATTAATACCACTGAATTGCACATTTAAAAATCATTAAAATGGCAGATATGTTACCACAATAAAAACTTTTATTGACCAAAAATCTTCAGCAAATATCTTACCAAAGAAAATATAAGAATGGGAACTAAGCACATGAAAAGATGTTCAAAGCTTTAGTAACCAGGTAAATACAAAGTAGAACTCTATTTTGAAACTATTCTATACCCACTAACAGGGTAAAATCAAAACACCACATGTAGGTAGCGATAGGGAGCTAGGTGGTGGGAGAGTGTAAATGTGCAACTGTACTGGTAGACAAGCTTATACCCTCAGCACATCTCTTCTCAGGGAGCCAAGACACCTGATCCTCGGCAGACTATGTGGAGTTGCACGGAGGAGGATTGCTCCTCTGTAAGTGGGGTGAGGAGCCTGGACACTCCGCTAATCGCTCTTGGCAATGTGACTACCTAGCCCACAGGAATTGGGAACCCTGGCAGACACCGTGAGTGGAAGGACATGTCTCTGCCAGTGGGAGCAGTGGTTGGGCTTGACTGCAGCAGAGCATTTGCCCGAGGTGGCTGAGCCATTGCAGCCGCCACGTGTCCCAAGGCCCTGAGCCCAGTGAAGCTGTGCAGCCTTGGGACGCAGTGGATTCAAGGGAGTCTTCCCCATCAGCTGAGATGGCGGCAGGGGTAGGTTTTACTTTGAGCACACTGAAAGCTGGAAACATAAATGGACAGGGTCCAAGAGGGCATGGGAAGCTGGAGGGATGAATGGATAGGGCCCCAAGAGCACCAAAAGCTAGAAAGATAACTGGGTAAATGGAAAAGCACTTGCCTCTACCCTTCTGATACCAGATTGGGAGTGGGACCATGGTCAGGCAGGCACATAGACCTTAGAGGTGAGAATGGGTGCAGGGTTGGGGGAGGAAGTGTGCTGGACCAAAGAGGTCCAGTCAGTGTAGCCAGGAAGAGATTGGTTGTGGGTGGACCACTCAAAGCAGAGAAATTTTAGGAAATTAACATAGTCTTTCTGAGAAAGCACCTTGGTGAATATAGCTGGGAGGGAACAAAGAAACATTCTTTCTTACTCATTGCCGGCTGCTCTGACAGACTCTGCTCTTGCTCATTGCTCTTTACTCTTGCTCATGACTTTCTGCTCCAGACCTGCACTTGGATGGTGCACTGGCCTGTCCTCTCCATGGGCCACATGACCTTAGCAGTCACATTGCCCATGGCCTCCAGGAGGGAGTCTCTCTCTTTCTCTCTCTCCCTCTCTCTCTCCCTCTCTCTCTCTCTCTCTTCCTGACTGGTGAAGCATTCACCATTATTTTTTTTTTTAAAGATTTTATTTATTTATTTTTAGAGAGGGAAGGGAGGGAGAAAGAGAGAGAGAAAGAAACATCAATGTGCTGTTGCTGGGGGTCATGGCCTGCAACCCAGGCATGTACCCTGGCTGGGAATCGAACCTGAGGCACTTTGGTTCGCAGTCCGAGCTCAATCCATTGAGCTACACCAGCCAGGGCTCACCATTATTTTTAAGTGCTCTTCTGTCAGGGAGAATACAACCTTGAGGCCCAAGCAGCCACATGGCCATAGCCATAGCCATGCCAGCTCCAGGAACAAACCTGAAGCCAGACAGCAGCTAGGAACAAGCTAAGCTACCTGCATGACCACTTAGCAGCCACCTAGGGTTCCAAATGATGGTTCTTTGAAATAGAGCAGGAACTCTGGACACTGCCTTTTGTTCTGGTTTTGCTGAGGACAGCTGGGTTTTGTCTGGGTTTTGTGGAGATGAGCTTTGAGATGGGTTGTCCCCAATTCTCCAAGATGGAGCAGCATCCAAGTAGAACATTTTTGTTTTTGCATCAGCACCTGCCTCATGAATTTGGCTTTTGTGATGACAGGGAGCCAAAACCCCCTTTATTTTGCTCAGTAACACCACCACATTGGGAAACATTTTCCAGCTTCTTACAACAATAAAGACATAACTATCCTACAATTTAGCAATTCTACTCCAATAAATAAATCCAAGAGAAAGAAAAGCCTTTTTCCACAATATGAATTTTGCAAGAATGTCTTTAGCAGCTTTATTCATAATAGTCAAACCTGGAGACAATTGAAATGTTCATGAAGGAGGATGAATAAAAAAAATCTTATGTTTATCAATGTTATACTACTCAGCAATTCAAAGAACAAACTACTGATACCCACACATATGATTAAATCTCATAGACATTTTTCTGAGTTTTAAAACACTGACACAAAAATACAAACTACATGGTCCTAAATATGTAGGGTTCTAAAACAGGTAAAACAAACTTATGTCATTAGTCAGAAAGTAATTTCTTCTGGGAGAGATTTGGCTACAGAACATTGTTGGAAAATTTTCTAGAGTGATGAAAATATTCTATATCTCTTCTTAATTGGTGATTACATGGGTATATACAATTGTTAAAGTTTATTGAACCAAAAAGTTAGGATAGGTTGTATGTAAATTATGTCACAATAGAAAAAGAAATTATAATAAATAAAATTAGCCTTGCAAATTTGTATATAAACATTAATAACAAAGAATGGCTTCAAATCTTGTGTAGATGTTCAGGAACATGGTTTGAACTTTGGTACCACTTGTTTCTAGCGGACTACAGGTAAATTTTGTTTTTACAAGCAGGCCCATCATACTTAGGTCTGACTTTTTAAAGTTAATGTGAAAAACCATCATAAAAGCTTTCCTTTTATATAACACTATTCATTTCATATATGTCAATGAAGTGCTTATTATTTTAAAAAATTTTTGATTTTTTTTATTATTTAGAAAATATTATGGTAAAAAAGAAAGGGTGAAGAAAATATTCATTTACCTTTTTTGAAAAATATGTATTGGGTTATTGTCTCTATAATGACATGGTTTAGTTGGCAAGTATAAAAGACCTGAGTTGGGATTATGTATTCTGCTACACTGCTCATTTGTTAGGTAACGAAGCAAGTAAGATAACCTCCTTTCCAAGATCATTACCTATAGCTGTGAATGACATCCAGCTTCCTTTGAGGGGAAGCTAGATATTCTTCAATAGTCACTACTTTAACCTGAAAAATCTAAAGGATTTATCTAGAAGTACTTTCATTTCGGCAGGATTCAGAAATCAGTTTCTTCAGATGCTTATCAATGCCTTTATGTTAAACTTTTACTAGATATTATAAATGGTAAAAGTCCATAAGTAATTTTTATGTTTCAATTTCAATCTCCAGGAGATTTTACAAACTCATCTAGAGTGGACATGTAATGGAAAGTGATGAGGAGGATGAAGAAGTGGGAAAGTAACAGACAAATATTAAGCAATTAAAGGACAAGGCACAACCACATTAATTAAATAAAAATGTGTTATTCAGATATTAAAGGGCTATGGGAGCTAAGGAATGGGAGAGATCACTTGGAGTAAGAAATATAATATTTTCTCCCTTAATAAAAATAGTGTTTTGATGTGAGGGTGGGTGGAGGGGAAACTATTGTACAATATCTTTGTGTATACCCAGTCCACCAAACAACTGAATCCCTAATTGTACTTAATTTTAATTTACTTGATTTTTATTGCTTCTTTACAATAGTCAATAATTTACTTCTTGGGAAGTAAGGAAACTCATTTAGGTTAATAACTTAAAGATTACAATATTTGTAGGAGTAAAGTGAGATTTTAATAAAGATATGATTCATTGCAAAATTTAAAATTCATTGTATATTATCCTTTGAACTCTGCCAATTCCAATATTGGGGGCCTACAGTATTTTGGAGTTCCAGTGATAATCCAAAAATAGTACCAAAACATTCAAAGATCCTATGATCATCAGGAGTCATTCTAGGATATAAAGGTAGTATGCTACTTTTGGGTGGTTGTGTTGGTTTCAAGGCAACTATTGAAGAAAACTCTTTGTCTACCTCTCTTTGTAACCTCCAAGGCAGTGTCTAGTTTCAGAAACTTGATGTAAGTACCAACTCATTCCTTAGATCACAGAGCCTAGAGTGAATTCAGATCTTGTCTTTGAAAATGTCTTGGCAGGGCCTACAGAAGATAAATTCTGATCAGGTATGTGCCAAATCATTGAATTGTGTTTAAATTAATAAAAGTTTTCTTAGCACCTACTGTGTATCCCCACAGTGCCTTGTACAGGGTCTGGAACTACAATAGTTCAGTGGTATGTTGAAACTGGATTGTACAATTGCATATACATTATTAAATTTTATAAAGTTCTATTAGCTTGTTAAATCACCATTGAAAATTAAATTATATAAACTTATACTCAAGTAAATAACATTACATAAAAGGACATTCAGAAATCATCATTTCCTAATTGTTTTTGAACATTTATTATTTTCTATGTTCTAGAATGTTATTTATAATCTTTATTAAAGTATATTTTATGGATTGCACTATTATCTCATTTTTTCTCCCCTTTATCCCCCTCTGCCCTGCACCCTACCCCCTCCAGCATGCCCTTAGCTCATGTCAATGGGTTGTACATGTACATTCTTTGGCTTCTCCATTTCCTATACTATCCTTACACTTCCCTTGTCTATTTTGTACCTACCATTTATGCTTCTTATTCCCCATACCTTTTCCCCCATTCTCCAACCCCCACTGATAACCCTCCATGTGATCATTTCTGTGATTCTGTTCCTGTTCTAATTGTTTTCTTAGTTTGTTTTTGTTTTGTTTTTTAGGTTCAGTTGTTGATAGTTGTGAGTTTGTTGTCATTTTACTGTTCACAGTTTTTGATCTTTTTCTTAGATAAGTCCTTTTAACATTTCATATAATAAGGGCTTGGTGATGATGAACTCCTTTAATTTGACCTTATCTGGAAAGAACTTTCTCTGCCCTTCCACTCTAAATGGTAGATTTGCTGTGTAGAGTCATCTCGGATATAGGTCCTTGCCTTTCATGACTTTGAGCTATCTTTATAGCCCTTTCTTGCCTGTAAGGTCTCTTTGAGAAATCAGCTGATAGTCATATGGGAACTTCTTTGTAGGTTACTTTCTTGTTTTCTCTTGCTGCTTTTAAGATTCTCTGCTTATCTTTAATCTTGGATTATTTAATTATGATGTTCCTTGCTGCATTCCTCCTTAGGTCCAACTTCTTTGGGACTCTCTGAGCTTCCTGGACTTGCATGTCTTTCCTTCACCAGATTGGGGAAGTTTTCTTCCATTATTTTTTCAGATAAATTTTCAAGTTTTTGGTCTTCTTCTTCTCCTTCTGGTACCCCTATGTTTCAGATGTTGGAATATTTAAAGTTGTCCCAGGGGTTCCAAAGCATCTCTTCATTTTTTTGAATTCTTGTTTCTCCGTTCTGTGTCGATTGAATGTTACTTTTATCTTGTGTTCCAAATTGTTGATTTGAGTCCAGATTTCCTTCTCTTCATTGTTGGTTCTCTGTATATTTGCTTGAGATGAATAAGTGGCATAGTTCCTTGTATGTTTTCTCTTTCTTTCACTTACATAGCCCTCACTTCTTCCTCTATTTTGTGTCTGTACTCAACCATTTCTGTGAGCATCCTTGATTACCAGTGTTTTGAACTCTGCATCTGATAGGTTGTCTATCTCCTCATCACTTCGTTCTTTTTCTGGAGTTTTGATCTGTTCTTTCATCTGGATCATTTTTCTTTGTCTCAGCATACATGTTATACCTCAGCAAACCTGTAAGGGGCCGGTCCTTAGGTATTTGCCAGGGTGAGGTAACCCACTTCACTGCATTGTGGTGCTGTACGTAGGGGAGAGGTCAGTGAGGGAACTGTGCCACTTGTTCATCTCTTGCCCCACTTTCAGTCACTTTGTCTGCTACCCTCAAGCGAACTGGGCCCTTCAGGTGCTAATTCATGGGTGGGTGAGTTTATGTATGTTCTAGGACCACATGAGTCCCTCCAATGAACTCTCCTGTAATACTGGGAGTTTTTCCCACTGCTACAACCCCCACAAGTTTTTACAGCCAGAGGTTTTGAGGCTTTATTTCCCTGCATTGGAACCCTGGGTTGTGTGGTCTGTCTCACTCCCCAGTTGTTTTTCCCAGTTTATCTGCATGTGCATGTGGGACCACCCAGTCTGCCAGCTACCACCTTCCTTCATGTCCTCTCCACCCTGGCTACTCATCTCTGTCCCTCCTACCAGTCTGGATGAATGTTTCTTCTTTAACTCCTTGATTGTTGGACTTCCATACAGTTTTATTTTCTGGCAGTTCTGATTGTTTTTTGTTTTTAATTTGGTTGTTGTCCTTCTTTTGACTGTGCAAAGAAGCAAAGCATATCTACCTAGGCCTCCATCTTGGCCAGAAGTCTGACTGAATGTTACTTGTATCTATTAAATCTTTATTGTGGAAATAAAGGTATGTTTCTGTATATTGTCTTCCAAATTTTCATTGAGTAGCTTTATTTTCATAGTTTGAAGTCAGCCATGGTGGGAATATTTACAACATGGAAATTGGCAAACACTACATATTGGGATATGATTTATTATTTGTTAGTTGTTGAAGAAAGTTATAGCAAAAATGTTAATGATACAGATTAAACATCAAAGTTTGTCATATCTGTAACTGTTAATTGTAAACAGCACAAAAAAATGAAAATATTTTCTAGTATTCAAAACTAGTAAACAAATCAGCAAAGTACTCACTCATGTTCCATTATACATCTCCCTTGTCACTTTCATCTTATTCATTATTCTGTTCATTATTTATCAGCATATTATAGTGTAAAACCCAATCTCTGCCATCAAAGAGGTAAATCTAATATACAGATTATATTATGATTAGAACATAATACTATTAAAGCCACATTAAAAATGATTTGAGGTTCAAATGAGAGAGGGGGAGATTAGAAGAAAGAAGAGAAGGAGAAGAAGAAGAGGAAAAGGAGGAAGAAGAGGAGAAGGAAAAGAAGAAGCAGAGAGGGAGGGGGAGGAGGAGGAGAGGAAGGAAGGAGGGAGAGAATATTAAGTTGGAAGGTTCAAGATGGAGATAATGACCTTTTTGATGGATCTTTAAGGATGGGTAAGAATTTATAGGCAAGAGAGGGCATTACAAACAAAGAGAAAGACTTGCTCAAAGCTACTAGGACAGGAAGTGGAAGGAATTCTGTATCCATGAGAGTTCCTTTTATTGCAATGAATAGAAACTGACTTTGTCTGAATTTAGTAAAAAGAAATAAATCTCTGGAAGGCTGAGGGTCAGAGTGAGAGGCAACCTAAAGCAATGTCCCACATCACATCACAAAACGGTCACAACACATTTGGCATGGCAAACTACATACTGCTGCAACAGGTACCATTGCCACAGCTGCCCTCAAAACCAATCCTGTGTAAACCACATCTCTCAAAAAGAATTCTCAATAATTCCTTCCTTTTTTGAAGACCAGAGTGTTTGTCAGATTAGTGGATCCTGAGTCATAGCCCACATTTTGGTGCTAAAGTGAACCAAGAAAGCAAGTCGATTCTAATTTCAATAAAGAGCAAGAGACTTTCTTCCCCATACAGATTCTTAGTGTAGGAAGTTCACCAAGCATAGGAAGTATTTTCAGATACAGGCAATTAAAAATAAAAAGGTGTGTCAACTCAGTATTGTTTTTAATTTGGTTGAACACACATTTATTAAACATTCTATTTCCCAGGAACTGTGACAGGTACTGGGGATTCTCATTAATGAGGCAGCTCACGAATGCATATTATAGTGTAGAATCCAGGTATTCACTTTTTGAAGTATAAACAGACATAAACATAAATAACTAGAATACAATATGATCAACTTTACAAATGGAGAGGCATGGTAGGTTGGACTTTGGAGCTTACCATGGAAATAAATAGGCAAAAGAAGACAAATGAAGTGAGTCTTAAAAAATGAGTAGAGATTTTTAACTTTCAAAGGAGAGTAGGACATTCTAGTGTTATTCAAGCTGCAGTTAATACAACTTGGGGACAATATAGGTTAGAGAGAGATTAGATGAGAATATGAGAATATGGCAAGAAAAATAAAAAGAGGCATGAGGTAGCCAGGGAAAGTTTTGGGGGACAGGTATAACATGATCAGAATGTGTAGCATGAATTTGAGCAAGGTAGTTTAGTATTTGTGTGGAGGACAGCAATAACAGAAATAAGGCCATTATAATTTACTAAATCAGCATTCCAAAGAAAAGGAAAAGAGGGTCTGAGCTCAATGATGGTAGAGAAATGAAGAAAATAAGGGTTCAAGAAGCGCTATAAACTTGAAGGGATTGTCAACTTATTGACCTATTAGTTGAGACAAATTTAACCTTACTGCTTTTGTGTTAAGAGATCAAGTGTCTGTCCTAATGCTTAAATCTGCTCTACCTATGCCTGTGTCTCTACGTTTGCCCAGGAGTTTCCCAAAATACAACTGATGTTTCATTTATAACCGAGATCAGACATTTGTCCTTTGTGTAAACATAGTGGTTCCATAAACTTCAGAATGGCCTTAATATATTATGTCCTTTTTATGAAGTAGAATGATTGTTTGCTTAGCTTCTAGGCTCACAAAGAGCCTAGTTTCTCTGTGTTTTCTACAAAGTTGCATTGATCCAGTTACAGCCTTACTGAAACTATATATCCAGGCATATGCTGTGGAGATCCACAGTGTTTCTTCCATCCAGCAGGAGCTGACAAGGGCCATCAGGGTATGAGATGAACAACTTTTATGCTATCTTTGATATTGGCTTATGTCTCCTAAGATGTAAATGGCATATCCTTTAATAAATGGACCAAAATGTAACCTAATTTAATTAAAATTCCATGAGCAATAACTGACAAACAGTTCTGGGAGGTTTATTTATTTGTTTTGCAAATAACATATAATAATTAATTAAATTAGAACTGTTTTGAATAAAAATATACCTGTAAGCATGAACTGTTTCTTCACAGGTGAAAATCAGCTGATTTTCTTGTTTTCTCCTTTATAGATAGTGAGTCTATGGAATTAAACACAGATATAACTCATGTCTCACTAATCTCCAAATCAGACTAGGCAATATCTTTTTCATATTGT
Source organism: Phyllostomus hastatus (assembly GCF_019186645.2). Classification (NCBI taxonomy): domain Eukaryota; kingdom Metazoa; phylum Chordata; class Mammalia; order Chiroptera; family Phyllostomidae; genus Phyllostomus; species Phyllostomus hastatus. Next base: position 5,147,410 of record NW_025333530.1, read on the forward strand.
TTATATATTATAGCTTCTTTTTCTTCTTTATGTGTATTGAGAGATATAGTTTTCTTTTAACTGCATGAATTCTGATTGGAAGCCACAAATGTCTTGTAAATCAGTTCAATTAATTTTCCTAGAGCCAAGATACCCTTACCTGTGATCAAAAGAGAGTTCTGTGTCACAGAGACTCAGCCCAACCACAGCAAGAAGATAAATGAAGAACTGCAAAATCATATGGCAAAGGTAAAGCTGTCTTAAATATACAGTACTGCTGATACAATTTCTCAATAGGAATTACAATTAACCAAGTCCAGAAGGATCTTTTATGTAATAAAAAGAATGGTATGAAATAAATGTTTTGACAATGATAACTACAAGGAGTTATCACTCCAGCAATGATTCAATGATTATAAGGGTGATATTCTTATTTTAAGTACCAAATTTATACCTAAGTATAAATATAGCAGTATAACCAAGATTGGAAAAAAATAACAATGACAATATTTATATTTGGAGAAAATCCTGAAACAACATTGTGCTTTAGTTCTAAGAGTTTTGTCTTCCCTGCTTAGTTCTGTTACTTCTTAACTTTGGTTCCCAACTGTCATGGTATGCTTATTGAAGAGTTCCTTCTTTCTCAACTGTTTTCCACTGGTTAGTATGTCATGTGTCAAATACCCATTGTGTATAAAATGTCTCTCTTCTATTCTGTAGAAAAGTTGTGTAAGACTAAGCTTTTCTGTTTCTTAAGATATATGGAACATAACTATAATGTTCATTAAATATTTCTAATAGTTAAGATTATTTAAAGTTTTTTTTGTCCCTTTGACAAGTTTTCTATGAGTCTTAATGGCCTTATCTTTTAATGTCTTTGATGTTTCCACCTCTTTGTCTCCCTTGCATGTTACATAACTTTATATTTCTCTTCAACTTTTTATTGTTGTTCAGTTACAGTTGTCTTCATTTCCCTCCATTACTCTCCCCCTTCCCACCCACCCCCAACTCCCACATTAAATCCTCCTCCCCTTTTGGCTTTGTCCATGGGTCCTTTAGAAATGTTCCTTAACAACCTTCTCCTTCTTTTCCCTGCTATCCCGCTCCCTCCTCCCTTCTGGTCACTGTCATTTTGTTCTTTATTTCAATGTCTCTGGTTCTATTTTGCTCACTGGTTTGTTTTGTTGATTAGGTTCCACTTATAGGTGAGGTCATATGGTATTTGTCTTTCACTGCCTGGATTATTTCACTTAGCAGAGCACTCTCCAGTTTCATTCATGCAGCCACAAAGGGTGGGGTTCCTTTTTTCTTTCTTCTGTGTAGTATTCCATTGTGTAATGCTACCATAGTTTTTTGATCCATTCATTTACTGATGGGCACTTAGGCTGTTTCCAGCACTTGGCTATTGTTAATTGTGCTGCTATGCACGTTGGGGTGCATACATTCTTTTGATTTGGTGTTTCAAGATTCTTAGGTTTACTCCAAGCAGTGGAATTGCTGGGTGAAAAAATAGTTCCATTTTTAGTTTTCTGAGGAAATTCCATACTGTTTTCCTCAGTGGCTGCACCACTACCAAGAGTACATTCCCACCAACAGTGTACTAGGGTTCCCTTTTCTCCACATCCTCACCAGTGCTTGTTTGTTGATTTGTTTATGATGGCCATTTTGACCAGTGTGAATTTCTCTTTAATTTCTTTACTTCTGTCTTCAATTCTTTTTTAAAACTATCCACCATGGTTTGTAATTTTAACAAAATATTTATTAAAGTATAACAACACATGTGCAGAAAACTCAGCTGATTATGCATACAGCTCCATGAATTTAAAAAGTGTGAGCTCACCAATGTAACCACAATTTACAAAAACCACAACAGAAATTAAGTTACAGATACCTAGAGGTTTTGCTTCTTTCCAATCACTATCATCTCATTCACAAAGGCAGTCATTATCCTTATTTCTACCACTGTACATCTATTTTAAATATATAATTTTTGAATTGTCTACTTCTTTCATATCTAACTTTTGCATCATGTATTTTGAGACTTCTTATGTGCATAAAATGAATAATTGTTATATCTTCCAGATATATTGACTCTTTTATCATTACAAAATGTCCAATTTTCCCCAGTGATAATTCTTGTCTTAAAGTCTATTTTGTCTGATATTAACTCCAGCTCTCTTATGATTAGTTTGTATAGTATATCTATTACTACCCGTGAATTTTCACACTATTTATTTTTTGAAACTAAAGTAGATGTCATATAGAGAAATATAGTTTTGTTTTTATATCCATTCTCACAATGTCTGACTTGAATGGAATGGATAATCTCTTCATATTTTGTGTATTTTTTAAATATGGTTGGGCATTCATCTGACATTTCTCTCTGTTTTTTATACATCTCATTTCATTTTTATTTCTCTTTTCCTTCTTTACTTCCTTCTTTTATGTTTAAAAAGTATTTGTTAGTGTACCATCTTGTTTATTTGCTTTAGCTATATTCTTAGGAGTCATTTTCTTAGTTGTTCTATACATTACAACTTACATATTTAACCTATGTAATATACTTCAGGTGTAAACTGGTAATACCAGTTAAATATAGAAACATGGTTCTACTTTTTCCCCACCTTTGTGATAAACCTTGCACCTATATGTTATGACACAACAATAAAGTATATAAATATTGTTTTAAACAATCATACTTCTCTAAGAAAAGAAAAAACTACTTTTTTCTTAATATTGGTCATATTTTCCTGTTACTTTGTGTGTCTCATAGTTTTTGTTGTTGAAAACTGAACATTTTAGGTGAAACATTGTATCTACTCTAGATGCTGACATATATCAGATACGTACAACGTTTGTTGAGCCTTATTTCTTCCTCTAGACTAAATTTCCCATCTGGTGTCTTTCTATTTCAGGATGAAGAACATTATCTCTTGAGGGGCAATTCTGCTAGCAACATCTTTTTCACTTTTTGAAAAAAAAAGTGTGTATTTTTATTTAGCCTTTACTTTTGAAGGGTAGTTTTAGTAGTTATAGAATGTTTGGGGTGATTTTTTTCCTTATGAATATGTCCTTTCACTGCCTTCTTGCTCTCATTGTTTTTGATGAGAAATCCATTGTTAATTGTATTGTGGTATCCCTTTATTTGATGAGTCATTTTCTTCTTGATGTTTTCAAGGTTTTTTCCTTTGTATTTCAGAATTGGACTATGATTTTTCTAGTTATGATTATCAGTATGTTTATCCTATTGGTGTTTGTTGAAATTTTTTGATCAGTAGATTAATATTTCTTATGAAATTTGGAAAGTTTTTACCATTATTTTTTCTAATAATATTTTCTGTCACTTTGTCTCTCTTCTTTTTCTTCTGGAACTGCAATTACACAAATATTGGTATGGATACTGCCTCACAGGTCTCTGAAGCTCATTTCATTTTTCTCTAATCTTTTTCTTACTAGCCTTTGAATTATATTATTTTTATTTGTCTTTATCACTACATATCATTTTTTCCTTCTGCAATCTCAGATTTTTTATTGATTGCACCTAATACATTTTTATTTCAGTTATTGTACATATCAACTTTGGTTGATATGTCAACTTTTTTGCTAGTGTTTATTTCTCTATTGAGATTTTTAGTTGAGTTATTTAGTTTAGTTGAGTTTAGTTGAGTTAAAATGTTATTATCATCACATTTTCTTTAATTTTTGAAAATAGTTTAATTCTTTGAACATATAATAGCATTTCTGAATTGTTTGTCTGATGAATTCAACAAATTCACTCAGCATCATTTTCTATTAACTGCCTTTTCCCATATGATTTTGGGTCAAAAATCTTGCTTCTACCTTTGCATGTCTCATGATTTTTTTTTCTGAAAATGATGCATTTCCAGTAATACATTAACCAACTCTAAATTCTGATTTATTTTTCTGATACTTATAAAAAAAGTAACTAGCCTGGTCTTAAACTGCAAGATCTGCATTCACTGTAGTATGTTGCTGTTGATATCTCTGCTTAGAATTTAATTCTTAATTTTAAGTTTTCCTGTATCTGCATAACTAGTGGTGAGTCTGTTATTTAGGCAGAAATTATGCTCAAACTCTCCAAGACCATAAGGTTTCTATGCCCCATGCCCATTATATTTGTATGGATTTGGGAATGCATTTAAATTTCAGCAACCTAAGTTTCCCTTGCCATCTGCTGTTATGTACTCTCTTTTTAGCATCTCCTCCACCTGCATATACTTTCTCAGTCAGTGAGAGGTGTATACAATCCTTGTCCAGGCTTTCTGTGTCTCTCAGTATCTCCTTGTTCAATTTCTAGTTCATCTGCATTTTTCCCCCAACGAGAACCATGAACTTAGTCTAACAAAGATAAAAATTTGTCTACATATTTTGATCAAGCTCACCACTTTAAGCCAATAAAGCTAACATCCAGCCATTTTACCCTGCCCTTCCAATAAAGTATACACACTTTTCATCAAAGCTTCTGGGTGTCCCAGATACAATGATAAAACTATTGCTCTCATTACTGTTCTGAGAAGTGGGAGTGGGCATGATAGGAATGTCCCAACCAAGAAGGCTGCAGATTTTCACTTATCCTATTTGAAGCTATAGCAGTTTTTCTAAGGATAAATACTTCTCAGTTCATTCTCTGCATTTTGTTGATTTTCAGAGCCCTACATTTTTTTGTTTTTGACAATTTTATAGAGCTTTATAGTGCTTATTTTGTGGAGAACGTTACATTTACCTTGCCACAGCTGTGCGAACAGCTGAGGTGAATGTATTCTCCCTAATTCTTGAAACTCCTTTATACAACAATTTTTATTGGACCCTGTCTTTTTGGATTCCTTTCATGTCTTTGTATTCTTTGCCTGTTTCTTAAATGTTGACATTGTGTAGATGTCTATTTTGACATTATTCTACTTTCATAAAACTCACGCTCGATCAGTTGTATCTTAGTTGGCTCAGGTTACCATACAAAATACCACAGACTAGATGGTTTAAACAACAGAAATTTATTTTCTCACAGTTCTTGTGGATAGAAATCAAGGTTCTGTGATTTGGTTCCTGATGAGGACTCCCTTCCTGGTTTGCAGATAGGTGCTTGTCACTCTGTCCTCACAGGCAGAGAGGAAGGAGAGAGAGAGCAAGAGAGAGAGGAGAGAAAATGAAAGAGAAATTCCTGGTGTCTCTTTCTGTGAAGACACTAATCCCATCATGAGGGTCTTATCATAACCTAAGCATCCTTCCCATTCAAATACCATCAGGTTGAGGGTGAGGGCCTCAGTGTTTAGAGAGATACAAATATTTAGTCTATAACAGGAAAGACACAGTGAGAACTCTCAGCCAGAGAAGTCTAGAGAAGAGGCAAAATATGTAGAGTGTGAGAGGATAGTTGGATTAGAGAGAATGCAATAGTTTACAATACATTTGCATAGAAAGGGGGTGTGGACTGATATAATACCTGGTGTTCCAAAGCTATAGCATCAATGACATTAGCAGGTGTAGAATGAATTTGGTGTAATAAACTTCAATGATTCTAGTGACAACGTAAGTGCATTTGACAAAGAAGTGGAAACTGTGGGTTTTGCGCATAAAAATCTATACAACCAGGCCCAATTAATGTGAAAAAATGCATTTTCCTTTTTCTCTGATACAATGTTATTAAAACTGTAATTCAATCTTTTGTCTTTCTAAAAATGTATCTATAATTAGCAGGCAATAGGAGAAACACATAATTGCAATTCTGACTAATCAGGGCTTAGGAGAAGATCCACTTATGTATAAATTAAATAGGGCATAGTGTCAACAAATATTTCAAGAGGCTGAGTCTTAAAGAGAATAAGGGATATATTAAAGAAGACACAAGGGAGGAAGTAGGAGTAAGGACATGACAAGTGGAAAGGAGTAAAGAGACTAGAGCAGGCCATAATTGAGATGAGAAAAAAAATCACCTAAATCCAAAAGTCCCAAATAAAATTAGATTATTTCTCTGAGAATATATTTGAGTCTAAGAGACTCAAAGATATACACACAAGGAAGCAAAAAGGAGGTACATCTTTATGACCATAGTATCTTCTCAGTATGTCACAGTTGGTATAGTATTTTTATCTGTGAAATACGATAGTGTTGATATAAAAGTTCTAATTTAACACAATTGTTCACCTTTCAAAGAAGTCAGGTCTCTGCATGATACATTACATTGCTGCCCAAAATATTCCTAGTGTTGTTTTTCCCTACTGCCAATGTTTATAGCTCTGCAGGGAATAGGAACCAGGAGAGAATTACCTATTCAAGTTAATCTATATCTTAATGTATACATAAAAGTTGAGAACACACAAAGCTGTGTTAAGTATTTTATAATAATTTACTTATTTAATTCTTGAATTAATACTTAAAGTATGTTCACTTATGTGGTAGATTAGATTAATTATTGCTTCCAATGATTTTCTCTTCTCCCCCAAAGAGAACACACATTGGTAACAGGTGCGGACATTTGACTTTCTCCATTGCTCATTCCCCAATGTTATGAATGTAATATTTTTCAGGTATAAGCTGTTTCTTCAACCTGTATCTCAGAAAAAAATAATTCTTGTCATGTATAACTACATGTGAACCACAGATAACATGTAACATGAGCAAGATATAAACCTGTTATTTGAAGTCACTAAGATTTGGTGGTTCTTATTACATAGTGTAATCTAGTGGGAAATGACTGATACATATTATTACTCCTATTTTTTACATGATAAAATTAAATCATATAAAGTTGTAAAAGGTACATAACTACCTAAGAATATACAATAAAAAGTGACAAACCTGAGAGCCCACACAATGCCTAAGCTTTCCTAGCTCTTATTATTTGGATTTAATACATCTTGTGTATGTCTGATTCTGTCTAATTATTCAGACCCAGCCCTTTTATGCTTGTGCAGTTAAACATAATCAATTGATGAGGACTACTTGGAATATCAGCCCTTGATTCAACAATTCAGAAAGCTAAAATGAAAATAAGTAATTTGTTAATAGAGTCTCACTTATATGATTACTTTCTTCCTTGAAAATATAAAGGACAGCATTGAGTTTACTGAAAGACTCCTGAGAACATTTTATTGGTATTAGGTTATATTTTCATAAAGTTCCACATCTGTTTAATGATTAACATATTCTGGGCCAATATTCTTTGGACTTTTAATCCCAGATGTAATGGAAAAAAGGTTGGAAATGAGAAAAACTAGATTCCAGTCTGGACAACATCACTGGTCAAGGTTCAGACTAGGATAACTCACTAAGCCTCCTAGAGCTTCAATCACATTATTTGTTAAATAAGGACAGTACTTGCTATAATACCACCTAGGGCAATTGTTAAAGACATTAAATTAGATATGTGATATTGCTTTACCTATTATAAAGACCTACACACAAATATAAATGTTCATTCTTCTTATTAGAATCTCAGCATGAAAAAGGTTTTAAAAGGCCATATACAGATCTTTAACTTGTAAAGAGAAATGCCACGTAAAGGAGAGGACTGAAAAGAAAAAGAAAATTATTTTCATTTTTATAAGACTTCACTAAAGCTCCTACATTTTAAAAAAATCATTTGATTGTTGTTTAAGTACAGTTGTCTGAATTTATCCCCCAAACTCCCCTCCACCTCAGCCATCCTTGCCTCCTTCCCCTGAATCTATACCCCCTTGGTTCTGTCCATGTGTCCTTTATAGTTTTTCCTGAAAACTCTTTCCCCATTTTCCCCCATTAACCCCTCCCACCCCCACTCTGGTTACTGTCACTTTGTTCTTAATTTCAATGTCTCTGGTTCTACTTTGCTCACTTGTTTGTTTTGTTGATTATGTTCCACTTATAGGCAAGATTATATGGTATTTGTCTATCACTGCCTGGCTTATTTCACTTAGCATAATGCTCTCCAGTTCCATCCATGCTGTTGCAAAGGGTAGGAGCTCCTTCTTTCTTTCTTCTGTGTAGTATTCCATCATGTAAATGTACCATAGTTTTCTGATCCATTCATTTACTGATGGACACTTAAGTTGCTTCCAACTCTTGGCTATTGTTAATTGTGCTGCTATGAACGTTGGGGTGCACAGGTTCTTTTGAATTGGTGGTTCAGATATAATTCCAGTAATGGAATTGCTGGGTCAAAAAGCAGTTCCATTTTTAGTTTTTTGAGGAAATTCCATACTGTTTTTCACAGTGGTTGTACCAGTCTGCATTCCCAACAACAGTGTACTAGGGTTCCCTCTTCTTCACATCCTTTCCAACACTTGTTTGTTGATTTGTTTATGATAGCCATTCTGACTGGTGTGAAGTGGTATCTCATTGTGGTTTTAATTTGCATCTCCCTGAGGGCTAGTGATGCTGAGCATCTTGTCATATGTCTCTGGGCCCTTGGTATGCCCTCCGTGAAAAAGTGTCTGTTCATGTCTTTTGCCCATTTTATTTTAAATTGGATTGTTTGTCTTCCTGGAGTGGAGTCATGTGAGTTCTTTATATAATTTTGGAGATCAAACCCTCTTCTAAGGTGTCATTGGCATTTGTGTTTTCCCATACAGTTGGTTCTCTTTTCATTTTACTGCTGTTTTCTTTAGCTGTGCAGAAACTTTTTATTTCAATGAAGTCCCATTTGTTTATTCTTTCCTTTATGTCCCTTGCTCTAGGGAACATATTGGTGAAAATATTGCTGTGTGGAATATCTGAGATTTTCCTGCCTATGTTCTCTTGTAGGACTTGTATGGTATCAAGACTCATATTCAATCTTACATCTACCTTGAATTTATTTTTGTGTATGGTGTAAGTTGATGATCAAGTTCCTTTCTTTCTTTCTTTCTTTCTTTCTTTCTTTCTTTCTTTCTTTCTTTCTTTCTTTCTTTCTTTCTTTCTTTCTGTAGCTGTCTAGCTCTCCCAGTACCATTCATTGAAGAGGTTATTTTTCTTCATTTTATGGTTCTGTCCCCTTTGTTGAATATTAATTGATCATAAAGACTTGGGTTTATTTCTGGGTTCTCTATTTCATTTCTATGATCTACGTGTCTGTTCTCATGCCAGGACTCAAGAAGACATAAACATTGTAAATATATATGCACCCAACATAGGAGTATCCAAATACACAAAGAAAATCTTGGAGGACTTCAAGAAAGATATTGACAGCAACACACTTATACTAGGGATTTTAACACTGCACTGTCAAAAATGGATAGATCTTTTAAACAAAATATCAACAAGGATATTGCAGCATTGAACAATGCCCTAGATCAAATGAACTTAACTGATATATGTATAAACTTTCATCCCAAAGAAGCAAACTACACATTCTTTTCAAATGCACATGGAACATTTTCAAAGAGAGACCACATGATGGGACACAAAACAAGCCTCAACAAATTCAAGAAAATTGAAATCATATCAAGCATTTTCTCGAACCATAAAGGACTGAAACTAGAAACCAACCTCAAGGAAAAAACAAAAACACCCAAATTTGTGGATATTGAATAGCATGCTATTAAACAATGAATGGGTCGATAATGAAATCAAGGAAGAAATCAAAAAGCTTCTGGAAACAAATGAAGAACACACAAGAACCCAAAACTATGGGAAATAGCAGAGGCAGTCCTGACAGGGAAGTTCATAGAGATACAGACCTACCTAAGAAAGATAGAAACATTTCAAATAAACAAGTGCAGTCAATTTAAAGGAACTTAGTATGATATGAGTGCCAAGAGGCTCAGTTATGTAGGACAGGAGAAGTGTATTTATTTATTCCAAGTGTAGCTGGAAATTATTTGAAAACTATAATCAGATGAGTGATATGACCTTGTTTACATTTTTTAAAAGATCACTATTGTTTCCTGTACAGAACATGAGCAGAAATGAGTCAAGAAAACAGTTAGGGAGACCACTGAAGAGGCTAGTGCAGTAATCAAGGCAGAAGATGATTGTGGCTTAGACTAGGGTTCAGTGGAGGTGGGGCAAAGTGGTCAAATTGATGATACATTTTGGAAATGGGTCCAAGGGATCATTCTAATAGTTTGGATCTGAAGTGTGGAGAAAAGAAAAACCTACAAGGATTCCAGGATGGATTAGGATTTTGACATTTTACTACAGTAAGACTTGTGTTAGAGCCAACTTGATGAGCAGGGATGAATGGGTTTCTTTTGGATACCATTATAGAGAACCACTAGACATCCAAATGGAAATATCTAGTAAGGAGTTAGATATCTAAGTCTGGAGATCAGAGGACATATCTAGGTTGGTAATATGTATTAGAGATTAACTAATTTATATATTTAATTTAAATCCCCAAATTGATGAGTGTAGATAAAGAAAGAAGATCAAAGAAAATACCCTGGATCAAAATAATATTTAGACCCAGGAACTTCTTACTATCCATTCAGAAATTGCACATTAGGTATGCCATAAATATTTAGTAAATGAATAAATTTATAACTGTGGAGACTGATTTGTTAGGAAAAAATTTCATATGTTGTGCTTGGGCCAACACTTGATTCATCTACTAAAATATGCTAAAGTTATCATTCTTATCTTATGCTAACAACTACTGGGGATCAGTAAACTTGAAGTCTTCATTTTATTGTATTCTACCCACTCCTAGACAGCCTGGTGGATTTTACCATTTTTCCAGCCAGAGGCAGAGGAAAATCTTGATATGATACTGTTCAGTTCCCATTCAAGTACAGATAAGAAGTGGAGGCCTTCCTTTATTTTCTCCATCTGTTCTGCACATCCAGGTGATCAAATCATCATTGCAAGGAGCTCTTAGGGATATTCTGAAACACTATAATTAGAAAAAGTCTGAGAAAAATATTAGTCCAGACAAGTGGCACTCTCACTCAGTCATTAATGTGTCAAAGGGAATCAGATGCTGCTGGGATGGTTGTAGTAAGTTAATAAGACTTCATCCTGCAGGAAATTCATATGCATGTTTGAATGGCAACAGAAGGCCTGTTGTACATCAATTTGGCTCCCATTTTGATTAACAATGGCCATGTGGACAGATTTTGAGTTGCCTGTAGTTGCTGATTTCTCTCTGGTCCATGAAGTATAACCTACTCTAGCATCTTCCTTCATGGTTATGCCCCCTCTAATTATTTTCCCCAGTACCAGCTATTCCAATTATCATTTATCCTCACATTTGGAGTTGTTTGGTTCTTGAACTGTTCCCTTTCCAATGTGCAATTTACACATAAATATTGTATCATCTTGCTTCAGGACTTTTTCTTGCTGTGATCAATAATTAAACTCATAGTATTCAAGAAAATCACTTTTCTTTCATGAGATAACTGTCTTTCCCATAATTTTTTATATTTTATTCCACATATGATATTGGCATTTCTTTTAAATGGTGTCTTCTCTCCTCCTAGATAGTTAAAATGAAATTAATCAATAGTTTTTTTGTGTGGGGGCAGCAGCAGAGGGAATAGGGTAACCATAAAAATGTGTATGGGGGGAAATCTTAGGTAATATGTAGAAAGAGCATCTATTGGTAAAATTATCAGGTAAAAATATTCAATATCATACTCCTATATCTTTACTTTTATTTTTATGTTTCAAAGAAAACTTATCAGGCAAAGAATATACTTTGTAGCATACAGAAAACAGGAAGGCTTTTACCTGTGTATGAAATTATTTCATGGGAGCTAAGACCCCATATGGCTCCACTATGTCACAGCTTATTTCTGAAGAAGCATACCCTGAGCTGAGGCTTTGAGTGCAAGTAGTTTATATGGAAAATATTCCAAGAATTGGGAGTGGGGAAGTAAGACAAAGAAGAGAATTAAGCCAAGCCAGACATATTAATTAGCAGGTACCACAGTGGTAACTGGGGCTCACGTCCTGTTGGGAATCTTGGGAGATTTTGTAGAATGCATGAAAAGGGGCTGTGGAAGGAATGAGGAAGCAAATGGGTATTTGGCATTTGACTCTCATCTTTCATTGGCTGAGTTCTCCTTGGTAATTAACTAGCTGGTATTCTAGCCTGCTTTGCATGGGCCTATCATGTTAGAAAGAAAACCACATCCAGGCAGAAAGATGCAGGCACCTATAGTAGAAGGCTGTTGGTATCCTTAAGAACTCCTAATGTCAAGGCAATATGGGTGGGGCACTCAAACAACTTCTAAATCTCAGTGGCTTAAAAACAAAACACTATTTTCTATTTAATACTGCATGTACATCACAAATTGGTATTATAATCTATTCAATGACACCCTCACTCTAGGATGAGGCTGATTGAAAGCTGATGATCTTTGCTGCCAGAAGGAAACAGCTCTGAAAAATGATACAAACAGTTAAATTTGTATCATCTCCTGCCTAGAAGCAACAGATGTCACTTCTTTTGATAACTCATTGGCTAGAAATAATCATGAACTCTCTCAGAAACCAGGGAGCCAGGAAATTCAATTTTGTATGTGCCTGAAAAAAAAAAGACTGGTTATAAATGAGCATCACAATTTACCTGTTTTCCTTTTTGGTCAAAAAATATTTGGTTAACTCCCTTTCTCACATGCAAAATATACCCACCACCTGCCTAAGAAAAATCACCCAAAAGTCCACTCCAGTCATAGAATTAGGTAATCCAGCTCTTTTTTTTTAAGGAACCCAGAAGACAATGGTGAAACAGGAATGAGATAATTGCAATAAACACTCCCATTTAGAAATGGGAACAATTGAAATACAAAGCAGACTTTAACGCTTGGCAACTCCATTATCCCACTGGGTGGACATTTTAAGAGTTTTCTATGGGGGAGGGAGTTATTCCTTGATTAAACTCTAATTCTGCTCCAAAAAGGAGCTCTATGTCTGTTTCCTACGTGAATTATGTCTCTACATTCTGGGATTTATCTTCCATGATCCTTTTTGGTCAGATTTAGAGTGGTGTTTGGGAAGATGACAACATAGATAAATACAGTACTCAAATGCTCCCACAACAGCATCAAAATTACAACTAACTATGGAATAACCATTGTTCAGAACTGCCTAAAATTTAGCTGAACAGAAGTCCCACAATTAAAGGTATAAAGCAGAAGCCACGCAGAGAATTGTAGAGAGGTAGAGATGTGGAAAGGCCGGGGGGCGGTCCCACACTTAATGTGCGGTCATGGCTGTTAAAAATCAGGATGGATCTCAGCTGAGGAGGTCCTCACTGAGGAACGATGGGTTTCAACCCCACACCAGAACCCCAGCCCAGGGTTCCAGTTCCAGGAAGAGAAGTTCCCATAACTTCTGGCTGTGAAAACCAACAGGGATTGTGGCTGAGTGAGACTGTTGTGGAAAATCCACCCACACGTGGGGAGATAATGAAGCACAAACTTTATTACCGGGGGTCCCAGAGGGGGTGGTTAACATCCAAATCCTCTGAGCACCGATCCTCACTCTCCCGGGGTTTAAATAGTCCCGGGCTTCCTACCTACCTGGCGGAGCAAGGTTACAGAAGCCGAATGCAGAAGTTAGGTCCAGCTGCCTTATATGGGAGACAAAGAGAAAACTCAGGAGGAACTTGCAGAAGCTACAGAGCACAGGAGCTTATCATGGTAGTCTGTGTACAACCTTGAGTAACTGGCCATTGCTTTGGTTACGACTTGTCAGCTTCTACAGTCCTGTGTGAAATTTTGCAAATGTTACAGTTACAGAGCGTAAGAAACTTTTGGAGTTTTCTTTTCCTGACACAAGACAAAGGGCTTCTGGAGTTCCAGGAAGTTTCTCTTAAATGGCCCATGCACTGACTTACTTGGACTCATTCCTCTGAGCTCCACTGTTGGGGAAGTGGCTTGACAGGAACCAGGGACATATGGTAAAAAACTGAATTGTCTGGCATCAGAGTGAGAGCTGGGAGGGCAGCTTTCTCCCAGACAGTAGTGCTGGCAGAGGCCATTGCACCTTTGCTGAGACCTCTCCCCATAGAACTGGCAGGAATCATGTCTGAGTCTCCATTAATCTCACTAATACTATTTGGCTTCCTTGGTTTTCCCCTGAAACCAAGCCCTATGCAGCTTGCAGACTCACCCAAGCCATTTTCACTGTCTTTTCCATACAAATGGCCTCTTTTGGCTCATGCTTCATACTTTCCTAAAATCTCTCAAACCAGAAGCATAAGGCCTCAGTGTGTCACATACATCTTGCTAAATGGCCCCAAGCCCAGCACATCGGCAACTGGGCTTGGTGTGCAGCTTGGCCTCTCCAAGGCCCTTCCAAGCCCAACACAAGTAGCAGCCATCTGCAGATTGCTTTGTAGCTCATGCTGGTTGCCCAGGGAAGGGCATAGGCAGTGGCTGACCTTGGCCTACACCTTCTAGGAGGTCCTGGAGCCAGAACACTGAGTGGAGTTTCAGACCACATTGAAGTACTACCCAACTACCTACACAAGCAACACTCAAGGAGCAAACTCAACATATACCTGAGTCCCAGTAAAGCTAGTACTGCTCCATGGAGCCAGCCCCTGCACAGCAGATCCTCCACAGTGGTTGCAGGAGGTCATAGCCAGTTCTTGAAGCCTAACAGCCTGAGAGAAAATTCCTCCTATTGAAGTTCCAACAGCAATCACATTTCAACTACACCAGCAGGGTGTACACAACTCACACAGGAGACACACATCAAGGAGGCATTGCCACTAGACCCCTTGGACACCTACTACATAAGGTCATTCTACAAAGCCTGGTAGACATAGAAGCTCTATCTAATACATGGAAACAAACACAGAGAGGCAGCCAAAGTGAGGAAACAAAGAAACATCTCAAGTGAAAGAACAGAACAAAACTCTAAGAAAAGAATTAAACAAAATAGAGACAAGCAATCTACTAGATACAAAGTTTAAAACACTGGTTATAAGCATGCTCAATGAACTTAGTGAGAATTTCAACAAATAGATAGGAAACATAAAAATAAAGATAGAAAACATAAAAATGAACCAGTCAAAATGAAGGACATATTAACTGAAATAAAGAATACATTACAGTGAATCAACAGTGGAATAGATGAAGTAGGGGATCAAATTAGTGGTTTGAAATATAAAGAAGCAGAAAATATCCAATCAGAACAAAAAAAAAGAATCTAGAAAGTTAAGAACAGTATAAGAAGCCTCTGGGATAACTTCAAGTGTTCCAATATTCATATCAGGAGGGTGCCAAGAAGAGATGAGAGAAAGCAAGGAATTGAAAACCTATGTAAAAAATAATGATGGAAAACTTCCCTAATTTGGTAAAGGAAATAAGCATACAAGTCCAGGAAGCATAGAGAGCCTCAAACAAGATGAATCTGAAGAGGCCCACACCAAGATACATCATAATTAAAAGGCTAAAGATTAAAGACAAAGAGAGAGAGAATCTTACAAACAGCAAGAGAAAAGAGGAGTTAGTTACCTGCAAGGGAGCACCCATAAGACTGTCAGCTGATTTCTCAACAGAAACTTTGCAGGCCAGAAGGGATTGGCAAGAAATATACAAAATGATGAAAAACAAAAGCCTACAACCAAGATTACTCTACTCAGTAAAACTATCATTTAAAGTTGAAGGACAGCTAGAGAGCTTCCCAGATCAGGAAAAGCTAAAGGAGTTCAGCACCACCACCAAACCAGTATTGCAAGAAATGATAAAGGGACTTCTTTAAGACAAAGATGAAGAAATATGAATAATAAAATGGCAAGAAATGCATATCTATCGATACTTACTGGAAATACAAATGGAGTAAATGCTCCAATCAAAGGATATATGGAGGCTGAACAAAACAAAGTCCTTGCATAAGCTGTCTATAATTAACTATTGTCAGTTGAAAGACACACACAGACTGAAAGTAAGGAGATGAAAAATGATACTTCATGATGATGGAAACAAAAGCTTGGATAGCAATACTTATATCAGACAAAATAATTTAAAATAAGGTTATGTAACAAGAGGCAAAGAAGGACCCAGCTATTCCACTTTTGGGCATTTATCTGAAGAAACCTCAAATGCTAAATCAAAAAGACACATACATTCATATATTCACTGCAGCATTATTTATAATAGCTAAGATATGGAAACAACCTAAGTGTCCATCAAGAGAAGAATGGATAAGGAAGTAGTGGAGCATGTATACATGGAATATGACTCAGCCATAAAAAAGAATGGGATTTTACCATCTGCAACAACATGGATGGACCTAGAGGGTATTGTGCTGAGTGAAGTAAGTCAGCCAGAAGAAGACAAAAATTCCCTATGATTTCATTTATATGTGAAATTTAAAAATAAAAATAAATAAATAAGCAGAATGGAAACAGACTCAGATACAGAGATCATTTTGATGGTTGTCAGATGGAAGGGGTTTGGTGGATGGGTATAAAAGGTGAATGGATTTTGAAGTACAAATCAGTAGTTACTAAATACTCATGGGGATGTAAAGAACAGCATAGGGAACATAATCAGTACTATTATAATAACTATGTATTGCATCAGACGTGTGCTAAATTTATCTGGGTGATCACTTAAGTTATGCAAAATCTTATCACTGGGTTGTATTTCTGAAACTAAAATAATATTGTATATCAACTATAATTGAAAAGTAAAAAAAATATTAAAATTTAAAACATAATGCATGCAAAGTTATGTGGCACCCTAAAAATGACAGTTTGATAAAGCCAGATATCATGTTAAAAAATAAACAATAAAGTGTTGGTTGGGGCTGTACCCACCTTGGGGACTGAGTAATTCCTTAGCTTGCTTTTTTTCCAATAGAAGGTTGAGAGCCCACAGGTTATTTGAACTTTTCAGCAAACACAATCTCCTTTAGTCTAAACCACAAGTGGCAAACACAAGGCCCATGGGCTGAATCTCACCATCCACTTTCTTTTATCTGGCTTGGCACCTTGTTTCTACCCAGTGGCAGTGCTGAATTCTTGCTTAACTGTTAAGGATTAGTTACATTTATACAGTCCTAAAATTACATTCGGCCCTTTGAAGGCAATCATGAGGCTGATGTGGCCCCCAGTGAAAAAGAGTTTGACACCCCTGGTCTACATCAATGATTCTTTTGGCAAAACTGTCTCAAAAACTTAGGTTTATTATGAATATTTGATTTGCTCTGTTTTATTTGTGAATAGTCACACTTGAAATTCTTTTTAAGACACATTATAATATTTGATACATATTTTTTCCCTGCTTACTCCATGCCTTTACCTCTCTATTTAGTTAAAGGTGTTTTGAGCCTATGAGGACTTGTAGTCTTTTTTTCCCCCTTCTAACTGATTTTATCCAATTGAAAACATTTTCTGTGGCTACCTAATTCATCCAGAGGTTTTTCAACAGTCAGGGTGAAAACCACATACTTCATATGATTCTTGCTGCAAATTTAAGTTTTAAACTTTTCTTACTCAAATTTTTTCAATTTTATTTTTCATTATTTGAGGTTGAAAAGCAATTATTTCTGCCATACTTATAAGTTTCTTTTTTCAGATTTATATTTTCAGTTATTGTTGAAGTTATTGGGGTGATATTGCTTAATAAAATTATATAGGTTTCAGTTGTACAATTGTATAATACAGTGTGGGGCAAAAGTAGGTTTACAGTTGTTTGTTTGAAAAATAATGCAATAATTAATGAATAATAATACAAAAATAAAATCTATGTTTCACATACTTACAAGTGTAAACCCACTTTTGCTCCATCCTGTACACCATCTGCATATCGTATTATGTGTGATTCTCTTATTTTTTTCATTCCTTCTTGAAATCTGGCTAGTTCCTTGCTTTATTCTTTTATCTGATACCTTGCTGGACACAGCTACTAGCAACCAATTCACACTAACAGCATTCTGTTTTTCAACTTCTTTCCTGTTGCTAAAAGTTCATTAAGTGCATGATTGGCCTTCCAAGTTATTGTAGACATCAGTTCTATCAAATGTTTTGCTAGTGTATAATATGGAAAGCTACCTTTCTAACTCTTCAGAATGACTTCCTTCTCATCCACAACCTGACTCCTAAGATAATGGCACAAGCTTTACATTTTATTTTTTTGTGGTGCCACTCCACAGCTAGTACACACTTCTGCATCAGTCAGGATAGTCTAAATTACTCTGTGATAAAGAGCAACCTAAAATATTTCAGTGACTTAAAATTAAAAACGTTTATGTCTTTGTCTTGCTTACATACCTACCTGGTTTTGCTGGGAGCTTTTCTTGGTACATCTTGTTCTACATGCTGATAAAGAAGCCATCATACCAAAATGTCATTGCAGAATAAAAATGTCCTCTGGGAATTGTGACACAAACAATTCCAATCCCAAATGGAAATGGGTCACTTCTGCTCACAACTCATTAACTAGAAATAGTCACATGGTGCTAACCAGCCATAAGAGGGTCATGAAATTCAGATTTCCATATGCCTAGGAGGAAAGAAGCAAATGTTTATTATGCAAAATAATGATCAGAGTCAATCACTAGGGGTAGAGCTTGAGCAGAGAAAACTCATAACCCTCTCTCTGACCTCTACATGGACATGAGATAGGGATACAAGGATCTCCACTATCTGAGCATGTCCAGCAGACTCTACTTACTAATGTTCCAGTCTTTTGCCAGCTCCTGTCTGGAAGTGTAGGACTTGAAGGCTATTAATTTAGCAGAGAAACAAAATGTTAGCGTTTGAGGGAGATTTTGCTGTCACACAGTCCTAGCTAAGAAAACTGTATTAATGTTAGCCATTAATGATTTTATACTACCACTAATTACCACTTATTGAATATTTGTTATACTCCAGAAACTGTACTAAGCAGTTCACACTGGTTTTCTCATTTAATCCTTTCAAGGAAAACTATTAAGAGGTTTCATTATTATTGTTAGCCATATTTTATATATTAAAAGTCCAATAACTTGCCTAAGTGAGCACAGACAGCAAGTGCTAGGTCTCAGACACAAATGCAAATTCACCTGGATCTGATATTCTTGCCAGATATTGCAGGATACTTCCTCCTATGTCCAGTATTTTCTTTATCATTACTAGGTTTTCATCTGTGAACCTTTTATTTTAATACAACAATATATTGTAAAAATCAACTTTTCCCTCTCTATATCAAAAAAATCTGAGTTATGTGATAAGCATAAAGAAATACCTTTGCTTGACTGATACTAGTAAAGACTGAATTCTCAGGTCCCAAAAACTTTAATTATTATGTCCAGATGCTGGAATGACAAACTTTATTTACATGTCCTTCATTTGTTTCCACGCTTGGTTTGGTTTCTCTTTGCTCTGCAACTGTCCTTAGGGGGCATTTCTGCTTAATGGAACAACAAGATCAATAAGCAAGACTGTTTTATTAGCCTCAACAAATGGCAGAATAACTGGCTTGTTGGCCACATTTTTGTAAATCTGTTATCAGGACTTTTGTGTTCTGCATTTTATAGTAGTCATTTATCAGAGAATGCAGATTGGGAAGTTAAAAAAGAATCTCAATGAAACCATAAAAACCCCTGGACTCAATCATGCTTGAACTCAAGTAATTAAATATTCTTCCCAATAAAGTCTATTCTTTTCCTCTTAAGGTAGTTTGAGTATAGTTACCATTAGTTTTAATATCATATTGTTTATTTAATTTGTGTGGTCAAGGTATATTAGTTATACTTCCTATTCCCTTAGAATAAATTGTTTCTTCTACCTCAAATTCATGTGAAAAGAGGTACTCTAAAAAGATACAGATTAATTCTCACCTCTAGGTTACAAGGTCTATGTTTAAATTAATTTAACGATTTGACAATATTACCTACCCTTCTGCAAAATGATCTTCACTTCAAAATTACTTACAATGTTATGCTTTGATATCAATTTTTATTATAGGTCATTATAATAAAAAGCCTGTATTAGTTTCCTAGAGTTGATGTAACAAATTAATACAAATGTTGTGGCTTAAAATCACACAGATTTATTTTTTTATGGTTCTAGAGTCAGAATTCAGAAATTAGTATCATTGGGCTAAAATCAAGGTGCCAGGTGTCCACAGGGCAGGACTGTGCTGTCTTCAGTAGCTCTAGGGAAGAATAATTTTTCAGCTTCTAGAAATACATTTATTACATTCTTTAGTTTATGGCCTTTTCCTCCATCTTCAAAGTCAGCATCCTAGAATCTTCAAATCTCTCTCTATGTTTCTGTTAACATCACCTTCTCTTCTGTAGCCATATCTCCCTCTGACTATTTCTTATAAGGATGCTTATGGTTATGTTCAGGAACCTCCCAGATAATTCAGCATAATCTCCTCATATAAAAATATTTAATTTAACATCTTTTTAAATATTATGTAATATTCAATCTTTGATTTATAAAACAATAATCACAAGTTCCAGAAATTAGGATGTAAACATCTTTGAAGACCATTATTTAGCCTACCAAAGTGCCCCATAGAAACTGTTTTTGTATCTGTTATAAGCCCTAATTTGAGAACATTGTGTCCTAATATATATTTCCACATATAAGAAATGCAGTTTTGAATTTCATATTGGAAAAATATTTCTCTTAAATAACAAGTAATCTTTTGGATAATTTTATATAAACTGTTATAGCTTCATGTTTTGTCCTGAATTCCAATAAAGTCATAGTCTAATTTGCTGCTGAGTGATGGAAATATACTAATTTTATTAGCACCATATTTACCTCCTAGTTTTTTGTGGTTTTAAATTTCAAGTTGTAATGTTTTGTTAACCATAAATTACATGTGTGCTTCAGTGTAAACCATTTCAGTCTTTTTTAAAAAGTTGCCAAATAATGTGCTTGAGATGTAAGTTATTTATATACCAGCAGAGGAGGTATATGTGCAAGCAGGATAAAAGAAAACATGTATTGAATAGTGATGCAAACAATGTTTTCTTAGGATAAAGTAAGAATTCTTGGGAGATGTTACATTTGATTTGGGTTTTTCAGTTTTAAAAAAATGAGTAGAAAAAGGAGACAGGGAATTAGTGAATTCCAAATTGAGGGAAGTGTTCATTCATTATTCAATAAAGATTCTTTGAGCATTGTTCTGGGCACTGTGGATACCAGAATGAGCAAAATAGATAAAGCCCTATTGTCATGGTATTTGTATTCGAGAAAGAAGATGTGGACAATAAGCTTAAATAAATAAATGTGTAGTTAACAATAAAAATTGTAAGAAATTGTCACATCCCATGAACATAGACATGGTTTATATGGCTAGAGTAGTGGTTCTCAAGCAGCAGTAACTTTGACCCCTAAAAGTCTTTTAGCAATGAATTTGCATAGAAATAATCTGGGTTGTCAAAACTGGAGGGGTGCAACTGGTATCTAGTAGGTAGAGGCTAGGAATATTGCCAAACATCATACAATACACATCACTAACTTCCAGTATGAAGAAATACCTGGCCCCATATGTCAGTAGTGGTATGGTAGAAAAATTTGGGCTAGAGGATGAGAGTGAAATTTGTAGGAACTGAAGTCTGTGAGGTTGGTAGAGGCCGGATCTTAAGAGCCTGTTGGCCTTGGTAACTATTAAATTTTATTCTATGTGTAATGGAAATTCATTGGAAAGCTTCAATCAGAGAAGCCAAATGATCTGATTTGCATTTTAAAGAATCACTTTAGCTGTTGGGTGTAAGCTGAAATATAATTGATGGCACGGGAATCAGAGAGAACAATAGGAAGGCTATTAAAATAATTCATGTACTTTTAAAAAATGTCTTCACAATCTTTGATATGGCAAGGAACAGGACCAGCTTAGGTGCTTGCTGAGTGCAGAAGGAATATGAAAAGGGTAGTAGAAGAAGGCAGTTGTAAATACCAGTTACAACAATATGACCAAATACAGTAAAGAAGACTATAATAGTTGTGAATACTCCTTCCTTAACTTCATATGTTTATGTATATATTAACCAAATATTCTTGTTTTCTTCCTCTTCCATTTCAGTACCCTTAAATATAAAATGTGTTAGTATTAGTTAATTTTATACACAAGATTTAAGTAACAGGAATGTGAATAGTTAGAAGACTGAACATAACCTGAGGACAAAAAAGGGGAACTTTGCATTCTTTGGGCAGGGGAAAGGCTAGCATGTTTTCATTTGTATATGGGACAGCTGCCTCATTAGGTGGAATTGTGTTTTTGTTATTGTCTTTATTTGGAAATTCACATAGCTATGTTTTAAAGAGGTGTGTATGGGTGCCTAGTTGGCTAAGAGTGTACTGTAGTTACTTTGCAATATGACTTTGCAGTGACTTTACAGAGTGAAATTGCAGCCATTTTTCTTGTAGCACTCAGTAGTGTGAGTCAGCACTTTCCAAGCTCACACACACATTGTTGCTTACTTGCTAGATCACCTGGTTGGTCTGGGGCAGGAACCAGGCCCACAACTACTTGATCTTCCCTTGAGTTTTCCTAAACTTCTCTGACCTGTGGGCCAGGTGTGTGTGTTTAGCTCTGTGATAAAAGGCACCAGCATCCCCTGCAGGATGCCCACATTATCAAAGTTGGAGGCAATGGGGAGAAAGGAGGATTCCATTTTGCCCTTGTTGATTCCCTCATGTTAACCAGTTTTATGTTTTCTTTGTGTCTACCATCTAAACTGTAGACTTCAAACTCTTGCATCAGATGCAAAGACAATACCTTTAGAGCAACTAATCAGCCACCTCAGTTGAGTAAGATTAAATTCATACATACACACACATACTTACACTCACACATGCACACACACTCACACCCTAGTGGATTGTCCCTGATTGAAACCTGACAGTGGTGTTAGTGCAGAGGTAGTGAGAAGTGGTTGGATTTGCAATGTAGTATGAAGATAGATCCAATGTTACTTTATGGGGATTTTGACCTGGGGATTGAAAGAAAGAGATGAGTCAAAGATGACCTTTAGGTTCTTGATCAAAACTACTAGGTGAAATTAGGAAGACTGGAGAAGGGGATGAGGAGATGAATCAAAAGTCCTGCTTTAGATGGTTTAAACTTGAGTTGCTGATTAGACATTCAAGAGAAAGTATCAAGTAAGTACATGAGTATAAAAGTGTATCTCAGGAAAGAAGTCCAAGTTGGAGATGAAGAATCAGGAATCATAAGTTGTACATTGTGTTTAAAACAATGGAGGTGGATTTGTTTTTCCTGGGGAGGCAGTGTACTTGGATAACAGAAGAGAGATAAGGAAAGAGCCTTCCACTGAGAGGTAAATCAAAAGTACTAGTGCCAACTAGGGAGACCAGGAAGGGGACAGCCAGTAAGGCAGAAGAAAAATGAGGTGAGTGTGCCATAAAAGCCAATAGTAGGAAGTGTTTCAATAAGAAATCGAAAATGAACACTAGAGTTGCTGGAATAAAGGGAAGCCATAAATTTTACATATTCTCTAAAAGACTACAGCTTCTTCATTTCCATATTTCAGTTGGCTGAAGAAAAGAGTGGATCTAGAACCCTGCATACTCCTCACTTTCCCTTCCTTCCAACAATATTCATGACTGCCCTATGATGTCATTATGCTGCCCCTAGAAACCCAGTATCTCCAGATTATTCTTTCTTCCATCCCCTGAAAGCTCATCTGCTTATGGCTCAAGACCTCATGTCCATCAGCTTCAAATGTCCACTGTTTTCACTCATCAACTCCTGAAACATTCCCACTGTGACCTCCAGGATTTGTAGTAAGTATTCAGAAAAATTACCTATTTCTTCTCTCTAAATGTTCTTTTCTTGCTCTGTCTGTATCTCCCCTAGGGTTACTGCTTCCCAAGTAGCCCTCTCAAGTCACATTTTTCCTCTCACATGCAACATACCACAGAGCATGAAGATGAGTCACATGTTCTCCTACTTTACCTCTTCCAAACTGGTATCCTCACCTGTGAATGGCAGGCATATTATCAGACTACCCCAGTCACTACATACCCCCAGAACACCCCACTCAATCCTTAAATTTTAGCTCTTTGATTATTTTCTCATCCCAATACGACTGTCATAGTTCCTGGAGAATGTTAATTTCCACAAAGATAATCTTTCCAAGATCCTGGAATGTTAGTTACTGAATCACCTTACCTCCAATAATCTTGTACCATCTACATTCTGGTCACTCACTCCCAGAGTTGTATTTTGTCATTTCCAAGAACTTCAACCTCTCTATTAACTCAATTTCAAGCACCTTTAAGTTCACTTTGTAAAGTTCTCCACATCCAACTATCTTTTAGTTTCTAGGATCTACAATCTATTGTTCTCACATTTTTCCTGTCCCTAACCCCTTCATGACCTCATTATTCCCCTTATTCAATTAAAATTTCATGGTTCATCATTATAAACTGTCTCTTGCTTAAATTTTCAAGTCTCTGGAACCTCTCTGTACTTATCATACTTGCCTAGCAAAATCCCAGCTTTGGCTAAATTTGATCTTCCATCTATTTTGTATCTGTACCCCAATAACTAAACAGGGCTGGGGAAACTTATAAACACAATTGCTACAGACTGAGTTTCTGTCCCCTGAATTTCATATGTTGAAACTTAACTTCATAGCTACTAATCTCAAATAAGCCTTTAGTGTGGATCTGCAACTCTGATATATTTTCCTAGTTCTTTCATTCTTCTCTTCTAGATGAAAATCATATATTATATTCTTAAGCCTCTAAATCTTCACTCTTCTAAATCTTTCTTCACTCTCCTAAATCTCATTTGACAGTCTTGCTTCTATTTCACTGAGAAAGTAGAAGTAAAGAGAAAAAAATTCCAAAGGTGCTCACCACTACAGCTAACTTCATACCTGAATTTTTGCCCCCTTTTTATGCCTCTGGCTTGTTATCGTGGATGAACTGACCCTTCTTCTACTTAAGACCAATCCTTCCACTTGTACGCTAGGTATCATTCCCTCTTACTGACTCCAAGACATATTTATGGTAATTCTCTTTTCTGTCATGAATCAATACTTTCAACCATTTCTATTTGATTATATAACCTCAGTTTATAAGTAGACTGCTATTTCTTTCATCTGAAATAAAGCTTTTTATGACCCTGATCTCTTCCAGCTACTACCCCATTTCTCTGCTTTCCTTTATAGTAAACATTTCCAAATATCTGCTTGTATTTGCTAATTCTTCTTCCAATCTTTCCTGAATACACTCCATTTAGGCTTTTGCCTCTCACTTATTCATTGAATCTACTCTTGTCAAATTTATCATTCACTTATTTGATACTATGTCCAATGGTTCAGTCATAGTCTACATCTTACTAGATTTGTCAGCTGCTTTTCACATACTCTTCTTAAACACTGTTCTTAAACACATGGCCTCTAGAACTCATACTCTCTTTGGTTTTGGCTTGCCTCACTTGAGGCTTCTTCTTAGTTACTTTGTTTATTTTGTTTTGTTTTGTTGTTTTGCTAGGTCTTTCTCATTGTACTGAGTTCCAAACATTGGAATGTCCCAAGACTCAGTCTTTGAATAGTCTCATGCTCTGATTACTACCAACTTTTTTTTCCCCTGGAGCTCAGACTTTATGCCTGAGCTCCCAATCATTTCTCCAACTGCTTACTTGTCCAAATTTACATATCTATTAGCCAGTCCAAAATTACATGACTTAGTTTCTGATCTCCCCCCACTATACCCCAGCCGACACAATGTTGCTTTCCTATAGTCTTCTTCATTCACTAAATTATAATTCCATTTATTCAATTGTTCAGGCATAGAACCTAGGGTCATCCTTTAGGTTCATTCCTCAGGATATGGCAACAACTATTCCGTCTGTTTGTAATGTTCACCCTCCAGATAAGAGCCTTCAGGACTTCAGACCTTTACTCAAGAGTTACTTTCTGAAGGAGGAATTTCCATGTGCTTCCTACTAGAAATTATAGCTTCCTCCTACTTCCCTTGCTACCTTCTTTCACCTTTACATCCCTTTCTTTGTTTATTTACTCCAGGACATTTATGATCTTCTGACATTTTGTATTTTTTACATATTTATTTATAGATTGTCTTCCCTCACCAGTATTTACCTAGTGCCTGGACACTGTGATATATGGAAGATGCTCAATAAATTTTTCTAAATGAATATGCCTCAATAGACTCTAATTTCTTATGTATATTTGGATATCAATGAATAGTTGTTGAATTCATCTTTGTTAAATATGGAAAAGTACTATTGAGCACAAATCCATATTTTGCAAATGAGAAAACTAAAGTCTAAAAAGCAAGTGACTTGCCATAATCACACAATTAGTGGAGGGCCATCAGTAAAATCTGAATCTCTTGTAAGTACATATGACATTTAATTTTGACCAAATAAAAGCAAAGGTTAATAGACCTCAAATAGTTTGGAGCAGTGAGGTCCATGACTGATATATTTATTTTTGTATTCATTCTATAAATATTCATTTAATAACCCTTATGTGCCCTGCCCTGTTCTTGGGTCTGTGTATATAATGCGAAGCAAGATAGAAAATATTCCTGCCCCCATGGGGCTGTCAAAGCAGAAAATTCAGCAAGCAGTTATAACAAAATGTGGTAGACAGTATGCTAGGAAACAAAAGGGTATTCTATAAGCATATAGCAGAGATACCTCACCTGGGAAACGACTTGCCAGGTGAAATTACTTTTAAGGTAAGACCTAAGGCTCAGTAGGAGACTCAGATTTTAGCTTTTTCCTAAGCAAAGCTGTGAAGTTTGTGACTAGAATCTTACCACTTTGAGAATCTTAGAATTTAGAATGTTAGATAATTAAATTAAATTTCCATTAGCTCCTGTATGTTACTCCCTCAATGTTTATTGCCATTGTTATCATCACCACCAGCATTATCATCTTGGTTGGTCATTGTTTAGGTTTCTATTATAGTAAGAACTTGCACCTTATTTGGACTAATGTGGACTTTTTTTAAACCTAAGTATGCAGTCATGAGACTTCCAGCTGTGTTTGGTTTCCATGAATGAATCCTAAGGATAAATATTTTCCAAATAGCCCTGTAAGTGCATTAGATAAAAATTATGTAAAAATCTGTACTTGCTTGATAACCTACTCATCTGAAACAACCCAATATGCTGAGATCTGTTTTTGTTCTGCCTTAGCAGTACCTTAAATTGCTTATTAGAGAGCAGTTGGGCATTCAGAATATTAATGAGATCGATCACACTCATATATTAAATCACAATGACATGTCAAAATTCAGTAATTTGGTGTCATCATTACTTTGGGACTTGGACCACTAACAAAGGACACATAATATCATGGTGGTTTTCAGATCATTTTAATAGGATAACTAATATAAAAGGGTAAGAATTTCTATGGACTGCTTTCTATTTCAAAGTTGATGAAAACATTGTTCAGCTGGCAAGAAAGATAGAAAATTTATAACGGTATGCAAGGCAGATTATAGTGTGACCTAGATGTTAAATTTTTCAACCACACCATAAACAAAGAAGGATGAGCAACATTTACTGTGCATTTCAAAGAACTACACATGAAAAGAGACTGTGGAGTGGGGAGCCAGCACAACTGAATTTCAGTCTTTAAAATATCACTGCACTTTAGACATTTCTGTATATGGTTTCTTGCTCTTAATTTTTTATTAAACTTTATAAACTATCTCATTTGGAGAACAAGTCACTGAAAAGCAACAGCCAAGGGATTATAGCTCCCAATTACATTGAACTAAATGTTACCCCAGATTTTCAGCATAGCAGTGATTAACATGAGGGGATTTTGTCTTTATAACCTATTTCTACTGCAATACAAAAGCCTGATAACAACTGAACAACAATTTTAAAAAATCCTGATAACAATTTTTATGCCTTGGTAAAATGAACAGTCATCATGGATGTTAGCAGAAATTTCTAATTGGAAGTGCAAAAGAAATTGAAATTTTAGTGACTACATATTATTATTGTAATAAGGGATGTCAGATTTTAGCAAGTGCTCATAAGATTGGGAGGAAAATTAAACCAAATGGTTCTGACAAGGACATCAAGGGACCTATAGAGGACAAAATGTTTACCTCCTCTGATGTCAAACTCTCTGAAATCAACCACGTCTAACAATGTCCTTTTGTTAACATCAGGTCAGCAGTTAGCAATTTCTTCTGACTCAGGTAATATTGATTATAATGTTTCACTTTTTGCCTTCCTTTACTACTCATAGCATTTTCTAGGTGTTGTTTCTCATTTCTTTGTGTGCATGTGTGTATGTACATTTGTGATTTGTATGTGGTATGTGTATATGCATGTATATCATATATACACCTATATATTACAGTAATTTTGTCTCTTTCAACTACTTTACAAGATATATTATTATTCAAGTCAGTGATATGCCATTAGTATCTATGAATCATTTGAACAGATGGAATGGTTTTTTTAATTCAGTGTTAAAATTAACTTCTTCATATCTAAAATTAACTTCTGCTTAGCATATGGTAACAAATGTTTGTGCACATTCAAGGATGTTAAAGAAATTACCTGTGATAACTGTTAATCATTTGGGATTTAACAAATGTACTCAGGCACTTTCAAGACTCTTGTTTGATTTTTATAGGTGCAAATTAGAGACCTGTAGCCATAAACAAGGGTTTGACACATTGGTATAAGGCAGAGGTTCTGAACAGGTGGCCCAAGGTGATGTTTTATTTTGCCATTGTGGTATTTAAACACTATTTGCCTTTGTAATATTTAAAATTGAGAGTGTTCACAAAGACATCTGAATTTCTGCTTCTCTTGAAATATTGAGAAATCTGGGAACACTTAGCCTGTATTCAGTGATGGTAAATGCTTAACATTCAGCTCTCAAACAAACAAAAAGTGTCCTGATTTTTAGCATTCGTCGATTTCTGTGGTGTCAATACTACCACCCTGACTGATTTCAAACTACCAGTGTGATGTTACTGAAGTGAAGTTGAGAAGTGATGCATTGGATATGTTCTTGCAAAGCAGTCTGAGCCAGCTCACTGCTGTCTATATTAATCTTCAACAAATTGGCTGAATTTACTAGTTGTCCCCTTTAGATGAAGCATAATCTCTCTAGTTCTTTACATTCTCTGCTGCATCTGTCACTTTCTTAGGTGACCTGCTAATTCACATATGGATTTTTTGTGTGTTTGTAACCTCTAGCATAAGGAATAATTTTGTTGAGAATTCAGGTCTGGGACCATGGAAAATGACATAAATTTAATGTTATTTAAGTAGACACTGTGCAGTTAAGACCTTGGGTTGAAAAGAGCTGACCCAGTCAGGAGAACATAATAAATTGGAGAAAGAAAGAGCATTGTGCTAACATCTGTGCATCTGTAGAATATAACTCAGTCATTTTCTAGAGGATCTGGTCTTTGAAATGATTGGTAGACAAAGTTTAGAGCCGAGATGGTAGACCCATAAGATGGTTGACTTACCATACCTACTTTGACCTCTGTTTACTCCACTGCTCTGCTTTCATGAACCAAGGCTGAACCTTCCCAGAAATGCCACATGTGATTATAAGAGTCATATACTGAACTAATCTAGGGGGCACCTTCCATAGACCATGATTTGGATGGTTCCTCCCTAGCTGTTCAGTACATAGCCTATGCAACACTACCTGTGTGGACATAAACAAAGACCAACAAAATGAACAAGCAAAAAGTATTTATTCAGAGCTTGCTGTAGCAAGGGAGTCAGCCATATTTGTATTTTGGCAGAGACTGAAAGACAAGCAGAAGACTGGAAAGGCTATATAATGGAGCAGAGGAAAGTCTTCAAGTGTGCCCTGATTGGAAGCTGTTGGCCTGGGGAAGCTGTAGGTGAGCTAACTAGAAGCCTAGAGGGAGAGCAACTTACATGATTGGTTAGAATGCACATTTGGCCTTCTTTGGTTGGTTTTGAGGTGAAAGCAGGAAGAAGAATTAGAGAAGCTGCCAGTTATTAATCAAGTCCTGGTGGTTTGGGGCTGATTGTTAAAAAGCTGTTGTTGGCCTTCCTGGATTGTTACTGGAGATGGCAAACTGGACTCCTGTAAGTCTGATTTACAGCAGGTCAGCTTTCTGAGCTGATTATTGGAGCTAAGAGGGTTGGTTTCCTGAGCCGATTGCTGCTGGCTGTGGGGCAGTTCTATTTTTATATATGGTCTGGTCATAGTCTATGTATCTAGTCTCTCATCTGGTGGCTCTTTTCATCAACTACCTTTTCTCTTTCATACATTCTGATTTCTGAGGGTATTTGCAAATTGAGTCTGTTCATATCAGGTCCTCTAACAGTTAAAATAAATTTTACAAAGTAATGTTTTAGGTCATGTGATGCTGTGATTTATAATAAGAAATATATATTTGGTCTTCATCCATCCACATAACTCCTAAAACCCTTGGAATTTCCTAAGTGATGTTAATCAGGTGACTTTTGGAAAACACCTAAGAATGGGGCTGGTTTCCAGGGGTAGAAAGTTTTGGTCCTACAGTTAACCTCTGAGGAGGGTAGAGGGACAGAAGATTGAGTTAAATCATCAATGGCTGATTATATAATCAAGTGTACACATGTAATGAAATGTCCATAAAACCTAAAAGTATGAGGTTCAGAGAGCTTCTGGGAGGTCCTGGGAGAACAGTGTACCTGCAGTGGGCTTGGAAGCCTCAAGCTCCTTTCCCCATACCTTGCCCTGTGTGTCTCTTCCACCTGACTGTTCCTGAGTTATATCCTTTTATAGTAAATCAGTAATCTAGTAAGTAAACTACTTCCCTGAGCTTTGTGAGCTGTCTAGCAAATTAATTGAAGATACGGTTGTTGGCACTGCCACTCTATAGCCTGTTGATCAGAAGCACTGGTAACAACCTGGACTTGAGATTGGCATCTGAAATGGGGGAGGGATGGTTTTGTAGTACTGATGGATCTGTGGGATCTGATGCTCTCTCCAGGTAGATAGTGTCAGAATTGGGTTAAATTATAGGACTCCACACTGGTGTCAAAGAATTTTTGGTGGTGTGAAAAAATCCCTCACACACTGTAATTAGGTAGCAGAATCATAGTGGTGGGGATGGGAGATTGGTGGAGATGGGGTGGAACAGTCCATGTCACACAGCTACAAAAGGGAAGTAGGAATAATCAGAGGAGAAGGGCTGGCCCCACTGACAGAACATGTGCAAAAGAGCTAGCACTTCTCCACAGTTGGCTCTATTATTTTGGGGTCGTTCAAGTTTTAACTTAAGCCTTTGTTGGAGGAGTTTCTATCTAAAATGATGACTAGTCTTAACTGCCCATGTAAGGGTGCAAAAGGGAAAGCCAAAGAGGATGTTGTAAAAGCACAGATAACTAATATGATGATCAATAGAATATAATAGATGTTGTTTTTATTGTTCTTCCTGCAGAAAACATGTCCTAGTGTATTTATTTTTTTTCTCCAAGAAGAGTATCTTCTGCATGAGCAGGGGCTCTGCTCTCTGAGTTTTGTCATTAGCCCCAGAGCAATTTGGGCAGCTTCATCATACTGCTGGTTGGCCAGCTAAGTTGTGCAATTTTTAAAAGGGAAGAATTGTACAAATTAAGGCTGAGCAACAAGTGTGTTATGCACATATCTAATGATGATAGCTTTTTAGAGAACACTGTTGACCTCTGATCAGGCCTGGGTCAGAGTCCAGCCTGTGTCCTCTGATCAATAGATTCAGTGCCTGTCCTCATCTAAAGCCGTTAACAGTACCACTTAGTTTCCTTATGAACTTGGTAAATGGTGGGCAAGGAGCTGAGCTTCCAAATCCATTTGGTTTCATGGTAAAAGTGAGTTCTTGAAAGTCTGAATTTCCTGCATTCTGCTGTTCATTCTATCTCCACTGTGCTACTCTCTCTTCCTTCAATTCTTCACCTTCTCCAACCCTCAGACCTTGACACTTACCATGAATCCCCTTTTCCTTTCAAAAAAATTCCACTTTTTAAAGATATTTCCTTTGCCAATTAGAAGCAGTAATTTCTGTCTAGTTTTGACTTAGCATGCAATATAAAAACTTCTCTCCCTGTGTCCTTTCTCTTCTACCTCCCTCTATTTCCTCTGCTCTTTCTCTTTAGCTTGTCTCTGTGCCCTTTGGCTTAGCTGTGCCTGTGACTGGGGTTAGCGTTGATAGGAGTTCAGAGGGCAGGAACATATTATTGAATCTGCTTTGCATCACATTTAACACCACATGGTGTCCAACTGTGTTTCCTGGTTTGACAATGATGCCACCAGGAAATAATTGTTGTTGTTTTTCCCCAGATGACACACTGACCTTTTCAATTCAGATCATCCATTCCATATCTCTAGAAGAAAAAACAGTCACATCATTCTGCATTATTTGTGGTGGTGTCAGTTCAAATATATTAATAGGTTTAGAAAAGCAAAGTAAATAGATTGGAAACTGCAGACATCTAGGCTTGTAACAATTCTGGGAAGTTACTGACATTTTTTTCTCCCTAATGTGTAATATAACGTAAACAGCTGATAAATAAGCAATACATTAGGTTAAGGTTTATATAGTTAGATGTCTTTATGCTAATTGTGTTTTTAGACAAAAAAAATAAGTTCCTTTTTATCACCTTTTGGATATATACTTGTGTTAGAGCAAATGGCTCAAAAGTGAGCATAGATGTTTTGGGGACAAGAAAAGGTTACTCCTGTTGGCAAATGTTTTTCCTGCCAGAATGGCCTTTAATTTAGAATATGCTGAGAGGGCTGAACTTCACCTCTCACCTGGATGTCTTTAGTAGATGGTCAATTGTTTCCCTCTATCAGACAGTGCACTGGTCACCACCTGCTTTCAACAATGGCTGCTGTATTGCACAGTGTTCTACAAGAGAAGTAGAACTAGTAGGACATAGATGGACAGATGATAGATATATGGATAGATAAACAGATAGACAGAGAGATAGATAGGTTTCTTGCAAGAATTGGCTTACACAATTGTGAGGGCTGGCTAGGAAAGTCTGAATCCATAGGGCAGGTGGTGCAGTCAGGAAGGACAGTATGACATTTTTAGGCTGAAACTGTTATCCACAGGCCAATTTTTTTCATCAGGGAAGCTTCAGTTCTGCTCTTAAAGCCTTTCAACTGCTCAAATCAGGCCCACCCAGATTATCTAGAATAATTTTCCTTACTAAAAGGAAACTGATGATAGACTTTAATCACATCTAGAACCTTCACAGTAACAACTAGCATTTGATGGGATAACTAGCGACCACAGCTTAGCCAAATTGATACTTAAAACTCACAACTGCTAAAGAGTCACAGCTGCCTCTTCTCCAGGGAGCTGGTCTCAGGTGATAAGAGCCACTTGGCCCAGGATGTATGCCTCCAACTCAGGAGCAACCCACAGCCAATGAAAACGTGAAGGATAGGGGGTTACAAAAGTCCTGCCTGCCTTCTTGACTCAAGATGGTGATGATCTGTGGTACAATTCATGCTCCAGTGTCCCCAACATGAATCAAATTCATCTACACTTTACCGGAGTCCATATCCTTGGCTCCTTCCCCGGCCACATCATGCTGCCCTCACTTGCTTACAGGTGTTCCCTGAGGAGCACACTCTCAATAAGTTATGTGCACCACCATCTCAGTCTCTGCTTTTAGGGAGCCTGACTCATGGCAGTGCCTTTGTGTAGGGAACATACTGTTCAATTATACCAGCAGCCCTGTGAGTGGGCCTCCCTCATTTTCCTCTGTATAGCCTTTTGCCACTTCCCCCACCTTGTTGTACTAGAAACACTTCTTTCATCAGGCTTAGTCTGTAAATGCAATACTTCTGAGCTGGAAAAACTGCAGAGTGTATATATGGTTAGTTACAGGATGGTACAAAGGGAGGTTTACAGTTGTGAGTATGTGAAACACTGAGTTCATTCCTGCATTATTATTTATTACTTATTGTATTATTTTCCATATGAACAATTGTAAACCTACCTTTGCCTCACACTGTATAGTTCCACTAGGTCTCAGAACAGGCTATGGGTACTGGACACTGGAGGTAGTTTCTAACAAATTTTTAAAAAGATTTTATTTATTTACTTTTAAAGAGAGGGGAAAAGAGGGAGAGAGAAAGGTAGAGAAACATCAATGTTTGGTTGCCTCTCATGTGTGTACCCCTTTGGGTACCTGGCCTGCAACCCAGGCATGTACCCTGACTGGGAATTGAACCAGTGACTCTCTGGTTTGCAGGCCAGTGCCCAATTCAAGCCACACCAGATAGTTTCTAACCATTTTTTATTCCTACTTTTATTTTACTTTCTGTTATTGTTCTACCTTTCTCTCTGTCTCTCTCTTTGTTCCATTCTTTTTTTCCTACCTTCCATTCTCTTCCTTGATTCTGCTTCTAATGCCTCAGGGCTGCCAGTGGCAGCCTATAGGCATTGCTCAGCCTTGCCAGGAGTCCGCAAGGGAAAGGAGTCTGCTAATTTTGGTTGTATGGTGTAATATCAACTGTCTTCAGGGCTTGTCATCACAACAGACAGCCCTCTGTAGTGAAAAAAGCTGAGGACCTGGATTCCTTTATGGTGTTTGGCTTTTGATTTCTACTTATTTTAGGTCATCTGTTCTATATGCTCCCCAGATTTCCTCTTCCGCTCTCTGCCTAGCTCTCTGCATTACTACATCAGTCCACCGAGAGTAGCTGGCACATTTCTTCCCCAAAACCTGCAGGGGACAATTCCTGCCACTGCTTGTCCCACTAGGGGCCTGGACAGGGGTTAATAGGTTTTCTCCATTTTAGAAAGAGAAATCTTGAGGATGAGCCCTGACCAAATGGAAATCTTATTGATATCAAGGCCTTAAGTTGCTTAAGCACAAAAGCCCTTGAACACTAGAGTTAATGGCAATCATATCCTATATCTCTATCCATCTTGGGCATTGCCACATGGCTGGGTCTATCATCTAGTGTTCAAAAGTAGCTCATCTCCTTTTGGTCCACTTCCCCACTGTAGGTATACTCCTACTGATGTTTTGCTGGTATGCTTTCCCAGTGTTATCTAATTTGATCAATCTTTTGGCCATTTCCATCTTCCGACACTGCCTCTCCAGGGATGCCATTTGCCTTTTGATCCTATAAAATTGTTTTCATTTATATCTCTTATCTTGCTATCAGAAGTACAGATATTGTTTTAGTTCTTTATACCCATTTCTGGGCTATTATTTTCCTCTTCTTGAGAGAAACTTTTACACTTATCATTAGCATTTCTCTCCCATAGCTTCTCCTCGGACCTCTTCACCACCTTCAGTGTCCTTCTTTTGATCCTAAACTCTCATTTCTTTTCTTAAAAATATATTTTATTAATTATGCTATTACAGTTGTCCCATTCCCCCTTTTTACTCTCCTCTGCCTTGCATACCACCTTCCACATGCATTCCCCACCTCCCCTGTTAGTTCATGGCCATGGGTTGTACATATAAGTTCTTTGGCTTCTACATTTCTTATACTATTCTTAACCTCTCCCTGTCTATTTTATACCTACCATTTATGCTTCCTATACTCTGTACCTTTTACCACATTTCCCCACTCCCCTTCCCTGTTGAGAACTCTCCATGTGATCTCTATTTCTGTGATTCTGTTCCTGTTCTAGCTGTTTGCTTAGTTTGTTTTCGTATTTGTCTTTTTTTTAGGTTCAGTTGCTGGTCATTGTGAGTTTGTTGTGATTTCACTGTCCATAGTTTTGATCTTCTCTTTTTCTCAGGTAAGTCCCTTTAACATTTCATATAATTAGGGCATGCTGGTGATGAACTCCTTTAACTTGACCTTATCTGGGAAGAACTTTATCTGCCCTCCCATTTTAAATGATAGCTTTGCTGGATAGAATAATCTTGGATGTAGGTCCTTGCCTCTTGTAACTGGGAATACTTCTTTCCAGCCCCTTCTTACCTGCAAGATTTCTTTTAAGAAATCAGCTGATAGTCTTATGGGAACTTATTTGTAGGTAACTCTTTCCTTACTTCTTGCTGCTTTTAAGATTCTGTCCTTATCTTTAATCTTGGGTAATGCAATTATGATGTGTGTGTGCTTCTTTGGGTCCCACTTCTTTGGGACTTTCTAAATTTCCTGGACTTCCTGGAAGTCTATTTCCTTTGTCAGATTGGGGAAGTTCTCCTCTATTATTTGTTCAAATAACTTTTCAATTTCTTGCTCTTCCTCTTCTCTTTGGGCACTCCTATGACTTGGATGTTGCAATGTTTACAGTTGTCCTGCAGGTTCCTAGGCCTCTCTTCATTTTTTTTTTGAATTCTTGTGTCTTCATTCTGTTCTAGTTGAATGTTTATTTCTTCCTTTTGTTCCAAATCATTGAGTTTGGTCCTGGTTTCCTTCCCTTCACTGTTGTTTCCCTTTATTCACTTTTCATAGCCTTCACTTTTTCCTCTATTTTGTGGCCATACTCAACCAATTCTGTGAGCATCCTGATTACCAGTGTTTTGAACTCTGTACCTGATAGGTTGGCTATCTCTTCATCACTCAGTTGTATTTATTCTGGAGCTTTGATCTGTTCTTTCTTTTGGGCCATTTTTTTTTTGGCCGTAGTAAGGGGCAGAGCCTTAGATATTCACCAGGGTGGGGCAACCCACATCACTGCACCGTGGTACTGTGTGGGGGGAAGGGGCTAGAGGGGAACAATGTGCCCCACTCAGCTCTCTGCCAGCTTCCAGTCCCCTCCATCGCTACCCACAAGCAAATTGGGCCTTTCTGATACTAATTCCAGGGTGGGTAGTTTTATGTACACTCTAGGTCCCTGTGGGTCTCTCCAGTGTACTCTCCTGTGAGGCTGGGAGTTTTCCCCTCTGCCTCAACCCCCACAGGTTCTTTCAGTCAGAGGCTTTGAGGCTTTATTTCCCCACACTGGAAGCCTGGGTTATGTGGTCTGTCTTGCTCCTCAGTTGTTTCTTCTGATTTATCTGCACACAAATGTGGAACTGCCCATTGCACCAGCCACCACCTCACCCAGTCCTCAAGCCACTGACTTGTTGCAAGTCTTCTCCACCGAGCTGCCTGTTTCCACCCCTCCTACCAGTCTGGATGTTTTTTCTTTAACTCCTTGGTTGTCATACTTCCAAACAATTTGATTTTCTACCAGTTCTTGTTGTTTTTTTGTTTTTAAATTTGTTGCCATCCTCCTTTTGGTTGTTTGAGGAGGCACAGTATATTCACCTACACCTCCATCTTGGCCAGAAGTCCTCATTTCCTTAATTTGGAACCACATCTCCCTAATATTTCATTTTACTCACTGACTAGACCTGTTTCTTCTTTCTCCTGTGCCCATGAATGCCTTGACCTACTAGTTTCCTGTCTATTAGGGATCAGTATATCTGTAGCTACTTTCTCTTTCTCTACCTCTGCCTGGAATCCTTAGTCCAGGCAGAGGAGAGAAACATTCTCAAAACACCTCTCAAACACTCTCTAACCCTCTCTGAAACTCTCGAACACTCTCAAACACTCTCAAACACTCTCAAACACCTCTTTTTGTCTCTATTGAGTGGAGGTGGAGATAAGGCACACAAAAGTAGGTTTTGCTACCATATGCATTCTGACATTGACACCCTTAGTATCTTCTACCGTTAAATGTTACATATTCTTGGCTGTCTTGCCTATTTCAATCAATAGCTCTTTCAAAATCACAGGTATTTGCTATTGTTAATTTTAAAAAGTTGTGATGGGAAATCAGGAGATCCATGAAATTGCTTTCCGGATACCCACAGAGTAAGAGAAGCAATAGGACATGAACCCTCTCAACTTCCTCCTCCTTCCCCCCATTTGTTATATATTAAAGTCTATATCAGCTATTATATTATATATATTATATATAACATCATATAATGGAATGTATAGAATATTATGCAATATATAGAATATGATATATTATAATATACAATATATAATATAAATTTATATGCTATACATGAAATTCATAAATGTCCATACATCCTAAATGACCATCTTACGTGCTGGAAACCCTGCTTTGTGTTTACCAAATCCTTTTTCCTCTTCCTGGGCACATAGGAAGACAACATTATTTTAGGGTAGGCCATGCAACTAGATCTGGCCAGGGGTCTATAAGCAGAGTGATGTGTGTCATTCTAAGGCCAAAGCATAGTGTGAGTTCTCTGCATTCTCTCTTTCCTTCTGTGGCTCCTGGGATGGTGCAGATGTTTGAAATGCTGTAGATGCTCTAGATCATGTAGCTGAAAGATGGTAGCAATGGCAAGCATCCCTGAACCACTGCTCAGGAGGGGGCTTCCCTAGAGACCCACTGACCTTCAGCAAATTTACAGCAAGGATTGAACCTTTCTATATTATACCCCTGAAATTTTAGCTTTATTTGTTACTAACCTGAAAAAGATACATACTTCTTTCCCTCTTCTAGGGAAAGAGATATTGTATCTACCTAAGGTGTTTTTTTAAAGATACAATTTGCCAATCATCTACCATGTAGCATACACTGTGAGCAATTTTCTGAACCTACCATGTGATTTTGTACCTCCTTGCTCAACCTTGTGTTGTGCTCTCTACCTCAAAAGTCTTGAGGCAAGTAGTTCAGGTCCTGAATCTATTAGTATTTATAAGGTGTGACCTTAACTACATTACTTGGATTCCTCATCAATAAAAACGTGATAATAATATGTAGTCAAGTGTTGTTGTGTTAAGATTAAGTAAACAGTCTACATAGAGACCCTTAGTGTAATCATTGATTGAGAAGTTAAAATGACTACAGTAACTTATTAATGGTTTTGCTTTTCTTTTCTGTCTTTCCCCCTTATTAAAATCCTGGACATCCTTCAAGGCTTACCTCAAATATGACTTCTTGGTTAAATACTTTCCTTAGAAATCCCTCAGCACAATGTGTTCCTTCATTCAGCCTTA
Organism: Phyllostomus hastatus; assembly: GCF_019186645.2. Taxonomy (NCBI): domain Eukaryota; kingdom Metazoa; phylum Chordata; class Mammalia; order Chiroptera; family Phyllostomidae; genus Phyllostomus; species Phyllostomus hastatus. The sequence goes on from NW_025333530.1 coordinate 5,186,139, forward strand.
TTTCATTCTACCTAGTTTTAGAATTATGTGTACATACACTTTATTGTTTTCCAGTATATTTTAAACTCTTCCAGGTCAGAAAGTCCTGTCTCTTTTATATTTGTATTTCCTCCTTCTCCCTAAGCACCCAGTATGTGAGTAGGAGGTACTCAACAATATTAAAATGAAATAAGATGAAACCTAAGAATTTTGCAAATAAAATGGCATTGCTTTTTCCCAGAGCCTGGGTGCAAGTGCACCCAGTGCATGTTCTCGAAGTCATAAGCAAGGTTAAAGTGTGCTATCTTGAAGCTGTGGCAAGGAATATTTTCAGCTAACCAAGCTTTATGAGAAAGTCAATCTACATGGGTTTTGCACAGCTCTGTTGATAACAAAGACATGCCACAGAGATATTTAACAGAGCTCATTCCATACACAGTTCTGGACTCAGAGCTTAATTTTGCTTGCATAATGCTTGCTAGAGGAGGGAGGAAGTCTGTAACTTCAAAGTCTAAGAAAGCAGTAAAAAAGAGAATGAGACATGCAAAGATATTTTGGCTTTCATTGTCTTTTCACAGCTTTGACCTCAAGGATTAAAAGTAATTACAATGGCAAAGATTTAGATTTTAGGAGAAAACAGAAGTTGTGTGTATTTGTATTTGCTATTCTTTTCAAATAAATCAAAGGCATTCCAAATCTTTTCAATAGTTTATGGCATTATGGTTAGAAAATTTTTAAAATTCAGTTATAATAGGAGAATAGTAAAATACATTATGTTCTATGAATATAAAAGAACATTATGAGACATTGAAAAATCATTTTTTCATGATATTATTTTAACTTTTTACATGAACTCTTCTGTATCTCACTTTAAATTCTAATAGGATTTTTTCTTAACTTTTCCCTTATTTTTGTTGTAATAAAAGAAATCAGAAAACAAAAGACAATTTAATTTGACTTAATGTAATAGCAAATATTTAAGTACAGTACTTATTATGGGCTAAATGCAACTCTATGTATTTTTTATACATCATCTTATTTCATATTCATAACAATTCTGCTATTATTTGTCTTCATTTACCAAATGAGGGGATCAAGGCATAGAAAAATTAAGGAAAATGCTTGTGGCACCACAGGTAGTAAGTGACAGAGCTTGGAATTAACATCAATTATCTCATTCCAAAGCTGAACTCATAACTTTAGACTTGGGGTCACTCATAAGATGTAAGGAGGGGAGAGGAGGTCTGTGGTGACATGTGCTTGTACTGTTTTGGGGAAACCATATTCCCAGGCCAGCCTGTTGAGAGCAGTGAGGAAGACTAGGGACTGTCTTAGAATAGACAAAAAAGAGTCTTTGAATCAAGAGGACAGTAGAGTTGCCTGGAAACACCAACCCAAATTTTAAAGTCTATCGTCCTCTAGAATTAGCTCCCAATTTTTGAGGGCCTGAAAGGTGACTATAGAATATGAAGGTCTTTGAAGATTTTCAACAGGAGAGTGGAAGTCAACTCTGTAATTAAACAAGTATCATTTGAAAATGTATCATGGAGACAAGGCTCCACAAGTGGGTCTGAAGCCTTGACTGGGGTGATGGAGACTGAAGGCTATCATGACTTACCAAGATAAGGTCCTGGAATGTAGCAGGGAGGCCAGGTCAGGCTCAGCACACAGACAAAAATGGTAACTGGTATCTACATGCTGCTGTCCAGTTTTCAATGGGATTTCTAAAACTGTTTTTTTTTTAAGTTTTACCCACCTAAGAACTTTATAAAATGGAAAGACAAGGAGCCTTACCCAAGTACTCACAATATGGGTACTATACTAAAACTTTTGCTCATATTGGCTCATTTAACCTCCTTAAAAGTTCTTTTCAGGAAGTCTTATTTACATTTTAGTCAACTGACACTTAGAGGAGTAAATCAACTTCTACATGCTCATATGTGGGAACCCAGAGTCTATATTCAGAGACAGCTTTGTCCATTGCACCATACTTCTTGGGCTCAGGGTCAGCAAAGGCCAAGATACTGAACCAGATGCATTTCTGTAAGAGAGATGTTCTTAGCCAACTTGGTACCTCTTTCGGTTCCTTTTCCACCTGTAAAAGGAGTTCCAGTCCTAACTTCCTGGCAGATTCTCAGAAAATCTTTCCAGTTGTACCCACTATTCATCATCTAGGTCAGGATTTACTTTCTCCTTACTGTCCTCCATTAGAATCAGACTTAGCAAAGTTCACCACACAGACTGCTGCATACTTTTATGATAAAGTTTTATGGAACACAACCACGCTCATTTGTTTATGGATACCTGTGACTGTTTTTACACTATAATGACAGAGTTGAGTAGTTGCCACAGAAATTAGGCTTCAAGGTCTAAGATATTTATTATCTGGCTGTTTACAAAAAATGCTAATGTTAGTATGCTTTGTCACATTGTCTCTCTGGGCCCCATGTTCCTGCTATTCCTGAATGTTATTTTAGTTGTTTCATCTTTGTTCTTTGCCCAACCCTGTCCACTTCCTGCCTTACCCCATCCTTTGCCTTGGACATAAGTTTGAAGAAAAGATGTAAAGCTAACTCTGACCTTGGAGTACACAATTACAGAAAAGAGGAAAAAACTGGAACTGTCAGGAAGGAGGGTTGCAGAGCTTAATAGAAACTAACAGACAGATTAAAAAAAAAGTGCAGGCACTTAATGATGTTTGGAGTTGCAAAAACTAAAAATAAAATAAGTTGAGAAAAATGAAAATTGAGGAAAAGATACTGAATTTGAGTAGTAGGTCACTGATGACCTTTGGAGCTGCAGTATCTGTTGAGTGACTGAAGTGGAAACCAAATTTTGGCATTGAAGAAGATAATGATTCAAATTTCCAGAATGGACTTTGTATTACTGGCTCTCAAGGTTAGCACTTCCTGCCTGCCTAATTTCTCAAAGGCAATTCTGTGATTCTGTTTCCTTATTTAACTTCTCTATACATTATGGATAGCTAATTATGCTCATCATTTGTAATCAAGCAGCTTTTGCATTTGGAGGATCTCTCAATAGCTACAATTCGCATGCTTACACACTGTCATGTATTTTATTTAGTTTTACTTTTTTGAAAGCGTGGAGATATAACTTTTGCCCTGGTCTGTGCTGCTTGAATCCCTGAGAGCAGAAGCTGTTAAATGTTAATGAGGTCATGTCTTTGCTGAAGGACAGAGAGAGCAATGGCCTTCAGATGTTAATGATATGTCCTTGAAATGTATGCTCATTGTTAGAGATTTGATGACTCCATACTGAACAGTTAGACCTTTCATAAACAGATCACTGAAGGGTTTTTTCATCCTTGAATACATTTTAATCAGGCTTGACTATTCAATAAATGCAGCAGAAATTCAAGTTATCTCAATCATGAACTTTTTCCCTGCTACCCTTCAGACTTTCTAATCTCAAAGAGAATTGTTCCTCTTCCTTCCACTTATAATTTTGATTCCAATTCTTATTACCTCCTCCAGGTATCCATCTATCATTTATCTCCCATCACTCATCACATAATATTTGTAACTTATTTTTGATCTACTAATATACTTAAGTGTGTCTTATTCTAAGAAACATTTCTCTGTTGACCTTGCTTTTCTCTTAAGTTATTCCACTCTACACCACCACTTCCCATTTACTGTAATACCTTTTTGAAGGAAAACACTGCACTTTGTGTATTTTTCTCCTCAATCATTTTTCTCTATTTCATCCAAGTGGCTTAGGTCCCACCTTGCTGTTTACCATACTCAGGAAAGGTCATTAATGATCTCCCAACTGACAAATCTACTACCCTCTTCTTAGTTTTCTCCTACCTTGTTCTGGTCCTTTTTCTGACATTCTCTTATAGTACATCCTGGGGATCAAT